>NC_087463.1:16911214-18300655 GCF_036321535.1 Camelus dromedarius | reverse complement strand
CCATTTGCAGCAACATGGATGCTCCTGGAGAATGTCATTCTAAGTGAAGTAAGCCAGAAAGAGAAAGAAAAATACCATATGAGATGGCTCATATGTGGAACCTAAAAAAAAAAAAAAAGCATAAATACAAAACAGAAATAGACTAACAGACATAGAATATAAACTATAAACTTGTGGTTGCCAAGGGGGTGGGGGGTAGGAAGAGATAGGGATTTCAAAATTGTAGAATAGATAAACAAGATTATACTGTACAGCACAGGGAAATATACACAAGATCTTATGGTAGCTCACAGAGAAAAAAATGTGACAATGAATATATATATATATATATGTTCATGTATAACTGAAAAATTGTGCTCTACACTGGAATTTGACACAACATTGTAAAATGATTATAAATCAAAAAAATGTTAAAAAAAAAAAAGAAATGTTAATAGAGACAAAGAGGGACATTTCACAGAGAAAAATGGGTCAAACATCAGGAATATGTAACAATTACAAAGATACCTACACCTAATAACAAAGACCCAAAACACGTGAAGGAAACACTGATAAAAATGTAAAAGGGAGACAAATCCACAAGTACAGCTGGGGATCTCAAAACCCAACTTGCAAGAGCTGATAGAACAAGTAGACAGAAAATCAGTAAAGATACAGACGATTTCAACAAGACCATCTACCACCTTGACCTCACAGACATTTACAGAACAGCCTCCTGTGTACCTCTTCATCTGACTATTCATCTGTACTCTTTTTCATATACTTTACAATAAACCAGTAAACATGAAAAAAAAAAGAAAAATCTAAAACCTAAAATATTCCTAGTCCCTAGGAATAACCCTGTCTCTCTCTCTCAAACTCAAAGTCTACCTTCGACATCAAAGTTTTTGTGTCATGATCCACGAAGAAAAATGCACCTAACCAAACCTTATGTGAACGCAGAAAATATATGAATCCTGTATCTCACTGAGAGAAGCACGATATCGAGTCCCTCTCTTAGCAGGTGCGTTAAGGGAGCAATGCGTGCGGGTAGTTAATGGGAGTGTCTAAAGAGCCCCAGGCTACTGGGAGCTCTTGGTGAGTAAGTATGAGTCTGTCCAAAATCAAGGCCAAGCCCCATTAGTCTGGCAGCCAGTGACATCACAGGTGAGGTAGGGGACGGATGACTGCTATGGTCACACCCCTCCATAGAGGTTGTGTCAGATCAGGTGTGAAACACTGCAAAGGAGAGGACAAGGAATTTAGTATTCTCTTTCCATTTTTATATATGAACAGGACAGTGGCAACTGTCCTAGGCAGCCCCTACCTGCGAGGAACTGACTGGCTCTCGTGGAAGAGGGGTCTCCGGCTGCAGTGAGAGGAAGTCACTGGTATGTCTCAGAGAGACAGACCTCATTCTCTTTCACATGGTCAAGGTGCCTGAAAGTCAGCAACTGACAAGGTTGTGTCCCACTGGTCTAATCACTCACCCCATTATATGCACATGACTCAACTCAGCTTATAAAATATTATATAGGCCTTATATAAAGACATTCATCAGTTTATTTTCACTCCAAACCTCAATCAAACAAATTTTTCATTTGTCCATAGCATCTCTCAGTGCAAGGAGGCAGCAAGATGTATTACAAGAGAACTTTGGTTCCAACACTCATAAGATAAATGTCCCCAGATTAATTATACTGTTCTGAGCCTCGTTTCTTCACCTGTAAAATGGGAACTCAGAATTGTTGTGAGGTTTAAATAACCATCTTAAATTGTAAGTAAATACCAGTCTCTCCACGTACGCAATCGAATGCCAACTTCGCCCTAAACATTTGCGGTCTAGCCAGGATCCTCCTCGTTCAAGTTACATGTTAGAATTACCTGGCAGCACTTAACAAAGATAATTTCCTAGCTCTACCCCAAGAAAATCTGATGTAATTGATCTGGGGGTAGGACCCAGGAGTCAGTATTTTTAAAAGGCTCCCAGGTAATTCTAAATAGCAACCAGGGTTGAGAATTACTTCTCAAATCATGAGCTAGGAATCACTTTTAACAGAATCACCAGGGTTGATTGTAAAATGAGGATTCCAGGGCAGGGCCCCACCCTATGCTTACTGAGTCAGAATTTCTGGGAGGAGCCCCCAAATCTCCATTTTTAACAACTTCCTCAGTTAAACAGAATGTATACTGAAATTCAGGACCGAAAGTGTGGGGTGTATCCAGTGTTTCCTAAACCCCGCTGAAAAGACAGTTCTCGGAGCCTCACCCTAGAAAAGACGATCTTTTGTTGTATCTTTGCAAGGGTTCTGAGTTGGGGGCTCACTCATTTAGACTTTCACCACTTCTAGCATTCAGATCGAAAGGACCAACTGAACAATACATGAGCCTAAACCTGTATTCAGGATGAGGACATTCCTAAACCAATTTAACTATCACATTTCAACATGAAAGATTAGGTAGGAGACACAGCTGCCTGTTCAACTGGGGAGGAATGTGAGTTAATAATATGTTGCGATTCCCCACCTTCCCTCTCCTCTTTTGAGCTTCTTCCACCTCTGCAGCTCAAGGAGAGAAAAGACATGAAAGTAATATATTTATTTAAAAATAATATATTCACCAATGTATCCATTAGAATTACATATACGTGTGTGTGTATATACACACACACATATACACACAATTGTGCACACACTATATATATACATATTCTTATATACATTCATATATATGTACATATATATTCATTGAATGTATTCAAGAATATTCCTTTAGTGAATTAATCCTGCAGTGAATTGGCTTTCAGCCAGTTGACCTGGAGCCCCTATTCTCGTCCAGGGAAGTGCCCTGTTCCCTGAATAAACCATTTATTTTCCTGCTTTGGTGCCATGTCCTTCAGTCCACCAGGACTATTTCATTTCCCCTCCCTCCAGCAGTGAACACCTACTCATCTTTAAGGTCTCGCACAAGAAAGAAGTCTTCTTTCCACAGTTCCTGGCCCAACAATCTTCCCGTCCCTCTCCCCACCAGAAACAGAGCGATTCCCCATCTGCACATCCTCAGCCGGCATTCAGCATAAGACAGACAACACAGGGAATAATTCTTCCCCTGTGATCAACAATTTATATCTATTAGAGAAATTGAATAAATAATAAATAATTTTCCAAAACAGAATGCACCAAGCTCTAATGAATCAGCACTCCTGGTATCTGAGTCTGTCACCAATATGGTATATTCTTACAGACCTTTGAGTTCAAATTGTTCCACTGGAAAGGGGAGTTCCCCCTCAAATGTCTCTTCAAAGGCCTTAGAGGCGTTCTCATTTTAATTATTAAACCATAATTACTTTAATATTAGTAAAAAGCCAAACAGCTCCATTGATTTTTGACTTCAGTAATCTGAAACTTATTTTCATGTATATATGGTGCTATGATTTGTATTTGCTTAAAAGTTTTAAATAATTTTTATACTTATATTAATATACAATGTAGGACTAAAAAAAGTTCATCCTTTCATTTAGTTGACTCATAACCATATATATTTTAGTTTTTATGTATGTTTTAAAAGGTTAAATTATATTCCAAATATTCCATAGTTCAGAATTTTCCCTACTCAAACTCAACTTTTTCTGAATAATTCTAAACCAATGAGGATCTGCTGCTCTCTTTCTCCAAGTCTTCCTTCTTCTCGCCTCGGTCAAATCCACCCCCTCTGCTGCTCCCATAAAACATCTAAGAGAACTCACTCATTTGCTCATAAGAGAAGATATTTGGCTTTGGGATGTGAATGTGATCGGGCAGGTTGTCTGCCCAGGGACCGGGCACAGTTCCCAGTGGGGTTTGTTCCAGGAAAGGATTACCCTGACAAGCCCCTACAAGAGAATGGCCAGATTCCAGTTTCTAGGAATGAATGTATTTCTGTCACACATTCAAAAAGAACATTTCATCAGGGCGTGGGGCAAGCCCTGTCTTTTTTTAATCTTGGCTCAACACAAGGAACTCACACTTTGAAGAAGGGCTGGGAAGGAATGTGAGGGGTCCAATTAAAAAAGAATCACATTTCAGGTCCCCAGCCACCCCAGGAATGAGGCTCCTGAGCTGTACCTTTGAGGAAGGACTGCTGGGCATACAGATCCATCAAGACGTTTACTCTACCTTAGGGATAAATTTTTATGGGGTGATAAGAAATAACGCATATCTGTATTCACTTCCAGAGACATATTTACATCTCAAGGAACTAGAAGTGGAGCAACGTGTTTCCCTGGGGACTCATTTTTCTAACTTCCTGTCAGCCTCAGTGATGGTCCCCATGACTTTACTGCCAATGAATGAGTGACATCATCGCTGCCTCATTCAGACAGCACATTTTGAAGAGACATTCACTCAACTTGACCCACTCAGACACTGTGTGTGTGTGTGTGTGTGTGTGTGTGTGTGTGTGTGTATGTGTGCACGCGCGCGTGTGTGTGTGTGGCTGTGTGGTAATATTTCTCTAAGCTACCACATGCTTTTAATTTATTACATTTTCAAACATCTAGGCATTTACTCAGGGTTAAAAGAAAGTAAGTTTTAATGCCCAAGAAATAAAATAAGCAATCTGTTTCCAACCACAACACTTTTTAAATTTAACACATGAAAAAAAAAAAAGAAATAAACTTTTAGAACCATGGTACGAATGGCTCGGAACGTAGGTCTGTCTGTCTACTCTGAATTCCTCCACCTCGACTACCATGCCACTTCTCTCGACTGAATTCCCCTCGGGTCCAGTACCTGCCATCACTGATGGTGCGAACCTCTGCCCCTCTCCTTCCTAGGCTCACTTCTCTGTCCTGACAGCTGTAGCGCTCCCCCACACCCATATCACCTCAACCACCGCCTACCGCACAGGGCCACTTCAGAATCCCTGTTCTCTGGTGAACAAAGAGGGAGCTCTGTGAGATGTGACTGCATGTGGCTCCCATCCTGTTTATCCATCCTTCATCTACACTCTCAGGCCCTCCCACCAGCCCCAGGGTGGCCAGAATTAGAAAACAAAGATGTCAAAAGGAGTAAGACAGAAAAGATGTGAAAAGAGAAACAATAGAACCCACCTCGTTCCCCACTCCAGTGAAATAAAAGACCCTCTCGTTTGGGACGAGGGAAGAGGAGGGTTTGGAAAAGGAAGCAAGAAGGTAATGTTCAGTGTGGGACACAAGCTGCCTAGCCCTTGGCAAGTCATTTTGAGGCGGGGGAGATAAGGCCTCCTTTGAAGTTTCAGAAAGTGAGGAACAGGCAGGGCCTGAGCCTCACAACCTGGAGGAGGCCCAGGAAGGTAGCAGGCTCCACAGGGAGGTTCTCCCTGTCACCCGAAAGTTTGTGCAGGCACAGGAGGGCATCTGAAAAAGCTATGGTCCCCCTCTTCTGGGGACCTTTTGCAGCTGGGATACAAAACCGTCACACCTAAGCTAGATTCCCATTGTGGGGAAGAAGGAGGTGGACTCTGTTGGAAAAGCCATGTCCTTCCACCATAACCCATGGCTCCTTCTAATTAGACCCACCCAAAATGCCCTTGAGGCCTAAGACCTTCATAGTCAATAGTAAGTTCAATTAGTTTAATGATATATTTATTTTAATCAGTTAAATTATATATATTCATTCATTAGCTTAATTCTATGTAAGCATCTTACGTTTAACTAGCCCACCCAGCCTCAGACCCCACATGAAGGGGGAAGGAAAGCCAGCCAAGAGTGTGGCCGGCAGTCTCAAGGCTACCCCTGCGGGCGGTGGGTGGAGTTCTACCGCTGAGGACTGAGGCCATCCCAAGAGCCCACAGACACGTGCCAGATGGGAAGCCGAAAAGCTATTAGCAACCGTCCAACAGGAGCTCGATACCCAGAGCCAGCTTGTGCACAGATCCCCTGCTACCACTTCCACAGGCGTAAGCCCTGGCCCAGAAGTTCTGCATGTTTGAAAGCTGTGGGAACATGATGTCAAAACACTATTCGGAGCCCTTGAACAAAGCACCACCAAAAGTGATGCAAAGAAAACATGAACCTCTAGGCTCCTGTGGGTCAATTTTTTAACTGGTCCTTTCCTAAACAGGTTTTGGACAAACTGTGAGATGCCACCCTGAGATGTGATTTGTAAATTATGAAACGGCAAATATCATGTATCTCTCATGCTCCTGTCCACTGTTGGAGCTCCTCTGGTCCCATGCTGTCTAGTTAACCACCACTAGCCCCACGGGGCTACTGAGCTCCTGAAATGTGGCTAGTCTGAAGTGGGATGTGCTACAAATGACAGCACAGCCAGATCTCGAAGACTTAATGTAAGATATCTCATTAATTTTTATACAGATTACATGCTGAAGTGATAATGTTTTATATCTACTGGGCTAAATAAAAATACATAATTAAAATGAATTTTGCTTGCTCCACTTTACTTTTTTCTTTAATGTGGCCACTAGGAAATGTAAAATTAATATGTGGCTCATCCTCGCAACCAGCTTGCAGTATTTTTCTACTGAACAGCATTATTCTATAGAGATGCATTTTTCATTTTAACCCAGAGAGCTGTAGGCCTAAATTTGCTTCACAGCTGGTTTCCTAATCTGTGCCTTTTCTTTTTCCTGCCCTGAGGCTACTATTTCTGACAGTTTTCAAGGGAGTTACAACAAAAGGTAAACTGCTTGCTTTCGAATCCGTTAACAGTGGCCTGGGTAGAGAGCTGTAGTTTCAGTGAGTAGCCAGTAGAGGGACCTCTTACCACACTTAGGACCGAAAAACTAGGAGTATCAGTTATTTTAACACATTGTTAATTGGTTAACAGACAGATTGGTTGAAATAAGAAAATTAATATATTCATATTGAGTGGAAGAATTTAAAATTTGCACATGAACCTGCCATTGGGGAACTGCTTCAACAGCCAAAACATAATTAAAAGGAGTAATAATATTTGCATTCCTCTTATTTTTCTCCTAAAACTCTTTGAATTACAATTTTAAAAACAATTTGAATTCCCCTTTCAAACCTCTAGATACCTAAGAGTAAAATTTTGAAATTTCCTGATGTTAACTACTTACTTTATAAAGGAGATTTATGCTTGGTCATTTGTATAAAATATTTATAACAAAAGAGTGATTTGGTAGTCAATATTTAATGTCCCATCATAACTAATGTTCTTAATGGCAGTTACTCTTCTGAAGTTAATTGTCCTCGGGTTCTGCTGCCCCTTGGAACCTTCTGGTAATGTTTGGATAATACGTTACTTTAATTTGATATCGCCGTAACTCAGAGTTCCTGCTTGCAAACAAGAAAAACTGACTTTGTCTAATCTAAACAAAGGAGAGGAAATAAGGTGAAAGGATATTAGAACGATGACAGAACTGAAGGGAAGGCCAGAAAATCCAGTTCAGGAATTGAGCAGGAACCAAAGGGGGCCAGAAACCTCCCCACTGGCCCACCTGGGGGCCACGGCCACACCCAGGGCCACTCATCCCACTGCTGGTTATGGAGTCTGACCTTGCTGCTGTGGACCATCCGCTTAGGATTCAAAAGCTCAAGCAGGAACACCCACGCTGAGGTTGCAGGTTCATGCTCCGTCCACATGCTGTCTCCTCACCCCCTACCCCAGCCTCCACCCAGGAGCAGGGCCCTGCCTCCCTCTTCTGCTTGGGCAATCTGGGTGTTGTGGGTTGCGTGTGCCCTTCCAAAACAGACATGTTCAAGTCCTCACCTCCAGTATCCATGAAAGTGACTTGACTAGGAAACAGGGTCTTTACAAACGTCATCAAATGAAGATGAGGTACGCAAGAAAAAAAAAGTTGTAACTATGTGTGGTGACAGATGTTAACCATACTTACTGTGGAGATCATTTCACAGTATATACAAATATCAAATCATTATGTTGTATCCTGGAAACAAATATAATGTTATATGCCTACTGCATCTCAATTAAAAAAATTAAGATGAAGTCATACTGGATATCCAAGACATCCCTAAGTCCAAGATGGCTGGTGTCTTTATCAGAAAAGGAAATTTGGGGTGCAGAGGTTCAGACGGGAAAAGAACACAATGTGACACAGAGGCAGAGACTGGAATGATGGGTCCACCAACCAAGGACTGTACCACGAGAACCAGGAGAGGCAAGAAAGGACCCTCCCTTGGAGCGTCCAGAGGCAGCGTGGCCAACACTTTGACATGGGACTTCCAGCCTCCTTGGTTGCTGCTTTGTCACAGCAGCACCAGGACCCTGGGGGCCCCTTAACAAGAAAGGGTGGTCTGGGAGCTGAACCACCAGAAACCCCAGACACAATCTTCTGTTCTTTGTGCTTAGACATTTGACAGGTGTTCTTTTAAATTATTTTTTAACACCTCTCAATCCCTCACAGAAATATTCTGGAAATAACAAAGAGCTAGGAAATCTACAGATTAACCACATTTGGATTTATTCACATAAATCTGTGAATTTGTGGATAAATCCTCACATAAAGTAAATACACTATTGTGATAAATACTAATGCACCCCATGTATCATCTCTGTGTATTTATGTGGAGCAGAGGGACAAGTGGTACCTCGCATTTATCAATCGGCTGATCTCTCCCAGTAACGTGTGTTCCATCTTAATTGTCACATCAACTCTTGATACTGGGCATAACTGTTGAGGAAATTGACTTAACCATGGACACATTATCCAGGCAAGTTCATGCATCCAGTACAGGGCACCCTTCCCATGACTCTCCTTCCCTGCATTAGGCTAAAAAGAATGTCCCCAGCAGAGATGAGCTTATGAACTGCTTGGGCAATAAGAATCTTCTGTGAAACTGCTCTGGAGAACAATCTGCACAAACCACATGGTGGGCACCATCCCACCCCCACACCCACCCGGGCCTCTCCTCTCCCACTGGGAAAGAGCCAGCTCAACTTCATGCCTCTCAGTAGCCAGCCCGGCCAAGCCTGGCTTAGCCCAGAGCAATCTCTTCTTCCAACAACAACTGCTGCCTGTAACACGCAGCTCACACTTGTCTCTCAGGACTATCTACCCCCGATCTCTCCATACAGGGATGCACTATAAGCTCTTTGAGAATTGGGATCATGCCTCCTACAGGGAGTTCCCAGTGAAACCATCAAAGCTGGACTATAAACCACGCTCACTTGTGAGAACAAACAAGCAGCCCAGGTCCCAGAACAGAGAACAACAGATGCTCAAAAATGGGATAAATTAATTAATTCAAAATTGATACCAGAATCAAGCGTTACTGTGTAAAATGCAAAGGGTTTCCAACTTTGCACCTTACAATGATCACTATTGCTACAAACAGAGGAAGTGGCGAGGTTGGCAGAAACCTGTGTGCTCTTCTGTGCAAGAAAGAGGAAGCATCCAACAGTATCCACATGTGGCAAAAGTGTAGCAGCACAGAGAAGTGGGCATGCAATATACGAGGATGAAAAAAGAGGATCTTGAAAAGAATGATGAAGAGAAATGCCAGACCAAGGCGGTTCATCCAATCCACATCATAGCCCTTCAAGTAACTAGGGCCCTGCCAGAGTGAGCCTACCTACCTGTGGAAACCATGGGCATTAAGCGTCAGAATTAACTGTAAGATCTGAGAAAAAGGCATTGCAGAGGTAACATCCAATACCTCTGTAAAGCAATGGACTCCTCCTGGAGCCCATTAGTAAGTTTTCCTAAAATTTCATACCTGATCACCATCTCCATTACAAAAGATAGCATTACGCTCTGTCTGCCACAACACTGCCCTAGAAACTGTAGATCGTTATGAAGTCTATTTTATTTTCCCATAGGAATAATGCTACACTTTGGCATCAGGTGGCTCATGGAGGTAAAAAATAAAAAGCACGACCAGGTATTGAATGCCCACAATGGGCCAGACATAGTAATTCATTATCTGTATTTTTTTTTTTTGCAGAAATCTTGTAAAGTAGGAATTATTAGGCCAGTTTTAAAGATAAGAAAACTAGGTTTCAGAGCAGTTAAGTGCCTGTCCTTGGGTCTCATTTCAAAAACTGTAATACTTAATGTTATACCACAGTGCCTCAAAAATCGGGCTTAAAAGCAAAGATGCACGTCTCAGCATCCCTAGTCATTTCATGTAATACAATTATGCTACGCCTTGAGAGACTGCTTTAAAGCCACACGAGACTTTAGAGATGATCTAGCTCATCTTCTTCGCACACACACAAAAAAAAGCAGACTAAAAACGACAGAAGCTAATAATGACGTTCCTAAGGTCAAAAAGAAAGGGAGTGGCATAGCTGAGTATAGACCTGGAGTTTTCCGATTAAATCACACAGAGTTTCATTCCAACTCCTCTCTTAACTAAGAAAGGCCATGAAGCTGCTGAGTGGGACAGTGAGGATTAGAACCTAGGATGTCAGGACTTCCAGCCCAGAGAGAGCTCTTCCTACCACACCACAGTGTGCAGAGACCGCACAGTAGTTACAACATCACCGTCAGCACATCACGAACATATTTGTGTTGTAATACCCACTACTTAAGACAATCAATGCACAATGCTGCCCTTTTTCATTCGGAAAGTTTAGAAGGAGCTTGGAGGGTTCAATGCCTTCCACAAATAGTCAACTCAATTTAGATTTGTTGATTGACATATTGTCCACTTGGATCAATTACATGACACTTAACACTCTGGGGTCTTTGAAGAGAGCCAACTCTTAAATAAGTTAATGTCTCCATCTCTCTCCAAGGTATATATTTCCCCCGACCTGAATCCACCCCTTAGGGACTCATATATATAATATCCCTTTTCTGGAATTTCTCACTGGCACAGTAAAACCACTTTCTTTAGGGGGTATTCCTTGCCTTGATAGGGGTATACACTTTCTCTTTTAAGAGGGAACCTGAACTTTTTGCTTCTACAAAGTCCCACCACTTTAAAAACAGATCCTAAAACACGAAGAATGAAAGCTGAACATTTCAGTCTTTTCACATTTTTATTTATATTTTCCCTTCACTTGACTTTCTTACTATATTGTTTTAACAACCTGTAAATACTTGATAACAATATATGGAAGGCATTTGTCATTAGCACTACAATTTGCTGCTTTCTTCTATGATTTTTATAGACCTAAGTTGTCCCATTGTAAAATCTACTACAAAATTGCTTTTACAATTGTTTCTAGTTCTCATTCATGTGTTACTGAGTGTCTTTTACATGATAACTGTTTGGCCCAAAGCTTTGTTGCACCAGATTGGATGAGCCAAAGAACCCTCCAAGAGTATGGGGGGGTGGGGTGGAGGATGGAATTTTCCAATGAAAAACACAGCCATTTTTGCAACCTCAAAAACACCACTGGCCAGGAGTTTCCCTTGGGAGCAGTTTGTCTGGCACTGAATAGCATATTTTCCCAGCATGACCTTAGGATATAATTTGGTAATGAGACCATTTGACAACCTTGAGCTTTAATACAATGAAAATAAATAATTGAATTGGATGTGGTTTTTAACCTATCCTTTCTCTTTCAAGGTGGAATTTGGCCAAGATTATGAATAAACACTTGAGCTATCAAGAGTTTCATTCTGTAATTATAATTTGGATAATATGAAAGGACAACTCTCTGCAGTAGCACAGAATGTCTTTATATGAACAAATGTAAATTCCTTCATTGCATCTAAAGTTCCCTTTCTAGGCACAGTTCAGACCCAGCCTTTTCTGTGATCAATGCAGCCAACATTTCTCACTTGTTTTTTGTTTGTTTGTTTGTTTTTTATTGAAGCACAGTCAGTGACAACGTATCAATTTCTGGTGTACAGCATAATGTTCCCGCTACACATAAATACATGTATTTGTTTTCATATTCTTTTTCATTCTCACCACTTGTTTTTAACTCATAAGGTGCACATTGTATTATCATTCGTTTTGCCCCATGAAGACTTCTTTCTGTTTGTAACTGCTCTGTTTCCCAATTATATTAAAAGTTCTGGGGAGAAAGGGCCATGTTTGACTTCTCATTTGGATTCATTAAAACACCAGACTCAGGTCTGCAAACCTAACAGGAGTTCAGTTAGTACCAGTTAGTTGAGTGATTGAAAAGTATCATTGGTCCAAGCATAGGTGTGTCGCCAATTCTATCGTCTCTTCTTAAAGTCCCAGAGTTTACATCTATTCACACATATAAATAGGAATTCCATCCCACATGCTTTGATTCCAAAGACTAACACAATTACAGAGTAGAAACAGGAGGATTAAACGGCTTATCTAGTTAAAATATTGACCTCAAGTTGCACTGAAACAGTAGCTTCCAATAAAACATTTTTTAGGTTTGGCAATTCTTGGTTTTTTCATCTCACCATTGATATGTATTCTTTTCAAATCTGCTTTTAAATACTGATAAATCACAAAGCAGAAAGTTGCCAGCTGATTTTCAATCTTAAGTGGTCAGGTTGGCCTTTCATTCAGGGGTCCCTAGTCCTGCCCCATACCCCTCTCCACCCAGAGTATTACCTTCACCAGTTACTCAGAAATTTACCATAGTGCTGTTTACTAGATGTTTAGCTCATAATTAAATCATGACACTTCTACACAAAACCCCAACCAACTTTTATTTTTCTGATACAATGATATCCCTTTGAAAATGTCTGCAGATATGTCTATGCACTTTGTAAAGGAAGAAAAGGAAAATGGAAAGAAAGCTTAAAGTCTCAACCGATTTGCTTTAAGTTGATAATAATGAGCTTCTAAGATAGTGAAGAAACCATTACACTACTTTAAGAAAAAAAAAACACACTAAACAGACATCATATTCGAGCCTTCTCCTGTAAAACACATAATTGCTACTCTTATAGTGTATTTATTTTATTTCTGCCTAATCTCGTTGTAGAGTTGACTTAATTTAGCAATCAAATGGGACAATGAAAATTAAATTAGACTATAATTCTTGGGGAAAATTCGGCTTAGATAACAAAAGGCAAAATTCCTTTGCTAATGTAGACAGTCATTAGCGTGATGATGGTATTGTTGCTCTTGGGAGAGCGTGCCATCCTGCGCTAGGTGTTACTCTCCCAAATCCTGCTCCTGAAACTGGTCCATGAGAAGTAAATGCAGGTTAATTTTTGAACTAAAAATGATTCCACCCCAACAATCTCACTCCAGACCTCTGTGCTGATTTGGTGGCAGCAACCTGGGGAGCTTTCGCCTGCTCAAAAGACAGGAGTGAGTCATTCTGGAGACGAACTCAGCGGACAGTAAGAGCTTGTATGTCTCAATCAGTTTTGCTGCTAGATTATGTACTGGTTAGCATATTTCTAAGGTACAGAGAAGTGGTTCCTCTTTATAAACCAAATGCTTTCAGCGCATACAATTTCCCAAGGCAGCAGTATTTCATGAAGCCTTTCTTCATAAGCACCTGTCTTTAGTCATGCTATTTTTTTCTTTTTTTATTGAGGTATAGTTGATTTACAATATTATATCAGTTTCAGATGTACAACATAGTGATTTGAAAATTTTACAGATTATGCTCCATTTAAAGTTATTATAAAATATTGGCTATTTTCCCTGTGCTGTACAATATATCCTTCTAGTTTATTTGTTTTATATACAGTAGTTAGTATCTCTTAATTCCTTTCCCCTATCTTGGCCCTCCCTCTTCCCTCTCCCACTAATAACCGCTAGTTTGCTCTCTATATCTGTGAGTGTTTCTGTTTCGTTATATTCATTCATTTGTTATATTTTTTAGATTCTATACATAAGTGATAAAATACAGTATGTCTCTCTCTGGCAGTCACTCCATTTTTCTAAGTATTTATGTTTTGTTATCTTAATAAATGTAATACTTACCAGAATCCTGTAAAACATAAATTAGATAGATAGAGAACCAATAAAAATTTTATATAGTACTTACAATATGAAATCTTACGTATTTATCTTATGTTAAAACAGAATATTATTTTTTCCTTTCTCCTTTATAGAGATGTCTTGTGAAATATTACTGTGGTGGACATATCCTAAGGGACCCTCAATGAGTCAGATCCTTGTATAATTCTCTTCCCTTAAGTATAGACAGAACCCGTGACTTACCTTCAAACCAACAGAATATGGCAAAGGTGAGAGATTTGCACATGTAATGAAAGTCCTAATAAGTTGATTTAAACTTAATCAAAAGGAAGATTATCCTGGATAGTTCTGACCTGATCAGGGAAGCCCTTTAAAAGAGGGTCTAAGACTTTTCCTGAAGTCAGACACTTGAAACAGCAGAGACTCCAAGTGTGTGTGTGTGTGTGTGTGTGTGTGTGTGTGTGTGTGTGTGTGTGTGTGTGTGTGTGTGTGTGTGTGTGTGTACACATGCGTATTCCTGGTTTTGATGAAGTGAACTATCATGAACTCCACAGACACAAGGAAATGAATTCTGCCAACAACTTCAGGGAGCTTGAATGTAGTACCCCTTCCCTAACGGAACTTTCAGATGAGAACACAGTCCAGCCTGCAACTTAATTTCAGCCTTGTGAGGCCTGGAGCAGAAAACCCAGCTAGGACATGCCCGGACTTCCCAACTATAGAAACTGTGAGACAATGAAAATGTGTTGCTTTAAGCTGCTGAGTTTGTGGTAATGTGTTACACAGAAATAGAAAACTTACACAATACCATTTAAAATGATTATTTATGAAATACTACCAGCATTTCCTTCAAAGTTAGGAAAAATAAAAGGATGACTACTCTTGACACTTTCAACATTGTCAGGGAGAGAGGTAAAGATACCACTGTTTGCAGCTGTTTTGACTGTTTACCTAGAAACTCCAAGAGAATATATTGATAATCTATTAGAAATAACAGCTCTGACAAATTAATCTGCATTGGCTCCCATGGTTTCCTACACATAAACTATAACTGGGGTGGAGCAGGGTACAGCTTGGTGGTAGAGCACGTGCTTAGCATGCACAAGGTCCTGGATTCAATCCTAGTACCACCATTTGTATAAATTAATTAATTAATTAATTAAGACCCTAATTACCTCTCCCACAAGAATAAATAAAAATTTTAGAAAAACCATAACTAGTGAGAAAATATGAGAAGGAAATATACTACTTATGATAGCAACAATAACACAATAAAATACCTAGAAATAGGCCTAGAAGAGCTTTTCAACAACTATATGAAGAAAAAAAAATGAAACTCTACCTAGAAGCATACAAGAAGACTTTAAAAAAAAGACATTACCTGTTTTTGGTATCAGAGGGAAATTCAATAGTTTAAAGATAATTCATTTGTCCTTATCTATCTATTCAATTACAAAATCAATAAGCTTTTTAGGTGGGCCTTGAGAAAATAATGCTAAAGTTAACATGGAAAAGTAAATATGAGAAAATATTAACTATCTAGAAAACTATGGTTAGTTAACATTTGGTAGGTTCCAAGCCCAATTCTGTTTAATTCTCCCATTAGACAGGTAGTGTTACTAGCCCCGTTTCATAGATGCAGAAACAGCAGCTTAGAGACTAAGTAACTGCCTGATACACATGGGAGCCAAGGTCTGAACCAAGCATCCTAGCGTCCGTGCGTGAGCCGTTAGCTAGTTTTCTGTTCTGCTTAGAGTAAGTCAGGCAGTTCCACAAGATACTGTATTATAAAGCTACTGTCATAAAAAATGTTTTGCTGGCATAAGGAAAGGTGGTGAAAAGGAATATTTTTTAAAAAATCAAGATTTCAGACAAATAAATCCATGTGAGAAACTGGTATACTACAAAGGTAGCCATTCAGATGAGTGGAGAAAAGATGGGTGTTAAATAAATAATACCTGGACAACTGACCACCCATTCACAATAATAAAAGTAAAACAACAAAGCTAGATCCTGAGCTTAATCATTACACCAAAATAAATTCCAGAGAGGGCAAAGATTTAAATGAAGCAATGAAACACTGAAAGTAGCTGAAGAACAGGCAGGTGTACTGCTGTTTCAGATAACCTAGTATCAGATCTTTGTAAACATAACAAAAAAAAAATGAAAGAAAAGAATGATAAATGTGACTATGTTGAAACTTACTTTCTCATACCTAAAAAGGTACTAACTGAAAGAATAAAATGGGAAAATATTTCCAACACATATAACAAAAGATGAACTTCCTTAATACACAAAAGATTTTAGTAAATCAGTAAGAAAGATGAAAAAAATGAACACTACAATATAAAGTTGGACAAAGAATGTGAACAGGAGTTCAACACAAATATGAAATGCAATTTGTTTAAAAAAATTTCTTATTGTGGAGAATTTTAAACATACAGAAAAGCAGAGACATTGGTTCATTCAACATCCCCCACACCCTGAACCCATTCCCAGTTGCAGTGGTCAACAAGTCATCAATTCAAGGCCATTCTTGTTTCATTTATCACACACATACACACACACACACACTCAACCTACCCACCCCTACACTGCATTATTATGAAGCAAGTCATTTTATCTGTAAATATGTCAGAGAGAATATCTAATAAGACTATAAAATGCCATGTTTCCTATCCTATTGGCAAAGATCAATTAATTGGAATTAACTGAGCTGAGGGCTTTGAAAGAAGAAGAAAACTGAAAGATAGCTCATACCTGACACTCTCTGAGAGGGAAGAGGGAGTTTTGAGAAGAGATCAAATATTTTCCACCTTCCTTCAACAAGTAGAACATTATCAGGCAAAATCACTTGAATCCTGAATCCAACACCAGAGCAAAGGAGACATTCTTGGAGAAAATGTCCAGGAAAGGCTTGTGTCATGCAGTCGTGGGGAAAGGTGTTTGAAATGTATTCTCTGTGTACGTGTACATTTCTGTATTTGAACTATCCGCAGTCTGGGGGATGATGGCGTTGGCATGTAACCTTCCGATGGCAGGCACCTCTTCTTTTCTCCTCTGAGCTGATGCCTTAGAACATAATCACCTTAGATAATCCACAAGGAGGCTGCTTCAGCGGACACGCCCGCCCTTCCAGGGCTGACTGACGTTGCTGGGTTGGTTCCAGAAAGGTGTGCTGCCTGATATGGAGAAAAGGCTTCCTGCCTGAGAAGCTGGATGAGTCACTTCCTTCACATGACCAGCCTTGTCAGTGCTTGGCCTTCCTTATAGCTGTGTCCCAGGTCAGGGAGGGATCTGGTGACTCACAAGCAGAGACCTGACTCCTGGGTGGATGAGTGGCTGCCCTACTCACGCTGTGACGACTTCAGTATTATGTGTTTCTTGTAAGGTGAGGGAGATGGGTTTGGTCCTGGACGGGCTGGATGTGAGACCTTGCTGAAGGATGAGTCACAGATGCCACCTGCCAGCTGACCAAGCTCCCTAACCTCCAAAGCCCTTGATCATTCACAAGGAGACTTCATTTTGTTCAATAAACCTTGGCTATTTAAGCACATACTCTGTGTGTATCCGTGGGAGAGGGGGGAGGCGTTAGAAAAATGAATAAAATGAAGATTTAGCCCTGGTGACTCTACAGCCTAGAAAGGAGGAACACTATGCAGGCGAGGCTAACAATTTTTTGAGTATCTGTTATGCGCCAGGCACTGTATTCGACACTTAGCATGCATTGTCTCAGGACAATTCAAGGTCCCAAAGTGCGATGAGAGTTCAAGGAGGTTTCAAAGCTGTCTTCAGCAAGTGACACTCGAACTGGTACTTGAAGAATAGGTATGCTTTTAGCAGGCTGAAATGGTGAACACAACTGAGGGAGAGAGGATGTATTAATCAAAGTCCAAATTGGGGCTGTGCTTCAGAAGTGGGGAATACGCTGTTCATCTCTGAAGACCTTGTTTTCTAAAACGTTAAGACTGTTGCAGTAGCTTCCTGCCTGACATTCCTGCCTCCTGTCTCCCCTGTCCCTCCTATAAAACCAACTGTGAGATCCACCTCCGTAAAACCAACACAGGACTTCCTGCATTTTGAAAATTCGCTTTGTGCCACTTCACTTTTATAAAAGACCTGTGTTAGGACCCATTTTCGCTAACTGAAAGAAATTTGTAAAGGGCTTTTGCTTTTATAAGAAAATGCAGAAAAAAATAGCATTCAGTGCTTGTTTTGCAGTGAATTACAGAGGCAGCACACCCCAGGTACCACCATGGGCAGTGGCACCGCCAAGCTCTTTCCCCAGAACTACATTCAGCATCTCAGCATCAAGTTGCTATAGCTTTGAACTGTGTCTGTGAGCATCTGTGCTTTATCTTGATTTATTTCATGCATCTGTTAGCAAGATTTTTTTTTGCTTTAGGCCATTTCAGCTTATGAAATATGAAAGGTTTCATGTAGGAACGGTTTCACGTACGAACACGCTGCTTTTGGAGAGCAGGGGAAACATGTATCCGACCAAATCAAGACTCCACTAGCTTCTTTCTTCTAAAAGGAACAAAGTTATGGAGGGAGGGAAAGAGGGAAAGAAGGAAGGAAGGAGGGAAACAGGGAGGGAGAGAGAGAAAGAGGGAGGAGAAAACCTTTCAGTGAATCCTTACAGAACAAAGTCCAAACTCCTTATCTTCAAAGCTGGAGCACCTGGCAGTGCCAGCTGGTGCATTTTTAGCTTTCTCTCCAGTCACCCCTTCCCTGCAGCTCCCCCTGCTTTCTACATCCCAGCCAGCCCTCAAATACGTAATATATTTTACACTTCTGTGCCTTTATTTATGCTTTTTTTCCTGCCTGAAATAGCCTGGCCACTGTCAAAATCAGTTTTAAGATTTAAAGATGCAGTTGCAAAGATACATAAATAATTCGCATATACTCTTCACCCGACATCCCCCACTGCTAACACCTTAAATAACCACTGTATATTTAACAAAACTAAGAAATTGTCATCAGTATAACAACATTAGCTAAAATATGGACTTTATTCGGATTTGGGGATCAGTTTTTCCACTGTCTTTTTCTGTTCCAGGATCCAGTCCAGAACATATTGCATTTATGTGTCAGTCCCTGAGTCTCCTGCAATCAGTGACAAGTTTTTCAGTCTCTCCTTGTCTTTCATGACTTTGATGTTAGGCATTTCGTAGTTTAAAAAACAACTCAATTTGTGTTTTTACAGTTTTTTTCTCATGACGACACAGGTTTGGGACTTTTAAGAATACCACAGGTGATACTTTTCTCGTTGCACATTAGAGGGTACATGATATCAACATGACTTACTACCATTTTGGTGATAAAAGAGGGATTTTTGACTGGTTTATATCCTGCTTCCAAAACAGCCTGGCAATTTGTGATACCCAATTGTAGTACTCAAATATCTCAGTGAATTCTCTTTTCATTATTACATGTCTGTGCCTTCCACTAAACTGTAAAATCCTAAATGGCAAAGACCATATCTTAGTCATCCTCATAGTTTCTTAATGCCTAGTAGACTTGTGTTTAGTGGGTGTTCAGTAAAATTTAGGGATTGAATTGAAAGGTAAATTGGAGTCTGGTTATACCTTCAGGCAAAATTAAAGACCTTAAGGAACCAGCGAGTGATTTTAAAGAGCTCAGTTGTACAGCTTAATATTTATTAAGTGTCTTTTATGTGCTGACATTCTAAGGGCTGGAGTCCCTACAGAATTTCATCAGTAACTGGAAGGGGACATGAAGGGGCCAGGAGGAGCATTGGTAGATGGCATGCAGAGAGGGCTTTAGCTTTGAACCTGGATGATGGAGACTTCGTGATATTTTGAGAAGGAAAAACCAGAGAAGTAAGTTTGGGGTATAAGATAATTAATTTGACTTCTAATGTATTGAATTTGTCTTCTGGGGAAATCCTATGGTTTTTGGAGTTCTCTGAGAGGTAGCTATAAATGCTGGGCAGAAGGCAGGGTGGGCTGAGCGGTTTAAATTTGAAGCCATTCCTATCATATTGCTATCTGAAGCCCAGAAAGGGAGTAACATTAGCAGAGATTGAGTAGTGAGAAAAAAGAGGATGCTCTTGAGGATATTCTGCCGTTAAGAGTAAGAAGCTGAGGAAGTGAGGAGGACAGAAGGACATTAGGACACCACACAGAAGAGATTTCAAGAGCTGGGTAGTTGACAATACCAAATAAGAAGAAGGAGGAAGCACTTTAACTATTTAGGAGAATTAGGGAGTGAGCAGGAAATAAAATGGTAGAGTGATTAACCACCTATTTCACTTTCCTTTGAGAAGCTGAACTATGAAAGGAAGGAAGAAAAAGAGTACTGTGGCTGCAAACAGGTCTCATCTCAGTTCTGCCCCAAAGCCCTGATTTCCGTGGTCTCACATAAAGCACTAAACCTCTCAAGCTATTAACCTTCCTTGTAACTATAACTGGAATAAATAATACCTGGCCTAACAGTTTCACAAGACTTGTGTTCGGGAGTCTGCATCCCCACTAGACTACTGCCAAGCTCCTCGACGGCAGCGGCCATACATAATTTTTATTAAAATTCTCGGGGCCTCGTAGAGCCAAGACAATAACCACTGGAAACATGCTTGCTGGATGAAGTGTTAAGCGTGAGCAGTAAGAAGCGCTAACGCGTACTGAGACCTTCCTGTTCTCCCATCACCGTGCTATGCGCCCAGTCGCGCCGCACTAGCGTCCTCCACAACTCTGAGGTCGGTACTCTTAACTACCCACTTCTCAGAGGAGGACATGGTAACGGGCCCTAAGTTCCCAAACACTGGGTCTGGGAGACGGGGTAACTGTTTTCACACAAAAGCCACAGAGCGATAGAGCACTCTCCACGACGTCGAGTAAAAGGAGCCTGAGCCAATAACTCATCTCAAAATACAAGACACCCAAAAAACGGGGGAAAACAAACCGTTTTCGGCTCCAGTCGGTCCCCTTGCTCCCATGCTGGAGCCGCAGTGCGCCTGCGCACAGCTTGACTTCCGCCAGGCCTCGGGACCCCTCTCCAGGCCTCGCGAGCCTCCGAGCTAACGCGAGACTAGGATGGCTTCCCGACTGGGTGGCGCGCGTGCTGATGACGAAAGCGGAAGTTCTGAGGCCAGAGGCGGGACCAGAGCCCCGAGGGGCTCGGGATTGCGGAAGTTTCGTGAGGAGGGTCGGGCGGTTCTTGGGGCGCAGCGTTGTTTTGGAACAAGTTCTGGAAGGGAGGCCGCCACTTGGGGTCCGAGAGCCACCAGCCTTCTCACGTTTGGGGCAACTGCGGGCGGAATCGACAGTGGTGCTGTTGGCTTTCTCTGCCCCCTTTCCTCCTCCAGGAACCGCCTCGAATCTCCGCCATGGCATCCACTTCCAACAACCTCCAGGTATCACCACTCTCCCGCCCCCTGGAGAGCTGGATCGAGGGGAGGCTCGGGGCGTGGGGTGGGGTAGAGGAGCGGGGGAGGAGGGAGGAAGCGGCCGCGCCCCTTGTGCCGAGCAGAAGAGGGCGGCGACCTTGCCCAGAGGCAGGTGGGAGAGTCGGACGCTTTCCGCCCACTTCCGGGGTCTAGCAAGCCCACTGGCTTTGTGAGACTCTAGACTTTTGTTGAGGCTTTTAATTTTTTTTTTTTTTCCTTTTTATGCCAGCCGAGTTTGAACTGAACTGGGCAGAGCTTTGAACGAGAGGCAACGGACGCTCCAAACAGTGTAAGGGAGAAAGGAAAGAACGTAATGTATCCAGAGCACTGCTCTGAACCAGTTGAAAATAGAGTGGTCCGAGTTCTCTCCTAGTTTCTCAAGTTGGTATAGCAAAGCCCTTTTCGAGCTGTCAGGTGGATAGAAACTTGAGACAGCCTTCGAATCTGAGGAATCCGTGAATTCTTTGAGCTGTGCGTTGATGTGCAGTCTGTTACGGCTCCCAAAGTATGTTAAGATCAAGGGGAACTCTTAAGCTCTTTTTTGACAACGCCTTCCCACCCCTTATTGCAGTGAGCACAGTGTTTTGTACATAATCATGTAATGTTAAGATTTTAGACTTAATTCTTCGGTCTTTGGAATGGAATTTATTGAGATGAGAAATTTTTGAAACAGCCTCCCATTTCTAGAATAGATCTGAGGCTTCAGTGGGGTTTAGAATGTGACTTAACCTGGAGGGCTCTGGTCCACTAGGTAAGTTTGGAACAGAAGAGTAGCATGAATACCTGTATTGAATTCTTGTCTTGGCCTTGCTGTTGAACAGTATTGTACCTTTGAGTATCAAAGATAACTTCTTTTGAAGTGCCCATCTTGTCTTCATCCTTGTTGGTTTGTCAGTTAACTGCATGGTTTTGTTCCACCATCTTTTAAAAAAAATTTTTTATTGACATGTAGTTGATTTACAATATTATATTAGCTTTAGGTATACAGCATAGTAAGTATTTTACAGGCCATACCCCATTAAAAGTTATTACAAGTTAATGGCTGTAATTCCCAGTGCTATACAGTATACCCTTGCTGCTCATCTATTTTATACATAGTCCACCATCTTTTAATTTTTCAAGACTTTTCATGTGGTTTGGGCATTCTACAATGTAAGTTTTATCTATTTGCTTAGCTTTTTTCTTTTGCAGGATTTGCAGTTTCATTCTATAATCAGTTTACATCATATTTGAAGGGGATTATTGGATGTTCTTCAGTGAATCAGCTGAAGATTGACCCGTATTAAAGGCATAGTTGCTAGTGTTAAACAGGAAGAGACGTTGAATTATAATTTTATCAATGGTTGGGGTCACAGGTGCACTTTCTCATCAACTTTTTCAACCTTCTAATGTAGGATTTGGATGAAGAATATTCAATAATGAATAACTTCCTCACCAAACAAGGCAAAAATCTCCTTAGCCAGATGCTTATAATCAAATGGAGAAATGCAGATAACTGAAAATCAAAATAAAATAATGCAATAATGCTATGATAGAATTAAGGTTAGTATAGGAGGGCAGAAGGAAGGGCTTGTGTAACTCTTCAAGGATAAAGGAGAAATGTTCCATAGAGGAGGTGATGTGAGCTCAGGTAAAGTGAAAGGTACTGACGCTAATTGTCTGCCTGGCGTTTGCTGTGATCTCATTTAGTCCTCAGAACAACTCTTCAAGATGAATATTATTCTGATTTCACAGTATAAGAAACCAAAGCTTTTTAAAGTTATGATTTGCCCAAAGACATACAATTAATTAGTACTGAAGATGTTTTTGAGTTTAGATCTATCTGCTTATAAGTTTGTGCTTTTTTCACTATAAAGTTATGCCTCTTTGGACAAGAAATTGGAGTGCATTCCAGGCAGAGAAAAACAACATATGCTTCAGTCTAAAAGTATAATAAACCTTGGAGAGGGTTGGGAGAAATTGCAGCTAATGCAGTATGCATAGAACTCAAAAGTTTACTCAGTCCTGAGTATTTTTAATGTCTACCATGCCTTGCATTTTGCTTCGTGTTGGGGAGTCAGAAGAGAAATATATCATCCTTGACTTCCAGGCGCTTATATTCTGATGTGAAAACAGACATACAAAGTGACTACTAGGATACTGTGTGACCTTTGGACAAATGTACAAGAGGCAGTGGAAATTCTGAGGAAGCATAGGCTAGGCCATCTAGGGGTGCTGGAGAGGGCTTTGCAGCAGGAGGGCCATGATGACTGGGCTGAGTTTTGGAGAAGGTGGAGTTTTATAGGGGGAAGTGGCATAGCATATTCCAGGTGGAGAACACACTATACACAAGGGTATGATGTCTGAGCCAGCTGTGTTTTCGCAGTAGTTTGATGTGATGGGAAGAGAGTGTGCCAGGTGGGAGGTCGAGCCTAGTTAGGCCACATCACAGAACCATGTGTGCTGCACAGAGGTGACTGGTCCCCATCCTGCTGTGGATGGAGAGTCAGGAAAGACAGTATACTCAGATTTTTGTTTTAGAATGAAACTGTTGTATGTGTACAGGAGACAGCTTGACAGATAGCAAGCCTGGATGCCGGGAGGCCAGTTAGGAGGCAGAGTTCTGTGTGGTGGGAGATGGTAAGAGCCAAAATAGTCCAGTACCTATTAGAATAGAGAAGACAGGATTGATCAGGGACAAATTGAAGAGGAAGAATAGTCAGGCTTGGATTTGCATTTAGAAAGTGAGGGAGGAGGAGGAGCCTGGGTTTTCTCCCAGATTTCGTGGATTGAATATCCGAGTGGATAGGAATTGGTTTGGGAATTACAAGAGGGGGCATTTGAGGGGCTAGGGTGGTTTTGAGCTTCTTGGATTTGAAATATCGGTGGGGACAATCAAGTGGAAATGTCCATTGAGCAGTTCAATGTCCATTGGCTACATATATGTAGAACTTAGAGAGGCTGGGCTGGGAATAAGGATTTAGGAGTTAGCAGCATGCAGGTGGTAGCAGAGGTTAAAGGCATCTTGGAGAGTTTATGGAATGAGGAAAAAACAAGGACTAAGGTTCAGAGCCAGTGAAAATCAGCCTTTAAGGGGAGAGAAAAGGGAGCCTGAAAAAGAATTGTGCCACAGCCAAGAGTAAAACCTGGAGAGGATGGTGCTTTCATGACCAGAGGAGGCTGTGTCAGGTGTCTTATGAGGGCCAAGTGCTTACCTCGTTACCTGTAACTAGACAAATGAGAGATCTGATGGTCACGGAGCAGCAAGCATTGCCATAGGAGGAGTCAAGAAACCGAGATGAACTTGGGGTTCTCTTTGGGACTTTGCTATGGACGTGAAGAGGTGTGAGATGGTAGCTAGAGGGGAACCTTGGAACTGGGGAGGACTGGTGTGTTTCCATTTGTGTGTTGAGCTATGACTCAGTTAGGACTCGCGTATGGTTTTATGCTAAATAATGCTTCCCTTGGGAAGGGAGAGGTTAGGTTGGGGAGAACAGCTGAGTAGATATAGTTGAGGGGGTAAGTGTCAGAGGAGGAAGGTGGGGGTGGGCCCCAGAGCACAGGGGAAAGAATTAGCCTTGAAAGACAGGGGCTGGGACATCTTTCCTCCTGAAATAGATGGTTCCGGAATTTACCCAGTTTCTTGGGATTGTCTAGTGTGGACATGTCATGGTCTCCTAATCTGAAAAGTTCAGTCCCAGATGTTACCAGCCTTTGTACTTCCATGTTGATGACTGGATCCTGACTGGTCCTGGGGTAATAGACTCAGTCAGTCTTGTGCCAGGTCCTGTGCTTGACTCCAGAGTGTAAAAAAGCCAGTACAAGAGACATGCCTCCTGTGCTCATGGAGCTAGTATTCTAATGGGAGAGGACAGGCCAAAGCAAACAAAACCCACATGTACAGAAATAAGCCACTGGAAGGATTTTAAGCAGAAGAGTGATGTGTTTTAAAATTGAACACATTTGAGAGTCTCATCAGCTTGAAGATAATCAGCTTAAATCATTGAAAACAGCTCACACAGGGAGGGAGTAAACAGAAAGAAGTTCCCACCCAGACCCTGAGGAACCCAGTTATTTCAGTGTCAGGTACAAGAGGAGGACCCAGCAAAGGAGACTGAGCAGGAGCTTGGGAGAGAGGGGAAGAAAACCTGGAAAGTGGTGCTTGGGGGCTCAACAGAGAGCAGTGTTCCAGACGGGTGATGCTTTTTGTAGAATGTTGTGGAAAGATGAGGATGAAGACAGAGGTGGCCTTTGGATCTGGCATCACAGAGAACCTTGATATGAGCAGCTTTATTGATAAGAAAAGGGGCAGAGCATAGATTGGCAGCTGAGGAGTAAGTAGAAGAAAAGGAACAGGAAAGAGTAGTGGCCACCGTGGTGGGACATGGGCTCTGAAGGTGGCAGAGAAACAGAACCAAGCTGAAGGGTTTTTAGTGTGAAGGATTTCTAAAGGAGGGCTGTCTGTATGCTGATGGAAATGTCCAGTGGAGAGAGTTGTTAGACATGACAGAGGTGACTAACAAGAAGGAAGACGATTTTCAGAAAGCAATAGTGGAGTTTTTCATGTGTTCAACAATTTTTCTGAGTACCCATTGTGTGCCAGGCACAGTGCTGGGCTCTGGGGTAATGCAGTGCTCCAGATGAAGTCCTGTCCTTGAGGGCCTTCCCTGTATATTAGGAGATGGCCCATAAATGCGTATACAAGGGAACGTAGTGATAGTCAGAGATGGGACACATGCAGGAGTGAGGGGGGAGCCCAAAGCAGGGATGGGGTGCAGCCTTTGAAATAGAGGATCAGGGGCCTCTCTGAGGACTTGGCACTTGAACTGTGTCTAAAAGGAGACCCTCGTGCATCCATCTGTGGAAGAGCGGGGAGCGTGTTCTAGGCAGAGGAAGGCTCGGGGCTTCAGGTTAAGTCCCAGATGGAGCCAGGGTCCAAATAGATAGGTAGGTCATGACCCAGCATTTGAGATTTATTGTTTGCAATGGGAGGTCATCAGAGGGTGCCTTTCACTGGTGCTGCTTGGACTTCAGTGTGTTGAGTGTGGAAGCAGGCTGACCGCTTAGAGGAGGCAAGGTGGTAGGTTTGCTGAATGTGATAGTGGATTGAGCTAGGATGGTAGCAGTGGAGATGGTCAGGGTTATATTCTGAAAGAGTAATTGGCACTCCCTAATCATGCAAGACACAGGTAATTTAATTTCAAATGAAAAATACTAACAGAAACAAGTGTGAAATGGAGCATTCAGCAGGGGAAAAACAGATGCATGCTCTGAAATTATCATCTTTGATTAAAGGTTTAACATGTGCTGTCCAATATGGTAGCTACACGTGGCAATTTAAATTTTACTTAAATAAAATTTAAAACTCAGTCTTCAGTCACACTAGCCAAAAGTTTCAAAAGTCATATATGGCTGGTGGCTCCTATATTGGACAGTGCAAATATAGACATGTCCCTCATCAGAGAAAAGCTGCTTTAAAGTCATGGGCACCATATTTGGAGCTAGATTGTTAAATATTGACTGTACGAGTTTTCTTTCAGCAAATATCATTTTGGTTCCTAAAAGAGGGCTGACTGCAAATGAAGGGGATGCATGGCTGAAGAGGTGAATGGTACAGCAATTCAGAATAATATGAGAAGGAAGTTACAGCTAGAAAAAGAAAGAACTCACTTCTGCTACGTGACTTAGCCGGCTGAGCCTTCCGGTGCGTTTTATGTGCCCAGGTGCACCAGACCACCAGTTGACCACGTGCTGTGACTCCACCCTTTATATCCTGCTGAGCTTATCAAACTTGAAAATTTAGCTTTAAGTTCAGGCTATTTGAACATGTACCGCTACATTTGATCAATTCTAAAATACACCATTTATTTTTCTTCCCCCTGAGATGGAAGGCTTTTTCTTGCCATTTATCCCATCTGTAGGCAGTTCACAAGCAACTGCTTCAAAATATAATATTCTTAATATATGATTAGTTTTCTGATTATTTGGGTAATTTCTTACCTTAATTATATACTTATTTCTAATATAGCATATCCATGATTGTTTTTTTCTACTGGCTCTTTCTGTTGAATAGTTTTACTACCTAAATTAAACCAGGTGGAATGTGTTAATAAACCATGCTGTACTTTATTTCTACATATTTTAAGATATTAAAGTTTTTTTTAATAAAAATTTCATTTTGAGATAATCATAGATTCACTTGCAGTTGTGTGAAATAATACAGACAGATCTTGTGTGCCTTTCACCCAGCTGTCCCCCCAGGAGAGCACGTTGTGAAACTGTAGGGCAATATCACAACCTGGGTGTTGACACTGATTGCGTTTTTCCATCTTACTCCAGTTTGCCCAGTTCTACTTGTACCCCTGTGTATGGGCTGGGCAGTGTACGCATGCACGTCCAGTGGGTTATTTCTGTCAGAATTCCGTCCCGTGGGCTAATTCCTGTATCTCTCACCGCAATCGTGATACAGAAAAGTTCTGTCCAGAAGGATCCGCCTAGTTGCCCTTTCATAACCACAGTCACTTCTCTTTCTCTTCCACTTACATCTCTGTCTCCTGACAGCACTAAACTGTTCATCTCTGATTTTGTCATTTTGAGGTTATATGAATGGAATCATTCAGTACGTACCCTTTTGGGATTGGTTCTTTTCACTTTGCATAATTCCCTCAAGATTCAGCCAAGTTTTATGTATCAGTAGCTCATTCCCTTTTGTTACTAAGTAGTACTCCCTGGTGTGGGTATACCACAGTTTAACCATGCAACCTCCGAAGGACATCTAGAATGTCTGAGTACAAGTTTTTGTGTGAGCTGAGTCTTCATTTCTCTGAGATAAATGCCCAGGAGTGCATATTCATATGGTAGTTGCATATTTAGATTTGTAAAAAATGAATGTTTCCCTGAGTGGCTGTACCGTTTTATATTGCAGCAATATGTAAGTGATCTAGTTTTCTGTATCCTCACCAGCATTTGGTAGTGTCACTATTTTTAATTTTAGCCATTCTGCTATATGTTTAGTGATACCTCACTGTGGTTTTAATTTGCATTTCCCTAATAGCTAGCGATGTTGAACATCTTTTCATATGCGTATTTGTCATGTGTATATCCTCTTTGGTGAAATGTCTATTTATGTATTTAGCTTATTTTCTACTTCAGTTGTCTTTAAACTGTTGAGTTTTGAGAGTTCTTTCTATATTCTCAATACTGGTCCTTTCCCAAATATGTGGTTATTATCATTTCTCCCAGTCTGTAGCTTGTCTTTTCACCCTTTTAACTGGTTCTTTTATAGACCAAAAGTTTTTAAGTTTAATGAGGTCCAGTTTATCTCTTTCTTTCTTTCTTTTTTTTTTTTGGTTTGAGGTGTAATTGGCATATAACATTATATTAGTTTCAGATGTACAACATGATTCACTGTTTGTATATATTGTGAAACGATCACCTCAGTAAGTCTAGTTAACGTTAGTCTGTCACCATACATAGTTACAGATTTTTTTTCTGTGGTAAGAACTTTCAAGATTTACTCTCTTACCAACTTTCAAAAATATGCAATACAGCATTACTAATTGTAGTCACCATACTGTACATCACATCCCCATAACTTATTTATCTTATAAATAGAAGTTTGTACCTTTTGGACCTCCTTCGCCTATTTCATCCAGTCCTGACCTCTGGCAATCACCAATCTGTTCTCTATGATCTCATTTTTTGTTTTTGCTTTTTGGAGTTTTTTTTTTTTTTAACGATCTACATGTAAGTGTGATCATATGGTTTTTGTCTTTCTTGGTCTGACGTACTTCACTTGGCATAGTGCCCTCAAGTTCCATCCATGTTTTTGCAAATGGCAAGATTTCCTTTTTTGTGGCTAAATATTTCATGTATATTTATTTTTTTCTTTATCCATTCATCTATCTGTGGAACTAGGTTGTTTCCATGTCTTGGCTATTGTAAATAATGCTGCAGTGAACATGGGGGTGCACATAGCTTTTCAAGTTAGTATTTTCATTTTCTTCAGTTAAATACCCAGGAGTGGATATGCTAGATCATATGGTAGTTCTATTTTTAATTTTGGGGGGGAACCTCCATACTGTTTTCCATAGTGACTGTAACAGTTAAAGGGTTCCCTGTACTCTGCATATTCACCGATACTTTTCTTTGGGGTGGGGGGTGGGGTAATTAGGTTGGTTGGTTGGTTGGTATTAGAGGAGGGACTGGGGATTGAATCCAGGACCTTGTGTATGCTGAGCATGTGCTCTACCACTTGAGCTACACCCTCCCTCCTTGATTCTTGTTATTTCTTGTCTTTTTGATAATGACCATTCTGATGGGTGTGAGGTGATATCTCATTGTTTTGATCTGCATGACCCTGATGATTAGTCATGTTGAGCACCTTTTCATGTACCTGTTGGCCATCTGTATGTCTTTTGAAAAGTGTTTTTTCAAATCCTCTGCCCATTTTTTGATCAAATTGTTTGGGGTTTTTTGCTATTGAGTTGTATAAGTTTTTTATGTTTTCTGGTTATTAACTAACCCCTTATCAGATATATATGATTTGCAAGTATTTTCTCCCATTCAGTGGGTTACCTTTTCATTCTCTTGATTCTTTCCTTTGCTGTGCAGAAGCTTTTTTGTTTGATGTAGTTGCACTTATTTATTTTTGCTTTTGTTGCCTTGCTTGTGGTATCAAGTCTGGAAAATTACCACCAAGACCAGTGTCAAGGAGCTTACCACCTATGTTTCTTCTAGGAGTAAGTTTTATGGTTTTAGGTCGTAGATTCAAATCTTAAATCCATTTTGAGTTAATTTTTGTGTATGGTGTAAGATAGTGGTCTGTTGTCATCCTTTTATATAGGGCTATCCAATTTTCCCAGTGCTGTTTATTGAAGAGACTGTCTTTTTCCCCATTGTACATTTTGTACTCCTTTGTGGTAAATTAATTGACCATATATGTGTTGGTTTATTTTTAGGCTCTCTCTTCTGTTCCATTGATTATGTATGTGTTTTCAAGCCAACATCATACTGATTTCATTATGTATATATACAAATATATGTACACATATATACATGTACATGTATATACTTTATATATATAGTGCTTTTGGTGTCCAGTCTAAGAATTCTTTGCCTAGCCCTTGATTGTGAAGATATTCTTTGTTTTTCTAAAGATTTTATAGTTTTATATTTTATATTTAAGTTAGTGATCCCTTTTGAGTAAATTTTGTATAAACTGAGAAGTTTAGTTTGAGTATTCTCCCTGGGTTTTTTTTTTTTTTTTGGCTTATGGATGGTCAGTTGCTCTGGCACCATTTCTTAAAAAGCCTACATCTTTCCTCTATGAACTTGCTTTTCTGTGTCTTGGTCAAAATTCAGTTGGACATATTTATATGGCTCTATTTCTGAGAGTTAGTTTTGTTTTTAATACTGCAACTGTTGCTCTTATTAATTATGGACATTTTTGGAAGATGTGAAAAAATAAAAATTGGAGAAACTCAAGTTTTATCAAAGATAAGCTGTGTTAAATTTTCTTCTCATCTTTTTCCTGTGCTATTTGCTATTGTTTCAAATACTCTTGTGCTATATATAAAAATTGTATTGTGCTTTTTAAAAACTTCCATTATAAATACTTTTTCCATGTTATCACAAATGTTACTTTATTTTAACAATTCTATAATATTATATTGTGTGGTATCTTTCTGCTGTTTAAAATTTAAGTTTCCATGTTTTGTTTTTTGTTTTTTAAGACCTCTCTGGTTATTGCCTTTGCTTGGTAAACCATTTAGTTAATTACTGGGTTAAAAGATTTGAGTGTTTTTCAGATTCTTGATATTTTCATTGCCCCATTGCTTCTGAAAGGATTTACACCATTTACATTTTACTATTGTTATATGCTTTAGATATAGCAGCATTTGATTTTGAGAATTTCCATAAATGCTTTTAACTTGAATTTTCATATTATTCAATTATTCCTTAATAACCTTGAGTTTGACTTTTGTTGAGTGAAAAATTGTTTGAGAATCTTAGTGATTGGTACTAGGTAAAGCAGTGTTCACATAGCTTTTACCCATATAATGAATGTAATTTGTGTAGTTACAATTTACAATACAACGCAGTTGTGATTTAGAAAAAAGGATAGCTTTGTTTTAAGGTTGCTTTTATTTCTCAAGAAAACTTGCAGCATGATTATTTACTTCAAGCTTACACTATGCTTTGATTTTGATAGTATGATTTTGCCTCCCTTCAAACAGAAAGCGATAGATCTTGCTAGCAAAGCAGCCCAGGAAGACAAAGCTGGGAACTATGAGGAAGCCCTTCAGCTCTACCAACATGCTGTACAGTATTTTCTCCATGTAGTTAAATGTAAGGTCATAGTTTGTTCGTTTGTTTGTTTTATTTATTTAAAAGCACTAGAAGAAAAGATTGTTCTATTTCATTTATAAAAATTGAAATATGTCTACTTAGTGAAAAATAAAGTGGTGCCCTCAGCCCAACTGTATCCTGAATTATATGGTGTACAAAATTATTTTATTATTTTGAAATTCTTTTGAAATATGGAGAGAATAAATCAGCAATATAGCTGCCAAAAAAATTGAAATACAATACCAGAAAATTATAAATCACCATTAGCAAAAACATCCCACTAGCCTGTTAGTAGTTTTTAAGTACTCAGCCCACAAATGTGCACAGCTTTGACACCTAAACGTATTAAAGTGCCATATAGTCAATGGAAGTAAGTTTTTATTTTGCTAGTAATATACCCAAATTATGTAATCTGAACCTACTCATTTTATAACCATCTCATTGAAAATAATCTGTTTTAAAAATAGGTTGGGGGACACTTGTACTTAATGTTTCCCATATGCCAGGCACTGTTCTGGGTACTGGGATTCAACAGTAAGGAAGAAATGGCTGCCTTTGTGGATTTTAAACCTAATGCTGAACATAAGTGAAATAAGACATTTAAAAAGTGTCTTTCTGGCAAACTTAGTTATTTTTAAATAAAAATCTTAGCAATTGCATAATTTAGTATTTTCTTTCGAGCTTCCCGATTTAATGCTGAAGTTTTTCTGTCAAAGTAAAGTGCAGCTAAGAATGAATCATAACGTATAAGGTGGGGCCAATGCCGTGCACTGCATATGTCCCTGAAGTCTCCTTTTGCCTCCCTGGGGACTTTGTTTAGTAAAATTACTACACTGATGATACACCTGACATATGGGATTTCTATCACTTTTTATACTCTGAAATCAAGCTTATGTAGACATTAATGGGAATGGTTAACATTTCTTTATTTCTGTTTGTCTTCTGACTGGTTTTGTGAGACAAGCAGCTTTCAGCTATCTGCCCAGAATGTAAAGGAAGAATATGAAACCCACAGAATATTAAATAATTTTTATTATTATTTAACATTAACTTAAAATATCCTAGTGTCTTGTTCAGATCTCTTTCTGACTCACATCACCGTTGGCATCCAGCCGTGCTGGAGGAAGGAGTAGAAAAGGTTAATCATCATTGGTTCCCATGAGCTAGAGATGATCTTTTCTCTCTCCCCCAAAATAGATTTTCCTTGTTGAAAAGTGTATCTATGAGTTTAAACCTGTCTGTGTAGAATACTAATGGAAAAAATCTCTCATTGCCCCTTAATAGATGAAGCACAGGGCGATAAAGCCAAGCAGAGTATCAGGGCAAAGTGTACAGAATATCTTGATAGAGCAGAAAAACTAAAGGAGTACCTGAAGAAGAAAGAGAAAAAACCACAGAAGCCAGTGAAGGAGGGACAGCCAAGTCCAGCTGACGAGAAGGGGTATGTATTTTACCGGGTGAGATCGAATTGTATCGCATTACAAGATAAAGTTAAATTTAATTTGTGAAGTAAATTCCTTTTGTTTAAACTAGGTGTTGGCAAACCGTGACTCATGGGCCAAATCTGACCTACTGCCTATTTTCTTAACTAGAGTTTTATCGGAACACAGCCTCATCCATTCATGCACCTGTGGTCAGTGGCCGCTTTTGTGCTGCCCCAGCAAAGCTGAGTAGTTGTGACAAGAGGCTGTGTGGGTGACAAAGCTTAAATATTTACTGTCTGGTCCTTTTCAGAAAAAGTTTGTCAATCTCCTGTTTACCAAGCTCAGGGGGTGATATAACTTAGATCGCTCTCCGTGACTGCTTGGTGGTAGTAGTAGAAAAAACATTTGGTAGGAATGGTACTCAGTTCTTTACCCTCTGGCTATTATGTAGTATTAAAGTTTAAAATTACGGAAGTGATATGTGAATTGAATCTTTGACTAGTGGTATTGGCTCTTAGTACTGAGCACATGCACAAAATGAAAAATTAATAATGTAAGTAATTTTTTGGATATCATATGTAAAGTTTTTGGGAGGGATTTGCATCGAATTTGCTTTATTTTGTCATTGTAAAGAAAACAACACAGTATAATTTATAAACATCAAAACCCATTTCTGAAATGTCTTCCTAGACGGGAGATATATCACTTACAGAAGCAGAACTTGTATATTCAGCACCTAACGTACGCATGCCAAGCTCTGTGCTGAGCAGTGGTAACAGTCTACTCACGTCATCTGATCATTCTATTCATGGTGCCGGAAGTGGTTCCAAGTGACAACATACAAGTTTGGATGCCATACAGCTGGGAGCGATGCCCCACTCCACCAGGGTTGTTCTAGCAGATACCACTGCTGCCTGCTCCCTCACCAAGCACGTCCAGTGCCAGGGAGCGGGCAGGAGAACCTGCCACGGCGCCCTCAGCAAAGCCAGTGGTTTCGTCTACAGCTGCGTCTCCTTGTGGGCAGCCCGCACCTCAGTGGCTTGCTTGCACCTTCTAGGAGGACTTTGGTTACTTGTGGAGCCCTAGCTGCAGGGGCGCCTAGGAAGGGCAATTAGGTACATCCTTCACAAGAAAGCATGGGAGAAGGAGGTTGGCATGAGTGTTAGCTGAATTAGTTTGCAGATTCCACTTCACCTATAAATAACACCACCATCCTGTGGTAACCAAGCCATCCCATCTTGAGGTCATACCTGTCAAGCTTTTTATTCCTCCTTTTATCTTATATGTGAAAAATGATGTAATGCCGTATTTTTTGCTTTATCACTTTGTCACTAAACATCTTGAACATCTTTCCAGCAAACTATTTCTACATCATTTTTAAAGACTGCAATGTATTTTATTATATACTAATCCTTACAATTGAACATGCATTATTTCTAATTTTTTCCCTATTGTGAAGAATAAGGGCATGATTATCCGTGTAGTCATATCCTGAACTCTGATCATTTCCTCAGAATAAATCCCTGGTTGTGAAATGACTGGGTTGATCTCCTTATTCTTCGGGGTCAGTTCATTTTCATCAGAAGCTTCATCCATCCTTCAGAACCCCCAGACTGAGGGTTATTGACCTTTGTACCTTAAAGAGTTAATATTCTGGGTTTTTTCCTTCTAGTTAATGGCTTCTTTTTCTAATACATAGTTTTGCCTGGTCCTGATTTGTTTGTTGTAGTTGTTTACAACACTCATGTAATTCATCTTAAATCTTTTGTAGAATGAGGTGTGGGTCATTTATGAGTTAATGCATGCATAGATATGTCATGGGAATTAGGAGCTAGTTCCTGACTTCATCCTGGTCTTTTTGTCCCCTTCCTGTTCATGATTCCATATTGATGCCAATATGACTGCTACTATTTTGTGTAATATACTCTTTTTATAAAAAAAAATTTTTATTGAAGTATAGTCAGTTACAATGTGTTAATTTCTGGTGTACAGCACAATGTCCCGGTCATGCATATACATACGTATATTCATTTTCATATTCTTTTTTCATTAAAGGTCATTGCAAGATATTGAATAGTTTCCTTTATACTCTTAAAAGTAATAAAATAATAACTTTTAATGTGTATGTCTTATTTTGCCATTTAAATTACAAATATTTCAGATTAATCATTCCTTCATTTTTGCCATATTTTGATAGCAATGAGTGATCATTTGCATATATTAAATTCTTTTTATTAGGAATGACAGTGATGGGGAAGGAGAATCTGATGATCCTGAAAAAAAGAAACTACAGAATCAACTTCAAGGTTGCTTTAGATTTCATTTTTAAATTTACTATCTTATTAAAAAAAGAAAAACTCACAGTGAATTGTCTGTTTGAATTGTTTCCCCACCCCCAACCCCTTGTATTTAAAGGAGGTTCAAGAACTGGCTTTGGTTCCCAGTGGTCATGTGCTGGCTTTGTTGAGACCATTTTTATAGTGTTTGCTCTATAGAGTCCCTAATGGGTTGGTTTTTTCCATGCAGTAAAAATATTGTTTAGTTTTATTTTGGTCTTAAAAAGCTTGCTCTCTTTGATTTTTTGTCTTATTTGCCCCTTTTCAGAGAGGGTAGCAGTTATACTATTAGCACCCTATAAAATCTGATGGCATTAAAATTTCCTGTCAAGAGGAACAGAATGAATTAGGGCTCACACTTGACTTTTACTGCTATTGCTGGAGCTCATTCATTGATGGTTTATTTCATGTTTTCTACCTGGTCTTCCTCATCTGCTTTTTGATCCTACTTCAAGTGTTCCCATTTACATTTCTCTCTCTCTGCTTTCAGTTTTTTAACTTCCACACCTTTAAAAGCACTTTTGTTCTCTGCTGTAGTGTTGTGGCGTGATGGAGGGGGCATAGGTATCAGCTCCATTCAGCTCTGGATTCCACCCTGGGGTCTGCTACTTAAATCTGCCTCATCTTGGACAAGTTCCCTAACCTCTAAGATTCTGAGACCCCCAACTCTAAAATGGAAATTAAGAGTACTTTCCTTTCAGGGCTGTTAAAAGATTAATGACAATGTAAAAACTGCTTAATACTCTGAGAAATTCTCAGGACTCAGTTAATAGTAGCTCTGTGTATCTAAAAAGACATCTATTTAATTGCTGCTTCTTTAGTTACTGAGGTTTGATTGTTCCTTGATATGGTAGCTGATGATTTTTCAAGTTGGATTTTATGCTCAATCATTGGTAATCTGTATTTTATTCATTTGAACCTTGCCGAATAGAATGCGTAACTGGAAAGGACATCTATCATACAGTCTCAGCCTTAGTGAGTGGTGAGCACACCCAGCTTGGCCAGATCCTTAGCCTTGCTATTCTAGTCTCTCTGTTTTGGTCATGTTTCTGTCTTACCCACCCTATTGGGAGGTATAGGGGAATACTGTAATGATAGTATCTTGAAAACACTACCATTAACAGGGATAATTTTACCTGCTGAGAACTTCAGTGGTGGGTGTAGTCCAAGGGCAGTAACTGGGTTTCTGGGTGTAGTCCAGGCAGTAACTCCACTGCCTGGAGCAGTGTGGGCACGCTTCATCCTCAGTAATTTTTTGTGGGGGAGCAGCCCAGTGGTCTGTGCCAAGTGGCTTTATCTTACTTGTGTGGCAAAAAGCTTTTTTCTATTTGTTCTTTTTGATTTTGTTCCCCCTCTTTCTGGCTCCATCCCCTCCAAAGTAAAAATTGGATTGTTATCTTTACTATTGTATCTTTTGAAAAAGATACAATCCAATTTTTAATAGGGAATTTTTCTTTAAATTCCCTATCAGTTATGACAAGGCCCAGAAATGTATAAAAATACAAACGCTTTGAATATTTAAGTCAGGAAATTTATTTGGAATTTCAGGATGAATTAGAATTTGAAAGGATTCTTAGCCTTTCATACCTGAGAATCCTTTTTTTCCATCTTTTAGTTTCTTGGTTTGCTGATGGATTTCATTGTATAATATCCTTTTTTGAATCTTTCCTCTTTTTTCCTGAAAGTTTTCTAAATCTTTTACTTCTGTTTTAGGTTATGACATGAAGTGTAAATTTTGATTAATTAAAATTAAAGAGTTTACGATTTGAGTTTTCTGTTAGCTAATTTTGATATGCAGTGACTTTGAAGTTAAATTTTAGTATAATAGTATGTAAACAAAGACTGACTAAATTTTTATAATTGGAACAATCAAATTGCTTGGCTTTTATTTTCCAAATAAAACTTTTATTTCCTTTTAATTTTGCAAACCATTAATCAGTGTCTAATAATTAATTTTACTTTTAGCTAAATAATCTTTTGTCACTAAACATTCCAAAGTCGCCTAGTTTAAACTTTAAGGAGAAAAATATTAATCAAATGTGAAGTTAAAATATGACATATTTAGAAAAATTCATGACAGAAAACTTCAGCTGACTAGCTGATGCTTATATATAAATTTACTTTCATTTAACTGACACAAAATCCTATCAGAAAATGTAGTATTTTCTCATGTATATTTCTCATGTAATCTGAAAGAAAAAGCAAATTGGCTTTTTTCTTAATTTATACTTCATCTGAACTCTTAGACTGCAAAAAATGTTTATGGTTTCATCTAATTTTAATATACAACTAAAGATTTTCATATTTTAGGAAAGTAAGTTGCAGGGTATTAGCACTCTTAGAATAATGATAGATGATCTTTCATAAGAGAATAAGATACCCATAAAACTAATTTTATAGATAATTAGTTGATTGTGTAAGTAGTGATAAACTTAAAACAATTATACATCAAAAAACAAACAAACAAACAAAAAAAACCAAAAGCCAAAACAACTACACGTCACCCGAGAACAGGCTACTTAGTAATTTGTAGTTGAACAATTTCTATATAGTGGAAAATTGGAAAAGCTTTTTTGATAAAAGGTAATTAGAAAGTTTTGCCAGTAAGCTATAGTAAAAGAAATCTTTTGTGTACTTGTACTGCAATAGTTTGCTGTGACTTTTGAATACATTGTATTCAAAAACTAAATCTTTTAAATAACATTGTTAATGTACAAAAACTGTAAATAGATCTATTTAGAAGCCAAATACAAAATCTGGCAAATCTCAGGAAAGTATTGCAAATCTGTAAGAGTCCACTTTCTCTTCTCCATCACCCCCTTCCCTTTCCCTGCTCCTCTCCCCTCCCTCCCCTCCTCACTTCTATCTACTCACCCATCCCTCTGCCTATCTTTAGTTATAGTTGTTAAGTATTTTTTCTTTCTGTGATTAAGAAAAGCATTAGAGCACCAGTTCTTTTAAGGAAAAATAGGAGGTATTTCATAATTAGTGTATTCAAACATTGTAGCTACTTGATGTAATGTTTGGTGCTTTTCCAAGCATTCTAATATCCATGATGTCATTTGATCTTTACACTAACTCGTCTGAGTAGTTTGGGCAAGTGGTATTACTTTTATTTCACAATGAGGAAGTGGAGTGACTTTACCCTAGATTGTCTAGCCAGCCACGCCGTCCTGACCCCTGCAGGCTGCTCCCCAACAACTACTTCCTCATCACACTATTTCAAAAATACTTTCAATGCGTAAAACTTTTCCAGACAAATGTATAATGTATTTCTTTAAAATCAATATTCCATGTCTTCTAAATTTGATTGCCTAGTCCTCCTTAATTTAAAGATGGCATAATTCTTTGTAGGTGCCATTGTTATAGAGCGACCGAATGTGAAATGGAGCGATGTTGCTGGTCTTGAAGGAGCCAAAGAAGCACTGAAAGAGGCCGTGATATTGCCTATTAAATTTCCTCATCTCTTTACCGGTGAGATGACTTTTAAATAATTTTTTTGATGGTTTTTAGAAAACACATCGATGACTGAGGATAAAATACTGTGAATTCTTGTCACTATATCGTGAGTTATTACCTTAAATTCTATTGTAAGGCAGTGGAAGATCTTTATACAGAGGTATTTGTCTTCTCTGCGTATGTGTATTTATTATATATATTGCGAAACAACCTAAATGTGAACCAGTCGGGCATCAGGTAAATCACCAACATGCAGTAGAATACTGTGCACTCAAGAAAATAGAGTCTACATCCCCATTAAGAAATTTGGACTGCATTATAATTGACATGGAAGAACATCCACATATATCGTAGAGATTAAAAAGCAGTTTATACAATATGTATAGTAGGAGTCCACGTTTGTTAAATAAATGTGTGTGCTGAGAAGTGTAGACAGATTGATGTAAAAATGTTAATGTATGCCTAGGAGATCAGATTATGGGTGATTTTTCTTTTGACTTTCATCTGAATTGTTTTTAGTGGACACGTACTAGGTTTATAGGAGTATGTCTGTTTCTCAAAAAGAGAAGTAAGGTTTATTGAGCAGTTTGATGGGAGTGCGGGTCCTGTAGGAGCTCATCATCACTGTGAGGAGAGTGCTGCCAGCCCACCATTTGGAGGTAGTTGAGCTTCAAGCTCCAGCAGTAGGGGATTTGGCTGCACCAAGCCATTCCTTCCCACTGTCCTTTTTGTGACTGATAGTTTGTGTTTGTGATATGACAATACCCAGAGTCTAAGAGTGAAACAGAGGTTTATCCTTCTAAAACAAGCTGGATTATGTAGAGAGCACATCTGTGATACTGGCCTCAAACTGAACAGGTCCATGCAGTGATGTCGTATAGAGCAGTGATGAACAGAGAACCCGTGGGCCACTCGTTGTCCACCTAGCTTCGAGGTATGACTTCCCACCTCACTTCAGGAATATGAGCCTAACAGTGTAAAAGTTGACATCATAATCCTATAAAGGTACAAAAGTATGGGTGAACTCATTTTATGTTATGTTACTTACACCAGTGTTTCCCAAACATGAGTCCTTTGTGTATCATCTTCATGAATTTTTCCATATACACGTACCATTTTTAAAATATTTATCTTTACATCACTCACTTTTAGAGCAAACTTTTTTACTCAAGTATAGCATATATGTACGAAGACATGCAGGAACCCAAGTGTTCCGCTTTATAAATTATCACAGAGTACACCTGTATAGTCGTCACCCAGATAAAAAAAATATTATCAGAACCTGGATATCCCTCTCTGCCTCTTTCCTCCCCTGAGGTAATCACTCTCTTCACTTCTAACACCATAGATTGTTTTGCCTGTATTTGAACTTTTGAATCATCTCACTTGTTTTGACTTAGTAATTTTATTTTAAAAGACTTCTTTTTGTCTCTGTAAACGGAAAAAGTAGTGTTTTTCTAAAATGCATTTTAAAAAATTATTTAAATAAAAAGTATCTGTAAACCACCTAAAAGCATGTCATCTGCCACCACACTTAAGGGAATACTGATGTATAATTGCAGACATTTGAAATAGGCAAATAGAATTCAAGTGAAAGTTGAGGCTTTCATAACAATAAACAGAACAGTATTTAGTTTTGCCATCAGTCATGTGCATATCATTTTTTTGCAGACACCGTGTGCCCATCCACAGTTTACACCTAGTAGTTTTTTTATGTGTATTTGTTATTTTATTGCCAGTTGTAACCCAGCCTGGTCTGTTTAAGCAGCAGTATAATTTCTCATTAGCAAAATTGAGACACAAAGAGTTGATTTGTTCACTTGCTGTACTTGGGCAAAACCGGGATTTAAGGTGGAGCCCCCTTGTCATTACTTAGCCTTTGGAAAGGGAATATGCCCTGTGTAATGTAACCTGTGCTTCCTTGTCAAATCACGAATTGAGTAGAACTTCATGAGTCATCCAAACTGTGTTAGTTTCACTCCTCCAAAGGTCATAAATATTTAAAAGAAAATATTTACAGCTGCCCTTCCCCTGTGGATATGATTTCTCCTATAATATTCTGATATCGAGCAGTGCACATAGTAGGTGGTCAAGAAGTATCTTTTAACTGAATTCTTTTCCCCCACTAGACTGTAAGCCCATGGAAGGTAGAAGTCCTTTTCTATTCATAATTCTCTGTCTGCACCTAGTGGTTTCAATACATGGTGGTTGAATGAGTGAGCAAGCAATGAACTTCCTGTTAGAAGGATTATAGCTGGATAAACACTTTTGACAAGGTGGTCTCTAGAAAAAGTAAATGAAGTACATTTAAAACATAACTTACCTTAGATCGATTTATTTAAATTTTGTTTTATTAAATTGATAGCTTTAGAGTGAAAACTTCTTCACAGTAATCTTCACTATGGATAATGTCAGTGGTAACTGAAATTAACAATCTGGAAATTCTCATGTTATTTTTCTAATGCACATTTTAGGCAAGAGAACACCTTGGAGGGGAATCCTATTATTTGGACCACCTGGAACAGGAAAATCCTATTTAGCCAAAGCTGTAGCAACAGAAGCAAACAACTCAACGTTTTTCTCGATATCTTCCTCTGACCTTGTTTCTAAGTGGCTAGGTGAAAGTGAAAAGTAAGTAGTCAATTTTTTTAGTTCTTCTTTGCCTGGTAGTCACTATATCAGTACATGAAGTAGTAGATTGCATTATGAATGTCTGTCATTAATAGACATTCAAAGAAGTGACGTAGCACAGGTATTCATTTCTCTGTCAGATCAGTCTCTAGTTTAGAATTTCTTTCTTAGGGAAAAGATAGCATATATTTATAGTGTATTAAATTATAAAATTAATTATGCCAGATGTAGTAATCTTATTTTCTGGATCGAAACATGATGAAGCTTTTTATTCTGTAGAGTTCCTATAATTTTAGTATATTGTTCTGTTTTGGGTTTTTTTTTTTAATTTTTTATTGAAGTATAGTTGATTTACAATGTTGTGTTAGTTTTTGGTATACAGCAAAGTGATTCAGTTTTATATATATATATTCTTTTTCATATTCTTTTCCATTGTGACTTATTATAAGATATTGAATATAGTTCCCTGTGATATACACTAGGACCTTGTTTGTCTATTTTATATATAGTAGTTTGTGTCTGCAAATCTCAAACTCCTAATTTATCCCTCTCCCATCCCTTTTCCCCTTTTGGTAACCAGAAGTTTGTTTTCTATGTCTGTGAGTCTGTTTCTGTTTTGTAAATAAGTTCATTTGTATCATATTTTAGATTCCACATGTAAGTGATATCATATGGTATTTTTCTTTCTGACTTACTTTACTTAGTATGATAACCTCTAGGTCCATTCATGTTGCTGCAAATGACATTATTTCATTCTTTTTATGGCTGAGTAGTATTCCATTGTGTGTATGTATATATATATATATATATATATATATATATATAGCACATCTTCTTTATCCACTCATCTGTTGATAGACATTTAGGTTGCTCCCATGTCTTGACTATTGTGAATAGTGCAGCTGTGAACTTTGGGGTGCATGTATCTTTTCAAATTAGAATTTTCTCCAGTTGTATGCCCAGGAGTAATATTGCGGGATCATATGGCAACTCTATATTTAGTTTTTTAAGGAGCCTCCATGCTGTTTTCCATAGTGGCTGCACCAGTTTTCGAATATTCCCAACTATGGTTTAGGAGAGGGTTCCCTTTTCTCCACACCCTCTCTAGCATTTGTTTTTTGTAGACTTTTTAGTGATGGCCGTTCTGAGCAGTGTGAGGTGATACCTTACTGTAGTTTTGATTTTGCATTTCTCTAATAATTAGCTGTGTTGAGCATCTTTCCATGTGTCTTGGCCTTCTGTAGATCTTCTTTGGGGAAATGTCTGTTTGGGTCTTCTGCCCATTTTTTGATTGGCTTGTTTGTTTGTTGTTGTTGAGTTGCGTGAGCTGTTTGTATATTTTGGAAATGAAGCCTTTGTCAGTTGCATCATTTGCAAATATTTTCTCCCATTATTAGTTTTTTCATTATCATGTGTCATTTACTATTTTTTTTTAGAAACTGAAAGCTTGTATTTATTTTTAGGCTAGTTAAGAACTTATTCCAGCTTGCCAGAGAGAATAAACCTTCCATTATCTTCATTGATGAAATTGATTCTCTGTGTGGTTCAAGAAGTGAAAATGAAAGTGAAGCTGCACGTAGAATTAAGACAGAGTTCCTAGTTCAAATGCAAGGTAGTATTACTGATTTTTTAAAGTTTCTCTTCATTGTATAGCCATTATTATTCACAATAATAGAAAAAAATTTAAGCAGAATTTCTCCATTCTTATAGGCCAAGTGTTTCCTTCTGATTGTCTTCCACATGCATACATAATTTTTACCCAGTTGTAACCGGCTTGTAGAGCTCACTGATATGGATAGTGAAGAGATTCACACATTGACTCATAACATGCCAGAAACAGTATCTGTTCTTCAGAATATTTGCATCATATTCTTATAAAATTCAGTTAAATACAGTTTTTTTCAGAGAGACTCTCAAGATGAGGCATTTTAACCTTAAAGCACCACATTCATCAGAGAACATATAGAAGAGGTTTCAAGAACACTGAATATTTAAAATGTTACCTATTTTGATGCAGGGGTTGGTGTGGACAATGATGGCATTTTGGTTCTGGGAGCTACAAATATACCCTGGGTTCTGGATTCTGCCATTAGGCGAAGGTATGATAATACATAGTAAATATCTTATTTCTGACTACAATGTAACAAGTGGCTGCTAACTCCCGCTCTGTGTAGTGAGGAGGCATTCTGATAACTTCAGAATGTTTTTAATGCGCCCGAGCCCTACTGCCCCTTTGCCTTTGGGGAAGAGAGGCAAGCATTTGTTCATTTGCCTGCTGTGTTGAAGATACGAGATTTACACCTACTGGAATCTTTCACATTGCAAAGTATGTTACCTAATGCTTATTTTAGTTATAATTATGCTTAGTAGGTGCATTGATACTTCAGAAATTTATAAATATAGTTTGATATTTCAATGAAAAACCTTCATACAAACTTCTAGCAAAATGACAATTATGCAAGATAAAGTATGCTAACCAGATATATTTTGAGTTAAATTTATGTCTGTAATTTTTAAACTGAATATGGAACTTGAGCCACAGGAAAGGCATACAGACCCATTGCTCTTCAGAGCTTCACAGTTCCCTCTTCCGTTCATTTAATTGTGTGTGGTAAAAATTAACACTGCAGTTTTTGCTGCTTTTATCGCATTCACTTGATGGTTTGCCAGAATGTTCAGACTACCATCCAGTATCAAGAAGGGAAAGGCCCTGGTTATTTCTGAACGATTGCCTAAATCTGAGCCCATCTCTAGAGATACTGGAGACTTAAAATTCTTACTGCTACAGAGAATAATTATCTGAAGAAGAAAACGTCCTTTCTTTGTTGCTTCCTCCTTGGCTCCATATGCTGAAATTCTAAGAATGCAAACAAAATGATAAGATTTAGAGTAATTTTGCTATTGTGAATGTAGAGAATTATTTTGTCATCTCTTTTCATGTTTTTAATCATATTTGTCCCTTGATCAGAGTTCAGAGTATCATTCCATGGGAGACTAATCTTGTAGGGCATGTCATGTCATGAATTCCGGGCTCTGGCCAAAATAACTCTGAAATCACAAAGAAAGACTAAGCCACTCCAAGCTGGTTCCCTGGCTATTTTGGTTTTGTTTGTTGTTAGTGTGTTCTGGATATTTTCCTTTTATTAACCTAAATACATGTGTTTAACTCTGGATATACACCCGGTTACTTTATTCAGCTTAGCTTTGTACAAATAAGAATATCTAAATACCTTGTGTCTTGAAACACTAATTTTCAGTGGAAATCAAATATTATTATCTAGTAATATTCTTGGTGTAATTTTTCTTTCATTTGAAGATTTGAGAAGCGAATTTATATTCCTTTGCCTGAGGCCCACGCCCGAGCAGCAATGTTTAAACTGCACTTGGGGACCACTCAGAACAGTCTGACAGAAGCAGACTTCCGGGAACTTGGGAAGAAAACGGAAGGGTATTCGGGGGCAGACATAAGTATCATTGTGCGTGACGCACTCATGCAGCCAGTCAGGAAAGTCCAGTCAGCTACCCATTTTAAAAAGGTAAGGAACTTTTCACCTATTTTTTCGCAGATTTTTAAAATCAAGTTTTGAGACCATAAGTGGGTTAGCATAACACATGTTTCCATTTCATTGAAAATAAGTTCTCCCAAAGTGTTTTAAAACTTTGTATGCAGTGATTTTTGAAGTATTTACTATTCTGATGTAAGCATAGAAACTTAAATATATGGTTGTCTCTGATGTAACTAAGATGCCCCTGAGCGGAATCTGGCAGGTTTACACGTCAGTGACACAGTGAAAATAACAGCAGCTGGTGTTCAGTGTTCACGTGCCTGGCCTGTGTCCTCTCCTCATCTTCTGTCTCATCTGGTCCTCACAGAAGCTCTGCCACAGGTGCAGGTGGCCACCTGCTGATGGTCAGTCTGAGACTGAGAAGCTAACATGATTAAACTGGGACTTGGATGGTAACACTGTTTGCCAGGGTACAGCTAGAGAGGAGCAGAGGTGTGGCTTTGCTCTGAATAAGTGTCCCTCAGAATCTGAAGTCTCCACCATTCTGCTCTCCTACCCCTGCCGTGCACCATCCTGTCTGCGTGAATGGCTTGAACTATATATATATATGGTTTGAGACAGAATTTTGTTTAAAAAGAAAAAATTGGATATCTTGTAATGTCCAGTTAAGTAACATAGTTTAAGTAACTTGGACCAACGCTCTTGCTGAGGGCAAGTCTCCAATATGCTCATGAACACAGATGTGAAAATCCTGAACTGTTAACAAACCTAATCCAGCTGTACATGACAAGACTAAGAGGTCATGACTCTCATATGCATACATGTATGTCTGTTATATGCCACAATAAAATAAGTTCTTTTTAAAATAATGAGCTTGAATTAAAACTTAAATTTGAAGCCTGACTCCACAATTTACTTGTCATATCTCCCTGACCAAATTGTATTACCTTTTTAAGTCTCATTTTTATCATCCCTTAAATAAGGATGATAATAACACTACTTTGAAATGCTGTTATGAGAACGAGATGAAATAATGTTCACAAAACACCTGTCATGTTACCTGAGTAGCCCAGTAAATATGACTCATCTCTTCTTCAGCCACTTTGTTGCTGAGAGAAATATAAAGCTTGTTCCACAGCTGTCATATTTTTTCTTAAATTCTCTTTGCCATTTAGACACTGTGGTTTCTTAGAAACTCAGCCCTTTCCTGCTGAGCTTCCCATTCTCTGTGTTTCTCCCGGGGATAGCTCATGTGACCCTGAAGCCAGGCCCCTGTCAGGAGGACAAAAAGCTGAAGCAGCCAACTCAGTCATAACATCAGGCCGTTTGTATCACCAACTAGAGCAGGTCTCTGTGTGGCTCCATATTCTGCTCCATTTTCCAGTTAGCAAGAACAAGTTTGCCTGTTTTTATTTTATTTATTAAATGTCTGAAATACTAATCTGAGCCCAGAGCTAAGTCAGAAAGTACAACAGTCAAAAAAACACAAAAATCCCTGCTGCTGGAATTTTTGTGAGGAAAGACAAGCAGTAAAGTACACATAATTAAAGTAAGAATGTTTATTTCTTCACCTCTGCCCTAGTCCTCAGACAGTATTTAAGATTGATCATTGTAAAACAAATATTAAAATAAGAATGAAAGCAGCTAGCCCCCAATTTGATACAAATGTGTCCCTGTCTATATATTTGTGATGTGTCACTCTGTGTCACAAAATTTCTTTTTCTGGATGTTACTAAAACTTTTTATTTTAAATCAGTTATGAATCATAAAATACCACTGAAATTACATTTAGCATTTAATTTTATACTTATATTTGAAGAAAGCATTTTTGTTGGGAAAGACAAAAAGATTCAGTCATTTTACAATAATAAACCTTCCAAAGATCACAAATTTCTCAGCTGTGGAAAATAGAGAAACTTAAGAGAATTCTTGAGTGGGTCTATTTTGGGTCTGTAAGATTATTAGCACTTACTAAGTATTAGAAAAAAATTTTAGCTGCACGCAAGTCTTTCTTATTTTAACTTATTTCCTCCCTGCAATCATATAAGTAATTTGTTACAGGAAATTTCAAATACAGAAAAGCATCAAGAAAACAATTAAAATCAAGCAAAATCTATCCCATCACCCAGAGACAACTATACTGTTTGTTGTATATTCCCTTTATTTATTTTCAGAAGAAAACATTTTAACAAAATATAAAATAACAGTACATTTTCAGGTTTCCTAATAAGGATCTAAATATTAATGTTCATTTAGTTTGTTCAAACAAATATTTCAGATGCCTGTTTATTCCAGGTTCACGGACCTTCACGAGCAGATCCTAACAGCGTAGTAGATGATCTGCTAACGCCCTGTTCTCCAGGTGACCCTGGTGCCATTGAAATGACATGGATGGATGTCCCTGGAGATAAACTTTTGGAGCCAGTTGTTTCCATGGTTTGACATTTTGTTTGCTTTTAAGAAAAATTTCAAAACACTCACTGTATTTTGTAATTTGTCTGACAGATAAAATTTTCAATTACATGAAATTAGCTAGAAAAATGTTAATATGATCAGACATGTTTATTTAGTCTAACTACTTAAGAAGTTGTAAAGAGTAATTGAACATAAAATATTTTAAAAATGTTTTCTTGGGCTTTAGAGAGGAAATATTAAGAGAGTAAGCTATTTCCTAAAAACACATAGGTTTCTGACATTATGAGTTTTATAGCTGGGATATTATCACTGAAATGTTCATATATATCACATAAATTATTGTCAAGACTTAATTAACTAGAATGTGGGATTGGTGAAAATTTTTTCCCTGAATCTCAGATTTTATAAAATGTCCAGTTACCCTAATGTGTGTATCATAGTATTCATAATGGTGTTTTTCTCTTTTACTTCTCAAGGCTTCATAGAAAGTTCAAATACTGCAGTGCTGTTTTTAAAAAGTCTGAAAACAAAGTCTTTATTATAAAAAATTACATTTCTGTAGTTTACATTGGATGAATTAAAATATTCATAAAAATTGTATTTCTATAGTTTCTACTGGAGGAATTAAGGATCGTAAGATTCTTTTGTAATGCATGTTAATTTTAGGGAACTTACTGTGATTGAGAAAGTATTTATTATGTTCGTGTTTTCTTATTGATAAACACTCAGTTTTTAAAATCTTCTTTAGTTACAGATTTTCAAAGAGCTTTTTGTCAAAATTAACAGTAACTTCCAAAGGGGAAACTTTCATAAGATATGTAGACATATTTGTACACATATGTATATAAGTTTGCATATGTATATAGATATGTTTATGTGCTAAGTAACCACAATGCTTATCTGAGAAATTATTCAGAAACCCTTTTTTGTTTTAATCTTTGGTTTAATTTTTAAAGTTTTAATTATTTTGATCATTTTCCATACTATTTTACCAGAAACATGGCCTAAAAGTTAATTTTTTAATGAATCCTTGATATTGGCATATTTTCTTACCATTTTCATGGTAATTTTAACTAATAGGTGAAATTTTTGATTAGTTGATACTGATTAAATGGTGTTATTCTCTTTCATATTAGTGTTAAGTGAATGACTATATTCCTTTTGAGTTGCACTTCAACAACTGCTCTCTTGTTTAAGAAAAAACAGATTCAGCAAGAAAAGTGATCAGGGACTTACTCTGGGGGCCTTGATCCTCAAGATAAGCGGACTGTAGTTCTTAGGTGCTGAGGAACCTTTGAAGACTGTGACCAGGACAAGGCAAGCAACTGAAAATCTATAAGCAAAGGAATAACGTAGTCAAAGATGTCCTTTAGGAGAAAAGAGAATTTATCGTCAGTAGCTGCACATTATACACATTTAGATTTAACCTTAGTGGGAGTTAGTAATAATAACGATGATAATGCAATGTTTCTTATTTGATTATATCTGTAACTAATGCTCTCCCCTTCTTTTCCTGGCAGTCGGATATGTTACTGTCACTATCTCACACAAAACCCACAGTCAATGAACACGACTTGTTGAAATTAAAGAAGTTTACAGAAGATTTTGGTCAAGAAGGCTAAACCAAAGACAACAAGGAAGACGTATACCATGTGTGTTCTTCCTCTCTTAGGTATTTTTGCCTTTCTTGGATGGCATTCAGATTATTTCCTGTAAAAAAACTCTTACCACTGGGAAGTAGAGATCTCACTCAGCATTCCTTTACGTTTTATATGTACTTTTGCTCCATTACCAGTTAAATGCTCCTATTAACAACAATTATAAAATAATGGATTATAAGGAAATGAGTGATATGTAAATAGCAAAAAAAATAAAAATTACCCAGTATTAACAGCAAAAAAAAAAAAATTTACCCAGTTAAAAAAAGATTAAAATTGATTGAAATGCAAGTATTTTAAATTGCTATGAATAGTGAGTGGTCTTTGTAAAGAGCATTTCTTTTTTTTTTCTTTTTTTTTCTTTTTTTTTTTTTCTTTTTTGTCTTCTCTTTTTTTCTCCTTTCTTTCTTTCTTTTTCTTTCTTTCTTTCTTTACTAAAATGGAGAGGCTTATTTCATATTTTGCAAAAAATCATAAGCTTCATTCTCACCCATGTAGAATTTATTTACTTTATTAAAAAATTAAGAATGGTTTACTCTCAGGGATGGGCAATAAAACGGCACAGAGCACTGTGATTGGGCTTGAAAGATTTCGAATTGTGTTCTAGGCAAGATTCTTACTGATTTTTGATAGGTTGACATTTTTCTCTGTGTAGATTTAAATCATTTCTTTGAAAGCAGCAAGCTTTTATATTTAACTAAATCGTACCTTTCACTGTGCAATCTCAAGAGAAAGACTTTCTAAATTAAACATTGTCTTTATCTTGAAGAAGAAAATTGTCTCTTTCAGTGTCTTTGTAGCAAGATTGACCAAAACAGGTGGTAAATAAATATGTACTTTTAAAATAACTATCATGAAATACTGTAATGGGAACCTTTACTAAAAGGAACAACCTCCCTTTAGATTATGGAAAGTTTCTTATGTGTGATGTGGGGGTGTGCGTGTACATATATATATAAATTTTTTTTTTAATATAGGATAGTAAGGGTCTTGTCTTTTTAGTCTACCTTTTAAGTTCAGGGAACAGTTTATTCTGGCCACACATATGTTATCAGTGTAATGCTTCATGAAGCTTTAGAAATGAGCTGATGTCTCCTTAAATAATAAAATGCAAACATGATGTTATGTTATTTTAATATCGTCAAACAATCTGAGTGTGTGTTATACGTATTAGTGTCAACACTAAGTTGTGCCTTGTACATTTGCATTGGCTCTACGTACAAAGGATTAGTAAGTCAGCTAGAATGAGGTAGATTCCTTAATTTACTATAAAGTTCTGCCGTGCAAATGCTATAGAATAACTTGCATTTTAAAGTATATTTGCACATTTTACATGTTATGCTATATGGTTGCCTTTGGGTTTTCTGTACAGATTGTTTTTATTGATATTAAATGGAAATCGTAGGCCTGAAATAATGCTGTTCTTATGTGAAGTAAATTGATATAACCCACTATTGGCTATATTCTGTGTATGCTTCTTTATTTTGGGGTCTTCTGTATAGGAGAAAATATTATCTAAATTGATTAGATACAAAGAAATCATTAAAAATTATTAAGAATGTATACATGAAAATTCTACTTTCAGTAACTTTTATGTGAGGATTGGAAATTAACTTGGCAGACTAACACTGAATTCTTTGTAGAAGTCTTACAAGATATTTTATATAGTTTATCAGCCTCAGAATCATATGGTATTGCTATTAATCATATCATTAGGAGAATTAGCATAATTATACTATAATAATTATATAGTAGTTGCAATCCAGAATTTTTGTGTATCCGAAATTTGTTTTGGCAAAATATTTTCCTTAAATTGACCAAATAGTATATAAGTACAATGTTGATAATAAGGGTACTTTATCACACTTAATTCTTTATGTGCTTTGAGAACTCTAGCTCAGAATCCATATCACTTGTGGCCATAGCTCCACTTCCCACATTTCTGGTTTTCAAGCTGTTTCTGGAATCTAATAATCGTACACTTATTCTAGAATGGTAGAGCATAGGTTTTTCCATGTGTTCTTTATGAACAGATAAATACTCAGAGGAAACCGAATGTTCAGGCTCTGTTTGTCTGATCTTGACCATTATGATTTGGGGTAGATGTTTTCAGAGTCAACAAGTAAAAACCCTCCTTGATCATCTCTCTGAGCTGTACCCTGGATATTGAAGAATGTGTTTTGTCTCAGCCTAAAAACCCTTAAGGACCTTAATTATAAAGTATTTCAGTAGAAAATGGACTTTTGAGTTCACTATCACGTCCATGCAGAAAAGCAGAGTGAGTACGTTTGATGATTAACGTGAGGTACCATTTAGCCACTTGCACTTGCGTAGCTTGAGAAACGGCAGCGTCCCTCCCTGACACGTCGCCGGAAGCACTGCAAGTGGCACGGCACCGGGGAGCGCCCAGCGTCTCACGGGCGAGCTGACGGCTGCCGGGTGCCTTGTGCTTTCCTGCCTCCTTCCTTCTTCCCTCTGCTAGCCCAGATTCCATTATCTTCATTAAGACCTAGCTCATGACCCTAGTATAATCTCTTCTAGGAAGAATTCCTACACTGTCCCCACCCTTTTAGATTTCCTTGGCGCTAAGTTGCTGCAGCTATCTGAAGATTTTTCTCCAAATTTCAGGCCCATTCTGTTCATTGTGTGTAGGTTATTTAGACTGTAAGCTCTTCGAACAGTTACATTTCCTTTGCATTAACATAGTGCTAGAGGCTGTTTATTAGGTATTTAATAAAGGCCTGAAACATTAAGGGGGTTATATCCATATTTTATCAACTTTTTAGATTATCTGTGAGACTTTTTATAAAATAGATAACTTGAGGTTGCTTTGTTCTTGCTGGTCCTGTGAAGTTGTAATAAATTTTGGTCTTGGTTACTGGGAACTGAAGTCTGAGGTGTGCCAGTGCTGGCTCATCCTGGCTCACAACAACCAGTTTTACATCTCTCTTCCCACCTGGTCAGTCATCTCATTGGTAGCTTGAACTCTGCCAGGGTGGGAGTGATTTAGACCACAAAAATCAGCATATTTCCATTTACACGGTGCAGTGCAAAAGCAAGGACTATCTGTAGTTTAAAAATTGAAAAATTATTATTAGTTACCACATTTATAGAAGTGAAGGAGAAAGTCTGTAGAGTCATCAAAAGCATTTTTAAAAGTTTACAGACTAGAAATTGAAGGGAGCTTCTTAATAAAGAGGATCTATCAAAGAAACAAACAAAACTCTAGCAAACACTATACTTAACTGTGAATTACTGGAAACTTTATTCCCCAGCGATCAGGCAAAAGACAGAGGTGCCTACTGTCACCACAGCTTTTCATTTTGTGCAGGAGTTTCTAGCCAGTGTAAGAAAAATAAATGAAAAGTTTAGGGGCTAAAAAGGAAGAAACCAAATTGTCATTCTCAGGTGACATGATTGTGTATGTAGAAAATCCAAATTAATAAACTTAGACTCTGAATTTAACAACATTACAGGATATGGGTAATAGATAAAAAGTACAGTATTTCTGTATTCTAGCAACAGTTTGAAATTTGAATACCAATTGCAGTAGCATCAGAAAGCATCAAATACCTTAAAATAAATCTGAAACATGTATAAGACCTCAACATAGATAACTGTGAAACTTACTACAAGAAACTAAGTAAGACCTGAATACATGGAGAGATGGGCCCTGTTCATGAGTTGGAAGACTTATTAAAAATATTTTTAATTACAAGTCAGCTGTGCTTCAGTAAAAAGAATATATCATTTCTAACCATATTGATTGTAGATACAATGCAATCCAAAACCTGAATCTGGGTGATGCAGATGTATGTATATATGTGTGCATATACATGAGTATCTCCAGAAACAAAAATAGATGCTTAATAGATAATTGATGATCCCCCCAAAAATCTATAGTTTCAACCCCTTTTATATAACAAGTGTATTTCTCCCAGCTGTGTTGTTCTGTTCATCCATAATCATTCGTCCAGATACCTGTGCATAGACTTAGATATCTGGAATTATCTGCGCCTTATGTTCATTATGTTATTTGTGGATAGTGACATTGGGGTTGACTTCTCTCCTTTCTTTACCTCTTTCACCTCCTTTAGGTATATTTTCAGAAACCACCTTTCAGTGAGACCTCCCCTGACCGGTCATCCTATTAAAAATTGCATTTCCTCCTGATGATTTGCATACCAAATCTCTGTGTTTCTCTGTAGCACTTATCATCTAACATACTGTGTAATTTAATATTTTTCTTATTTGTAATATTTCCTACTAACATGTATGTTCCATGAGAGCTGGGATTTTTCTTGTCTGTTTTTTTTTCTCTGCTGTATCTTCAGTATCTGGACCAGTATCTGGTGCCTGTTGGGTGCTCAATAAATATTAACTGAGTGAATGAATCTTCATATTTTGTCTAAGTCTGAATACTTTACAATGAGCATCTATAATTTTTGCCTCTCTTTTCCTGCCACCTCGCAATTTTTACTTTTTTTAAAAAAAGAAAACTAGAAATGAAAACATACGTCAAAAATTTAAGTGGCTTAATCTGAGTGATAGAAATATGGATACTCATTAACTTGTTCTTTTTTTATCTTTAAATATTTTAATTTCCCAAAATTAAATAAGAAATAGTTGTTAAGGAAGAATTAGCTTGACAGCTGATCACGGGAATTTATCTCTCCTGGAACCCTGTAAAATAATAGAAAAGGCTTTAAGAAAAAAAGAGAAAAAGGAAAAAAAAAAAAAACAGCAAAAGTATTCATCAAACAAATGTACCTTGGAGGAATGCTGTTCATCCAAACTGCCTGCTGGTTTTGGGAAGGCTCCTGGCCTCCCGCTGCAGAGCCGAAGTGGGGAGATCCAATTTTTCTTCTTTAGGTGGCAGACATCACAAGGGCCCTTGACTTGGCTTATCTGGTGCCACCCAGGTCCTTCGATCTTGAGCACCACATAGATGGCAGGACATTAAAAACAGAATCGTAGCAGTAGCAACAGCATCTAACTGGTTGGGAATCTGGCAGCCCATGGTGAGACAGCTAATGACACTATTGTTGGTGTGTCATGGAATGAAGTGTCCAGTAAGGACAAAACATTGGGGAGCTGTTTTGCAGCTGCTATAGGACAAAATGAAGGCGTGAGGACTTCATAGACTGCCAGCTGAGATCAAGGCAGGGATGGAAAACCCAGAGACCTTCCAGGACTGCTCAAAGAAACATTCTTGCACCCACGATACTAAAGTAATCAAAAGCAAAACTCAGTATTTGACCCTGCAGGTTGCCAAATTATATCAGTGGAATTCACAGATTCACCAAGCTTTTTTCTGTGAAGGTAGGGAAATTTAGCAAACCAAGAGCAGGACCCATACTACTGAAATGTGCATATTTGTGAGAATTTGGAGGATTCTGAGTTATCAGGAAGTCTGGAGGACCACGTGTGGGAATGGATTATGTTGGTGAGCTAATTTCAGATTTGATTGAGTCTTCCCAAAATGGGTTCAGTCAACGCAGATTCTGAATTTAGCATTTTGGGTTGAGCTGCTGAGAGTGCTTTTAATTGTCTGCTTGACTAGTTGAAGGAACTGAATGTGACAGTCGACCACTCTGAACTCCACTAATGTCAAAGAAGGAACCCAGTATCTTTAGGAAATAGAAACGCTGCAGTGGCTGTGTTACGTGAGAACCACTCACAAAGCCACAGCGTTCCTGGGGGAGGCCCTAACCCAGCCCCTTAACCAGGGCTTTGATGGATGAAAGGACGGCATTCCAAAGTGGTTTTCTGGGTCTTTGATTTCATGGGAGCTGGAACGATCCTCTGTTGCAGAAGCCAAGCAGTGGCAGTTGGCCAGCACGAACCAGGCAGGCTTGGTCACCACATTAGGTAGAGGGCTGGCATGGTAATCAGGATGGCCTTTCCCACAGGGATCCTGAGCAGTGATTCAGTGGTGGCAGGGTCCTTAGGGCAAAAATAAATGGCAGCTCAGCTCACTAAGGTACTGCTGCGTTAGTGGAACCAGAAAGCCTGCTCGTCATGAGGGAGCACCTCACTGAATTTCCAGGCCAGAATCAAGTCCTAGAATCTGTACCACTTGGAAGAAGTAGAGACTCGTGTTGTTGAGGAACGCTCCTGCGATAGCATCTCAGCTGCACTGGGAGCCTCCCTTCGCCTTCCCAGAGGGTCTGAGGCTGCGTATCAGGGCTGCTGTGAGGTAGGGAGAGGGAGTGCTCAGACCGCCGGGGATCGCTGGACCCGGCTCCGAGCTCACACTTCACCAGAGAATCAGAAAATCACTGTGGCCCACTGTCCAAGAGGGGACTTACAGGGAGCAAGTGATAAATGGAGGGGAGTTGTGACCAAAGTCTGCACCCTAGCAGGCCCAGTGCAACTCTAAAGTACCCCCAGTCAGTCACCATAGTGGTTCCCTGGCCCAGGGAGCAAAGATTAGTGGAAAAAGAAGGGTCAAGAAGCCCCTGGAACTTCTCCCTCCTAAGGGGAAAAAAAAAAAAAAAAACACCCAGTAAAGCAGCATTTATAATACTAGTAGAAATTACACAAACTCGTACCACCCTCCAGGACATTAAAGACGTGAATGTGGTATTATCTACCAGAAGCCCATTTAACTCCTCAGGACGGACAGTGCAGAAAATAAGTGAGTTTTGGAGAATATCAGGGCTCACATAGTTTATAAATTCTTATGTTTGCCTAATATTTCATAGTGAAAAAACAGGATATATATGAGCTAATTGAGAACTGAAAGGGCTGTGTGGAAAAGGACACAATTATATAAGCTTAATCTTACCGAACAAGTGGTGATGCCAGGTTCCGAAAGTTGGTGGAACAAGAAATAGAGATTTAAAAACAAAGTTTCAAAGATAACCAATAAAAGAATTCTAAATGGTGATATTTAAAAACTGAGAGAAACAAGTAAATGAGGGGTTAATGTAAGTGAGCTAAAGTCTCATCTATCAAAATAAGAAACAGAATAATGTCTAAGATCAATAAATCAAGACACAGTACAATGAGCATGTACGGAGGTAACTCCAAAAAGTTACTTCAGTTCTCTGTTGCTGCATTGTAAGGCAATCCCAAATGTCATGGCTTAAAACACTATTTTCTCTCTTGGTTTCCATGAGTCAGAAACTCAGGAGGGCTTGGCTAGGCAGTCCTGGCCAGGATTTCTTGCACAGGTTGCAGTCAGACAGTGGCTAGGCCTGGGAGTGCAGAGGCCCGAAGCATCTAAGGGCAGTGGGACACCTCTCTCTATGAAGTCTCAGGTTCTCCCCAAGCGGCCTCTCTGCCTGGGCTAGTTTGGGCATCCGCACGGCATGGCGGCCAAAGGGCAGTCAGACCAAAGTCTTCTGGAGCAAGTATTCCAGAGAGCAAGGGGGAAGTGGTATCACCTTTAATGACAGCCTCAGAAGTCACATACTGTCACTCTAATGATTGAAAGAGTCACAAAAGCCCTTGTTCAAAGGGCAGAAGACATAGATGCCACCTGTGAGGAGTATCAAGGAAACTGTAAGAAGAGCATTTGAGTTGGAAGATACCATTTTTCAAAAACAAAATCTGCCACAAGAACCAGATCTGAAAAATTGAAGTGATTACCCCTGGTGGAGTTGAGGAGGGTTTGAGGGTCGGAAACTGCTGATACATATTATTGGCCCGCTATATACTGGTTATTTTTATAACCACATACAGTTACTATTTTGATTGCGAGGCAACTGGCCTGGTCTCTCCAAAAAGTCAATGTCATTAAACAAAAAATAAATAAATAAAATGTAAAGGTTGAGGGACTTTTCTAGATTAAAGGAAACTGAAGACACGCAACCCAATAACCCAATGCAACATGTGAAACTTGACTTGGATTCTGGTTTGAGGGAAAAAACAGCCATAAAAAGCAACTTGGAGATGATTGAAGAAATCCGAATACGAACTAAGTATCAGATACTGTGGAACTGTAACTGTCTTGGGTGCGACACGGTATGTGATGACACTGATGTTTGTTGGGCCCTTGTTTTTAGGTGGTACCTCCTGCATTGTGCACGTGCAGAGATGAGAGATGAAGTCTCATGAAGTCTGCAGTTTACTTTGAAGTTGTACACACATTTACACCTCCACATAAAGCAGATGTGATGAAGTAAATAAGTAAGCCCGGAGGATTAAGGATCATTTCTTCAAAAACACGCAGTGGTAGAATCCATGACCAACTGGTCTTGACACTACTTCGCAAGCACTCCACACAGACCCATGGGTTGTCTATGAGCAAGGTCGTGGAACTGTCATTTTTGTATACAAGTGAGCACCGTTCTAGCTGAAATGGCAAGGCATTTTCTGTTTGCTCAGACTAGGTATCAAGGTATTCCTTGATAGGGGAATCGTTGTATCTTGTATCTTGGAAAGTTGCCAAAACTCTAAAACTTATGTCCTATTTTTCCAAAGACTTCTATAAAATTGTCAGTGAGTTCTTAAAGGAATTATTGATGGTCTAAGACATCAGATGTTGCAACATTAAAAGGCTTTCGTGTTTGTAATTCCAATGTAGGATGTCTTAGGAATTATATTAATAATTCCTTTAAGAATCCACTGACAACTTTATAGAAGCCTTTAAAAATTCTAAAATAAAAAGTGATTACGTGAAAAAAGTATCAACATGCAAAAGAGCTCTAGATTATTAAATAAAAACTTTAAAACTGAAAGTGGAAGAAATTGGTAGCAGCCACATGAGAGTATGAAGGATGATGTGAAAACAGTTACCACCAGGTATATTGTGGGCACAGCACTGGCCAGTCAGAATGACTGTCTGCTCTCAACAGCTGCTCACCTCCAAGGTGATATATCTAGACTCTTAATAGAAGGGGACACACACACACACACACACACCTTTCCTTTAAGAGTTAGAACATTAGTTCTCACAGATTCCTGCCTCTATAAGCTTGACTACAAGATAGAGAAAAACCTTTCGACAAACTTTTCTGTCACTTTAGAGGGTGTTGAAACTATGGGAACTCGCTAATGGCAAGTCTAAATTTCAGTTCACAAATTCCAGAAGACAAAAACGTTGTATTTCTACATTAGCATTAAATCAAATCCAAATCCGCTGTGTTGTCAGGAAAATCACTGTTATTTATTAGACCTCTTAATCCAAGGATTGTAAATACCTAGAGATGGATAAATTTCTAGTCTAAGACTGCTGCTGATGTTTTAATTATTCAAGTCAATGGACGCCCCTCAGCTCTCCCCTTCCACGCCAGTAACGAAGTCTGAGAATCTCTGCCGGAGCCAGGAACCTCAGTGCCATCCCATTTGATGTTTGGCCACTTAGGGGAGTGAGTGGCTCTAACCCTCCCACCTTGTGAGGTGAGACATCTGTCCCCATTCCTACCTGTAGCCTACAAAGTCTCTTTTCTCCTGTTGCTCTCAAAGGTATTAGCCTTAATCTCTTTAGTGACAGAAAAGAATAGGCTTTGTTGGTAGAGGAGCCAGGAGGAAGGAAAGTATTTCACAGGGGATTATGGTTTTGCCTGTTTCCACATGCAAGAGAAGCCCGCTCTCTTCACACAACAGGGCAAGAGAAACTAGAGAGAGAAAACATTATTATCGTAATGACCCTGCCATGTATTGTGAGGTCATCCCAAGAAGGTGTCTTGAGGAAAGTTTAGAGCCCAAAACAGCTCTCTTTGAGTTGTAGAATTATTACTAATTAAACATTTTTCTATATTTTCTTATTTTCTAGATTTTTGAAGTAAGCATTTTTTATTATGGTAAAATAAATACATATAACATAAAATGTACAATTTTGTCCTATGTTTAAATGTACACACTTCAGTGGCATCAAGTACATTCACAACGTTGTGGAACTATCAACACTACCTGTTAGAACTTTCAACCCGAACAAACTCTCTGCCATTAAATAATGGCTCTCCATTCTCCCCTCCCTCCAGCCCCTGGTAATCACTATTCTACTTTCTTTTTCTATGAACTTACCTATTCTAGGTACCTCATATAAATGGAACCTACAATATTTGCCCTTTTGTTTCTGGCTTATTCATGCAGCATGTGTTAAAACAAAACATGCCAATAGCTTTGGTAAACACTATCCCTTGGTAGTTGCATTGTTGACAACTCAACCTACATTAGATAAGTCAACAAGAAAGAAGCAAGCTCATTTCTCCCAACAAAACTCTACAGTATATAAGTTCATTCAGAGTGCAATGATAGGTGGTAATATTAGTAACTGCTACTTCACTCATAATTTTATTACAAAAGCAAATAACAGAAAGCTATCGTTGTAATAGCGTTCCAGTTATCTATTCCTTCACAATAACTCCCAAACTCAGTGGTTTAAAACAACAACAACCATTTACTTTGCTCACGAATCTACCATCTGGGTGGGGCTCAACACAGATGGCTCCTCTCTGCTCCAGGCATCGTCACTGGGGGATGGAGGGTGCACGTTCAAAATGGCTTACTCACACGGCTGGCAAGTTGGTGTTGGCTATTGGCTGGGAGTCAACAGGGACTGTGGGCTGGAGGCCTCAGTTCTTCTTCTCATGGACATCTCTACAGACTGCTTGAGCTTATTCAAAGGATGATGGATCAGTTGCAAGGGTGAGTGTCCCAAGAAACCCAGGGGGAAGCTACATGGCCTTTGCACATCCTGCAGTGTCACCTGTGCCACAGTCCATTGATCTAGGGAGTCACAGAGTCCCACCCAGGTTCAAGGGAAGAGAGCATAGACCCCAGCACTCAGTCAAATGAGCATCAAGGTCACATTATAAAAAAAAACATGTGGGATTGGAGATATTGTGGCAGCTATCTTTAGAAAATACAGTTTGTTACAAAAATCATTCTCTATATTAATCACTTTTATGCGTGCTTTCAATAAACAGCCTCTGTAGTTTTGTCATTCTTTTTCTCTATTTGTTCAGACTATATTTGTTAAAATGTACTTTTGAAATCCTGACTGTAAATCATTGAAGTTTGTGTTTTGCATGTCTTTGTTTTGGTTTGGTTTCGTTTCATTTTTCTAATTGGTTTGCCACAGAAAGGGAATTAAAATGGAAACTGGAGGTTCAACATAATTTGAGAAGCACTGGTCTCAACTAAGAGTGAAAAGGGGCAAGGCTGGCTGGTGGTTGCCAATCAGCCCTGCATAACACGGGGACCAGTGGAGACGCAGAAACAGTAGGTGCTGTGGACGGCAAGAGAGAATGTCATCATCATCTGTTAAGACTGGTGACATTATATCCCTCTGCCTTTTTTAATAACCTCTCGTTAGGAAAGTCTGTAGCATTGTTGCATGCCTCTATAATTAGTCTTGTATCTATTTCCTTTGATAGTATCTGCTAGTCCTTTACCATAAGCAACGACAAAATTCACATACTGCTTCCCTCCCAACTCACCTGATTTGAGTCACTAATATATTTCTTAATGTTTACCTTTATACTGTAAACACTTATACTTCTATTACTTGATTTCTCAACTTAACTGGTGTCTTTGGACGTCTGGTACAAATCAGGCAATTAGTAAAGTCATCCTACTTTCATAGGTTTTCCCCCTTCCCTTCCCAAAATACGTTTCTTTTATTATTTTTACACTAAGATGTATAACATTTATATACAGTTCTTTACCCCAGCCCCTGCATTTGTTTCAGTCTTTGTTCTACTGTAAAATGTATTCATTTGTCAAATTCTCAAACAACAGTCCCTTTACTATACCTCTCCCAGTTCCTGCCATAGTGGCTATAAACTGAATGTTTCTGTCCCCGCAGATTCATGTGTTAAATGCTAAAGCCTCACGTGTGGGACTTTGAGAGGTGATTTTGGTCTCCTGAATGAAATTTGTGCCCTCATAGAAGAGGCCCTGGAGAGCTCACTTCCCCCTTCCACCAGGTGAGGGAACAGTGAAAAGTCAGTCTATGAATCAGGAAGTGGGCTCTTACAAACACCAAACCTGCCAGAGCCTTGATCTTGGACTTCCCAGCCTCCAGAACTGAGAGAAATAAATTTCCGCTGTTTATAAGCCACCCCATCTATGGTGTTACAGCAGCCCAAATGGACTGAGACAATAGCCTTAATACTTTCCTCAAGAAGCACTCAAGGGAGAAGTGCTTCCTTAGTCATTACACGTTCAAAGGGTGGAATACAGATTAGCTGGATAGAAAACCTTGGCTCAACATTCTTTCCTTAAGGATCTTATAGATGGATCACGTCAACTGTCACTGTGGAGAAATCTGAAACTAGCCTGATTTCTTTTTTAAACAAGTGACCTGATTTTTTTGCCTGAATGACCAAAGTCTTCATTCTTCTAAAATCCAATGTGTTTTTTCTAAAGATTTTTTAGTTTTACATTTAAGTCCATGATCCCTTGAGTATTAGTCAGGGATCTCCATTTCTTGAAAAGGCAACTTTTCCTCCATCAAATTGCTTTTACACCTTTATCAAAAATCAGTTGTATGTATCAGTATGGGTCCATTTCTGGGTTCCATTGATCTATGTCTCTGTCCCTCTGCCAATACCACACAGTCTTTATAATAGGTGTATAGTAGCTGTATACTGTCTTCAAATAAGGTAGACTGACTCCCACTTTTTCCCTTTAATGTTATAGCTCTTCTACTTTCTTTGCCTTTACACATAAATTTTAGTAGTCTCTTTTGTTTGTTTAAGTCTTTTTTTTTAAATGGAGGTACAGGTCATTGAACCCAGGACCTTGTGCATGCTAATCAAGTGCTTTGCCACAGAGCTACTTCCCTTCCCTTTTTACATATAGATTTTAGAATAATCTTGTCTATAGCTACGAAAAATCTTCCTGAGATTTTGATAAGAAGCGCATCAAAGCAGTATATCAATTTAGGGAGAATTTACTTTTTTCCCAATTATGACAAAATACCCATAACACAAAATTTACTACCAATCATTTTTAAGTGAACAGTTTGGTAGTTTTAAGTACATTCAGATTTGTTGTGCAACCATCACCACCTTCCTTTCCAGGACTGTTTCATCTTGCAAAACTGAAACTCTATACCCATTAAACACTAACTCTCCGGGACTGCCTCCCACAGCCCCTAGAATATACTACTTTATCCTTTTTTTTTTTAATTTTTAATCTCCCCTTTCTCCCATACCCAGACTCTGGTAACCACCCTTCTGCTCTCTGTTACTATGAATTTGGACTTTTATTTTTTCCCTTCTAGATTCCACTGTATGTGAGACCATGCAGTATTTGTCTTTCTGTGTCACAAAGTTTCTGTGAAATCTTTTCATATATCACTTAGCATAATGTCCTCCAAGTTCATTCGTGTTATTACAGATGGCAGGACATCCTTATTTTTTAAGACTAACTAATATTCCATTGTATATATTTACCACACTTTCTTTATCCATTCCCTTATTGATGGACATTTAGATGGTTCTAAAGTCCATTGGTGAAGTCCTAAGAGTTCTACAGTTCAGGTGGGAGGACATGGGCTGCAACCATTGAAAGGATTAAGGTGAAAGTTTGGATGAAAATTGGAATGTTGGAACTGACTCTATGTAAAGTGTTTGCATTTTCTTTATGGGAATATACCATGGGGATGGATTCTGTGTCTGATTGGGGCAAGTCTCCCCTACCTCATATTGTAAAACAGAAGGCAGGTAAACCTGCCCTTTGGCATTTTTGATTGGCCATGCTAAATGGGAGCCCATAGCATTGCCTGAGCACGCACAGCTTGTTAATTTTAAACAGTAAGGGATACCTGGTTGGCAAAACATGTTATAATGTCAGTGTCTGGTTGGTTTATTTGGATTTTGGAAGCACATATTCCTCATCTGGAAATACAGTTGGATCTTATCCATAAAACCACTTGAAAGAAGTCCAGGCATCCTGGAGCTCATGGCAAAAGGCTGTGAACACTACCTATCAATGGCTGCTGAGATTTTGGACTGAGAACTTCCATTTGAGAGCTAATTACTAGCTTGCTATTGGACATTAACTGAAACTGCCCCAATAACTGAAGGACATAAAATAACCTTGAAACCTGAAATACACATATTGTCTCAGGGATGTTAGGAAAGCACGCTAATGGAGAAGACAGTGCCCAGAAGAGTTCCATGAAGAAAAACGGCACGGAATTTGCAGGCATGCGGACCAGGGGACTGCAAGGAAGTGCACTCATGTTCACAAGCAGGTAGGATCTTTTCCTCTGAGACTGACTTTGGAACCACTTGAGGAATTGTTGGATCTGTAGTCACTTGGGCAGCTCCCTATGAACAGCTCTCTATTGACCAAAAAAGAGCTGTTTGGTTTATGGATGGCAGTTTCAAGGTGAGTGGACAGCATCGTGCCGGGAAGGCCACCACTCTGACTGAAGAAGGTAAAAACAGCACAGCTCGGTGGGCTGAGTTTCATGCTGTGAGTCCCTAGGTTTGGCCTGATGCTAGTAGCTCTGTAAGGCTACAAATGGGTCTGGATAGGAGGTAGATGCAAATGCTCAAAATACTGTAAAACGACTGGACCAGAGGATATTGCAATAATTTGGATTTCCAAGTTTCATTTCTGTAGACCTAAGAACACCCTTAATAATAAGCTCATAGTGTCCGACAATGGGGAAGGCGGTATCATATCAAATGGATGTACCGTGTTGCATAGCATCCTCAGGGAACTGGTCTAACGGACAGCTGGAACCACAATGGAAACGTCTATAGTCTAACATGGGGGAAGTGGAAGGGGCTGCCGTACATGCCTTCATGAGTCTGGGCTTCCACTTAGAACGAGGAGGAGCATGGGAGGGTCCCCGTTAGATAGATTTCTCCACTTTTCTGGAGGTCCTGGAGGAGAAGTGGGGGGAGAATGCTGGTGTGACTATGCAGTTCTCCCCAGAGAAAGAAGGTGGCGGTACAACTGTACTTTTCTCTTTTTTCTCCACGTTGCCTCAACTATCTTATTTTTCTACCTGGTGCAGTGGTTCCAAGGACCAGGCTTTCAACTGTGGGTGCTGGAATCAGGGGTGATCCCTAAATAAGAAACTGTAACAATACTTTTAAACCTTTATACCAGAATTCCTAAGAGGCTGATGGATGGATTATGCCTTCACTCTATCTGGCTAAACTGAGACTGACAGTGAATGCAGGGGTATTGCCTAGTGGTTGGGAAAGCCCGCTGGCTGTGTATCTATGTCACCCAACCCTATACGAACTAGACTAGTATTTGTACTGGCTTCTGGAACAGCATTGTGCTAGGCTGAATCTGACATCCCTTCCAATGAGGAAAAGTCTGAGTAAAAATAAATCACAGATAGAAGGACAAGTGGTAGCTAAGAGGGAAGAAAAGAATTAATGGATTATGTGACAAAGAAAATCCAATATTACACGAATGCCTTAAGAGAGGCTCAGAGTAAGAGTCTCTGAAGAGAGCTTAATTACAAGATGCCTGGAAGGGCAGAGACCACTCCTGTTTTGGATAGAGTCGAATGGAAACCTGCAAACCGGAGAGGCATTGCTTTGGGAGACATTGTGGTCAAATGATATGATAATAAGCTAGACCAACTGATGATGAATGAGTGAAACTCTAGCAAAGTGCCACTATCTTCTGACTCTTCTTTTTCAGCTTATGTCTACTGCTCACACCTCAACACAGTGTAACACTGGGATCGTCTTATCAGCAAGATTGCAACACTGAAATTGATGGTCAAATCTGTTTGAATTGATTTAAGAGCCTCCTACGCCACATTGCTCTTCCAAATGTTAAGCACATGTTTGTTTTGCTGTAGGAGAGCTTTGGATATGGCTTCCTGGAGGTAACCTGTATCATACCTGATAGACCCTTGTGTAGATGAGGGCTGGCCAACCTGGATTTTAGGGGGGGGCCTGGCCCTGCCAGAAAGACCAATCATATGGTTTTGCTGGACGTTTCCCTGTCCTGTGTCGTCAGTTGACCTGGTGACGGAGTTCAGAGCAATCAATTAATCATGCCTACATAAGGAAACCCCAGTAAAAACTCAGACACCAGAGGAACTACTCTGGCTCGCAATACTCCATGGATACTGTCACACCCCGGTGCTGGGAGGGTCACATCTGGAGCTCTCCAGACTTTGCCCTCTGCACTTCTTCCCTTGGCTGCTGTCATAAACTTTAACCATGAGTATAACGCTCTCAGGGAGCTCTGTGAGTCCTAGCAAATTATCAGACCTGAGGGTGGCTTAGGAACCCCCCTCCTCAAACTTGTAATTGATGTCAGAAGTCTTGGGAGACCGTGCCCTCAAACCTTGCAATTTGGCTAATCCTGGGCAATAAGTTAAGAAAGAAGAAAAACTCAAATCAATTCTTTTGTTCCTGAACTCCTTAGTATTTGTAAAAATAACTACCAAAAGAAAAAGCAAGCCAGCAAACAAAAATACTGCTTTTTGCAAACCAAAACCATGATGAAATGTCACTTCACATCCACTAGGGAGGCTATAATTAAAAAGACAGATGATAACAAGTGTTGACAAAGATGTGGAGAAATTGGAGTCTTTTATACATTGCTGGTGGGGATTGTAAAATTGTGCAGCTGCTTTGGAAACGTCTGGCAGTTCTGGTTAAACAGTTTCTGTAAGACTCAGCAATTCCACTCCTGGGTACATACCCAAAAGAAATGAAAATCTTGTACATCAATGTTCATAGCAGCATTATTCATAATAGTCAAAAAGTGGAAACAACCTAAATGTCCATCAGTCCATGAATGGATAAATAAAATGTGATATGTCCACACAACGGAGTATAATTTGGTGATAAAAAATATGAAGTACTGATATATTGTGCCACATGGATGAACGCTGAAAACATCGTGCTAAGCGAAAGAAGCCATACACAAAGAACTATACATTCTATAATTTCATTTATATGTAATATCCAGAATAGGCAAATCTATAGAGACAGAAAGATTAATGATTACCTAGGGCCGGGCAGGGTTTCGGAGGAAATGGGAATGACTGTTAATGGGCACAGGATTTGGAGGTGGGGGTGTAACTAAATGTAAAACTGTGACAATTTCACAACCCTGACTATACCAAAACCCTTTTTTAATGCACTTTCCATGGGTGAATTGTATGATATGCAAATTAGATCTCAACAAAGCTTTATTTCTTTCTTTCTTTTTTCCCCCTAAACCCTGCCTTGGTAAAGAAGATGAACTCCGAGCTTAACGAAAGTGAATTATCTAAGTGACTTTTAAAATTCCACGTTAAGGCTCTCCCAGTCCTTTGCAAAGCGAAAGCGGCCTGGGACCATTTTCCAACTACGCCAAGAAAATACGAAATGGAGCCCCGGAGTTCAGAGCTTGATCCCGGGCTTCCACACGGTATCGAGGTCCGCAGATCCCAGAGCCGGTGTTTGCAAAGCTCCGAGACGCTCCCACCGGCCCCGGGCGGCGGCACCTGGAGCGCCGGCGGAAGCGGCGGAAGCGGAGGCAGCCCGGCGGCCCGACCACGGGGCGCGCGGTTCGGGGAGGCCTGGCAACCCGCTCTCCGCGGTCCTAAGCAGCACCCTCGCCGCCAGCCGCGGGCGTCACCTAGAAGCACTCCAGGCAGCGCCGCCCGGGGCCGCTGCACTGCGCGTCCGGGAGGCCCATCTCCCGTGCGGAGGTGCCGGGGGTGCGGGACCCAGGCCTGGCCCAGGCAGCGTGGGCACCAGGAAACCTCCCCGCACAACCGGGCTGCGGCCGCCGCCTCCGCACCTCTGGAAGCGCCGCCCCGCGCGGTCGCGCCCTCCGCCGGCTCCGCCTCTTCCCCTCCGGCCGGCGCCCCGCCCCGCGCCGCGAGCCCAAACAACCGGCTCTGGCTGCGCGCGGCCGCGCGTGATCGCCGGCGCCCCCGAGCCCAGCGCGCCTGTGCCTGCGCCGCCCGGCCGCCCGCCCCCGGCCCCGGGCCCCGGCCCCAGAGATGCTGCTGCTGGCGGCCGCCTTCCTCGTGGCGTTCGTGCTGCTGCTCTACATGGTGTCTCCGCTCATCAGCCCCAAGCCCCTCGCCCTGCCCGGGGCGCATGTGGTGGTGAGTGGCCTCCTGTTGCTGCGCCGCCGCCTCCCGGCCCGCTGGCCGGCCCGCAACCCAGGCCGAGCCTCCGATGTCCCCTGCTCCAAATGGAGGGTTACCTGCCGCCGTCCGCCCTGGCACTGTCCCTTCGGAGGGCCTCGGGGACCCGCCCTCCGCTGCATCTGGCTCCTCCCGGGGCCGGAGAGCAGGGCGACGGGGTCAGCGCCCGAGAGTCCGGTCCCGGCGCTGCAGGGGTTCAGGAGGCCCTCGTGAATGCCCGGGGCATCCCTGGGATCTGGGTATTTTTGTCCTCGGTTTTCTCGATGAGTCAACTGAAGAACAGAGAGGCTGAGAAACTTTGCCAAGGACACCGGGGTCGGTGGCGGCTCCCGGCAAGGCGCGCGGTCCTAGGCGGGTTGCGAGGAGGCGAACAGCGGGGAAGAGGGTCCCAGCCTCCAGGACCCACCGGGGCAGCTCGGAACTGGAAGGTGGCCTGTGCGAGTGACAGTTGCCAAAGGAATCCGGAAAGTGACTCACTTGAGGGTGGGGGCGTGGGGGGCTGCTCCAAACCCGGTGGGTTGGCAGTCCTAGCTAGCGGTATTGGGACGCTTCTGTCCTGTCTACACTGCTTGTCTCTTCCAAGTTCAGTCTGGGGTCCGCCGAGTGCTGTTTCAGTGCAGTCCTCTGCCATCGTTCCAGTCAGAGGGATGAGTGGAACGACCTGCTAGTGCTTTAGGCATAAAGGACATGCGAATGGGTTTGGTTTGTTTCTTTCTAGAAGCTCGTGTCTTCAAAGATCCCTTCTCTGCAGGTGGGGCATCTTTCTTAAGCAGAGAGAATGCCTTCTTACTGGCGCCCAGCACTTCAGCATTTGCTGTGGCTTTCTCGTCCGTTTTCTTGCTTGGTTTCCACAACCTCGAGGCACATTGAGGCGGGAGGTTTTGAATAAGGAGAGTTAGTTACTAAGTTGGCGGTGCAAAAATCCTCCTGGTGCCGAAGGTGACATCTGGGTGTCTCCGCTGAGATCCCAACCTCCCCAATTAGCTGTGATACCAGGGGATGGGCCTTGCTTTCTGGGTGCTTTCCGTCGGGGCAAGAGTTTGTGAATGGGAACATGCATTTTCTGTAGTTTCTCTCATGTAAAACTATTAGTATATTTCCAACTGCTGCTATTCCTGATGTGGAAGATAGATGAGGAGGTAGGTGTAAATTCATGGGCGGGGGGAGCAAAGTTTTACAATCATGCTAAATTCTGAAAGTGTCACATCTACAAGAGAATTTCTGCCTCAAAAGCATGGCTTTAGAAGTTGGATTCTTTCAGAAGTTACGTCCGCAGAGCATAACTTGGAAAATGGTGAAGTCAAAGCAGTAATGAAAACTTGCATTCAGTGTTTGTTTGAAAGGGACTTCATGCTGACCCTGTTCCTCCAGCCCCATCATGCTTCTGCAGGCCATAGATAAGATAATACACACGTCTTGCTGGGATAGGTCCTGGAGAATTTCTTATTAACCCTGTTCCTCCAGCCCCATCATGCTTCTGCAGGCCGTAGATAATACATGCATCTGTTGGGATAGATCTGGAGAATTTCTTATTTTCACCACCCCCTTTTCATATGCCTCTAGCAGTAACGTGAGGATGGCATGAATAATTCATGTGATGTCACCATCTGTCTTTTTTTTTTAATGTCATAGAAAGAGTGGAAGTGTAATTCTTTTTCTTGAGATTTGCTAGGACTAGACCGGGTAGTGTTAGGAGAGGGACCTAATGTTTAGAATGTCTTGCTTTTGTGGAGGCATGAACAGGCTTAGGCCATAACTAGTTATTGTTTTGTTTTGAGAACAATTCTGTTATGTTAGTGTTCTCTCTCTAATTACAGTGGTAACACGGTACAGCAAGTCTCAGTATATGCCAATTTAAGCCAGCTGGGGTTTTTTTAAAAGCTGTTGAATTGGCTTGGTGAGAAATGGAAAATCAAGTTCTCCCCTTTTGGGAGATGGGTGGGAGAAGCTGTCCTTGGAGGACCACCTCTCTCCTGCCCCCAGTGAGAGGTGTACAGTATGATTAAATACATAGTAACATTTTAAATAATATTTGCAATGAATAGTAAGAGGAAGACATGAAGAAAGGAATTCGACTCTTTAGAGTCCCACATCTCTTCTCAGTTTACCAGTGGTCAGGCAACTCAATACATATTTACCATTTTCTCAGCCAATAGAAAAATCCCTTATATTTTCTTATAACGTCCAAGAATGACAAAGCCTAGATTGACTTATGTATACCCTTGGATACCTTCTGTGAATTAGCTGGCTTAACCTAGAAGTTTAGTTTCCATGAACCATGACTCCAAAGTTGAAGTCTTAGTCTTGGTTTTATGGACAAAACTTACAGGGTTAAACCCTGTTCTTGGCTGTGCAGTAAATTTACACAGCTAGCTCACCTATTAACAGTCTAGAAAAAAAGATAGGAATTATCACAGTAGCTAATATCTACAGAGTACTTTTAGAGCATATACATTTCCTCAGTAAATTCATCACTTCAATTTCATTAGTTAACTGAATAACAAATAGGGAAATTTCACTCAAGTTTTTTTGACATTGTATTTTTTTCAGGGAAATGGCACCCTACACCATCTTGCAAATTAATGTAGGCAGGTATTTATTTAACAACTGCTTATGAAAAGTGCTGTGCTGGGAATGAGGGATATGACTTGGACTTGGTGATCGTCCTCAAGGAACTTACAGTCTGGCAAGGGAGCCTGCCAGAAGGTACAGAGGTAACTGCACAAGGTAGAAGGTGTAAAGACAGGTAAAGGACAGGATGGAGGGATGGAGCCTGAAAAAGCTTGGAGGAGGATTCACTGAAACTGGCCTCGGCAGGTTAGGTAGGATTTGGAAATCCACGTTGGGTGGAGAGACCTCTCGGCAGTAGGAACAGCATCATAAAGCAGCCAGGGCCATTTTTCAGGATCTTGGTAATTGCCATGGAATTGGAATGTCTGGTGAAAATTAATAAATAAAACCACCCATGAAGTATTTCAGTAGCAAAGAGCTCCTCAGAGGCGACTGTTAGTCAGGGCAACAGACACAATTTTACAGTAACTGGTAGATAATTGGTTAATTATCCACCAAAGAAATCTCTTTAATGGTGAGAAGTCGAGGCTCAAGAAAAATAAGGGAGTCCCAGGGAGATAGTTCGGTGTGTAGGAGGACTTCATGATGCTTTAAAATACGGGATGGGATCAGAGATGTTCATTACAGCATGATTTACAGCAGTGAATTATTTGAAATAATCTTCATGTCTCACTATAGAGAAAGGATTAAGTTTTGATACAGTTATTTAATGCAGTGTAAAGCCTTTTAGTTTTCCGACTTCAGACCTTATGATATAATGTGTTTTATAGCAGGATAGAAAAACATGTAAGGATGGATGCTCTCTGACGCTTCCCTACCCCCTCCCCCATCACCTGATAACTCCAGGCCCCCTACTGCCCTGGCCCATATTATATTATATGCACAGAGAAAATGACTAGCAAGATAATGTTGTATTTGTCTTACTAAGTTAAATATATATTGAGACTTTCCTATATGCCAGGCACTGTACTAGGTGCTGCGAATATAGTGAGGAGCCAAAATAGGGTTGGTATTTTTTTTAAGGTTTATTATTAATTAATTAATTTTAATAGAGGTTCTAGGGATTGAATCCAGGACTTCGTGCTTGCTAAGCATGCACTCTACCACTGAGCTAAGCCCTCCCCCCCAAGAGTTGGTATTTTTATGGCTTTTATGGGGTGATGGGAGAGATGGTTGTGAATCCAATAATTGCACAAGTAAGTGCATGGCTGTTTGATTATGTGAGTGATGTAAAACAAGGGGAAAAAAGGATACAGTGCTGAAAAATAGGTTAAGGTAGGAGTGGGGCAGTCTGTGAGGGATTTCCTGAGGAAGTGATATTTGAGCTGAGATTTAATGGGTAAAGAGGTGCCAGCTTAGATGAAGAGGGGGAGGAGAGCATTCCTGGCAGGGAAAAGAGAATGTGCAAAGGTCCTGTGGTTGGAGAGAGAACATGGAACCAAAGGACAGCCAGTGTGGCTGAGTTGTAGATGGTAAGGGTTAGACTAGTGCAAGAAGAAAAGTTTTACTTTTCAGTATTCCCATGTGATCATGGGAATAGTCATTTAAAATATCATTAGATAGATGCAGGTGACCATTCTTTTCATCTCCTGTAGAGCTGGTCACGAATAGGAGATGTGGAGTAAAGAAATGGTTCATTGGGATTTGGACTCAAAGGCAGGTTGTTTATTAGCTAGATGTATAGGGCGCTTTCCCCCTAGTGAACTCAGAAAAATATCGTAGGTATTCAGTGCTGGAAACAGCCACAGCAGCGCGCCCTGCTGACAGGATGATCTTTCATACTCGCGCTTCCTCCATTCATGAAGTCTGGGATGAAGAGGCTACAATAACTAACAATTAGTTCTCGTTGGTTGGTTGGTTTTTAGAGCCCATTATAGAGTTATTTTAAATAAACTTCCCACTGGAGGGAAATTTCAAGTGCTAAGAAGATTTCCTAATTTTTGCTTTTAGGTTACTGGAGGCTCCAGTGGCATTGGAAAGTGCATTGCAATCGAGTGCTATAAACAAGGAGCGTTTATAACTCTGGTGGCACGAAATGAGGTAAGTCTTCTATGTACATTATTGCTAACTTATTGTGTGTTATAACTAACAGAGGCCGTGTGAATGTCAAGTGTTCACACCTGTGCCAGAAATTGCTCACCTCTCTGTTTGGAGGTGTGATCCCTGAACCACTGATTATTTCTCATATTTAGGGCAAAGACTTGTTGGCTGAAGTTAGGTTGCTCCACGAATATTTATTTAGTGCCAGCAACTTTTAGGCAACATCATAGACACTGCAGATCTCAAGGCAGGAGAGGTGGAGACCTAGTTAAGTAGCATTCCTGGTCAGAGGAAGCCAGGGAGGGCCCGCCACCCACCCAGAGAGGCTGACGTGGCGATCGTGAGGCTGGTCCCTGATTCCCGAAGGACGTGTAGCTGTTTCTCTTTAATTTGCTTATGACATGATCTTTATCTTTAGTGAAGTAGAGCCTCTCCATCCTTGGCAGGGGAATCTCACTCTCCCCCAGCTGTTTAGCAAAACCTGTGTTGTTCTGTGTCAGGTCGCCGCAAGGTCTGTTTTTCTTTCTTTTCTTTCTTTTTTTTTCCAGTGCCTGTTATTCTTGCAGAGTTGTTTCCAGCACCCAAAGCAGTGACACTGTATTCACATGAACAGTCAGGGAGTCCTCTTGCTCCATGGGGCGGGGGAAGGACCACCGCTGTCCTGTCCACTCCTGTCACTCTGTCCTTGGCACAAAGCTTGGCTCAGAGTGGGCGCTCAAAACATATTTGTCGAATGAAGAAACGAAGGGAGGGATGATGGAGAGGCTGGGAACACCAGCGCAGCATCGTTGATTGGGGATTTTGGACTCCCTTGTGAACCAGAGGGCGTGGCAGTGCTGCCCAGGGGGAAGGGTGCGGGGCCCAGGGGACTGGCAGGCCACCGAGGGCTCAGGGAGATGATGCTTAAATAATGATACAGTTAGGCTTGGGCATCTATCATTTCTTTTAACAATGAGGAAAGACAGAATTAGCTACCTTTGGTTTATCCCCTGACTTCTCTAACGACGAATCCATTACGTTTGGAATGGAAACCACTTTCTGTGCCTGAAAACACAACTGTGATAAAATGGCATTTTGTGGGATTCAAACAACGCTGGTATTTGACATGAGACAGATGAAAAAGGAGGCAGGTGGCGGGGGAGGCCAGTGTTTTAGGAGCTCTGAAGCTCTTTCTGTGGCCCTCACATCACTCGCTGGAGGTGAATGAACCTTCTGGCATCAGGAAATGCATTTACCAGTGGAATTTTTTTATTCTGATTTTTGTAAAGATGTACACAACCTGTACATCTTTACCAGTAGAATAATATAATTTTATTATAGACACATTCTTGTTTAGAAAGCCTACGTGTCTTTTGGAAGGATTCCCCTCCGCTTTTGTTCTTCTCTGCTGTCATGATGTATTTAAATTATAGTTTTTATAGCAAATTAAGACACTGTAAACTGATCCCTGTCTTCCCAAAAATGACTGAAACAAGCATAATTGAGATCTTGAAAGAATTATTCAGTGGCCTGGGTAGCTTTGCTTGTCCTCAGAATATCTTTGAAAGTAGCCAGGTATAAGTTTACCTAGTCCATCTAAAAAGAGATTTTTACTATATTTGTTTTTTCAGTAGAGGAAAGCATTGGATGATCTCTTAGGAAAGCATTCTTAACATGGGCTCACGCGTACCCTTAATTTGCGGAAGCACTGCATAGCAATGTGGTCCTTCTTGTTTCGTATCTAAATAATGTCAAATTAAAACATTTATTAGAATTGATAGGGTGACCCTTAGTAATTAACACTGATAATTGGAATTTAAGGTTCATTAAATTTTCTATTATCTCTCTCTGCGATAAATTTAAAAACTTGCTATCACTTCGTCATACCTTAGCATATTTTATAGCTGCTTTTTTTCCATAGAATGTGGCCCATAGCTCTGCAGTCCAGGTGCTGTCCTGTGTGTTTTCTGGCATTTAATAAATGCTTGTACAAATAATTGCTTTTTCTCTTCTTTTTAGCAGATAACTAGACAGTCACCAGAACTAACTGTTCTCATTGCTTTCAGGACAAGCTGTTGCAGGCAAAGAAAGAAATTGAAAAACACTCTGTTAATGATAAGCAGGTAAAATCACTGTCCTCATGACGCATTTTCTTTCTTTTTTTTTTTTTATGATGCATTTTTCTATACTAATCAGCACAGACGTGTAAAGGAAAAAAAGAGTTAACTTCACCCGTGAATAGTTCATTGAAAGTATGTAAGATTTTCCTAATTAAAATACATACTAGATTGTTTTTTAAAAGGTGACATTGTTTGAATTGCCTAGGACTTCAGGTTATGACAAAAAACAATGTATAGGGTCTAACCCACATACACACACAAGTGATCAAAGAACAGAATGCTTTACTAGAAAGTGATTTCATTTCAATTATTTATTTAAGTTAACTTAAGGGGAAATGCGGTATTAAAAATTAAAAATTTTTTTGGTTATGGAATTTTTGATGAATAAAGTGGTTTGTATATATACAATATATGTGTTTTCTTCCTCCCTTTAACGGTGGCACTGGGGATTGAACCCGACCTCATGCATACCGAGCAAGTGCTCTACCACTGAGCTGTACCCTCCACCCCTATAAGTACAATACATATTTCAGTATAAAACATAGTAAATTAATAATCATCACCTAGCTTAAGAAATGGAATTTACCAGGACCCCTGAAGCCTCCTCTGTGAGGCCACGTCAGCCTCCTCCTCCTGTCTCATTCCTAGAGGCAACCCCCAACCTGATTTTTATGTTACTTCTTCCATTGCTTCTTTTGAATAATTTGACTATAGACGCCTGTGACCAGAAATAGAGCAGTGTTTACTTCTGCTGCTTTTTGAACTTTATGGCATCATTCTTATTTTTTGGACAGCTTTATTGAGATATAATTCACATACCAAATAATTCACTGATTTAAGGTGTACAATTCTGTGGTTTTTAGTATAGCCACAGAGTTGCACAGTTATCACCAGAATCAATTTTAGAATGCATCCACCATCTTGTAAAGAAAGTCCATGTTCATTAACAGTCACTCCTCGTTCCCACCCAGTCCCTTGCAGCCCTAGGCGATCACTGACCTGCTTTCTCTCCCTAGATTTGTATGACATCATTCTTTGTGTATTCTCATGCAGCTCGATAGCTTTTAAAAATTCCTCTCTGTAAAGGAATAAATAATTCATTCAATTTTTTTTAATGCTGTCTAGTGTTCTCTTGTATGTAAAGACCACCTTTCATTTAACAGTTCTACTATTGGTGGATATTTAGGTTGTTTCCAGTTTTTTTGTTTTTTGTTTTGCTTCTTTCTATTGCTAAAGTTTATCTCTCTGTGCACATGTGCAGGAGTGGAGTGTACCTAGAAATGGAGTTGAGTGTTTGCATCACCAAAGTTGTTGTACTCCCACCAGTAGTGCCCAGTGAGTCCTGATGCCCCACATCCTTGCCAACACTTGGTCTTGGCAGACTTTCTAATTTTTGCCTTTCTGGTGGGTTTTATTTATTTATTAAAAAAAAATTATTTTTTGAGGAGGGTGATAATTAGATTGATTGATTGATTTATAAAAGGAGGTACTGGGGATGGGGAGGATATAGCTCAGTGGTAGAGTACATGACTAGCATGCATAAGGTCTTGGGTTCAATCCCCAGTATCTCCATTAAAAATTTTTAAATAAATAAATAAATAAATAAATAAACAAACAAACAAACAAACCTAATTACAGTCCCTCCCCCCAAAAAGGTAAAAAAATAAAGTAAATTAATTGTATGAGTCCTACTCCTGTTTGAAAATGTTTTCTGTGTGATGGGATATAATTCCAGTACAACTGCTCTAGTCTGGAATACTCCAGTTTACATTTTGCAAAGGGGGCTGTTTGCTTTTCTTAGGAATTTAGACCATTGGGATGGGATTCCTTCCTGCATTAAATACAACTTACTGCCCGATGTGTCAAATCCCAAGGCAGTGGGTCTCTTTTTATGCAACGCTTGGGCCTCATTCCTCACATCGTGTGGCTTCTCAGACCCAGAAGGGGTCTTGGTCATCACTGGATTCTGACACTGTTATTGTTGTACTGGTGAGGTCACTGCCAACTTCTCGGGTTCTGCTCAGTGAGTTTGTGAAGGGACAGGTTTGGAACCCAGGCTTCCCAAGGCCAGGGCCTGTTCTTTCCACCATGTCACACCACCTTGGACCCACAACAACACCCGGGTGCATATTGTTGGTGTGTGTGTGCCCTTCTGTGCACACACGCTCCATCTGCACCTTAGCTTGGCCGCGGCCAGTCTCAACAGGGAGGAGTTCATGGAAAGATGGAGAAACTGAGGATATCTCTGCTTCTCTCAGTGACTTCCGTCGGAACATAGAACATTCCTATGTCAGAGACCTAAGCTCTGCTTTGAAAACATTACCCTGAAAGGAAAATTAAAAGAACAGCTCTTTGTGTGTCCCTATGAGTGTTCTTAAGTTTCATTTCGTGAATTTCTATCCAAGTAAGCACTGATACGTGCTTTCTCCCCCACTTCCTCCCTTCCTTCCTCCCTCCCTCCCTTTTCGAAGACCAAATGCCTGAGCTCTTGCCACCTCCTTCTCTGCTGCACCCTAAGCATTGTACTGGGTGGGCTCAGGGTCAGCTTGGCTCATCTGGAATCTGTGAGTGGCCGGTCAGTCTGGAGTCAGGGGTCTCAAGCCGACCTCAGAGTGAACCAAATGTGACTTGACTTCCCCGCAGCAGCCACAGGCTGGGATCCACCCTTGGCCTTGTAAAGTGAGGCCACCTGGCTTAGCCGCCAAGTCCGGCTGAACTAAGGTGGCCCCTGGGAGCAGGGGCTGTTGGCTTATCTCTTTATTCCACCTACCAATATTGAATCCCACAAGGGCAGTCATCACTCTGGTACTGCGCCAAGGGGAATATTTTTAAAAAATACATTTATTAAGTTTATTATTATTTTTGGACAACTTTATTGAGATAAGAATTTACATACAACCAACCATAGCAATTTAAAGAGTTCAGGTTGATGGGTTTTGAGCGATGTATTTAGCACTGAAATCCAGGTACAGAACATTCCATCTCCCCCAAGTTTGCCCACCTTCCCCTGAGCTCCATTTCTCCCTCCCCTCCCGGCTGCACATGTTCTGTCAGTGGAGCCTCGCTGCATTTTAAGAGGAGCATTTTTACATTTCTTTTCCCTATCTGGCTTTATTGAGGCGTAATTGACCAATAAAAACGATGTATTTAGGTATGCCACAGGATGACTGAAGTACACTTACACTGTGAAATGATGACCATGATCAAGCTGATTGATGCATCCATCCCCTCATGTAGTTTTCATTTGTGTGTGTGTGTGGTGAAAACACTTCAGGTCTGCTCTCTTAGCATATTTCACGTATACTGTACAGTTTCATAACCGTAGTCGCCATGCTGGACACTGGCTCCCCAGAACTTACTCATCTTCTACCTGAAATTTTGTTCCCCTTGACCAGCACTTCTTAAAACATTCTTTTGAGTTTGCTCAAAAGACTTTTCTGCAAAAACTACCCCCCAAATTTGGCTCTACTAATTGCATTATCAATAGATTTCAAACCCTGCAATCTGTACATCCAAACTTGGACTCCTTATCTATTGGAAAGAATTGCCTTTAATTAAAAAAAAATTCTTTTAAAGATTTTTTTTTTTCTCTTTCTAACAGGTGGTACTTTGTATATCAGTTGATGTATCTCAAGACTATAGCCAAGTAGAGAACGTCATAAAACAAGTAAGAGGTTGGGTTAATTGGAATTGATTCACTTGCCTCTCGATTGGTTCTTGCCATTTTGGTGTGTGGCTCGGCGGTGGCAAAGCTTCCTGATAGGTTTTATGGATTTCTTTATGGATAATAGCTTTATGGGTTTTCTTTATTGGCATTGATTTGCTAAGTGATTCTTCTTTCTCTTTCCTGATAATTGCTCTGATAAATTTTTCCAGGCACAGGAGAAACTGGGCCCAGTGGACATGCTTGTCAACTGTGCAGGAATGGCAGTTTCAGGAAAATTTGAAGATCTTGAAGTTAGTGCATTTGAAGTAAGTAAAAATGTGTTTTTTCCTCATTGGGGTAGGCCAGATAGTAAAAGTGGGACCAGTTCATGGCTAAAGGCTTTACGAATGAAATAGATGAAATGCATTCAGGTTTCACAGAAGCCTTAGAAGACTAGAGGAAGGCTGGACAAGGTTTTCGTCCCAGGACCATCCAACCTTAAAAGTTAAGGCGAGTCTCTGGACCTTGGTTTCCTCAGATACAAAATGGGAACGAAACCTCCAATCTGACACAGATGACTGTGTTGATCCACAGAGGTCATACCGTCAGGAGAGCTCTGTGTAAACCAAGAGCTAGAGATGCTAGATTTTCATGTCAAGTATCAGTATTTTTAACAATGAAACACCAAAAAAGTGATTTCATTTTAACAATGAAACACCAACAAAGTTGAAGAGCAGACTCTAGCGCTCTCAAGCCAAGATAAAAAGATCATGCATCATATTTAGGTTGATATGTTTAAAAAGGATTGCCAAAGCTATGCCCGTCTGGTTTGAAGACCTTTCTTAAGTGCCTAACATTGCATCAACCATCTCTTTCTTACTGGCCTAGAGAGCCTTCATCGTGGCCGTGGATTCTGAGTGCTTTACTCTGTGAAGTTAGTTTGCATTCCCTTTTAGAGAAGGGGAGAGTGCTGGAGCGGCCGTTCGGACGTCTCGCTTCTAGTGGACTGTGGGAAAAGGACCGTAAACTCTGATTTAAAGACTAGTTAGACGAGTCCGGATGTAGATGGTGGCAGAGTGAAGCCTTGGCTGGGACTCTAGTGTCCTCAGGCTCCTTTATCAACCAGGCACAAAAGGGAGTTGTCTTGACCGGTATGCGTTTATCTCTAAGTAATGAGAGGGAGATTTTGACAGTTATCTCAACAGCTATGCAAAGAATCAGTCGGGGAAATAGTTGTAATAGTCTAGGCATGAAATGATGAGATGAAAGACTTTAGAGGTGGCCAGCAGAAGAGGAGTGTGTGTGTGTGTGTGAGAGAGAGAGGATCTGGAGGGAGAATCAGCAGACTCACCTTGACCGACGCTGCAGGGCAAAGAGGACCGAGGTATGTAGGTCGTTGCACAGTTGTAGAGCGAGGACCTTGGGAAGCGGGGCACGTCCAGGGGCAGAGCAGGTAGGGATTGTTGACATCTGTGTGTCTGATGGAAGCACGAAGATAATTGAGTGAATGATTTGTGGGGACTTGTGACTGTGAGCGAGGACAGAAGGAACTGAGTGTGTACGACCAGGTGACTGTGTGTGGGCATCAGTGACACGGAGAAGATGTGAAGCAGGTGAGGTGAAGGAAGAGGTAAAACACGTGTATAGAATATGAAGCATGTTGAAATGTTAAAAAAAATGCACAAATCTGATCTTTTAAAAAAACTCACTTTATTCTCAACTTTCAATCTCCCATTCACACTATTTCCTTCCTTCTCTCTCTCTCTCTTTTGTTTAAAAAAAATGACAATTGGTTTCTTTTCCACCACCACCAGTGTCTTTTCTACACGTTTACCCCCCTGCGTAGAACATTTATAGCTCTGTCCCCAGCAGCATGGGACGGTAGGAAGGAAGGGTGGGCTTTGGCCTCAGACTAAAGCAGTTTTAAATCTTCGCTCCAGTGGTTTCAGGTCTGACAGTTTACTAGCTGTGATCTCAGGCACTTATTCTTTTTTCTCTGGCCTCAGCTTTTCTTATGTTCTAGACTTCCGTCTCTGTAAACCAGACAGATGGCTCCCAGGGTTGAGAGGATTAAGTAGCAAAACGGACTCACAATGTGCATCCCATGGTAGTAAATAGTAATGTCCTGCCCTTTTTATTCATTCAACCCATAACTATTGAGAAAACTTCTAGTAGGTCAAGCATCGTTCTAGGGCCCAGGGGGATGCCGTGGTGAGCAAGAGAGCAAAGGCTTGGCCCAGGTAGGGGGTGGGACGGACCATGCAGGAGCCAGCAGGTCCGCAGTCTGACTGCAGATGTGCTAAGCGCTGTGAGAAAAGGAAACAAGGAAAGGAAAAGGGGAGGCACTTTTACATGACGTGGAAGGAGACCCAGCCTCGGTGCAGAGAGACCCGGGAGGAGAGCCCAGGCAGAGGGACTGGTAGCTGCAGGGGCCCCAGGTTGGAAAGAGCTGGGGAAACTCTAGGAACTCAACTGGGGCGCAGCAGGAGCTTCCTGAGAGATGGGTGGGGTGGGGCCGGGGCTGGATCTGGCCAGGGCCTCGAGGGCCATGGGGAGCAGCTTAGATTTTAGTTCAACACCTTTGAAGGGGTTTAGGCCAGGCCAGGGAGTGGTGTGATGTACGTCGCGGTTTTAGAGCATCCTTCTGCCTGTGCGGCAGAAGACTTAGGAGCTGTCACGGTAGTTAAGGCGGGAGGTGGTGATGCTGGGGAGTGGATGGAGATGCAGTCGTGGGTCACGATGAAGTGAGGTTGTGAGGACAGAGATCAGCACAGGGCAGGGGCTTAAGCCCCTGATAGGGGACTTTCGAAGGGGCCCCACCTCCAAGAGGACTGGCCTTTAAACAAAAGGATGGTTAACCCAAAACCTGTTGCTCTATTCCAGTGCCATGGCCTCATTCCAGGTGTTACCTGTTGTGGGCCCCACCTGCTCTGTTGGTCACCTCCTGGCCCTGGCTGCCCTGAGTCGAGGCAGGAGGCCACCATGCCCCGGGGAGTGTCACCTTCCAAGGCCATTCTGTGCCCGGGGGCTCTCTCCCCTCTCGTTCTGCTCACTTGCCTTGTTCTGGTCGAGCCCAGGTGTGGGCTCATCACCACTGTGCCCTGTTAGGACACCTGCCACCACAATCGATGCATTTTCTGAAGATAAGAGTTCCTTTTTATTTAAAATGAATTCTATCCCAGTGACAGTTTTTGGCTTATTTATTTATTTATTTATTTATTTAATTTTACTGAAGTTTACCTGCACAGAAATTGCCGGGCACAGTACTTGGTGTGGGCACTGCTCATTGCTGGGGGATTTAAGCATGTCCCGTGTGGCCCCACGGCAGAGGATGCGTGGAAACTTGCTCCTGGTTTTTTCTGCATTCAGGCCGGCCTGCCTTTTGCCCTGCCTTTTGCTTTGTGTCCTTTTGCTGTCATACGTCTCAGTCATGGGCACAGCTGTGTGCGGAGTCCCGGGAGTCACCAGAACGGAGGTGGTCTTTGGGAATTCCAACTCACTTCTCTTAATTTTCCGTTTCAGTAGTTTTCTTGGGATTTTGTTTGGGGTTACACTGATGGTGTAGATCCATTTGGGGAGAACTGACATCTGAACAATGTTGAGTGTTCTAACTTATATAACATAATATATAGCTCCATTTGTTTAGTTAACATTTTCTTTAATTTCTCTTAGCAGTGTTTTGTAATTTTCAGTGTCTGGGTCTTGAATATTGTTTTTCAGGATTTCATATTTTTTTTGATGCTAGAGCAAATGAGTGTTTTCATTTCAGTTTCTGAGTGTTCGTTGCTAATACAGAAAAATACAATTGATTTTTGTGTATTGAGCATGCAGTGTTGCTGAACTCAGCTATTAATTCTAATGCTTCCTGGACTGTCTGCATCCAAGATCATGTCATCTGCAAGTTTTACCTGTTCCATTCCCATCTGGAACTGCATTGGCTGGAATTTCCAGCACAAGATCGAATAAAAGTGCTGAAAGCAGACAATCTTGTCTTGTTCTTGACGTTAGGGAGAAAGCACTGTCTTTTACTATTAAGTATGATGTTAGCTGTAGTTTTTTGTTTTTGTTTTTTTGTAGGTACCTTTTATCGAGTTGAGAAGGTTCCCGTCTGTTCCTAGTTTGCTGAGAGTTTTTATACCGAATGAATGTTACATTTTATTAGGTGCTTTTTCTGCACCTGTTGGGATGATCCTAGTTCTTTTTTAGTTTGTTAAAATGGTGAATTGCATTGATTAATTTCCACGTGTTTCCAACCTTGCTTTCCCGGGATAAACCCTGCTTGGTTACGGTGCATTATCCTTTCTGGGTTCCTGAGGGATGTTAGCTGTAGTGTTCTTGTAATTTTATTTTCTGGTTTTGTGTGAGGGAAATGGTGGCCTCATAGCATGAGTAGGGTTATATTCCCTCCTTTTCATTTTTCTAGCAGAATCTGTGTAGAATTGATATTATTCCTCCTTAAATGTTTAGGAGAATTTACCACAAGGTTTTCTTTGTGGGAGGATTTCTAACTTTAAGTTCTTTAATAGATCTAGGGCTACATCTGTATCTTCTCATCTGTTTCTTTTGCAGGGACCTTTGGTAGCTCATGTCTTTGACGGAATCTGTCCATTTCATCTACATCATTGAATTTATTGACAACAGTTACTCATCATATTCCCTTATTATTAATACCCATAGAGTTTGTAGTGATGTCTCCTTTCTCATTCTTGGTATCGATATTTTGTGTCCTTTCTCTTTTCTGACCAATATGACTAGAGGTTTATCAGTTTTATTGATCTTCTCAGTAACCAGCTTTTGGTTTTACTGACTGTTCTCTTGTTTTTCTGTCTTCTATTTTATTTATTTCCTCTCTTATTTTTATTATTTCCTTTTTTTCTGCTTACTTTTGATTTGCTCTTCTTTCTATAGTTTCTTTAGGTGGAAGCCGAGGTCATCGGATTTGAAGCCTCTTTCCTTTTTTCTAATACAGATACTTAGTGCTATGGATTTCCACCCAAGTCCTGTGTTAGCAGCATCCCACAAATTTTGATAAGCTGTTTTTACTTTCATTCAATTAAAGATATTTTACAGTTTCTCTTTTCATTTTCACTTTGACCCTTGGGTTATTTAGAACTGTGTTACTTACTTTTTAAATATTGGGGAGATTTCCCAGAAATCTTTCTCCTTTTGATTTCCAATTTAATTCCATTCTGGTCAGCAAACATACTTTGCATGCGTCGAATCCTTCTAAATTTATCGAGACTTGTTTTATAGCCCAGAATCCGGTTGATCTGACAGCCATTCCATGTGCACTTGAAAAGAGTGTTGACGCTCCCGTCCGCAGGCACAGACAGCTGGCTGGACTGTCCCACTTTATACAAGGCACTGAGCATTTGCAGATTCTGGTATCGGCAGGGGTCCTGGAACCAACTGTCCATGGACACCGGGGGCCACCTGTATTCTGCTGTTTTGGGTGGACGTTCTGTCAGTGTTCATTAGGTCCAGTTGGCTGGTAACATTGCCCGAGTCTCCTACATCTGTACTGATTTCATGTCCCCTTGTTCTGTCAGTCATTGAAAGAGGAGTGTTGAAATCTGATTGTGATGGTGGATTTGTCCATGTGACTTTCCTAAGCAGACTCTCAGCCAACAGCCCTGTCACCCGGCCCCTGCCTGCCCTCCTGCCCCCCAAGGCACTTGGTGCTGCTTGGGCCTTTTGGGGGGGGGTCTCTGGTCCTTTTTAGTTTCTCTGCTCCTCACCCCGCATTCAGCTTTCTGCCAGGTGAGTTCTCACTCATTCTGCTCTTCAACTTCCAAAATGTCACTGCTGCTACTCTCTTTGCTCACGGGGCTTTTTGCCTTGAAAAAAGTCCCCTTACTGAGATTTTTGTGAGATCTCTGAAGGGGAACTGAGGTCAACACATGGGTTCAGTATGGCCCTTTTCTTCAATCACTTTTTAAGAGCATTTTTTTATGATCAGACCAATATAATGATATGAAAAAACATTTTGGGGAAAACATGGGAATCCCAGAATCCTAACACTGTCACTTACAGCTTTCTGCATTTCCTCGATTTTGCACCTGGGCACGTGTACTTTTATTTAATTAATTAATCGAAATAACTGCAGTCGCAGCGTGAATACTGTGTGCTCTCGGCTTTTTTTAAACTTATAAATATTTTCCCCATCCTCCTGGTGTTTCTGAGCATCATTTCTAAAAGTTACTTAATGTTCTGTTGGGTTAACATTTCATGATGGACTCAAGGTTTCCCAGTGAAGTGTTTGGTTTCACATGGTGGCCAATCTAGTATTTTTACAAGACTTTTAATATAGAAACGTTGTAATGCGGTATTCTTAAATTTTGAGGTTGAAAATGTAAGGTCTTTAAGAGTTCCCAGGATGAGGGGAGATTAATCTTGGTACCTACGTAAGTTCTTACTCATCATGATATAAAAGCTGACATTTGCTGAGTGCTCACTGTGGGTCGGGGCTGTGCCGAACCTCGTGTTTCCTCTTTCAGTCCTTGCCGCGGGCCCTGTGCGATGATATCAGTGTTAACTCTGTTTTCACTGAGGAAGTAGAGTGTCTGACTTTCTTGTTCAGCATCCAACAGGAGTCTGCCCAGATTTCACACCACAGTCCGTGCTGTTAACCACTGTCCTAGCCTCCTTGTGGTCTTTCTGTCACTTAGAACTAGTAGGGCTGGAAATATTCAGAAGCTCTTTCCTCCAACTGTCTCTCAAAAAGCATTACCTGCAACACACAGTGTACTTTGTGTAAAGGAGAAAACTAATTTTGACCAGTCTTCAGCCAAGACATAAGTGCTGTCATCGTAGGAACGGAAGACTAGATTGAAATAGGCTTCCTGGGGTGGGTCCTGCAGTCACTGTGGTCACGGTCATTTCCGGGATCATTATTTAATCCTTTGTTGGTTCAGCAGGTCCGTTCACCTGGGCCCTACTGAGGAACTCAAACTGGGAGAGCAGGCAGAGTGCCCTGGAGGGTAGCCTGGGGGCGCTGACCTCGCTCACTGCCGGGGCCTCTTTGTTCCCTACAGAGACTAATGAGCGTCAACTACCTGGGCAGCGTGTACCCCAGCCGAGCGGTGATCACCACCATGAAGGAGCGCCGGGTGGGCAGGATCGTCTTCGTGTCCTCCCAGGCGGGACAGCTGGGGTTATTCGGTTTCACTGCCTACTCTTCGTCCAAGTTTGCCATCCGGGGGCTGGCGGAAGCTTTGCAGATGGAGGTAAGAATATGTATTCAGTTTTCTGTTTACTCCTCTCAGCTCAGCAATAGATGTGCCCCTTTCATTTGTAGCTTCTTGACACACGTGGTTGTGTTAAAGTGGAGATTTATAGATTTGACATCAGTGAATTGGCTCAACCCTTGAATTTTGTAGTTAACATGTTCTCATTGTATGAAGGTTATAGGTATGACCGAAGCAAAAGGGTTGTGAGGTTTTTGCTTGCTTAATTTAATATAAAATTAATGCTACTAATGTCTTCATAGTATTACAGGTAGACCTCAGAGATACTGCAGGTTTGGTTCCAGAACCACTGCAGTAAAGTGAATACTGCAATAAAGCAAGTCCTACGAATTTTTTGGTTTCCCAGTGCATAGAAAAGTTGTGTTTATGCTATGTGATGATCTATTAAGCATGTAATAGCATTATGTCTTAAGTAAATAATATAGATACCTTAATTTAAAAATGCTTTCTTGCTGAGGGGGAGGGTATAGCTCAGTGGTTGAGCACGTGCTTAGCATGCACGAGATCCTGGGTTCAATCCCCAGTACCTCCATTAAAATAAAGAAAAAGCAAACAAACAAACCCAATTATCTCCTCCCCAAAATTTTTAAAAATATATTTTACTACTAAAAAATGTTAGCCATCATTTGAGCCTTCAGAGAATCTTAGTAGTAACATTAAAGATCGCTGATCGCAGATCACCATAACAAGCAGAATAATAATAAAAAACTTTGAAATACTGGGAGAATTACCAAAATGTAACACAGAAACATGGAGTGAGCAAATGCTGTTGGGAAAATGGTGCCTATAGATTTGCTCAATACAGGCTGCCACGAACCTTCTATTTGTTAAAAAGAAATGCAGTATTTAATAACCATAGTAAAGCAAGGCACAGTAAAACAGGGTGTGCCTGTGTTGGCCTCCTACTGTGTGACTATGCATACGGGGAACCAGGTATTTTATTCTTTAACATGCTTTAAACACATTCCTTTACCAAAAAGATGTGTCCTCTATGGCTGACTAATACAGTCAGCATTTGCTTGAGGGTAGAGCTTAAATCAGCTACTGTGATAGCGCTCAGGTTTTAGACAAATCATTGAACTCGATCTCGGCTTCCTCATCTGTCAAATGAGGGGGCTGGACTGGAAATATCATTTGTCTCTCCTGATACTTACATTTTAATATCTTAAAGAACTATTGATGAATATGACTGCTTTTTATTTTCACAGTTAATAGAACATTTTGTGGAAGGAGGGTGTGGTTAGGGTTAGCATGAAATAAGCACTTGTCATGACAGGTACAACCTTCCACCTCTGCTGTGTGAAGTAGACCGTGTGTTGCGTCACACGGGGATGCTTGGAGCGCATCATGTGTCTGTCCCAAGTCACGTACTTTAAGGTAAAATTCTTTCCATTTTTATATACAGTTGACCTTGAATGACACAGGTTTGAACTGCATAGGTCCGCTTCCATGTGGATTTCTTTCAGTAAATGCTACAGTACTACATGATCTGAGGTTTGTTGAGTCCGCAGTTGTTGAACTGTGGGTGCAGAGGGCCAACTGTAAAGTTGTACATGGATTTTCAATTGCACAGGGAACTGGTGCCCCTAACTCCCTCACTGTTCAAGGGTCAACTGTATATACTGAAATATAACACTACATCATGACATTAAAAGCCCAGAGGAAAATTTATTGTGGCCAGTCTTCTAAAAGTAAGAGTTTGATCTGAGAATCCCAATAATAATTTAGATCAGGGTTGGATAAATTCTTTTTCTGTAAAGAGCCAGAGAGAAAATATTAGCCTTTGAGGGCTAGACGGTGCCTGTTGTAACGACTCGAGTCTCTTGTGATAGCAGGAAGGCAGCCATGTGTAAGATTTAAATGAGCGGGTATAGCAGTGTGCCAATAAAACTTTATTTGTAAAAATAGATTTGCCCCTCAGGCCATACCTTGCCAACCCCTTATTTAGGAAATTCCCAGAAAAGCCCTTGTGGTGTGTGACACATGTGACAGAGTGGCACACTGCCTAGATCATTGATGAACAGTGGAGGACAGACACATTCTCAAGTCAGTGACAGGATCTCATGTGGGGACTGATAGACTGTGCAGTTCTCATCTCAAAGGAACCAGCCACAAATCATTTTCATCAACTTACTTAATATTCTTAATCAATAACAGGTCGTTATAATACATACTTAGCCAACAGGGCACCTATGGCTGTGAAATTTCCAACAAGAATACCAGTATTTCTTTTGCAATTTTTACCTTGAAAAGTCCCTTTATGAACAACTATCTTATTTTTATTACAATTTTGTGAACTATGTGAGGCAGTTGTTATGTCACCTTCTTAATAATAAAACAGTTTTCAGTCAATCCACTGAGTTGCTCAAAGCCACGTCATTACTTTGTGACAGAAATAGTTAACAAAGCCCATGGTTTTTCTGGTTCTGCCTTTTGGCTCCCTGTCTGCCTCTGTAAAGTGTCTATAATTCAAGTCAGACGTTGAGTCAGCTCTTCACTTTGGTCTTAGAAGCCCCGTGGGTGAAGGGATGTCTTGAAATAGGAAGATCTGCCCACAAGGGCTTTTTGTCCCCAAGTCTTGTCTTGCAGAACGGCTTCAGGAGTCACTCATTTAGGGCAAAGTGTATAATGTGGGTGTCCTGGCTCCACGTGTGGCAGAACAGAGATGTAATAAAGAGGAGGGAAAAGTCAGGGAGCTGCCAGGACAGATGGAAGTCTTCTAAGGACCCGGGTGACTCTCACGCTGTAGGCAGCAGCCTGGACTTCCTAGCCTCTTTGACTTCGCTCTGTATTTGGGCTCCATTAAAAATGTCTTCCCATAAACGTGTACCATGGAAAATAGGTTTTGGGGGAAATAAATTCAATAAGCAAAATTTAGTTTGTTCATAGCAGAACTTGCATCAAAACCATTGTTTCCTTAAAGGCTTAGTACAACATTGTGTTTTTGAAACCTGGATGATTTGGTCTGTTTAGCCCAGGTGCTTGTGTGTTTATGAATGAAACCTTCTAGACCTGCTCAAACTCTTAAGTACTTTTGATAATTCTGTTTGGTTTAATTAACTCTTAAATCTTCCTCTACACCTCAGCCCTTGCCCCACTAACTAAAGTAGGACCTAGAAAGGTTTTATGTACAATAAGTAAATGCGAAAGAATGCTTTGTTGGTATATTTTTCTTTCTTTTTTTTTTTTTAACTCAGTCTTTTAGGTACAGATACATCCTTTAGAGATTTTAAAAGTCAATCTTTTTGGAAAGCAGACTTCTGAGGTGGGATATAGCCAGAAATGTGGTAGTGGGTCCTTGTCCTGATCCTGCCCCCCCCCCCCAACTCCATCTTTCCCCACCACGGTCCAAGAGTCAGCTGACATTTAAATTCTGGAGCTTCATGGCAACAGCTCTAACCCTTTCTCCTTTTCGCTTTGATATAATGAGGAACAACACACCTTAGGTGAGGTTATTTTGATAATAAATCAGTTCTTGAGCAAGGGGTTGTCTTTCTGATTGAGAAGGAGGCCAGACAGAAGGGAGAAGAATGATAACAGGACGGGACCGGGGCAGAGGAGTGGGGGATGGAGAATGGTCAGTCAGCAGGAACAAGGAGACGCAGACAGTGGCAAAGAGACAGGGAGATCTGGGGAGTCCTGGCTTATACATTTTTAGAAAAAGTAGTCTCTGCGAGTCAGCACTGTTTTAGCAGGAACAGTGAAGCCAAACTAACCTCATTTCCTTTTCTCCTGGGGTGATGGGATGATATAGATTTTAGTGTATTTAGATTTTAGCAAATTACTTGAGCAGGAGTTTCAGGAGACTGTAAGCTCCATGAGGGCACAGTAGTCATTCAGTGAGGGTTTGTTGGGTAAATCAATACCATGGTTAGGTTACTGGATTCCACTGGAGGGCCCAGCCATAGGCTGAGAGAGTCATTTGGCTCCATGATTGTAGAGAGGATACCAGCACCTGGAAAGGGACTGGGCTGGTTTCTCCCAGCCCTGACCGTCTGTGCCCACGCTGGGAAAAAGCTGTTCTGAAAGGCTGTTTTAACCACTTGGAAGCTCAAGCCATGACCCTGAACTTGAGAAAAATTGCTTTGACATTCTGTCTTATGTTAGCTTAAGTACCACAATCCTGGCTTATTGCAGGGAAGACGGGGGGCTGCAATTTTTATTTTTAATTGAAGTGTAGTTGATTTACAACATTGTGTTAGTTTCTGGTGTACAGCAAAGAGAGTCAGTTATCCATATACATACATATATTCCTTTCCGTGATGCTTTATTCCGGGCTGTTATGTATAGTCCCTCAGAAGCCGCTGAGTCTGAGCAGTCAGCGTCAGGCTTCGGGTGGGCTGTCTAATTACTGCTTGTTGGCTTTTATTTGTTGGTGGTGTTTTTCTCCGCTCTGTGCACAGCGGAGGGCAAGGCCGTGGGAGACAGTCTGTAAAGTCACTGTCTCAAAAAACAAGTGGAAGAGAAACTGCTTGCTCATCAGCCTCAGTGCCTGGCCCGACTCCAGAGCTATTTATGAGCGTGGCTGGGCCTTGAAGCTGCGTGCCCCAGCGCTGCCGAGTGAATGAGCTCTCACGCCCTCAGTGCACTGGAACCGAATGAGCAAGGACATCGTCCGCTGCTCTTGCCCTCTGCAGGCTGGTGGCCCAAGGTCTTCTGCCTGCATGCTTCTCCTGACCCCCCGGCTCCTCCCTCAGCCTTCAGAACTGTGCTCACACAAGGAAGTAGGGAGAAACAAAGCTAAACGTAATGCAGGACCCTGGGATACTCTCAGAGGCTGTTGCATAAGGAAGAAATGCAGTATTGTCACTTGTCAGCCTCCTTACGACACACAGTGGCCTCCCTTACACCAGCTGCCTGTCCATTTCCAACTCTTCTGGGTGTTTTCTTGGAGCTGAACAGTAAGCCCAAAGCAGACAAAAGGCAGAGACATTGAGGGTTTGAACCATCACCCTTAGCTTCTCTAAGAATCAGAGCAAGATAGTGTGGAGGAGGGAGGGGGTCAGCGAGGAGGGTGTGTCCTGGCTGACCAGCAGGAGAATCTCCTAGAATTGCTGGGGGTGTGTTTATGAGCGGGGAAGTTCAGTGAGGAGGCCTGGCAGTGAGGTGAAGTAGCCTAGGAAGCTGTTCTGGATAAAGGGATTTCCACATATAAACACTACGGGATGAGGTTGTCTGCAGGGGAGGGGCTTGGCTGGTCAGACCTGGGGGGGTCTCCCCGGGAGAGCATGCTGTCTGCTGGTTCTGTGGAGGGGGAGGTGACTCCGACCCCCTCATTGGCAGGGGCTCCTTGCACAGGGAGTTCCCGAGCGAGCAAGCTTCTCTGGGTATCGTCCGGATCCAGGTCTAGGGGCACAGGAGAGGCACTGAGGAAGGGATGTGAGGGACCTCAGTCCATGTTGTAGGTGAAATCAGCCACGAGGGAAACCAGATCTGCAGTCCGAGGGCAGAGGAGCAGGCCTGGACGACAGTGCCTAAGTGGGGTGCGCTGGGCGGGGCGGACAAGCGGGTTTTCTTAAAGCGCCACCTGCTCTCCCCCTGGGCACCTCCCACCCCTGGTCAGTGGGAGTGGAAGCAACTCAGAAGAGGTGCACCTCCATACCTCCGGGCCAGCTGTTTGCTGGAGTCGAGGTTGGGGTGCGTTTTTTTGCTTTAATTTCTAAACAGTCTTCAGGGACAGGGGTTTCCTGACTCCGTTGATGGCAGTTCTCCTCTTACAGAATCACCCCATTGGTCTCCCCGCCTTTTGAGAAAATCAGAACAGTATTTAGAGTGTCTGCCCGGCAGCTGGCGCAGGTCGGTGGGGAAGGATGCAAAACTGTGTCTTGTTGACTGAAGGGGCAAACGTTGTCTCTGACATGCAGGTGAAGCCGTATAATGTTTACGTCACAGTGGCCTACCCACCAGACACAGACACCCCTGGGTTTGCGGAAGAAAACAAAACCAAGGTAAGTCTGCCTCCCTGGGCCCCGTTTTGAGGCTTTGTGGCTGGAAACCCCTTTTCCCGTTTTCTGTCCTTCCACCCTTTAGTCAGAAAATTGAGTTCCTTTCAATTTACGTGCTTGCAAGAGGCCTCCGAACTTTCTGGAACTGTCATCTGGACTCTTGGAGAATGTAGCCCTATTTTTAAGGGCCAATGATTTCTGCTAATGGTCTCCAAGCTTTATTTAATTAATAAGGTGTTTTCTTTTTGATGGAGAGTCCAGCCTGTGTTTTTAAAGAATGAGATCTTATTCTTTAAAAATTATCTCCTCTCCCTTGAACTTAAATTCACGTAAAACCCCAAAGCGGCCGCTGGCCTGTTGTCTCCATGTGGAGGTCAAACAGGCATCTCAGACTTGACATTTCAAAAACAGAACTTTTGATTCCCTCTCATTTCCCCCTTATTATTTTGCATCTCATTCGTTACCTGGCGCCCACTGTTCCCCCAGCTGCCTGGGCTGGAAACTGCGAAGCCAGCCTGACCCTCCCTCTTCTCACGCCACCCAGCTGGGCCACCTGCAAGTCCACTTGGCTCTGTCCTCCCAGAACTGATCCCAAACCAGACCCCTTTTTTTTTTTTTAACTGCATATATCGCTACTGTCCCAGCAGTGATAGCCACTGCTATTTTTGCCCGAACTGCTCTAATGGTCTTCAGCCTGGTCGGCCTGCCTCTGTTCTTACACCCTTGGGGTCTGTTCTCCATACAGGAGCTAGTGATCCTTTTCAACTCTAAGTCAGGTTTTGTCACTCCCCTATTCAAACCCCTCTTGTGCAAAAAAAAAGCCAAAAAGCAAAACTGGAAAAAAAAAAACCCAAAGATCAAAAACCTCTCGTGCAGCTCGGTCCAATAGCATGTTCTAGAATGTGGAACTGTTCTAGGTCTGCACTCTGCTGCGTGGTGGTCGCCTTGTGGCTACTGAACCCTTGCAAGGCAGCTAATGAGCCTGAGAAACCAAATTTTTAATTTAATTTATTTTAAGTAATTTTAAGTTAGCGTTAAACAGCACACGTTGGTATTGCTGTGTGTTAGGGAGTGTGGCTCCTGTGGCTCCCGTGGTGCCTGGAGTAGAACCCAGAGACCTTGAGCCTTCCAGGCCCACACTATCTGGACTGTGGCCACCTGCCCAAAGCGTTTTCTCCTCTTCTTGGCCCCAGCCACGCTGGAGCCCCGTCTGTTCCTGGAGCTCGCCTGGACTGTTCGCACCTGTGGGCTTGGCACTTGCCATCCTCTCTCTGGATGTTTGAACGGCTTCCTCCTGTGTTTCTTTCCATCTCTGTCCAGACGTCACCTCGGAGGGGACTTCCCTGACCCTCTGTATCTCAAGTTTCCCTCCCAAGGGACACTGACTTTCCTCGTCCCAGGCTTTGTTTCTCTCCACAGTGTTTATCACCTCTGGACATTAATGTTGATGCAGCGACCATCAGTCATCCTGAGCTGAGTGCAAGCTCTGCACCTGGTTCACAGGAACCTTCTCTTTGCCTTGCTGTGTAGTAGGTACTCTGTGAGCAAACAAGTAAAGTGGGAAAGAAAGGAATCAGTCAGAACTTATCCCCTTGACCATTGATTGATTGGTTTTCTCCTCTTTTATAGTGACGCTTAGTAAGTGTGAATCTCCACAGCGTAAAAATCGGACCTTACGCTTCATGGGCTGTATGTTTGCAAAAAGATGTTTATAAGTTAGAAGCTCTTTCCCCTATTATTTCTCTTTGGCTCTGCCTCTTAAAATTACTACTATTTCAAAGAAGTAAATTTAAGCCAAGTGCCCTGTTTTAGAACAAGGGGGATCTGCTCAGCAGATTTGCAACATTTGGTAAGAGATCTTTTAGTTAGACGCCAAAGCTGACACAGGGTGGTGATTTCCCTGTGAAGATTTGATTTTGATGTTAGATTGGGTTTTTTTGTTTTTCTTCCACTAAAATGTTGGGCTGACTTTCAGTAAATAAAATTTTACCTTGGTCTCTGAGCCCTGTAGGGGGCGCCACAGTGCTTTTAAATCTTTGGTGTATCTGGTGATACATGGTTATGCCGGCCTGAGGGTCTGGAAGAATGAATGGTGGTACCTTCAAAAGGGGCTTTCTCTCAATTCAGGTTCATCAAGAAACACTTGACTTTTATGAAGTGCTGTGCTTTTCTATTTTAAGAAATATATTCTGGTTTTTACTTTATTTTTTCAAGCCTACATGGTAAATAAAATTTACCATTTCATGCTGTTTAAGGCTTAAGTTTTGAATTTTCTAACTGAATTTCCCTCCTAAAGAATTTTTGAGCCCATGTGTGCATGTCACCCCAGAGAAGATTTTTAAAAAATGAAAACAAAGACCCTGCCCACAAGGAACTTCGGAGCTAAATGCAAATACATAGGCAGCAATAATATATGTTAATGCGGAAACGTTCAAAGGTGAGAGGGAGAAGTGCCTGCCAGTGAAGAACTCAGGCAAGGCTTTTTGAGCTAGGTGACAACTGAGATGGGCCTTTAATCACACAAGAATAAAAGGCTAAGATTTGGGGGGTCTGACACACGAGCCCAGTAGGGAGCACACAGCCACGCCTGGGATCACCCTGTCTCTTCTCTTGGTCTCCTCCCAGCGTCCTCTACGGCTGCTGCTGTTGAACGGGCTGGGGCTGTCCCTGCTCAGGGTCTCAGCTCTGTCCAGCAGTTGGGCGCCTGGGAATATAGAGAGAACGGAGATGCTGAGAGCCAGTGTCCTCAGGGCACATGGTCTAGGCGCTGCGTGAACACCGTGGGTCAGGTGTGTGGCCTGCGCCGAGGATTCACGGAGGCAGTTTCTCTGGTCTCGTACCAGTGATGTGTTCTCATTCCAGCTTTGGTCCTCACTGGAGCTGTGACACACGTCCCACAGAGAGTAGCTGGAGCCCCCTTGTCTTGCTTCAGCTATCGGGCTGAATTTTATACAGCAACCAGGTAGAAACTGATTTAGAATCCAGACAGACCTAATTCTAAAAATAGGAATCAGTAGAAAGGTAGAAAACTGGAATTACAGATAAATCGGTGGAGGGGAGCTGTAAAAATTGTGTATTTTTCAATGGGTAGTAATGGTATGTGATTTATAATGATAAAATTAACATGTCTTGTTTTTTTTCCACCTTTAGCCCTTGGAGACTCGTCTTATTTCAGAGACCACATCTGTTTGCAAACCAGAGCAAGTGGCCAAACAAATTGTTAAAGACGCCATAGTAAGTGAAATTCCTGTTCCCTTTAGGAATAGTTACAGTACTGTATTTCTGAAAAGATATTTGTCCCAGGGCTTATTTCAAAGCATAAGTTGTTGGGGGTTTTGTGGTGAGTTAGATTCACCGTATCTAATATTATACTGTACTTTTCTTCCCTTTCTGATTCCATCTTAATTAGTGTGAATAGAAGGCGGCTGGATTCTCATAGCTGCCTCTGCATCTTGTCTGTTGTAATCTTAATTAGTGGGTCCTGGAAGCTGATGATAGGTCTTAATCTTAGGAAGAGTTTGATCAGTCTGAGAACTTCGGTTCTGGGAAGGAAGGTGAGACTCAGCTGCGGTGTGTGAGCAGCACGCTCCGTTTACTGTGTACGGCCCGCTGCCTCTTTCTTCTTCTGCAGGAATTTCAGTTTTAGATTATGTTAGGTGTCTTATTGCCAGGCTTGTGGATTAAGAATTTTTCTTTTACCTTCCTGTTTCCCACGGTCATTTTCCCAAATGTTTACTAATAAGAAAGTGGCATCAGCCTGCTGGGCCATCATCCTGTTAACTCAGCTAAGGTGCTTCCAGGCTGGAAACTCAGTCATAAATGGTATTTTTAGAAACCAGGTGCTCTCCTGTAGGACAGCATGTGCGCCACAAGCTTTGTGGGAATGTTCCTGTTAAGGCACATGCAGAAGGATGTCCATGTGTAGGGGATGCCCATAAACCCCAGGCGCACCCTGAATGCAGGGAATTTGGGGGCGACTGGAATGAGAGGGGTCAGCAGGCTGTGCGGCGGCCTTGGAGGAATGTCCGTGCCATTGCACGTTCAGGCCGAACCGAGCAGAGTACAGGAAACATCGAAGGCTGTTCACATATCTACAGACGCTGGAAGAACTTTGCCCTGATTGTGTTCAAAGGTGTAGAAAGATGGCACCAGAGGATTGGGTGGACTTTGTTTTTCCTGCTTATCTCAAGTCAAAAGCAAACACACTCCGTGTCTTTCATGATCCGAAGCAGCTCTTTGTATTTGGGCAGGATTCATGTAATCTGCTGGTTCGCACGCTTTTTCACCTCTTGACCACTTTCCACTGGAAAGTTGTTGAGAACCCCAGAGGACTTTTGTTTCCACGAGCTATGCTTATTAATATTTGCTGTGTCAGAAATTGAAGCTGTATCATTTAAGAAATATGTTTTCATTGGTTCATTTGAAATAGCAATGATAAACCTATTATATTTCAAGGAAATAGATTTTTTTTCTTTTTTGAACATTGGAGCTAGTCTTTATTTTTATTTATTTATTTATTTAAATTGAAGCACTGTCAGTTACAATGTGTCAGTTCCTGGTGTGCAGCACAGTGTCCCAGTCATGCATGCACATACGTATATTCATTGTCATATTCTTTTTCATTAAAGGTTATTATAGGATATTGAATATAGTCCCCTGTGCTATACAGAAGAAATTTGTTTTTTTAAATCTGTTTTTATATACAGTGGTTAACATTTTTACAACAGAAATTATTTTTCAAAAACAAAATTTAGCGAGAAGGGTGGCGTTGTTTTACGTTTCATCGTCTCTTTTATGTCTGTGTTAATAGAAGGCGGCTGGATTCTCATAGCTGCCTGTGCATCTTGTCTGTTGTAGTATGTTATTTTGAAAGAAGGATATAAAAATCTGACCTTCCTCAGATATATAGTTGGAGAAGGGAGGAATATTTTAGAGGCTTTTCAGAGAATTGTGGACTTTTTTCTTTTTGGATATGAAACCTAAGCTTGGATAAGTAGTCATTTCTGAAAGGTTAGTTGCAGTGTGAAATTCAAAACTCTATCAATAAGCTTTTTGTCTTCTGCTACATGGAAGTCCATTGGTCTGTCTTGCACTTTGAATGTTTTGTACCCATTCATGGTTTTGTGACATTATGCATTAGTCATTTGGAAACTATGAGTTCACTGAGTTACACAAAAAATTAGATTCATTAATATCACTGCTGCTCTTACCATGGAAGTCTTTATGTGTTGGGAAGCTGACCTTCTCCAAATGGCACATACACATTTTCACAATTCTTAATTTTCCTTTGAAAGCTGAGATTTGAACATTGGCTACAAAAGCTGCCAATTTCCCTTGAGGCAACAGACTCTTCATTCATTTTCTGTGAAGTATCTTCCAAATACCCACGCCTGACAACCACAGGTTGTCCGCGGTTCTTGCGTGTAAGAATGGTGTCCCGCAGAAAAGGCAGGACCTTCCCTGAGTAAATGGTTAGGGGAGGGCTATTCTTCAAGACACTGTCCCCTTCCAAGTGGTTCATGTGGCAGGACGGAGTGCTTGGTGCCTGCTTTTCTTTTTGTCATGCAGAGTATTAAGGAGACATGTCCTCAGGGGTTGAGATGGAACAAAACGATTAATTTTACTGCGTTATTAAGGGTGTTTTTAAGCAAAACTGACATTAAAATTAAAAAAAAATTTTTTTAATTTCTGTTTTCTTTGTGATTTTATTTATCACTGCAAGTGTGCATGGCAGTGGAGAGGCGCCAGTACCATGACCCATGCTAATGTTGAGACTGCAGTTTTGCCCGTCAGTGTAAATGTCACTGGGTGAAAAGGCACTTAATATCTTAGTGTCATCATGACAATCATTCTGTCCCCATGGACCCCCTGAAAGGGTCTCAGGACACTTAGCATCTGTGGACTCACATTTTGAGAAGTGCCCAGCCAGCCATCCCAGCCCGTCTGCCAAGGCCACATTGTCCCCAAGCTCCGTCGTGTGCTGTACCCTCTTCTCCCACCTGAAGTGAGAGGACACGCTTCGTTGTTTCTGATGTGTTGAGTTGATTCCTTTCCCCGTTCCTACTACTGCCTCTTTCTTTTCTCTTCCTTCTGTTTTAGCAAGGAAATTTTAACAGTTCCATCGGCTCTGATGGGTACATGCTCTCGTCCCTGACCTGTGGAATGGCTCCGGTGACTTCCATCACAGAAGGGCTCCAGCAGGTGAGCTATGCCTGGGCTGTCAGACAGATGGACACACACAGATGACGAGCGTCTCTCATTGAACCTCGATGAAAGACGGCTAAAGGAAGACGTGGTAACTTATCTGAGGATGTGAAGAGTTTTCACTGAAGCATCAACTGTTTTCTTCCTCTACCAGGGATAAGTAAATAGGAATTAGGTTAATGATGTAACTTGAATTCTGTGCTGGGCATTGCGGATGTGGAGGTAAAACGCCATCTCTGCTGTTGGGGTGTTAATCTGGGTTCCCCTGTAGGGTACATGCTGCCTTGATCTCTGCTGCTTTGTTTCTCAGTTTGGGATCAGTTATTAGCTTCTGCTTGGAAGGGTGAGGATGTGGCTCTCCTTTGACACCGTCCCTTTCTGCTCCACCCTCCGCTCCTCTATCCCTTCCTCCCTTTTTAGTTATATTGTGGTGTTGGTTAGATCTGTCTTTGAAGTAACCATTATGATGGCTGTTTAAATGCTCTTCACAGCTGAGCTATGTAATGCACTAATTTTCCTTTCTTGTACAACCTTTTGTTTCCCCCGGAACTATTGTTGGCCTTTTTCTGTGTATTATCAATAATGACTGTCTTTGTCTCATCTCAGAAATATCAGATACTCCATCCGTTTCACCTTTTGGAAGGAATTCCTCCTGGAGCCTTCTGACTGCCAGGGTCTGGCTGCCCCTGAGTCTGGTGCATAGCCGAACCCAGCCTCCCCTTCACGTCCTCCTGGGGGACCCCTGTGTCTCTCCTTGGTATTGGGTCCCCCGCCTCCTGTATCACAAGACACTACCCTCCTCTCTTGATCCCTCTCTTTGGCTGGTTACCTCTTCTAGTAGCTTCCTGAAAAAAAAAGGGTGCTTGGGAGGCAAATTTTTTGAGGCCTTGTATATTTGAAAATATTTCTCTTTGCAGTTTTGTGCCTTTTAAAAGTTGCATTTATAGGCGCTTAGTGAGAAAGAGTGGAAGTGAATGGATGTGGTTCATTGCCGTCTTAACCCTGAAACTAATTGCCTTTTCTCAGTCGGGTGTCTTCCCAGTTACGGAGGGAGCTGGCAGAGGCAGGCACCGTGTCTGTCTCCCCGCAGTGTCCTCAGAGCCCAGCAGTGGGTCTGCCTTGTGTGATCAGAACATACATCGTAAACCAAAAAGCCTTGATTGTATGCGTTTGGATACTTACGATGCCGCAGGGGCTCTTCCCCACCTTTGGGAACCCCAGGGCCACCAAGAATCCCTGTTTTCTTCTTTGTGTAACTTGCATATATTAATTGGACCAATATTTTGTTGTTGCCCATCTGGCGGGCCCCGCGCTGTCCAGGGGCACAGCGTGGGCAGCTTCTGTTCTGTGTTCTGCTGGCACTTCCAGTTTTCATCCTGCTTCCTTGTCCTTGGAGCAGATCGGAAGTTGTGTCCTAGAAGCTATTGATCATCCTAAAAGCCCTTGAAGCGAACGATTGTATTGGACTGTTGGATGAGCTCAGAGGTCTGCTTGTCTTGCAGGTGGTCACCATGGGCCTTTTCCGCACCATCGCTTTGTTCTACCTGGGAAGTTTCGACAGTATCATCCGTCGCTGCATGATGCAGAGAGCAAGATCTGAGGTTGCGGACAAAACTGCCTAATTCTTACCCCTTGGAAAAAGACTGTCTCTACATAATTTGACCAGCTTGCTGCTAAATGGGACGCAGTTTGGGGCCTGCAGACACTTATGTCTTGCTTTTGAATCTGTGAGATTGGACCAGTGCTCTTCAGAAACCTGGCTGCAAGCAACAGGTTGGAAGTTCCGCTCCAGACATTATTATTAATACTATGCAAAATGGAGCAGGGGACCACCTGATTCTCCGAGGGGGAGAGGTGATGGTAAGGAAACAGGATTCCAGAGTGATCACTGACCTTTTTTTCTATTTATTCTTTCTTTCCCGATAGAGGTCCAGTCCAGAAATGTACCTTCTGAGGACTCTTAACCTTCCATGAAAGGCAGTTTTATGGGTTTCTTTTTCTTTTTCTTTTCTTTTTCTTTTTTTCTTTTTAACTTGGTGTGTTTTATTCCAGGTGCGTTTCACACATTGCCACTGTGTCTGGATGCATAATAATGTCCCCGACTCACTCTGTGGCTGGGGGACCCTCGTGGCTTCTCTCTCTTTGATCCCCTTAAACTACAAGGGAGGCTGGGAGAGGGCAGTGCAGTGGGACGAAGGAGATAAATATTTTCCAGTAGGAAAAAAATCATGCTTTCTTGTCTTTAGACTTGAATGCTTAAGGCACTTTTCATTTTTCATTCACGGAGAAAGACAGTGTCCTAAAATGTTTTCTGAAGAGAAGTAGAATCTTAGGAGCTTAAAAGTTTACAGTTTCCTCAATAGCCATGAAGATCTGAAGCTCACCCATTCCATCGCAGTGTCTTATTCTTGCCATGTCTTCCTTTCCAATTTTGCTTATACTGATATAATATTTTTGTAAAAAAAGAAGAAAAGAGAAGACCAATTTTTTGACTTGACTTTTTAAATTAATTGATGAATTTATTAAAGCAAACAAAAAAATTAGAAAGTGTGACCTTCTTCTCCTGTAGCATATATGTAGCTCTTAAGAAAGGCTGATGATGGCATATTTAAGTTCTATCTGTTAAGAAAAAAAGATGTAGGGTGACAAGGCTGGTGGTGAAAAGACTTGCTTTTGAAATAAGATGATCACCCCGTCCTTTCTGTGACCCTCCCGCTGGCCCTGAGAACATCTACTTTGTACCCCAAGTTCAGAAGGCCCAGTTATCACTCTCACAACGTAGCCCTGGACATCCTGGTGCCCCTGCGTGTTGTTTCCAGATGACAGGCTTCGTTGTTCACCGGTGGATTCCTGCAGTAAGTGCCTCTGATGAGTTGTAACCACCCCTACGTCAGCTGCTTCAGTCTGGCGCTGTGCGTGTTCCTCCGACTTGGGGACAGCCACTTCCATTATAATGCTGTGTCCCCTCCCTCGGGCACACACAGTGAGCATATACAATACCACATGCCAGTCCATTTTGGTGAGAAAAGACCACTGCTTTTGAAGAAGAAACTTTTTTTTTAAATTGTTTTAAAAAAACAACTCTACAAAAGGTTAAAGACCTAAAAAGTATTGCAAGCCTTTTTTTTTGTTCTTGAGTTTTTGAACCTCTTGACTTTAAAATGACTTAGTCTTTAAACAAGAAAAATGTCTCATGGCTTTAATCCACGGCGTCTTTTTGAAAGACGAGAGTGGCATACTTTCAAACACCGACAAAGACAGAAGAAATGATTATTTAATATATTAGTTGCTTGGGATGACTTCATTGCAGTTTATGGCGGTGGGTTGGACCCGTCGTGGTTTCTTGACTCTTGCAGTCTTAGGGAGCCATCGTCCCCAAACTCTGTTGAGTCGTGTTGGGCAGCCTCTGACAGGGAGTGATGGCTATATTTTCTTAATTATAGAAAACAGATACAAATTGATATCTGGATGTTTCTCAATTTTATTCTTTTCTCATAAATGTTTCTTGAATGTTGGCACCTTCTGCTGATGGTCTGTATTAAACTCTAGCCCAAGATGATGCCTCATTTAATAGGATTAACTATCTTGAAATTGCTATTTCAGTGTACGTTCTCAAGGTGCCCTCATAGAGAGTACCGTCACCCCAGGTGACCTGCTGCCTGAGCAAATGTGTGAGCCCCTGTTCCACGGGGTATAGTACAATCCCCGACCCAGTGGAAGCTCAGGCACGAGAGCAGATGTGTGGAGAGGACGGTGTCAGGGAAGGGGCTGTTTTATCAGAGATGGCAAAGGTCTATAGTCCTGGAACCAAAAAACTTTGAAAACTGAGGTGTTTCTTTTTTCCTTCCTAAATTTGGTGCCATAATTCATTTGATAGCAAAACCTGACTTGAGCTGACATGAGATTATTATGTTTTTTATTTATGCCACTCCTTGGGCTGCTCATTAATTGTGTCTGAAGAAGTACCAGTGGGTTTGATTACAGGGACTGCCCCAGACTCTGGAGATGTTTTGTAATATCCAGTGTATGTCCCATATTACCTTCCCAAAATGCAAAAAATGATGAATTCTGCAACCCATCTGGCCTGAAGGGTTTTGGATAAGGGATTGTAGACGCTTACGTAGCATCACACAAGGATCTGACTTCATCCAGAATCTGGAAATAACTATAAGGCAATTTCTATGTTTTATCTTTTTTGGCTCAATTCTTATACAACCCTTTTTTTTTTTTCACTGACTTGCTTTTTTTTGCTCAGGGGAAGAAAAGTAAGCCCTGAGTCAAATTGTTAGGGAAACTGTAGGCTTTTTTTTAAAGGATCACATTGATTCAACACTTTCTGTTGTACCCAGAAGTGGGTAAGTCTTACCCGTGGTAGAAGAAGTTTAATCATAATTCTGTGGGTTCTCTGTATGTGACCATAGCTTATTATGTGAGTTTCTGTTCTGAAGTGCCTGCCTCTGCCAGGTTGGGTTGTAGTGTTTTATTATAATGTATTTGTGAGTATATTTATTTTAAAATGTTTAACGTTACGCAGCCATAGAAATTCCAAAATATGTTCAAGGACCCTTCATAATTGAAAAACATATAAAAAAAAATTCTCACTTCTTTTTTACAAAAAAAAAGTCAGGAGGGTTGTTCTTTTCTATATCTTTTTCAAATTTAATTTTTATAGCTGAAAAAGAGAAGAAATTAAAAATGCTACTAGTGATGGCTCTTTTACATTAATACTTGTATCTGTTTTGTTATTAAGGTCTTTATTTGAATCTGTTCAACTATCCATTGTTGATTCTTGAAAGTGAAACTTTGAGAGACCATTTCTAGTATTTTGATGACAAAAGAATTTTGACAATAGTTGCTTCGATTCAAAGAATTGGGTGTCTTTGTCTTTCTAGAAGAAGGAAATACCATAATTTTCCCCCCAAATTATATCATCAACAGATTTAATTTTATCACATCATTTTCTAATTTAAACATGTCTTATTCACTTGAAGACACTTAAATGTTCATACTTTTTGACGTAAAATGTTTTGCGTCTTTCTCATTTTCTTAAATTATTAGTAACTCAGCTTTGAAAAATACCTACTAACCCTAACCGTCATAGTCTGGACTAAATCTTGTTTAGTTTGGAGCAGTGGTGGCAGATTTGGTATTTTGAAGAGGAGATAATAGCTGTTATATTTTACAGTTGCTTAATGTGACAACTCTAAAGACATTTTTAAACTGATGAGAGTGCATATGGCTATTTTGATATATATTAGAACCTGTGTTTGCTACTTTAGAAGCTTTTGTGGCAGAATTGTAACCTAATTTTCATATCTTGTATTTCTGAATCACAACAAGAAATAAATGGGGAACATGCTTTACAGATTTGAAAACTTAATTTTTTAGAAATGTGCATTTTTAAGAGACACTTCAGCAAAACACAACCCTCTTTGATAATGTTATCCTAATCTTGCGTCTTAAACACTTGACAAGACTTGATTTTTATCAATTTTTAGGAAGTAATATTTTCAGAGTCAGTATGTGGTATTCTGGGCTCTTGTTTCAGATATGTTCTGTGTTTGTGTGACTCTGATGTGGGCTATATGAGTAAAGGGTAAGAAGTGTGGAGTTTCAGAAAATTTCTTAAGTCATTATGTTTCAGATACAAATAAATTGATTTCCCATACTTTAAACTTTCATATTCCAACAATGAAATATCTCCTAGACTCTGAAATGCGTGGAAGATGGTTATAGGAAAGAACACGCCTTCATATTTCTCAGTCCTTAAATAGAACATTTTTGATCGCATTGAGAAGAGATTCCTAGGATATCTTGATTGGCAAACTTAACCTTTTAATTTGAGCAGTTGATGTACATAAGTGGCATAGGATATCACCTCTGTAATTTTTATGTTTGGACCTTTAAAAACAAAAATATTTCTTGACTTCTTTTCCACTCCTGACTTTATACCCTCGTTCAACATATGTTTACTGAGAGCCTGTGATGAGCTCGGTATCCAGGCACCAGGGATACAGTTTTGCAGAAACAATTTGTCCCTCCCTCGTGGCGATTACATTTCTGGTTTACTTCTCCCCACTTCCTCACCCCTCTGAAGGCTCTTACAAGTCTTCCTGGAGAAAGAGGAACCACTCCCCATTCCTTCTTTGGGCCTCTGAATTTTATGCCACAGTTACTTGAATGTCCGGCACTATTCTAGGCTGGGAATGCACAAAGGAAAAATATGGCCCCTGCCTTCGAATAGTTTCTAATCTAGAGGCAAAAACAAATGTCAGAAATTACACTGAGATCCAACAGTAACTATGGTTCAGTATGATAACTACCATTGAAAATGTAACCTGTGCCAGTCATTCTTGTGAGTGCTTTACATTTAACTCATTTAAATCATACACTGACTGTACCAGTCATACCTTTCTATCCCTGAGTTATAAATGAGGGTACAGGCACAGAGAGGTTAAGTAACTGGGCCAAGGTTGCAGCAGCAAAGTGATGAAACCAGGATCCAGACCAGTTTTCTGACTTTGAAGCTCTCAGCCTCTGCACAACAACTCTTCTGGTGGCACAAGTAGGATCTTGGGACTGCCCAGGATAGCTGGAGACAGCCTCGCGAGGGAGGAAGTTGTTGAGATAAGGCTGGAGGAATGAGTATGAATTTGCCACAAGAAAGTTGGGTTCCCTTCAGGGAGACAAGCAGATGTGCAAAGGCAGAAGACGGAAGAGATCTCAGCATGTTCCAAGGCACACAGAGGTAATGTGGCTACAAGAAGTGAAAGTGGAAAGGTTGGTTGGGCGTCCAGGGCTAGGCTTGGGCCGCATCATACCATGCACAGGAGTTGAGATTTCAGCCTCTGAAGAACTTGGAGCAGAAATATGAAATGGCTAAATTTTAGAAAGATATGGATCCCCTTGAAGTTCAGGGGTTGCTAAGCCCTTGGGTCTTGGAATAAACAATCCTCATTAGTTTGAGGAAAAAAAAATCATATTGGATACACATTGTTACGCGTTGAGTTGTGTGTCCTTAAAAGACGTTGACGCCAGTACCTGTGGATGTGACCTCATTTGGAAATGGGGTTGTCATAGATATAACTAAGTTAAGATGAGGTTATTCCTAATCCAGTATAACTGGTGACCTCGTAAGAATAGGAGGAGATGGAGATACCCAGGGAGGATGCCATGGGACAACAGTGGCATAGATTGAAGTGGTACATTTGCAAGCTAAGGATTGTCAGCCACCACCAAAGGCTAGGAAGAGGAAAGGAAAGATTTATCCCTAGAGCCTTCCTAGGGGCCTGTTCACACCTGTTGACACCTTGATTTTGGACTTTGAGCCTCCAGAACTGTGGGAGAATAAATTTCTGTTCTAAGCCATCCAGTTTGTGGTACTTCGCTACCGCAGCCCTAGATAACAAACATATTAACCTCGATTTTTCTAAATGTGTTCATCAGCAATTAATGTCTGGGAAACACTGTGCTCTGTGCTAAAGAGTATAAGAAAATAAAAGTTAGCCATTGCACATAAGAATGTAAATTCTCTGCCTGTTTCCCCTCAGCACTTAGGTGTTTCACATCAATCCAACGAGAGCAGTAGGCATTTAAAAAGTATAAGACAAGTTCCTAATCTCAGTTTACTCACTTTAAATGCCAAGTCACTAATTTGAAAGGAATAAATTGCCATAGGTGGGTTTATTGTGCTTTCCTTTGTAAACCAAAAGTAAATATTATTTGCTGGTTATTAAACTTGCACAACAGAATGATTTATCTGCACTTTGTTGCCTAGTTTCAAAAGTTGTTAATCATTCTAAACATTTTTTGCAGTTTAGGACCCGCCTGAAATTAGCAAGTGGGTTTCTCAGTTAAACTGAGGCCTGTTGGTTTAGATTCGGCCAAAGAGTTTCCTGATGAAGACAAGGATGGTTCGAGAGCAAACAGTGGATGACACGGATACAATCACTCTTAAAGAAGAGCAGCTCTGGAACATAAATGAATCAGGAACAGTATTACTGTTAGTAATATTAATACTAATAGGGAATTGGTATTGTAGTAATAACATTATTATATAATGTTTGCTAACTAAGTATGCAAACCATCTTAAAGCATGTGGCCCTATTTAGCCTAAGAGTTTTACAGTGTACAAGATACTTAGGTCAATTATATCTTAATAAAATTGGAAACAATAGTGTAGAAGATACTTGAAATTGGAAATCAGTGTTTTGGATTGCTCATCTAGGCCTGTGAGATGTTATTTTTAAGCAGTTCCTTTTTTTATGCAGGCTGACAACTTGCTTTTACTCTCGCTAGTCAGTTCATCTTGTTTATGGTTTTATTTGCACTTCAGTTTGCCTAAATGGTTTGGGGTCATGTTTTATAATTTTAACTCTTTCATCTTGCCTATTAGTTGTCAGTTCCCTCTCAGTTAACAATGTCTTTGTATCCTCATTTTAAATAAAAATTTTAATAGTTGGGAAGATTCATACATACCTATATTAAATATTAGTATGTTCAGATTAGAACATAATTATATTAGAATAATGTCCTTTTTGAATTTCATAAACTTTGGAACATTTATATTGGTGATGGATGAAAAGAACTTTCTGAATGATACTGTTAAATATCAACCAGTAGGTGGCGAAAACTGGCAATAAAAAGCTTTTTGTTTGCCAGATTGGAGAATAAAGAAGGAAAACATAGGCCTTTCAGACTCTTGATACAATCTCCATTCACTGCATCTTGTTCTTTTCTCTTTCTGGTGTCACCCTACTGCTAGAACCCAGCCAGGCAAAACTGGGAAAAGGACCATCCATTGGCTCTTAAAAGTGGAAGGCATCTTGGGAAGTGAAAAGCCTACATGTAGAAGGTCATTGGAAGGTCTCTAGATTCACACCTGGAACTCCTGACTCAGACTAGTGGTCTCTCCACCATCTCACCAATGCCCAGAGGCAGACAGTTAATCCACACACTTCTGGGGAATACCCACTCTCAGCTTTAGGTGGAATCTAATAAACATGCAATCTGAATGGAGGAATGGTTCCACCCTTTTGATTGAAAGAGTATCCAGGACATTCCCAGGGAATATACAGCCTTAGTCAAGGACTAATGCAGACCTGTCCTGAGAATATTTGGTTAACAGTCAAGTGTAGAAGACTCTGTAAAGTGAGGCTCTATGAAGTAAAGGAGGAATAAAGGAAGCTTTTCTTTCCCTGGGAATGGGGTACCATTTCCTTTTGGTTGCCCCCTTTGCAGAAGTACTCTCCTTTCCAGCTCTGGCCTCTCATTTCCTCACTCACACGCTGGATCTCAGAACACTAAAGCTTTCAATTCCTCTTAAGTGATTTTGGAGGTTTAAGACAAGGTTCTGAGAAGATTCCTAAACCACGATGTGTGGCGTTAGCAGGGGTTTCTGCTAATTTCCTTGAGAACATATATCCCAGGTCAGTCTATACCCAGCATCTCTCTCCGGGCCAGCACACCTCCCCACCGCGACCATGGGTAAAAGGGCACTCTGGCACAGCCATGGGAAGGCTGGAAGGACCACCTTCCTTCATTCTCTCTTGTCTGGGTAAGACAGTTGGACAGGCAGTCATTCCTACCTGCCAGAGGTTGGCACATTGGCTGATTGGCTTTGATAAGTGAAGAAATTAAAATAATTTGCTGTGCTTATTTTGCTAAGGAAGAAATGCTTTGATTTTAGACTAGGAATGAGACAAACTAAAGACAGTGTGAGAACGTTTTTGTGCACCCGGGCAGTACTCACTTCTCACGTTTCTGCGACCACAATAATCCAGTGTCCCTGTCCGTTTGTACTTGAGCCCCGTTAGGTAAACTGCCATGCTATTAGTAAACATTTTTTTTCTTTGCACTTTATTTGTCAAAGACTCTTAGAGATAAAAATAAACACATGCAACTGGTTTGCCCTCATGCTTTCCTCCTGGGGGCTACTCATGCTGATGAATTAAAAAAAAAAAAAACAGCGTGTGCTGGTGTGTACTTACTAAGTGTGTAATACCTGGGTCTGTGTACGTATAGATAACTCGAGAAAGTGTGACCATCTGGGATTCGCTGCTAGGCGACCACGGAGGTCCTCAGAAACCCACCCACCCTGGTTTAGGGGCTGCCGGCCTGAAAGTTGCCCTATAGCCCCCCGCGGCGTCCAGCCCTAACCCAATGCCAAAATTGCTAGGAGCAGAGGAAAAATATTTACTTAACCACTTGAAAGCCCGTGGTATCCCCTACCAGCTTCTCCGCTGGGCCACTGGGAGCTACGTCTAGCCTTGATCAGGGATGGTGTCTCCGGAGTGTATGTTCTGCATGGACACCTAGGGAGCAACTGGAAAGGAAACACGACGCTTGGAGCTTCCCTCGCTGATGAATGGGCAGCGTCGCCTTTCTTCACGGGAAGGTCAGCCTCGGCCGAGCGCTGGTAACACGATGTGCGCGCGCGCGCACACACACACGCGCACACACACACACACACGGTAGAAGGGTCTAAGCGATTCCCGGCGCTTTTCCAGCGCTTGTTTTCTTGGCGGCGCCCCGTCCCCTCACTCCCCAGCAGCCACCCGGCCGGCCGCGTGCGGTTCCCCGCGCGCCCCTAAGGCCCCTCGCGGGCCCCGGAGACCCCGAGCGCGCGCCGGGCCCGCCGCAGGCCGGAGGAGGCCCCTCGCACACCCACCGCGCCGCGGCCGCGCGGGAGGCCTGCGCCGCCCGCGCCACCCACCGGCCGGGCCCGGAGCGCGGGCGGGCGGGCAGAGCGGGCGGGGGCCGTCCCGGGCGCGCCCTCCCCGGCCGCGGCCCTGCGCGCCATGTGTTCCCGGCGGGCGCGCCGCTCCCGGGCCGGCCGCGGCTCCTTTAACCGGGGAAGGGGAGCAGGGCGGAGGGGGTGGTGGGGCGGCTCCGAGGAGGGTTCTTTCTTTCTTCTTTTTTTGAATGAACAGTGTGACGTACTACAGGAAACCAGTCGGTTAGAGAGAATGAAGTAAGAGGCCAGGCCCCCCCCCCGCGCCGCGCCCGCCCCCTTCCTCCCGGCGCCCGCCCCCTCCCCCGCCCCCGCCCGCGCCCGTCGCGCTCCCGCCCGCCGCGCTCGGTTTCCCCGCCGAGACGCCGCCGCCGCCGCCACTGCCAGCGAAGGTGCCGGGCGCCGGGCCCTCCCCGCCGGCGCGGCCGTCATCGCCCGGAGCGGGTGCGCGGCGAGAGCGCGGGGGAGGCGGGCGCCGCCAGCGCCGCCGCGCAGAGGAGCAGGAGGAGGAGAAAGGGTGCGCAGCCCGGAGGCGGGGTGCGCCGGTGGGGTGCAGCGGAAGAGGGGGTCCGGGGGGGGGAGAACTTCGTAGCAGTTATCCTTTTTAGGAAAAGAGGAAAAAATAAAACCCTCCCCCACCACCTCCTTCTCCCCACCCCTGGCCGCACCACACACAGCGCGGGCTTCTCGCGCTCGGCACCGGCGGGCCGGGCGCGTCCAGCCTTCATTTATCAAGCAGCTTTTCGGAAAATGCATTTGCCGTTCGGAGTTTAATCAGAAGAGGATTCCTGCCCCCGTTCCCGGCTCGTCCACCGGCCCCCGATCCCTGTCTCTCTCCCGTGGAGGCGTGAAGCGGTCCCGCGGATAGAGATCCATGTCTGTGCCCGCGCGTGTGTGCGCGCGTGTAAATTGCCGAGAGAGGGAAAATCACAGGACTTCTGCAAATACCGGACTGAAAATTGTAATTCATCTGCCGCCGCCGCTGCCTTTCTTTTCTCGTGCTCTTGAGCTCTCCGTTTGGGATTTCTAAGGATTGACATTTCTGTAAAGGAGAAGTCTGGGAATCAAACTGGAAATTCTCCTAATTTGTATACTCCCCTCCCCCAGCTCCTGATTCATTTGGAAGTTTCAAAGCAGCTATAACTGGAGAGTTCTGAAGACTGATGGAATCTTTGCCTTATGCATTTGTTTTGTTTTCACAAAAAAGGAAACTTGACAGAGGATCATGCTGTCCTTAAAAAATACAAGTAAGTTCTTTGCACAGGAAATTGGTTTAATGTAACTTTCAATGGAAACATTTGAGATTTTAACTTTAAGTGCATTCGAGTAAGTTTATTTCCAAGCAGTTTAATACATTCTTTTTAGCTGTGTAACTTGCAGTGTGTATGACCTGCGTTCCCCAGTGTGTAAGGAAAATGCACCTGATTTTGACTTAGTTTTTTTTTAACCTTTCAGCATCACGGAGGAAATAGACTGATATTAACAAAATTAATAATGTGCCTCATGAAATAAAGATCCGAAAGGGATTTAAATAAAAATTTCCTGCATCTCATGCCAGGAGGGAAACACCAGAATCAAGTGTTCCGCGTGATTGAAGACACCCCCTCATCCAAGAATGCAAAGCACATCCAATAAAATAGCTGGATTATAACTATTCTCTCTTGTGGGGCCGTGGGGCGGGAAGCGGGGGCGAGAGGTGCTGTTGGTACCCGGCTGCTTTTCCTCGGGGGAAGGATGGCGCACCCTGGGAGAACAGGGTACGATAACCGGGAGATAGTGATGAAATACATCCACTATAAGCTGTCGCAGAGGGGCTACGAGTGGGATGCCGGAGACGCGGGTGCCGTGTTCCCGGGGGCCGCCCCCGCGCCGGGCATCTTCTCCTCCCAACCCGGGCGCACCCCCGCGCCCACCAGGACCTCGCCGCCGCCGCCCCCGACCGCCCCTGCCGCCGCCGCCGCCGCCGCCGCCGCAGGGCCTGCGCTCAGCCCTGTGCCACCTGTGGTCCACCTGACCCTGCGCCAGGCCGGCGATGACTTCTCCCGTCGCTACCGCCGCGACTTTGCCGAGATGTCCAGCCAGCTCCACCTGACGCCCTTCACCGCGAGGGGACGCTTTGCCACGGTGGTGGAGGAGCTCTTCAGGGATGGGGTGAACTGGGGGAGGATTGTGGCCTTCTTTGAGTTCGGTGGGGTCATGTGTGTGGAGAGCGTCAACCGGGAGATGTCGCCCCTGGTGGACAACATCGCCCTGTGGATGACTGAGTACCTGAATCGGCACCTGCACACCTGGATCCAGGATAACGGAGGCTGGGTAGGTGCATATCTGGTTGAATGTGAGTCTGGGCTGGATGTCTTGGGTCTGTGATGCGCTGGTTGGAGTGTGGGTGGGCTGCTGGGCCAAGGGCAGGCCCCTGAGCCAATGCAATAAAATCAGGTTTGTGGCTTCCCTCCCTTTTCCCCTATACAGAGCTCTCTCTGCCAATCCTGCTGTGATCTTGCTTACCGCCAAAATTGTTTCCTTTGCTTGTCTGCCGCTGAGGTTCAAAGATCTAGATTCAGTAGGCTCTTGGGATAAATGGCACCCCTTCAGGTTTCTCAAACTGGAGATCCAAGAATCCCCAGCATCACAATACCTGGCCTGAGTAGCTGGTTGAAATCAGAGATTGCAAGGACAACTCGTAAACTAGAAGTCAGGCTGGGTCCTGGCAGTCCACGTGAGAAATGAGCTCTCCTGGGGGTTTCTTTTTTGTACTAAAATTTGAGAACCACCCAATTAGAAGAACAGACTCCCCCAGAAGACCAAGAGCATGCCTTTTCACTTGGTAAAATCTACCCAAAAAGAAAAACCAATGTAGCCCTTTTCCCTGGAGAATTTGAATGTGTTTGTAAAAAGATAAGGTGTTAGTTGACTTTCCAAAAGTCCAGGGACTCTCGCCTACACTGTGTGCCACATTCCCAAGGGGGCATCGCCCAGGGTTTTGAAGAACATTCAGCTGTGGTATCTCATCAGTGACAGAATTTGCATTGGCTTCCATACCCTGTGTTCTGTTTCTATAACTTGTGTATGATTTTGAGGTTTACTGGAATTTGAGTATCTTTTACTTTTCACCACCTAGAATCCCTATCTTTTGGTGGTCTCCTCTGCTGGAAAAGCTTGCATCTGTGGTATTTGCATAAAGCATAGGAGAATTGATTCTTAGCTGTGGATTCTCATGCTCTGACTTTAGCCGAAGTGATTGATGCTTGTATTTTTGAGGAACATCTGTGAGCTGATTTTTTTTCTGGTACTGTTGTGCGAAATCGAGCTTCCAGCACGTTACCATAAAGTTCTTTTATTGTGTGTGATTCTCCGGGGGATGGGTACAGGTCCCAAGATTGATGAAGTGTGAGTGAAATCTATACTTTATATCCCAAGTTATTAATTTATGAAAAAAGTAAAAGAGGAATGATTCTTGTCCAAAGGTTTTTTTTTTTTTTTTGCACACTTTTTGTTTTCACCTGAAGAATCGTCTTTGAAAAAGGATGCAACTCAGTGCTTCCTTTTATAGTCTCTAGGGAGAATTACTTGTGTTATTATTTTATAGGACCTAACAGGATTAAAAAGCCTAGAAGTCATTACAAGTGGATTCAACTTCAAGAAGCACATTACATATTTTACTACAGTTTACAGAGTATGCTAATATTAAGGGGCCAAAAAGAGAAAAGGCCAAGAAAAGTAGATGACTAACATGAACATCTGATCCTACTTGACCAAAGTTGACAAAATATTGATGCCACTGTTGAGTGTTTAAAACATCCTTATTTAATCTCCAGAGTTTAAATGCTTTTTGTGAATTGTTTGTTTTTTTGAGATCCCATATTATCAGATCTTTAGTAATTCTGGAAGAATTCAGTAAAGGGTGAAAAAAATATTTTTGTTAAATGTTTGGTTAAGTAAGTGGTTTTATTTTTAACCACCATAACCAAAGAGATAGGGACTTCCAGACGCCAAAAGGATCATTTAAGACCAAAGTAAAACAAATTTAACAGTTTCACTATTTCATATTTTTGTGAAAAAAATTTAATTTTTTTTTCTTTCTAGTTGAAAGAAATCAAAGGTGGTAACTGTCATGTGTCAAGTAATTTAATAAAAAGAGGAAAAACGGAGACATATGTTTATGATAGAAATTAAGATATAATCTTGATCTTTGTTGTCAAGTTGTGGTATATTAACATCCCATACAATTGATTGAGTTTTCTTTCTAAGTGAAGGCTCCCTTTTTCCTCCTTTCAAAATAAAGTTTTCTCAGTAGAGCCTATCTTTGTGGTCAACAGGTATCTGAGGTTGATAAATGTAGAGGCTACGTTTTATGATGCCAAACCACAATGACGTACCATAGAACATGATAAACTTTTTTATTTGACAAAAGGTCTTATAGTAAAAATAAGTAATAGAGAAGCACAAATAGCTGATGGTAAAATGTGTAGCTTTCAGGACAACATATAGATGGATGACTAAATAGGAAAACAAAGGGCTGTGGCAAAAATAAAAGTTTGTATCGGGAAATGCAATCATAAATGTACACTTTGGAATAAAAGTGGTAGAATTTGAGAGTCTGATTGACTCATTCTTTCAAAGGTGCATTATTAATCTAAATTTTTATGTTAAGCATTTGTCATACAGATTTTCCTTCAAATTTGCACCAATCGGGGTTGCATCTCTAATAATATGTTGCACCTTATGGTGTAAAGGACTCAACAGAGATGGTCAAGTTTCAGAAGAAACTTGGCATTCTTTTCACAGTGGACAATGACTTGCACTGTGTACAGGACTCAGTTCATCTACTGAATCTATACTGATGGGGCTTTAGGCTTAAAGGTCCATTTTAAAATTTTTTTCTTTGCTGCTGCTACTTCTGAGGCCGATAAAAAAACAGTTTGCATTTCATATTCCATAACTTGTAGAAAGCAGGGCCTTGGAATGATAAGCGTTTGAGAGATGGTCCCAGAAGCCTACAAATTAAGTAAAGACTAAAGAAGAAATTGGACGTAGAGTGGGGTGGGGCTTTTTCCTAGGTCTGAATAAGGCATCCAGACAGAGACAGGACAGTGGAGCAGTGAGGCGGCAGCAGTCCTAGGAAATGTCTGAGATCCTGCTGTGCCAAGTGTGGTTCACAGACCAGCAGCCTGAGCATCACCTGGGAGCTTAGGGATGCAATCTCAGGTCTCACCCCAGAGCTTCTGAGTCAGAATCTGTGGTTCACACATCTACAGGTGTTTGTGTGCACGTGAAAGTTAGAGATGCTGGCCACCAGCATCGACCATTGATTCCTGCAGACGTCTTGTGGGAAGAATGACAATCTGAGATAGGTCTTACAGTGTCTCTTTTCCAGTGGCTTCACAGGTTCATACCTGGAACACTGACTGTTTCCCATGTGTCCTCTTGAGTGATCTGACCTTTGGAAGAAATAGACTAGAATGAGAGAAGGGATATGTTATTATAAGCTCCATCATCTCAGAAATGTTTTTCACAGCCGCTATACAACTTGTATTGGCATTACTGACCACATTAAAATAAGGTAGCTTTTCTACTCCAGTTAGCTCTTTTCATAGCTCCATTAGGTATTATTTTATCCCCTTGTAACAATTTAAATTCTGTAGATGAGTTTAGTGGCCCTGAGACTGCTTCATGACGAAGGGGCTCTTGGCAAGCAGAAGGCTGAGATTTGGGCAGGTTGATGGGGAGTGAACATTGAGAGCGCCCTCCAAACTGAGGAATGCTACAGCATTTTGCTTGGTGGCTTTAAGGCTGCCAAAATGAGCTGCCTTAAACAGGCAATTGACTTCATTCTGTTGATGAGATGGCAGTGTGACATTTTTGTGTGTGTTTGTCTTTTGGTCTTTGTGGTTTAGGAAGGCAGGAACTTATTTCTCCTCATCCAGCAGAGGTTAGCTTCCTTTTTATTAGTTGGTCAGCAAGCAGTTTCTCTTTTCTGCATGTAGTCCACATCCACCCAAACATTTGATTAACTGGAAAGCAATGGCATTCTCAGGCCAGTGTTGCAAAAGATATGAAAATGCATCATTTAAGTTACCTCCCCCCCCCCATAAAAAAAAAAAAGAAAAAGCATCATTTTTCTAGTGGCTGAATATCAGCTGCTTATGGCCAATTTTGGCAGCAAAATGAGAGGATTAAAAATAGCCCGAAGATGATCCAGTCTTAAATAATTTATTTATTTAATGATGAACTTTCCTTGGGAAAGTGCATCTTTTTGCCTGCTGAGAATCATATGACCCTTCCCAATAATCTATTTTGTAGAAAAAGGTACATGAGTGCTCCTAGAGTTTGCGGTCGTGTGCTGTTGAGTGATTACACGTGGGGACTTTTCTAAAATTTTATAGTTCACTCAGTTCTCTTTTCTGTTTTAGAGCCTTTGTTGCTGTTTAATGTCGGTCGAAAACATGGCTTTCTTTGGTGCATCCTGTTACTTTTCAGCTGTGCTTTCTAGTGAGAACTGATTGATCTTTTTAGCAATCCTTGATTGAACTGGTACATTTCAGATTGCTTAAATGTCATCAGGTCACACAGCACACCAGGTAACAGAAAGCCACAGATTTTTTTTTTTAAGCCAAATTCTTACAGTTTTTCTTTATGTCTACTCCCAGTCCTAGTCAGCTTTTTGGAGGAATGATAAACCCACTCATAAAGCAGATGAGTGGGTGCTGTGTGTACTAACAGTGGCCTCTCCCCGCCAGCGCAACCCTGCACCCATTTCTGAGGTCACCCATCATGTCTTCGCCATCGTTCAGCAAAGCAGCATTTGAGCAGAAGTGCATTTGTGCGAGGAGACAACACCGTCTTTGTAGTGTATGAGTGAAAAGGTTTTTTTTCTCCCCCCGGAGATATATTGTATTTGAGGTTCAAAGGTTCTGTTAAACCTTTTTAAGGTAATCTAATAGCACCTTATTCAGAGCGGTAACCTCGCGAGCTGGTCACCCTTTCCCCCGGCTCTGCACCGGAGACCACTCGGCGAGTGACTCCACTGCGAAGGTTCTCTTTCATTCCTCTTGGTTTGATTCAGACAAAATCGGGGATTGATGTCGAAATAGGATTAAAGACGAGAGTCAGTCAAGGACTGAGATCCACAAAAGGGATCGCAGGCCTGCCAGGTGCCCGGCGCTGGGTTAGCAGGGGGTGCAGGACGGAAGGCTTTCCGCTGCCCGGGGCGCCCTCACAGGCTGGTGCTGGAGGTGTCCTCGTGAACTCAGAGCTGCCACTCAGCCTGATAAGCATGATTCTAAACTCTCAAAGTTAGAGGGAAAAAGAGAGGAAAAAAAAAAAAAACCCACCTAAGTACGTGTTATTTTGCATACATACTTTTTCTGAAAAAGTTATTTCTAAACATATGTCAGTTCATGTGTGCATTAGGCCTGATTTAACTAGGAAGAGAAATATAGATCATTTTAAAAATACCGTGTTACACAGACATACGCTTAAGAGAACCGAAAGGCAGGGGAGTTCCCTTGTTAAATATTTACCCACTAGGTGCTTTATACATGTTATTAAGGCTTAATAAACATTAGTCTTCATTTTTAAAAGTATTTTGTTAATTATTTTTCAGTAAAAGACAATCAGGGCTCTGATTAAGATGATTAGACTAGCTTAATTGGAAGAACTGTCTTTGTTAAATCATTCTGGTATACAGAAAAATATGAGTCAATTTGAACCAGAACAGGGGAAAGATGTTTTTAAAAGCTTCTGTTTTGGTTTGGTTTTAGGTTCTAAGACTGTTCTGTTTATTAAGAGGCTTCTCTTCCAAAATGCTACTTACGTAAATTCCTGTCCACCGTCATGCTGGTGTCCCTGGAGAGCAGGTGTTTACCATCTAACCTCTTTTATTCGTGGTCCCCTTTCTTCAGACGGAGGTTGTAAAACTTTTGAAATTACGACAAAGCCATTTTCATTTCTAAAAGTATTTTTGTGGATGGCTGCCTGTTCGGATCTGCGCTCGGTTCTGTAGTGCCAACACTTTTTATCTGCTCTTTATTTGCCAGACAGAAGACAAACCCAGCTGTCCTTCGGTGAGAATGATGATGGAGTGATTGTTTCTATCTCTCCAAAGCCATTTGGGCTTTCTCACTGTGACCCTACCCCAACTTCCATCACTGTCCCCTATCTGCCCGTCATCCCACCACAGCAAAAGCGCCAGCGGGGTAGCTCCTTGTGACCTTTGAACATGTGAAGGGTGGGATTCGCCTGAAGGAAAGAGCCGTTATGTCTAGATACCAGCAAGAGGGAGCAGAGCAAGGGGTCTGTCAAAGCTGGAATATTACGACTCTTACCCCAGTCTTGCTACAGGCAGCTGGACAAGGAAAAATTCTGCCATCAGATATGATGCTTTCCCTCCAGAGATCATAGATTCCAACTCTGGTGCAGGGAAAATATGGACTCTGCTGAAAGAATTTGTACCGGCCCTGATCTCTGCAGTGTGAGAGGAGAGTGGGGGTTGCACCCCAGCCTTGAATAAAGTTTGATTAGCTAAACTTAACTAAAACAGCTTATACTAAAGACTAAGTCCCCAAACACCCTCTTAAACATGTTAGAAAGGGAATCTCCCTGACATGCTGGCGTGGCCGTTTGCAAGCACTAAGAGGTACTCGGGTGATTTTCCCAGCCGATTGACCAGCTCACTAGTATTTCCACTCTGCTCCATGGTTTGCCTTCAGAATTTCAGGGATGGATCCATATTCCATTTTTAGTTAATAATCAGCTCATCAGCTCCCTCGGACTTCAGTGTAATAAGTCAGAAGCTTATGATCGACTCTACTCTCCTCTTTACTAGGTCTCCTGAACACAACCCCAGGACCCACTGTGTCAAGTGAAGCTTATATTTTCCAAGGGAAATTTTACCATTGAGACCAGTACATCTTTCTTGTGACAGTTCCAATGACTATATTTTTCGATTTTCAACTGTCTTTTCTTAAGTGGCAGAAGAATATGGAGAGTTGATGAGTTTTAGTGCTTGGAGCACCAGGCAAGGCATCAGTGTTGCAAGTTGTCTTTTCTTGACTTTTTCCCGGTCTTCTTCACCAGTGCTAAGATTTCTTCTTCTTTCAACATGATGAATGGCTTATCTACATTATTACCTTTGAACTCGAATTGCAGCCAAATAGTCCACTCAGCTGCATTAGAATTTTCTAACAGACTATGGGACAGATACTTAGTTCTCTTAATTCGATAGCTTCTTCCATTTAGCATAGAAATAAAATTAATTACAAATTATATCATTATCTTTAGATACTGATTTTTTATCTCTTGGGGGAAAAAAGCAAGTCCATAAAGGATGCCAGTTGGCACCTCTAAGTCTAAATTTTCAGGACTATCTCCTAGCCATTTTCTCTGAATTCTTGCTGGGATATCAATCTATGTATCTACCTTTCTCCTGCTCTCTCTCTCTCTCTTTTTAACACTGAAAAGTTTTAGAGGTAGTTTTGAGCTATTTTATAACAAAGTTGTAAGTATAGTGAGGCAGAGCCACTTACTAAATATTAAAGAAGTAAACGATGTGAGGAAGTGTTAGTCAAGGAAAATGAGCAGTTGTTCTCAAATCTTAACCCCGAGATCCTAACAACCAGGACAGTGATGGAAATGGAAATGGTTACAGAGATCTTGTTATTTTGTAGAGCATGCCCATTATCTTTTTCCATTGGAAAAAAACATTTATTGAGAGCCTACTATGTGCAAAGTTCTATGCCGGGTGTTTCACTTGGGTGAAAAATGAAGATAACCTTTGCCTTTAAGAAACTTACCAACCAGTAGTGAGACTAAGATAAGTACTGTGTAAATTGCTGTAATCCTTGACGTACTTTAGTGGATGGAGCGATCTGGTCCAGCTAGAAGGGGATCTGCAAGAGTTTCATGGGGGAGATAATAGGGAGGAGATACAGGGAGAGGGCATTTCAGGTCGCTGGACTGGAGGAGTCAGAGCAGGCAGAAATGTATGAGACATCATCGGGGAATTGTAAAGAGTCTGACTTGACTGGGGCATAGAGATCTCTTGTGCGATAAGACTGGGTTCTGAAGTTGAGAGGTTCGTGTTTAACTTGGTAGACCTTAAAAGGATATTGAAAGAGTTCTGAAAAAAGCCGGGATGTGTGGGCTTGTGGAAGATTTACTATGACTGAGGCTGGACAGTGGAGACCAGGTTGGATGTCTGAACCACAGGGAGTGGGGGATGGAGAAGACAGGACAGGTGTGTGGGGGGTCCTGGAGTTGTGGACCCAAAGGACTGACAACAGATTGAACATGAGGAACGAGGGAGGGAAAGAAGCAGAGGATGCAAGTTCAAAATCCAGCTGGTTCGGAAATGATACTGTCCTTAAGGCAGAAAGGAAAGATAAGAACAGTGACTGTTTCGTGGGGTAAGTGTGATGAAATTGATTTTGGACATTTTCAACTTGAGCTTCCAGTAAGATATTCAAGTGGAAATGCCCAGTTTCAGTTGGCCTGAAGGATCCAGAACTCGAGAGAGAAGTTGGGGCTGAAATACACTGTGCCTTTTCCCCAAACCATGTACATTGTCTTCTTTCATTTCCACAAGTGGTCCTCGCTGCCCCTGCTGATTCTACCTTCTATTATTGCTGTTTCTATACCGCCTTTCCCCGACAGTCCTCTGAAGACTTCTGTGGATTCAATTAAGGTGATCACTTGAAGCTGTACTGTTCAAAGCTTGGCTCTCCATGACCAGTTTGCATCCTTAAAAGAAATTCAACTTGAGTCAGATTAGTGTTGTTGTAACATCCAAATAGTATCCTCCATTTGTAGGGGTCTGACCCAACGAAGGTGTTCACCTTCACTGGTACTTCCTCACTTAATGAAATAGTTCTCCTATTCAATTTAACCTGCACCTAGCATAGTAGACGGTAGGTGAACACTATGATTGTTGATCAAATAAATGGATTAATAAAGTGAGTGTGAGGGGCTTTGGATGTCAAACTCATCCTAACAGACTAATGTTGTCCCACTCCTCTTCTTCATAGAGTATGTGTGCCTCACTCTGTAATGTCCCATTATAGGGACATATGTGTTCCAAATGTCCCATCCCACAAATCTGTTCATATTTAATAGGAATGAACAAAGGAAAATTCCTATTTTGATTTCATCCTTCATCATTGAATTGAAAAAGTATGTCATTCATACCCGGAGAGAAATCTAGATTTTGCTTTATAGCAGAACGTTCAACTTGAATCAACATCCTTCATGCTAATGTTAGCCAGCAGCCCATCAGTCGACACACTGTATCTGTGTATGCAGAGAACACATGCACACAGTCTGCATAGATGTGCACGGTTGCTCTCAGTTCTTGTGTTTTATGTGTCAAACCCAGTCCAGATGAAGTCTTGACATCACAGATGATTCATGACCTTATCATTACAGAAATCAGAACTTGTCCATGGTTCTCACAGTGGGAAAAAAGTGATTTTTCCTCTCTGATTAGTGTTGTAGCCCAAATATAGAAGAACTATAGCATAAAAGTCACAAGGATAAAGGGGATGCTAGTTCTTTTCCCCTAAAAACAAGCAGCCAGTGGAGGATGGGAGTGAGTACAGCTCAGTGTTCCAGAGGTGAGAGACCCAGGATTTCAGTTCTTCAGACACTGACCGACAGGAAGAGCACCAAGGGTGGCATGGAGCAAACCACTGGCCAGGCAGCTTTGGGCTGAGTTCTCGGTTCTGGTTAAAGCAAGCATTGCAGCCTTTCTGTGGTTTTGAAGATCTGGTGGAATTTGCATTTTGAGAGCCCTCGTTCCTTGGCATGAAGCAAGCTCAAAAGCATTGAGACTCATCATTTGTCATCTGTTGGTGAAGGACTGTGTGATTTGTTTACTGGTAACGAAGCTGGGCCGTACTTCTCCGGGGGCTTTTTAAAAAGAGGGATGTGTCAGCTTCCAGATTTGTCCCCATGAATGAAACCACAAGCAAATTCTCTTTCTCCCCCGTCTTCCCTTCTTCCCTCTTGTTTCTTCAGTGGCCATCTGTGCGTTATGTTGCCACTGCCAGACCCTCTTCAAGTGGCTTATCTATGAGTGAATTCAGAAACTTCAAATTTAAAGGACACCCAGATAATTGGCCCGTTCTCCAAAGGATCTGTCCCCTGTGCTCCTGCCAGATTCCTTCCTAATGAATACATCCAGTGACAGTGGGATTCTTGAGCTGCTCCGGATCCGTGAGAAAATGAGCTTCCCTGCTTTGTAACAGCTTGCGGCTCTGGGGGAAAAAGAAATGACAGCCATCATGCAAGTTTCCTTTGAATGTAGTTTTCTTTCCCATAAATGATACTTTGAGAATACACTTAAGGGGTTATTAGTTTTCTATTTCATGCTTGGCCTGTGTGTGAGAATAACACAAGCTGTCACTGCAAATCAGTAGCTAAACCTGCTTTCTCTGGTTAATGTGAGCATTTAATATTTGGCTCAATTAAAAATTAACTGATGAAAGTACATGTCAAATGGAATTTGAAAATACCTTTTGTAGGGACTAGTGAAAGGGCATGGCCAATGAGTAAATTAGTGGTTTTCGAATGTGAAGACTTTGGGGAAATTTAATACAAGTTGAGACACTCGACTCTTCCTTCAAACCTCTCTACCTGTTTGTCTCGGCATGCTGTTGAAAAGGATGTCCCGGTCCGTGTTATGAAGGGCCCAATTGCATCTCTGTGTTTTCCGGAAAATAATTGTTGTTTTGTGTGTGTGTGCTGGATCATACAATTAAAGCAGACAGAACAGGAGATTGGTTATTCTTTTATCCCACAGATTTTCTTTTTTTAATTGGCTGCATGCTGTGGGCCAGCATGGGCAAGTGGGAGCTGGAGAGACAGGCTTACCGTCTGGGGAGTGGAGATCATTAAACAGCGAGTGCAGGGGAGCATGGGGGAAGCTGGGGGTGAAGAAATGCAACCCCAGTAGGGGCATAGATTAGACTCAGGGAAGTGTTCGCAGGACAGGGAGCTGAAGCCTGGCAGATGAGCTGGAAGTAACCTAGCGATGCGGGAAGGAGGCGCAGAGGGTGGCCAGCAGACAGGACATGGAGAACAAAGGCCAGAGACAGGGGAGCACGTGGTGAGCTGCAGGAACCCAGGAGTCTGGCCTGGCTGGAGTGAGGAGGGCCGGTGGGGCGGATCAAAAAGATGATACTGGAGCTGTCCCACAATGCAGGGGTGCCTTCTAGACAGGTCACTCTGGCTGCACTCAGTTCACGAGACTGGGGCGATGTTAGTGACAGTGTGGGGCTAGCTCAGAAAGGAAGCAGACATCGTGTGCCTGATGGAGAGGACAGGTGGTGAGGACCGTGAGAAGATAACAGTTTTATGCAATGATTAGGACTAGAGTGGAGAGATTTTTAGGAAGATATAGTGATTGACTGAAGGCTTCAAAACATTGCTCATTTCTTCTTCAATTATAGTGGGGTTTATTTTTTCAATAGTCACTTTGAAAAGAATATGGTCATTGTTCTGGTTATATATGAGTTTTTTTTTTTTTTAAATTTCCCATTCTCTTAAATGAACACTGCCTGGTTGAGAACTTTATTTTGTTAGAATTCACATTGCAATTACATTCATTAATGACCAGTTAATGAAGATGTATTTGAAGAAAGGATTCAGTTATGAAAGGCAGTTTTCATAGAATTTTTTTCCAGGTGAAAAAGGGACCTCAGTGATGTCTTGCCTTAGTGGAGGACTTCAGAGTTTCCAGAGGAATTCTGTATCTGTTGGCCCATTTGATCTTCACAAAACTCTAGGTGAGGCAGGTGCTAGGTTCCCACTTCTCTCTGCCTTCCTCTTCCTACACTCTTTGTATTATTTGCTTATTCCCATGTGAAGAGAAAACTTTGACTTACAAAACTACATGAGAGCCAGTAAGTCAAGAGGAGTTGGTGTTTGTTGCCAGACTCGGAGTCCAGTAGGTGTTTCTTTACACTCTGCTGTTTCTTGAGGTATGTTTTCATAAGGACACCAGATTCCTTCATGGAAACCTGATCAAGTATATCTAATTTTAAAAAATAGTATCCTTTACTACTGTGTATCTCAAACATTTTCAAGAAAATTAAAATATAGGCTTGCATTTCAGGTTATTTTCTCTCCTTGCATTCAGCTTTGGAAATGAATTTCATGTTAAGGGCAGAGGGACATCTCACTGTTTGCCACACGGTACCCATGGATGTGCTTGTGAGCTGGGGGCACTTGACCTTGAAACTCCTTCTAAGGGGTCGGTAGCCTGGTGGATGTGAGAGTTTGTTAAAATTCAGTGTGAGGGTTCTGGAAAACAGCCCCTTTCAGCAGTGGAATTGTATGAACAGAAGCGACTGTTTCTGATTATTGGTATCTAACTAGCAACCCATGTTTTTATTTACGTTGAAAATCAGGCTCCTGTCTTTGGGTGACCAACGTAAATCTGCTGAGTGAAATGTTTTTTGAATTAAAAAAAAATGGTGGCGCTGTCATCAGTAGGGTTTCCCCAGTGTCTGAAGGGCATGGTAGCTACACATGAGTTCAACTTCATTCATTCAACAGATATTTCTAAGAGTGCTGGAGCTGTAACAGAAAACATGGTGATCAGGGACTGCCTCTCATACCTCACGTGAAGCCAGTGTTGTGCGGAGGCCAGGGCAGTAAAAAGGCAAATAATTAAGTACTGTGTAGGGGCTACAACGTAACAGAAACAGGGGAATTTGATACATGAGTGCCGATGGGGCAGTATTAACTTCTAGCGTTCATTTTTGAGGTTCTTCTAGCAGTATTGCAATTTACTTAGAGGAGGCTGAATGGCTTTTTTAAAATTAACAACTGAAAACATAGTATTCTACCTTAAAATTTATATATGTATATAAATAAAATACAGCCCATACATCAGTTTTCCATGCGTTACTGTGTTCAGTGTAGGATTAAAGAAGACCTACTAGTTTGGCTGTAATGTTTGGAGCACTTTCCCCATTATTTGTACTGATCCTGCCACTTCCCCCATTTCCATGTCCCCACTACATAGGTCATTGGCCTCAGTCACTGAAACTCAGGAGGAAGGAAGGAAACTAGCATTAATTGAACCCCAATATGTTCCAGACTCTGGGTTTGACACTTTTATGGATAGAAGGTTGTTTAACCCCAGTAACCTCCCCCCACCGAGGGTAGGAAGTGGAATTATGGATGAGGAAACAGAGGTTCTGCAAAATCAAGGAACTTTGCCTAGTAAGAGGCAAAACCAGATCCTTTTTCTCAGCAAACCAAGTAGTAATTGATATCCCCTGAAACTTCAAGAAATGTTTTAAAACGTAAAAAAAAGAAGCCTACTAAAAATCACAATTTGATTCATGTGACTTTTGGGTTCCTTTTGTGACTCTTTAGGAAGCCGGCTTCATTTTAGCAAACAGGAGGTGAAATCTTTCACAACATGGACTTCTGAAGTTCTTTCAGAGTTAAAAAGAAAAGAGAGACACACATAGAAACAACAGGTTTCTGTCTCTCTCCTCTTTGGCTCCAATAGTCTGTATAAATAGCCTTGGAAAAATAAGTAATCATCAGTCACTGCTTCATTACCAAAACCAGACACCTGATTCAGAAACTCTCCCCGGGGTCAGTGCGTGTGTTGGAATAACAAATCCACCGTCCTTTCCTGGGTTGAGAGAAATGATCTCACTGTCAATTGTAACCTGCCTGCTGCCGTAATCAAAAGGTGGGAAAAGTCTGCGGTTGTACCCCTAGTGTGGTCCTCAGCCCTTTGCTGTTCTTATTTTAGGCATGACCTTCAGGTTTTTTTCCAGAGTCCAGAGGTGGAATGACATGTTACCCAAGTTTATAAGATGATGATGATGTATCTGCTTTTATATTTGGCTGTAAATTTTATTCTACTCATAAACAAACCCACCTTTAGCAACTGCGCTGCATCAGGGGACAGTTATTTCCATCCCCCTTGGTTTAATTTGGATACACTTGGCCTAGAACAGCACAGTGTTTCCATAATAACATTTGAACAGGATGCTCTGTTGATCTGCAGGGCTCAGGGAGTTTCAGTGTCGGCCAGGAAACTCCTTTCTTAAAAGAAACTTAAGCACCAAATTCTGACAAGATAGGAAACTCTTACTGGGCTCCTTATTAAACTATCTCTTTTTTTCCCCCTGTGATCTCATTAATTTTTATATCTCTTGGTGTGATTAAACACATACAGATGGAATATTTAACTCATTTTAGGTTCATGTACAGAATTAAGTAACTCAAATTCAGGAGGCAAGAACCTGTTTTAAGGGGTTTGTTTAATGAAGCATATATAAATTAAAAAATTAAACATTCTCCCAGGCACGTATTATAACTCTGAGAGTAGAACTTCATAAGGAAGCAAAAAAGGAAGGCGAATGATTATTCAGGCAAAGGGACAATAGTAACCTTTGACTAAGCGAGACAGAGTTCAACACTCAGCTCCCCAGACCCTGGGTTCTGTGTTCATCGAATTGAACAGGCCACCAGCTCTTCCCTCCCTCTTTTATGGGCCAGACTGCTTCAAAAATATTGGTCCAATATAACCCAAAGTGTTTAATTTATAAGCTATCACTCAACAGTATACTGTTTAAAAGGCTGCTTTATGCATTTTTTTACAAATCCTTAAAATCCCAATGACTTCAGATAATTAGGATCTTTGTTCTTTTAATGGCTTAGTGTGTGACCCCTGAGTTGTCTGGCTTGGTCTCGGGACAGGAGAAAGGCAGGTTTGGATCCTGTGCCCAGGATGGGCTCCCTGGTGTCCAGGGTGAAGGGAAATCCGGGCCCTTTCTCGGCCTCAGTTCTCCCTGGGATTGGTTACTCGCAGTGTCCACAGGGGAATGAAGGGTGCCCGTTCGTCACCAGTGTTGTCATTTGTTAATAAAAGGCCTTTAGGATGGCAAAGTCTGTTAATGCCTTCAGAGATCTCTGTTTAAACAATTATGATGATCCTCAACACAAGTCGGAATGAGGAAGTAACTTCACCTCCTGCTATGCAGAAGGATGTCACAAAGTTCACATGCTGGGTCACATCCATTACTTATAAGAGCTTGACCATCATTCTTTTCTTTTCTTTTTTTTTTTTTTTAATGGAGGTGCCAGGGATTGAACCCAGGACCTTGAGTGTGCTAAGCAAATGCTCTGCCACTGAGCTATACCCCCCACCCACCTTGGCCATCACTCTTAGCAGGATTGCTTGAAAAAAAAATATACGTGTAAACATATATAGGTGGGTATGTGTATATAGTGATAAAACATATATAACTAAAATTTACTATTTTAACCATTTTTAAGTGTATAGTTTGGTGGCATTAAGCACATTCACAATGTTGTGGAACCGTCACCACCATCCCTGCCCAGAACTTTTTCATCACCCCGAACTGAGACTCTGTACCCATCAAGCAGTAGCTTCCCCTTCCCCCCACCCCCCAGGCCCCGGTAACCTCCGGTTTACTTTCTGCCTCTGAATTTGACTATTCTTGGTACCTCGTATAAGTGGAACCCCAGTACTTGCCCTTTTGTTTCTGGCTTTTTTCACTTAATGTAATGTATTCAAGGTTTATCCGTGTTGTAGCCTGCGTGGGAATTTCATTTCTTTTCAAGGCTGAATAATTTTCCACCCAATTAAAAAAAAAATACACTTTCTCTCAAGATTGATTATCATCTTTTCCCCCTGCCATTAGAAACAGCAAATTGAGTTAAATTAGTACTGAGTGGGCAGAGGAAACCTGCAGATTATTAGAAAAATTATTTTAGGAGTCTGATTCTAAGGGAGACGATAAAAATGCTGTTGAGAGGAGCTCAGGAACTAAAGCACACAGCCGTCGGAGCAGCTCTGTGATGGAGCAGCTCTGTGATGGAGCAGCTCTGTGTGGGGCAGACAGTAAAGAAGATGCCGGCCGCCCTTGAGGTTGTCAGTGGGTTTGTAGCCCGGGAAGGTCTTTCTTGTTCCTCAGGGTGCTGCTGAGTCATCAAGACGGCTTATTTTCCATCGGCAGAGTTGAAGAGTTCAGAGAAAGTGGGTAATAAGTCTCAGAGATATCTCCCTTCCCAGTGGTTAAAGAATATTTAAAAAGTTTAGGCTTCAGTCATCTGAAAAATCCACTTAAGTGAAATGATTCATTCTGGAAGGTGAAAGAGAGGAAGCAAAGCAATGTTAGTGTAAAAAAATTAAATTAAAATTCAAATAGGCCAAGAGACCTGAAATGACATTTACTCACCTGCTACGTTCCTTGTCTTTTCCTACCTCACTTTTTTGAATGCAGAATCAATAGGAACTTGACCCAAGTGGACATGGGTATGTGATTTCTGGAGGAGTTTTCGCTGTATCGCTCTGTGCATACGTTACAGTGTTCGCATATTTAGAATAGTCCCATGACACACAGAGTGAGGAGCTGCCTTAACGCTGAGCGTCTGACTCATGACTTCAGTTTGGAACCATCATGTAATAAAATGTGGTCCTTTGTTCATCCCACATTCTCTGTGCCTGCTGGGCATCTGGACACCATCTCTGGCTTTGTTGTGGGCAGTCTCCTGGGGAGACAGACACACAAGTGAATAGGACAATCCAGCGGGTTTTTCCTAGGAAGTTTAAGGATGGCTTCAGAGAGGAGGGGCCATCTGGCCTGGGTCTTGAAGGGTAAGTAAGAGCTTGCCTCATGGAGAATGGGGAGGGCTGCCCTGTGCAGATGAGCGGAGTACTGGAAGGGTCTGACAAGCGTGGGAGAGTACAGAGGTCAGCATGGCCAGAATACAAGGGTAATGAGGGGGATGAAGGAGCTGAAGCTGAGGGGACAGTCCAGGCTGACTTACCAAGGCCCTGAGTGTCTGTCTCCCTAAGGAATTCAGATTTGACTTTCGTGCAATAGAGAGCCAATGAAGATTTCTAGCAGGATAGTGGGGTGTGTGTGTGTGTGTGTGTGTGTGTGTGTGTTTGTGTGTGTTGAGGGGCGGGTAGCAGGGAGGCGGACGGGATAATGGGGCAGGTGTCCCCCTTGGGATGGTGCTGGATGGCTGCACCTGGACACCTGCCCCATCTTCCCACTGAGATGGGACAGCCATGAAGACATTTCAAAGGAAGGCTCAGCGAGGCTCATAGGAGTTGAGGAGTATGGATGTGATTTGACCACCACTGAAGAGTCAGGCCTTAGTACAAGCCCAGATAAGTATCAGCTGACTGACTGAGAGCACGGACCTGGGTGGACCCACTATGCACTAGTGGCGTTAAAGGGGCGCCCAGCTGTGCTCGTGATAAAGCAGATGGTCACAGGGTGCCTCCTCCGTGCCAGACACTTCCTGAATGTTCTGTCTACATTAACGCATTTATTTCTCCTCCTGACAGTCGGGGGAGCTTGCTCTCGCAGGTGAGGCTTGGAGAGAGGGGAGTCATTACAGTTGCTTTTGGTGGCTGAGCTGGGATTTGAACCCGGGCGTCCACGGAGTGCTTGATGCTCTGTCACCTCTCTCCATTCTCCCGGAGTTTCCAGAAAGCCGCTTCTGTCAAGGCCCCAGAAGGGGTGACTTGGGGCGAACATCACCAGCGACAGGATGCAGAGAAGCCTGATTAGGAAACCATTTATCTCCTGTAGACATACCATCTGAGATGACCTTAGCAGAAATAACAATGCAGAAATAACAGCACCACAGCCTTTTCCCTGGCATACGAAACCACTTTTGTAATGAAAATGGAATTTCTCTGGGAAATCGTCCTAGAAAGAGATAGGCCGCTGAAAGAAAAGAACAGAAATGTTAAATAGTATCCAGTTGTTTTCTGCATCTTTTCCCTTCTACACTTGCCTGCCCGGTGGTGTCATTTAGGGCAGCCTGGGCCCCTCGGTCCCAAAGAAAGAGGAGTGTGGACACTCAGAGCCGCTCCTTACCTGGAGATCGCCCCCAGCACACCTGGCTGACAGGCGAAGGGTCCTTTCAGGGAAACGTTGCTTTCGAGGTGGAAGCCTGTGGTTTTCTGGAATGAAGGGCGGTGAGTTTGGTTTCCCGGGTGGCCCACGGGCCGGAATCCGAGCTCCACGGCGCTCAGGTGTGTGTACCGTCCTGAATCAGGACACCCCCCGCTGAAGCTGTGTTTTCAGGCCATAGGTCAGAGTCAGAGAAAATAAACTCTTGTCACAACAGAGGAGGCAGCAGCCAGATTCTGTCTCAGAGTCCATTCCCTTGGTTCACCCTAGAGGACGCAGATTTTCTTGTCTGTGTTGGGAAGGGCTCCGTTCTGATGCTGATTCTCAGGGGCGGTGTGTCTTGCTCGCCCACCCCCATAGAAAGGTGATCAGCAGTGGTGGCCGTGGAGGCAGAGGGCAGCCTGCAAAACCAGCTGAGCTCTCTTGGCTCCCATTGTATGCAAATTTGCTGAACAGAATGCAAATGATTTCGCAGTCCTGTGGGACCCAGAGAACAGCGCTCATCCGTTTTCAGCCCTCTCCCTGGGCTTTTAGTGGCGCCACTTCAGAGGCAAGGACCAGACTGCCACAAGGCTGGTTAAAGATGGTTTGGGAAGGAATGGCTCACAGCATCAGAGGAGACTGTGCCTGGGAATTCATCCTGAGCAGTCGAGAATTTCATCCTCTGGCAGCATGAGAGCCAAGACTTCTGTGTTGTGAGAACGGGAAAAGGTCATCACAGACTAATGCCTTTCAAAGCCTTTTATGCCTCCTCTCATCCCAAGATGTCCCGACACCACAGCCTACACCCCACCAAGTACGTGCCCCACCCGGTGGCTGGGCATTTACTGACTACAAGGCAGGGTGCTGGGCACTGACCAAAGGTTCGTGTGTGCCATCAAACTGTGGAACCAAAACGCCCTGTCTGAAACCAGCTCCTGCACCGTCCCGTGTGGTAGCACGAGCCTTGCGGGCTCCAGGGCACGCGGACTGCGCCGAGTCCAAAGTGAGATGGGATCCCCACACCAGGTTTCAAAGTATGAAAAGATGAAGGCAAAACTATGCATTAATCATTTTCCTGTTAATTGCATGTTGAAATAATATTTTGGATATATTGGTTGGAATAAAATACATTCAATGTGGCTACCAGAAAATTGGAAATGACATACGGGGCTCACGTTGTATTTTTACTGGACACACTGGTCTAGATTGCTAACTGTTTATCACATGGTGTAGACAGCTTTTTATTCTCGTATTTCGATATTATAGAGGAGGGTAGAAAAACCTTTTTCCATGGATGGGGTGCTGTGTAGACAGTTTCAGGGCAGATTGTATAACTCTTCACAAAGTGTGTTCACATCCAGGTTCTGGCTGATCGCATGGGTCAGTTCACTGAGTTAAGGGGGGCGGTGCCTGGCCACACTTTTATAGGTGAGTGTTTCTCAAGTATAATTTCAATCACAAGTATAATTTCAGACTTCCAGCTTATCGTCCAGTGCCTATAAGAAATAAACTCAAAATCACCTGTGGACATAATGCCTGTCTTTCTATACCAAAGATAATAGAACGAGGTGCTATTTAGGAGTAAATAATGTGTGTGTCTGTGTGTGTAAATGGTCACAAGCATGTCCTGCAGCTGGTTAATATGACGCATTAATCAATGGTTGTAGCCGATATTCCGTGGAAAGGTTTGACTCATGTTGAGTTTTTGGAGCCATCAGGTCAAGGGCAGGGAGGTTAGGGTGTGTCGTCATGGCAAGGGGATCTTTCCTCCTGCGGGAAATCAGCGATCTCATGTCCAGTTCCTGGGCAGCGTGAAGCAAGGTTGGTGGGTCTCACCTGTCAGGAAGGTCTGAGATGGAGTTTGGTCATGTCCGAAGTGGAAGGACAAAGAGGAAAGGGATCAGATCCAGGAAGTCACCTGTGAGTCACTTCACTGCCAACACATCTAACGGCAAACATGGGGGTTTTCCTCACACCAACAAGCGATTCTCCAGATCTCTGGACACCAGCTAGGTGTCCTACACTTTAATTCAATCTGGACACTAGCTACCTGGAGTTAGCGTCAGATCCCACACGGTAGGGGCTCAGTCCCACAAGACTGCCCCTGCTTTAGGCACCAGGCGAAATCCCGGGCCACCCATGGGTCCCCACAATGCCTTCCTCATGCTCGATAATTTGTTAGGACGGCTCACAGGACTCAGGAGTATACTTACTGTGACTGGTTTGTTATAAAGGATACAGCTCAGGGACACCCAAATGGAAGAGATGCTTAGGGCAAAGAATGGAGGGCAGGGCATGCCCTCCAGGGCCTCAGTACCCTCACGAACCCGAAAGCTCTCAGAACCCTACAGATTAGGGGTTTTAATGGAGGTTTCTTTACGGAGACATGATTGATTAAATCACCGGCGGTGGGTGGTTAACTCAATCTCCAGCTCCTCCCCTCTCTCTCAGAGATTGGGAGTTCCAACCCCTAATCGTGCCCTGGCCTTCCTGGTGGCCAGCCTCCATCCTGAAGTGATCCTCTCATTAGAAGACAGTCATCACTGGAGATTCCAAGGGCCTTAGGAGCTCTTGCGTCGGGGGCTGGGGACTGAGGCCAAATACTGTAACAGATGTTCCTCTCACGCCATCACTCGGGAAATGACAAGGATTTTAGGAGCTCTGTGCCAGGAACTGGAGACAGGACCAAAAAGCTATTTCTTATTATGTCACAATGTCACACACCCAATACAGACAAAGGATGGGGAGGTACACTTCTAGGGAAGGTGAGAGAAGCCGTCAAGGCCGAGACCAAGAGGTGGATACGGTCGGTGAGCTCAGCGCAGTACTGAGGGCGCTTAGAACCAAGGGCCTTGGGTTGCATCGGGCCCTCCCAGGGACCTGCTGTTTGGGCAAGTAACGCACTTTTCTGAGCTCTGATTTCTTCATCTGCAAACAGGGAGTTGGGTTAGAGGATCTTGCTAAAATTCTCTGAGGTTTGAAGGCCAGAGCATCAGCAGATACAGTATTAATGAGCCATCAGTGAAAGCAAAGGGGCCTCCTTCTTACTGCTGGGCTTCCTTTTGCTGATCTACTTGGGGGCACAGAGGTCCACGGTAGCTACGATCATCGGTCTGGATGGTTCATTGGCTTTGGGTTGCGTCGGGTCTAGGATTACCTTATTGCTGTAGCCATACACACGTATGTATTGTAACGTCACATTTAAAAACATTTGTACTTCTGTGTCTTTCTTGGCTCTCTCTGTTCTCTTCCTCCCTCACTTTCTGTGGTTTATAATTATTTCTCGTGTCCTATCTGGATAGTCTAGTTATTGCCCAGGTAGCCGTTCCCCCACGTTGATCGTGTGCTTTAGTGAATCACTGCTGTCCTGTGTCTCCAGCTGTTTTTTCTCTGCCCTGCACTTCCTATGAATTAAAAAGCTTCTGGGCCATAGATGAAAAGCGTAAGAATTTAGCGCCTTTTCCCTTTCAGGCTGTGTTTTAATTGCTTTTAGTAGGTGCAGGGAGACAGGAGCCCTTGGATCTTGAGATAGCTTTGGATTTTGCTGAGAATCACTCCAGGAGCACATGCCCCCACCAAGGGTCTCAGCCACCTCTTCTGCCTCATTCTCCGCTGCTTAGCACTGAGAGCCTGGCATCGTTTCTGTTGGAATGAAAAGATTGGCAGAGCTGCCCTAGACAACAGTCCCGCGAAACACTGTGGCAGAAGGTTTGGTCTACATACCAAGGCAGCCCGAGTATTAATTGCATTCTCTGTGATCACAAAAAAGGCGCTGAATTATTCTCTTCATCTTTTAAGAATGACAGGCTTTTTGCTCTGCCAGCCGTAAGTGTAGTGGTATCACATGGAAAGGAGATGCTAGATTTGACTTAAAAAAAAAAAAAAGAAGTGTAGATGTGACGGTCTCTGGCAGGCAGGCAGCTCGTTCTTAGAAAAGATCTAAAGTGGAGCTTGGCCCTGTTTCCTAACTGGTACCTGGAGAAGGTAAGGACCCTGGTGAGGAGGCTTTCCCATAAATGTGCACGACCTGTGAACGTGATTCCCATTTGGAAATCTTACTTCAGATTTTGAAATGGGACTTTTCAAGTTGCCTTGCTCCAGTTTGAATCCCATTTTCCTTTCTGTTTGTGTGTGGACTGGAGAGGAAGTGGTCCAGGTGGTTTCTGTGTGTACTCATCTTCTCCCAGGCCCTGTGCAAACACACTCGTGAATACTCCGAGTATCCGGGTCCCCCAGACACACCGTTCTCTCACCTGCTGCGGCTCCTTTGAGCCGCGTGTTCCCTGTGCGGGGAGCATCCCGCCTTCGCAGCCCACACCCGCACCACCCCACACACGCGCGTTTTCTTCCCGGTCACTCTCATCTCTGAACCTGCTGTGGCTGTTTCATCAAGAACTGTTTGTGATGATTTAACTTGGTTGGGGGGAGAGTTAGAGAAAGCAGGTGTCAGCCTGTCTAGTGGGGATTTTCCTATGCTGAAAATTGTTATTCTGAGCAGCACCCCACCCTCCCTTCGCAACCCCCAAAAAAGAGAAGTTTGAGAGTTTGAGTATGTTTTGGTTGAAGATGTTCAGTGGGTCAGAGAGCATTTCTTTCTGGGCAGTGCAGTCCGGAGAACTGTTTTGATTTACTGTGATTAAACCTCGTCTTCCCTTCCTTCGCATCCCTGCGGCTCATGTACTGTCTCATAGGGCAGAGGGCTGGCGGGAGGCGGGCAGCCACTGAGAGTCTGCTTGGCCCTGATGGGAAGAGGGCTAGCTCTGGCTAGGGGCTGGAGTCGTCTCCTGTGCACGTCACGTGTTCATGGGAGTCTTGGATCGCAGCATGACTCTTCCCAACTTCCCCATCACACTGTACCTCCAGCCAAAAGGAGGCTCCAGCAGCCACCAGGTGGTGGTTTGAGAGCCATCACCGATGTTACGTGTCACCTGCAACAGGAGGGAGATTTCCAGGGCATGGAGGTCTTCTGTCTGTGGGCCTGTTTGCCTACTGCATGTGGAAGAGCTTGCTTTTCTTTCCCAGGGTGAGTTGTGACAGGGCACTTCACTCAGTAGAACCTTCTGCAGCAGAAACCTTTTCTGACAGTCCCTTCCTCCACCTACACACAACTGTTTCACTCACAGAATCACTGAGAATTGTTAAGCCAATCTTGTGGCTGAAGAACCATTCATTCAAGACACTGGTGAAAATGGTTCTGTCTTTGCCTTCGCTCAAAGTCCATTCTATCTGCTGCCCATTTACAGACCACCTGCTGGGTGTGAGACGTCAACCCTTCTCCTGTGTGTGAGCCCCTCTCTTTATTCTCAGACTGCAGCTCCCAGCCTAGAATTGTATATATAGGTACAATATAGAAGGTCTGGATTATTTATTAAGTATGTTGCAGAATTCAGAAGGAAAGCCTTTCTAAAGCTGTGTATTTTGTTTCAGCGTTTACCTTAATCGATCAGATTGCCATTCTTTCATATCTAGGATGGCCATAAAATTTATTGTCCAAACTGAGATACTTGTGAGAGTGAAAAGAGGTGTTAGGAATTATTACTTTAGGACATATACTTGGGGTATATCCAACCTTTTAAGGATTGGACACTATATATATAGAGAGAGAGTTTTTGGTTTTGTGCTGACTCTTAGTAGCATTTTTTTGAAAACCAAATTTTATGGGTTTCTGTATAAATTACCCTCCAAACATATTCACTAGAACTCCCTTCATTATCTGTTACAGGATAACTAGGTCTTGTCCAGACGCTGCATTTCCACCCTCAGGATGCAGCCACGTCGTGTTTTCCCACTGCTTTGCACTCTTGTGAGCTCCGCGCTGCTTCAAAGTGGCTTCTAGCCTTTTTGGACTGTAACTGAACTTCCTTCCTATGGGATTCTTCTCTTCTACAAATTCATTTCTTTGTTTAGAAGTCTAAGAATAGGAGGAAGAGACATAAGCTAGATTCTGTGTCTAAACTGTTATGGTAAGGTTGTCTTCTACCTTTACTACATGAGGAAGGAATGCATCTAAAAAACCCTCTCAGCAGCTTTTTTTTTTTTTTTTCTTTCTGTTTTACTGAGAGAAAGAAAAGAGTACTCATGAGTACCCTGGGGCCTCGATGGTGTGACCAAAAGGGTTCCAAGTATGCTCAGTAGTTCTGAGGCTACTTGCGCATCTTTGTACTGTTGAACATGCTCCTGCTTGCACTTTTGCGGGCTGGGATAGGCACTCCTTGGTTTAAGTTGCAAACTGCAAGAGGGCGGGAGCTCTGTTTGTTTCACTTTCTGTGAACGATGCCCAGCGCGGGACCGTGAATCCACTGACACTTGATGAGTGTTGGTTGCCAGGGCTGCTGCTGCTGATCTGTTGAAGAGCTTCAGGCCGGATGTGACAGTAGCGGTCCAACTAGGTGATGCTCCCACCAACGTGGTCTTGTGAGTCTTTGATTAAAAAAATGATGACTTTTTGAAAAATGTAGATTTAAAAAAATACAACTTCCATCTGCTCAGTCAAAATAATAATACATTTAGGGAACAATTTAGAGCTTCTTTCAGCAAATAAAGAAGAATGGAAACCAAGCAAATGCACCCCGAAGAATTTGATGCTGGAAGAAAATTAGTTTCATCTTACTAAGTAACTCTTGTGAAAACCATATCCATTTTTTGCTTTTTTTGCACTTTTCAATCTGCAGCTCAGTTAGGCCACAGGAAAAGGATGGTGTACCTTCAAAGAGCCAGTCGGGTTGGCTGGGTTCTTTGTATTCGTGGAAAACAGCTGTGGGTGCCGGGGGTAGATGTCAGGCTTTTGTTCCATGCAAAGGTGGGAAGGTTCGGTATTGAGACGTGTCGCTGTTCTGTGGAGGAGTTGGCAGATGTCGAGCTGCTTTATCAACATCTTCGAAGCGTTTGAAATGTGTTGATAATGACCTGGGAAAGAGAGATGGGCGGGATGAGGGTGGGAGGAGGAAAGAAACACTCATCCTACACAGTACTGGCTTCTTCTCTTGTTTTTGTGTCTGTGCGGCTGCAGATGAAATGAAGTAGGTTGTTTGTTTCCATTGCCTTCTATCAAATAGAAGTCCTGCTGCCGAGGGAAGCGTGAGTTAAGTCTGGGGAGGAGAGCAGTCCTTCCCTCATGCCCTCTCTCAAGTGAAATTCCAGCCATGGAGCTCAGCCTGAGCATTGCCTTAAAGGGTGGCAGCCATTGCCCTCATTATAAACGAGGTGTTGAGGTGTTTTTATTTCAAATTAAAAATGAGTTTTAGAAATTCCCTTTTGCTTTGAAAACCATGTTCTGAGGGAAAATGTTGAGTAAATGATTTGGAAGTTCCTTTAATACTGCTTACCTTGACACAGCGTGTGCTCTCTCTTCCTCCCTCCCTCTCTCTCTCTCTCTCTCATCTCTGTCTCCCTCTCTGCCTCTGTCTGTCTGTCTGTGTCTCTATTCTTGACTGTCTTGCCAGTGACTTCCATCCCCACAGCTTGAATATCACCCCCAGGCAGCTGCTTCTCAGTGGTGTGTTTCCACAAACTCCAGTTCTGCTTATATACTATTTCCCCCTGGATTTCCTGTTGGCAGCTCACGTTTTACATATAATCAAAATATTTAATCCAGTACTAAACTCATCCTTCTCCCTCCAAAATCTTTCTTGGGCTCAGCGATTTCTCCTCACGTGACCTCCATCCTCCTGATCACCCAGGCTTAAAACAAACTCGTGTCCTCCTTGCTTATTCTGCTCACTCACTAGGAAGTTCCTGTGTTCCTCCCCCATCCTGCTGCCACCACTCTTAACTCTTGCCAAGGTGATGCTCTTAACCCCTGCACTTTCTCCTCACTCCAGCTTTATAACAGACTTGATTAAAATTCTGCCCTGAAATGTTCCTCCTTTCCTACAAGATAAAGGATTCTGCTGCTTAAGATCCTTCTAATTGTGAATTTTCAGCATTTAGCAGTTCCTGCTCCTCCTGAGCAAGATTTGCTACTCCTTAAGCCCATCCTGTCTTCTCTGCTCTGGGCATTTCTTTTCCTGCTGTTTTTACATCCCAAAGGGCTCTGGTTCCATCCAAGTTTTCCCAAATTCTCCATCCCTAAAGACTCAGACCTCCTGGAGATAGATGTCCCTGTTGAACGTGACCACACCGACTTCTGAATCTCTACCCTCTTCCAGCTTTTTTTTTTAAACTCTCTTCAAAGCTTTGTGACATGCTCTCTGGTATGAGCTTTGATATACAAATATTTCCTGTCATTTCTTTCTTCCTTGCCTAGGTTATAAACCTGTTGACATCTTATGTGTTTCTGTAGCCACAAGCTGTGCCTGAAAATGGTCTCTCCCTTATAAGTGCTCAGTGATGTTTGCTGAATGGATGAATGAAGTATAGTGGCTTTACCATCTCTTATTTGAGACCTGTTTACTTCTCTCCTTGCTTTATTCATTGTTTTGTTGAATCATAAATTTGAGTCAATCATAAATTGAGAGCCTGCTCCAGTGCTAAGTGTGTGGATACATCAGTGAGCAAAACAAATATACCTGTCCAGAAGTCACTTACATTCTAGCTTCTTCCGAAGACAAACCATCCTTGCATTCAGCCTCCTCAGCTCTTGAAGAAACAGGAAGGAGTTGTAAATGTGATTAACTTTATATTTCTCTGATTGTTCTGTGATTAAACTTGACTTCCACAAACATTATGCCTTCTTGATCATTTGCAGCTTTGAGGATGTGGTTCTTAAAATTGGTTCCGTATCTTAGTGGCTGTGAGGACATTGAAAACCCTACTTCTTTTCCCTTTCTGACAGTTAAATCAAGTCATTTTGCAAATTGCTCTGAAACAGGGACACAAGTCCCCTAGATTTCAGTCCTGTCTGCAGCACTGAAACTCTCACTAGGCTGCTGTTGGTTTACTAGTAGCAAGTCAGTGCTCATCTTCCTTTGGTTATTTGTTACATGTTACAAAAGAAAAGTAAAAGTAGAACAGCAGTGAATTATATCCTGGCATCAGTATAATGGAAAGCAACCGTTTTTCAAAGTTTGATATGTATATTATGGATAAGGAAGAAACAACTTTTGTTTTATAAATACATGAAAATATGGTAATGTTAATGGCGAATGAATTAATGGAGAATGTGCCTACTATCTTTATTGGATCAGGACAATTCTCTATTTGTGATTTTGAATGACTGTCGGTCACACACACACAAGCAGAACAATCTAATGTGCCGTTTTCGTGTAGGGCTTTATACTCATGAGTTCTTTTTCTGCAGTGAAATGGTATTTGTGGAGAGATATTGCTTTCGGTGCCAAAACCTAACAGTTTTGTTTTCAAATTCCTGAAAACTAAAAAAAGAAATCTTGGTGACCTCAATGTTCCAGATTCAAAATATCCAAAAGTGGACCCACTTCCTCCTTGAGCTCGCCGTTCCGTGTCTGTTCTGTCTGGTGAATGAGATCACCGTCCACCCAGACAAAGCCCAAAGCCTTAAATCATTTTCAGCTCTGTTTTCTCATCGGTCAGGTAGAACTTTCCTGGATTACTGCTTACGATCCTTTCCAGCTCCAAAAACCTGTGCATGTATAGTTCTGTGACTTCTTGACACATATGCCCCACACATCTGAACCTCACCTCTGAAATCTCTCTCACCTAGGTCACTCCTTCTCCTTTTTTTAAAATCCTGCTGCTGCTATAACTCAGCTTCTCATTACTTCTTGATTATTCTGTGATCTCTTAGCTGGCCTCCCTTTTAAGTTTAGTTTTAAATTGACATACAGTAAAATTCACTTTTATGGATAATTTGATGAGTTTTTGACAGGTGGATAGAGACATCGCCACCACCATGATCAGGATACAGACCAGTTCCCTCATCCCTAAAAAAATCCTCTCCGGTTTGCCCATTGCAGTCAAACCCTCCCCAACCCTTAGCCCCTGGCAACCACTAGTCCCTGTCCCTTTTACAAAATGTCCTGCAAATTGGTCTTCCTCTCTTTGAGCACCTGTTTCCAGCCCATCCCTCCTCTTCATCAATGTCATAGCTTCCTAAAACACATCTGTGTTCTAGACCTTTAGAAATCCTTAATTTCTCTGCACTTCTGTTTCCATGTTAGTATGTGACTGGGTGAGCATATAAAGTGATTAGCTTGAAGAATTCTAATACTTTCTGCGGAGGTTGGCTCCTGAGGAAGACCCTTTGTCTTCCTAATTTGAGTGACTGATGCAGAGACCAGAAAAGTGATAAGCTGCTCTGAGTAAGAAATGGTACCCTGGAGCTCTTGGGGAGAAGAAAGAGAGGGAGAGGTGGGAGCAGCTACCACAAGGAGCAGAAGAAGGCTGAGGGGAGAGGTGTCCGCAGAGGGAGTTCCAGATGAGTGTCGTGGGAGGTGCCAGGCCTGCCCAGTGCCCTGGGGAGCCCTGCCTTAGAGACCTGCGTTACATCAAGTCCCTCCGAGCTGCCAGAGGTGCCTTTTGAATGGGCCTTCACACTGAGAAGGGCGTGAGGAGGCCCAGATCCACAGTGGGAGCATCGTGCTCCATGGGGTTCTCACGAAGCTATCGTGAGGTAGCCAGCTGGGGCCCTGCCTGGTGGAGTTTGGATACTAAGGAGATGTGGACCCTCTTCCCGTGATTCTGTGCCATCTCCCACATCTCCTTTTACGTTCTGCCCCTCACCCCCAAATTGCCCCAAATCCTGACTCTTTAGCTTGGTATACAGGGACCCCCGGGGCTGACCTCCAGGGCTGGTACCAGGTTGCCTACCAGCTCCCCTCCCTCCTGCTTCCTGCCTTCCTCCCAACTCCCCACCCCGATCTCACGCTCCAGCTGCCTTCAGCTCCACGGTGTTGAATCCTGTCTCCCCTCAATCCTCACTAAGCTCTCCTTTATCTACAGTCTCCTTCTGTCTATATAAGGTGTTGTATCATAATTATGTATCTATGTCTCTCTCCCCCCATCTTGAGCTGTGTAAAGACTTCTCAATTCATAGTTGATGAAATGAAATTAATTCCTAAATAATCAAGGCAACTTTGAGAACAGTGAAAGGAAAGTGAGGTATTTTTTTTCCCCATCGTGCTCCCATTTTTATGTACAAGTACCAGGCCCGTGATGGGGCTGGCTGTGCATGAACACATTTCCTGACGTTGTGAATACATCAGGGGTCCGTTTTGAAATAGCTGTCGTATGGTCAGAGCCCCTCAGGTGAGCCTTCTGTGTGCACAAGATTAGGATATAGTCCAGGTAGACCCAGAGAAGTAAGGGCATCTTGCACTGACAGTCAGAAAGTCGGGGGAAAAGGCCCCCTTATGGCCTTGAGAAGCTGATGCCACTGCCCCTCCCCCGCCACCCCCATCAATTCACTTGTGTGCTGTCAAACTGAAGTTGCCAACAGAAGGCAGGCAACACAGAGACATGCTTGCTAAGTAAGTTGAGTGGGTGAACTTCCAGCGTCTTCCAAGCCCACGCTGAGATGCAGAATGCACCCCCCCGCCAACACAGACACTGGCCCTCCGTGTAAACTGGTACCACCTTCACATCACTGTTTCCCTGGACGCGATGCGCCTGTCTGTGAAACCCAAGCTGAGGATTCCGTTCCTGGGTAAGAGCCGTGGCACATGGCTGCCATATGTTCAGTCTGTGGCCCACACAAGCCTCTAGAACACTTCTCCCACCCAGTGCCTCACCAGCAATTACCCATCCTGTATTGCATATGTTCCCCTTTCCCAAGATCGCAAGAGGATGCGGTCTGCAGCTATCTCCCTACCAGCGAAGGCCGTGACATCTCCTAGGGGAGATGTCAGGGGAATCGCCAGGGCCTCTTCCCCAGCCCCGGGCTCGGTTCCAGAGGTCGGCCAGAGAGAGAAGGCAGCAAGGACAGAGCCCCCACTGACATTTCTTTTCCCACCCAGCCCATCTGCAGGGTCTCTGGCAGCAGACAACCTTGCCAGGGGAGCTGAGTACACACAGAATTTCCCCCAGTGATCTTTATTTTTCCATTTAAAAGGAATCCTTGTTCCCGCCTCCTTCCCTCCAGCAGCTGCATGTATGCCCCCCCACCCCAGTCCCTGGGGTGGTGTAGCTGCAGGTGAGCTGCAGTGGCGGGCCCTGAGAGAAGGAGCGAGGTGGGGAGCCGGAGGGAAGAGACCTCTGCTCCTTGGGGATCCTCTGCAGCCAGCAAAACTTTTTTCTTTTTTCCTGGCATCTCCACTCACTGGAGTGGAGCCTCATAGGAGCCAGCCCGGTATCCTTCTAGGATTCTCATAGTCTCAAGCCAGAGCGGCAGAAGCCTAACTTGGGCCAGTGGGGAAGGCAGGGATAGTTTTGAGTGAAAATGCATATTTCTCCCCTCCTCAACCTGGAATACACTGCAAGGAAAAATGTGATCAGGATGCCCCCAGGATGTTTAAAAATAAGATGCTCTGAAATTTTATGCTTTTGAATCATGGGTTTGCAGCTACCTCTTTAGGGTTTAAAATTTCAAAATAATGGACTCATTTAACGTTCCCGGTTCAGCGCCGGGAGCCCTACCATGGAAGTACCGCAGAGACTGAGTCTGGCCCGGCATGTGGGGCCCAGGGCCCATGCCAGCAAAGACCACCTTGTTGTGAATGGGCCTTGTGAAGAGTCCGAATGCCTTTGGTGCAGCTCAGATCCTAGAAATGTCTACACCTGGGGCCCCAAATAGGGGAGGCTGATGGGCGCAACATTTGGGTCTTTGCTCAAGAGCCCTGCAGGACTAGTTGTGACCCTCCCCTCCACCTCTGCCCCGGTTTAGGGGCTTCTTGGCCTTCTCATGGGGAGGACGCTGTGGCTGATGGTAGGGATCCTCCCCTTCCCGGCAGCACCAGCCCACCAGCTCAGCCCTGGCCTCATTCCTGTCTAGGGTTTCAGTGAGCCCCACGCCCAGAGGGTGCCCCTGCGGGCCCAGACTGCATCTTATGATTAAATGGCCTGGGGCATCCTGACCACATGTTTAGTTGCTATAGAGTGAATGTGTCCTTCCCCCAGCCCCTAAATTCATATTTTGAACCCTAACTCGCAGTGTGATAGTATTAGGAGGCGGGGCCTTCGGGACGTGATTAGGTCATGAAGGAGGGGCTCTCATGAATAGGATTAGTACCCTTATAAAAGCTCCCTCACCCCTTCCCCCACCCCTTCCCACGCGCGAGGACACAGAAGACGGCTCTCTGTCCATCAGGAAGTAGGCTCTTCCCAGACATCAGATTTGCTGGCTCCTTGATCTTGGACTTCTCAGCCTCCAGAACTGTAAGAAAAAAAATTTCTGTTGTTTGTAAGCCCCCGGGTCCATGGTATTACAAATAGTGGTCCGAATAGACTGAGACACAGGGGTTCTCAACTTTGGCTGCACCATAAAATCACCCAGGGGACGTTTAAAATTCCAACGCCCAGGTCACTTCTCAGACCACTTGAAATCAGAATGTCGGGGAGGGGGCGGGGAGTGGAGGGTGGGACCAGGAGTCCGAAGGCTTTCAAGCCCCACAGATGCTCCTCCAGGCAAGGCTGAAACAGCGCATTCATCGGACACTCAAATGGATGTCGGGACCCTTTGTATTGACCTGCTGCCGTTAGGGCAACAAGAACTGGGTTCTGGTTTCCCAGGAAAGTAAGGCTTCTTTAATGTCACTGCAGAGTCTGAAATCAGATTTTCCGCTGGAATAGGAGACAAATGCCAGGTTTATTTTAAAAGTACTCTTGATCTACCTAAAACTAGGAAGTATAAAGAATCCCGTGGGAGCAGTTTATTCTCGCATTTGAATGCGTCTCTGCTTCCTCTGAACCAAGCCGTGTGGTCTTATCTGTTACCAAAGGGGCCCTGTGACTTCCTAGCACTATAACTGAACTGAAAATTCTGGGGTCGTGCACTGCGTGACTGGGAACGTGAATGAAACAGTTTTCTCAGCAGACAGTGAACAGTAATTTGGAGAGACCGCTGGGTCCCTATAAATCGCACTCTTTTCTGGCGTCTTTCTGGTTGGGGGCTACGTGTCTCACAAGCAGAGGATTGTTCCTGGCTGATTACGTCCAGTGATTATTTGTTTAAAACTTTAAAAGAAGAAGAGCAGATACAGTACATTGGCACTCAGTTAACCACGCAAACATTTTTAGGCTAAGAAAATAAACAACTAAATTGGTGGTTTGTTTTATTACCAGACCGGTCAAGTTGCAGAGGCTGGAAAGAGACTCCCAGACTGGAAAAGGTTAAGTATCCTTGTTGAGGGAAACTGAAAACTCAAAAAGCTTTACTATTGGTTGCTTTTCCCTGAAATAAGAAAGCGATCCACTTGATAGCTAGCGACCAAAGACCTCTACCGGGGACACAGAATGTTTTTAATTCGGAGAGGTGGGCTTTTCAGAACTCTGCGAGTGACATTTGTTTTGGCATCTGGCGTTTTTGGTGCCATGTTTATTGCCTGTAGGTCCTAGTGGGAATAGTTTTCTGCTCCTAATTATCCAAAAGGCAAGAAAAAAAAATCACTAGAAAAGAAAAAAGGGGAGGGGAAATATGCCTTGAAAGTTTCATTAATTGCAAAATTAAGTTAAATGGAGCACTCAATAAAAGTACTTCTCAGAACCGATGGAGGGTTTCTCAGAAAGAGCCCATTAAAGCTGGATCCTCTAAAGCAGTGGAAATCCCAGGAACAGAAGCCAAATGCCTGGGAATTGAGTTTCAGAAGAATTTCTGAATTGGAGCAGCTCGGTAATTTACAAAATAGAATGGAATCACTGACTTCTAAAATCTGTTCAGCTAAAATGGGGTAATGCATTTAGCTCACATGGACCACATACACTCAACTCTTGCTGTTATTATATATATATATTTTTACTGCCATTTATTAAGCGTTTTCCTGTGAGCCAGGGCCTGTGTTTTGACATTCATGATCTTACTTCGGGTGATTACAAGGATTCAGTGCCTTCCACAGAAGTCATTAGTACATCGCGGAAGGGTTACAATGCCGACTCTCTGGTGTTTGGAGTAAGTAAAATCTGTAATATTATGCTGTAAAGTCTGACATCTGAAATATTATTTAAATGTATATTAAAGCTAAACTTGAAAATAAGATTTCCATTCCATTGAGATACTTTGCAACTTGGATCTCCATTCAGGAGAAGAAAAGAAAAATAAATGAAATCAACTTTCTTTCTACCTTAAACCACGTATTAAACTGGATGTTTGGGTAGATCATTTTAAAGGCCACCGTAGGCTCTTGTATGCATATCTGGGCTTTTGAAGATTGGAAGCAGTTCAATAAATTTTCATGGTAAATTCTGAACTTCTGGCATGTGAGAAAAATAACTGTTCGTTGCATCTCATGGACTGGAATTGCAGTTTAAAGATAATCAGAATTGCAGTTAAACATCATCAAAGGGTGACTTGTAGCTTAACTTTCTTAATTACATATGTCAAGAACTTGGGATAACAGTCCTAATTGGAAAGAGTGGTAAGTCAGGTAATATCAATGCTCTCTTACTCAACTGTGATCTTTAATTTACCTGATCAGCATTAAGCTTACCTTAGCTAATGAAGGCTACAATCAAAGTACAAATCGAATATTTAGTTAGTCTGTTAGTATTGGTTCCTGCTATGGACTAATTTTAGTTCACTCTTTACCATAAGAAATTCCTCTTGGTATTTATGTTGAGTATTGGATGGAATAAAAAACAAAAAACAAACAAAAAAGAAAATCAGCTACCAATAGCCAAACCAATAACCATGAATTCATATGGATGTGCTATCTTCTGTCTCTTCTGAACATATTGAAACTCAGCTCTCTGGTTTGTGGACGTACTTTACAATGGCAGTTGCTGCCATTTCTTTTTTTTCATTTTCCCCGACAGAAACTCTGCACCCATTTGACACTAATTCTCCATCCTCACCTCCCCCAAACTCCTGGCAACCACCATTCTACTTTCTGTCTCTTGTGAATTGACTATTCTAGGTACCTCATTTAAGTGGAGTCCTTTTTGTGATCGGCTTATTTCATGGTTTAGCATGTCTTCAAGGTTCATCTGTGTTGCAGCCTGTGCCAGAATTTCCTTCCTTATCAAGGCTGAATAATATCTCATTGTCTGTGTAGACCACATTTCTGTTGGGTACCAATCAAGTAGTGGAACTGTTTTGGATGTAATGCCAAAGAGTTTTCCAGAATGTTTGTACTGTTGACACTCCCACCCCTTCCGTATGAAAGTTCACGATATTTTGCATTCTTTCCAAACTTAGAGTTGTCAGTCTCTTTGTTTTAGCCAATCTGCTGTGTTCATAGTGGTATCACAATATGGTGTTGTTTTGGGGTTTTTTGTTGTTTGTTGTTGTTGTTGCATTTCTCTGATTACTAATTACTAATTACCAATTGCTTCTCATATGTTTCCTGACCATCCTCTTTTGTGACATGCCCATTCAGGTCTCTTGCTCATTTTTCAACTGTGTTGCCTTGTCTTTTTCTTGTGGATTTGTAAGTGTTCTTCACATCTTCTGGACTAAACCTTCCGCTAGCCGTATGGGTTGCAAATATCTTTCTCTCCTCTGTGACTTGCCTTTTTACTCTCCTAGCATCTTTTGATGGAAAGAAGTTCTTAACTTTAACGTAGCTCTATTTGTTACTCATTTCCTTTATGGTTAGTGCTTATTGTGTTCTGCTATCCCAAGGTCATGAAGATTTTTCTCTAATAGTAACTTCTAAAAGTTGTATCATTTTGCCACTCACATTTACGTTTCTATAATGCACCTGGGATTGAGTTATGTGAGTGTGTTGAGCTGGGAGGGCAAAGTTTTCTTTCTTCCCCATCTGGTTATCCCATTTACTGAGGAAAACATCTTTTCCCTAGTGCTCTGCAGTGATAGATTTTTCAACAATTAGGTGTCTGTGCGTGTGTGGGTCTCGGGACGGGCTCTCTCGCTATTCCTTTGGTCTGTTTGCCTGCACCTGTGGTAATGCCACTCTCTCATACTAGTTAGAGCTTTTTAAGTCATGATGTCCAGTAGACTAAGTCCCTGCCTCGTTTTCTTTTTCTTAAGTGCATCCTGGCTGTCTTTGGCCTTTTGGCTGCCATGTGACTTTCAGAGTCAGCTCATTGAGTTCCACAAAAATACCTACTGCGATTTTGACTTGAATAGCATTACTCCTGATAATTTCTGAACACGATTCATTTCAAGGAACAGGGGCTCAAAAACAAAGAAAAGAATAAAGGAGGACACAGTTGGGCCATCCCAGCCAGGATTTAGCCATCTTCAAAATACCCGTTTTGCTTTTTGAGTAGCATTTATGGAGTACGGAATTGTAGAAGTTGGTTTTTTTTTTTTTTTTGAGGGACTTTTGCCTTTTCAGGAATCAAACATTTGCCTCCACATCTGCCTCCGTACGTGGGCAAAGAGGATGGACAGGACATCCCGAAGATCAGGAGCAGTCCCCAGGGCAGAGTCCATTCCACACGGCTGTCCTGAAAAGACGGTTATTTGAAAGAATTTACCCTTTCCTTTTCTCTGGCTTCTTTCTCTTTTTCTGCTCTTTGACTTGGAATAGGGCACAGCTTGAAAACCTTGGTCAGTGGAAGAAAGAGCACACTTTGCAACAGCAGTCGTGGGGGGACTTGCTGTTGCAGGGTGGCTGAGCCCTTTTGTAGGACCAGACTGCAGTTTGTTGGCTTGTTTGTTCCTTTACTTGTCAGCAGATGTTAATAGATGCCTTTTGTGGGTCAGGCAGTGTTCCTGGTGCCGGGGAACAAGATAGACAAGTCCTTGGCCTCGTAGACTTAATTCTAGCAGCAGAGAAAGTCAATAAACAATGAAGGATGAAATGTAATGTCGGACAGTGATAAATTATATAGTAAGAAAAAGGGGAGTAAAGGGATGGTGGACAGGAGTGGAGGACGATGGCCTTGTGGATGTCTGAGAGACCCAGCTTCCAGAGAGGCCAAGGCGAAGTCCTGGGGCAGGAGCAGGGCCCCTTCAAAGCCTAGCAGAGGGGGCCCAGAGGGAGGGGTAATGGGGTGGGAGGAGCCCTGTCCAGGCCCAAACCCTGCTTTTCATGATACATACTTAGTAACATTCCTTTTACTCTCCTGTGATGAAATTTGTAGAAAATACAAGCTACCCACCACACAAATAACAAACCACCAGTATGATGCATTAACTGTACTACAAAGGAAATACAAAAGAAGAGTCAATTGCAGTAAATATCTGAACATGTCAGCGGAGGCATGACTACCCTGGAAGTCGTCGTGCTGTGGTCACATGTTCCATATGTCCTTGTAGGGTCACTAGGAATGTTGGGGCCGTAAAGGCAGGTGGCTGCAGATACGTTATATCACGACTCAGGGACAGTCAGTGTCACGGTGAGTGACGTGCTATTTCTGATACGGCAAAAGATTCTTAGTACAGTTCGAGACAAAACAAAGTACATCGTTCCCTGTTGCATTCCTCGAAGGTGGCTGTTCATGAGAATCGTGGAGAGAACACTTTGTGTTGATGTGTAAAACGGTCGTAGGAATGTCCAGTGGGCGCTGGAAAGTCATCAGGGACGTGGGGCGTTTCTGGGCTGTGCGGGACTGCCCGCTGCACTTCAGGTTGTTCGCCCGCAGAGCACCACCAGTGACCCCAGTTGCCGTGGGTCTCCCGGAACAGCCCCCGTGGGTTTCCCCAGTGTCCCAAGGGGGTTCTGCTCCCAATCCGGAAGCACTGTAGGGCCTCGTAGACTCTTGCAAGGATTTTGGATTTTGTTTTGTGTCTGATGGGAAGCCAGCAGACAGCTTTGAGCAGGGAAGTGAAGTGATCTGAATTTAGTATTAGAGGAAGCTCCTGACCAGAAGCAGAATGGAGACAGGTTTCAGTCTCTCGGCAAGAACTCACTCCCCTAAGAGAGCTGCAGAGGTTGAACTGACCCGTCTTTCCCGCCCTGAGTCTGTCTGTATGCCCCCGGCCTGATCTAAAACCACCCATCAGAGGGCCTCCGTCAGCATCCCTGCAGGACTCTGCTGTCCCCTGCAGGCTGGCAGCCCCACGGGGTCCTTTGAGCCCCAAACCCTTTATACGCACGGTGTCGGCTGTCACCTCAAGCAGCTTCCAACAGCATCACCATCCCTATCCTGTACACACCCTTAATCCATGTTTACTCCCCTCCCTACAATAAAGACCAGATCCACGCCAAGTGGTTGGAAGTAGCTTTGCAGTTGAACTTCACACTTGGGTTATTTTGCCAGACGGCCTCTCCCTCCCGGCCTGACCCCCTTGGGGCATTCGCACGCTCTCGGCTGTGCAGCCATCTGCTCCAAGGTTTGCTTTGGGCCTGCAGTCGCAGAAGCATTTCCTGTAGCTGGAATCCCCCACGCCCGGCCTGCCAGACCATAGGTAGATAATTGGATAAGTCCTAAACTGGAAACTGCAAACAATAGCAGAGAAGGCTACGTGTGATAGCGTGTGTGGGGCTGTTTGCTTGTGAAATGACTTAAAAACGAGTCCTTTGTTTCTCAGGAGCAGTGAAACTCGGGGTCCTCTCAAAGTGGGTTCTAGAAAGGTCCAAGCTGTACGGTATTTAGTGCCAGGATGGAAGGGCACATTCCAAATCCTCTTCCGTTCTGTGGCCCCTGTGGATTTGGGTTGTCGGGGGGAAGGGCAGTGAGGGTAGTGCCCTTGGAACTGGCCCTGCTGGGGTGCAGGTGGGGCAGGGGGGTGCATGTGTGTTTTAATGAAATCTAACATTACTGAACGTGGCCTCAGTAACGTCACGGTCTTCAGGTCACCCAAACTTTGACCATCAAAAAATTATTTCATGATTTTTTGATATGAAATGATATTGGAGCAAAAGAGTGAATGTGTATACCATGGTAGCTGCATAAATACTTCCTTGAGGACCACACACAGACTTATGAAGGCAGGATCTATTTCTGTTCTTTCATTTATTAATTTATTTATTTTTAGAGGCTGTGCCGGGGATTGAACCCAGGACCCTGCTGAGCATGCGCTCTACCACTAGCGCTATGCCCTCCCCGCTATTTCTGTTCTTAAGTGTGCCGGGGAACGAATATTTGGGTTCTAAAATGCAATAATAGTAGGACTACACTCTTGACAACTTGGGCAAAGCTGGACTTAGAGTTTTATGTTGAAAAACATCAGGCTTTTTTTGAGATGTAGCAGTTAGGTTGACAAATACCTGGATGCAGCCAAGTTCCTGGAAGTTTCTTCCTTTGGGGGAAGGCGGGGCTCCACAGTCAGAGCCTTGGCTCCTTGTGGCAGGTTGAAGAAAACTATCTTGCTTCAAAAATCAGGGTGGGAAAGGTTCAAATATTGGCCTTTGTGGATAGCCGGTGTGGCAAAAGTGTTATTTAAAATACCTGTGCCATGACCCAAGTTGGCTAAATCCAAAGATAGTGAGAAAAAAAAGATCTTTCCGTTTTTCCCGACGTTGTGGAAGATGGGAAGTGAGAAGAATGAAAATCTCCAAAACGGAGACAGGGGAGGAGAGTATGAAGATGACTTCCTACACCTTCTTAAAAAAAAAAAAAAAAAAAGACTCCAGAGTTTCCAGAAGTGGCTTTTTCCTTCTCACAAATGTGTGTTTCTTCCTTTGGGAGGCATGTCATCTTCAGCATCTGAGTTCATCCTTTGATCCTCTCCTCTCCTATCTGTTTGATCCAAGATGTTTGTAAAACCAAGAGACAAAGAGCATCTCGATCCAGAAGGTCGGAAAACGATCTCGTCTTGGTGTGCGGGGTCCAGAAAACAGTGTAGACGGAGCCTCCGAAGAGATGAGTCAGACAAAAGGCTAGGGGTGGGGGGTGAGGGTGAGGGGGGTGCCCCGGCCTTTGATCACACACCATGGACAGTGAGAGCTGGAAGAAGCCTCAGACACCTTGTTCAGCTCCCTCATTTCATAGATAAGAAAAATCAGGCCTCTAGGCATAAAGAGACTGCCGGGGCCGAGCCGGCTCGTCGGTGGCTGAGCCAGCCGTCTAAGGGCAGATTTCCGATGAGGACCTTTTCTGCAGTTCTTCAGGCAGGCTCACAGAACTGATGCTGAGATAGAAAGGACTTCAAGGATTCTTTTTAAGCATACACTGTTTTCATTGTTTCTCACTGTCAATCTATTTTGCTTTGCCTTTGCCCTTCACCACCCCAGCTGGGCGGCATAAATTGTGGTTGTTAATTTGCTCTCCCTGACACGTCTGTGAGGTACTCTCTTTTTAAGGAGTTAGTAGGGTTGAGAAGGGAGAGTGTTTGCTGCACACTGCATCCCTCTGCTCTCTGGTCCAATCCGGACTGGCCTTGGAGGCTCTCCGTAGGCTGGCACAGTGCACATCCCGGGCTCTGGTCTGCAGCCGTTTGCCTGATGCGTCTCCGCGTGCATCGGTTGATTGGTTTTGCAGGAAACTCTAACCAAGACAGAGCATCCTGACAGACTGTGAGCCTCGCTCTTCACCAGTCCAATTTATATGCTCTGCATTTTGTCTATAAAATTTGCCGCTTCGGAAGAACTCTCCTTTCAAAGAAAATGGACTTGATTTTTTTAAATACAGAGCATCATGGAAATGTGGCCGCGTTACCAAACCCTCCTAAAAGGTTGGGAAGCTTATTTTTATTTGATCCCTGTCCTTCCTGTGATTTGAGATTAGGTTGTAAACAAGCTGTAATGCAAAGGGACTACCAGGAGACATACAACAGAAGCCGGCTCAGAAATAGAAATTGAATTTATAGGCAGGGAGATAGGATAATTAGTTTTTATATTTAAAAATATCCTCAAACCAGAAGAGTCTGTTGTCTCAGATGGAGAAAGGAATTGAATTTGAATCCCAATACCTCAAATAATAGGTTAGTGGAAACGGTCTGCTTTGTATAAAATAGATACATAAATCTGTGTATGTAATACATATACGCTCCTCTCAAACACAAGAGGTAAAGTGTCAGTGTAAATCCAGAGATTCGGATTGCACAAATCATTTATACTTCCAGTTCCCAGCCTTAAATGTTGTTCATATAGTGGATGAGCCCACTATCTGCCTTTTTTTCCCCTTGGAGTAGTTGTTTGGAGTTCCAAAAATCAAACAAACAAAAACCTTTTCTGCTTTTTGCCTGGAGAGCAGGAACTGTATCTGGTGTTTACTCAAAGTTTTATGTTTTTTATCCAGCTGTTGTTCACTACAGAGTGTACATTTAAAACCCTCGATGGCCAGAGAGTGTGGAGTGTCTGCTGATGTTAAATATGTGTGAATTCAACATACCTTCTGGAGTGACAGTGTCTTAGCCACTGGTCTCTGTCCTTCTGAATTGGCAGAAACCAGATCCTGGCTTTGGATCTTGGACAGACTTTTTTTTCCAGGGTTGCATCACAACTTTGGGAGGGCATCCTGTCTGAAATGTGCTGTCTCCCCAGCCTGGGTCAGTGGGGACAGAGACAAACAGCATCTGTTGGCTGTGCCGACATCCCCTACATGTGGAGTCAGTCACTGGTTCTCCGCTGAGGGTTCAGCTAATGGAACTGCCACTGCCATGGCATCCTTGTTTCCACAGAGAAAAGTCTAAGAATGGGAGGAACTTGTAAACAAGAGGAAACCGTGCCTTCCTCCTTACTTGCTGTGCCTTTGAGCAAAGAGAACTTGCAAGCACGAACCCTTTGCTACCTGCTCTGTGCATCCTAAGAGGGTTTCATTGACCCTGCGATCTTTGTCTCTTTCCCTGTCTCCTGTCATAAATCTCTGTTTCAAAGGAAAGAAAAGAGATGGTCGGTTAGAGCATAAAGCTCTAGGTCAGCTCTTGTTACGTCAGACTCCAAGACGATGTCCAAAACCTTTTGTTGAACTGAACTGCTAGCTTGGTTTGAAATAAACTGAGCCAACCGTTGCCTGGGGATAGGAAATCTTTCAGTTGTAAAAAGGTGGCTGCATGGTTGGTGTGTGTGTGTGTTTGCCTATGTAGAGAGTAGGATGGGCTTTGGAATCGCATTTGCCTTGTGGGGACTGAACACAGGCAGCAGCAAAACCCGAGGCACCTCAAAACTAGAGAGAGTGGAATAGGGGAGCTCATCCATAGTTTTAGATCGATTTTCACTCAGGTACAGTTTCTTTCAGTTGCTGGAAGTTTTCAGCGTCGGATCAAGTTTTCTGTCCTGCACCCCAACACCTCATACGCTTGTTGGCCATCTGTTCGTTTCCACTGCAAACTGCTCTTTATGCCATGTTCCTCGGTGTTAATTAGAACATGTTTCTCTTTGTCATTCATCTGGGGAAGGGGTTAATGATGATTTATGTCCCTTTAATTGGTTTGCCTCCAAACTGTTATATGTCATTTATTATGTGATAAGCACTCCAAGGGAATACAGAGAGGAAGAGCCCCTCGTTTTTATTCTCCCTAGCCTTATTTAAAAAAACCCAATCTCCACCTAGGGGTTTTAGTGTTTATAAAATGTGGTCCTTCAAATTCTTCTTAAGTAGTAATACCTATGACTGTGTATTTACTACTGACCAGCGAATGATTTATTATTATTTACGTTTGTTGAAGTATTTTTGAATAGGTAACATGTTCACATGGTTCAAAGCTCTACAGGTCCCAAAAGGTGTGCAGGGGAGGGGCTTCTCCCTCCTCCCGCGCCCCGGCACCTGGTTGCCTTTCCCAGAATCTGTGTTTATCAGGGGCTTATGTGTGAGTATATGTATACTTATGTATACACACGTATCTATGTCTGTGGGTATGCATAGATGTACATGTATGTGTACACATGTGTGTATACTTATTTCCCCCTTTTTTTATACAGAAGGTGGCAGACACACATGCTGTTCTGCATATATGGGCTTTTCACTTAAATACATTTTGGAATTCAGTGCATATTAGTGAGTTAAGAGCGAGCTTCCATATTCTTTGTTACGGCTGCATGGCATTGATGTACTATGCCTTATTTGCTGGTCCTTCGCTGATGGACGTGTAGGCTGCTTCCAGTTTTTTCTGGGAAAGATAATGATGCAGTGAGTAGCTTTGTATTAAATTATTTCGTGTGTCTATAGAAAGAAATGCTAGAAACGGAATTGCTGCAACCAAAAGGGAGTGTGTTTGGCATTTTGATTGATTCTGTCAAGTTGCCCTCCATAGCAGCTTACAGCTCCACCAGCTGTCTGAACAGGCGTCAGCCTTTTCCACGTTTGTGAAGATAATAGGTGACACAGCCTTCTCACTTTATGGTTTAATTTGTCCTCGTCTTTTCTCTAATTTTGACTGATGTTGGGAATAGTGAACAATTTAAAGTAAAAGACAAACACTGTGTGTGTGTGTGTGTGTGTGTGTGTATAAATTTCAAAGATGGAAATTATCTGTGCATCCCCTCAAAACACCAATAAATTATATCTGGTTTCTAGTAAACTAGACAGCCAGTTTCTATGCCGTAAATGTGGGTAAATGCCTCATATTCTCCCTTATATGATTACTGAAGCACACCGCTGCTGCAATCAGGTTTCAGCTGAAATCGTTTTTAAGAATCATGCATTTCAAACTAATCTAATCAGGCTCTGATTTGTAAGGGTGCATTACCTGATATCTTTTAAGATCCAATATTTTAAGGCCATTAAACTCTGACATGTTGCTTTTTACTGAAAGTACACAGATTCTAGGGAAATTGCATTTTGACAGACATGATGAAAAAAATGCCCTTTTAGGTAGAAAATGGCCACCTTCCCCTTGATATTTCTCTTTGTGCTGAACTGTACCTGGAAATCTCTGGTGGCTGTTTGTACTGACTGTTGCCTTGTTGTAATAACTGAATTTATCAGGGTGATCCCTTGACCCCTCTAGGGGCGAGAAGCCAGTGAGTCTGTTATCAGGTGAGTCTCCTTGTGTGTATCCCTGGCTTGTTCTCACATAAATCTCTACAAGTGGGAAAATACATTGTCCGTTTCTTGGTAGACCGAAATTTCTATCTTACATTCATTTGAAAAAGGCAAGCCTGTAATTTACATAATTAAAGACTGATTAATAATCCATGCCTTGTATATCATTTTCTCTCCCCTGAGAGTCCCTAGCTGTGGTTTCTTCAGGCAAAGAGGTGGCTTCTTTGGCAAGTATGAAATCTGAAAAGTGAGCCACACTTGCTGCGCTGTAATAGTTGGGGTTTCCCTTTGGGATGAGCATATGTGCCATGGTAACCGAGTCGGTGAATGACACCATTGCAATAGTTCTATTCTGTCCAATCAGGAAATCAACTGGTCTCCAAAGATGAAGCGGCCTTGAATGTTTAATGGCACTTTTGAATTGTTGAAATATTCCACACAGTCATGAAACCAATTTCAATCCTCCCTCAAATCTAGATTCACAGAATTTTAGAGCCAGAAGGAGACATGGAGGTGGTCTAGCAGTTGATCCCAATTTTGTAGGTGAGGAAACAGAAGCTGAGAGAAGTTTGGGATTATTGAGTGAGTGAGTGACAGAGTTGGCAACTCTCAAATCCTGGCCCCAGAATCCTGACTCAGTTGTTCCAGAAATCTTGCTTAAACATGACTCGATTTTTAGTAGAAAACCGTATGCTCTTTCAGAAGTCCGTTCTAAGATCTCTTAGTAAGACTCCTCGGTAGGTGGTCTTTACGTGGGACTGGTTTTGCTGAAGCCCCTCAGCAGGAGAGGAAACCGCGGAATGCCCTTTCTAAGAAACACCTATTCCATGCAGCTGTTGAGACAGACGCGTGGAAAAATGAGGTCTTCAGGGATGCTCCTCGTCACGTGGAGATGCACCCACAGGACAGAGACAGCTTCCTAGTGGCTTCCGCTGTGTGTAGAGAGAAAAGCAGGGCAGGAGTGTTGGCAGCAACAAAGGCAGCAGCACAGATTGGCTGGGACTGGTCACAAATGGGTTGCTTTATGTGAAGCATTTAAGGAAACCTATTGTGAGGGCTTTTATTCTATTTTTAGGAAGGAAGGAGGAAAGGGAAGAGAGAAGAAGCGAGAGGAGGGAGGATAAGAAGGGGGGGGGAAGGAGAGGAAAAGAGAGGAGGAGCATAGGTCTTACCCGCATCACAGGTAATGTCTCTTCTCAAAAGTCTCTTACTTGGACCAGAGGGACCATTGCCACTTGGTGGCTGCTGCCTTAACCATCATCCAGAGCTTTTAAATATTACAGATTTGTCTGCTACCACCCGAAGCTGTGTTTCCAGCCCGAGCCCATCATTTGAGGTTTAGATACCTGTAGCTAACTATGGATTATGTAGGAGACATTTACCTCCATCCCCAACGAGCTCCTTTTCTGAAGTTTTTATCTCAGTGAGTTACATCTTGGTCTTTCACATAAGCCAAGTCAGAACTTTGGGAATGATGCCTGGTTCCATCTTCTCGTGACCAGGTCGCCAAGTCCAGTGATTCTGCCTCCTTGTGTCTCCCGAGCCCTTCCTCCCTTACTTCCCCACTGCCACCGTTTTGGCTCACAGCCTCATCATTTCTTCTTGGATTGCTGTAACAGTCTTTAAGTGGCTTTTCTGCCACCCAGTTTGTGCCTCTCTCCAACTTGTCCTCCAGAACGTTGCCAGAGAACTCTTTCTAGGAAAGCCTGTCCAATCGTGGAATTCCCCTGCCTGAAATGCTCCACTTGCTTTCTGTCCCCCTGCAGAGAAACTGTCCAGACTGGTCCATGCTCACTCCTTCAGCTCTGTCTCTTCTCTTCCCCCTCCTCCCAGGATGCCCTCGGCACAGCAGTGCACTTTCCTACCCCCTGACCTTTGCACGTGCTGTTGCTGCTGAGTGGCACATTTGGCTTGCCCCTGCTTCCCTCTTCTTGGTCTAATTCCTACTGATCTTTCTGATCTCAGCTTAGATGTCACTTATATAACAAACACTTGTGGACATTTGCTGTGTGCCAGGCACGGGTCTGAGGGCTTTATATTATATTCATTATTTACTTCTCAGAACCACAAGAGGAAGGAAGGATTATTATCCCCATTTTATGGATGAGACTTTCTTTGAGTGATGAAGGAGCTTTTCTCATTAGCCCAGTTTTTCTCAGAAGGCAGCTTTCACCACTGTTTGGCACTCGATTTTGATTTGTATGCAGTGTATACCTATACATGTCTATATAACTTGTTTTTTTGAATAGGCATCAGTACATAAATTCAAAAGACACAAAATATACCATGACAAGGAAGTCTCCCTCCTACCCTTGTATTTGCAGTCACTGACCTCCTGTCTCCTTGGAAGCACCTAGTGTTACCAGTCTTTTGTGTGTCTTTGCAGGGGGAGCACACAAATACATATGTCTATGCCATAGAATTTTGTTTTGACATTTGCAACAGTGTATTCTGCTTGCTGTTTTTACTTTGCTTTGTTTGCTTAGCAATATTCCTTGGGGCTTGTTCCATATCAACACATTAAGAGCTTCCTCTCCTCTTTTATGGCCAAATAATAGGCCATTATAGGGAGATGCCATAATTTATTTAATCCATCTCCTTTTGTTGGCTATTTCCATGGTTCTCAGACTGGCTGCTACAAACATTGCTGCAAAGATTGGCTTTCTACGGGCATCATTTTGCACGCAGGTGAATTTATCTGCAGGATATAATCCTGGCATTGGAATTTTGGGTCAGAGGGGAAGGACATTTATAATTTTGATAGGTAGTGCCGGACTGCCTTCCTAGCGGATGTATCCATTTAGTCTCTCATTATTAATTTATGACAGTGCCTCTTTCCTCACGCCCTCACCAATGCGTGTAGAATCAAACGTTTTGATGTTCACCAATCCAAACACATTGTTTCATCTGTATTTCTCCTACTATGATAAAGTTTAGTATCTCTCAATGTTTGTGAACTATTTTGATTTTCTTTTATGTCAGCTGACTGCCCATTTGGTTTTGTTGGATCTTTCCTTATGGATTTACAGGCATTGCTTATATATTAATGAAATTAGCCTTTGTCAATGATTTATGTTCCCAGTCGTTCTCTGGTTTGTCATTTGTCTTTTGTCTTGGTTTATGGTGTATTTTCCCCAGGCAGAAAATTTTTATTTTCATGTGATCAGATTTATCACTTTTTTTCTTTTACAGCCTGTGGCATTTGAGTCACAGGGAGGCTGGCCTGCCCCACGCCTCGATGTTACAGTTACCCTCCATGTGCGTGCATGTAGGCCTAAAGTTGCTTCAGAGAGGGAATCAGTAGAGTGTAAGAGCTTGGAAACAGATTATGGAGTCAGAGTGACCTCACTTTTAGCCCTGGTTTCATCTCTGACTAGTTCTGTATCCTTGAGTGACATCTTTAAATGGGTTATTAAGCTCTGCATCCTAGGGTTACTCTGACAATCAAATGCAGCAACACAGGGAAGTGTTTTGTGTTTGATTACCGATGGCTGCCTTTACGGTGTTATTATTTCTCTCCAGCTTCCATAACAGTTGCAGGAGCACAGAAGCCCTTTCTTCTCTTTCCTCTGCATTCCTCTTGCCATGCCCTGCCCCGCCCGGCCCCTCTCCCACCCTGCGTCCGGGGCTCTGCTGGAAGTGCATGAGTGCTCGTTTTGATTGCTTCACTGTTTGTTTTGATATGAGAGGGAGAGGCCTGGAGTTCTGGCTGGAGCCACCTGGAGTGCCACAGGTGCTTCTGCACGGCATCCCCACTTGCCACGCAGCTGTTCCCCCAGCCCTGGCGCCTTGCCGGCTCTTGAAGCTTTGTTTCTTTCCACGGATCATCAGTGAGAGTCCGAGGTCTTCCTCTGAGCCACCTTGCAGCCCCTGCCCTGTAGGTCCCTGGCCTCTGTGCCTTCCCCTCTGTGGACAGTCTTCCCTGGCCGTGTGCACAGTGGCCTCTCCCTCTGCTGTGTCTCTGCGGGCGATGCCTTGCCCTGTTGTCTGTCACACACAGACAGGACTCACTGTGGTGTACTCCTCATGCTACGTGCCCAGAAGAGACTGTGACCAGGTGGGTGGGGAGAAGTGAGAGGCCTGGGGTGCAGGTCTTGGTTGTAAGAGCCGTAAGTCAGCTGGCTTCTGTATGGTCCGTTCCCGTGGACCATACAGAAGGGCTAATCCCAGATGGTAAGTTTTTAGGGGACGATCACCCTAAAAAGTTCCATCATGTCAGCTTCTGTTAATATTTACTAAAATTGTAGTTAGTTGTCAGAGATGCTAACTCCTAGATGCTAAATCCTTAAAAAAGGTTTTGGATGAGGCAGGCTGTTCAAAGCCGCTGGTACCTTGGAGGCAGAGCTGAGAATGAAGCCTTAATTTCCTGGCTTTCATCTCTCTCTCTCTCTTTAACTCCCTCTTTGCCTCTTTAAGTATCTCCTTTGTATACTTAATTTTAACAGTGTCCCCTTGACGTTCCAGTGGTAGGAGATACAGCAAAACAGGAAGGTCCCCTCACATTTGATTTTGCCACTATCCTTGCCATTAGTAAAATAATGCTTGGAGCACAAGTGTCGAGTTTTATGGTGGGGCGTATCAAATGTTAATCATGACTAATCCGAATCGTGCTAGCACACGGCCAGGGAGAGGGTTCAAGGGCAAAGTGCTGTGGGGGTTGGATACCAAGGTGAATTAAGTCACAGCCCCTGAGCTCAAAGGCAGGACCGTCTACGTGTAGAGCATGTTGCTTGTAATTTTACATTTGAGACTTGCAACGATCCCCAAAGCGGAGCATCTTTATTCTGATTTAATGAGTAAAGAAATTGAATTGAAGAGAAGTTCTCATTGATCCCATAGTGATGGCGGAGCTGGATTAAGATGGTGAACCTGGTTCCAAATCCCCGGGTCTTTGGCCATACTGCATTTCCTTCCAGAAACGTACAGCCTGGTGAAGGCGAGAGGGAGATAAACAACGATGTGACTGTTTTCAGTGAAAACGCACAAATAATGACATAAAAAGAAGAGAAATGGGTTGACAGCCTTGAGTTTCTGGTTGGGGATTTGGGCTCGAAGTTCTGTGCTGCAGCTCAGATGCCAAACATTCAAGAGAGAAAGGTCACACACCCCCCCCCCCCCCGCCCTGTTCTGCTCCCTGGCTCCCACCCTGATAAAAGAAGGCTCCTTACCACCTGACTCCCCTGCAAGTAACAAAACAGGTTTTAAAAATATGTAGGAAAGAAGCTCTGCTTGTTCCTTCCTGGCTACGATCCCAGTGGAAGTATGATTACACTGGCACCACCTGAAACCCTGGGCTCAAAGGGTTAATTTTGAAAAAACACTCGGGGTCCCTTTGGTATGTTACTAGAAGGTTCTGTCGCTTTAAAAACCCTCAGCCCACATTTCCCCCAGCCCATACGCATTCCACATATTTGGGGATCAGTCTGCTCACCATCCGTACTGGCCGCCCCGAAATGCTGACACCCACTGTGCATTTTCTTGGAAGGCTTTAAGCCCCTCCGTGAAAGTTCTCAGTTATCTCCTCTCTTGGTTCCAGAAGTAGCTTCTTTATCCCAACTGGGAAACTTGCTGTAGTCCTCGATGTTTTGGAAACAAAATGTGCGGCGGGAGAATTCCTGCTTTGTGAAGACTGGATCACTTTGTTCCCTGGCGCAACAGTCTCTCCTTTGTATTAAACATCTGAGAACAGAAGCTCTAAATAACATTTTTATACTCCCTGTTGATGTGAGTTTCTTTATTTGGGGACAACAGTTCGGTGCTTGTTCTGCCATCAAGTTCTGATGTCCTTTCCCCTTTGTAAGTGACTGGGGTGCTCCGGACCCCACCGCCTGGAATTGCACTTGCGTGGTGGGGCTTGGGGGGCCTCCCCCGGGACGTCTTGTTGGGTCTCTTCTGTGTCATGAGTGGCCCGTGTCCTAGTGGGATGGACGGCTGCTCAGAGCAATGGCACCTAATCTGCTGGCCTGACCGTGAGCCAGCCAGATACAAAGGGACCAGATGGGCAGACAGACCAAAATAGCCACTTAGCCACCTCCTTCCTGGAAGTGCAGAAGGGCTACCCTGGAGGTCCAAGAAGGCCTAATTTGGTCAAAAACCATCATTTAAACAGGAGGTTGAGTTGTGACCCTGGCGTGAGTTCCCTGTCTCCAGTTTTTTATTGTCACCGACCTCATCTGCACATCCTCGGGTCCATCAGCCAGATCAGCAACAACCTAATTGGCAACAAATACCTGTAACACCAAAGCACTTCTGTTCATTTCCCTTTATTTGGTATTTGGACAGAGTCCTTGTATTTTTACTCCAAAGAAGGTAAGTGTATGCCCTCTCATCTGTAGGCAAACCCAATATTACAACAATTCAATTTTGTAAGACCAAGTAGGACACTTCCATTTATTTTTCAGAAAATGTATCACCCCATTCCAAATGGCATAGATAAAATAATAAAAATGTGATCCACTCCCCAAGAATGTGTACATTTCTGTGTAAGTTTCAAGACAATCGCTTCTTCTGACTTGTTTGGCAAATAAGACTTTGAGGTGAGACTGCACTGCATGGCTGTCCTGTAGCGCATACAAGGAGCTCCCTGGCTCTGGAGTTTTATCACTTTGGGTCAGAGAGGTGTTTCTCGCCCCTCATGCCTTCAGTGAGTTTTGATTTCATGCTTGTTGTGGGCCGAGCGCAGCGCTGGTTCCTGTCCGGAACCGTTGAAACCGTGGCGTTGCTTTCGCCCTTGGAGGAAGAGGCTGTGTCTTAGCCACATGCCAGCCGCTGGTCCTTGGTGCAGCCAGGAGGGCCCCGTGAAAGCCGACACACCATGGAGGCCCCAGGAGCCTTAAGCGCTGGCATACACTGTCATTTTATAAGGGAAGAACTACTCCTATTTAACCTTTCCTTGCAAACTTAAATGGGAACATCACTCTCTGGACAGACTAGCTCAAGTGATAATAAAAAATATCCTTTACTAGGCAGACTGACAGTACCTGCATTAGTGTTTGGATAAGAACGAGCTGCTGGAGGGGGGATGGAACCCTTCTCCAGACCTTAATTGATTTTTGTGTTCATTCTGCTTCTTTTAATTCTTTGTGGAAAAGTGATTTGTAGGGCAAAGTGGCTTTCCACGTTAGAGGCGCTGGGTTATGTAATACTGTTCTTATCAAAAGATCATTTCTGCTTGTTTTGCCTTTTTTTTTTTTTTTGCCCCTAATCCAGCTCATGTTTATTTTTCTTTTTCATTTTCTTTCTTCTTGTTTATACAGTTATATTGTTCCTCTAATTTCTCCCGGTTCATCAGTCCCCATCATCTGTCAGGGGAACGGGAGGAGATAGGCAGTACTTGGTCCATTTTTCTTTTAATTTTAAAAATCAGTTGGCTGGATATCTTTAAGAAATAGTCACCTTTTCCCTGGTGAGTTTGTTACATAATGTGGAGCCTTGTTGGTTATAAGTCTGATCCCTAAGAAGCTGGGTTGTGTTCATTCCTAGGGATTAAGGGACCAGCCCAGTTTGGTTGTGCCTTCAGGGTCAGTGCCATCACCCACTCCTGCTGACCGGGGTGAGCCTGGCTCCTGAACGAGGCAGCTCCTCGCAGGGGTACCCTATTGTGTAAGGAAGTTCTGTAGAACAATAGCCACGAAAATCTCTTTTCGTAACAAGATTGTGAAGCTGTCAATCATGTGCCTCTTAAACAGTTTGCCTAATGAATCCAGAGCTTGGCTCTCTGAAGGGTGTTGGCATTTTCTCAGTTACGTGGCAAGGAGACTGCCCGTGTCCTCACGCGATGCGTTGCTGTGTGCATGTGTGGGGGGGGGGGGTGAGGAAAGGGAGACAGTCCATGGTTAGGTGCTCTAGGGACAGACTTGTTAGGCTTACGCCATAACTGAAAAGACAGAATTGGTTTCTGGCTGTGCTGATGTGACCAAGAACAAAGCAGATGAGAAAGGGCCAGATATGATCAAAACACATCTAATATCTCAGGTTTCTGGAACATCTGAGTCTCAGGGTTTGGTCTTCATTACGATATGCTGAGAAAGTGATGTTTTAAAAGCAAGAAGGGGGAAAAGGCAGATGTGTGGGCTTGAATGGAGTCCCTTCTAAGGGACCCACCCTCTCTTCTGTACGCGGCGCTGGAAGGAGAGCTCCGTAAAAGGTCACATAATATAAATTGAGCCCTTCTGTTCCTTCTGCTCAGTATAGAGTCACACAGGCAGTGGCTTTGCAAACTGTGACTTGATTTCTCATGAGCACAATTCATCTGTGTCTTGGGAAGTCTGTTCGGGGTGACCCTGCCACCTGCAATGTGGAAGGGACCACACCCACTGGATCTGGATGTCTGAGAGCCAGGAAGGCCGGGAAGGTAACCTCCTGGGTGGCTGGCAGGTGTTACCGGAAACGGAACGCTGGGATGAAAAGAAAAGCCGTCCCCACCTCCCCGGGGGAGGTGCATTGACTGCAGTCAGGATCCTAGTCCTGCTGAGATGCCGCCCCTTTGTTCTGCTCCCTGCGAGCTCCCCTGCGTGATGGCGGGGAGACATTTCATTGGGTGTTCATCCACCTGGCACAGCCTCAGGGCCAGCACATGACAGGGTGGATGTGCGCGGGGGCCTCTGGTGCACACACACCGCATCTGTCTTCTGCCTTGTTTCCCTCCCAGGGCGAGCTGGGAACACTGCCCCGCTGTCCTGGCCTCACTCTAGGATCCATGGTCATCAATAGGCCTGTTCATGTGGGAGGTGACTACACATTTTGCCGCAACATCACAGGCTGCTGGGCTCAATGTGACCATTCTTCTTAGAGCGAGCGGAGGGTATGGGACCTCTCCCGTCCGTCCGTCTGGGAAAGTCACCGCCTGCATCACAGATCCAACTTGATCCAGGCCACCAGGGATCACTCAGCATTTCTTTTTGTGGGTTAAATAAAATCGGATGAGCAAACGATTATGATTAAGCTCTATTGTGAGGTTTTCTGATACCATGTAGCCTAATCACTGAAATCTTTGTCAGGCATTGTTTTGAGTGTTAATCCACAAAAAAGGCCAGTGACGAGCTCCCTGAGGTTCTCTGTTTTCACTGTAGTCAATGCTTAATCATCCAAGTCAATGGGCAGAATTACTGTCATCGATGATACAAACCCACAAAAAGTCCAAAAATACTTGAGTGGGGGCTGGCAGGCGTGTGAGTGCACATGCGCACAGACATTCAGCCGCTGTGAGTCCCTGAGGACAGACAGGGACAGTGTCCGGGGAGTGTCCGCTGCAGGGGTGGGGGCGAGGCAGGGGGCCGGGCGGAGGACATGGTCGTCAGTCTACAGAGAAACCTGACCAGGTTTCGCTCTGATGCCATCCCATGGATATTTTATTTATGCCTTTTCAAGATCAAAGTAACACATGCGTGTGGTTAAAAAGCCAAATAGTGCAAAAGGTGTTTAATACACAGTAACAGCCCAGATGCTGCCCCTCTGCTCCCTTAGACCCACTTCCCAGAGGCAATGCCTTTATCCCTCCCACGCTTTTAAAAAGTTCTTTTGGTGATTATCTTCATCTCTTCAAATAACATAAATATACCAGCTGGACAAAGGCCCTAGGGCAGCTGTAGCTAAGTACCACAGACAGGGTGGCTTCACGCCATAGGCGTTTATTCTCTCCTGGTTCTGGAGGCTGGAAGTCCAACATCGAGGAGCCGGCAGGGCCACGCTCCCTCTGAAGGCTCCAGGCGTGGAGACGGGAGGGAACTGTTCTCTGTCTTCCAGCCTCCGGTGGTGGCTGTCCATCCTTGGTGGACCTTGGTGGGCAGCTGCCTCGTTCCAGTCTCGGCCTCTGTGGTCGGGAGCGTTCTCCCTGTGTTTCTGCCTTCGTGTGGTGTTTCCCACTTACAAGGACAACAGTCATTGGATGAGAGGCCCCTCCGATGACCTCCTCTAAACTTGATTACATCTGTGAAGAACTTGTGTCCAAAAAAGGTCACATTCGCAGGTACCAGGGTTAGAACTGGAACGTATCTTTGGGGGCACAGTTCAACCCCTAACGTCACTCTTTCTCAGTTTATAAACATTTGGTTTTGTTGACTTCGTTCCTGGGTACATGGCACTTCTCTCCCTTATTCAGCCCCATTTCTCCCCCGAGCTCCTTCCCTCCGTGGAGAGGTCACCCTTCCTGGTCCTCTTAAAGGACGTTGCTCACATCTCAAACACATTCTTGAAAATTTCATTTCTTATTCCATTAACCATAAAGAACATCACTCAAGTACCCATTAAAAAACAGAATATTAGCCCTTCTGGCTCCCCTCCCCTCTCCCACATCCCCACCTCTGTCAGCTAGTGCCAAGGTTGGTGACACCTGGGTTCTCAGGTTAACTGGATGGTTAAATCCTTTGCCATCTGTCCGCAGACACAGAACGGATGTTTGTCTGTATCTTCTATACAGAGGCCTACAAGTGGAAAGCCAGTAAACAGGGGTCTTATCCTTCACCGTTACGCCTGCGTCTACTGGATTATATTGCCTTTGCCTGCCCTCTGGGTTTTAATTAAAATGCTTTCTACCTTGTGAGAATGGCAATACAAATGTGTGTTTTGTAGCATTTAAGAACCTACATTTCATTTGATTTTAGATGGCATCATGCTTTTCTAGCTGAGTTTGGAAACGCCGTTTATTACTATAGCTTGAAATCCTTTTGCGTTCCATGTGGAAATGAAGCGTTGTGTCTTATTAGAGAACGTTTGATGACATGTTCCCTATAGGTCTCTCCTCTTTATGAGTTTCTAACAGCAGGTAACTCATTCCCAGGCAGAGCTAGCCAAATTTTTGTATTTCAGCTCTTTTATTTTTGTTTGATTTTTTTTTTAAGTTCACGGACCAATACAGAGGTGCTAACTTCTTATTTTGCCAAGTTGGGATATTAAGAAATCAACTACTGTTTACTCTTACTGGTAAAATAAAAAGCATGTAACACCAAAAATAGGAAGGACATAATTTTAGAATAAATTACACTATTTTAAAATGGAGTGAATTTAACTTTAAAAAAAAAATCACTACCTTCCCTGTGTTTTTTCCCATTTTTGTGTAGACTGGTAAAAACAGACTGGATGCAGGGTGTCCTAGATCAAGCTGAAAATGGACTGGATGGAGGGTGTCCTAGATGAGCCTTGTTTTGTGGACACATGTTTGGTTTTAATGGATGTCGAACGTGACTGTTAATTTCTCCACTTACTCTCGGCTAGTTGGGTTGGCTCATCAGCGCCTGCTGTGGAGGACACTCAAGACAAGGGGGCAGACGCCATGTGGGGTAGGAAGGTTATTCACCCTGCTTTGTGACCCCAAGCTATAAATTGACCCCTGTGTCCCTAACCGTGAACCCCTAGTCCAGGCTACCAGTGCTGGCTCATAAATGTGGGTGTCGGGCATGAGAGCACACAGGTGAAAGGGATTGTCCATGTGTACAGGTCTCGCACGTGTATGTAGCCCCTGAGTAAGTCACCCCAACTCTGTATTCATTTCTTTTTCCTTAAAGTGGTCACAAAGCAGTATCAGCCCGTATGTATATATATATTCTCCCAGGGTTAGTTTGTAGCTGAGGTTCTATAAGTGGCAAACCTAAGCACTTAACCCTTGCACAATGACAGCTCTTTTATAGCGCTCTTAAACCAAACTAAATCTAAAACAGACTGAGACTACTGACTATTTGTCTCACTGAATATATGTGATTAGTTAATCATCCAGTTACGTTCTTTCTGTCCGGGAGGCACTTCTAGGTTGGGATACCACCATTGCGAGGTTTTAGTACCTTCCCTTGCCACACGCGACTGAATTTAGTTTTCAGAATGTTAATGTTTTTAATATATGACATTTTGTGAAATCCCCCCAAGTAAGAACAGAATTAATTCCTCACCGTTTTTTTTTTTTTCTATTTTGCTAAGAAATGTTCGTGTGTGTGGCTGTAACTTACCAGAGACAGTTGTAATAATGGTAACATATAACACATGGCACTGCCTAGGATGGTGTGGTTTAAAACATTAAGTGATCTTCACAACATCCCTGAGAAGTCGTTAGACCTTGTCTTCCCACGTTTTTTACGTGGGGGAAATCCAGGGCAGACCAAGGTTAAGAAGCAAGTAGCCCAAGTTTACTCAGCAAGTCAGTTGCAAAGTGAGAAAAGGAAGTCCAGTCTCTTAAAACCACACCACCTAGGCTGGCTAGCAAGTGGCATCTCTCTGAGTCCATATTCTCAACTTTCAGGATTCACACTAGACCATTTTGATTTTTGATGAACTGAACAAATGACAGTTGAATGAATCAAACGTGGCTTTTCAATTCGAAGCACAGAGTTGAGTCCATGGGCTATTGTGCTCCTGAGTACAGCCCAGTGTCCATCGAGGAGGAAGGGGCTCTAAACCCGCAGTATCACTGAGTTTGGTTCGTTTGTTAGAAGTAATGGTCTGGATCAAGCAGTTCACATTGTCATCCCGTTTCCTTTGTGAGCAGTACCACATACTACAGAAAAGATCCAGCCCTCGTTTATGGAGCTGGGAAAGGTGACAGGTGCTGCCCTTACACTGCTCTGGCTCCGTGTCGCCTGGCTCTTGTGGACCTCTGCTGTGCCATCAGTAAAATGGGAAATTGATGTTAAGTGCTTGAAAGCAGAGGATCAGATCAGACTTTCCCACTGTATGTGCTTGGACTTCCAAGAGAATCAGGAATCAGACTTGCAACCAAATGCTCTTTGGGTCCAAGCACTCAGCAGCCAGGGACCCCAGGTACAGGTACAGGCAGACCGAGCATCAGGAGCTTAGAATTCTGCTCCTGTACGTTTCATCTCTGCCCAAGTTCCCCATGACCTTTGGAAGGCCTCATCCCTGCTGTCTTTTTATTCCCATCCCACAGTTTTTGCTGAAGTCCAGGGAATGCTACAGGTGTGCTGTCAGGACGGTGCCTTGTGGTGATCCCCTTGAAAATACGATCTTCACTGGAGTTGGAGTCAGATTCTTTGTGCGAAGAATGAGACTGGTACAACTCAAAGAGACCATCTCATATTATCTCCTTTCCAGAACTCATATTTGGAATATATGTACTAATTTATAATACAAACATTTGGAAGTTTCAGATAACGTTGGACTACTGAAAAAACCTAGCATTGATTATGCTGATCCCATTTATGAGGCTTACTCATCAGAGAAAGACGGAATTCAGTACAAGCACATTTTAGTTTTTGCCCAGTCATGTTGGGAATTGTTATGAAGCAGAGAAACCGCCAGGCATCACTTTATCTCCCAAGCAAACATTCTAAATAGTCGAGAGTTTTCTGTGCTCAAAAGGAAGCCTTCTCTCCTGCTGACGCTGGCCAAACAAATTGGGGCTCCTGAAAATAAAACCTAAAGACAGAGTAACTTAAACAAGCTTTCAGTGGGTGGAAAGTAAACATTAACTTTATATATATTTCAAGAATGTAAAAGACACAGGTGGTAAATGAATCCTCCTTGATAAGAAACAAATGCTTAATAAGGTGGGAAAAAAAAAGAAAACATTCAGTGGTTTTTGGAACTGTGCAAGTCCAGACAGTTTCTTTCTTTCCTTTTTTTTTCTTTCCTGGTTAGCTGCTCATAGCCACAAATATGTATATTATTTCCTTCTTGCCCACAATTATACTAAGAATCATCTTTCTAATATTCTGGGGAATCCCAAATAAAAATCTCATTTTCCTAAAAAACAGATAAGTCTTTAACTCCAGCAATTAAATTATTCAGTTATTCACATCTAGAATGTGGAAGAAATAATCAAATTGTTACAATGATGGAAGTCTCTGGTGTCCACCTCAGAGAGTTTTCTCCCCAGGTTTATACAGTAAACAGCTGATGTTCTTAGGGAGGGATTTGCCCTGGTCACTGATATTTGGAAATAGCACTTTAGAAGCCTCCTTCTCTCCGGTGATTAGGCTGACCCAGTTACGCGATATAGCGGTAGAATCACAGAATATTTTAATCCTTTTTGTAGATATATTTTTATATGGAGACTAGTTATTAACTATTTTGAATATACTTCTTGTGCAAGCATGTCAGAGTAGGAAACCGAGCTAACGCTGTAGTGGGTCAGGGCAGTGTCAGGTCTTAGCACCGTGGATCCAGGACAGCCTGCCTGGATTCCAGCCTCCGCTCTGCCCTTTTCCACCCAGTTCTCAATGTTTCCTTTTTCCTCATCTGTGAAGTGCCAGTTATAATAATAGCAGCTTCCTCATAAGTGCTGTTGGGAGTTAATATGAGTCAAGAGCTGAGAACAGTGCCTGGCGTGCCCTGAACACTGTGGCAGGAGCGTCTCTGGTTATTTTTCACAATGAGGGAAACAAGGAACTGTGTTCCTCCCAAGGATAATCCGATTTGCCATTAAAATATGTTTTTGTTTATCAAGTTGGTAACTATTGTCTGTGCATTCACGTAAAAAAAAACAAAGCCAGCAGCCAGCGATCCCTGAAATAGCAGATGCTGGGAAGCTATTTATTTTGCCTACTCTGCTTCTTTCTTAATTCCTGCCTGCTGCGTCTTCTACTTCTACATCTGATAGATTTCTCTGTGCAGAATTTCTCTGTGCCAGACCTGTGAAGCACCAACCCCATCAGATTTACTTGGATATGGGAGGAAGTAAAACACTACTTTTTAAAGGCACTCTCCCACTAAGACATGAGGACATACGCAGAACATGAATGAGTAAAGGGCATTTGGAATGTGAATAAAGCAAGTGATAAAGTTGGTGGTGTCCATTTGCTTGAAAGTAAATTTTCCGTAGATAAACTATGATCAAGATTCATCAAGTTCTGTTTCCTTGTAAATTTTTACTTCTTGTATCTAATAATCTTAGTGAATGAAGATCTCATTGATGTCTTTTTTGAGATATAAGGAAAATTAGCATCACTCATAATTGAAGGTTAAAAGATTGATAGGCATAAATTCACCCTTGGAACTCATTTTTATCTTTGTTTTTGATTTCCAGAGGGCAGACCTAATGAGTTCACTACTTAACACTGATTAAACAATTTGCCTTGACATTCAAGTATAAAATACCCTCCTTAGTCATTCTTTTTCTTAAGGTCACACAGCCATGGTTGACTTTAAAGTACTCAAATTAAAAATTTCCCCTGCTGCCCGTATGGAAATGCCACGTCCTCCTTCAGCTGAGTTGCACATTATTATAAAGAGCAATATAAATCCTCCCAGGCCAGTATTTAACTTAATTTGATTATTCATGGATTTGTGACTATTATTATTCGTTGCCGGTTTATTTTTGTCGCCAATTTTAATACTCTTCTTTAACTTGTGGACCACATGTGGCTTCAGAAACCCTCTGACAGACAGTAATTCCACTAGTAAGTGGGAAATTCACTTACTGGTGTTCAAAATACCTCAAAATGCAAATAAAGAAGTCTGAATTTTAAAATTTGAATTATTGAGAGATGACTATGAGAAAGAACATGTAGTTTATCAATTGACTGTATCTAAGAGAAAGTCTCCCTTCCCCACTAGAACTGTAGGAGTTTTGAAGAGGGTATTTTTTTTTTTCAGTTTTATTTTATATTGAAGTGTAATTGATGGACAATGTCAGTTTCAGGTGTACAGCAAAGCAGCTCAGTTATACATGTACATAGATACGTTTTCTTTTCTTTTCAGATTCTTTTCCATTATGTATTATTAAAAGGGTATATGTTTTTGACATAAAATAAAAATATGCTACCATCACCATGGTTACCGTATTTACTGAACTTGTACCCACCACAGATTTCATGAAACATAACCAAAGTGATCAATACTTCATGAGAGAAGCCAATAACTTCTAATGATAAGTGATCATGCCAAACTCTGCAAGTGTATTACTTGCGATATTCAATAATAGCAGAATTTCATTCTCGTGGCTTGATTGACTTGGTTCAAATTTCACTAATTAAAAAATTTTCATTTCCTTAATAGCAATTTCAAAAATTCACTTATCTTCTTCGCCTTTGCACAGGGTAGAGGATTTTAATGGAAAACAAAGGCTCACTGTGTGTTCTTCCTTGCCCCAGTGGCCGTAGTCTGCCACTCATTTCAGATATGCAAATTCCTAGTTTAATATGTAATTGCACATGCTTTTCTTGAGGGCCTCTTTGTGGAGGGAGGATGACACACTAGCAGGAGTATGTGTTTTGGAGTCAAACTGTTCTTGGCTCAAATCCTGGCACAGTTTCTTGCTTACTGTGTGGCCTCAAGTAGCCTCGTTTTTCACGTACGTGACCCAGGGGTTGTTTAAACTGAGACAGGAGATGCTTAAGGGTTAAGCGGGAGGATGGAGGTGCTAGTGTACGGCGTTCAGTGGGTGCTCAGGTGCTTCCCTGCTTCTCTTTCCCTCTCTTCCTGAGTGGGGACCTACTCCTGGAAGCCCTGTCTGCAGTGTAGCTGCAGGGCAGCGCATAGATGCCTGAAACCACCCTTGGCTTTAGGAAGCCAAACAGTATCGTATCGTGACATTTTAAGGCCAGTCCCTTCATGGTGGGGGCCTTGGTTAACAACTCTGCTAAATTCAGGGGTTGACCTTTACTCCGTGATGATTTCTAAGAACACTTCCGTCTGACTTTCTATGACTTGATGATCCTACAAAGCAATAGGTTCAGGAATAGGAAACTAGCAATGGGTGTTCAGTGGGCCGAGTTCACCACAATGATGTATCGTGAAGGACGGTTCAGTTGGACTTAATGACAGACTGGATGTGATTAGCCATGAATCAGAAATTGCTCTAAAGTCGAGTTCTCCAGTATGTCCTCTACAAAACACTAGTTCCCCAAGATGGTAACAGGTATGAATTGAGAAAGGGTTTCTGAAAGTCACATGGGACTTTCCTGTAGGACTTCAAATCTTTCATTTGCTCAAATGCTTTCTGATTCCAAAATGGGGGAATGTAGTCATTTTCCGAAGCATTTCCAAAACGTGTTGCATCGTGGAATCAGAATTACTTTGCACCCATGTATCATCTTGCCAGACTAGTTTTTCATGGGAGGTATTTGGCAAAACACTGCTCTATGGTTTTAAACCAGGAATGTGGTAGAACACGGGTGCCATTGACTCAATATGCTGTTGCCCACTTGCAAGGCCCCGTGGAGGCCAAAGAAGAGTAAGACCCAGTCACTGCAGCAAGTCTGGGACAGGGTTCAGGTGTGGCCTTGGTGACTTGGTGGCACGGCTCAGGGCAGTAATGGCCCAGGAAGATGGTATCCCGGCAGGTTGCTGATGCAGAATCAGTTGGGGCAGTGTCCTGAGGGCGGAGAGTCCTGGTTTCTGCCTTGGATGTATTTCTCTCTTTCTCTCTCTAAAGCTCTTGTAATGGTATTTTTATCCAGTTCACCTCAGAGAAATTCTGAAGAGAAAATGAACATGAGTGCCCATCTCAGGCAAATAGAATTAAACCAGTTGGAACTTTCATTCAGGAGATTTTTTAAAAATTGACTCTGAGCTTTAGTTTTGAGAACAGTCATCCTTGGTATCTGAGAAGAATTGGTTCTAGGATCACCCATGGAACCAAACTCTGAGGATGCTCGAGTCTCTTCTATAAAGTGGTGTAGTATTTGCATATAGCCTACCATGTCAAAGTCACCCCTAGATTACTTATAACACCCAATACAGTGTGAATGCTGTGTAAACAGTTGCCAGCCTATGGCAAATTCACTTCTCGCTTTTTGGAACTTTCTGGAATTTTTTTTCCCTGAATATTTTCCACCTGTGGTTGGCGGAATCCGTGAATGTGGCACTCACGAACACAGAGACCGGCGAAGCTTGGCTGTTTCACCATGACATTGCCACTCGGCTCTAATGTCAAATATGTAATCCAAGGTGAGGAGCCTGGAAAAACAAACCACACACGCAGGCAACCGACTCCTTTACGTGAAATGTGGAATTTAACTGTTGGTTGAACTTGATGGCATGGTCTCCATTCTCCCTCCTTGTAGATGACATAGGAACTAGGGCCTCCTGGCAGGCTGTCGTGGGACGGACCTCTCCTCCCGCCCTCAGGTCTGTGGGCTGCTTCACCGCTGGGCTGTTCTGCCTGTTAGGCCTTAGGAAATTGTTTGGCAGAGATTGTGCTGTTATTTTGCTCATGTTGTGAATAGCGTTTCTCTTGACCTTTTGTTATTTACTGAAACCATCCAGCCTGTTTTCTTTTAAGAGAAGCATGAATAGAAGGGGAGTCGGCCCAGGCTGACTTTGGTATCGGAAGACTGACTTCAGGCAGCTTGGCTTCAAGGAGACTTTTTCAAGTTAAGAGGTCATTGGCCTCCTTGTTTCTTATTCCCATGATTTGAAGGGGTCTTTTGGTGGTGGAGTGGGCAGGGAGGGTTTCTCACTAAAGCAAACACATGTAAGGTTAGTCATTTACTTAAAACATTTCACCACATCTGAAAACACAGCCCTCTAAGCATTTTCTTCTGATACCTTGGCTTAGCGGGCTGTCCGAGGCCTCTCCTGGTTTGAACAGTGATGTGACGTGTTGCAGAGGAAGACAGCTCTGGACTGGTGACTGGGGGCCCGGGCAGCCCTCACTCCCGACTCTCGGGTCTCATGTGTTTCTCAGTGTCTCATTTCTCCCTTTTCTCTGCCTACCTGTGCCTGCCCCACCTGTCTGCACCTGGTAGAGGACTCCCCATTCACCGCAGGGAGAGGAAGTACCAAGATCCCATTCCGTGGCTGGAGATGAGAAAATGTGTACGTGTGTGTATTTAGAGAGACGTTTGCTCCCATCTCCCCGTCTATTTACCTACTTCTGGTCTCCTTCTGCCTAGACTGAAAATTCAACAGGAAAGCCTGCCTTTTCGTTGGGATCCCCGTAGCTCTGGAAGTCAGCTGCTAGTGTCAAAAGACATCACTCACATTTGTGTCACGTTTATTCTCTTAGCCAAGAAAAATGACCTTTGCGTACATAAATCAGCCTGAACGATTTCTGTGTCGTTTTGTAATGACCTGTGGGTTTGAGGATTGCCACAGTCTAATACCGGGCCATTGCTTTGGAGATGTTTCATTCATTTCTTCAGCCGTTCAGTCAACAAATACTGCACTGCCCTCTGCGCTGGGATACACCGGTGAACAGAAGCCATGGGCTTCTCATGGAGCCGGTAGATGAAGGCAGAGATGCAGATGACAGCGAAGTAAACCGGAAAGAGAGGGAGCTGGTGGACAGCTGAAGGATAATGCCGGGTAAGCCGGGATGCGCAGACCTGTTTAGATGGAAAGAAGGGCAAAATCGTGGCTTATTACAGTCCTCTCTCCTCCCCGCACCCCGTTCTTTATCTAATGACCTGATTACCCTTTAAACCTCTGTGTCACAGGGAACACCCAGGCAACATCAGAAAGATGCTGTCTTATTAGAACCCTGGTTGTAATGCAGAAGCTGCCAAGTTCAGTGTGAACCTTTCAGAAACGTAGTTTTCCTTCCCCATCCACTCTCCACACCTCTCCAATTCAGAGAGGCTTCGTGGTACACGATCAGAAGATACGTTGACTTCATTTCTTAAGGGAAAGTCATAGGAAATCCTTTAAAATCCTCTGACTAGTAAAAGAAGCAGCATAGAACTTCAAGTGCAGTTAGGCTGTGTTGGGCAAGCTACTGCCAGATGAACACTCACTTTCTCATGGCACTTTAAAAAACTTTCTATTTTTCAGAAACAATAGACGTAAGAAGTTGCAAAAGTAGCACCTGAGAGGCCCTGTGTATCCTCCCCTTTGCTTCCCCCAGTGATAATAACATCTTGCAGGACCATAGCATGTAGAGTAATGTATATAGTATACACATTAGTAACACAGGGAGACTGACATCTGTGTCATCTCCAGACCTTATTCAGATTTCACCAGTTTTCCTGGTATTGGTCTGTGTGTGTGCGTGGATGTGTATAGATTCCTGCAACTGCCACTGCCTTCAGGATACGGAACTATTCCATCACCTCGAAGAAGCTCCCGTGTCTCATGGCACTTTTGTGTATGAGAACTAGCAGCAGACGTTATCCTCGTCTGGATCATATTCTGGATGAATCTGTAGTGAGCGAGGTTAGAAGAACCTCTGAAATCTGTCACTTGGTTTGGCTGCCATGGAATCTGCATAATTCACTTACAAATGGAGACCCTTGGTCTGACTTGTAGGAAGAGCATCTGTAAGCCCAGAACTAAAACCCCACAGGTTTGGGTAAATAACCCTGACCTCATCAAGGGAGCCTGTCAACTGATACCAGTTGACTTTTTTTTTAAATTGAAGTATAGTCAGTTATGATGTGTCAATTTCTGGTGTTCAGCATAGTGTTTCAGTCATATATATATACACACACACATCCATATATTCATTTTCTTATTATTTTTCGTTAAAGGATACCAGTTGATTTAAGAGGTTAATACCGGTCATGTGAGCTCAATAGTTTACTTCTGTCCCCTTTCTGATGCCACATAACTTTGGGGACTTAATTTACAGCGGACTTCTAGTACAATATTTCCTGAAGATGGCCGAGGAACCAAACATAGTAGTAATGGGGAAACAGGTAATTTCGTCAGTGGATGCATTCCGTATAGAAAAGATAAGAAATTATAGAAAGATACCCCTTTTTTTGTGTGGAGGAAAGAAACCTTTGGGACGTGCAGTTAGTGAGAACATGAGGTGCAGGCTGAAAGGGAAACAGCTATAAACAGATTGAGGGAGAGACAACGGGTTTAAGGGAAAACATCTGCCTGCATCTGACATCCAAAAGCTGCATCTGTGGCCCAGGATCAATCTTGTCATGCTTAAAAAAGGAATGTGAGGGGGCCCAAAGCAGGCTCTGAAAGTCTCTTTTTTTTTTCCTCGAGATTTTCTATTTGCCTCGCCCAGAACGCTGCCAGCGCCTGATGAAATAAACTCATGTGGTCCTATTTCTTGGTGCTGGAGTAGCAGTCCTTGGAAGCTAACTTTAGAATGATTGATTTAAAAGACATTTTACCTGCATTGTTCTAGACACACTAATCAGAGGAGCCCATTTAGTTTGCTACACGAAACTTCTGGAACTTCCCCAGACAGACTCTTCAAAGATTTCGTATTTCAGGTCAAAGTTTTCAATATTAAGAAAGCTGGAAGCCAGAAGAAAGGGGCAGATAAGTTCTCGTGAAGCCTCAGAAGAGATTAAGAACATCTCTCTCGATACTGGATACAACCTAAAATGTGTCCAATAAGTCCTTGACTTATGTATTATTTTTCCTCTTGAGTCACTTGTCTGTGTCCTGTTGGCACAACCCAAGAAGCTGGCTGAAAGGAAATAGAGATCAAGGGTTGCCCACAGATGTGCTGGTTCTCCATTTCTCGGAGTGGAAGCAAAAGGATTGTGAGTAAAGAGTTCTTCTCAGCAACAGGGCGGGGGCAGGGGGCTGTTGCAGTGAGAGTGACTGATAACAAGGTCTGGTGGCACTAGAGTGTTGCAGAAAAGCAGCAAGTTGTGATCCCCTGCCTTTGTTCTTAGGAGTCTGTGGCATATTCATTTTTCACTCCCCAAGGCAAGCCTGTAATAGACTCTCAACATTTGTTGAAATTAATTGGGCCATATATACAGTGTATCATCTGCTTCCCAGATTTCTCCTCTGTAATGTGGATGTCCTAGCTCTGTGTTAAAAATTAGGACAAGTTATAGAAACATCAGATAATTTGCTTCAAGTCACATGGGTTGAACGTGGTGGGCTTGAACTCAGGTATTTCGACACCCTCCCCTTCCCCAATGATACCTTCCGTTTGTGAGTCAGGGGTTTGTCCTTTTCCTAAGGCACAGAATCCTTCTAATCTAGAACTGTTTCGTGACCCTGACGATGACCGATGGGGTTTGAAGTTCCCCACCTTAGAGCAACCATTGCAAAAACTGTCAGCTGGGCACTCATTTGTACGTTGTTTGCTGTATATTTCCTTAAGCCTCGAAAAGCACTAGTTGAGTTTTTCCAAACCAAGCAATTGACCTCAAGACTTGGCATCCTTTGGATTTACACCATAATTCAAAGCCAAATCCTTTTTTAAAAAAAAAAAAAACTGTATTACACACAAAAGGTGGCCTGATAGTGAGGCAGAGGGTAATGATGGGAGGGGCACTCTCCAACTGGGCCAGGAGGGCAAGCCTGGGACATCTTGTTTCCATCAAGGTCTCGAAGCTGCCCCTTACCTCTCTGGGGCGCTGCACTTTTGAGATCTGCTGTGCTCTTTGTTAGCTGGATGTTTTCCAGTGGGTCATCAAGAGGAAGGCGTGTCCTCTGCGTTAATAACCTTTGGAAGGATTTTAGCAGTAAAATCAGAGACCCAACGATCTAGGGGAGAATAGGAACGGTCGGTGGGACGGCATTTATTCCCCTTTCCAAAAAAGTGTCAAGTTCACCACGCCCCAGCACCAGACCCTTCACCCAATAATTCTGAGGTCTCATGTCAGGCTTACTCAATAATGATGATGTAAATGGCAAAACTAGTACCTTCATTTTGGGGCTAAGAATGGTTCCTTTTAAAGGCATATGATATACAATATAAGCCACTCCCAGCTCTTACTTAGAATAATAGCTAATTTCTGTATGTGCTTTCCTGTTTCTTTGTTGTTGGTTTTTTTGTTTGTTTGTATTGTTTTTTGGTGGGTTTTTTTTTTTTTGTGGATTCATTAATGTGGAGTTCCAAAACAACTCTTGAATGTTTACATTTGCTGCCCTTGATGGCATAAAAGCACAGGTACCATATGAAAATTTGAAGAATATGTGAGGTGTATGGCAAAGAAAAAAACTGTAGATGAGGAAGTCAGAAAACTATGACCTGTGGGCCGAATCTGGCTCGTCCCTGGGTTTTGTAAATAAAGTTTTATTGGAACACAGCCATACTTACTTGTTTACAGATCGTCCATGACTGTTTTTCTATCAAAACAGCAGAGTTGAGTAGTTAATAGAGACTGGACGCCTTAAAATATTTGCTCTCTGGTCCTTTACTGAAGGCTTTCTAAGCCCTGGCAGAGACATCTCTGTGATATTTCTTTACTTCACCCATTTGTTTATTCATTTGTTCAGTGAACACCAACCCTGTTAAAGACACACACTGTGGGAAATGTAGAAATGAAGAAAGCAGTCCCTGATGTCCAGGAACTTTCCACGTAACAGAGACAAGTCATGGACTCAAACCACCACCTCCTGCAACACACACGATAGACGAGAAAACCAAATTGCTGTGAGGTTCAGAGGTGGCAGAGGCCCTGGGCAAACGGAAGGACTTGGGAATAAGCAAAAGGATCATCTCTTTCCTAACTGTGGCTCCCAGTGGTTCCCCAGTGGGAATTTCATGAGAACTAAGAGTCATTTCCTTCATGGGATTTTACAAATTGTAGTATTCAAAGGGTGGAAATGATTGAGATTTCTTTATCTGGAGGTGCATTTCCCCTGCAACTGTGTGGATAATCATATGTAGAAAATTTTTTTAGGATTTGAAGGAAGGCTTCCTTCTTCGGGGTGGGAGGACAGAAGGAATTCCTTTTTTATTGACTGTTCCCTGAGCATATTAAATGGTATTGATCTTAAAGAAGGGATTTTGGCAGGAAACCCCTGAAATATCAGATGGATTAAAAACAAGTAAAATCATAGAACCCCAGCCATGAATAAGCATGACTCAGTGGCTCTCTGAATGCCACAGTGTGCAGGTGGGAACGGAGCTGTGGGTGAAGGTTCAGGTCAAATGCCATCTCTTCCTGGAAGATTCCACGCGGGAAGCCTTCCCAAATCCTCCAGTTGGGGTTCATGTTTGCGTCTTCATTTGTGAGTTGCTTGAGGGCTGGGCTCACAGCCTTTTTGATTTTTGTATTGCCAGTAACACCTACTCCAGTATTTGTGTTTTCCACGTATCTATTGAAGTAACGTGAATTGAATGCAGACTGACACTATGTATTCAAAATCTAGGTGGCCAGTTTTGGTAAAGGACCTGAGAATTACAGGTTTATCTAAAAAATGACACGAGTAAGAGGCTTTTCATTCTGCTGCCATCAGAGGCTCAAAAATGTCAGCTAAATCCTGGCCAACCATTTTCTTTGTTCATAACAGTAACACTACCAGAATGAGTGCAGCTCATTTGTGTTAGAACACAGCCCTGTGATATTTCACCCACCGATAAAGTGAGGGTATCTGGTGAGAAGGCTACTGAAAGAAAATGATATTAGACCCCAACAGTTAATTTTAATCTTAGGAAGCACCAAACTGAAATATTTCACATTTCCTCCCTCTGGCTGGGAGAGCCCCTGTAGTTAGCCACCCAACAGCATCTCCTGGGGCTCTGGCTTCTCGTTGCCAAGAAACCCAAACCAGCCTCCAGTGTCTCCAACCGTTTCCTCAGGGCTCTGCTCTCACAGTAGCCTGGGTACCAGTCAACAGTGGTATGCCCCAGGTAAACACTGCAAGTTCTGGAAGCGCATGTTGCTCGTTCCCCCTCCCCTCCCTCAGCCCAAAGAAGAAAACCCAGTCCTTGTGTATGAAGAACACACCTCAGGGCATTTCCTGACAAATACATAAAGTCATCGCATACACGTGCAAGGGGCGTAGCCTATCCAAACTGTCCAAACACAGGCTCCGCTGTCTCCTTCAAGCCCCACCGGATATTTATGAATGGGATTGCTTCCTGATTTTCTTTTAACGCCAGTAGCGGAGACGTCAGAAAGCAACACCCCTAAAATGGGAAAGAACACTGGGAATCCATGCACTGGCAGCCTGCTGCGGCAGGAACCAGCAAACAGATTCCTTCACCCGTCATGAGGGGCTCCTGTCCCCACGGGATTTTTCCTGAGTTTCTGATTTAGAACAATCATTTTGGAAGGCCTCGAAATGCTTAGGTGAGATGAAATTGCTGATTATCCTAAGGTTCTGTTTTCACTGGAGTCTTTCTGGATGGCCGCTGATTCCGTCCCATTGAAAGCATTCGGTGGCATGCATCCACTCGGTTTCTGCCCACATCACTGCATTCCTGGGATGCCTTTTACAGGCCTTCGCAAGATCATCTGACAGCCGCCTGTGAGGTCAATGAACTTTATACATAATTAAACCTGCGCTGTTAGGAGAATTAATTTTTTTTCTCCCTGAGAAATGGAGGAAGAGGACATGTTAATATCGCCCTCCATTACCAAGTAAAAGTTACATGGAGTCATCAGGCTGGTTTCACATGATTTAATGCTGAACCGAATAAGAAAGTGGTTGCATCCTCTACTGGGCCTCACAGAACAGTCACCACCCACACTGTTTATTCAGACTCGGATCTTGGCCATTTGGGGTTTAAGCCAGAAGAAAAGGGGAAAAAATCCAACCCTGGAATGAACGCTTTTGAAACTCTGTATTCTTGATGAAATGCGGCCAAGGATTCTTTTAAAAAATCTATTTAAAATCAATTACTGGGATCATATTTTCATTTACGATGGATTGTTAGCAACAGCTAATTTTTCTGTTTCCATCCAGCCTTGGAGTTGAGGCTGGAGTTGGAATCATCTCTGTTTTGCCTGGGTATCTGATGCCGCCACCAAACTATGTGTGGGTAATTGGGCAACTCTGACCTTTGACCAACTTTCCATAAAATAACAAGGAAAGGTGTTAGGAGGCAAGGAATCGAATGAAAACAAGCCTCATGGATTGCAAAGAGTGTGCTTCCCGGCGGCGGGAGTTGGGGGTGGGGGGACGGGACACACAGGCGGGTCTGTCGTATTGAGAGGAGAGAGAAAGCAGAGAGGTATGCCTGGGAAGACAGGGACCAGGTCCATCTGTCAGGATTGCAACAAAAATCATCTCATATATCAGATTGTCTCTGGTTTTTAAAGCTCTCCAGAAGAGACTGTGGAACCTCCCTTGGTTACCCACCCTACTCTTTGGCAATTCCTACGGCCAGGAAATTCTTTCTTATTTCCAGCCTACAATGTGCATGTGGTGCTGCTTCAAGGCTGGGTTACTCAAGGGGTTACCTCCTCCCCCCCCCCCCCAGCATGTGTTGCCCCCAGAGTGGGACGGACCCTATGAGTCGCTGCTTGTTGAAGCTACAACCACTTTGACCTCTGTACCCAAGGGTCCCCAGGGCCCACAAGTGGGATTGGTGCTGGGAGCAGGATGGAGGAGTGTTTACTGAGACTTCCGGATACCGCAGTACTGTTTCCCGGCGTTTTATGTATGTCCCCGGGAGGAAAGGACATCGCTGTGACAGGTCCAGGAATGAGCTCATAGCCATGTGCAAACGTTAAATACGAACCTACTCTTTCAGATTTTAAGAAATCCAACTTTTAAGGAAAAACTCCTGAAAACCAGAAGGGACATAGATTCTAGAACTTCGCTGGCCTCACGATGGTAGTTCACCTCCTCAGTTGTATAAATCAGAAGAGCAGGAAGCCAGAGAGCAAAAGGGACCAATCCTGGACCAGACCTCGGGTCTCATGGCCCCAGCACAGCATCCTGCCCTTCCCAGGATAGTGTGTTCTGAAGGCGAAGTGATGCCGGGACTGAGGTCACTTTTCTCACTTCCCCCGGCCCCTTCCGCCTCCTCGGCAGATGTGCAGGGAATGTTCCCCGCTTCCACGTGTGAGTTACAGATTTCATTGAAAAGCTGTCAGATGACCCGGGCAGCCTGGCTCCTTCCCTTTTTATGACGTTATGTCATTGCCCTACCTCAGGCTACGGTCTGTTCCAGATAGGAAGAGGCTGTCTTCCCATGCACCCACCCACGCCGTTTTGCACCAAGTTCCCTTTGTGTATAAATTACTGAACGAGGGAAATGAGGGCTCTGAGCCCACAGACGGTTAAGCCTTGTGCCCACCGCGCCCATCCCTCCCTCACCTTCCTGTCCGTCAAGCGATAATCGTAACACTTGCCCTACCTGCCTCAGGGGCCTCTAGGAACAAATGATAATATCTATCAAGATCTTTAACTATGCCAAGCACAGGGTTCTTAAATTGTGAAATATTTTAAGCAAACAGGAAATACAGAGACTAAGATAGCAAGTGCATAGGTATCTACCATCGCTGTCACATCTTTATGCCATATTTGTTTCAGATCTTCTCACTTACCTTTAAAAAAGAGAGAGAGACAGAGAGAAAACAGTTTAAACAGTTCCCCAGTGCCATTCCCCCCTCCCTTCTCTGAGCGTCACAGTTACCAGTTTAAATTTGATGCATATGATTACCACGCACGACTGCATCTTTTACACCTGTGTGTATCTGTAGACGATGTGTATATTTTTAAATGTTTTCAAGCTTTATCTAAATGATATCATTGTCTTTGGGTTCTACATTATATTTGTAAGATGTATCTGTTGTAAAACACATACCTTCACTTCCTCTGTCTCCCATGCTGTTTAGTATTCTATCAAAGAAAGGGCGATAAGGTTGTTTCTAACTTTTAAAATGTCCATTTGAGGAATATTATAGCTGTTTCCAACAAAAATTTGACATTACAGATGATGCTACAACATGTACATGTTATTTGCCGATGTGTGGGAGAGTTGACTTTCTCTTGGAGATACAGGTAGGTAGGTAGGTAGGTAGATAGACAGACGTATACTATACACACACCCAGTAGCAAAGTAGTAAAATTAGCACATCTTCAACCTCCCTAGATGTCATCAAATTGCTCTCTAAAGTGATGGTACCAGTTCACCACCAGCATGGGTCTGGAAATTCCTACTGCTTCATATTCTCTCCAATACATGTCACCACCATATTTAAAATTCCCGGTTGCCCATCCAGTGGCTGTGTAGGGTTTAGATGTGATTTCCTGATTGCTATTGAGGTCGAGTGTCTTTTCATTTGCTCACTGAAGTCAGGTTTTCTCTTGTATGGATTTTCCCTTTTTATCCTTTGCCAGTTTTTCTTTTGGTGTGTTTATTTCCTTTTTAATTTATTGGCGTATACACTATATTCTTGATACCAATCCTTTATTATATGCATGGTACATGCCTGCTGTCGGTTTTGTAATATTATTTGTTGGTGGCGGTGTGCTGAGAGGTTTCATTGTTCACTAATTGTCCCAGAACCATCTAATAAATAGTTTAGTCATTTCCCACCGTTTTATAATGCTACCTCTGTTGCATCCCAAGTTCCTGTACATGGACGGGCTCTCTCTCTATTGTGCTGGTCCGGTTCTCCATATTGGCACCAAGCCTATTGTATCTTAATTATAAGGCGTTAATAAATGTCTTTATATCTATTAGGACAAGTCTTTGTCTTACATTTTTTAAATATTGTTTTGGCTTTTTTTTTCTTTGATTCCTCTAAAAATGTTCATGAAAAACTTTCTGGGATTTTAATATGAGTTTTACTTAATTTATGTATTAACTTAGGAGGAATTGATGTCAAATCCTCTCATGTCTGAGCATGATCTATATCTCTGTTTATTTAGGTCTTATGACTTTCAGTGAAGTTTTATAATTTGCTTTCATTTAACTCTTGTACCTCTTTCTTTAGATTTATTCTTAGGTTTGTCATGGTTTATTGCTGTTGCCCATGAGATCTTTTAAAAATTACATTTTCTAATTGGTTGATAAGGATGTCATGGATGTTTGTATATTAGTTTTGTCTCCGGCGTTCTTGTCAAACTCTCTTATGACTTGTAACTGTAGTTTCTCATGGATCCTCTATGTAGACAATCTTATGTGCAAATAATTCTTCTTTTGGTTCTCCATTTCAAATCTTTATTTCTGTTACTCCTTTTTCTTGTTTTATTGTGTCAGCCACATATCTCATACAAGGATGAATGGAATAGTGATAGAAAAAGCATAATTGTCTAGTTCTTGACTTTAAAGGGAATATGTTCCTAAAGTTTATTGCAGCTTCTTAGTAGAAACTGCTTAGTAAAAACTTCCTTCTGTTCTTGCTTGGCTAGATATTTTATTATATTTTAAAATTCTGGATGGGCGTTAAATTTTATAAATTTTTTTCTGCATTTATTATGTTGATTATATATAGTTTTTCCTTCTTAATCTGTCAGTGTGGTGAATTACAGTAACACTTTCTAATTTTGAATCTTTTTGAGCTTCTGGAATAAACCTTACTGGATCATTACAAACACACACTCACAGGCACACCATATATTTATCATGTGATAAATATGATATATATGATGCAGGATATGTATATACTTGATGTATGTCATACCAAAAAACATATATTAAAAATAAATATATATTTCTATACACACTACACTGCTGGTATGTTTGCTGATATTTTATTTCAGATTGTCGCATTGATATTTTTAACTGAGATTGACCTATTGCTTCCTTTCTTGTACTATCTACTTCTAAAATATACCTTTAAACGGAACTTATAAAAATATGTTCAAGAGCTTTTGTTGTTTTTCTATTTTGGTAACATTTTTCTGGGAGATTTTTCCATTTTATCTGATTTTAGATTTATTGCTTTAAAGTAGAGAGTAGAATTCTCATACTAAAAAAAAAATCTTCACTGCATTTGTGGTTATGGCTCCTTTTCATAGCTAATAGTGTTTATCTGTGCTTTCTTTTGTTTCTTTTGCTCATTCTTGTTGAGTATCTATCTATTTCATTAGTCTTTAAAGAATCCACATTTGTTTTGTTCCTATGTGTATTGTTTCTTTGCGTTTTATTGATTTGTTACTGTCTTTATTCGTGCCTTCCTACTACTTTATCTTCATCCATTTGTGGAAGAAGGATTTTCTTCTGTTTTCTTTGGGTTTACTTTATTGCTCTTTTCTATCTTCTTAATTTAAAATATTTCTTGTTTTCTGGTATTACATTTAATGTTGAACATTCCTTCTACTGAAATCTAGGGTTTTAATTATTGTTCAGTTCCAAATATTTTGTTACTTTCATTTTGATTTTATCTTAGTAATTTGGCAGTGTGTTTTTGAAATTTCAGGATGTACTGGGGTTTGGGGGCTGTGGTTTTGTTATTGATTTCAACTTTTATTGTATTATGGTTGATGAGTGTGGTTTGAGTGTTAGCAGTTCTCTGAAAGTTGTTGAGACTTGCTCTGTGGCCTAGAACCTGGTCAATTTACAAACATTTTATGTGTATTCTTTATTTCCTGGATGGAGTTTTCTTCATATTCATTAGATGAAGTTTGTAATACGCATTATTTGAATTTTTCCCTTTTTTAGCTTGGTCTATTGATTTCATAGAGATATGTGCTTAAATCATTCACTATAATTTTGAATTTGTTGCCTTCATATAATTAAACCAATTTTTGCTATATGTATTTGACACTGTTTGGTTAGGTATATAGAAGGATTGCTGGTGAATATATCTTTATCATTAAGCAGTAATCTTTTTATCCCCCCAAATGCTTTTGGCTGCAAAGTCTTTTTTATCAGATTAACTAATTCATTCAATTATATAAATATTTATTGAACATTTATTATCTGTAGAAACACTCATTATTCGAATATATTTTTTCATGCTTATCCTTCTTACTAGATTATGTTTTCTGCTTCTCTTATAAACAGCTGGAATTTTACAGAATTCAGTCTGAGGATTTCTGCCTTCTAATGGATTAGCTTAAGCCATTTACATTTATTATGATAAGTCATATATTTGGAATTCACTAGGAATCCAAACGTTTTCTATCTGCCTTGCTTCTTATTTTTTTTCCTATCCTGTCTTCTGCTAGATGACTTGAGTTTTCCAGTTGATTTCGCTCTCTTCCCTGTGCCCGCTCTTTGCGCCTCCTGTGGTGCGAGGCCCCCCGGCCATGCTCAGGGCTCAAGCCCAGGTGGAGATGCTTCTTGAAGACCTGTGCAAAAGACAGAACCTGCTGCAGGAGATACTTCCCCAAGAAGATTTCTGAGCTGGGTGCATTTTTGAAGGAACCAGCTCTCAAGAAGCCAGTCCGAGCTATCTAAAGGCCCCATTGGACATCCTGGTTCCCATCTAGTCCAGAGGAAAGAGCAGGAGGAATGGAAGAAGCAGCAAGAAAGGAAGATAGAGATGAAAAGACAACAGGAGAAGATGAAGGCAAAGGTCCTCCCAGTGGCCCAGCGAGTGGCAAGGAGATTGAAATCCTCCTGCAGTGCCTGAAGTCTGGGACCACGGATGTCACTGGGTAGTCAACCTGGTCACCACCTGGTTGCAGCTGCAGATACCTCAGATGGAAGATGGAAAAATTTTGGAGTGGCTGTGCATTAGAAGGTGTTTGAGCTGATGAACACCCTTTATACCTAACTGGAAGGCTTCCCCAGCGCAGCAGAGTACCTGGACCCTGCTGGTTGTCATGGAAATCCTCAGAGCTTGTGCTGTATTATATGACATCATCCTGAAGAACTTCAAGAAGCTTGAGAACCCCAGGGGAGAACCAAAGGGGACGATATATTGGAAGCTCCTCTCATCCTGTGGTGAGTCCAGCAGAGCCCTCCCTGCCTCTTACTGGCGACTCCAGGCCTTCCCCGACCTTTCTCCTGTTGTGATTTCTCCCTCACCTTGCCTCCCAGGTGCAAAAATATAGTCATACTGTTTAAAAAAGGACTATTTTTTTCCTCTTGATTTGTAATGAATATGTTTTGTTCTGTATCTCAGCTGTTGCGCGTAAACCTTTTTAAAAATTATATCTGAGTTCACAAAGTCTAAAATTAAAGTGTTATCTGTATCTCTGTTTGCTTCCCAAACAATATAATATAGAATCCTCAGAAGACTTGAACCCAGCTTTTCTCTCTTTTGTGTTCTGATATGACACTCATGGCTGTTTTATCATCTATTATTTTGTTTCTATCTTTTTTTGTCCCCATACAACTTTTTTATTTTTATTTTTTTACAAATCTACTTTTTAAAATTTATCACGATGCCATTTCATTTACGTTGTGGTGGCGGCCCTCAACAAGTCTTCCTCTTGGCCCACTGGTCCAGTCAGTGATCTTCATCACATCACCCCTCTGCCTTTGTCCTGTATTGGATCACATAAAAGTTCCTCCTCTTCCACTCCTTCACTTTTGTGGCTCCTGATCTACAGTAGTAGCCTTTCAAAAATGGATCCAAGAGAGACGGATTCACACTTTGAATGTCTACCAACATCTTTACCTTCTCACCAGGTGGCTTATCTGTCTTCTAGGTCAAAACAAAATTTTCTTCAGAAGTGGAAGGTATTGCTGTGTTGCATGCCACCTCCCGGCATTGCTGTTCGAAGGCTAAAACCATTCTGATTCTTGATACTTTCTGCCTGACCTTTATTTTTTCTTTCTCTTGGGACCTTGTAGAATCTTTTCTTTTCCCCCGTATTCTAAATTTCACAATTTTCCTATGTGGGAGTCTATTTCCATCTACTGTGTTGAGCAATCAATGTGTTCTTTCAGTCTGTCGAATCTGCTTCTCTCTGTTAACTCCTCTTTCTTTCCAGAACTCCTGTTATGTGGGTGTTGTGCTTTCTACACCAGTCCTCTAATACTCTCCTATGTTCTCTCCTGTTTTCCATCTCTTTATTTTTTGCTCTCTTTTTTGGGCGATTTCTTCAATTTCGATTTCCAACCTGTCTATTGGGTTTTCATTTCTGTTATTGTTTTAAATTTCCTCTTTTCATCTATAAATAGTTGGGTTTTTTTTTTTTTAAGTATTCTGTTCTGTTTTCATGTGTGTGTGACATTCTCTTAGCTTTCTGAAAAAAAAAAGTTATTCTCTTCTGAAATTTTCTTCTCCCTTCATGGCCTCTGTTTCTTCCGTGTTGCCTTTTCTGTGTATTTTGGACTCTTATGTAGAGGCTTTCCCTGCATATCTGGTAATCCTTGCCTGTCTGGTCATATTTAAGAATGAAGAACTAAGAAGTTTATTGGATGCTCTGAAGCTGTGTGGGGCTTGTTGACTTGGAGCATCAGTGTAGAATAGTATGTTAATGCCATTTCTTAGGAAACTGCTAATGTCAAGCCCTAAAGTCTCCTATTAAAGAACTAAGGGGATGGTCAGATTCTCCTGGGAACACTCTGAAGCTCTGCCCATCCCAGTGCTGAGAGCTGAAGTGAGGAATAAGATTGGAGGGGTCAGCATTCAATGGGCATATTTTCTGTTTTGTTTGATGTATGGCATCTCCCAATCCAGGAACCCTGTCTCCAAAGACCAAAGCTCCGATTTTACCAGTTGGGATAGAGGCTGCTGCCCAGCAGGGTGGAGTTGAGGAGGGGATCTTGGGGGTCTGGGGATATAGCTGGTTCTCAAACAGCTTTCCTCCCATCTCCTGGTTTTAGTCACTCCTCCTTTTTCCTCCCTCCCCGGTTCCAAAGGTAACTAGTGCCATCTGTTCTGGATCTTTCGCACAGCTGGTGATTCCTAACTTTTCTTATCCCTAGTTTAGGATTCTGCCTCCTTTGTTCTGTTAGTTCTATTACCACTTGTCCATCTGTTTTCCATCTTCCAAAATCTGACTGCTATTAGCCCTTCACTGGTTCTCCATATCCTTACAGGTTCATATCTTTTAAATGGTCACTTTCTCTAGTCTTATCTAGTCTTAGTGTGGTTTCTGTGAGACCAATATTAGATATGGTGTGTTCAAGTCTCCATTTTTTCTTGAAAGTCCTGTGTTGCATTTTGGTTGATTCCCTCAAGTCTCTTTTTCCAGCTCACTAATTCTACATTTGTGTCACTCTACTGTCTAACTTTTCCACTGAGGTTATCTTTAGGAGCTCTATTTTGTTCTTTTTCAAGACTGCTATTTTTATTTACTCCTATTACTTCACTATGGTTTTTAGTCTTTCTTTTATCCTTTTAATAATTTTAAGAAATCTTATTTTGTAGTCCATTTCAGATTGTAGTATTTTTCCAGTTCTTAGATTTCAGTTTTAAAAAGGTTCCCTTTATGACTATCCCTCAGAGTAGTTAATTCCCTTGTGTGTGTGTGTGTGTGTGTGTGTGTGTGTGTGTGTGTGTGTGTGTTTTGGCAAGTTCCTCTTCACAGAGATTTCTTTTCTGTGGGAATCTTAGGAGTCCTCAGTTGTGAAATTGTCCCTATATGATTATTGCATATTTGTTTTTTCTAGTGATCAAAGAAGTTTCAGTGGCTCTGGAGTTTTGTTTATGTTCATTTCTTGTCCCACATTCAGACACACAGATAATGTAAATTCTGATCCTACAACATAAATGCTCATCCTACAACTGAATGTGGCTCATGTTTAGAGTTTTGATTTCTCAGAGGTGTCCTAAGCTCTGGATATAAGGCAATTGTCTGCTTTTCATCTTGAGGCCAGTAAGCACTGTTTTTTTGTCCTCTTTTCACGGATAGGGTGACTTTTTAAGGCTTTGAGATTTATGAAAAAGGCTCAATTCTGCCTCCCTCCCCCCCAGTTCTTGCAGGACCAAGGACATCAGACTCTAATCACTATCCGCAGATCCCCAAGAACATTTATGTAGGTCTGAAACTCCCTTGGACACCATCACATCAACTTTTTGTTCAAGCCCTGGCTTCAATTTTTCTTCATTCCTGGAGCCAGTGCTTCTCTCTCTTCCTTCTTTACTTCCAGGCACTGCATTGTGATTTTTCTTAAGAATTTCCTATCTTTGTAGTGGAAAGGAATCCATAGGATCAGCTTAATATTCTCCATTTTTCTGGAAATGAACACTCACATTCACTATTGAGCTAAATCTAAGGCATACTCAACAAAACCTGCAATTGACTGTAAAGGGCCAGAGATTGGAAGGGGGTTCTTAGAGATCACTTCGCCCAATGCTACCATTTTATTTAAGGAAACTGAGGCTCAGAACTGATTAAAACATTGCCCACAGACACAGGGCCCATTAGTGAAAAAGTTGAAGATAGAAACTCAAGGTGGCCACTTTCTTCTCACTGCATCACAGGGAAGAGCACCGTCATCTTGCAGCCAGCACCTGTCTGGTCACAGGACACCTCAGCCTGGTGATTGTTGTGCCTTAAATCACGGTGGAATTTTGGGAAGCACATGTAGACCATTTATGTTGATTTTCTTTTTCTTTTTTTAAATTTCCTAGAATATAAGGCAGTAATGCTTATAGAATCACTTAAGTGGTTTATCACTGTCACAATTCTGTTTTTTGAATTTTTTTCAAAGAAAAATACCCTTTCCCTCTCTCCTTTCTTCCTTTTTTTTCCCTTTAAGACCCCGTTCAGGTTCCATCATCTCCCAGAAACCTTCCCTGAGGTCCGCAGCCCATCAAGGGTTTTTTCCTTCTCTAACTCCTTCTGAAATTGTCATTTGAACCACGTAATTGGCCCCGCATTATGAATCTATTTGCCCTGTTTAATTATTGAACATATATGTGCTTTGTCTCCTCAACAAAACTGTAAGAGCTAGTTTGCAGAAACCATGCTTATGCATCTTTGCCATTTCCCAAAGTGCTTTTTGTGATTAATTGATGAGGAAACAACTTAGAGGAAATATGTTCCCTGAGATAGAGCCTGGGCTTGGTGTCAGGAAGCCTGGATTCTGCCCCTTTCTCGGCATCAGCTCCCCGGTGTATGTGAGCAAACCGTCTTACCACGAATGGCCAGGCCACTGCAATGTGACCGTACCCTCACAGCTAGAGTGGTCATATAACGTCTCATTGAGATAGAGACAGTTATGAGAGTGGAAGGGGGAGGCATTATAATAATTTTGCAGGGACAACAGGTATAAACCGGGACACTCCCTGACAAGCTGGGACATGTGATCGCTTTATGTCACAGCTCACCTTAAGCTCTTCAGAAAGCTTTGCACAGCTGCTATCAAAATACCAGTCTTCAAATTAAAAAAAAAATCATCCTTTACAAGAGCTTTCATCCCCCAGCATGACTTCACAGGTAATAAAATGTTCAGTTTACCCAGACATTCATGTTTTCTCAGCTACTTTCCTAGTTTTAAGTGTTTGTTGTACCTGAAGTTAAAGTAGATTGTGGGTTTGAGAATTAGTAATGCTAAGAGACAAATGCCTTTATGTTCCATATCAACCCACTCTTTGTCCTGGAAGAAAAGAACAGCTCTGATCGTCAGAGTTCTGAGCCTTGTTTTCTTGGGTGCTTTTGAAACCTAGGCTCTAACCCCTAGTACATCCAGTGATGGAGGACGGTCTGCGAATGGTTGCTGATCTACAGGCCTGGATATGTCTTCATATACTGGTGTCTTTGGTGGCTTAGCTTAGAAGGTGAGGTAAGTCCGTAAAAAGACACATTATAAGCACCACGGCTCACTGGCTGGCTCGCATCTGCAGCTCCTGCCAGGGTGTGCTGTACACAGTAGGCACTTCATAAATATTTGCTAGCTTGAAATGCTGAGGAACACTTGGAAGACAATGGTGGCTAGTAAATTTGCTTCCCAGTGCTGGTAACCTCATTCCTGCTTCTGCTCGGGGAGTACTGCGGTGGCTGGGCACGGTGCTGGGATGCGAAGACAGATATAATCTCTTCCCTCCAGGATTTTATGATCCAGAGGCAGCTTCAGAGATGTTAAAGTTTGGGAGGAAGATCAGTTGTGACCTGGGGGAGTTAGGCAGCATGTGAGCTAGGTTCAAAAAGTAGGATTTTTCTCTTGGACAGAGGTGGGCGAAGGCCATGTCAGTGGGAATGGCACAAACAAGCACCTGTAAGGGTGCAATTGCTTGACATGTTTGGGGAATCAGAAGACGTTCTGTGTGTCTGGAAGATAAGCTTTAGTAGGTGTGATGTCCTTTAATGTCAAACCAGGGAACTTGAATTACGTTACGGAGACAACAGGAATCACGTGAAGTTTTGGATTCATGCAATGATGTCAACCAACTCATGCATTAGAATGATAACCTGGTTGCAGGGAGACCAGTAATGAAGAGGCTTTGGTGTTTAGAAGAGATACGAAGGCAGGGGAATAAGAAGGCAAGAGCCAGATGTGATACAGAGCTGGCAGCTGGTTGGAGGTAGGGCTGAGGAGAGAAGAACCACACACAACACCAAGGGACGGAGGAGAGGGCGGTGCTGTGACGGGATGGGGCAAAGCTGGAGCAGAGCAGAAGGGGGCTGCTGGAGACCTCTGGATTTCTGAGGAGGTGGGTGAGGAGATTCTATGAAAGAGTATATGAGAAATCCTCGAAGGTGCTTTGCATAAAGTAGGTGTTCAATAAACACTACATGGAAAGATGGAGGGAAGGAGGGTAAGAAGGAAAGAAAGAGAGGGAGGAGCTCTTCCTCTCTCTGAACTGTGCCGCAGCAGGGAGAGATACTTAGGGTTTTAGGAGATCCAACGGGAACTGTGCACTAGGGCTATTCCTATCAAGAACTTGCCAATTATTTTACGTTAATTGGTGTGCAAACCAGGAGAGGATTCAGAAACAATGAAAGACCAGAATTGGTCAGTGTCGGACAGATGGGCTTTGAGCCAGACTTGGAGAAAGCGAGGGACGTGGGGTGATGAAGAGGCCACACTGAACAGAGGGAGTGGCAGCCGGGAGGTCAGGAAGGCGGAAGGGAAGGCACCACCCATGTGGAGAATGGGAAGGATGCTGATTAACATTGAGGTAGTTCCCGCACGTGGGGAAGTGTCATGGGTGAGCAATGGGTGGGGGGTCATCTGGGGCAGGATAGGCTGTTGCCAACTTTCTGACGAGCCTACCCTGAGACTCTATCAGGAGAATCCTGTTTCTCTGTGACAACCAGCCTAATTCCTTGCCAGTTTTTTTCTAACCATTTGGAATAATAGCAAGGCAATCCTTTGTATGACTAGAAACCAAGTCACACTGACTTTTCCCGATGAGCCATTTCAGGATAACTCTCAATAAATCCTCTAATTGGAAGTACTGGCCAGTACTTTGTCTTACAAAATGCCTTTTGGTTTCTTTGCCCCAGACTTTGATTATTAGGTAAACATTTTAGTTTCATGATTACATGGTGTTTAGATGGCAATGCATGAATTGGCGTTACTCAAGTTGTTTGCCTTCAGTTATTTTACATCTGCTTCAGGAATGCCAGCAAACATAAACATGGCTCATTTAGTAAACTGCCCTAGTTGGAGAATCTGAGAAAGAGAAGGCGTAAAATCTGGCAGTTGGCATAATGCCTCCTCTTGAATCGGAGAATCTTGAAGCCGGGAAGTTCTTTGGAAGCCTTCTGCAACCACCTCCTTCAACACGGTGCCACCCATCCTCTTCCTGAATACTTCTAATGAACGGGAGTTCTCAGAATGTGCCAGCTTTCAGAAAAAGGCAAACCACAACCGACTAAAAACTTTAAAATTAATTTCTCCTAACACTGGTCAGAAACTTAAGTTGGCTGCAGTATAAAATGAATGCAAGCCAGAAGTTACCTGGGAATATTTTTATTTGACTTACAAAATTCCAGTGGATGCAATGCTTGTCAATGATGTGTGTCTTTTTTGTATAGAGGAAAGTTTTTTTATATCATCTTATCACATAATTTCTTTTCATCTTCTATGGTTTCTACGACTCTGGTCTTTTCCCTTGGGTGTTGTATCTTTCCCTGATATGGGCTTCCAAGATGTGGCTGCATTTAGACACGTGTTACTAACAATGGATTGGTCTCTGGAACAATTAGAATTCTCTGTAATTTTGGATTAAATCAACCAACTGACATCTGGCTGCGTTTTTGCAGGCATCCATATCAACTGTACAAAGGGCCACTGAGGGTTAGCCATTCCTCTCCGTCAATGTTTCACTTATGCATCCCTTTACTAGAAAACATCAGAGCCCCACTATGTTCCTTTCCACTTCCACCATTTCCTCTTAATTTGGCCATTGTCAAAACTCGCTGATACTGCTACTTCATAAATGGGTTTTAATCTCAGTCTCTGGGGGCCACTGCATAATATCCTAAAACATCACTTTGATGATTCCCTCTCTCCCGCTTAAAAACCTTCATGGCATAATTTTTAAAATAATATATTTTTTGTTCTGATTACAAAAGCAAGGTATAGTTTTTGTAGAAAATCTGGAAAATAGAGAAAAGCAGAAAAGAAGAAAAAAAAATCACTCATAATCCACCACCAAGACAACCGCCTGTTGTGAATGTGTTGGAACACATCCTATTAGTTGTCCTGTCTTTCCTGCACTGAGAGCCTTCCCAGGCCGGTCCCAGCCTGACGTCACAACCTTCTCCTTCTAGTTGCTTCCTCTCTGGGGATCTGTATTGCCTTGCATGGGACTTTTCATGGTTCCCCCTCAATAAATTTGTTTTGATTATATAAACAATCCATGTGGTTGTATACATTTTTGAAAAAGTATATAAGGAGTAGAGTAAAAATTATATTTAAAAATAGCTCAACACCCTGAAATAAAAGCCACTGACATTCTGTAGACTATCTCATCGTCATCTGTGCATAGATGTGTGCCTAAGCACACACACACAATTTCCTATAAATGAGATCACGGCATCCATGTGGTTTTATGGTTGATAATTTCTTTCATTTTCACTTATTTCTTTCCTGCCACTCCCTTCCTTCCCTCCATCTTAATCCCTCTCCCCACGTTGCCAGTGCTGACAACCTTGTGTGTATCCTTCTGTGCTTCACTCATGTGATTATATCAAACATTTAGATATATACAGAATCACACACACACATGATTTCTGTTATTGCTTCATAAAAATCAGATCTTATCATATGCCCTCTCTACATCTTGCTTTTTTCCTCATGTCACAATGATACAGTGCTGAAATTCCTCCATTCTTTCTATTTCATGACTGCGTACTATCCTTTGGTATTGTAGCACAACCTATTGAAAGATTCTGCTACAAACAATGCTGTAGTTAACATCCCTGTGGTCATATGGGCATGAGATGGCTTGATCAATCATGGTGTTTTTAAATTTGGATGGATATTTCCAGATTGCTTCCTACATGGCACAGCAGTTTCCATTTCCAGCAACAGCATATGAAAGTATCTTTTTTTATGTCCTTCCATGTGGCTGTAACCTTGTACCACCAAGGGGCAATGCCTCTACATTTCAGGGGAGGATGGGGGTCCCTGTGGAATCCCAAACTTAAAGACAAATATGTGGGCATAAAAAGACCATCACAGTAATATATATAAGATAATTCATTAAATGGGGATCGTGATTTACTGGAGTTGAGTTCTGGGGAAGACATTCTGATAAAAATGAACATTATGGCCTGAAGTTTTATTTTGTTCTTAGGATGATTTTTTTTTTTTAACCTGGTATCATTTGGTTAGCATGGTGGCTAGAAATTTCCCTCTTGATTTTATGTTTCTTCTTTACAGTTTTGGATCCTACAGCCCACCTCCTGAGCTGGGATGTCCACCTCCCCTCCCGCTCCCCAAATGGCCACTCGGCTCGATTCTCTTTCTGCTTGCCGCCGGTCTTCCTCCAAGTCTGCACTGTCTGGTGCTTCCTTTCCTCATCCTGGCTGCCAAGAGCCGCCGCCGCTTCTGCTGTTCTTGTTTTCCTTCTCCTTTTCCCTTCCGTTTCTCCCGTATTTCTCAGCGTTCCCTCAAAGGGGCTTGGCATTTGCAGCAATGCCTGCCACTGAGACGGCACTTTGGGCCCAGCAAGCCCACCCTCCGCATCATTTTGGGCACAACCTCAAGGTCACGGGCCTGTCTTAGCTGCTTTCATCCCTGGTTTTCCTGTGGATAACCCCTCCACCTGACAGAAGGGCTTCTGAAAATCTGGAAAATAGAGAAAAGCAAAAAAAAAGGGGAAAAAAATCACTCATAATCCACCACCAAAACAATGGAAAGGCTTCTGTCCCGCTCCTTTCATTTTTTATCTGACATCATTTGGGTGCTTGGAGTCCCTGAGAGCCTGAGGCTTCCCTGTACTTAGAGGCAGAGATAGAGTCTGTCTCTGAGAGAGCTCTGAGCAGCCTGTTCTGCAAAAGAGTGTTGGCCCTTGGTGTCCCCCCCAAAAAAGAACCCCTGGGTTATTATGGGTTATTAGAGCCACAAGGAGAGCAAATGAGATAATCTAGAATCTAGTTTCGTCTTTCTTCTGCTGAATTCCCGATGTCAGGGAAGTCATGAGTAGGACTCTGGTCTTAGCTCCTTAATTCTGAATTTACTCATCTATGTGGGTTAGACAGAGCCTAAACATTATTCTGATCATGTGTATGTGTGTGAGAGTGTGTGTGTGTGGTTTAATATGTACACCCTGACTGAACCCAGTAGCTCTGTGGTTTATCTTTTACTGAGAACTGCTTTTTTTTCCCCTTTTCTAAGAAAATGCTAGTCTCCTAAACTATAGTCTTGTGAGTTTGTCAGCAGTGGGGGGGTGTCGTGTGAGGGCCTGTTGGTGATACTGAGATCAAACAATCACCCAATTCAGGTGACTTTAACACAGATCATATTGACTGAAATAGAACTCAGCATGTGATACTGGCGTGTGACATTTGAATATTTGCCAAGAAAAGCACCCAAGTCACCATGACCGGCTGCAAGAATAAGAGACTTGCCTGTCTTGCTGTTCTGACTTACATTTTTATTTGAGAATCTGAAACCAACCTTTACAGTTTGGGGAGGGAAAGTAACATATACAATCAGCATGAATCTGTTTACCTGCTTTTCAGGTCACTTAGTCCTAACCAAGAGCAACGTGTAGAGGGGCTGGGGTTTAGCTTGGTGGTGGAGCTCGTGCTTAGCGTGCACGAGGCCCTGGGTTCCGTCCCAGTACTTCCATCAAAATAAATGAATAAAAAAACCTAATTACCCCTTCCCCCTAAGAAGAGCAACAAATAAATGAGGGAACATGTATCTTAACAAATTTGAACTTTCTATGTGTTCTTTCTCTCTCACTTCCTCTTCCTGCAATTCCTTTCCTCACTTTTTCATCCTTCTTGTGAAGGTGGTGACCTCTGATAAAGCTTGGAGTTCAGACCTAAGGTACCTGGGTCCCAGCTGTGGCTTGTGGCTTCGTGTCACTGTGAGACTCACTCTCTAGTCTTGGTTTTCTCATCTCTCAAATGGGACACCCTACTTCATGTGGCCATTAAAAGCATTATGACTTCCTTCCTTTCCTCCTTGCCTTTAGAGAAACTCAGAATTTTCAAAACTATTAAATGCAGTATTTTTAAGGCCACTTAGAAGTTGCCCATGACAATCAAGAACCACTAGAAATGAGGTGTTTTACCATCAGAGTCATTTAAGTCCCCCTCGCCTGCCTCCCCCTACCCGGAGCAAACTGATTACATTTCTGATAAAACCTGACTGCATTCTGATAAAACCTGTGCAAGAACCAGGAAACTCATAGATGGTGTGGACCCTGATTTTCATGATCGAAGAGATTCCCGCTGGTGCTTCTGTAGAAGGGCCTTTGCAGAGGGGCCCTGCTGTGTGGGCAAGTGTGTTGTTAGCCAGGGAGAGACAGGGATTGTAGCCAAGTTAGAGTGATGCCGAATGCCATGATATTTCACATTCAGGAGGAAAAACCCATAGTTACCAGCAACATCTGTTGTTGTCAAGTGCCCATTTCACTGTATGTGTGTGAAGGACTACCGTGCGGCCACCCTCCCTGAAGCAAAATGTGGAAAGTAAGGGGTTGCCAAAACTACGGTGTCCTGCCAAAGGGAATTTTAGTAAAGGATTAAGGTGACCACTTACAAAATATAGATGCTCAAAGCTGGAAATAAACGATGCTACGTGGGCTCAGAAAACCAGGAGAAGAGGAAGGTTTGGATTGAGGGAAAACAGGACCAGCCACTGTCAAGAGGCAATTTTCTGAGGCTCGGGAAGGCTGAGAGGAGACAGAGGGTGGACGGGACGGGGACACAGGACAGGGCAGCGTTTGAGTGGAAGACTTGATATTTGAGGTGAGGGGGGAAGAAGCAGAGAGAAGGGCCAGGGAGTCGGAACTGGGTCAGAGAACAATCAGATCACAAGTGAGGACCGAGCGTGTGGGTTACAGGGAGTGAAGGGAGGGGCCCAGTCTTGTAAGTCGGGCTCAGCCCAAAGCAGCCGGATTTATTCAGCAGAGACCTGCAGAAGTGAATAGCAAGAAATAAAGACTCACCCCGCTGTATGAATGGCAGGGGGAAAAAAATGAACCGAGGAAAGCAGCAGCTTAAGGATAAGATAAGCTCGCTCTGAGACATATGACTGAGCTGAAACCCAGATAATGTATTATCTTTGCATCCAGTATCTTTCATTAGTTAGAAGTTCAGTTTCTTTGCATCTCATTCACAAAAGAGCATTTAAGTGAATATATTTGCTCGTGGAATTGTGGCTAGAAACTCCTTGCCGATGAGAATGTTATGAATTCAGGAAGTTTTAACCAAACAAAGTTGGAAGGTGTAACATGGGAATGAAGTTTGAAGCTGTTAAGATAATAAAGACTCGATGCTAACTTTTACATGTACTCTTCTTTTAATTTTACTTTACTTTTTCAATTGAAGCACAGTCAGTTACAATGTGTCAGTTTTCCCCAAAGGGACCTACAGCCTTTTACCGGGGTGACGATGCACTGGGGAAGAGAAAACAGGCCTTTGGAGGACTGCTGAGCATGGGCTGTGAACTGACCCTAATTCCGGGAGATGCGGAGCATCCCTGTGGGCCACCAGTCAGAGCAGGGGCTTGTGGGATCGGGTGATCCAGCGGCTGGGGCTCCACTGGGCATGCCTGCCACGCTCCGTGCAGGCTGGGGGGCGGGCCACGCTCGGCCACAGGGGGCTGCCTGCCTGCGGGCTTGCTCCCCTGCCTCTCCTGGGTGCTGCCACGGCCCCTCTGAGACCCTTACATTCCCTGGCTCCAAACTTCCTCTGGTGCCCAGTTCTCCGGAAGAGGCCGGCCTTCCTTAGCTGGATCGTGAAGGCTCTCCCCCAGCCTGGGTGCTGCAGGTCCTCAACCCGGTACTCCTCCCTGCACCCTCCCCATCCCGACGTGGCGTCCCTCAACCGTGGCGCATCTTCCCATCTCTTGCTTTGCTCTCACGCTGTTCCCTGCACCTGGTGTTTCTTTTCAGCCCCCGTCTCTGGATTTGTGTAATGCCTGTTTTCAGCACAAATATACCATGTCCCCTTGTAAACCCTTTTTTCTCCACTTCAGCTCGTAACGAGCAAAAAAGTGCAGATGGATTAATTCACCAGTGTTGGGGACAGGAAGGTCCTTCTGCAAATGGGTCATTAACAATCTCCATAAACAAAAGATTGCCTTGTTTATACCTGTTCTTCAGAGTCAGCATTTCTTAAACCTGCTTAAGGTGAAAGCGAGGGCTTTGTATTTTAAAAAAAAAAATCACATGGGAAGCACAGCCGTCAGAAAAGTTCACTTTGTTTAACGCGTATCTTCCGCAACGGGTGGCCTCTCAGCTTGCACAAAGAAAACGGAATTGGTTGGTTGAAACCTCTCAGCAGAGCAGAAGGGGCAGGCGCAGGAGCAGGTGGGGAATACTCGCCTAGGTCTTCAGTTCTTAAGGGTCCCTCTAATCGAGTACCTGGCCTCGGATGTGGAATCCGTGGCCAGTGTCTCGGAACAGTAGTCTTTTTTTTTTTTTTCCTTTAAAGGTAATTCCCATGCCAGTTTCTCCTTTATCCAGAGTTGAGGTTTGAGTAACCAGTGTCAGTGGGGTCCATGCAAGCCTGAACATCCCAAGTTTCCTTTCAGACTTTTATTCAAAGTTTCCAGGTCTCATAGTCAAAAGTAAAACAGCACAGAAATTAAGTTGAAAATATTATAAATCCCAGGGATTTTTTTTTTCACTGCTGAGTAAGGCAGTGCCACCTGGGGGTCTCCGCAAACTCTACCTTGGAGGCAGGACCTGCCGGTGACAGGCTCACCGCCCGGCGCTCTGGGGGACCAGGCAGTCTGCAACCTCTGGTGTAGCCTCGGAAGGCATTTGCCTTTGACCGCCTTTGAATTCTTCTTCTTCTTTGACTCGGCACAGGGCTCTGTGGCTGGTTTTCTACCCACTTCTCTGACTGCCGCATTTCTCTCTACAAACGATTATGAAGCCTTGAGGTAGCACCTACTGGGGGCCCGAGCCACCCATCTCTACAAAGATGGACGAGACCGGCTCCTGCCTCCGGGCTGCTCCCGCGCCTTCGTCCCTGCTTCCTCCATCTGAACGCTGAGCACCCGGAGTGGTCCCGCAGTCTGCCTCCTCTCCTCCTTCCATGTGCCCTCACTCCCTCATAAAGGCTTTTGTTCTCGTGGCTTCCATCGTAAAACTGTATCCCCAGTCCTACTTTCTCAGCTGAAGTTGAGTATTAAATCTCCTCTTGTTCTCTCCAAAATTCAGTGTGTCCTCAGGACAGCCAGCTCCCCAGGAGCACTCTCTGCCTCTGGCAGCAGTGGCACGAGGGTCCTTTTTCTCCAGACCTGAAATCTGGAGAGCATCCTATGCCATCCTCCCCCTTGTCCTCTGTGCCCCGAGTCAGCGTTCAGGCTTCCTCCGACCTGCTCGTGGGTCCTTCCCTGCTTTGCCGGACCCGCCGCCTCCGCTCCACCTCGTCCCAATGACCCGCCAGAGAGCTCCGCACATACCAGCCAACAGTCCCTCCTTTAAATGCCACCTTGTCAATGTCCCTCCTGTTGAGTGGCTGAGATGATGTCTTACACTGCATTTTAGCTTGTCAACCTCGGCTTTCCAACTTGCTTTACCTCACACAACCTCCAAGGGGTGATCCTAGCCGTGACAGAGTCCCCGCTGTCATAGCTGTGGGGGATGTGCAGCGTTGCAGAGAACAATGCAATGGGGCCACACGTTGGAAATGAAATCATTCCAACGGGGGAGGGGGAGGGGTACTCAGGAATTGGAATTATCTGATATGGAGAGACAGACGGTGAGAACCTGTAGGGGGAGGACTCGGCGCCCTGGCTCTCCTGAGACAGCTGCATACACGCCAGTTAGACACGTCCTTGAATTCTCAGCACTGGACTGTCTGCCTTGTATTGTCTGTGGCTCTTATCTTGTGTTGTGTTAGTGGAGCGCAGACAGAGCGCCAAGGCCACCGCGTGACGGTGTTGGATGGCTTGGTCCAGGACGCACAGGGGTTGGGACGGCCCTGCACACTGACCAAGCACATCTGGAGAGGGAGGTGTGGACACAGCCATGGAGGGGACCCAGACCTCCTCCTCCAAGAGGTTAAGCTTTCATAGGGTCAGACATGGAGACAGCAAAGCAGAACAGAGGGAAGGTATAGGAGGAAGATTCAGGTTCAAAGCTGGGGATGATTTCCAGTGAGAACTGTCAAACCCCAAAACGGGGTTACAGAGAAAGCTGTGGCCTCCTCTTTCCTGGAAATGCTAGAGTTGTCACACACAAACTCTTCACAGTGGCCTGAGCGCCGACTTCTCCGGAGGCCTGAGGATGGGAGAGAGAACCTTCTGGCTCCGCATTCCCACAGCCCGCTTATCTGGATCGCTGGGTTTGCTTTGCAGAGTTAGTTGGCTGCAGGCTGCTGCTTACTCAACCACAGAAGTGAAATTTGTTACTGATGAGAAATAATACAAGATCTTTCTTTTTCTAGACTTCCTCTATGGGTGTTGTTGTTTTCTTTCTAAATGGGGGAGCTTGTTTTGCTTTTTTCCCTTTCGTGGCATTCAAATTTAGCTTCTGTGGGTACCCTGCCCAGTAGTTCAGAGCACATTGATGAGAGAAGCCAGCCCCAGATCATCAGATACTCACCATCTCCCTGGTGAAGATGTTAGAGAGCTCCCTGCCGTGAGCAGGGGAGACCTTTAGTGATGTCTGAATGTGATTTATTTCTTTGACTCAAAAACCGTGTTTGGAGCACTCGCTCTGTGCCCTGCACAGAGCCAGCCAGATGCAGAAGAAACAAAAATGCATGAGACACGATCCCTGCTTTCAAGGCACTTACACTCTAGCAGGGAAGAGAAACTGCTTTTGCAAATCATTTTATGTAGTACAAAGAGAGGATTATTCTGGTTCAAAGGGAGGCTGTTGTGAAGGATGACATCATGGTATACCACTTTTTCAGTCTTTGTCATTTCTACCTTGGATTAGTCTTGTTGTTCACTTTAAAAAAAAAAAGATTATTTCTGAATCGGAAGTAGATTCACATGGTACGTGTACTGAAACAATTTAGAAACATTTTTATTGAGGAGTTTCACTCTCACCCCGTCCCCATCTCCTGAATTCACCAGCCCTTACTCCACTGACACAGGTAACTATGTATGTTAATTTCTTGAGTATATCCAGTGTCTCTTCAAACAAAAAATTGTATATATGTATATGTATAAATTTTCCCTTTTTCCTGCACAAAAAGCAGCCCTGTTCTCTTGGCCTGTTCATTTATTAGTGTGTCTTGGAGACCTTTGCATGTCAGTATGTCCTTTTTCTTTCTTCATGGGTAGACTACACCCTTCATTGTTTCGGTGATATCTTAGTGGATTCATTATCTATTGCTGCATGATGAACTATTTTATAACTTAGTGGCTTAAAGCAATGATTTTATTCATTTACAGTTCTGCAGGTGGGCTGTTTGGGCTGTGTTCAGCCGAGCAGTTTTTTTTCTTCTGTTTTTTTTTGTGGATTTACTCATGTGGGTGAGGTCATCTGGCCGCTTGGCTGGGGCTCCATGGTTGAAGATGGATTCGCTTGCATATTGGGGGTAAATTCCACCACCAGCTGGAGTAGGTGTCCCCAGGAGACTAGCCCAGGCTTCTTCGCAGGGTGACTAGATTCCAAAAGCAGAGAAGGATTAAGCCTCGGTGTAAAAGGGCTTATTAAGCCACATTGGCTAATGTTCCATCACTCAGGCAGGTCCCAGGGCCCAGCCCAGTGGCAATATGGGAAAGCTCCACTCGAGGGAGGGAACACTGGGAGAAGGGAGTTGTTGGAGGCGATTCTGTAACTGTCTACTCCACATACTTAATTAATCATCCCCCACTGATGGACACGTGGCTATTTCCAGTTGTTCGGTATTACAAATAATGCTCCAGGAGATAATCTTGTTCATCAGTCAGTTCATGTGTAAGCAGGACACATTACCGGAAAGTGTTGCTGGGACAAAGGGTAAATGCTTTTTAAAACGTCTATCTGTTCTGTTTTTGTGGCGCTACTTCTCTGGTTATTTTAAGCTTGTGTTCTTCTGTCAGTTGGGCAGGAGCTTTGAAAATGTGAAGAGTTTAGATGGAAAATGCACCTCAGCTGAATTAATTAGAAACTCATTCCTAAAGGGACAAAAAGGATGAAAGCTAGACTGGAAAGCAAATAATTTTGAGTAAAGTAACCTGTATTTGAAAAAAATACGTCTGTTATAACAGTGCTTTACATTTACAGTATAGAAACAGTTTGCTTATAATGTCTCACTGAATTCTCACAGTTCTATGAGTTAAAGGTATAATTGGCCCCATTATATACGTAAAATGTGTATGTATGCATAACATACATATATATTTTTCTTTCTTTTCTTTTTATTGAAGTACAGTCAATTACAACGTGTTGATCTCTGGTGTACAGCACAATGTCCCAGTCATGCAGATACATACATATATTCGTTTTCATATTTATATATTCTTTTTTAAGACTTAGAAGTTACATGACTTGCCCCAGTGGCAGGTTATAGCCAGGATATGTATCCAGCCCTGTGACAACAAACTTGACCTCTTCTCATTGACTGCATCCGTTTTGTAGAGACTTGGATCATGTCTTAGCCTCACAAGACATTAATTTGCTTCACTTACTAATTGCCACATTAATAAATCACAGTGACATGAGGTACCTTCTGAAAAGAAGGCTCTTTTTTAAAAAATTAGAAGGAGTTCATTTCTAAATTCTGACAACTCGGGAAACATCCCTGAAGTTTTCTCTTGTTTTGCATGTGACATCGTGGAGAGCTCTGCTTCCTGATCGGAGTCACTAGGAAATCTTGAAAGAATTCTTTTTAAGCCCATGTACTTGCTTTCAGCCTTCAGGAAAGAGGAGGGAGTTATTGTTAAATAAAACCTTGTCTTGGCCCTCCTGCAGCGGACCTGAAAAGTAGACTGCTGCGTCTTTTTGTTTTGTTTTTTCATTCACATTCAGACATTTTCACAGGGACTTGGTCACGGCAAAGTGGGCCCCACGTACAAACCACCCACTTCCCTGAAGCTTGATTGACGAGCAGAGCTGTTCTGCCCAAGGGCAGCCTGTTTGCCTGAGTCTGGATGATGACAGGTTCGACACGCACAGATTTTAAAACAAGTCTCTCGTCCCCGGGCTGCAGGCTGCAGGCCAGGATGCTTGTTCTTGAGGCAGGAGAAAGGAAGAAGGCTCCACATCGGGGAGCAGGGCGAGCTGTGTGGATCAGGAGTTCTGGAGTCTGCAAAAACAGGGCAGCTCAGGCCAAGGGCATCCTTGTTGAGAGAGCTCCTGCTGGTGCTGGGTACCACGAAAATCAGACTGCAGAAGCACTGTGAAGAGCAGGTGAGTGGAAGGGTGCTCGGGCCCAGCCTGAGTGGATAGGAGGGGCCCCACCTGACTGAGACTCTCTAAATATCAAAGAGAGCCATACGTTTCAAGAGAGAGAGGAATTTGATGCTGAGTCAATGGAACACACGATGGGAGTTTGGAAATGCAACCAAGCAATGACACGGTAAATAAGATGAGTCGGGACCATGTCTTTGCATGTCAGCCTCCTTGGTGCGTGCAGCAGAGCATCTTCTGTGGGCCACCTGAGTATGCAATCCCCAAATGCTAAGGATCAATATAACCTTGAAGACCATCTTGCCCAGGCCGCACCATGTTAGAGAGAAGTAAACTGAGGCACAGGAAGGTGAGGTAAATGGCCTGGGGTTGTCTGCTTGGTTAGTGGCAGAGCCAGATCTTCTAATTAGTGCAGTTAAGTTGTCTGTGGATTATTCTAACAGAAGTTAAGTGAGAGAGTAAATAAACTCATTTCTTTTTTTTAAGAAACCTATTTAAAAATTACTCATTCATAAAATGATCCCATCGAAGCACATAAAATGATCCACATAATTTTCTTAAACATCTATTAACCTTAGAGATGACTTTAGCAGGTCCATGCTGTTGGAGAAGGGGGGGGCGGTTATAAGGATGAATTGGTTAGTGTCTTTTGAAAGACTTTCAGAAATCTGGGTTTTAAGTCTTTCTGGCCATTTTATAGAAAGTCTTCAATGTCAGTGTTGGATGACAGGGACTGAACTTTTCTCCCAGTGATTTGTTCTAAGCTCAAGGTGCAGAGAGCCTGGTGGGGCAATCAGCCCGAGGCTATGAGTGGTCTTTGTGAACTCAGTCTGCGGGGTATCAGCGTGGCAGGAGGAGCAGGCGTCTTTGAGGGAGGGGCCCCGACCTTGCACCCGGTCCCTCTGCCGTGCGGCAGGTGCCTGATTCATTCTAAACCCCGCTGCTTGATGGGGCCCGGGGCACCACGGAGTCAGACGGGCAGGTGAGTGCCACCCCTCCCTTTAAAGCTTACCTGTTCTTCGGTCGCATGGTCCACTATCAATTTTCTATCATCTTTGGCTCTGGACGTGTCCGGCTGCCTCAGATGGCAGGGAGAAACTTCCACGGGGGCCTTCACGGATGCCTCGGACAGAATCTGTTGTCATGAATAAGTCTTGACACCTGACAAAAGGGTGTCTAGAAGCTTACTTTCCTCTCCAAGGTGGAGGGGGCAAGCCGTTACCTCCCTTTTTGGGGCTATAAATCAGGTACTGTTCCGTCAGCCACCGAGAAGATTTTAGAAGCCCGTTTATCAATATCTACAACACTGCCTCACATTTGGTTTCCTGTGTCATAAAGAAAAACCTGCAAATAACTAAAAGTAGGAATTTCAATGAAATATGGGTTCGACATCGCTATATTTGGTGTGGGAGGCTGTGTTACTCTAACTCTAAGAATACCGGTAGTGGTATCTATCTACGTTCTAAGAATTTAGGGAGGCGAGGTTTGTACTGAATTCAATCACCCTGTCATATCTGTGAGGCTTCCTGCAGAACGAAGGCAAAAATAAACCCAAACAAACAAAACAGGAACGTGTCTGAGAACAGTGAGAGATGTGCTTCTCGAACAGTGAAGATTTTGAAATAGTCCTTGAAAATTTCATCAGACACCTACTTGCTTGTAAAAATGCTTTTTTTTTTTTTTTTGGTGGTGGTGTTTTGTTGTTATTGTTTTGGTTTTGGTTCTTACTAACATATTTACTCCTTGTGTGGTTGCAAATGTCAGGATTTTCTTGATAAAAAGGGGAGGGGAAGTAAGATGCTGCCACCCAGAGCACAGGGCAGGTGGGACGAGCCTTGCTGGGACGCGTGCATGTGTGTCTGTGTGTATCTGTCTGGCTGTCTGTGTGTCTCTGTGTGTCTGTGGATGTGTCTGTCTGTGTGTCTAAGTGTATCTATGTATATGTCTCTCTGTGTGTCTGTGTATGTCTGTATGTCTGTCTGTGTGCTTCTGTGTCTCTGTGTGTGTATGTCTGTGTCTGTGTCTGTCTGTATGTCTGTGTGGGTCTCTATCTCTGTGGGTCTCTGTGTGTGTTTGTGTGTATATGTGTGTCTGTGTGCTTCTGTGTGTATGTCTGTGTGTGTGTGTGTCTGTGTCCGTGTGTCTGTCTGTTTGTATGTCTGTGTGTGTTGGCGCGGATGCAGGTACAGAGCATTTTCAGGCTAAACTTTCTTTCTTCAGCATCACCGTCCTCCTTTCCTCAACCTGAAACCACTTTGCTTTGTTGTGAAAGAAAACACAGTGACTTTCTTACAAAATAAAGACCAAATAACCTGAAAAGCTCAATAAAATCCACCTCCTGACCCAATATTAAAAACTGTAGAGATTTTCCAGGGAGAAATCCCACACCAGACTGAGGAAGATGGACCCTTAGCTTGAGTCTCTTGCTTCTGTGTTTCTTTTCTGCCTCTGGTCGCATCTGCCAGCAGAAGATGCGGTCTCACAGTCACCACCTCCCAACCCTCCGTGTCTGCCTGGTAATGAATGGCTTTCACTTGACTTAAAACATTTGGCGATGACTGGAGAAAGACGAGATGAGAGCTTGAACATGACATTATCTCGTGGAAGCTTTCTTCCCGCCTCCCTCCCCTCTCTCCACGGCTGTTCCAGGTGTGAGCTTGCAAAAAGGCAGCTCTCCAAGCGATTTCCACCTCCCAGGCACTATTCCCCTGAGGCCGTGGTGCCCCCAGGAACGTCACAGAAAGTGCAACCATAATTTTATTTGCTTTCTGGTTGCATCCTGCACGGCTCACGCAGGGCAGTTTGCAGCAGAAGATGGTGACAGCAAGAGCCACCAGGTCGTGAGTTTCACCACATGACAGACTGCGGTGCTAGGGGCCTGCCTTGCACTGTCTGAGTCCCCCAAACCACCAGCAGGTACGAGCATTTTCCTCATTTTCAGACGAGGAAACTGAAACTCAAAGTGAATGATCTGCAGGTGATGGATGGCCCAGCACTGAAGAGCCCGGGGTGGACTCCTAAGGCTGTGCTCTTGGGAACCATGGCATCTTCAAAAGAAGCCAAGCCCTTAGGAACACACTCAAATCAATATTGATCCATAGGAATCTGGCAGCTACGAGTCACCAAACCATAACTTTCTCACCTGATCAGGAAAACATTTTTTCTCACCTGTGTTGAGAAAAAATTTCTCATCCTAATTTCTGTTCCAAGAAGTCAAAACATGTGTAGAAGATAGACTTGAAGAACTGTTTTTTGCTGCTTCTTGTGAGTTGCAGTCTGGGAGATGGAGGTTAGATGCTAAAACTTTGGGATTTATATGAACGGTTTGACATTTATGTATATATATATTTTATTTTTTTAATTGAAGTATAGTCAGCTTACAATGTTGTGTTAGTTTTTGGTGTACAGCACAGTGATTCAGTTATACGTATATATATATTCCTTTTCATAGTCTTTTTCATTATAGGCTATTACAAGGTATTAAACGTAGTTCCCTGTGCTATATAGTTTATCTGTTTTATCTATTTTAAATATAGTACTCGGTATCCACAAATCCCAAGCTCCCAATTTATCCCTCACCCCCACCTTTCCCCTCTGGTGACCACAAGTTTGCTTTCTATGTCTGTGAGTCTGTTTCTGTTTTGGAAAATAAGTTTGTCTCTTTTTTTTAGATTCCACATATAAGTGATACTAAGAGGAAAAATTGGTGGCAATGTGGAATTAAGAAATCCGAGCAATTTGGGAACGCCAAGCGCAGGGGACACAGAGCTGTAGTGCTCCCAGGCGTAGGGACCTTCACGTCCACGTCTGCCTAGCCTTCTAGGAAGGCGCTGGTGTTCTATCACGTGTGATAAAGGCCCATGTGATGCTTTCCCGCTGCCTGAGTTAACTAAGCGTATTAGCGGCACGAAATGCTCAGTGCTCATTAATTTTCCATAGCCTCATTTGACTTTGATCTTTTCATTTCAAGCCCCAAAAAGACCATAGAGAGAAACGATCATGTTCTGTCTCCTCCTCCAATACTTGTATTTCGGCCTCTCATGATGCCTTGCAGTCGTGAAAAAGGGTTTAGGAACCAAGTGACTAAGTTACCCGACTAAACTTTCCCCTCCTAATTCATCAATCCTTAATCAGCACTGACTCTTTTCTTGGCTAAATCCCATTTCAAAACCTGCGCAGATGAACTTTTTCCATAACTGAGCCTTTCAAAGGGTATATTTGAAATCTCTTGAAGCCTAAGAGAATGGCTTCTAAACAAGTTCTGCACTGATTTCCTCCTACCCTGAATTACTTCTCGCCTGATTTTCCTGAGGTTGTTCCTGAAACATTCTTTGTGGTTCACTGAACACAAAAAACAAACCATGTACCCGGTTTGTCGGGGGGCAGGGGGAAGGGTTCTGGGAATATGGGAAACGTGGCTGTTGTTTTCATGGAGGAAATAAGACACTTCAACAAATTGCTATATGGTGAGATAGAAAATTGTCAAGTGCTGTAATTTTAAAGCTGATTTTTACATACCTAAAAGCTGGTGAAATTACAGTTTTATTGAAATGCTAACGAATTATTATTCCCCTCCTGCAAAGAATTTTTCAGACCCTTTGCTTTCCCTGGCTTCTAATTACGGTGACCACGTTTTCCAACCCAAAAATTAAGGCACGTGGTCTGACAAAGGATTGTTGTGTCACTTCTAGGTGTGAGACCACCCATAGTTACGATTTTATTTTTTAAAGCAGTCTTTTTTAGGCCAGCTCTATAAAAAAAAAAAAATAGAGGTTTGTTAAATAGGTGTGTCTTTAAACTTTTCATTAAAAATCTACCATACAAACAGTGTTTTATTTTGTACCTGAATCAACATGTCATATCCTAAAGCACAATTTTACAGCCTAGGGGTGTGTGTTAGCCTATTCATAAAAACATACTGCTGGATAGAGTCATAATACCTTCCATTATCCAGGTGTAATGAAAAGGTCCCAAGGGGTCTGCCCCGGGTCTTTAATTTTCCTTTTGAAGATAAAGCTCCTTATTTCACTTTCAAGGCTCAATGTTTTTGAACCTTGCAAATGATTACCATTGAGGCATGCCAGATGTGAGCAATTGGGAGCAGTGGTTCTTGAAAAGAGGGTAAGGAGTGACTTTTTCTTTCTTATTTTCTCCCCCTGTTATCACCTGTGGTTTCTATACTTGTAATTTTTCACAACAGCGAGGCCATGCGGATGGATGCTGGCCAGGCTGCCATAGTCCTGGCCTGGGACTTTTGAACTTTCAGAGGGAAAACAGGGCAGTGTTGATCATTCAAACATGATGAAACCAAGGTCTATTTGACCAAATATTAAATGACTTACCCAAAGCCACACAGCCTGTTGGTGGCAAAGCTAAGCCCTGGTGCCCAGCTCTCGCACCCAGGTAGGTTTTCAGTCACTGGCAAAATGTTCTCTTCTGTTTTGGACTCACTCTGGTCAATTCCCAACCACTCTGATGTTGGCGCAGCCCTAGCCCTGGAAAGGTGATGACAGGAGAGGTGGCCTTGCTGCTGGCACCGGGACCCCCCAGGCTGGCCCTCAGCTACTGGGAAATTGAGTTCAAGGCAAGTCATTTATGGTGGTTCCCTCTTTTCTGGGGATCACTGACTTGCTGATCCAGGAGCCCTTAGGACTAGACTTCCGAGTAATGCTTTATCTGAGGTTGAAGCAGTGGTTACTGCTTTCTTTTTCTTTTTAAAAAATTTTTTGGGTTTTTTTTTGGGGGGTTAGTAATTAGGTTTGTTTGTTTGTTTGTTTATTTAATGGAAGTGCTGGGGATTGAACCCAGGACCTCGTGCATGTCAAGCACATACTCTACCACTGAGCTATATACCTTCCGCCTACTGCTTTCTTTAATAGATGCTTTTGATCGCCTATTTTGTAAGATGGTTGCATTTACAAGTTGACTATCTGAATGCATGTTCAGCCTACATCTCTTCCATCAAAAGCGTATTAGACAATTTAGCCATTAAGATAATTGACCTTCAGATTCAGCCTCATGTCACTGTAACTTCCCATTCATTCATTCAGTAACTATTGGGCAGCTACTATAAGGCAGGCCTTTATCTGGGTGCTGAGAATACAGCTGTGAACAGAGAAAAATTCCAGCTTTTTTGCTTATATGCCATTGGATGGTGTTAAGAAATATGCATCCCCCAAATTAAACTCTTAGCTTGCTAAAAGTGTGGCTTACCATGAAGCAGAATGCTAAAGTAAAAGTGAACTGGTATTTATGTGTATCGGCAACTTTGCTGTGTGCTGTGTTGGGTACTTTATCACATATACACATCATAACAACCCTATGAAAGATGGATATGATTATCTTTATTTTTTACAGATGAGGAACCAAGGTTTAGGAATGTAATCTATCTTACTTAAGGTCAAGCTAGTGAGGAAATAAATCTACATTGGTCTTTTTGCTAACAGCTAGATGTGATCATATGATTTTAGAACTCTCTATTTGATGTATAGCCACCATACTCTTATGGAAAAGTAAGTTGAAAAACCTTAGAGCACATTTTTGCCAATTTCATTGGACTCATTTGAAATGTCATTTGAAATTTAGTTGTTCGGTCCATGTTTCCTTTACCATTTATGTCCATTGATTTAAATTTCTGAATAGCAATAACCACTCTAGTAGCTTCTACTTTCATAACAAGCATCTTGCCTGGAACACCTCACCCCAGATTAGCTGTTTGATGACCACAATAGCATGTGCTTCTCAGATAACACATGACCTGTCGCTTGCCTCAGAACTTTGTGGCTGACTCTACTAAAAATAAGTCTTTAATGGTCGATTAGGACATTCATCGTGGGGTGCTGGTATCTGGGAGTTTTCTTCATTGCATCATGAAACATGCCCATGTATGGCCACAGAATTGATTAACCTTGCTTCTTTGATGAAATGCACAAAGAATTTCAGAGGTAGTTCCCTGTATTTTTGTCCCCAGAAGTCGTTAACAGAAGGATGGGGTCTGATAGTGCTTAGGCCCTCCTCCTTCAGTATGTCTAAACACAAAGAGAAGACTGGGGCTGCCTTTCTGCAGAGGAACTAGAGGCTGGATTCAGTCTGGGAGCTGGGGCAGGGTCAAGGGGAAGGTCTTTTGCTGGCTTTGGGCTTGACCAGACAAGCGTTGCTGTCATGGCGTGTGCTGTGGCCGTGGTGTCACGGGCTGACGTCATCCCAGGGCCCAGTTGCCAGCAGGGCTTCCCAGCCTCACTGCTTGGGGAGGAGGGTGTCAGGACAGGTGCACGTCAGCGGCCCCTCCTCCCCACTGCCTTTGGTCATCTCTCTAGTTTGGGGTCTTTGCAGAAGAGTTGCTTTTCAGCCCACTTTATCACCCCCAAATACTTCCCGTCATGCTTCGGATAAGACCCAGACTCCTAGTTCTGATTTCCAAAGTGTTATCACCGCCCGACCCGTTCATAGCTCTCCAACCCACGGCCACGTGGGCTGATTCCTGATCCCCCAACAAAGCAAGCTTGCCCCTCAGGGCCTTTCGCTGCCTGTGACCTCTGCTTGGACTGTAGTCCTCCTGCTTGTCCTGGGAATGCTCCTTCTTGCCTTTCAAATCCCTATTTAAATGTCACCACCTTGAAAAGCGCCCCCTGGCCACCCAGTCCTTCCTGCTCCTCTCACCCTCCTTTAACCTTCTGGATATTTCCATAGGATACAGTCAGCACTCGGCGTGCGTATTCTTTCAGCTCCTCGCAGGCAGGGACCATGCCTGTCTTGTTCCCTGTGACACCCCAGCACGGGGGCACCAGCGCAGCGTGGGTGATTGAACAGCTGTCAAATGAAGGCAGGAGGCACTCTCACTGTGTAGATGATTCAAATACTGCAAGCTGTATTTTTAGGTGATTTTTTTAATAATGCAAAACAAATAAAAACCAGGTCTTTTTTTTTTCCCCCTAATTTCACACCTCAACATTTAGCTACTTCTGATTGGTCAGAGATTAATCAGTCACCTGCAACAGCCTCTCTTTAGGGGATCCAAAGGCACTGCGCTTTTAAGCTTTTCAAACAACCTACCCTAAAACCTTACTCCCTGGCACTAATCTCAGAATCTCCACTTAATGCATCAGGAACCTTTAGGGCTTATCCTGGACTTCAAGGCTGGCTTCCTTTCTTCAGTGAGCAGCTGCTCTGCACGGATACCCACAGTGAGTGATTTCTCCGAAACCCACCTCAGATGCGTAAAGAGAGTTTGATGGATTTCACACACACAAAAAGCACTTTTTCATTTGAGTAGGTTACTGACACTATTGAATACAAATGATCTGTTCCTGAATGTCCTGGAACCTCACGCAGATTTTTCTGGCTAGAAAGTGGGATTCAGTCGAAGACAGGCCTGTCAGAGACAGAGCAAGGGGATTTCTAGTTACTAAAAGACAGATTCTTAATGTGGTTTCATTTGCTGGGGCAGCCCCATGGTTTCTAGAGCTAGGAAACCATCTCCAGGGAGCTGGCCTTCAGAGGAGGGGCTGGGAGAGGACTTCTTGCCTTGCAGAGGAGTAGAGACTTAACTCCCACAGAACTGTTGGTGTCTGGCCTCTGATGCTTTATGGAACGTGTCTTCGTGCTGGGGTTGGAAGCTTCTTCATTTGGGAAGGAAATGTAGATTGAGTTTCCAAAACTCTGCCTTTAAGAAACTTCTAGAACATTTTAAAAAATAATAAATGAGAGGTGACCTTTATATTAGCAAATCACAGAGAATATACTGAGGCATAAAGTCATTTGGTCAAGCTTTGCATTCCAAATCAATTACTTATTTGCCCTCATCTCAATAGTGTAGATGTTAACTGTTATCGAGGGTGGATTTAACAGAGCTACGTCGGAATGATAGGAAATAGCTCAAAAATTTTCTATTGTGGAAGATGGGCATCTATTCTTTTGTTCAGTTTGACAGTAGGGGTAAAGAATGAGAACTTTGGGGAGGGGGGTGGGTATAGCTCAGTGGCAGAGCTCATGCTTAGCATGCAGGAGATCCCGGGTTCAATCCTTAGAACTTTTGTTTAAAAAAAATAACAATGAAAATAAATAAAATAAAGGACCCATCGCTATTAAAAAAAAAAAAAGAGTGAGAACTTTTAATGGTGAGATTAGGGGTGAGTAATATGGTAAATTCCAGTTTATCTTAAGTACAGTAAGTGCTCCAGTTAGCTAGAAGAGCGAGGTGTTCTGGTTAATTCAACCTTCTGTTTCAGCTAGACCATTTCTCTATGACTAATTTCTACAGAATTCAATACAACAAAATACGCCTAACACCCCAAACGATACCAGACACCTGTGTATCTCTTTTAATGATTCAAAAGATATTTGAGGGTTTCCCCAAGCCTCGGGTCATCGGGAAACACGTCAGTTATCTCAGAACTGGCTGTTGGCAGGGATTTGGGGCTGGAGAAGGCAGGCCTGTTACTGCTGGTGGGGAGTAGCCCTTGAGTTTTCCTTGGGGGAGAGATTGGGGCGGGGGGACGGGGAGTGGGGAGCCAGAGGTGAAGGACAGTTCTTATTTTCCCAGGTCTCTTCAGACAATCTGTGAGGCTTTTATTGGGCTTATAAATACTCACAAATACACAGACCCTAAAGTGAGATAATGTATGTAAAGTATTTAGTGCTGAGTCTAACTCAGAGAAACCAGTCAACGCAACATAGCTGGAACACGTTTGCCTGTGATTGGTTTGGTCTATTGTCGCCTTTCGGGGGGTGGGGGAGATCAGAGAGCTCTTCCTGCACCTCCTTCTTGGCTGGAGGAACTTTATTTACCTAAGCTATCACCTCTAACATTGTTGACTTTTTGTTTTAAACAAAGCATCTGCAGATGAGAACTGCAAGGGAATATCATGAATTTGAGGGTAAATAGTGAAATCAGTTAATGTTATGACTTCAGATTGCACCTTTGTCTCCAGAACAAGTCTAGAAAGACAGACTTTGGAGAAGCAAATGTAAAAATAAAGTCTAGGTTTTTTTTTGTTTTTTTTTTAAATACTGTTAAAGGAAGGGTATAGTCTTGTAAACTTTTTGGAGGATAATTTGACCTTAATTCTGAAAATTCTAAGTTTATATACCCTTGATTCAGCAATTTCACTTCTAAGGGTTTTTCCTACATATATGTAAGGAAATCCATTGTGGCATTATTTATTTTATTTTTGCAGCAAAAGCCAACAAACAAACAAACTGGAGACCTGGGGGAGAAAAGAACTATCTATGTAAGGGACTGGCTAAATGATAGTGAATTGTTATTATGAACTAAAGTGCAGATGTTAAAAAAAATGTTACATATATATGTGCTTACAAAGAAAGATGCCCAGTTACTATAGAGTGGAAAAGCTGAAGTCTGTATGCAGCATGTGACCTCATAGATGAGGAAAAAAATGAGATACATGTATACACATAACATTTTCTAGAAGGCTGTACAACATACTGTTCTGTTAATATAATTTAACAATTATGAGTAATCTAAGTTAAAATTAAGAATTATGACGAATTAATACAAGTTAAGATTTGTTGATATACACATATTCTTTACAGTAAAGTGGGTACTATTAAATTACTTGAAAGTTTGCTCTCATGTTTGTGAAGTATTTTCTAGTTTGCCTTCTAGTTTGCTTGTTCAGACCTTGATGCACATCACATGCACACTTAGACTTCAGTCCAGCTCAGGGTCATTCATAATTTCCAGATCGGTGCTTTCACTGTTTCCCCGACGTGTTGGAGGTAGCAGTGATCACGCTGGTCATTACTTACGGAACCTCCGCTATGTGCTGTAAACACTCGTCCTTCTATTTTCTCTAAACTTCACAAAATTCTAAAAGATGATGAGGAAACGGAGGCTCTACCAACTTAAGTAACTTGCCAGGAAGCTGGAGCCAGGAAGTGTGGGAGCTAGCTCTCAAACTGGGGCTAACTCCAAAGACCATGCCATTCCCATATGTCCTTCTGCCTGAGATGTGGTGCTGCTGAATTAATTTCTCAGAGAGTCTGTTTTGCTGTTGAAACAGATAATTTTGAAAAAAAAAAAAGTAACAGAAAACATGCTTTCATTGTTTGCTCTTATTCTTGCTTTCTAGCACATTCCACTCACCGTTGTGATTAACTGTTTATTCTGTGCTTCACATTTCTCTGAACTTTGAACATATGCTTACGAAGCTGATGGAAACTTCCCAAGCCCATTTGATTCTGCTGATATTTCCGCAGTGTGAACCAACCCGACGTTAGTGGGGCCAAGGAGGGCGAGCCATCTGAGAACCACTCCAGCCTTCAGGGTTGGACCCGATTCAGATGAGAATGCCGTACCATTGTTTATTTTTTTGAGATAAAGAACAAAGGCAAAATACAAGTGCAAAATCTGCTTTTGAAAACATTCAAGTAATGTAATTTTTATTAGTTGAGCTAATTTTAGGCTCAGCCTGGTTTTGCTTCCAGAGGTTTCCACAGTTCCATAGGGTACACCCAGGGTGGCCGTGCAGAAGTGACAATAACAATCACAGGGCAGCCCTTCCCAGTCCCCATCCCCCTTCTTGCTTTTCTGCTATCCTTCTTCCACGCTCCCCTTCAACTCTGTCCTGAGATCCGGTCTCCATCAGAAGGAGATCCTGGCGTTCTCAATCCAGTAGGATAAGTGGGGTGAGCCTGGGGGCTGTGTACACAAAATAGGCATCTGACCTAGTTTTAGGAAGGGCTTTTTAGAGGAAATGATAGCTATTCTGAGTCCCAAAAGAAATACTAGAGGTGCCCAGTTATCTGGGAAGAGAGAACAGAATGCACAGAAGCCCAAGGGTTCTCCCGGAGAACCTGGTGTGTCTGTCCAGCTGGATCTCCAAGTGTCTGACCTTCTCTTTCGAATGAGGATATTGATTACAGATTAGTCCCTTGACCTTGTTAAAGGCTCATCGTAGCAGGATGACTAGGGGACAAAAACATTCCTAGAATAAATGACATTTTTCTAAAAACTCCAATATCATTATTGATACTGTGGGTACTTATGACTCTTCTGTCTCCTGGACCTGGTCATACCTGTCCCTCCCTCCTGCATTCACACTGGCAGACGACACAGCTGGTCAAGGTGAAAATTTTAGGGACTCCTGTAGAATGAAATAACTGCCGATTCTTGAAAAGAGACTGTTGGTATAATGTCCTTGTTGCAAAAACAGAGAAATGCTTAAGGCTGGAGTTTCTGTTTTCGATTACAAAGATGGATATTCACAGGGGGGAGGACAAAAGAAAAGAGAATGCCCCAGCCTTAGGCTGTGCGTTTGGGCTTGCCTTATTTGTCACCGATGGGAACATCAAATGGCAATTCTTCCTTCATTCCTCTTCGTGCATCCAGCACTAGGGCACGCTTCTAAATCTTGAGCTGTAGTAACTCCTGGCAATGCGTAAACCTAGTTTCCCAGTTTATATATGCCAAGTTTGGGGTCTCATCTGTCTTCCAGCTAGTCAAGGAAACCTTTCTTTGGAGATCTTTTCTTTATTCTGTTTCAACCCCTAAATTTGTCTTTTTATGCCCATGGATATGAAAACTGAAAATGTCAAGACCAAATCTGAAAATGCACGTGTGCCAGTGCACCAATCAACCTGAAAAAATAAGACTGCATATTGGGCTTCAGAAAGTCAGCTAAAAAAAAAAAGGCAATTGTATCACAGTTTTAAAATAACAGATCTATTCTGGTTCAAGGTCAACCATAAGTGGAACTGTAAAGAAATGATAAAAAATAATAAACGATTAAGATTCAGAAACAAGAATGGTCACATCGTATACAAAATGAGTTTAGCTGAAAGAGAAACAGTAAAATGCTATTCTTTTAATTGACAGCCAAGTTCCACTTATTATAAAGACAGTCAGTAATTCCCTTAGATAAAGAAGCTAGTTGGAAACTGAGACTCCTCTAGTAAATACTGAGCATGGTAGGGAACATTAGTCACATGTGTATAATAAAGACAATAAATCGACATAAATATCGCTATGATGAAATGTGTATAAAGCACTTTGAACTCCACAGAAGTAAGCAGAGTATAAATAGATAGCATGCTCAGGCAGAGAGAAAATCAAGCACTATTTTAGCACTGGGGCTACTGATAATTTATTGTCCAGGCTCTCTGGCTGAGTCAATGTTTATGTGGTGCTGTATGTTAACTGAGACAAAAATAGTCTGTACACATCACTGTCTTGGATACATTACTGAGTGATCAGCAGAAACTGTTCCAACTGACCACTCCCCTACAAGCAAGGGATTTATAATATTTTAAATATTCATCCTAAAAATCCAAGCTGTTTTGACCATTTGCTGGGTAATATATACATGGTTCCAGGAGAGGCAGTGTGGCATATGTCATGGGAGAAGATGTAAAGTGGCTAGCATGCCAAACTCAGGGCCCTGATTGCCTGGATTCAAATCCCAGCTCTGTCACTTACTGGCTGTGTTGCCCTTGGGCAAGTTACTTAACCTCTCTGTGCCTTGTCTTGCTCATCAATAAATGGGGTTAAAAACAGTGCTGGCCTTATAAGACTGCTGTGAAAGTGAAATGAGTTAACCCAACAGAATTGTGCCTGGTGCAGAATGAGTGTAGACTATCCTCGTGTCTTCCCTCATCCTTTCCCCTTCTACGTGGGTATTTTTTAATGACCGTTCTTTGAGCATCTCCGTGTGTCGGGCACTTTGTTCCCGCCCTGCTTAGCCTTGCCTGTACCTTATGAAGTCACAAACAGTCAAACATTTGAACCTAAGTCTATTTGATTCAAGACCCTTCCTTTTTATCATGACACTAAACTGCTTTTCCTTAGAAATACCTCTTTTCATAAAGCTTTTTGAGTTCACCTCCACCCAGTTCTAGCTCACTCCTCTGTCTGTTTGAGCTATATTTTTATTTCTGACAGTGAATATGTTGGATCACTTCATGTCTATATCTCCCCAACTGAATCCTGTGTTCTTCAAGAGGAAGCATCTCTCATAATTCCTGGGCAAGGAATTATGAATTCCTTTTTAACTGCCTTTCAGTCTGATTGTATCAGAGTCAGTCATGGCTGAAGGAGTAAACAGATCAGAATTCATGTCAGCTATGACGTTACCTAAGGAGCAAGGCAGACGCTCACTGCTTCCATAGAAGTTTGCACAGCCTGTAGGCCCTGTAAAGCACAGATTATTTCTGCATCTACATACAGCCCTCACTCAAGAAAAAGTACAGTCATCCAAGAAGTAGCCATGGAAAACTTCCAGCTCTCTGTTGGGCGATCACCACGGGAAGACTTAGAGTGTGCCTTACAGAGACCTCTGAGGGCACCATGACTTCCTGAACTCGTAATAGCCCAAGGTCTGAACCTCATCCTGGCAGCTCAAAGACCTGTTCGTTCCTCAAGGACACATCGAGCCACCTCTTAGGGGCTGACTCTCCCTGACAGCCCGCTGGATGGGGGTTCAAATCAGAAGGCCTGTATATTCATTGGCAACGAGACGTGGCTTCCCCGCTCCAGCCCACGCGCTCTCTGTGGGCAGACTTTCTTAGGAAGCCAGATGTTCTTCAGAGGCAGCTTGGTGAGCGCAGAATCTGAGCAAAGGGAGTTAAGAGACTGGATTGGTCTCAAGGTAATGGCAGCAAGGTGATGTCACATGCTTGCTCCTAAGATTGCCTTGGTTAGTTGGCCAAGGTTGGCATGGCAGTGGCCCGTGGTGGCCTCTCCAGCTCACTGACCAGCAACCGACAAGTCTCTTGTTCTGATCAGCACAGTCATCCCCGAAGTACATCCGCTGGGATGTAGTCGGGCGTTTCAGGGTCGGATCCATTCGGTTTCTTTGACGTGCCTTTACTTTTCTGTTCCGGCTGCCACGTGCGTGCGCCTGTGTGGTCTGGAGACAAGCCCGGGTGAGGCGCGGGGCACCCCGCGGGCTGCCTGCACCGTGGAGCGGTGCGCTGGTGCTCCCCAGCAGGCCGGCTGCAGAAGCAGCAAGGGGAGAGGAAGACCCTTATTCCTGCAAAAATAAATCACACCACGCAGTGTGCACAAGAGAGGAGAGAGAGCGAAGGCATTCTCTCCAGGCAAGCGTTTACTCCTCCAGCTGCTTGATCACAGATGTGCAGAGAGAGCCCTCAGACACACTTTTCCAAGCCCCTCAGCACCCATTCGGGGGCGATGCCGTGCTCTCCCCTTCCTCTGAACTCCTGCCATGCATGTAGCTGTTCAAATGCCGCCCCTCGTCTGCAGTCACCCTTTTCAGAGTCGGTTTAGGGCTGGATGGCCTTGGATCCCTTCTCACTTAGAGCAGCTTCAGCTCTCCGGGGTGCCGCGGGCACAGCTGAGCGGGCGGCCAAGTGGGGGGCCCCCATCTGCAGCTGTCCGTCATGAGGAACAGCTGTCCTGAGCCCAGTGTCCTTAAGCAGCTCTGTCTCCCCCAACAATCCCCCCCAGCCCCCCTTGCAGCCATGGCCCAGCTGACATGGAGCCTCGAGGGGTCAAGGGCGTGTCCCCCAGCAGCAGCCCCTACAGGAGGCCCATTTCCTCACCTGGGGGAACCAGAGGAGCAGACACCCCACCTTCGCTCTTCTCTCCTCTTTGCTCTTGGTTCACAGCCAAGGGCAGGGGTGGATGGAGGGCTCTTGCCCTGCTCTCCCCGGTGCCTTGCTCTCAGGGTGGGCCCCTGCCCCTCTGCACTCTGATCTGCCAGCTTGTGGAAAGCTTCATGTTTGTTTTCCTTCCCCAGCATGTCCTTGTCCGTGGCCAGTAGTGGCTTTGAGCCCCACTTTCAACATGACGTGGATTCGCCCACTTGTCGGTGACCTGTGTGTCCCAGGCTTTGTGCCCAGTGCTGGAGATACAACGCGTGCTTTCCAGGGCAGTACCATGACTTCACCGGCTCGCGGATGCCTCCTCATGCTCCAGTGAGGCTGCATTTCCTAGTGGGCAGCATCCATATTACACAGGGAATCCTTTGCAATGAGTTGTTCTCCTGTCCTTAGACAAATGCCCAGTGTGGGGGCATGAAGTCATCTTAGTCTAAAAGACCACCTATGGAGACTGGTGCAAGCCAGAGCTCTATGTAAGATTTTCTGTCCTGCTCAGGTAAACATCGTTTCTGTGCATAGTAAACCTGGGGAGCTGGTTTGCAGAATGTGTGGTGAAGTTAGTTTCACGGTCTAGTCGATGGCATGGATCTCCCTGGGAGAGCCGAGTTTTCACAGCCACTCCTGGTTCGGGCTGCTTAATATGCAGAGAGGCCGTGGTGGCTGCCTTCTTCCCGTCACCCGCCCTGTGGCATCCCCTGGCCCCAAGGGTGCAACATCTGTTCTCCCAGGGTCCCTCCGTGGGGACCAGCCAAAGCCCACTCTGCCCATCCAGGGGCTGGATCATGTGCTCAGCTGGGGTCATCACGTGTTTTCTCAGCGGATGTGGCTAGAGTGTCGCCCGAGGCCACCGCGTGCTTCTACACGCTGCTCAAGTTAAAAGAGCGGCCAGTGGTTAGCATGAGCGTGTCTAGGTGAGTTTCCAGATTCTGCGGGCTGTGTCTGGCCGCTTTACATAAGGCAGGCGCTTCCACCTTAGCTGTCTACCAGAATCACCCGGGGGTACTTAAAAAGCCTGATGCCCAGGCTACATCCTGAACAGATTCGGCCTCACTCTTTCTGGATGGGAACCAGAGCTCCCTGAGCGGCTGTGCCAGCGCTTGTGTTAGCAAGACTACTGTAAGGAAAGGAGAAAGGATGGAGGCAAAGCAAGAGAAGAGGAGAGAATGGGATGGAGAAGAGAAGGAACGAAGGGCTGCCCCGTGTGGCGGAGAGGTGGTACTTAACTGCAGGTGCCTGGCGCTTCCCCAAAAGGTCCGCATGCTAGCCCAGCCCCCAGCCCCCAGGGCATGAAAGTCAGGAATCGGGGCAGCGCTGGCGTTCAGTGGTGGTCAGGTGTGTCTGGTCTTTCCATCAGATGAACTAGTTGCCAGCTGTGTGTCCCTGGACGTAGGGCTCACCTGCACCTCTCTGAGCTTCCAGGTCCTCCCATCCTACCTCCAGGGCTGTGGGATGGATTTGATGGAGTGACGGTGAAGTGGGCACGTGCTAGGCATTCTGCAAGTGGTAGCTCCTTAATAATAAGCATTATAAGAAATTTCTATCTGTATTTCAGTAAAAGTTTACCAGCTCTTCTCTTCAGTTATTTCCCTCTGCTTTCCTGAAAAGCAGTGGTTCGGAAGTATCAGTTTAGGAGAGCTAATACAAAGGACAGAGGCCCAGGCTCACGGACCCGCCCGGGCGTCTGTATCTTCACCAGCTCCCCGGGGTGATTCTGATACACCCAACGCTGGAGTGCCTTTCTGTGTGGAAAAGGGGGACCCTCACCCTCTCTGTAGTAAGGACGTGGAGTCAAGTGCGGGCGCTGGAGATGCTCTGTAGCCAAGCCTCACACACCTTCTACTTGTTTGCTTTACCTCCAAGTTCCCTGAACTTTCTAGTGATTTTGGTGAACTCTGCCCCACCCCGACATAGAAAAGAGGGCAGGCGGGCACACAGCGGGGTTATTTGGGTGAGGTTCCACCTTTCATTTACAAGTCAAATTGAGATGGGCTCTAAACCCAGCATCCTCCGAATTAGTAACCCCTCGCCAAACAAGGCAAAACTCTTTTCATTTCTGACTGCGGAGGCAAGAATGCATTGTCTGTCTCCCTTTTTGTACTGGACTGCCCTGGAAGCGTCTCACTGGGAGCCTTCGATCATCAGCTAAGCGAGCACAAAGTGAAACAAAGCACCCTCTCAGCGTTAATATTTATTTTTAAAGGCATGAGAAGCCCCTTGGACCACAGTGAATCAGAGGGTCTGTGCACTGACAAGTTTCCATGAGCCTTGCGAGAATGTTGGTCCGTGAGAGCCCACAAGGACCCTCAGTGGATTTATTGCTTATTGTTGTTGTTGTAACTATAATAGGAAAAAGGATGTGTCTGCCCCGTAGGAGCAGCTACTGTAGGGGCCCTGCTCCAAAGACCTGGGAGCTGGAGAGGCCTGAAGCATTGGGATGGAGCCCCGTAGCTGGAAGGGGGGTCTCCGGGGGATGGGGTGGATGGGAGACCTGCCTCCCTGGCAGCGTCGTCTCCACTGCTTCTCGGAGGCAGAGTTCTCACCAAGAGCAGCCTGGCCACTCAGCTGGCGGGGAGCAAATCATTCACGTGGCCCCGGTCGGCCTGGGAAAGTGGGAAACGCCATGGAGACTAAGCCCGATGAGGCAGACGGATAGGGGCGTAAATGCTGCCCCCGGAGCCCCTGTCTCACAAGGGAGCTGGCCAGTGGTTCATTTCCCATTTCACCCAGGGATTCCTGCTGCAGTTTTTGCTTAAGGACAAGAATTCCTAGCAACACCAAGGGCTTCTTCTTTATAGTGGGGTTCTGACCTCTCTTCCCTGCCCTTCGCGACTTGGTGACGCTCGCTGGTGTTTGATTCAGAAAAGCAACTTTATAAATGACCTTCATCTTCATACCACTAAAGCTCATTTTGGCAGGAGTTAATAAAATACCTACTAGGAATTGTTAGAAGATTTAGAAGGGAAAAGAAGGGAGAAAAGGGGAAAGAAGGAAAGAATGTTACAGAAATGTAAGGGTTTAAAAATCCTGTGAAAAGTTGTGCTTACTTGATAAGTAGCATTAATTGCCGTCCGCTTATTTAATGGGGGGCCCTGGAGTTCCGTTGCGGATGAAACGAGTATTAAATGTTCACCAAAATACCTCTTTGATATGTGTCAAAATTCAGAAATCTCACTGAGTGAGAAAACAGAAAGGTAAATGAAGGAGCAATCAGAAAAATGGCACTCACAACAGTAATGAGATTTAACATCTATTAAGCACCTACTGTATGCCAGGTTCCATTCAGAGCACCACACATCTTCATAACCACTCACTTCATCTTCATAAGAACCCTAACCTGTAAATTAGATACTGTTATTCCCCTCCTCCTACAGAGGATGAGCCCATTTGATAAAAATCTCTTGAGCAGTCAAGGAATTTTTCTTCAATGTCCATCCAAAGACCAATGGTAACATTCGGCCCTGGAAACAGTCAGGCCTCTTGCTGAGATGCTCTCTCTTCCTAAGGGTGCTGTTGGGGTCTCTTCCCCCCACGCCCCAACGTGTGGCTCCCTGGGGATCGGAGCTGTGGAATTTGAACTTCTCCATCACCCGTCTTTCCTCATCTTTACAAATGGCACCAGGAGGGAACGTGTGGAAGGGTTCCTGTGTAGAACTGGCGTCAGCTCTTCCAAAGATTTGGAACCAGATGAGAGATTCAGGGGCTCTGGAGGGATTTGGGGCTACCTTCTTGAAAGCTGGGGTGTCCTGTGTGTCTGAGAATCAGGTGAGGCTGCCAGACCAGGCGGCTTTCTTGTCGCTGGTTTCAAACTCTGTAGTCTGTTCTGCCCATGCCTTGAGAACGCATGTACTTTTTCTTTCTCCCAAGCCCTGCAACTTTGCTGAGCACCTCCCCGGCTCTCAGGAAGTGTTTGTTGGTGGGTGGACCATTCATTCTCACTCTCCATTGCGGAATCTGTGTGTCCAGTGCAGGAAAGTAGGTAACAACAGTTGCTCGCTCGGCACTCATGCTGTGCTTCAGGAAACCTGTTCCGAGATTCCCAAGCAAGCTCGAGAATAGCAGCAGAGAACAATCCAGAATATCCTTGCAGCTTTATTTTGCTGTTATTTTTAAATTACGGGCTTGTGCTTTTCCATTCATTTTAACTGAGTCAAGTCCCATGACTTTTGTGATTCCCAAATCCTCCATAAATTCACTCACAACTGTCTTTTTTCCCCCCTTGAAACCCTCTCCCTTCCCCGCCTGGGAACCTGCCCTTTAAATTGGACATGGCTAGGATTTTAATCTCTCCTCAAAGGCACAGTGACAATTTCACAACAAAGCTGCAAGTTGGGTGGGGGGGAGGGTTTTGTTTTCTGCTCCCATTAAGACAGCAACTGTTCTCTCTTTGTCCCATGGGGCTGGCTCTTGGCAGCAGCCTGGGGAGACCTCGAATTTGGTGTCGCAACATCCATCAGACCCAAGTGAGTCCGGGCTCCTCGAAGGTGAACTGCAGCTGTTTGGATAAGATTCTAGAATCTTGTTTGTGAGCTTCTCAGCCCTTGTTTTACAATCGCTCCTCCTGGCATAGAGACCAGGAAGTTTTACTTTCCCAGGATCCTGGGCAGGTAATTGTTTTCCCAAACTGCATTTCAACCTCAGATGAAAATGGATATTCTTCACCCTGAGAACCTTCGCCCACATCTCTAACCCGTCTGTATTCTCCCTTTGCCTTCGATTCAACCCTGAGACTGGATTACAGAACGTCCCCACCCCCCACCCCCACCCCCCAGACGCATTTCCATCTCTGGTTGTAATTTAAGGCCATTTACATTTCTAAACAACAGTTATGAGACTTTTAGTCTCATGGAATCTTGGAGCGCTTTCCTATTTAGCGGCTGGCCGTGGCCAGGTGGCCCATGATCTCTGGAGAGAAGAAGAATTGGCAAAATCCATTACTCGGTGTCATTAAGTAGCATAATCTGAGACTCACTGGTGGTTTAGGCCACAGCCGAGCGTTTTCACGGCCCGGTCTCCTGTTGACTTGCATGAGGCCCCTGGCTCAGGGGACGCAACCCAGGACTAGCACCTCACAGGCCGATTTTGCTCCCACCCCTGTGGCACTGGGTCTCTGAGCTCAGGGAGGCAGCTTAGGAGCCCACACTGTTCCACCCGGCCCTGCGGGCTGGCTGGGTGCTGCTGATGCTGGGAGGAGAGGTGGAGGGGTGAGTTCATGTTCCACGGTTGCCTCTTCCTGATGGGGAGAGGGTGCTATGGGGAGGGCCCACTCAGCCCTTCCCTGGGGAACTGTCCATCTGCAGACGGGGAAGCTCCACGCCTCGGACACGTCCCGCGGCCCCGCTCCTCCAGCCCTTCTGAGAGCCCATCACCGCTTCTCACCCCAGAGCTTGGGCTCTGTTTCCCGAGGATCACTGAAAATGGAAAAGCCAAAGCACTTGGAGGCAAAGTCTCACTTGCCATAATGCCTTTGTTATTCATCAGCAAACTTCCATCCATCTGGCTCGGTGCTGGGTTCTCTGACACTGGAGAAGTCAAGATCCAGTTTGGAACGTGAGCAAAGATTCCGGTGCAAGGCAGCTGGTCTCCCACAAACTCCAGGGGAGGCAGGGATGAGAAGTGCGGCGAGGAGGGCTGCTCAGGAGATGAGGGACTCGCCGTGGGGAGGTGGGCTGTTTAGGAAAGCAGGGAGGGAGAGGGACGGGCTTTCCAGGCTGAGTTTCCAGGCTGATGGTGGGAGGCTCAGGGTGGATATTCAGAGAAACTGCAGGGGGACCCTCTGGCCCATCGTCACAAAGAAGACCTGGGCCTGGAGTCAGAGGCCCTGCGTTAGGTTTTGGTTTTTCCAGTGTTCTATTGTGCTCTTCTTTATTTTGTGATAGAAGTGAGTGAAGTGAGATATGAAAGGTGTGGCAGAAGAATTAACCCTTCACCTGCCCTTAGGAAAGGCATGTTTGGTACAGTCTACCTGACTGGGGTCCCAGGAATCGACTAAAGTCTGAGTGTGATTGCCGCTGCCCCACACACCCACCACTCCTTCACTCACTTATTCACTCATTCATTCACTCATTATTTCGTTTACTCATTCATTGACTCACTCCCTTATTCAATCAACAAACATTTCCTGAGCAAGCACTGGACACTGCCAGGCAAACTTCCTATTATGAGTCAAGAGCAGGAAGGTTTTAAACGCCTGGTCCGTGGATGCCTGACCACTCACATTGGCCTCCTAGGCCCCCTCCACACACTCAGTGGGTCCCTAGTGTCAGAAAGGTGTGGAGAGAGGACAAGGGAGGCGGACCTGTTCCTCTGCCCGGTCTCATTGTTACGGAAAATCTTGATTAGTCTGCAGGTGATTTTATCACCAAGGCTCTCAGAACACGCGTTTCCATTCCCGCCACTGCTCCCCGTTTAATAAAGTAACGTACTGTCAGCGGACCGTGCAGAATGCTGACGGGAGCAAACTGCATGGCTTGTCCCTGCACACACACAACCAGGTAACAGTGACGTAGTTCGAACTGAGATTGTTTTTTAGATTTACTTTTGCTTGAAAAATGTCATTAACAATTTTCTCCCGCCTTCCCCATCGTCCCAGGTCAACTTTATTCTTATCACCCAAGTAAGTCAACTTCATTCCCTTTATCTCAAGTTTGATCTCTGGTGTGAGAGCCTCCCCTGTCTGAGGCTCCCAGGATTTCAGTAAAACAGGTGCTACTGAGCCGGCCCCTGGTCACTGTGTTCTGAGAGCAGAGGTCCTCTGTCCCACAGGCTCTAAGAATGTGTCTAAACAGATCATCTGGTGGGTGGTCCCAATAGCTTCGCTGTCCCATGTGGCGTGGGCTCCGGGCAACCTAGTCTCCCTGAGAACATTTTTGGTTACCTGTGTCATGAGAGGAGGAGAGTGGAGGGGTCAGAAAATCTAAACTTGAATCTCATTTCTACCATCAACTGGCTGACTGGGCCAGGCCGCCTCTTAACTGCTCTGAGCTTGGGTTTCCTCACCTTTGAATTTCTTCTTAAACCTTAGCACCAACAAGGGGCCTCAAATGGAACTAACCAGGACTGGCATTCACCTGGGATGCCCCAGCACAGCTGCACCAGCTGTTTACAGCCAGCTGACGCCTATCCTGATTGGCCTGGGTGTGCACCATGCGGGTTGTTAGTATCCTGAATAATTTACGTGAAAGAGCCTGGAGAACGCACAGCACGCGGCTGGCCAGTCTGACTGTGGTACTGGGGTAGTCCTCACTGCCAAGTCTAACTTAAACATGTATTTTCTATATACATTTTTTTCATCAGCTGACAAATTGGTAAACTTCAAATTGGCCTCTATCTTCTGAGGCTCAACAAAGGAGAAGTCAGGCAACACTGAGATTCAAACATTCTTATCCAATATTTTTTCATGAAGCCTGATGATTTTCCACGGGATGAACCATTTCTGAACCTCGGAGTGACTGAGAGACCACTCATGTTGGCCTTTTGAATGAAGATTATGTCTGAGGAAGGTGACCTTTGACAAAATACGGTAGCCGTCTCTAGAATGTCAAGACACCCCTTCACTTTGATTTGTGGTTCAGCATGACATCTTAGGTGAGATGGCAGATGAGCATTTTTTAAAAGCAGGGGGTGGGTATCCTCTGTGGTTCCTAATGGAATTGCACGAAATTCAAGGTTTTGCCGGAGGTGTCAGAGATGTGATTACACTTAGGGAGGGCCACAGAACCCCCCTTTAGGTGACCAATTATGGAAAATGATGTTCATCCTTTAGTTGGCTCGCAAAAGAAAAGTACAATTTGGTGCTTAACTTTAGACTAGAGTGTGATTGACAGGAGACCCATTGACATGCATCAGGAGAAGCAGAGTAGGGAGACGAGAACAAAAAGCAAACAGGGCCATCCACTCACCCCCCACCCCCCATCCTGCTGAGACACCTGCTAGAAATTCTGAATCCCAGTCTTGTTTCTCAGAGAGTAACGTTCTGGGTTCCTAGTCTTGTTCGGGCCACTTAGTATTCAGTGAAACATCTGCTACTCTAGAATGCAGGAAATCTGGGTGCTAGAATGGACTGTGCCACCGGCTGACATGTGACCCTGGACAGGGCATTTACCTCCGCTGGGCCTCAATTTACTACCTGTAAAATGAGGGTCAAAAAGCACTGACTCCCTGGAGGGGTTTTATAAAGAATTAAATGAATGTATGTGTGTATGTGTGTGTGTGTGTATGATAGTAAATATCATATATGTTTCTCCTTCGAGAGTTACACTAAAACTATGTACCTTCTCCCCAGAAAAATTCACAAACACAGAAAACTTACGCAACTATTTTAAGGGAATTTATGGACTTCCTGAAGTCACAGACATTCCTAATAAAAGATTCTATTATATAAGGGAAGAAACTCTAGGTCTAATGTCCCTTTCTATGCTAAAATTCTTATTATGTTTTTCTCACTTAAAAGGGAACTGTAAGTCAAAATTGATCATAGACAATATTCTATAATAAATATTTAATATGTAATTAAATATTAAAAACAGGAAGCATTTTTATATGGACATATATTAATTTATTTCTAAGCTTAACTCAATATGAGGAGTAGTTTTCCATTCCTCACGTGTACAGGGTGGGGATGGACTTTTTTTCTTTCAATTTGTATTTCCACATCTATTTAGAGCAACCAAAATAGGAAAACCACTGCATAGGTCCTAAAATTCACTTCCTGTACCCATTTTTTGTCCTCTGCTCCAGGTCTGATGAATATAACTTTTTAAACATGTCATTTATTTTTATTTTTATTTTAGTCTAAACGTCCCTTCAGAAACACTAGGGGAAGATATTTTTAGCTTAAGTAAGAAAACAAACATGTTTAAACAAATAACATCCAAAATGTTCAGGCAGAGTTGGTGTTTTTAACATTTGTGTATTTTAGCAGGGAGCCCATAAGATATATGCTAAAATGGAATTTTTTTCATCTTAGATGTGTTCATTTCTCCCAGGAATAAGACAAAGAGAACAACTGATCCCAACTTTTATATCGGAGCTAAACTTTTTGTGGTTTTGAAAGGTAATTTCAGGCTAGACAATACACTGCCCCCCATCCCCCCCAGTTTTTAATCACTATTTATAGACATCCTGTGCAGAGCCGGTGGAAATGCTGATAATGGTGAAAAAGATGAGCTAGAAGATGAGCTAGAGTGCTGAGTTGAGCACCATTCGTGCACCGTAAAGATAGACGTTTCTGCCTTCATGACCTCATAAAAGGCTTTTTACATTTTCAAGTAGAATTGATGGTTTAGAACTCATCACTTCCCATTTTCCCTACTCTAAGGCATGATCCTTGGCTCCCTGAAGATCTAAGGTGGGAAAATTATTATCTTTTGATTAAACAACAAGATCCATCTCACCAGCTCTTTGGGGCCAAGTAGTCTGGGCATGTTTAATGTCTGCATCATTCCTGCTCCACAGACAGATGAGTGAGGACTAATAATAATGACCGAGTAAGTAATACTGACTGAGTGAGTCGGTGAAGGGAAGGATGCATGAAGTAACTACGTGGGGAGGCACTCCATCTGTCTTTAGAAGCTGTTCGTGGAGATTGCGTTCATTTGCTAGGTTTTTAACTACGTAGACCGTGAATAAGCCCAGCACTCTGCATTGTGGGGGGTCAGTCGGAATCATCTGTGCCTTGGATGCGTTAGCCCAGCTACAGGTCAGAGTTGAAATCTCTGTTCCATCCATTATACGTATTATCTCCATCTCCTAGAACTGGAAGCATGTTTACCATATATACTTGAGTCTCTTTCTTCCAGAAGGTTCTCCAGTTTCATTTTACCCATTGCATTGTGTAGCTCTTTTGTGAGTGCACTTAACTAGACTCAGACAAGAATAAAGGACGTTATCAATCTGTTGGTTGTTGTCAGTAACATCCCTTCTCATCTCATGATTATAAGTGCTTTTCTCTCGCAAGCCTTCTGAACCCTGCTGGGCCCCCAGTTGCTAAGCATTTTCATTACACTTTATCTGAATTCATCAGAATCGCCTAACCTCCCTACCCGGGGCCGTGAATCAGGCTCATTGAAACCATGCTTGTTGAATTACAAGGTGGACACTACGAAACGTATCAGCAGGCTGTTTAAATCCTTTCACTTCCTGAAAGGTTAAAGGGTCAGATCTTTGAAGCTAGATCTTTGAAATTAAGGGTTTTTTTTTTTTTTTAACCCATTAGGCCAGCATGGAGACTAAAACTTGGGAAGTATGCATTGAACTCTCCCCATTGGCGGGTGATAGATCCACATCACAAGTGGCTATGAATCCGCAGGCAAAACATGGATTTCAGATTTATACAAAAAAGTTCACTTTGAATTCCAAAGGGAAGAAAACATTGATGATCACAACGAGACAATCCTACAGAAGGTCAGTTTATAATATTTTATTGACATCTCAAAGGGAAATTAACCCTTCTCCAACCATCTCAAACAGTCTATTTACCAAGAGTACCTGATGAAAGGGTGGTCTTCGGATTCTAAGTTTTTGGAAGAAGGAACCTGATTGGTATAATTCTCTTTGTACCGATGCCCAGCCAACTGCCAGCAGCAATGCACTGGCCTTCTGTGACAAGCCTGATAGATTTCATATCCGCTCATTCACGTTATCATCTGTACCTATGTTTCTTTATGTACAAAACAGAAGTACGAATAGTGAAGGTTTCAGAGGATACAGGTGGCCCCAGGATTTGAGGGCTCCAGTTTAGAGGACACGCTGTGGTTTAGGTTCAGCTGTTGAGGGTGGCCAGCCGCTTTGGTTGGGATTCCAGTAGAGCAGGTGCAATAACCATTGGTCAGCATGGTCCTAGATGCCACCTTCAGGTTTCCTTTTCTCTCCCGTGGGTATGCAGACCACCGAAAAAGCCCTGACGTTCCAGGAAGACTTTATACTGAACAGAAGATGAGGGAACCTGTGAAAATTTATGCTACAGAGGCCAAATTAATTTATCAGTGAAGGGAGCAGTCTCCATTTCCTTCCAGTTGGAAACAGATCAGGAGCTTTAAGGCATTAGAAAATGCAAGCTAGAGAACAAAACTCTGAGTCCAAGCAGCTCATGGGTTTTTGGCTCCAGATGTCAGCTATGAGTGACTGTCCCCCAGGCGTGAATCTCAGTGCAGAGCTGGCAGTGTTTATTAGGGCTGCAACAGTGACCTCTACGGATGTGGAAATGGACCCTCTAGGGCCACCATTCCTCACCTCAGCTTTTAGCCTGGGCAGCCACTGAAAGGGTGGCAGCTGCTCTGGGTCCAAGGACATTTAGGGGCTGTTGGCAGCGAAGGAAACAAGGATGTACAGGAGCTATTGAAAAGTCCTCCAGACAGCCCCGCTGCCTTTAGGCAGGACCACCTAATCATTTCAGACAGGTGAGAAGAATCCTGTTTTATTAAAGACCCCCAGAGAAGACACTCCAGCTCCCTGTGTCAGCTTTCACTTAAGCAAAATCATCTTTGGTAGCCAGGCTGTCCCTGCAGCAAGGACAGGGGCCTGTCTTAGGAAGCTACATAATTTAAAATGTTACAGTTAGATGAATGGAGAGAGAGAGAGAGATAAATAGATGTTGGAGGAAGGAAGGGAGAGAGGGAGAGAAGACAGAAAAGGAGAAAGAATGAGAATAAGTGATTGTGAAAGACTGCTAACCCCCCAGCAAGGAGACATGCAAGAAATACTTATTATAGAATTCTATGCCGGAGAGTCCACTAAAATCCACTCAGAACACGTGCCACCTTCCGCGTGCTCCTGTAGCATCTCCCACATTCCTCTGTTATAGCACCTTATCACGTGGCGACGTAAGGACCTGGGAGCTGCTAGTCTCCCTGGCTGGCATGTGAGCGCCGTAAGGCAGGGACCACATTCTTCTCTGGAGTCTCAGCTTCTAGCCCAGTGCCTAGCTCTGCAGAAGGGAGGAAGGAAAACGAAGAGAGGGAGGTAAAGGGGTCAACCAGTATGATAAATAAACCACGCTCTAAGGAGTGCGTCATTCCATAGGCTGTGGTCTTCAACGTTTTCCTACCCAAACTTAACCAGTCTGATGTCCTGTCTCCCCTTGGTTAGGTATCAAAGGTCAATACAATTAGATCATCTGCCCAGTGTTGGGTTTGTTATTACTTACCCCCATTTAACACCTTTCTGAGGAGTACCAATTCACTATGATACTGTTGGTCTCTGAAATGACTTCCCACCAAAATGTATTTCATTAGAGTTCATTGTTTGTATATATAATATATACATGCACTGTCCGTAGTTCTATTGTATGGTCTCAGCCGGGGAGAGCTGGAGTGACAAACGGTAAGGTAGCTTCTCGGCGTGTGACTATTAGCCTACCTTATACAAATGTCCTCAGCTGGTAGCTGTTGTCTGTTTTTCATCATTGAGTATTACTGTTTCCTCTGACACTCCGCCCTTGACATACAATGGCTGACAGAAGGAATGGGAGTGAAAGGACCAGCTCCGAATGCCACCGTGGGGAGTCAAGGGCAGTGGAGCCAAGATGAGCCAGAAACCCAGGTTTGCTGGGAAGTCCTGTGAGCTGGCGAAGGGCGTCACTAGGATCCTAGGAGCGTGGAAGGAGTAAACGTGAAGGGAGCTGGGAGGAATCGGGGCTGTAGGCAGGACATGACTTTGAGGGGTTTTAGGAGAACTGGAAGTGACAGTGTGATGGTGGGGACATCGCTGTGACCCTATATGCCCAAGAGCGTATCCCAGAGCCAGTCAGGTGTGCATGTTTGATCCCTGCACCACCCCTGGGGCTCCTGGCAGCTAATCAGTCTGGAGTGTTCCCCTTAATTCTCCCCAAATAGAAACCCTTTCATCTTTCAAGGCTCAATCCAAAGTTTGTTTGGCCGGGTTTCTCCTCCTCCGTAGAACATCCTCCTCTTTCCCTTGGAGCTGTCGCTCTCCTCCTCGGCTCCTCCTGATGTCCCTGTGTCCCAGTGCCTGTCTCTCGGGGGCATCGTATTGAACAGTCTCCCTGCGTCACTGCCACTCCCACGGTCCCTCCTGGGGCGGGGGGGGCGTGGTCAGCAGCGGGTCCTCACACAGGCTTTGTGTCCAGTGGGCCTGCAGCCCTGACCGTACCCGACACTGGATAAGGCCCGTAGTTTAACGAAAAGGCGACGAGCCTGCTCTACGGTAGACGGCACAGCTTGGAAGGCGTTCTGGCACAAGAATTCTGCGCTTTTGGGGATTGGTTTTCAGTGCTGACTGGTTCAGTTAGACCCTCCCTGGGAGTCAGCTCTGTTTTTTTAACCTTGCCATACGGTGTATTTGTTATTTACACTTCCCCTTGGGCTGAGGTCTTTTGGTTTCTTCTCTAGACCTGAAGGTCCTTGAGGGCGGTCTTACCTAACTGAGCCTTTTCTCGTCCTCTGTACCTGGGCTCTTGGCATATTTGGCAAATGTTTGTCAAGCGGGTGAATGTGACGCACCTGGGCCGATGCGCACCCGATGAGTAAATTACTCCTGTGGCTTCTTTCCAGGCTGTGCAGCCAACAAAGACAAGAGATACTCAGGCTCAGAAAGGTCTCCTGGCGTTACTGCCCAGCGTGACCTGGGCCGCTGAGCAGGGCAGTGGGGGCAGGAGGAGCCATTGGCCAAGGATGTGGCTGGAAGGATACACACAGACCATGCCAGCGGGCCACCAGGCCAGAGAGGTCTGAGGCTTGGGGCCTGGGAGATGGGGACACAACTGTCCCAAAACAATGAAGACCGAACCAGAGACATAAAAAGTGACAGCGGCAAGTCCAGGGAGAGGTGCAGACACAGAGACAGAGCTGTTACCAAATTTATTCATCCAGACGAGAACACTTCTCCCAGTGTGTCAGTCCTGAACTCCTGTTTCCTTCTCCTGGGCTGTAAATTCCTCACGCACAGGGGTTACATTTTGTTCTTCTGGGGATGCTCGGGGCCTGGCACATGGTAGGTTCCCAGGAGTGGTTTTCAACCTGAACTGAATTGATACAAGAGGATTTCGCAGCCTGCTTGGCCATTTTATTTGTCCGGGGGCTACCAAGGTTTCCGCCACCTCAGACACTGTGAATTGCTCCCCTTAAATCTAGCCATGCTTTCTCGACACAGCGTAAGTCCATTTCCTCCCAAATGGCTTAAAATGCATGGGATGATTTCTCAGCCATTTGGGAAGAAGGAATGCTGTGCATAAAGCCTGGATTCAATAAAACCAAATTTTTAAAAAATAGCTCTTAGCATCTTCTTCTACAGACACTGGTCCGGGCAGGGCTTTTTATTTTATTGAATCCAGCTGAGTAGCTTGACTACATTAATAATGGGGCTTCATTTCCAACCACTGGCTCACAATCTTTTCCCCTAAAAGCCTTATGGTACTTAAGCAACTGCTAATACATGAATAATTGCTGGTGGCATCATTTCCTGCCATGATGTGACCACCAAGATGAGGCTTTTCTCCTTGTACCTAATCTGGAGTTCTCAGGCCTGCCACGTGTGGGCCTGCGAGATGATATTTAAAATACAGTGAACAGATCTCACTGCAGCTATGATCTGGGTGGTACTGAGTTTCTTTATGTTGAGAAATTAAGGATTTGGGAAGGTTCTGTTGAGTGTTTAGTAACATTGGTCTGAAGGGGATTCTAGAGCAAAGTTGCCCAGAGGTCTGAGCCTGGTGTTCCTGCTGAGCATGCTCAGTGCCGCTCTGCCCGGGCCCCAGGACGGGCCTGCAGACTTTCCTCCCTCCACTTCAGAGATGCTGTTTATTTAGCTCCCATAAAGCCATGCTTCTTTTTGAAGTTTCTCTGCAAGATGACATCTAACTGTCAGTTCTCTTTACATTGGACCTGCGTGACGATGGTTTTTTTGGTGTACCTAACTGCGACGAGGTATCCGTGCAGAAGACGGGCTCCTAAAAACACACACCTGTTAAGAGGAATATAGCCTAGTACCTAAGAGCGCAGCCTGGAGCCCCGTGACCTGAGCTTGAATCTAGCACTTTCTGACTGTGTGGCTCTGGACAAGTGACCTGTTCTGCCTCCTCCCGTGTGAAGCAGGGATAATAGCCATGCCTACTTCATACAGTGAGTGTGAGGCTCAGGTGAATTGCCGTTGGTTAAATGCTTAGCCCAGTGCTTGAACACGGTGCTGTGTAAATGCCTGTCGTTGCCTGTTTCTGTCATTTTGTCAAATATTCAGTGCATTTAGTCCTCTCCACATGGCCTCCGACTAGGATGAAGAGTAAAGTTTATCTTTCAGCCGACGTGCAGTCACAGTAAACAGAGGGCTGGACAATCGGTAAGACCTTGTATGTTACACTTTGCCGTTACTTTTTGGCAAAAATAAAATACTACTTCTTTTCATTGGGAAGTTCAGTCGCCCACTGCTGCGATTCCCCTCCTCAGAGAACTTGCACTCAAACTGGAGACACGGGACTATGGTGTATCAAGTAGCAAAACGGAGCTGGAGGGGAGACAAAATGAAGTGTGGGAGACGTTCAGGCAACCTAGACGCTGAGACCACGTGAACGGCCGGGGGAGGCTCCCTGGAAGGCTTTCGGCGGGATGAGCTGAGTTTGAGGATGGGGTGAACAGTTGATGATGGAGGTCACAGGCGCCAGGTGGGTGGAGAGACGGAGGGTGGTGCTGAAGGCCGTCGGGGGGTTCGGAGGGAGTGGGCAAAGCTCTGGGGTGGGAACGATTCAGCTCAACCGAGGGCCGGTGAAGACACTACCCGGCCGCGGCCAAGGAGAAATCGCGCAGGTAACACAGACAGCACCGGAAAATAAAGTGAGAGAGGCCAGACTCTGGAGGTCTTTGCAAGCGCGTTTTTAGATTTGGTTTAATAGAAAAAGGAAGTGAGAGGAGGTGGGAAGCACTATCTGGCGTGCTCGTCAGCTGTGTCACCCGAGGTCCCTCCTGCAGCAGCAGGGCCCCGGGCTGGCCTCGCAGCCTCCTCCGGGGATGGAGGAGTGAAGCTGGAGACAGTAAAACATGTTCCTATACGTGAGCTACCAAATCAAACCACACCAGGCCCGAGGGGTGTTTTCCTGTTTTAGAAATGAAGTGGTGGGTGGTTTGAGGTGGTGGAGGGTGGGGGCTGACCTCTCCTTCTTTAGGCCTGAATCTCAGCCGGAGCAGAGACAGGCAGAACTTGGAGGAGCTTTTGTTGATATGAATCCTCACTGTATTCAATTTGTATGGGTCTTCCTCAGAGCTCCTTGATCACCTACTCACACGAAGTAAGTTTATTGGCTCATTCGCCTGTCTCTTCCCTCCTCCGGTCTTTTCTCCTGCTGGAGGCCGGGCTATGTTTCCTCCTAGTGGGCCCGTTCCAGGTCTGAGTGCGAAGCCGCCAGGCCCCGGGCAGCTCATCTGCCTCCCCGCTCCGGCCCTGTGAAGTGGAGGGAAATAAACAGCACGTGGGAGGGGGGAAATCTGTGTTCTAAGAACTGCTTTGGTTTACACATCTATAGATACACTCAACCAGCACCGCGGGTCACATGGACCGGCTGGTGAAGCTGAGAGCATGAGTCATTTTTAAATTACTCATAGAGAAAGAAATATGTTTCTAAAAGCCAGCACCGTTGGCTTCCACATGCAGCCGGGGGAGTGAGCAGGCAGCCTCAGAAAGCACTCGGGCCTCCCGTGACAGCTGGCGTGCACAGCACATCTGCTGGGAAGACGGGGTCCCAGGCCCGAGAGCTCTTTGCCCTGCGTTGTGTTTGGAGGTGAGACTCTCCTCCCCTGCACTGGAGCAGTGGGTGCTTGGGTTCAGATTTCCATTTAGCCAATCTTTCTCTTACAGTCTCAGTTTGCTGTTGGCCTGGGAACTCTTGGTTAAGACCCTCAATAACACAGTCTGGTGGTGGAGACCACACCATCTGAGCCTGAAATATGGAGAAGTATGTCAGTTCAACCAAAGGTCAGGAAGGGAGGGGCAGAGGAGAGGAGGTCCGAGAGCATGGTGGAGTGCATGCACTTCGGCCGAGCCTTGAAGGGCTTAGTTTGTTGTGAAGGAGAAGGAATTCCATCCCAAGCAAGATGGAAAAGCCATTCAAGCAAAAAGAAAACATAGATGACGAAGCCTGCACCTTCATCTTGTCCGTTGGGAGTCTAAACTTCTCTGACACACACACACACACACAACTACAGAGAGAAGACAAGCGAACACTCACCAAGGGAGGCGAAGGCACTGCTTGCTAAATTGGTCCAAAAGAGGGATTTCACCAAATGCAAATGTACAAAGAACAATACGTGTGACTCAAAATATCCGTTATGCTCTTAATGTGAGAGGGTGTGAGGCAGGGAGGTGACCTTTGAAAGGTTTTAAAGTTGTAAACTTTTGTAACCACATTGTTTTGATTGCTGGAGGATTTAAGAAAGGATTACCTCGGGTACCATCTTGGAAAAGTGATTAAAAAAAAAAAAACCTGCTTCCTACATAATATTTTGGGACGTGTTTCATTCTGTTTTTGCTTTGAAGACGCACAAGTCAAATGTTGACGAAGTAGCTCAACCTTTCTTAAGAAACCAGAAGTAGAGAGGGACCGGCTCCTGCTGCGTCTGGTCTTCTGCTCCTAGCCCCTCTGCCAGAATTTTGGTTCATTGGATCGGGGGTGTCCCCACCCCCATCCCAAAAGAAGCACAGTTGGCCTTGTTTTTTCTCCCACCCCGCCCCTCCTCCCTCACCGTAGGGCAACATCACGGCAGAGTAGAGTCACTGTTCCTCACCCTGAACGTGTGACTCTGGGCCAGACATTCCCTGAAGGTCTCCTCGGAAATTTGGAAAACAGGAAATGTGAAGACAATTTCTGATTTGCCTGGTCATGTGAACTCCTCTTTCGATGTTGCAACAGAATGTTGGAAAGGAGCACTCTGAGCTGTGGTTGGACCCTCCTCATCAGAGCATTTACTCCTCTGAGAATAGGGTGGATCTGACTGTCCTGCCTCAACTTTCCTCTTTCTAAACATGTCGACCCTGATGCCTAAAGAACAAAACCAGAAAAGAAACCCACTTGGTCCTCATTTCACGGTCAGGTTGCCAGCAGGGCTGCTGAGAGGGGCCCCTGTGCTTGTCCCTGAAAAGCCCCTTGGCACTTAATAAAAGCGCCTGTCCCTGCAGGCGTGTCTGTGCAAGCTCACGCACCATCTTCAGAACCTTCACAACCTGTGTTTGCAGTAGATGATTGATGGTGAGGCTTGCTTCCCACACATTTGGCTCTGATAATCTCCAAGCTAAAACATTCAGATGCAAATAATTTTAAAACGAAGTGGCTTCGAGGGATCTTTCTGGGAGGATGGAAATGCTGCTTATCTTGATAGGGGATTGGGTTCCAGGGGCGTTTGCTTTTGTCAAAATTCATCAGACTGTACCCAGAAAATGTGCTCACTTTGCTGTATGTAAATTATACCTCCACGAAAATTTTTAAGATAGTGAAGTGGCGAGAGTTTGGAAAAAATAAAAAGTGGATATGATGTAAATGACTCCACTTAAAGGGATGTAGAAACCTTAAGAGTTGGCCAGTAGAAACTGAGAAATACACGTGAGCAGTCCCCCACTGTACGGGAAATCTTTGCAAGGCGAGCAGTTTGAGCCCGGCTTATAGAAACTACAGCTGGTTATGTGCATGCGTCTGTGTTTTCATATGTGGTTTTTTTTTTTTATCTTGATGTCCATTTTTGTTTGGCTTATTTCCCTGCTCAACTGGATTTTGTCTTCTGTTTCCTGAACACGGCTCCCCTACGGTACCGAATATCCCAGTAGAAAAAGGGACTGTCCAATAAATGACCACTGACGCCCTGAGACGGAGGAGCGCTTCCCCTCGCTCTGGAATATTCTACTGAAATTAGCCCGTGCGTGTTGGCCTTAAGGGCATATGTAAAAATGGAAAGTGAAAGGAGAGAAATCCATGCTTGCACCAGTCTTGAGAAAATTCCCAGCTATCTATGCTTCTTTAAAAAAAAAAAGTCATTTCAGAACGTTTACTTTGGAAAAACTATTTTTGCCCCACAAGAAACATAAAACATGTGCTCAGTAAGTAGTGTTATTTATATTAAAGTAAGAAAACGGGGTTTGTGGCTATGTCTGAACGGGGGTGAATGGGGGCACCGGTTTCCTTTGCTTTCTCTCTCTCTTTCCTCCTCTTCTTGGCGACCCGGAAGAGCAGGTGTGGAAATTCCCGCAAGGGTAAACCGTGCCAGTTTCCACGTTTGTATACGGAGTTTCATGTTCTTTTCTGACAGGTCAGGCTTTTTGTCATCATCTCATCTTGAAACTCGAGAGGAAGGGAATGGAAGAGCGAATTGCTAATATCGGAGGCTTCTGGAAATTCCCCTTTTATGGTACATGAATCTTTCTTAAGAATAGTTCTCTTTCAGTTGTGTTTTTGTGATTTTGGTGAAGATCGCTTGCCCAGCCCTACCTCTGATTTGCTTAAGCGTGATCCCAGCTCTCTTTCGAGCAGGGACTGGAGAGGGTGAGAGGGAGGATAACTTGCTCGTCACTGTTTGGGAGACAAGAGCTCCATGGAGACACTTTTTTTTTTAGGTCGATAATCTGAGTATAAATCTATATTCACATGATTTTAAATAATCCAGTCCCTTTTATAAACTGATAAATCTCACATGAACTAATGACTCACCATGGCCTAAATGGTGACTGGCAGCTTTATAAAATACTGTTGGCGTTTTGTGCGTTAATGGACACGATCAGTTCCAGTTACAACCTGGCTTAATGGAAGCTGACCAACCTGTTTTCAAGTCAGTACAATACAGGGTGATTTTCAAGCGAAAAAGCTTTTTTCCCACACCACTTCAGAGGATGCCTTCTTGAAGATGGATGTAGGCTTTGGATCCTGGCCCTGGGACAGGCTTGGGTCCAATGTGCCTACAGGTGGACAGGGGGCCCCTGAAGGAAGGCAGATCTTGGGGCTCTTGGGACAGGCTGGCGGGCTGCTTGGGGGGCTCGGAGGGCCGGGCCCAGACTGAGGCCTGGAATGCAGGGGAGCGTGTGACAGCCAGTCCCCAGGCGGGGCTGTGAGGGACTATGCTAATTAGTGAAATGCCTGTGAGGGCCGGGTCACTGGGCGGCCAGGTAAACAGTATCAGGTTATTCTGCGTTGGCAGAGGGCAGCAGTGGCTAAGTGCCTTCGCTGCGGAGTTGCTCTCGGCAGTTACTTATTAATTGCACCTCAAGGCACCGCTAGGTTAAAGTAAAAACACTCCTCTGGGAACTCTGTGACTTTCTCACTCCCCCAGCGTCCAACCAGTCCACTCCTGCAGTGTGGGCACTGGGAGGGACCTCCTACCCGGGCACTTGTCTGAGGACAGCTAGCTTCCCAGGCCCCGGGGGTCCACGCCCAGGCCCCACCTCCATCACAGGAACCCTGGACTCTAGGCCAGGTGAGTTCAGACCCAGTCAGAGTTTTTCTTATGAAATATCTTGACTTCTGAGTTTCTTTTTCCTGCTACGTTGAACCCTGTCTATGTTTGTTTTCTTTCTAATTTTGGCTTTAAAAAAAAAAAGAAAAAGAATGTTTGGGTACAGTGTAAAAGTTTTCTCATATCCAGACTGGAAACTCCCTAGTCACCCTGAAACCAGGCAGGTGCCTGTTTGTCTCTCTGTCAATAAACAGTGTGTGCCTGGCCTGGAAGCCAGCCTCCGGTAGCCGTGGTGGGCCCGGCCCGTCCCCGTGTTCGAGGGGGGCCGGGCGCCCACGTCAGGGGCAGTGCCCGCCTCTTGCTCTCCTTTTTTTGATCTTCTGATAGAGACCACATAGTGTTCTCTTCACGGTACTTTGATGACATATGACGTAGAGACACAGGTGCGACCTTTACACTGTGCATGGCATTAGCATTACAATAAGTGGGAGAAGATAAAGCCAGCTGGAGTTCAAGGTTAAAGCCGAAAACAACTAATACAACGTCTCGCTGAAAACAGTGTCACAGAGCCAGGCACAGGTCCCCCTCGAGGGGGCTCTGTTCAGTTGCCTCTTGCGTTGTTTTATGAGCCAACCCCTGGCGAACGGTTTCTATGAGATAAGCCATCTCTTGAGGTACAGATGTAGCTGGTGGCTCACGCTCTGAGGAGCCCCCGGGCCACGCTCCGGGATGCTGCTGGATGGAGGGGAACGTTGGAAACTGTTTAGAACAAGGCGTCATGAGGTGTCTGGGCCTGGCCTCCATGCCGCTTGGCATTTCACTTCTCTGGGACTCAGTTTCCCCGCTTAAAAAATAAAGGGACTTGGACTCCATTCTTTTATCTTCTTGCCTTCTGGTTTATCCAGAGGACGCCTAACCCACTTAATTCCTCAGGAAAACAAAAACGAATTGTCAGACCCACCATTAACTTAACTGTTTATTCGTGCGAAGGCTTTCTTATTTAGCTCCGGGACTCACTGTCTAAGCGGGAAGCGGGGTGGCCCCAGGCTTGTGTGAGTGGCTGCGGAGTATTCTCCTCACTGAGCTCGGGGAGAGGAGACAGGAGAAGCTGGAGGGCGTCTCCACGGTTTACTCTCCACCCCCGGCCGCCTCTGGGCAAACGCTTCTACCTGCATCTCTGGTTGGCTCAGAAATCGGGAAATCAGGACTCTGGGCACAGAGCCCCTGGGTTATGAAGTCCACTGGTTTGAGTTACTGAGCAGAACAGGGGAGCCCCCACCCCACGCCAAATCAGGCCTTGGAAGGAAGCCTCTGTTTCTGTTCCTGTGGACGTCAGGTGGATGGGCAGGTGGACATGCGACATGCTTGCAGCACTCAGGTCAAGGTCAGGTGTGGGGGACGCACCCCTCCAGGTGATTGGGTGGAGCCAATGTGCTAAGGCAGGGCCTCTCACCAAGGCTGAGTTTGCCTCCCAGAGGACAATGGCATGGTCCAAAGACATTTTTGTTGTCCCAACTAGGCAGGGAATTTAGTGGATAGAGGCCAGAGGTTCTGCTGAACAGCCTACAATGGTCTCCCATCCCCAACAGAGAATTATCTGGCCCCACAAGTCAGTGGTCTGAGTCCAGAAGCCTCTTCGTATTCTGTAAGTTGAAAGTACTGGGCTGAGGTGAATGGCTAAAGTTATTTGCAGTTTTTTTCCCCTAGTCCCTTTCTGCTGCTGGAGGGGCTTTGTGTCAACTCTTTGTTCCTTCACCTCTTTGTCCATCCTTGTCTTCTGCCCCTCAGCCTTTCTTTTCTTTGGAACAAAGCTCATGAATATGCCCTGGGGCCTTCAGGATTACTTGAAGATGCCCTCAGACAAGACAAGCAGCGAGAACAGGAGTCCCAGGAATGCTGAATGCACTTTACCTGGGCCGCACAGCTGGTTCACACCCGGGTCCTGAGAGAGCCCCGGGGATGAGCCTCGGACCTGCAAAGAGAAAATGGGGGGTGGGTGAACAGAAGAAAGAGGGTGTGACAAGCAGTCCAGGGACAGAAAGGAGGAGAGGGCTCCAGATGGCCCTCACAGGCCCTCCTCTCTTCCCCACCTCCCCAGCCTGCATCTCCTTCACCCCCTCACCTGTTTGCCTCCCTCTGCATCTCAGCCACCATCCTCCTCTTCCCTCTCCAAGCCAACAGGGGGCAGCAGAGAGCAGCAGACAGCGCCGACAAGCAACAAACCCCATCTGTGAACCATCCCCTCACCCAGACTCCAGGGCGCCCTGTAGCTTCCAACCCAGACCCAACCCAGTTGGGTCTCTGACACCCTCCTCTTCCACCCAGTGTCTCTCCACACCCTCAGCCCCCCAGAGATCCCTCCCCTCTCGGCGCACGGCACACTGCACCGCGCTCTACTACACACCACTCTGCCTTGACTATGACAGGATATAAGCTCCTCAAATCAAAAACTACGAATCCTGCAAAAAGAACTTTACCAGCTTCAAAGTGTTCATACTGCTGTTTACACATTTGCATTCCCTATCACCTCCTTGAAAGGAAAGGGAAACTGAGATCCTGGACAGTTCCGTGGAAGCTAAGAGAGGCGTGGAAGGGAGTCACAGTTACTGAATGCCAGTCCCTGTGCTAAATGCTTCACGAAAGTAATTTATTCTGATGCCAACTCTAGAACTAGAGTCTTATTTTCCACGTTTTATGAATTGAGAGACACGGAGGCTCAGACACGTTGAAGACCTCATCTACCATGAGTTCATATTTAAGTATTTCCAAGGAAAGAAAAGAGAGCAACTAAGTCATGCAACGCACTGACACAGCTGGGAATTTGCAGAGTTGAGGTTCAAATCCAGTTCTGTCTTATTCTGATGTTTGTGCTCTGTCTTCTCCATCAGGCTGCCTTCTGGAAGGGTGGGAGATGCAGTTGCAGAATCAGAGGCTAAGTGAAATAATTTCTCAGGCGAGAGAGTGGGCAGGCAGCAGGGCTCCATGCAGGTGGAGCTGCATGAAGCTACACTGGTGTGCTAGCCTCCTGTATCCGCTGCTGCAGGAGCCAAATACGTAGGCAGAAGATACTTAAGTTGAAGATAAGGCATTACCCCCTGATGAATCCACCATCCTGATACAGTGGATATCCTACAGTTTCACCAAACCCATGTGATCACGTCTTAAAATAAGAAAAGAACCTCTACTCTCATATGTGCTGACAGTAGGCATGCGAGTTATTATCTTTTCGTCTCTTCGGAATACTTTGCACTTCACTGTTTAATAGTAAGAACGTTGAGGAGTAGCGCTCTGTAGAAAAGTTGGTTGGTTTGTTTACAAAACCCTATGCACAGATGCGAGAAGATGAAAGAGATTCAGTCACTGCCTCCCTTCTGCCCTCATTTGACTTGACAGTAAAATCAGTTAGCCTTCGGACTAAGAAAAATTTTGACCAATTAATGAAAAAAAAAAAGTTTAAATTTAGAATTTCTTGAAAGAGGTGTGTTTTTAAATTTTCAACTACCTAGAATTGGGCACACAAAGTGTTGCCAAGTGGCAGCTCTGCTGAGCGAAGAGTGACCACATCAAAACATGGGGCTCGGTCTGGTGTGCTCTGTTTCTGCGCTCATAGCAGTTACATCTCTTTGGTGTCAAATGCATGTTTTTAAAAATCTTGAACACTGTTTTCTCTTAGTTAGATAAATAAACTCCTTGATGGCTATTTATAACCGTTTGTTAGTGAGTCTCTCGTAAGCGCTACAAAGCAGTCCCGACATGAAGGGGATGTTTTGCAGGCTGGCTGTTGAATAAAGACCGTCTGTTTTGATCAGAGCCTCAGTATCTCCGACCCAAGCCCATGCTTGAAGTTCTGAATTCGTATTTCTCAGACTGTCATCCAAAGCTGTCCTGCCGGCTGCTGTCGATTATATACGTGGAGAGCAGCTACCGGGTTTCCTCCCTCCTGTGTAGGGGCCTGGCCTGGAGAATTCACCATTGGGCCCATTTCACTCTGTTTCTCAGCTCGTTTCTCCAAGGGCTCAAGGCACCACTGAAAACCTTCATAGCACAGAAAGCCAGTGTTTGAGGGGCATTTGGTTTCAACTTGCTCGTGTTTGAACATTTATATTTATAATCGTGCTAATCTCTAAGGCACTCAGATCACATTAAGAGCTTTAACTAAGGCTGCCAAGGAAATTAGCGTGTATCCACATGACTAGGAAGGATGAGAAATTGGGTTGGGCCCACAGAAGTGTAAGAAGCTCTGACTTTCATGTCTATGATCTTTTCCATGAGATTTTGTTTGGAAAGCCGTGCGGTCAGGCGTCCCCTGCCTCTCCAGCTTCTGCTGTCACTCTGTCCCCAGCCCCTGGCTCACCCTGGCCACCTGGCCTGGATGAACTGCCCACTCATTCCTGTGCTTCCTGGAACCCTTCTCGAGGCCGTGGGTCTGGGCCACACCCTCTGCCACTTAGGTCCTTCCTTCTTCCTGGCTTCCACATACTTGTCTCCAGCTCGAGGCAGAGGAATGGTTGTGATTTTCTCTTGCGTCCACCCCAGAGTTGAGGTCACGCTAGACACATAGCTGATGCCCAGTAGATAGTGCAGGATGGGCGGTTGGTCAGGCAGGGGGTGGGTTTGTGCTGGGGGTGGAGGGGAGATGAGCCATCGGGGAAAGTAGCTGAGGGTCATGACAGGCCCTGTCGGTGTGAGGAAGGGAATTTTGGGGGGAAGTCAGAACAGATTAACTTGACCCATCAATTAGGCTAATTTACAGAAAAAGCACAAGAAAGGAGAAAATTCCCTCTGAGCAGTTAGAGAGGTCAGAGAGACGCAGGGGATGTCCCTGGTTGCATTACAACCAAGATGACTTGCCAGGTTGTTTCTTGAAGCCGAAATGAGAGCTCAGTGAAGTCACAATGAGAAGAGGCCCCTCTGCCTTCTTGGTGGAGACAAGGCTTAGTACACTTTGAAGAGTGTCGCCTGTCAAATCAGAAGACTATGGCAGCAGCCGCCTGGTGGAGGTGGGAGAATTACCCCCCACTCTCGCAACCCAGATAACTCCTTCCTGAGCAGCGACTTTTGTGTCTCACTCATACATTCCCAGAACTGTCGCTGCCAGGGGGTCTCCAAAACGCGTTCGCTCAGCATCAGCGTGTTTAGGAATCCCCGGCCAAATCTACTCCTTTCTTCTTTCATGGACACTGCTGGTGTCTCAGACTGAAATAGCTCCCTGGAACCTGGGCAGAGTCTGGTTCTAGAATTTGTGCCAGGCTGTGGGGGTCCAGGAAAGGCTTGGTGGTGATAGTGTCACAGCATTAGGGGGCTGTGGCTTGAGAGAAGATTCATGGGAACAGAGATGAATGCTAAGAGAAAGTGGGGGGACGGCAAATTAAGAGAGAAAAGGGAAGGGAAAAAAGATACACATTACAATAAAAGCAATATCATTACAATGCGCAGTGGACCCAAAAGTGACTTTTCTGTTTTTCTTGGGGCCCTCCTGGACATTCACTATTGCTAGAAGGTGGCAGCAGAGTGTTTTCTGTGGAATCCACACTTGAAAAGCAGAGAATCCTTAGCAATCTTTCTGCCAGATCTCCATTTCTCTCATTTTCTGGCTGACTCAGGCAAAGTGGGGAAAAATCACATCTGGACAAAGGAACCATCTCCCCAAATCTAAAAGCCTTATGTCAAGAAAACCCTTCCTGTAGAGAGACGAAGAGGTAAACACTGTATTTGATTCCAACTGAAAACTAGAGAAAGGGTAAGAAATCAGAGTTATTAGTGACACCTCCTTCCTTCCTCACTGCTAACCCTTGGCCAGGCCACTATAACAGCAGTGTTATTTTTCATGCCTGAAAGGAAAATTGGAGATTCCATCAAGAAAAGGCTTTTAAAGGAAGGATGTGTTATTGCGATATGATTTGGACTCTCGCTCTAAATATATGAATGATTCCAATTTCTCTTAATACGAGTTGAGGGGGGTGGAATTAAATCTCACGGGGTTAGAATAGCAACTAGAAACAAGTTAGAGCATCCTAATGTCAGCCACCATTTATCACATAAATGAGCTTGATTTTTTTTCTCATAATTTAAACTTATTCGAAGAGACAGAGCTGCTATAAGTAAGCAAGTCGCAGCTGTATTCAGCTTACAACATCTTGGCCCTGCGCAAGCCCATTTAGCTGGGAGTCGGAACTTGGTTTAGGGAGGCCGTGTGAGAGAGTGGAAGGTCAGGCTGTTTTATGTCAGAATTCTGGGTTCAAGTTCTGGTTCCACCTTGGATTAACCATGCATCCTTGGAAGAGTTACCTATTCTTGGTCATTTGTAAAGTGGAGGTTTCAAAAGTCATGCCTTATCCACCGGTTACTGGGAGGACCACACCAGCTGATAAGACAGGGAAGAATTTTATCAGCCATAGGATGTCCTATGCATATTCATTTTCATTTTTAATAGGTACCTCTATACGAATGGGCAAGAGACAGTTATGGTTTCACCTTGATAGACTTTCAGTCTCTATTTAATAATGTTCGTTGTGTCCTGCCGTGTTCCAGCAGCAAACCAGAGACCAGGAGGTTTCATCGCCACTTCCTAGTACCACACTGCCTCAGTGTGAGGTTTACGTCTTACCCAGCGCCAAATGATAATTTTTGGCCTTTAAAAATAAGGAGAAAAGCCCCAGAGCCAGAAGGATTAAGGATTAAGTTAATTTTTAAACCAACAAATCTTTCTGTATATTCTCTTCTCCTTTATATGGTGCCGGTAATTTTCAAAATTAGATTTTCCTCTGGGCATTTCATACTAAAGATGATGAAGTTCCCGGTCCCCTGTAATTGCATTTCTTTTGATTTTCCTTTATTATGACTTGCATATCACTGACACTTTTCCCCTGGAATGTTAAAAGTATACATCATCCAGCTAAAAGGAAAAAATACTGTCTTAATGAAAATGGAAGAGAGAGAGAAACAGGAGAGTCCTCTCTTTTGGTTCCAAACAAGGCAAAGCTTTCATTTCTTATTCTTCATTCATGCCAAGGTTGATGTCATGGAACCAAACCAGTTTTGAGTTATCTGAAATGAAAAAAAGGAAAAAAAAAAGGCAGTTCAACAATCTTCTGAAGATTGGAAAACAAATGTTCCACAGCCTGATAACCCGAAAATGACTGAATGGCTTTTCTCTGTAATTTCTCCGGGTGGAGGGCGGTGGGGGACACATTCTGGGAAAGACTTAAGGAGGAGAGTTTAATTCAAGGGGTGCTCTCAGAGATCCAAGAAGTGCTGGAGGGGCTGGAAAGAAAGAACATGGTAACCTTGAGTACCATGGGGTTCTATTATCCGCAGAACAGAGATAGAAACCGTTAAGACTCCTTTGGTGGATGTATTGACGTATCACCGAGAGTTACTATTAGTGAGTGTTACTTATGAGTGATAACCAGAACATATCCAAGGGAAGTTCCTCTTGATTTTTTCACTAAACAATCTTCGTGTTACTGAAATACGGCTTTCATTCCATCTGAACCGTAGTCCTTGGCGCTGTTCCGTGGAGTCCCAAGCAGGAATGGATAGTTGGAACTTTAGAACCCAGCCTGGGAGTCTCATTCCTGGTGCCTTGAAGATTTGGGCTTTTGTTTCTGTTGATACCTAAGCTGTCGGGCACATTCCTTGCTTCTCTGTTAGGGCAATTACTTCCAGTTTCCTCCAGTAAAACCACTAGAAGCTCTAGGATTCAGGCCTTCATTTGCACCCAGAATAGACAGAATGGCAACTCGGGGACTTTTCATGAGAACCGAGAAGGCTCCAGGGGACTGTCTCTCCCAGTCTCCTGGTTGTGTAACGCTTTTCATCCTCCTTGCTTTGACACATAAACACAAAACAGAGTCCCAGAATCTACAAGTTATGAACCTTAGGGCCCGAAAGGGCCTTCAGAAGACAGATGGGACCTTTCTCTTCCTGTCACAGATGAGGCCCATGAAACCTGAAGAGGTGACTCCCTTGACGGGAGACCAGGAGAGGGCCTGAGCCCAGGGTCATCGACATCCAGACCCTACAGCTCATCCGCTGCGTGGGTTGTCATGAGGCCAACGATGGTGTGACGGGCTTCTGAGCACAGCTCTGCTCAGACTCTGGCCTTTGAAAGAATATGGTCCCTTGTCCAACGTTAAAACTTGGAATTTTTTATTTTCTTATCAAAGGTCTTGTAGACTTGATGACAGTGAAATTATATAGTTTTTGATTAATATGATTGACATATAACATTATATTACAAGTTCCAGGTGTACAACGATTCAGTATATGTATTGCAAAATGATCACCACAATGTATATTAACAATACATTCATCGCCACAGTTATAACTTTGTTTCTTTTTTTTCACATTTTTTATTGAGTTATAATCATTTTACAATGTTGTGTCAAATTCCAGTGTAGAGCACAATTTTTCAGTTATACATGAACATATATATATTGTCACATTTTTTCTCTGTGAGCTACCATAATATAATTTTGTTTCTTGTGATGAGAACTTTCACGATCTACTCTTAGCAACTTTCAAATATACAATACAGTATTACTAACTCTAGTCACCATGCTGTACATTACATCCCCATGACTTATTTCATATCTGAAAGTTTGTATAAAAGTTCTTATAGACATGGTGACAGTGAAATTGTAATTTTTAACATTTAAAATTACCCTAAATAAAATGACCTTTTCCAACTGATGTACCAAGTTAATAAAACTTACCTATTTGAAGTTGTAATTCATCAACCATGAGCTGATGCCCGGGGTCAGACAGCCCTCAAAAATCCTCCAGGTGTGGATGGAATAACCCTAATGTTTTTTCTCAGCTTTTTGGGTTATTTGAGTAGGTTAGGATTACCTTAAAAGACATTTAAATGATGTTTCAGGTTCAGACGGAAATGAAAAGCACATAAAATTGTAAGACTTAAGAATTTCAAGAATTTGGCAGAGGTGAAAACTCACCAAGAAAACATGCAATTAGACGTTTTCGTTCTGCCCACTTATCCAGCACAAATCCCTCTCCAGTTGGCCTATCACTACTGGGCCGGGTTTAACCTGCAAGGGTTAATGGAGGACTGTGGAGCCAGCAGCTGGCCCCGACTCCAGCCAGGATCACAGGCCTGGAGGCCTCTCCGGCTGACACGGTCAGACGGCCACAAAGACGCCTGGCCTGACCCTGCACCATCTCCTGCAAGTTTCATGTCCATCTGTGCCCAGGATCAGGGTCGTGTCACCAGGGGGAGAGCTAGAAGGTTCCCGCACAGACCTTCCTGTGGCTGCGGAGACCTCACTTGTTCCAAATAGCCCACGTGCAGGCCTCTGCACATCTGAGAGGATGGGGAGTCACCATCTCCCAGGAATCTCGGAACAGACCTGTCCCAGAGAAGGGCAGACAGAGCAAGGCCAGGATCAAAAAATCAGAGCTGAGGAATGAACTTCAGCTGATAGAACGCAAAACAGGGAAAGAACAGGAAAGCTGTGCAAAAGACCAAGGCAAAGGAGGGAAGCAGAAAGGGGATTTCAGGGGGAAAAGGCTCTGGGAGGTAAGAGCAGCGTCCCGTCTGTGTCACGGTGGGGCCAGGAAGCCAGGTGGCGAGGTCTCCGAGGACAGGACGGGCTCAGGCGCAGCCTCTCTGTCCCCCTCCCGCACCCGCTCAGGGTGGGCTGAGCCCAGGGCTGCCGAGGCACCGTGTGTTTAAGTAATTCTGCCTTCACTTGCTGGTCTTTGGCCTGGTGTGTTAGAGGCTTTGCCATGAACGTGTTCTCTCTCAGCTGCAACTCCTGAAACGTTCACAAAAGCACTTCTGATGAGTTTGGCCTGACTCTGGCAATCATGAACTCGCCCTGCAAACTTGCAGCCTTCCAGAAACAAAGTGAACATTAAAGGATTAAATACCCGGGGAGCAGATAGGTTTTGTAAAAAGCTCTGTGGGCAGGTTCCTAGGAATTTAAAGGTCTCTGGCTTTGTTAAGTGATGAAAAATGTCCAAGTTGAAGTCAGCAGAGAAAACTGTTACGAGTCATGAGACGGAGCGGGTGATGCCTGCATGGCCAGCTCTGGGCAGCAGGGTCTGGACGGTGTGGCTGGGCCCGCGCCTCCTCGCCCCTCACTCTGCCCCAAGATGGGGGCAGAGGGTTTCTGCCGGGGACACTGTCACTTGGAGTCAGCAGGCAACGTTGAGCAGAGCCCTAGGAAGGGTTGAAATTCACTTGGCACCATGGAAGTGCCTAAGTCTCCTATTTAATATTCTAAATAGGCCTCAAGCTGGATTTGGTTTTGTGACGCAAGGAAATGCTGTTCTCCACATTCCAGAAGTCCCGGTGAAGCAGCCCTGGAAGTGGGAGGGTTTCCCCGGATGCCGTGGAAGGAATTTCTCCTTCGGGATTCATGTCTCTATCTACACGTCATTGTTAAATACTCGAGGTGGCGCGTGCAGGAGCCGACACCAGGGCCAAACCACAGAGCGAGGGATTCCAGAAAGCCGCACGCGTTCCCGTGGGATGCGGACTGCAGAGCGGCCGGGCAGCTGGGGGCTCGTGCCTGTGCTCTGTCCCTGCTCCCGGGGCTTGTTTTTGTGACTGCATTTCTTGAGCCTTCCCTGTCACCCTTTGGAACTTTTTGTCTTTAACTACTGCTTATCTCTGCCTGGATCTCAGACTTCTCTGTCTCTGACAGGAGAAGCAGAGAGAGTTGAAAAAAAATCCTACTTTGGAATTACACAGTTCAGACTACAGTTGTTTCCCAATGAGCTGTGTGACCTTGGGCAAGTTGTGTAACCTCTCTGACCCCAGTCGCTTCTGTGTAATGTCATTTGTAAGTGCCACCTCATAGTGCTTGGCATAGCAGATCTCTCTCCTCATCCCAGAAGCAGACACTAAGTAAATACTTGGATAAGTAGCTTGACTGTGGTTGGACTGCTTGCTTCAGATGTGCTCGAAGGAGACAGCAAAGCGAGAGCAACCAGGGCCACGCTGGTGAAAACACCCCACGCAACGCTAGCAAGGGCGAGCCAAAGTTTGCACCGACTTTACCGTGAAAAGTATGTTGCACGTGGATCCAAGATTCGTGCACTTGGCCAGGGGGTTCCCTCAGTGGAAATAACAACTTGTTAGGCCCAGAGTCCCACCTGAAGGCTTCACCAGCCTAGACCTGAACTTCTCCTTATAATTTTGGCGATGAGCAGTATTTCCAGAGAGACATTGCTGTCTCTGAGTCGTCCCACTGGGAGAGCATTGACCAAGTCCTTGATTTGGGTTGGAGGAGCTCGTTGTCACACAGGCTGCATCTGTGCTGGGCACAGCTCAGGTGCCTGGTGCGTGTCTGCATCGTGGAGTTCAACTCAAGCTGTCCCCGCTGCGAGGCCTCGGCAGTGGAGGGAGCTGTGGGGCCAGGCACGGGGACACGGGCACTGGCTACTGTCCTGCCGGGTCCACCTGCAACATCCCGGGCTGCCCCTCGCCGAGGAAGAGTTGGCAGAGTAGGGCCCGGAGTGTGGTTCAGAGCCCTTCCTGGGTTCAGCCAGTGGATGCCTGAGCCTCTCTGTGGGCAGGCCCCGCAGGCCCCGCACTGCCAGCTGCCGATGTGTCTGAGCACGTGACATGAGTGACCGTGGCCTCAGAAGCCGGGCTCCAGGAGCTCGGCCTCGCCCTCCAAGGGCCCACTGCCAATGATGCTGACAGGCCTTGTTCAGAGGCCTTGCTGCGCTGTGAGAGGGTGTCCTTGGGAGAGGCCAGCCCGCCGTCAGCTGTGCCCCCGGGGGCTGTGCTGATGGAAGACCCTCAGCCCCTCCAGTCACTGGAAGCCCATCTGGGACTGCTGTCGGGACCTCCATCACTCTCTCCCCCGAGTCTCCCTGTGTCTCTGTCTCTCTCTGTAAGGCCCTGAGTTGTTCTGGCCACAGCGAGCACACTGTCAGAGTCCTTCACGGTAAACATCTATGGAGACGAGCGGCCACGCCAGCCTATCTGCATCCGTGCCTTAATGAGCCTGAGTCCAGGACCACAGCACTGACCTTGCCCCAGCTTGTGTGCCCCAGCCCTGACAGCTGTTGCCGTGGCCGGAGACTCTGCACTGTCCTGGTGATGGAGAGGTCTGCTGTCTCTCCTGGGTGCAGGAAGACTGTCTGATGCGGAAGGAAGAGGGCTGTCAAAGAGCCAGGCGGCGCGCCTTGAAATGCATCTGTTTTTATTCACGTTGAGTCTTTCCAGGTGAACTGAACTAAATCACAAACTACAAAATGAAAGCAGATTTTTCTTAGCACGCCCAGATGGAGCCCACTGAGCGAGCTCACCGCCGGGCCCCACCCCTCCGCCCCCGAGGGTGTTGAGGGGGTGCTTGCCCTTCTCTTCCTGAGGGGGGATGGATCTGTGGTGTGCTCCGAGAACCCCCTCGTCATTCTGACCATCAATCACACAATGACTCACGGGGCTGCAGAACTGGGGGGCTGAGAACAGGGTAAGGCTTATCACATTCCTGGGTGCTTTTCAGCAGGATGTTAGCATTCTGGGAGGTCTAGGCAGAGTTTGGGGCTCACTGGCTGCGGACTAAGAACACCAGGACCAGCACCATCAGGGGCAGCTCTGGTCCTGGGCAGATGTCTGAGCACGCCATCGAGGCAAGGGCCCAGGAGCCAGTGTGGTGTGGGGCTCCCAGAAGAGATGGCGCTGCTGATTTCTCCACCAGCCGTGAAAGCCAGGGTCAGGGTCAGGGCCGGCATGGCTGGTGGCTGGCGGGGCCCCACTGAGGATGGCACCCATGCAACTCCTTCTGTTTCGCTCTTTTCACTCTGACACACCCGCCTCAGGTCTGAGGCCACTTTCAGCAAGTTCCTATTAGTGTGCTCTCCACCATCGCCAGCCTCAGTCAACACCTGCTGATTTAAACAAGTGCGAATCAGACATTCAGCCCCCAACTCTGGTCCTCCTTGTTTGATAAATGAAGGACCCCCTTTCACCCCCGTCCCCCAGCAGTGGTGTCCTGATGACAGGACTTAGGCCAAGCTGCAGAACTCAACAAGCCTCTGCTTTCAGTTCCTGTTTTGGGGCAGATTTTCATGAATTAACTCTTGCAGCAGCAGGGAGGGGGTAGGTACCTCGGCCATGTCATGTGTGTGTCGACCCCCATGGCAGGTACGGCGGAGCGCTGCTGGCTTGGTCCAGACAGTGACTGTGGCCATCAGGGAGTGCCCAGGCTTATCTGCCACCAAGCACACAGCGATGAAGTTCATGCGCACATACAGGCGGGTCTGGACACCTGCGAGGGGGCCGCACCTGTGAGCAAGGGTTACAGAACAAGCAAGTCCTTCTGTCAATGACACCAGGCTCAAAATAGTTTAGTCCCCTTCTTCATGTAGTGTAAGAAAAATAAATTTTTTAAATAATTGGCATACCATAAAATTCAATTCAAAGTGCTTTATTAGTTTTTAGTATTTATATTTGCAAGGTTGTGCAACCATCACAGTTCTCTAATTCCAGAACTTTTTCATCAGCCCGAAAAGAAAAAAAGTCCTCTCCATTTTCCTCTCTCCCTATCCCGTGGCAGCCACGAATCTACTTCTGTCCCTGTGGATTTGTCTAATTTGGACATTTCATATAGATGCATCATGTAACATGTGACGATTTATGCCTGGCTTCTTTCACTCTGCATAAGGTTTTCGCGGTTCATCCACGTTGTAAGTTGTGTCAGTGCTCCATTCCTTTCTGTGGCTGAATAATATTCCAAGGTACGGATGGTACCCCCTTTTGTTTATCTGTTCATTGGCTGATAGATATTTGGGTCATTTCCACTGTGGGCTGTTATGAATAATGCTGATATGAATATTTGTGTAGAGGTTTTTGTGTGAACACACATCTTCAGTGTCCTCGGGTATATATCTAGGAGTGGAATTGCTGGATCATGGGGTCACTGTTCAACTCTTTGAGGAACCACCACTGTTTTCCACAGAGGCTGCACTGTTTTCTATTCCCCCAGCCACATGTGAGGTCTCCAATTTCTCTTCCTCCTTGTCAACACTTGTTATTGTTCACTTTTTACATTGTAGCCACGCTGGGGGAGGTGAGAAGTGATATCGCATTGTGGTTTTGATTTTAATTTCCCTGCTGACTGATGAGGTTGAGTGTCTTTTCTTGAGTTTATTGGCCATTTCTTTGGGGAAGTACCTGTTCAGATCTTTGCCCGTTCTTTAATTGGGCTATTTGTCTTTTTATTGTTGAGTTGTAATAATTGCTTTTTTTTTTTTTTTTTGCTCAGCATACTCTCATGACCAACAAAATATCATAAAGTGATATTTCCCCCCAAACAGTGAAAATAGTTTGAAAGCCTGAAGCAAGAAGAGGCCAAGCGCCAGAAAATACAGAGCGCTGTAGCCAAAAGGAGGTAGTGGAATGAGGAAAGTCAGGAAGAAAAATGAAGTAACTTTGTTTTAAAGCCAAAATACTGTGAGGCAGTTTACGGCAGCCTCGGTGCCCGTGAGGGCCTGGGGAAGGCGCCCTTCACACGGGGACCACAGGGCTGGTCTCTTCCCGCCTCCCCAAGCCCTGCAGGGTGAATGCACCGCCACACACATGAAGGGCTTTGAACATACTGAGAACACTCTCACGCTCATAAAAGCTGCTGTAAATGCACGAGGATACAAGCAGCGGTCCTTCCAGGGCAGGCCTGTATCTTATTTAGCTGTAAGGCTCCTCAGCACCCGATAAAAAATGTTTGGCTCCCGAATGAATCAGCAAGTCGAAGATGAGATGGCAAAGACTCGTCTAGCAATGGCCTTCAGTCTCTCTTGTTTTGGTTTGTTATACGAACCTGATGAACTAAATAGCACAATTATTAACATTTTTTAAAGCACATTTTGCTCTAGAGGCATTGCTTTGCCTGTTTCCACTGACATCTTTTGCAGCTCTGGACTGTTCTCACCTCCTGGCAGGAGGGACCGAGGCCCACAGGTGGCCAAGTCCCACTCCCTGCAGTATTTGCATAGCTAGTGCAGCGGGGAATTGGTTACTGTCCTTCCCTCCAGGTAGCAATGCCTGCCACGGCCCCCGAGAGCCAGCAGACTAGCAGAACCTCTGAGCTCCTGCCTGGGAATGGCGGCCTCTGGCTCAGGTCTCCTCCAGCAGGTGGACATGGCCAATGGCCTTTGACCTGGCTTTTTGGCTGCAGGGTCCTCAGAGCATCAGACTCCTTTGCAAATTAGCTTCAAACTGTGCCCTCCCTGCTCAAGAAAGGAAGGAACCGTTGGGGTTCTCATTTTTCTGCCCTCCCTCCCTCCCAAGGGCCCCTGCCTGATTTGCATCCTCAGCTCAATTTGCATCACAAAATACACCCAAACTTCCCTGGACCTGCTGCGGTAGGCTGGCAAGTTGTGTTTTTTTGTTTTGTTTGGGTTTTTCATCTGTTGCCTTTTCTCTCGCAGGTTTCTGGTTACATCCAGATGACACTTAGATTAGGTTTCACTTTATGTCCTTGGCCTGTGATTCAAATGACCCCTCTGCCGGGCCCAGAGTCCTTCCAGGATTGAGCCCCATTCACTGGAGGTGGTCTCAGGGGCAGCCCCGCAGGCCTCGGAGGAGGAGTCAGCCTGCTTCTCACGATTACTAGCTGCAGTGTCCTTCAGTTACATGCTCGAGGGTTGTTGGATTTTTTTTTTTTTTTTGTCTCTTTCCTTTTCCCCCCAAACCTGGAATCAATATTTCAGGAGTCAAGGGGAAGGGGAGGAAGGAGGACGAGTCCCAGGGGACAGAAGTTTGCAGCCGCCCAAAGCGATTCTGTTCTCCAGACGGAACCCTCCAGATTCATTCAGCACAAAGTGGCTGCAGAGGAAATCCTGCCAGGCCAACGATAAGAGGGGAAATGGAGTCACTTCCTTACCAGCTGCTTTATTCAGTCAGAAAAAAGCTCTTGCTTCCTTGCGTGTGCGGTGCTGGCCACCACTCCCTGCGGCCCGGCCTCCAGCTTCCCCTTTTGATCTCGACCACGGTTGGTGTCAGGAGAATCACTGCTTCCTCCGCCTCAGGGAGAGCCCCCCCTCTGCTGTACATGTCTCCCCCCCCACCCCACGTCCTTTTTTCTCTTTCCTGCAACATTCCCTCTCCCCAGAGGTTGTATGTCAGTTGGTTCTGTGAGGTGGAGAAACCACAGACAGTGTTTATTAGGGATGAGTCTCACACCCCTTTGCAGAATCCAAGACTAGTTACCACTGGCTGTCTTTATGTTCCTATGAACATCCAGGAACGGCTTCGGGCCTTTGATCACCTCCCCTGTCCTGCACAACGGGACACCAACGCTGCTTCTCTGGTCAGTGCCTGGGGTTATTATGTGTTTACCACTAGGCAGCATGTTCAGTCTTTATAACAAAGCAGGATTCTCCCTGATGGAATTTAAATGGTCCTGTAATTTTGGAAAATGCCCTACAGTTTATCTCTCCCAGACTCACGGGGTGTACAGATGGGGATGAAATTCAGAATAGTTAACAATCAATATGGCACAGACATTGACCAGTAGGATCCAGTGCTGACCATTATGAACTGGCTGAATGTCAGTTCCTTCTGGGAAGACACTAGAGGCTCCTGAGAAAAAGGGCATTGGGTTTTGTTTAAACCCATCATTTATTTGTTCTTTGAACAGGCTCCTTTTTAAAAATATCATCTATTAAGATTTGTTTGGAAAAACTATTCTCTAGCAAAAGAAATCAGTGTATTTCAGTTCTACAGACATTTGCTTAGTGCCTAATATGTGACAGACACGTGCTCCAGGATCCAAAGACAAATAGAACATGGGCCCTTCACCTTCAGGTGCTAGTAGTTGAATGGGGGAAGACAGACATATAAATGTAATCTTCAGATAATACAGTGAACATGGAATAGCTGAGGATTATTTAGCTCAACCTAGGGGCTTGGAGTAAGTTGCCTGCAGAGCATAATTGCACTGAATTCCTGAATGAACCAAAATGAACTTACAAGTGACAGAGCTGAGCAGGGCGCTAGGTTGGGGCAGGGCATTGGGAGCCTTGGATGTGATGTTAAAGAATTTGGACTTAAGCATGGAAATGATAGATTCTGAACAGATCACCCTGGCTGCAACAGGGAGAGGAGATGGAAGGGTAGGGCACTGGACTACAGGCAGAGAGATCAGATGGGAAATGATAGCAGTAACCCTGGGAAGAGAAGGTAATGGGGATGGAGAGCTGTTTCAGGGGTCACATCACTGGTGTGTATACTGCCCTGTCCAGTCCCTTTGCCCTTACCACTTCGGTGCTCTCTAGCTTGACCTCCAGCTACAAGACATACAGCATCTGGACGTCTTTCCCAAGGGCTTTCTCTGGCCTCTGGGGCCCACTTTACTTGTGCACATGACTGACCAGAAGTGCTGGGGGTATTGATGCCTCCATAGGAGCAACTCTCAGCCAATAAAGGGAGGGAGTTGGTATATATATACCCCAGCTCCCTAGCCACTTAGGGGCGTAACGAAAGGTGTGTGTTCTGCACTGGCCCCCAGGTCTCCCAGCAGGATTCAGTGCCAGGTGCCAGCAGCAGTAACTTGATTGATAAGGTAACTCATGGCCCCTTTCCCTTTTCTGTCTTACTTCCCCACTTCCCTGCTCATCTTTCCTGGGATCATCTCATAAACTGCTTACACTCCAGGCTTTCTCTTAGGGTCTGCTTCTGGGGTAACCCAACCTAAGACTGTATGATTTACTAGTGAATGACTGGATGGAGGGGAGGAAACATCCATCTAGGAGACTCTCGGGGTGTGGGTTTACTTGACAGCATGAACATGGTAAAGGCAGGAGAGAGTCAGGCTTGCTGAGGGGGCTATAATGACTCCAGTTTGGACAGGCTGCCTTAGAACTTCCAGTGGAACATCTAAGAAAGCAATTGGAATAGGAATCTGATAGTCAGAGGAGCAAGTCAGGCTGGATATAAAGATTTCAGAGACATCGTCATAGGGGATGGTGTTTAAGACCATGAGTGTGCAAGAGATCAGCCAAAGAGAGAGATAACCGTCCAGACAGAAGCCCTGGGAGCCTCAGGTATCCTTCAGGGCAGACAGAGGAGGAGGTTCCTATGAAGCAGCGGAGAAGAAATTCTGCAGGAGATAAAGACTTATAGTGATCTCCGTTCCAACATGCCAGAGTGCCCAGTCAGATATGACCTGAAAAGCATACAGTGGAATTAGCCACGTGGAGGATATTGGTGGTCTCAGGGCAGTGGTAGAGGGGGTTCAGAAGCTCAGTGGAGGAAGCAGCCAGGCTGAGTGGATTAAAATGTGGGTGGAAAGGCAGACAATGAGGGAGGGTTAGCAGTTTGTCCAGGAGGGCAAGAAGGGAGATGGTAATGTGTCAGGTGGAACCTAGCATCTGCATGGGTATTTTGAGGAATTCTGAACGTTGATATGCCAAGGAAATGGAGACAGAAGGAGGGTGTGGTTGACACTGTAGTTGAGAGCAGGGACAGCTGATGGAGGAAGGTTCCAGGAGCAATGGGAAACAGTGGAATAAGGGTGCAGGGAGGACAGACAGACAGGTGAGTTGGTGGGCGCATCCAGATAGGAAGCGGCAGTGATTCTTGCCCGATGGCCCAATTTTCTCAGAGAAGAAGGAGGTGACATCAGCTGCTAAACAGTGAGGAGGATGCATGAGAAAAGTGTGGCTATTTGGAATCCCATGGCAAAGAGCAGAGGGGAGATCCAGCCGAGGCTGAGTGGTTTCTAGAACCCACTGAGTTTGGAGACCGTTGATTTAGAGCAGCCCCCACCGGCATCGTTGGGCTTCCTTCCTCAGCAACACTTGGAAGGTCAGAGGAAGTTGCTGTGGGGGAGACTGCTGTAAGTCTTTATCTCCGAAGCATTTCTTCTCCATTGCTCCATGGATACCTCCTCCTCTGTCTGCCCTGATGGGGACTTGATGCTGCCAGGGCTTCCTCCTGGGCTGTCTTCTCTCCCTCTGGCTGATCTCTCCGTGGGGGCTGCCGTGGCACAGAGGAAGGCTGGGCTGGGAGGAAGCAGGTAGAGGGAGGCGGGGAGGAGGGGCCCAGGAAACAAAACGGCGGCGTGCCTCTGTTGAGCTTAGTTCAGCGTGTGCACAGAGGCATCCCTCTCTCTAGACTGTAGCTCTTTCAGAGCAGGATGGTTTTCCCCGCTTAGGATCTCCCATGATCATACAGTGCATCCACAGTCAGCTCAAAGACTGTGGAATGGAGCTGAATTCCTAATTTGTTCATTGCCAACCAAGTCCACGTTAAATTTCCCCGAGGCATAAGGAGGCTGAGAACCAACACGGAGCCAGGGACCGGGACTTGAAGACACTGTTTTCGCTGTTACTTGTTTCACTCGATGTTATGTTGAGACCATCTTTCCTTGCCAATATATATAAGGTACAATTTTTAGCGGCCAACCCATATTCTGTTGTTGTATTTCCAGATATTTTTATTGTGAGATTTTTATTAATTTTTTATTCAAGATAAAGAACTAGAAGTGGGATTATTAACCGAAAGGACAGTACTTTTAAAAGCTTTTGATATGCCCTGCCAAATATGAGAGGTCTCTCCATTTACCTTTACCTCGGGGGTCCCTCACTTGTGTGAGAGTATCTGGGGCTCCCACCCGCAACCCCACCCCATCCTTTCAGCAGAACTCGGTCTTCTTTTTCAGGTTTTGCCAATGTGATTCATTTGTTTTTAAAATCTCATTGTATTTGGAGTCAGATTGAAGTGAAACCTTTGAAGCGTTCCGAAGGCAGAAGGAAAATTTTGGAGGGTGGGCAGCCTTGAGGGAGGTGTGTGTGAGAGAGGGAGCAAGAGCAGGAGAGGAAGGGAGGAAAGCGGGAGGGTGGGAGTGGTCCCGACGCGGGAGGGTGGGAGTGGTCCCGACGCGGGAGGGATGACAGTTTGCTGCCCCGCCTCCTCCCCAGCTTACAAGTCTTGAGTCTAGTCTGTTCCCATCTGTCCCGTCCACACCTCCCTGGCTTACTTCCAGCCCTGCAGCCAGGGTCTGAGGTTGGGATGTTGGCCGTCCTGCCCCACTGGTGCTGGCCCTGGGTGGAACTCTGACTCAGACCATCCATGGCCTCTGAATTTGAAATCTGTGGAGAAGCTGTCTGCAAAGGGGCACCCAGTGCCAGGGCACCGTCTGCCTCCTCTCTGATGTGAGTGCCCAGGGAGGAGAAAGGACTCTCACCCGCAGACCTGCTGGGCACAGCCCGGAGGTCGGGCACAGCCCTCTCAGTCCTGACATAACAAGGGCCGCCGTGCCTCCTGGATAGAGAGACTGGGATTTTGTCCCAATCACGTGACGATGGCCCAGGTTTTCTTTTTCCCTCTTTGTTGCTTTTAATACATAAAATGAGCATGTGTTTATTTAAAACAGCTTTCAAACTTAAACAAATAATGACAGACTGTTCAAACAGACTTCGGAAATCACCCTAATCAGGATGTTTGAAAAAGCAAGACAACTCTCCACCAGAGTAGCTTTTAGGATCTTCCATCCTGAAACCACAGGGTCTGCTTTGCACTTTATAATCGTAGATGGCAAACCTCAGGGGCCTGAGTTGATCTTGGGGCGGGGCGCCGGGTTAAAGGACGCCCCTCAGCCCCACAACCTGACTTCATAATACACGAAGAAGGAGAGGTGGGCATGCGTTATCATTTCCAGTTTTTAACCAGAACTCATCACATGTATGTTTTAATTCACAATTTCTATAGAAATCACCAAGCATCTTCAGAACCAAAAGCTGACCCCTGAGAGGGAGCTAGTAAATTGCTTCTGTGAAACAGCGGGCTGGGGAGACCATCTGGAGGGAAGGGCAGTGTGAGGAGGGATGGAGCAGGTTTGCAAGAAGACAGACCAGAGGACGAGTGCTTCCACTAGTTCACACTCTGGGTCACATTTACAAACGGCCTTGAATCACCTACATTTATCTTTCAACCACCAAGTCTACGGGTGAAGTAAATGAGGCGCAGGGCTGGGTAATTTGTTCAAGGTCATGAGCAGTAAAATGTCAAAGCTGGGATTTCACCCGGACCTTTCCCCCAAGTCCAGAGCTAATTCCCAGACCCCTGAGGGCTGTTTCAGCATCTCTGTGCTCCTTCTTTGGGTCAAGGAATGCTACTTTAGCTCATCCCACTGTAGAAATGATGTGTTTCTTTACAATGCACATCAGAAAGTCGGCCATCAGGTCCTTTAGGAGCTGTTATTTTTGTGCGGGCTGGGGCTTGGGCGGGGGATTCCTCCAGCCCAGACAGGTGCGGGTGAGTGGTGTTTCTCCTGCCCTCTGGTTCTGGGCACCAGCCCAACCAGCCGGACTTTCTCCCTGCTTTCTCCACTGTCCCAGGATGGCTCCTGGTCCAGAAAGGTCAAATGGCCAAGGCCTCAGTCCGTTTCATATTCTGCCACAGAAAACTCCACTGGTAACTAAAGGAATGCAGGACCCAACCACTGACCCTCTCAATGTCAAGTTGAATTGCATGCCGTCCAGGCGTCCCTTGGCTGGGCTGTTGGGGGTTCCGGCCTGCCCATCCCTTGGAGAGAACAGTGTGGAGGGGAGGGCTGTGAGACGTCTGCTGCTGTGTCTGGGGAATCCTGGGATGCACTTTGCAAGAGGCAGACTTTCTCTAAATGGGTCCTGACCCTTTCCTGCCCCGTTCATCCCACATACATGTAGGGACAGTATGCTGTCCTGACAGTCAGAATAGTTAGCTCAGCTTCGTGCCAAGAGCACTAAGCACATAATTCATGTCTGTCTATGGCCCTGCTGTGCTAAGGCTCAAACTTAGAAAAGTTTAAGAATAGATTAAAAAAGAAAAAAACCCTTGCGCCCTCTCCTGGTAAGTTAATCCAGTACACCTGAAGGCATGGCTCACCCTCTTGTTGAGGAGTAGCTACTTGCCTAGGCTAACTAAGCTTGTGCTAATCTGACCAAAGTTCTTGACACACTAGATGGGCCATTTGGTATCCCGTGGGCTGTGATTGCAGAGTTTCTTTTAAACCTTTCTTCACAGCGTTTCTCACCTCAGCACTATTAGCACTTTGGGCTAGATAATTCTCTGTGGTGAGGGCTGCTGTGTGAGTTGTGGGGTACCGAACAGCATCCCTGGCCTCTACCCATCAGATGCCAGCAGCACCCCCACCCCAGACCATGACTATCAAAACATTTCCAGGCAGTGACAGATGTCCCCTGGGGAGCAAGACCACCTCTAGTGAGAACCACTGCCCCTTGTCTGCCTTTTGTAAAAGATGCCACTGGTCACAGGGAAACCAGTGAAAGACTGAGGATGGCTCAGCACAAACCCTTCGTGATTGTGGGAAGGAACTGTGATGACTGGTCAACTGAGGTCACCTCTGGGAATTTGTCTCAAAAAAATCCAAACATGTAGACAAGAATTCATGTATAAAGGTGTATCATAATGCTGTTTATGAAAGCAGAGGTTTAAACTAACCCAAATGAAGAATTGGTTACATAAAGTACAGAATAAGTATAGACATAGATATATAGATATCTACGGTGGAATATTATGCAATCATGAAAAATAACTGTGTAAATGTATGCTTTAATAACGTAGGACATTCCCCTAATGATGCCTTAAACTCTCACCTTCAAGACTACTGCAAGATTCCTAGAGGTTGTACGTAGAAGGAATAGAATACTTTCAAGTAGGCAGAGTAAACATTGGGGTGAAATATTAGGCCAAACACAGAATTCAACCAATGACTGGCTTCAGAAGACATTAATCATTGATTGAACATTTATTAATCACCTACGGGTACCAAGACCATGCATAGCACTGGGGGAGACAAAGATGATACCTGGTCCCTCTACTGCAATACTTGCCCCAAACAGACAAAAACACGGTGAACACTGTCAGACCCTCCTCTGCACAGCAACGCCAGATGTCTCCGTGTGCTTCTGTCTCCCACAGTGAAATCACGTGCTCTAATTTCAGGTTTTGGGGGAGTAACTGGAACTACATCTTGTTTTCCTCTTCATGCCTGGTTAATCGCACCAAGTGAAAAGCATTTCATTTACTGCTTTATATATTCAGATATATTTAGAGAGTTGTCCAAATACTCATTGGGTTCAAGCATGGAATCTAATGCTCCCCAGCAAATCTAAGAAATGAGCATTCAGTGGTCTCAGCTTTTCTCCTACAGAACAGGAACAAGTAAAATGACTCCATAAGATGACTATGAAGAATAAATAAAATAACGCCCATCAGGAATTCATTACAAGTGTCTGTATACAGAGTAAGCACTCAGTAAAGGAGGAGTTGGGTTTTTAAAAATGATTTTTATGACTGGCCATGCTAGCTACAATTGCAAAGCCTCCAGTATTTCTGACTGCCTTTGCTGTTTTATTTCTCGCCTTAGCACATACCCCTCTCTAATACACGATATTTGTTGATTGTCCATCCCGCTCCACTAGATAAAAGCTTTTGAGCTTTTAGTCTATTTTATTCACTGCTGTATCTCTCGGTGCCTGGCACATAAGAGGGGTTTCAAGAAACAGTTCTTGAATGAAAGTGAAAAGAGTGGGTCTGAAACCATTGCCCCCAAAGAGCGTTTGACCCTTCCCTTCATCCTTCTGAAGGTGTCCAGACACCTCAGATGCCTCTGTCCCTGCAGGCTGGCATTCTGCGCTCTAACAGTCTTGTCTTCCCTCCTCCTTCCCCTGCAGGACGCCTTTGTGGAGCTGTATGGCCCCAGCATGCGGCCTCTGTTTGATTTCTCCTGGCTGTCTCTGAAGGCGCTGCTCAGTCTGGCCCTAGTGGGAGCTTGCATCACCCTGGGTGCCTATCTGGGCCATAAGTGAAGTCCACAGGCCTGCCACAAAAAAATATGCAAAAGGTTCACTAAAGCAGTAGAAATAATATGCATTGTCAGTGATGTACCATGAAACGAAGCCGTGGTCTCTTAAAAGCAAAAAGCCAACCAACCAACAACAACAACAACAAAAAACAGCTTTCAGGCTCAACGTCGAATCAGCTATTTACTGCCAAAGGGAAATACAATTTATTTTTTACATTCTTAAGAAAAATAAGATTTATTTATTTAAGACAGTCCCATGGAACCTCTTCTCTTTGGAAACCCTCCCACTAATTGCCAAGCCCCACCTATGTGGCTCCACCTGGATCTCCTGTGCCTATAAACACGGATTTCTGTTCCATGTTGTTGGCTAGACTGACTCACCATCTGAAAAGCAAACAAACTGACAAAGGACTTGACTGTTCCAGAAGCCGAGTTTCTGGCTGCTGGAGGTGAGGAAGAAGATGTTCATTTTCTTTTTAGTCTTTTTGTTTTTGGGGGTTTTGTTTTGGGTTTGTTTGTTTGTTTGTTTGTTTTTGGTTTGGGTTTTTTGGGTTTTTTGCCCTGGAGGCTGTGATATTACTAGAGGGAAGGTGCTTGGAGGGGAGACCATTCTTCCCTGGCCTGAAGAACAGGCACTTTTCATGTGGTACACACCCGGTTGGAGGAAAAAAATCGGGAACTTCAGATGGACTTGCTATTTGCCAAGATTTCCACCCCGAAGTACAGTGATCGGAAAAATGCCCCTAAACCATAGGAAAGTATTTTTTTAAGCTACCAATTGTGCCGAGAAGCATTTTAGCAATTTATACAATATCAGCCAATACCTTAAGCCCTGATGTGTATATTCATATATTTTGGATACGCTCCCCCTCCAAATACTGGCTCTGTCTGTGTATGAAACAGAATCCTCTGGAATGCGAAGAAGTGAACAAAACTTTGGTGACTTCTTCGGCATCAGGAAGCATCAGGCCGCCACAAGTGCCTGTTTTTCTGCAAGAGGCCGTGGTCTGAAGTTCTGCCTTGCTCCGCCTCGGAGGCCTCGTCCTGGAACTGAGCCTGGGCACTCGCTGGTCTGCTCGAGGGGTTTGAAACAGAGCAGAGCGGTCTGCGGATGTCTGCAAGCTGATGGAGCTCAGAATTGTGCCGGCAGGACAGAAGGCAGGGGGCCTGGGCTTGTTACCCTGGGGCCCTCTGGTCAGGCCCCTTTCCACGTGGAGCGTGGAACCTGGGAGCCAAGGCCTTTCCTCGGAGAGGGAGGCGGTGAAGTCTGGGGAGGCTGCCCCGGAGAGGAAACATGTGTGGCCTGTGCGCACTGGGGCTGCAGCGCATGCGTGGCCTGCGCGGCCGCCAGCCTATCTGTGCAGCTTAAAGCAAGAGTTTTAAAAAGACTACAGGGAGGGTCATAAATCCTCAAGGAAGCGCTGAAATGAGGTGTCATGGATTAACTGACCTATGTCTGTGGAATTACGATGTAAAACATTATCTTGTCATTGTAGTTTGGTTTTATTTGAAAAACCTGACAGAGGATGGGAAAAAGAAGTTCCAGGTGTGGAATGTGGGGATTATCTGTACATCCTGGGGCGTTAAAAAAGAAAAAAGAGAAACAAAAGTCAATGGCGGAAAAGGCTGGAGAAGTAGCAAAAGAAGTGAAAGCTCCAGCTCATAAACTAGAAAATATTTTTTCAAGTTTAGAATCAGCCTTGAGACATACCTGGAGTAACTGTGGCATTGTTGCATTATATACCATTTATCTGTATTAACTTGGGAATGTACTATGTTCAATGTTTAATGCTGTGGTTGATATTTCAAAAGCTGCTTTAAAAAAAAAAGATACATCCATCTCAGCATCTTTTTAAAAAAAATGTATTTAGTTACGGCCTCTACACTAGTTTTTAGCAAAAATGATCGTTTTTCCATTTGAGATTTTTGTCTCTTCATTCTTTAAAAGCATTTCTGAGGAGCTGAGATAAGCTTTGGGTCTCAGCTACCTGAGGAACCCTGGGGCATGCCGGCCAGCGCGCCACTGCTTCAGCTGAGTTAAGTACCTTTCCATGTCAACAGAATTGTTTATTGTGAGGGATACAGCTGTTGTCCCTTTGACCTTGTTCCTTAGGTTTGCTTGTCCTTGGCCAAATCAGAATTTAACTCACAATATTTAGGATTGCATACATGTTTGGTTAAACCCATGAGGTTCATTCAGTTGAAAATCCAGATGGGAAACGACCAGGGGGTTACATACTGGCCACGGTGGTTTGACCCTTAGTGAGATGGTTTCCTCGCAGACCTCTCTAGGGCCCCCCACCCTCTTTCCATAGGGCCCTTCTCCGTGGCCGTCTTTCAGATTCTTCCTGAAATCCAGGGGCGCTTATCCCCCACACGGAGAAAGCAGGAAACCCATGGTGTGACGCCAGACCTCCCTGGCAGGCCTCAGGGAACAGGACGATCAGACCTTTGAATGATTCTAATTTTTAAGCAAAATATTATTTTATGAAAGGTTTACATTGTCAAAAGTGATGAATATGGAATATCCAATCCTGTGCTGCTATCCTGCCAATATCATTCTAATGGAGTCAGTTTGCAGTACACTCCAAGTGGTGAGATCCTCCAAGCTGCTTTAGAAATAACAATGAAGAACATGGACATTGTTAATATAAAGCCTGTTTGTCTTTTGTTGTTCTTGTTATTGTTCAAACCGGGATTTGTGGAGTATTCTAAAAATGTATATATAAGAAAGTTCACGGGGACTAATTTCTGGCAGATTTCCCTTTGCTGTGAGGTTATGTTATCTGGTTTTAACGATAAATGTTCCCGGCCACCTGACCCCGGAGCTGTACAGTATTGTGGCTGCACTCTCTCTAAGAGTAGTAAAAGTTGCATTTTTCTTGTTGTTAAAAACATGTTAGAAGCAATGAATGTATATAAAAGCTTTGACTAGTCATTTTTTCTCCTCCTTTTCTTTTTTCTTGTTGTCTCAATGATTTTGCCATCAGACAGCAGAGAACGGTTCCTCCCTATTTCATGTGGAGGAGGGGGTCACCATCAGCACGTTGCATGTGTTGACCCAGGTCAGAGTTCAACAGAACATGTGCACTTTCCAAATGGAGGTCAAGGGCTCTAAAAAGAGCCACAAGGAGAAAAGCACCCAAGAACCTCTTGGGTCCGCCCCAGTCCTCACTGCACAAGCAGTCTGAAAGAGAGATCAAGATGACAGCTCACGTGTTCTACAGCAAACAGCTCATCTCAGATTTTACACTGGCTGAAAAGTCTTGCAGGCTTAAGATCTGAATTAAAGTCACATTTGGAATTAAGGCAGTACCTTGCTATAGTTCAAGCCGAAAACCAGCATCCTCTGCCCCATCTCACTTATCTCTGCATGTTCAGATATGACCTTCCATTTAGACGTGACTTTTATTTCATTAGGAAATGTTTATGCTTATCATCTGAAGAGTTAGTCCTGGCCCAATGTGGGAAATTAGGAAGTGACTGTAAATCAAGAGGAGTTCTAGTAATCAGGATTAAACTTAAATAAGTAGGGCAGTCCCAACAGATGCCTGGCTTTTTCGCATTAAGGATCTATGGAATGAACAGCATTGCAAATGGTCTATACTGTAATTAAACTTGTGCTGAAATGACTAATTTATAAATGTGAACTTAAATTCTAATTTCGATTGTACTTTTAGGGCAGCGGCTGTTTTTATACTTCCTTATCACTGATGGTTAGTAATGTACACCTCCTCTATCAGAAAAAAACAGGAAGGGCTTGAAATATAAGCCATTCTAAGGAAATTAGGGAGTCGGTTGAAATTCTATTCTGATCTTATTCTGTGGTGTCTTTTGCAGCCTAGACAAATGTGGTTACACACTTTTTAAGAAATACGATTCTACATTGTCTGGCTTATGAAGGTTCCAATCAGATCTTTATTATTATTCAATTTGAATCTTCCCAGGGATTTTTTTTTTAATTATTATGGGACAAAGGACATTTGTTGCGGGGGTGGGAGGGAGGAAGAATTTTCAAATGAGCAAAACATTCCCAAGATTGCATCAGGGTGTGGAGGCTTTCAAAACAGCCAGGGCTGTAGGATGCGAAATGGAAACTGGGAACTTCACTAGGGTCAATGTGATGCCCCAGTGAAGGACCTGGTGCAACAAACAAGAAACGTTTTAAAATTCTGGTGTGTATTTAGCTTCTAGAGACAACAGAACAACTCAAAGTCCAGCTCTGTATGACAGTGCAGATGGACCAAAACTCTTTTAAACATCTGCCTTCAGTGGTATTATTCTCAAGCCTGGATGTGTCTAATGGCTATTTAAACAATACATTTGCAGTTGTAACCAACAGGATATTTAATGAAAACCTTCTGGTTGGTAGGGACCTCTGTTTCTAAATATTTATTATGCACCATATTGGAGGGGAAAAAAAGTGAGACTGAATTGGGTAAGTAATAATACAGGTTCCCTTATCCTTACCCAAAGAATCATTCTGGTACATGTCTGTTCTCATTGGACAGGCCCTTAGACAACCACGAAATATTCATCCCACAGGCACAAAGAAAACCAGCTGGAGTATGAATGGTATTGCCCTAATTCATCACGACTACCCCAGGAGAATAACTGAAAGCCAATATATATCCGGGTCCCAAGGTGAGCTCAGCAGACAGAAATACTTGTGGAAGATGGAAAGGCTCAATCAAAAGATCCTGGGACTGTTGCTAAATATGACTATAGTGTATTAGTAATGCCATCTACTGAAGGCTTTGGGGGAATCTGCAGTGGGCCTTCCAGCCAGCGCATTTCATTAAGTTTTGCCTCTGAGGTAGCGTTTGAAGCAGTGATAGCTGGTCAGATTTCGTTAGGTGGTTGTCTTCATTATTAAACTATCTTCTTAAGTTTTCAGCCAACTTTTGCTTCTGTTTTGAGTTACTGGGATTATTTTTGTTTTCAATAAAATAAGTGTATAAAAAGCGTTTTTGTAGTGAAAGCTTTTATTATCAAGATTTTCACACATCTGCCTTCCATGAGCTCTTTTGAAGATTGATACTTTTTCGGGGTGGCTGATAGCCTGCACCACCGCACACACACACAAATATATGATAAGCATACTTCAGATAGTTGAGATAAAGTAAGTCTCTGGTTGGCCAATATTAAATATAATGGCATTTTCTTTGTGTTGTTGGAAAAAGTCACATTGCCATTAACTTTCCTTGTCTGTCCATTTAATATTGTGAAGAAAAATAAAGTACAATGTGAGATACTGGTTGCGCTTTGGAATTGTTTGCAATGCGGTGATGTGAATTTGCCCTGTCATTCATCGTGATTAAACAAGACTTTAAAAGACCTTCTAGAGCCACCAGGAACTTGATCCTAATGAAGCCCCAGGGAACCAGGCTACGGGATTGCCTGACAGGTGAAACCACCTTAGAAGGAGGTTTTGTTTCTTGGTTACTAACCCTCCTGGTTTGGTCCAAGATGGACCAGCCTTGAGTTCTCCTCCCTGAGAGCCATTGTTACTGTTGTATGTCCTTCCCCACAGCAAGAGATGATCCCAGCCTCTGCATCTCGTAAGAAGAAAGCTCGTCTAAAAAGGAGAGAAACAAGCTAAAAGTTCTGTTTTGAAGTGAGCATTTTAAGATAACCAAAGTAGTCACCTGCTTTGGAGCATAAAAACACATAAAAATAAGTAGCAAGCCACCAATGTTTCCCTCTTACAGTGATACCCTAGGAGGCATCAACCTCCAAGCCTCTTCCCTTCAACTCAGTTAAAAGCACTCTGATTTTAAAAAAAAAAAAAAAAAAAGGACTCCGATAGCAGCATCCAGTCGAGCATCTGCTGGACGCCAGCCCAGTACACGTACCACCACCAGTACTGACTACCTTGGAAGCTGGGTATTGGCTTCTCCTATTTTATAGGTGAAAACTGGGACTCACAGAAGTTGAATGACACGCCCAAGTCCCCAAACATTGTAAATTGCCGAGGCAGGATCTGAGCTGCCCCCAGGCCCTTGCTTCGCTTCTCTTGGTCTTCAAACGGCTGCACATGGAGCCTTGGGGCACAGCCTTTGCTAGGGGTAGGCAGGGATGGCATGTTTAAAGGAATCAATGTTCTTTTTTCTTAAAAAAATTTTAAGGGGGACGTAATTATGTTTGTTTGTTTATTTGTTTATTTTATGGAGGTCCTGGGGATTGTACCCAGGGTCTCGTGCATGCTAGATGTGCACTCTTCCCCCTCCCCCTGCAGCTATACCCTCCCCCTCTGAGCTATACCCTACCCCAGGAATCAACATTCTTGACATCCACGGGTGCTCTGTCCTAAACTGATCTCCTTGAGCACACCCCTGAGGTCAGGCCAGTACCTGTCACAGCTCTCAAAACAGGTGCACACAGCCCTCCCTTCGGGATCTTGCTGTGGGGCACTGCTGGGCCGTGCTGCGCTGCCTCATGCTGGCCACTGAGCCTGTCTCTTCCCAACTCCAGGTCAGTGAAGTCACATGGGTAGCTGGAAATTGGCCAGTATTTATACCCAGGAAATGAGCACAAGCTACAAAGTAGAGCTTTTTTTCCATCTTTTTTTTTTTTTCCAGAGAGCCAATTTACCTGCACACCCCTGGGCACTGTCCTGGGTGTTTAATACCTGACAGTATTAAAACCCTTGAGTTACCAAAAGGTATGATTTGAAATCCCTGGGCTATATCACACTCTAATGCCTAGGGAGCTAATCCTTTTGCAAATCACTTTTCTAATTCGACGGTTTCAGCAGAGTCAAAAGAACACCTAGTCAAGACAACTGGCAGATTTTTTTTTTTTTAATGTGACTTCAGAATAGAACTCAGGGATCTAGAACTGAGTAACATGACTATAACAACACTCCTTCCACTCCCTTGTACTTGGTATGTGAACAGCACTCCTCAGAGCTTACATCCATAAAAACAAACAAGAACTAGACTTGACAATGAGCCCTGGCTCTCTCCAGTCATAGGTGGAGGGGGGATGATAAACCAGCCCTAGTCATCTCGTTAATGGTTGTATTTCCAATAAAAGTAAAACTTTACATTTAATAATGGTTTATCAAAATTGTAACGTGTACATTTTAATCAATTGGGTAATAATAATAATTAATTACTCAACCTGGGAGCAAAAAAACCTGAAGCTTAGGTCACAAGAATTCAGACTTACTTTTCTTGTAGAAAATTATGAGAGGTTAATCAATTTTAAACTTTCAGTTGTAAGAAACAGCACATTAGGATAAAATGGAGAGTAGAAATAAGAATTTGAGAGGAGAAAAGGAACAACATAAAATTTTCCTGATGTCAAAAAATAACTTATTCCTGTTTTTTTTTTTCACGTGGATGATGCTGAGTGTGAGATTACTCTGGTATTAAGAGCCCACCGTCTAGACTTAAAAAGTGATGTGACAAAGTGATTTTACAGTGTCATTTGCTAAAAGACCCTCTCAGACGGACTTGTTATTATGATGTGTCAAAATTCTATTTCAAACTGGCCTCAATTCAGGGATTCTCTTTTGGAAAAGACATCTATAGAAAAAAAGAAATGGTGCCACCACTGAAGAACGGCCAAAGTCTGACTGCCATGTTTGAAGACAGCTTAGCGGGGAACCTTAACACTTCAGGATTTCTTAATCCCATTACAGTCTATCTGGAAATTACTTAACATTTTATCAGGAATCATAATTACTTCACTGAAGGGGTTATAAATTACATCATACAAAAAAGTTCTGCCACTGATAGTTTTGGGACAATTTTCTTTCTCATGCTATTCACAATGCACTGGACATAAAATCCTTTGCAACTATTTATATTGAAATTTTAAAAGTTAAATGTCAACTTGCACATATGCAAGGATGGTACAGCCCTTTCCAGTGTCTTTTCATGGCATTTCAGCAACTGGTTGGAAGACCCCCGCCCTGTGGGCCCTGTAGGCACTCCCCTGGACTAGAAGCTCCAAGGCAGATGGGGGGAGGGGGCAGAGGATACACTCCCTCCCTCCCGGACCCGGCAGGCCTTTTGCATTATTGCAATGAATCCTTCTGTCAGGACCAAGGAAGCAGGTAAATTGAGTAATTAATGATTATTGTAATAGTTACTCATTCCAGGAATAACAACAAAAGAGTAAATAAAAATAAAGCCTTAGGGTCACAAAAAATTTATTTAAATGCATAGACTCCTTTCTGGGTGAGAGGCTAATCAATTTAAATGTATTATTTTTGTTGCAAATTTATGTTTTAAAATTCCTTTATTTTGTTTGCTTCACAATAAAAAAAACAAAAACCCACAAAACTGCGGCTCACTGCCCATCTTATCCTACTTGTCCTCTGTCTGTGTGTCCTTGGTCGTATGCTCCTGTGTCATCCTTAATCTATGCTGCTGGCACATCTGAGCCCACGTCCACAAGGAAAGGCAACCCCAAAGCAATCAGGGCTTGTTCTTTCCTTCTTTCTTTTCTCAGCCCCTAGAGAACTCTCTCTGACTTGGCTTTAACTGCAGACTCTTTGCAGGGTCTCCTACAGTTCCTCTATGGACCCAGAATAAGAATCTCGGAGAGTGACTGTCAAAATCTCCGAAGGACCTGAGATTTTCCCCTACTTGCAAGCTAACAAGTCCTCCTGCCACCATCTCACGGATGCTGGTTGAGCCCATGAATTTCCTGGGTCAGAGACAAAGGACAGATTATCACTCACAGCCACTGCAGTAGCCAGAGTATCAGGATTTTTGACCCAGATCCCCAGACCCCAATTCCCACAAAACAGCATGAAGAGGACCAGAAGACATCTGCCCACACAGTGGGCTGTGACACAGGAGGGGAACCCTGAGTCTCAGTTTAGGAAACTCGAATCTTTTATGCTGAGCAGTCAGCATGTCTGCCTTTTGCTCCAGAAGAAGACACTAAGCCTGTCTTCCAACGCTGTAAGCACATCTGTGCTTTGCTCTGGAGGGACACCCTATCTCTGCCTTCTAAACATCCTTGGACGGGTAGTCTGGAACCAAGAGCAGTCAGTGCCTTACTTGCAGCATGAGCAGAAACAGGAGAGCCCCGTGGTGAACTGTCTCCCAGCAGGGACACAGGACAAGCCCTCCCTGGCTGCAGGTCAACCTTGCACACAAAGACAGCAAAATTCATCACCGTAGGCTTTACTCCTTGCTTTGCTGCTTGAAGCTAAATGTTCTAGCCACAGTTCTCAGCCCTCCACTGGCCTAGTTCCTCTAAATGGACACATCCCATGTATCCTTTTAGGGTTATACCAGAAATTATCATGTTTCCTTAGCTAAGAGCTGACTCAATGCTGCTGATCATCAAAGGTAACCTTAAGTTCTCCTTTTCAACTACCTGCTGTCTATGGGCAACTGGATATCTACTATCATCTCAACACGTTGACAAAATCTAATTTATAATCCAGTCCCATTTTCTATCCATAGTGTTATCATTTCCCCAGTTTTCCAGGTGAAACACTATTGCCAAACCGAGCTTGGGTCTGCTTGCCTGCCACACAGCAAAACCAATTTACTGACACCAGGCTGTGGTGACGGAAAGGACAGTGTGTACGTGCGGGGCGCCAAGCAAGGAGAATGGGCAGCTTGTGCTCAAAAGACCCAAACTTCCCCATGGCTTCCCAGGGAAGGGTTTTTAGAAACAACATTTGGGGTGAACGTAGCAGGGGGCAGGACTTTCTTCTGATTGGTTGGTGTGAGGTACCAGGGCGGTGTTCTGGATAGAGAGATGAATCGTACACTGGGCAGGGGAAGTTGGTTTTAGAGGGACCGGGTGTCAACACCTTGGGCTCATCATTCCCACTCAGTGCTCTCTGGACGGGGTGATGAATGGACCCAGTCATCCGACAAACATTTGTTGAGCTCCACTCCCAGGACAAGTGTGGGACTGGGCTCTAGGACTGAGGAATTATTAAGACCAAATCCTCAGCCTCAGGAACTCTCATTCTGGTGTCTTGTCTGTTTGGTTTTCTCTTTTTAAAAATATTTATCAAGTCCTTTTGAATAGGCTCCTTGTTTTCTGGGATCATCTTAGCATCAATCAGGCTAACTTGCTATTTACATGACTAAACGTTGTCTTTCAAAATGGGTTGTTTACAGACGGGTTCCCACAGACAAAAACCATAAACACTCCACTCTCTCTAGCCAAGCTTTGGAACTTTCTGTCTGAAACAACCGGCTTAGATGCTACGTAGCTATGGACTTTTCTCTGCACCCCTCTCTCTGTTTTTCCAAAGTTTTGAGCCCTCTTCCTCTCAGCCCAGCAAGCAGGCGGGAGTGGAAGCTACAAAGACCGTGAGTAGAATTCAACAGCAAGTAGACCCAGGGCAGCTTTGATCTTCCCTCCCAAGGGGAACAGCCTCTCCTGTGTCCATGTGGAACTCCTCAGCTGGGGCACAGAAGAAAGAGAAGGAGGAATAAAATATTTATAGCAAAATTATTTCTCACAAGCAAACATTTGTTCTAAAAAGCTCTTAGAAATATAATTATTTTTCTCCTTCTTGGGTTTTTCTGTTTTTAATATGAAACACTTTCAAGTCCCCTGCTTGGGTTTCCAGGAAGCAATAATCCATTTTGCCTTGGGTGGAGTTTAGGAAAGAAACTTGGTTTCAGAAGCGAAAATGTTTCCATTGAAATTGCCACATGGAATTCTTGCTGCTTCTTTAAGGTTCTTGCATAATAAGGGCCCCGTCCCCAAGGGCAGGGTGCACGAGCTTTCCCTGGCCTCTGCTGCAAGAGGCTTTGTCCTCCTTGAGACACAGCTGGACTTCTGGCCTCACTCACCCTCACCTACTAAGTCTTATCCAAAGAGGAAACTGCTGGACCAGCGCCATCCACTGGGAATAAAATGGGAGCCACATCTGTGACTTTTCATTTTCTCATAGTCGCATCGAAAATTGAAAATAATACATGGAAGTAATTTCAATAGCATACTTTATTTAACCCAATATATCAACATATAATCAGTATAAAAACGACTGAGGCAGTTTCCATCCTTTCTATATGGAGTCTCTGGCATCGGTGTGGAACTGACAGCTGGGGCACTTCTTAATTAGAATGAGCCATGCTTCCAGCACTCAAGAGCCACCTGGGCTGGTGGCTACCATGTTGGATGGCACCACTCTAGACTCTGTGTACAGATTCTTTACAGCCCACACACTAACAATACGCCTGTAAAATGCCTTCCTCTACCTGCCCCCACCCCTGCCACTCCCTGTGCTAATCAAGTTGGGAAGGCTGGAAAGCATCTTTCCCTTCAACTCCCTCAACTCCTCTTTTCCAGATTTACCCAAAACAGTGCTTATTTTTGAAATATTTGCTGTTAGCTTCAAAGGGGAAGTGAGATTGCAGGTGTTCAATGGAAGTACTGTAAGCCCGAATGGCAGGCATCAAACTCTTGCTATCAGAAGACCTGGGTTCAAATTCCAGCTTGCTAAAAGTATGAGCTTGGGTAAAGCTTTCCACCTCTGTGAATCTTAGGTTTCTCATCAGTTCAAGGGCACAACCCCACTGGTCCTGCCACATCCTCCCAGCCTCCCGGGGAAGCAGTGTGAAGCTCAAAATGGTGAATCTGAAGGGGTTCTGGTGCCACACGAAATAGAAAAGAGAATTATCTATTATTCCAAACCATTAAAAGCTGTGCGGCCACAGAAAATAAAAACTCACAATACTTATAAAGACAGAGTAAAGATTTATATTAGGAAACTGAATCAAAGAAGCAAATTCCTATAATTACCCACGATGTCAACAATTTTCTTAATTATTTCCAAACCTTGACTTGACTTTTCATTATTATTTACTGAGAGAGAAAGAGAATGATAAATGACCCCCAGGATGGTAATCAGCTGCGGCGCTTGGAGCCAGGTACACACATCACGAGACTCCATCTTGATAATGCCCGGCTATAAACTTAGTAACGATCTTGACAACGACACTGCAGAGAACACTGCACCTGGACCTTATTTTCAAAGACCAATAATTTGAGATGTCTATGGAGAATTTCTGCAATCTCTATACCCCGTAACCACCTGGATACCTCCTTGCCCTGATAGTCTTAGATTAGTAACATTAGCTTCTAACATTCCCTGTGACACCACTTAAAACTTACCTTCCCATTGTTTTCTTTAAAATGAGATCCGTGAGCAGGGAACTAGGGAAATATGTTGTCTTCATTCCTAAATTGGTCTCTCCCAAGTGTTACTTAAAAACAAAATTCCAGTTTTGCACTTTTCCCATTTGCCTTCACTAATTGCTTCCTTTATGTCCCCCCTCCCCGCCTCCAGTGGTACCACAACTAATTCAAGTTCGAACAGAATTTAGTCATTATTTCATCACACTCATGTCCTACTCGTGGGGAAGCCATGTACGTGCCCTCCACAAAGACAGCGACCAGGAGGGGCCTTGGGCTTCACGAGGCCACAGTTGTTGTTACCCTGATCCGTTCATATGTGACCAAATCCATCCCCATCCAAGAGCACAGAGCATGTTCTCATGCTGAAATCTACCTGCCAGTTGCACGGTGTGTGGAAATAAAGACCAACCCAACGAGAACCAGCAAAGGCTATTTATTCAGAGCTTGCCATACACGCAAGGGCGTCGGCCACCGTCACCTGCGTTTGGCAGAGACTCAAAGGCAGGCAGAGGTGTGGGAAAGCTTTACAGTGGAGGAAAGGAAGGCTTTGGGTGTGCCCTGATTGGAGGCAGTTGTCATGGGGAAGCCACAGGAGGGCCAACGGGAAGGGAGGCATCCTATGCGTTTGGTCGGGGAGCACATTTGGTTTTCTCTGACTGGTCCTAAGGTAGAAGTGGGGACAAAAATCAGGCAAGCTGTCAGTTATTTATCAGATCCCGGCCACTTAGGGCTGATTGTTTCAGAGGTTATTGTTTGGCTTCTGGATTGTTGCTAGAGCTGGAGGTCTGACTTACAGACAGCAGGCCACCTTCCCAGGCTGCTGACTTTACGTATCGGGTTGGTTTCCTGAGGTGGTTGCTGTGGACTGTGGGTCAGAGTTCTATGTTCTATATAACACCTGGCCCCTGTCCATTTGCATATTCAGTCTCTCAGGTGCAAAACAAAGCCAGCAAGGATGGCAGAAACCTAGAAGGGACTAACACAAGAGATCAGGAAGTTATCCAGTGACGTCGCCAGCGTTATGCACCTTGGCAGCCACCCAGCTGTTTGCTAATGACATCCTGAGTCCTTCTCACCTACTTCACAGCCACAGGGCTTGGTGACATTTTTCAGTCTCCACTGTCACATTAGCTGAGTGAGTGTTTTAAGTGCTCCTGCAGACCTTCAAATGCCACTAAGATCGTGGCTGTGCAGAGCTGGAATGCAGGACTTCCGTCACACATCTGTGGGGCCCCAAAGCCTTCCGGGATAAAGGACTCAAAAGCATCAACTCGAGTTCCAGCAATCCTAAAACCCTGTACTGTAACCTCTGTAGAGGAGCTGCAGCCACTTCCAGCCAGCCCAGGTTGGCTTAGTGCCGCATAATGGCTGTGCTTTATGTCAGACTTGGGATCCGGCCCTGGTTCTGATAATATGGCTTTTTAAAACACATGATAAAACCGTCTACCGTTTCCTTGACATACACTTTGTTAAGTACTTTAGATACATTGCCTCATTGTCACGTGTCACGGCAGCCCTGTGAGGTGGGTAGCATTATCGTTGCATTTTATAGGTCCCAATGAGCTAAAGTCAAGGTGTCATTGGAGCCATGTATCTTTTGGAGGCTCTAGGGGAGACTCCACTTCCCTGCCTTTTCTGGCTTCTAGAGGACACACCCACATTCCCTGGCTGGTGGCCCCTTCTGTGCATCACTCCAACCTCCGCTTCCGTCATCACATCCCTCTCTCACTCACACACTGACCTCCCTGCATGCCTCTCGTAAGCACCCTATGATGATGTGGGACCCACCCAGACAACCCAGGAGTCTCTCTGTCTCTAGATCCTTAACTTAATCACACCTGCAAAGTCCATCTTACCACGTAAGGAGACGTAATCACAAGTTCCAGAGATTAGGACATGGACTTCTCGCAGCGGTGAAGGTGGTGGTGGTGGTGGGTCATTATTTAGCCTACCACAGTAGAAACTGAGGTTCAGAGAGGTTAATTTATTTTCACAAAGCCTCAGAGCTCATAGAAGTGGAGCTGAGGTTTGAGTTTGCCAACTACACCAGACTTCTCTGAGTTTACCAGTAATGCCCCGTGAACAAACTCAGCCCTGTGTCATGTGTGCAAAGTCTAACCTTCACCCCTGCACCTCCCCAGGCATGTTGGTCCCCATTACTACCAGCTCCCAGGCACCCACACATCTTGATCCAGAAGCCCCGGCGTTTAGGGAGACCATCACCTGCAGGGATGAGGTCTGGTGGCCAGAGATGCCCCTCTTCAAAGCTCAGCCTCTCCTTCCACAGCCTCAGCCCAGCAGTTCTCTCTGGTTTCCCTTCGTCTTGCTTCCTTTGCAGCTTCCATGCACCACATCCCACTTTAGAGTCTTTAAGATTCTTCCCTAGCTCTGTCCTCAGAACACACGGGGATAATGCCTTCCCTACAGCTCCTCCTCTCTCCATGTCCTCCTTATGACAGGTCAAGAGTTAGGAAGAATATCTGGTTTAACCGATAATCATTTCCAACAAACACGGATACACCAGCCAGAACAGTCAGGGTGCTGTGGACTAGAGGACCCATTCAGGAAACCAGTACCGCACAACACATCTCCAGGCTGAGTCCAGGCAGGAGAAGGGCTCACCTTGAGAGGACGAAGATACTCAGGGCATCGCCACAAAAACCTGGCCCTCTGCCCCACCTTAACCCTCCCTCTTGACTATAAGAAAACTCAGGGAGCCCTTGCTCAGTCATACAGGGCAGAATTACAAAAGATACCAGAATACTACTATAGGATTTGCTAATTCTCCAACCTTCTGGGCTCTGGCCCTTACTTGCCCCACCCAAGGGTATTTAACGATGGTCTTTCTTCCTTGGTCTCATTTTCTTAGTCCTCCCAAGTTGGTTTGCTGTTCTGGGATGCACCCTAGCACTGGCCAGAACTTCTGCCACTGTCCCAGTCCTCAGTGTCCGTTCAATAAAATCGCATCCATGTGGGCATTTCGTGGTGTCTTACCCAACAAGCCAAGGCCACAGAGTTAGAGAAACACAACTCACTGTGCCAAGAAAAGATGGTCTGCCACTTTCTTTGGTGTCTCCTTATTGCTCATAGGTGAGCCAGGGCTTGGGAGAACACAAGAAGAGGTATTCATTATGAAGAGGAAGTTAATAAAGGCCATGGTGAGCCCAGATTCTTTCCTTTATCTTCTCTCTGTGCTATGGGTTGGTTAGCTATTAGAATAATTGCAGATCAATTTTACTTAATTAATAACTTTAAACAATTGTCCAGAATTCCCTTTGATCTCCACTGGGACAAATTCCTTGTATCCAAGGAAGCCTAGTAGGAAAGGGGGCTCTCAGAGGGAGTTTCTGGGCCCCTCTTCCAGGGGGGATGACCTTTTTCAGGAGTCCCCAAGGCCTGAATTCCCCAGCTCTAATGCTCTGTAGCTCTTTGTATTTGATTTCTGCACCTGAGGAAGGTGTCAGCCCTCCCACCCACCATGAACTCTGGCCCCCAGTGAGATCTTGCAGGAGGCACTGCATAAATCCTAGACACGGTTGAGTGAGAGAGACGTTTATTGTCTGTCTTGGCTCTAAGTGATGCTAAGTGTCTACGAAGAACATTCTGGACACGTGTGTGGTAAGTCTGTATCACTATCTTCCCAGCCTCGGTCTGACCAATGATGTCGATTGACCGTGGATGTTATAATGATGGGCCCTGTGACTCCCGGGCACAGCTGACCTGTTGGCCTTCTCGTGTAACTGAGTCCAGTTTTTCAAGAGCCGTTAGTAGCACAACAATATTACTAGCACAACCCAGGAGAGGGAATAAACAAAGCACTGTTTCTCCAAAAAATAATCTAGACTTCCTTTCTCTTGTGAAATTCATAGGTTACTAAAAACAGGAAAATCATTTAGACATAATTAACAATACCAGGTTGAGCATCTCCCAAAAGGATCAGTGTGCTTATTCTGCAAGACCATCATTATATCATTACACTCCTTCACTTGCAAAAATCAAATATGCATTTGATACAGAAAATTTCTTTCAAAATATTAAGACCAAAATAAAGGATATCTTTGGGATTCCAAAACAGCCAAAAAATATATCTTCATAAATATCTGGATATACTTGGATATGTCATTTAAACTTTATAGGTCTCAGTTTCTTAAAATTCAGCAGAGATGAAGTCTTTGGCTGGCTAATCTCTGAGGCAGTGTGGTTCAACAGAACTTTCTGTGATGACAGAAGTGTTCAGTGTCTGCCCTGTTTACGGCAGCCACCTTGAGCACCTGGTGTGACTAAGAAGCTAAATTTTAAATTTGATTTAATTTGATTTCATTTTTTTAATTGAAATATAATCAGTTTACAATGGTGTGTCAATTTCTGGTGTACAGCATAATGTTTCAGTCATACATACACATACATATATTCCTATTTATATACTTTATTATTATAGGTTACTACAAGATACTGAATATAGTTCCCTGTACTATACAGTGGAAACTTGTTGTTTATCTACTTTATATATAGTAGTTAGTATTAAACTCCCATTTTATCCCTTCCCATCCCCTTCCCCCTCCCCATAACCATAAGTTTGTTTTCTATGTCTGTGAGTCTGTTTCTGTTTTGTAAATAAGTTCATTTGTGTCTCTCTTTTTTTCTTTTTTTGTTAGATTCCACATATGAGTGATATCATATAGTATTTTTCTTTCTCTTTCTGGTTTACCTCACTTAGATTGACAATCTCTAGATCTATCCATGTTGTTGCAAATGGCATTATCTTATTCTTTTTTGTGGCTAAGTAGTATTCCATTGTATGAATATATCACAACTTCTTTATCCAGTCACCTGTCAATGGACATTTAGGTTGTTTCCATGTAAACTATTGTAAATAGTGCTGCTATGAACACTGGGATGTGTGTATCTTTTCATAATTTGATTTCATTTAAATTTAAATAGCCCATGTGGCTAGTAGCTGTGTATTGGACAAGGCAACTCTAAGGGATCCATTTTGACATAAGGAAAATTAAAAGCGAGGTGGAGGCTGAAGTTCTAGGACTGAGAGGGCCCTGGGCCTACGATTAGCTACTACGACTACAGAGAGGTGCTCCTCTGCTGACAGCGTGCTCTCAGACACTTCCGGCTGAGCAAGGAATGGAAGGTTGTAGGGCCCAGTAAACCACACACTTGCTTTATGACTGGCCAGACCACCGAGCCTCCAGTGGAGAAAGCAGAGAGGACCTCGGTGAGCACTTTTCAGTTATAACTCAATAACTCACAACATTAGACGAGAAAGAACAGAGCAATCTCTTCCCTGATCCATTTGGCCTTCCTGGATGTTCTGGGTTTTCAGAGGGAAAGTGGGAGCTTAGTCCAGTTAGATAAGAGAGCTGGCTCCCTGCCGCCAATCAATCAGAAAGCTTTTAAGATTGGAGTCTATGAAATGTGTATTAAATGCAAAAAAGAAAAAAAATCAAATGCAGTAAAGTCTTCAACTTAGAAGCACTCCTGAGCACCCGAGTCCAGGTTCTCACAACATAAAACCTGCATTAAGGCTTCATTCCGTGCTGGACTCAAATCTACCTTTCCTAAGGGATCAGTGAGGTCTATCAAGGTATTTCCCTTTTTTGGGAGGTGGGGGGATCTGAAACATGGTACTTTTCTACCCTCCCCCAGAGCTCATTTCCTTTCTGAAAGAAACAAAAGCAGCAGAAACACTCATTTGTGCCATTGTGTTTTGCACAATCCCTCGCGTCTAAATCACCACGTTAAAAACTCTTTCCAGGCCCTGCGGAGTTAGGCGATTATGTTTAATATAACCTTCTGGGTTTTGGTTTCATGCAAACCAACAAAGAATATGGAAACATGTAACTCCATACCGCCCGAAGTACTTCTACAGTTTGAGTCTCAATTAAAATGTTTGTTTACTTATCTGCTAATCTCATTATTTTTTCTAAATAAGCGAGACTTCAGAATCTGAAGTTCAGCCATTTCTGAAATATGACCAAACTGGAAACCTGGAGAAAGAGTGCTATTCCACAAGGGAAAAGAAATACATAAACCCCAAATGAAAGGCCTGGTGTGTCCTTTAACTTTTTCTAACAGAAAACCATTTTCTACGGAGAAGGTATGTGCACAAAAGAGTAACTTTTTAGAAATTTACCAGCGATTTTATCATGGTAAGTGGAGCCCTGATCCCAAGGAGAATCCATGCTCTTAGTGCTAGAAATGCACAGAGCTTGTATTTATTTTCAGAGGGGCTTGGTATCATTTTTATTAGCTGCTCTTCACAAAAAAACAAAACAGAAACCACCCCAAATCTCTGAGAGGTAGATCAGATTTTATCTCTCTTTTTTTTTTTTTTTCTTTCCAAATGAAGAAACCACACAAAGTGATTTGCCCTGGGGTCAGCCAGCCCACCGATGGCTGGACTGGGCCTGGAAATTCTGCTCTCCAGATTCCCAATCTGCTGAATTGTTCCTGGAGCCGATCTTTCCATTCCCAGCGGGGACACGCCATGGGGCGCTGTGTGACCAGTAACTATGCCCAACAGACGCGTCCCCCTTCCTAAATACCCCCCCACCCCCGTTTCACCATCGCCAAGGAGACCTTCTCCTGCAGTTCTCCTGGTCCCCCTGTAACTAACACCACCTGGATGGAATCCAAGATCCTTATTCTGAATTCTCTTCTATAGCAAAAAGTCAGATTATCATTTTTACTACGATCTGGCCATAACCCCTAGGCTGTTCTAAAGTCCCTGTTGGCTACATTCCCCGAGGCAGAATGTTAGTCAGATAGAGCAGGGCTCTCCTACATCTACCTGCACACAGGTGTAGTGGGGGGCTGGGGAGAGCCCTTCCCAAGCTTGGGGCCAGATTGCCACCCAGGGTAAACTCACCTTCATCCTCTGGAAAGGCAGAGAAGGGTCGCTGCCCAGGTGAACCTCCCTCCTGCCTGCAGACCAGTCACAGGGAAAGCAAACACATTTATCCCAAGGGTCCCTGCAGCGGCAGACTCCAGGGAGGAGAAGGGGACAAAGCACAACCAGGAAAAGAATACAAATCAACTTACTTACAAAACAGAAAGAGACCCATACACATAGAAAACATACTTCTGGTTACCAAAGGGGAAAGGGAAAAGGGAGAGATAAATTAGGAGTATGGGATTAATAGATACACACCATTATATACAAAACAGATAAACAATAAGGCTTTACTATATGTATATACGTATGTACATGGAACTAGATTTAATATCTTGTAATAACCTATATTGGAAAAAGTCTGAAGCTGTACAACTGAAACTAACACAATATTGCAAATCAACGATAGTTTAATAAATAAAATAAAATAAGATTGAAAAAAAAAAAAAGAAAAGAAAACAGGTCCATGAAATAAGAGCCTCAGCTCTGCACCCAAACTTCCAGGCCAGTATATTACCTGCTTTCCCTGACCAGCCATCACAGCATTCCCAAAAGTGTTCTGTCGAACACCAGTCCACACTTTGCAGAAATGGGGTCGTCTTGTCAAATAAGTTTGAAAACTACCACGCATGACATTTCCTTCTCGTCGAGTCACACTGGCACATCAAAGGCTAGAAGTCCCACTATTTCTTTCTCTTATGGACCCTGCGGCCCAAGACTCTCTGAACCTCGGTTTCCTCACCTGCAAACCTTCTAGAATTCCTTCTATTCCCTCCCCATTACCAAGACCATCCTCATCCTTCTGGGCCCACCTCATTCTCATCTCCTGCGAGAATTCTTCCCTGCAGACGCCCACGCAGCAGTCCCCTACCCCAGGTTTCCCCTGCACCCTTGGTCTTCACTGTCCTCTAGTGTTTCCATACACATTCACCTGGTCCCCCATAAGGACTGCAAACTCTTGAGTGCTGGGGCCTCAGCCTACCAGCTATGTGGTCCCATAGACTCCTGCTCTACAGGGATGGGGAGCTGACAGGGTCAAATATTCACATTAGGATAAATCTAACATATTTTCCTCCTGGCTCTTCGAAAGCCCTATTAGTTCTCAATTTACTATAACTTTTGAAACCTGGCCTTGATGGCATATTCTAGGGGAAAAGAAAAAACTCAAAACCCTGCTCTTTTTTGATATCCCAAATACCAGAGGAAAATCAACTAACTGATTTTGGAGATCACCATCCACACACACTGAGTGAGCCCCATCTCTGTGCCGACTGCTCTCTGGGGCCCTTTAACACCTGTGCAAGAAGGAGCCTTAACTAAGGATCCAGGTTAGGGGACCTGAATTAGCCACCCAGACAGGTTCAGTTCTGGACTATTCCCACCCCTGTGCTCCCAGCATCCTGTGACACACAGGGAATGAAAAGGAACACCGTCCAGAAATGCCACCTTAAGGGGCACTAGGGGTGCTGCAAAGCAAGGTATGACCCCCTCACCCTGGGGACCCTCACCTCTCAAGTCCTGCTCTCTACACCCTGCTTCTCTCTAGGCTTCAGTACAGAGGCCCGTCTGGCTGGAGACGCGCGGGTCACCCCTGCAGGCCGTGGGTTCCTCACACAGCAGACTGAGGCCATGGCTTCACCAGTCTTGATGTCAGGCATCTCCTTGTCCACTTAGAAAATGCCTCCCAGCTGATGTAAAAGGGAGGTAACCCAGTGGAAGGTTTTCATCACGTCAGTGTTTCCCTGGGACCTCTCAACCACCAGCTCTGCCCCAAGGGAAGGGAGACCCGGTTCTTCCTGGCCAGGAGTCTCCCCAAGCTGCCACCGTGTTTCTGCGGATGTGGGCCTGGGTTGGACCCGCTCGGAGGAGTACCTGATTCGTCTGACCCTTTTCACGCAATAGAGGCTTTTCTCCAAATTCTGTTTCAACAAACAAAGTCTTTTCTAATGCAGTTGGGATCCCAAGGAATCCAAGGAGCATTCTGGAACCAGATTCTAGTCAAATCAAAGAGGTTTTCTAGTTTCCTGTTCTCAGCCCTCCACTCCTCCACAACAGAAACACTGTCTCCTGACTCCTCCTGATCACTGACCAGGGTCTTTTGAAATAATTTACTCCAGCCCTCTCCGGCCAGGTTGGACTGCTCCCTTCTCCTTCTCTCTCAGATATTCACATGCATGCAGACACACACATGCACACAGTCCCACCAAGTCCCCATTCCAATCTGTGACACTGTCCTCCCTCCAGCCTTCATTGTGGGTGTAGACGACTTCGCACAGCATCAGCTGGAATGGCCAAGAGAGAAGGTGGGGTTTCTGTATCTACCTGTCAGCGCCTCTTCATTACAGCTGAGTTCATCTGAAACGGAGATTCTTTGCCTCCCGTCCCCATACCCGAGGTGGATCTGTTTACACTGCAGATGTCCACCCACTTGCCACCACGCAGTGACAAGAAGCTGTGGCGTCCCAGGTGGGCCCAGGTGAGCTAGCGCTGGGGGTGCCTGCGAGCATCAGGAGCGCTGGTGAGTAGTCGGGGAGCAGAGCAAGTGAGACGCTCCCAAAGGCACCAGAAACGCAGAAAGATCAAGGGACCCAGAACAATGAAGACGTGCTCGTTCTCCACATCCAGGGCTGGGTGAAGAGTCAGCCTCCAGGGGTCCTTGGACAGGTTGTCCATGAACCCGTATCAGCACTCTCCCTCGACCTTTTGTTTTTACCTCTTTAATTCTTGGAATCATGCCCAGCCGATAACCTGCCAACACTTAGAGTCTCTGTTACCAAAGACAGTTTCAAATTATTGGTGAGCAACTGGTGGTCTCATAGGAGGGGGAGAGGTGGAAGCAACTGTGGGGGTTGAGGATTCGATATGCATAGCAGAGCCCGGGAGATCCGACTGGGGATCCACCCTCCTGGACCACATCTGTTTACATTCAGCAATGGTAAAACATTAGCATAGGGAAGGCTGTCCGTACAGCCCCCTTCCCCACCTCCCCTCCCCGGGGCTCCAGGCCCAATAAAGAACAGGAACCAGGCGACCATGCAGCAGGGCTGGAGCTGAGGTGGGAGACCAAAACCAGGCAGTCACGGATGCTGGTTCGCTCATCTGTGGCCCTGGGTGAGATGTGCGGGCAGCGTGAATGCAATGTTCAGTTGCCAGGTGTACGTACTCCATAGGGGTTTGTTTTCAAGCATCAACTGTCCCTCACAGCCTTCATCCTGGTTGGGGCTTCAACATCCTTGAATGTGCCACATAACTGACTGACCCTATTTTGTTAGGGACTTGAGCTTCAGTGAGACTGAATGTCTCACCTTTGATGTCAGAGAGTAGAGGTGCGGTGACCACGGGCTCAGGCTGTAGTGAGCCGGCTATCGGTCCCCCATAGCCGAGCACAGAGGAACAGAAAGCAAGGGACTGCGAGTTCTCCAAGCCAGTCATGGCCCTCCATGCAGTCCTGGGGTGATGCCAGCAGTGCCGGTGCCCAGACCTAGAGGAGGACCCCGAGGGCTTCGCCCTGGTGGCTGTCTGGTTCTCCTGGTCTCAGTGTCTGGCCGCTTTGCACCAGGGGCTGCAGTGTGAGGTCGAGCAAACCCACCAGGGCTGGAGGTGAGCAAACCCCTATGCAAACTTGGGTGGTTCCCTCCCGTGCTCCCCTCACTCTGGCCTCCCTCTTCTGCTTTCTCTCTCGTTCTCAGTCACTTGTGGGCTTGTTTGCCTCTCCTATTCTTTTTTCTTTTTTCCTGAGCTCTAGGACCTATCAGAGCAATCACAGCTTTGGCTTATCCTACATTGGAATTTAAAAAGAACCTGCCATGGGCGGTCCTTGGGCTGTACACTTCCTCCATGGATGAGACGGGAGCCCAAGATTGCAGGGCTGAACCAGCTAATAATCAGGTCAAAACACGTTTAATATCTTCACTGCTTCCATGAAGTCTTACACTTGCTGCCCAGACGATGGCTGTGATGGAGAGGAAATAAATGAACAGCAATTGCATGGGAGCGAGGGTGCAGGTGGAGTTCAGCTGAAGGGAAGGCTAATCACTCTTCCAAGGGGAGGGCTTTGGGGCCGGGTAAGGACCTGACTGGCGAGCTGTTGGCTGGGAGTTAGAGGACACAGCTGTCAGAGAGAATATTCCTTCTCGAGCGAGCAAAAGGCTTCTGAGTCCACTAAGCAGGCGGCAGCACTGAACTCACTGTGGCCGAGCTCATCCGTTCATCCCAGATGTGATCTGTGGCCTGAGCCTTCAGGGTGCCCAGCCCTGTTCCACAGTCAGCAACGGCCCCTTGAACCAGGAAAGGAAGCCAGAGGCCGAGGCCAGACCTCAGGCTGATGCTTGAATGAGTAAAAGGAAACTCAGCCACTGTCCTCCCCACACACAAAATACACACAAGCTCCAAATTCAGACCAACTTGGAAACTAAAAATAGGTGCTGGAGAGGAGATGGTGGAGAAGACGGCCCTAAAGGAAGTTCGTTTTTGACCAGAGGGGTTGGAAAGGCCTCGTCTCTTCCCTCAGTTGCCAAAGTGGTTGATTGTGTAACCTGTGAGGAGCCGGGCACCTCTTATCTGGGTTGTCGGTTAAACTGACGGAGGGGGTACTCTGCCCACAGTGGAGCTGCAGCCCCCTCCCCTCGGAGCTGGGACAGGCCCACGACGCCCGTCCAGGTGCTGGCTGCTGGCAGCAGGGCCCTCCCCATGGGGTGCTTGTCCCACCCGGGTGGGGGAGGCCCTTCGGCGTCAAGCTCCAGCCTTGCTCCGGTACACACAGCACAGACAGTGCAGAGTTTCCTTCAGTCCTTGGCTTCCCAGAGAGACTCAAAAGCCCAGTTAATAAGTTAACCATTTACAGGCCACCGTGTACCCTTGACAGATATGGAAGCCCTCAGCCTGGTGACAAACAGTGTCCAAGGTCAGAAGTCTCTGAGGCAGGTGTCTTTGGAAAATGCTGTTTCCTACGGCCAGGGCTGCTCTGGCCTTCCAGGCTTCCCGGAAGGAAGCACAAAGCAGGCCTTGCACACACACTGGACATCACGCGGCTGTGGGGACGCTCGCCCTTCGAGCTGGTCCTGAATCCTTCCCTTGGGCACTGGCCGCCCAGGTCTGCTTCCTCCTGCAGCCCTGCTTGAGGCCATGGCCCTCCCATCACTTGCCCCAGTTTCCCATGGAGAGACGGCAGTGTCTGCCAACATGCGCTGAAAAACAAAAATGATTCCACGCCCTCAGTTTAAGAATTCCAGAGTTCCGATTTTCTCTAATGATTACTTTAGTAATAATGCCGCTGCTTCTCCTCCTCCTCCTCCTTTTTCTCTCTTTTTTCAAGTGTCAGATTCTTCCAAAACATTTATTTCACTTGGTGTCTCTGCTTGGGACATGGCTAAACTGAGCATGGGCTTAATCTGCTATCTGATGTTGGCCCCATCTTTGCTCCCAGCAAACATCTTCCAGGACCAGGACCCAACCCACATACCAAGACAAATTCACCAATTACAGCGATGCCAACAGTCCCTACATTACAGATATGGGTACAACTGGTCCATGTAGACTAAACTTGAGCCAGGGGCCCAGAGACCCAGGGAACAGTCCAGGCTCTCCCTCTAACAGGCTCTGTCTCCTTGGTAAAGCACTGACCATCCCTGGACTCAGTTTCTTCACTGGTAAAATGGAGATGTTTCCTCATCTGTAGAGTGACTAGAAGACCATCACAGTCCTTTCCAACTATTGCAGACTACACCTTCGCCACTGATTGGATTCAGGGCTGAGCCTGGACAGTGTGCAGCCCTCTCTCAGGGTAATCTCTGCCATTGCTGCCTCGTGCTGAGTTTTTGTCTCAAAAGCTGTCAGAGTCAAGACAGTGAGGGAAGACTGAGCAGCCATTCACTCCCCAAATCAGGGGTTCGGATCAAGTTGAGGGATGAGGGGTGAACTCAGTGCCTAGACCTGACATGTTAACCACTGGATGAATGATTTCCACTTCTGTGAAAAAGGCCTCTGCTATCGCTTCACCAAGAAGCCTGCCGAATCTTAAAACCACTGGTGTCACAAGCTGTCTTATGGAAAGTGGAAATGTGCAGGATGTGGTTTGAACTGACAAAAAAATGAGGCAGCCCATTCATCAGGGAGTTTGAAGCGATGCCGAGGTGGGGAGAACAAGAGGCTGTGCCTTTTGGACTCGGAGTCAACGGGCAGCCAAGTCCGCATCAGCCAAACCGGCTGCTTAGTGCCAAGATGGTAAACAAACAAACAAACAAACAACAAAACACATACATGCACAATCACCACCAAAACCAAAAACAATCAACTAACAGTATTTCTTGTTTTCTGTAGTAAAACTTTGCATCTTTATAGCAAGTTATGCACGTCAAGGAACGTTCACATACATTTGACACTCGCGGTAACCAGCAGAGAAACGCAGAGCTGTGCTGAGATTCCTATTTTCCGGTAAGAACACTGAGACAGATTATGGACATGAAGACAGCAAGTTACGAAGTGGGCCTGGGAATCCAGGACGCCGATACCTGATCCAAATCTATTGTCTGGTGCTTCTGAATTCATGTCAACCGAGCCCCATTTCACAGAAAAAAGCAGGCCCCTGAGGCCAAGGACTCCTGTGTCACCAAAGCCTGTCCCATATTGCACTGCCTTGACCTGGGGCTACATCCCCACTTTACCGTGTTCGCACGGTGCCTGTCACCTCACTACCCCATTGGGTCACTCAGAAAAAGTCTGCAAACTCAACAATTCATTATAAATAACACAAACACGCAGCCAAGAGGCCACTAATCGCCAAAGATTTAGATACAGAATTCTCTGAGCTACCACCGGCTCTTGTGGTAAAAAAGTTCCTGCTGTGCCCTTGTAAAGCAGAAAGATAGATGAAAAGCCTTTTTCTTTGCTTTCCTGGAAAGGAAAAGCGTTGAGGTGAGAACAGGAGTTCAGTGAGTACCTAGAAATGGACGGTGGTCCACATTTCTCAGAACCAGAGAAGTCACCTGCACTCTCTAACCCAGGACCGTTTCCGCCAGATAGCATTGCTTCCCTGCACCCCTGAATCCCAGTGTCAGGGACCTCCCTGGTCAGGTGTTTGTGACACCTGATGTCTTTGCTGAGAGGAAGTGTTTTGAAGAAGATGACGATCCCAGCACCTTACAGACTGGCTGGTTTAGCCACATTTTAGGTCGCTGTCCTTCCAAATGATTTGGGAGTAAGTCATATGAGGTCTCTGGTCTCAGTTTCCTTATTGCTACCATCAGGGTGGTGATGACAGCACCCGCGTCGTGGGCGGTCCTGAGGATAAGTGATGCTGGCCTGGAGGTGCGCACAGCAGTGCCTGGCGCCCAGTACGTGGCAGCTATGGTCTCTCTCGCAGGGTTCTTGAAGCAGGTAATCGTTTTAAACCATAAAACTCCAGTCTGCTTCTTTTCTTCCGAGACATTATCCAGAGCAGCAGACCTTGTTTAATGTTTTCCTGGCTTCCTTCCCTCTGTTTGTAATCTCTGGGGAGGAAGGGGGGAGGGCAGAGGGAAAAGGAAGGACGGCCACGTGTTGCAAACACCCCTCTGCAAACACCTCAGATTCATCCACGGCACTCCACCAAATGGACTTGTTATTTTTGGCTCACGCAAACATTTAAAATATGATAAAGGTGACTACGCACCAGTGGTGAAAGAAAGGACCACACCATAAATGAAGCTGGGACAACCAGTTAATTACTTGGGACAATGTGAGTCTTTTAAAAATCTTTAATCACCACCCCCAAAGAAATTCTACAGATGGATCAGAAATTAATCCCCACCCCCAAATCCAAAGTCACATAGGTGTATTTCAGAATAAGGAATGCCTTTCTGAGCATAAGCATGATAGAAAGAAGTACAGATTTGACCGTATAAAATACAAGCCTGAGAAAGTCATAGAATAAAAGATTAAAGAGTAAACATCACGCCAGATTAAAATATTTGTAACATATGTGAAAGCTCATTATTCTGTTGGGTTACTTTTTATTCACTTTTAGGAGCTCTTTATATATTAAGGAAATAAGCACTCCATGCCTCAGCTGTGTCATATGCCATTGTCTACCTGTTTGTGTTATTCCTTGTCTTGCAGAAACGTTTAACTCCTAGGCAGTTTAATTTATAAATCTACAGAAATTAATAAGCTGACTTCATTGTATATATATATCTACATAGTCACCCTTGATGTCACCTGAGCTCTGAGCCTTGCCAAGAATAGCATAAACTGTGCCAAAGAGCTGCTTGTTGTTGTTAGAATTTTAGCAGAGAGGGATTACACAGAATCTTGGATCTAGACTCTCCTGCTGCCTTAGCAAAGGGGAGGGGGGCAGCTGATAACTATTTTTGTTGGAATTTTGACATAAAGCTGCCATTCTTAAAGCCTTCAAGCCCTGTCTGTTTTCAATCTATGCCCTCATTTCTTAGTCTGAAATACCAACCAAGTCACCAATTTTCACTGAATGTTTTCAGAGGCAGAAGCCAGAAGAGTAATCGCTTCCCTGAGTGACATGAGACAGGCTCCGTGCTGGGTGGTAGACACCAAACATTCTGTGACGTTATTCCTCACACCTTTCAAGTTCTCCCCGCTCTGGGCAGGCTAGATCTCAACATACTCGATCCCTTGACTGGTTTCCATTCTGTTTTTCGAAACTGGGCATGTGGCATTTCTCAGCGAGAACTAGAACAGGTAGGCATGGAATCCAACTCTCCTGATTTCGCTAGGTGTCTCTAAATCTCCATGAAGTTTTTATTAGTTCTGGTAACCAAGAAAGAAAGAGGGGAAAAAAAAAACAGTCGTTTGTTAAAGTCATAACACTAAACAAAATGGATAAGGTCCTCTAACTGACCTCGAGGAAGCTCAGGACACTGTAGATCAGCTGCTAAATGACTTGAGATGTTTCGATTTAGAGGAGATGTCTGCTCCTTAACAAATTTGTCTGCCCGTAAATTTCTTGATTAGGCTAAAGGTCCCTGCCAAGACAGCCCGATCTTCAGTTCAGTATGTCCTTCATTTGAGCTAACAGCGTGACTGAAAGCAGGTTCAATCTGGGTGACACAATATTTAAATTTAAAATTGTGCTCACAGTTCATTTCCAAGAGATCAATTTATTAGTCGAGGTAGGCATTGGAAATCACCAAGGTTGTAGCTAGGGTGCTCTTGGAGCTTTATTAATTAGAACTGTGGGCTGGAGGCAGAGGCTCCTTCTGACTTCATACTGCCTGCCAAGGATGACTTGTTTTAAGTACATCAGTGCCCCTTGTGGAAAATCCTGTTAGACATTTATTTCTGATGGTCCAGTTCAGGCTCCACAAGATATCACAGACATGCCCAAAGTAAACTCTTAGTATTCATCACCAGCATTGAAGAAAAGCCGAGAACTTCTCACTGTATCTCAGTTGTCTGCTCAAAACAGGACAATTGGTTAAGGAGCTGCGTGGAATCTGGGGCTTATTTACCAACTTTTCCACTCTTTAACTACTGGAAGTAGAGATATATGGACAACATACTTCTTTTAAAATTGCTATCTTCCCCCCCCCCCCCCTTTTTTTAACTCCTAATATTCTTTCCATCAAGAAAAACAAGCTGATAATAGTAGAACTGTGAAAATCCTGCTTAAGAATGCAGGATTAAAAAAAAAAAGCAAACAAACAAAAAAACTCAAATTTTTTTATTTTCTAGGACTTTCTTTTCCCAAGAAAATAATTGATTTTCTTCTGGATAGTTAGTTTCCTCCTAGTAAGTATAACCAAAGAGCTCTCTCCACCAGGAAGAGTCAGGACAAAAATAAATAGGCATTAACCACAGATCTTGCCAAAACAGAATGGCTTTGGGATAAAATTACTTCTGCCAGTGATTCCTTAACAATGGTGGTCGAAACCATTGATACTGGATCAAATATCCGCAGCATCTTAAATTAATTGAGCATTAAAGAAATGAAACTGGCTACTTGACTTCTACTTTTGTTTCTCAGCATGAAATAGAATATTCAGACTCTCTCTCTGATCTTTTTATGGGACACAGTTACATCCAGGGCGAGTGCCTGGAAGTGGTGTTCTCTGATAGCCTACAATTTCTCTTACATCGTTTAATGATTTCCCTTTCTTTCCCTTTCCCTCAGCCATACATTTGTAAAGTCATACAAGGGAGGTTTCTCCAGAATCCAGGCCGCCATATTGCCCACATGATTTCTTACCATAATTTCTCTTTATTTGTTCCTACTATTGGCTCTCCACACCACCCTGTTTTTTATTCCCTCAGTCCTTCCAGCACTTCTATAACCAAAACCTGTATTAAATCCTCTCAGTCTGAAATACTTACTATGATTTCTGTTTCCCTGACCAGACCCCCAATACAGTCACAATCCCTGAGCTCGAATCAGCTCCTCAGCCCCTCAGCCCTGACCTCCACCTTCCTTCTCATCTCCCCGCTGCTGGGGCCAGTAACTGGGGCTGCAAAGCAGGTTGTGGATAAGAAAATACAAAGCTGAAATAAGCCTGAGTAACTTACACACTTCAACTGCATAAATCAGTGCACAGGAAAGAAAAGGAGTTTGAGTCAGTACTAGGTTCAGGTTTTCTCTGCGTTGGCAGGCGGTGGCACCTTAGGCAAGATACTTTGCCTTCTGTGTTATGTGTTGAACAGTGTACTCCAAAAATATTTGAAGATCTCACCCCCAATATCTCAGACAGTGACCTTATTTGGAAATAGGGTCATTGAGATGGAATTAGTTGAGATAAGGTCTTACTGGAGTTGGGTGGGTCCTTAATCCAACATGACTGGTGTTCTTATAAAAGAGGAGAGAGACCAGACACCAAGACACACAGAGGGGGAACGCCATGGGATGGCAGAGGCAGAGATCCGAGTGAAGCAACTGCAAAGCAAAGGATCCAAGGATTGGCAGCCGCCATGAGGGGCTAGGAAGAGGCAAGGAAGGACTCTATCCAGAATCTCAGAGGGAGTGTGGCCCTGCTGTCACCTTGTATTCAGACTTCCAGCCTCCAGAACTGTGGGAGAATAAATCCTGTTGGCTTGTGGTACTTTGTGATGGCAGCTTGAGCAAACGAATACATTATCTAAGTTTTCCTCATCTCTAGAAATGGGAGAGCAACACCTTATAGAGTTGTTTTGAAGATTAAAATAAGATCATGTATGCAAAGCACCTGGATGGTAGAAGGCAAATAGTAACTTTTATCATTATTTTGCAATATTGAGCGAGCTGGCTCAGAACTCCTTTCCTATCAACAGTGCCTGCCTCCCTACACACACACACACACACACACACACACACACACACACACATTTCTGTGTATAGCCCTGTACTGTGTTGTAGCAAAGTCTGATGTGCCTTTGTCCCCTTCAGAACTTCCAGGATGTTCCTTTCAGCCAGGCTGGACCTGTATAAAAGGTTTGGCCAAGAGCGAAGGTGATTGGCCCGAGACAGAGGTAGGACAGTTGGAGAACATCATATTCTTAGCATGGCCCCTGCCCCACCTGGAAACACGACTCCCTGTGGCTTTAACATCTGTGGCCTTAACTTGTAACCACAAAGAGCTGCCAGTTATAAAAAGCTGAATGGAAAGTGTGCTTGTTTTACATTTGCTCAGGCGTTTGCCCATGATTGATAAAAATGGCCATAACTTTTGCTCCTTTGATGTGCCTTTTGTTTAAAAAAAGAAAAAAAGTTGATTGCTGGCAATACCCCAAACTCAGATGGAGGGGAGACAGCACAGATTTGGTTGGGTGGGGTCTGTTTGGGGATCCTGGGGAGAGGGCGGCCTGGAACACCTGATTCCTCCCCTGGTACTCAAGGCTGCTGCTTGCCATTCTGACTCTCACTCAGGAACACTCAAAAATAAGTTTTCAAAAGAAGTAGGTAGCTTTCCAAAATGGCCACAGGGTGAATGAGAAACAGAGAGGCTGCAGCCTCACACACACAGGCAAGGAGAGCCCAGCCACAGAGAGAAGGGGACTTGCTGCCTTGGGCGTCCCCTCGTTTCCGGCTACCAGCGGCTCGGAGCTTAACATGGAGTAGCCACAGACCAAAGATGCTGCCTGCAACTATGTGCTTGGAACCTCTTGCCTTCCTTCCCCTCCAAAAGCTGAACAAGTCAGGACTCTGGGGTTAAAACAAAACAAAACAAAACAAAACAGAACTCAGGACTGACCTGCTCTGTCTCTGAGTCATCTTACCTTTGAGCCATCTTTGGACAGAGCTGCAGAGCCATTAAGAGCGCCCCTCTCCAACAAACACAGGGCCGCCCCGAGAAAGGCAGTGCCTGGGAACTCTAAAGAGCAATTAGGCGAAATCCTAAATTACAGACTTCTCACTCTGCAGAGAAATGCAAATTATAACTTTGCCTCCTCCAAAAGCCCACAGCCTGATTTTGCTCTCCATCTGCAAACTGCTTCCATCTTCCAAAGGATCCCCCCCCAACAGGGTGGCCCTGGACAAGCCAGAAAGGGGACTCGACAGGGGTCGGCTCTGTCTGTATGCTTTTCCTGCCGAGACCTCGGAGGGAGAGGGGGAGGCAGGGAGTTTCTTTGGCGTTGTTTTTAACCAAGCGCAGATATATGTTGGGGACTTACTATGTCCTAAGCACTGTTGGGAATAAAATAAAGTATGAGATGTCACCCTTATGTTCAAGCAGTTTCCAATCTAGTCAGAAAAGAGGGAGGAAAAATGCCAAACACAGCAATTTCTTCAAGCAGCAGGGAACTTATGGCTGTAGAATTGAGATGAGGGGGACCCCTAAAAGCTGGAGGAGGAAATGATTCATGGAGGAGATGCAACCTGAGGTTGGCCCCCAAAGACAGGCAGTGTGTGAACAGGAGGGATGGGAGAGGAAGAGGTGGTCCAGGGAAGGGAAGACAGCAGAACCCGGGCCACATATGGCAAGAAGCTGCCCTCCTATCTCGGCTGCTGGCCATCTGCCCTCCACGCCTCCCCAGGACCCCAGACCCCCATACCAGATGGGTGAACATCACGCCTCCCTTAGGCCTCCGTCCAAATGATTAGCAGGTGGATTCGGCCATGGCTCCCTCTGTGCCTCCCTGCAATGGGCCGGATGTCCCCCAGAGTTCCAGAGTTCCTAGGCAGCAGGGGCTGGCTCTCCCCACTTCACTCCCAGGCCTGAGCTCAGTGCCGGGGTGACAAGATCAAGGAGCCCAATGGGTGACTGAATGGCGAGTAAAGGGGGACAGCAGGGATGGGAGAGTGGGCTCCTGGTAGGACATCTACCTGCCTGTCACCTTGTGTTCTTAAGGACAGTTCAGCGGGCTCTCAGTGTATATGGTCACAAAGTGAAGGAGTCAGAAAACTGTCAGCCATGGGCTGGGGGGCGGGAGCGGGGCAGTCCTGGCCCTGTTCTCCAGAGGCACTGTGGGGTTCCCGGCCTTCACTGGGTTTATCAGGCCTCTGACTCTTCCAGCCCCATCCCGGTGGTCCCCGAACATTTTGCTCCAGACCCCATGAGCTCTCTCCCCAGCAGGACATAGCAGGGTTTGCAGACAACCCCATGATGTGACCACAGAGCCCAAAGGGTAGCAGTGGGGGCCAGCTCCTTCTCCTGCGACACCCACTGACCCCAGGCCAAGGCCTCAGCCCAGCCTCCCCTTCTTCTCTTTTGGACCCTGTTTCTCAGCTTCTGATCACAGGAATTTCCCAGCTCTGAGCTGCTGTGGACCCAACACTCTCACAGCCTGGGCTCTGTCTGGAGAAAGCTTCCTGGGGCAGGCAGATGAGAACCGGGCCTGCCGAGTGGGAGCCTGGGGGTAGCAGGACTGGCCTGGACCACGCAACATGCGGGGCCTGCTGGGGGACTGTGGGATGGGGTCAGCTCTCAGAGGACCTTGAGCATGACATTGAGAATTTACCCTGTGGTAATGAAGAGCCATTAATGAGTTTTCAGTGGAGAAGACACATGGTTATATCTGTGTTTTGGAAAGATAACCCCCAGCTTTGATATTTTTAGCTATAAAGGGTTGCCTAGGTTAATGAATCACTTTTTACAGGTCTTGTCTCATGCGTCCTCATCCATCAATACCCATCTCTAATCCATTATTCAGACACCCAGGGCACTCAGATTTATGGGGATATGGGAGAGTGTCAAGTATACACTGGAAGTTGGGGGGGAGTTCCAAACGGGGAGCCTTTGAGGTCTCCCTGACCCGAGGTGTTCTATCATCCCCCGTCCCAGGGTGAAATCTGATTTCTCCGGAAGCCATTTGGAGTTTTTAAAGCTCTCTGTTTCATAACCCACCAGCACTGAGTTGCTGTATACTTGTTCCAACAGGAGAGGATGTGCATAAATCACCTGATTAAGTTATTACTGGGTAAATCACGAGCGTCTGTGGGGGTGAGAGAGCCTGACATCGGTGTTGGTGATTTGCAGGATTAATCATAGTTATCTTCCCTTGTGTGGCACTGCAGAGCCAAGAGACTCCCACCAAGGCTCCCACCACTACCACGGGAGCCCTGTGACCACCAAGCCATGGGCTCCAGGGTCAGATTGCCTGGATAGACCGCAGCCCTGCCGTTTACATGCTGTGCAACCTTGGGCAAGATACTTTACCTCTCTGAGCCCTCAGTCGTCTCTTTTAGAAAACAGAAATTATAACACCTGGGGGTGTTGTAAGGACTGAATGAATCAATACACGCAAAGTGCTGAGAAGAGTGTCTGGCACACGGGGAGCACATTCTAATAGACTATTATCTGTCCTTCTTATTATCATGCCTCCCAGCTACTGAGACATGGCCAGCATTGGACTTACGTTTGTTACTTTCTCATAGACTCAACATGGGTTCTTGGCTCATCCATGTCTAAGGAAAGAGCCCCTGGTTGTGTTCCAGCATCTGTGAAGTTCCCATTTGTACTTTTTTCCAGCCTGATTCCAGAATGCCTGTAGGCCTGCTTGTCTCCTTGGATTGTGTTGATCCCCATTTAATTAGCAATTAACATATTTGCAGGGATTTAGGATTGAGTGCCTGGCAGTGAATTACTCTAAGTAATTGATGTGAATTAAACCAGGGGCATTTGTATTCCAAGTTTCCAGAATATTCCAGGCACCCCATAATGTTTGGTGAATGAATAAGTGACATGAAGGGCAACAACAGAGGGTACCATCTGGGCTGGTGTAGGTTCATTATTCCATTATGCACGTCACACACTGAGTCAGCTCTGTACTGTGAGTAGTTATAAAATGATCTCATTTAATTTACTAAGTGTGAACCTTAAATCATACTGTAAAGCTGAACACAGTCATGAAATCACATCAATTAATTCTAGTCAACTGACCAGATACTTTGCTACTTGATAAACTTTAAAATGCAGGGTTCATAGGTATAGATTAACCGCAACTTAAGAAAACTAAATTTACAGACTTACCAAATTGGCAAATTAGAGGTTATCTGACTCACAAAAGCATTCTTCAACTTTATTACAAAAAAAAGATCCATTGGAAGTATCTATAAATTTAAAACTCCCTGTGAGTATTAGAAATATAATTCAACTCACTGAAATTCATTTCTTTTCAGATACAATTAAACCCAGCTATAGAATATTGCTGATTAACTTCATAGAAATGGTCCAAGAGCAAATGCAGGTGCTGATGAGTATATTATAGAACTTGTAAAAGAAAAAAAATGTAGAAATGTATTAAAGATGAAAGAAGGGGCAAGGAACCAAAGACGACTAGGAAAGAAAGGTGGGAAGAGGAAGAAAAGTGTCAATGCTTAAGGCCAAACAGAATCCAGTCTCGTGGGTATTTTAAGGACAACAAAAGGAGTTTATGTTTTCATCCCTAGGTTAGGACAATGAGGAAAGACTAGAGCCCTCTAGGGCAGGCAGCAGATTGTTAGCAGGTAGCAGAGAGAAAGAAGCTTCTTAACTCTCCGACTGTCAGGAACAGATTCAGTGTCTACTCAGGCAGGATCCGGACCCTCAAGGGTGGAGCTAGATGCCACACGACTTTGACTTAAAACCCAAAGGTCTTGACCGCCATGCTTGGACTCTCCTTCTGGACCTTAGCTGGGAAATGGGCTCAACTTTTGTCTCTCATTCTTCAACCTAATATTTTGGCTGTTTCAAGACCTGAGATCTCATGTTTCTGAAATCTTCCAGCCAGTGTGCCCCTTACTTACTCTTTCATTCTTTGGCTGTTTTTAACTCTCTCCTTGTTTGACAGAGCTAACAGACCGGAGAGCAGAGGCAGGCTGTAGGCAGAGTTTATCTTTATTATATCAGAGTACATGATCAGGACTCTCATTTAAATCCCAGTGGAATGGATTAAATCCCAGTGGAAACGTGTATGCTCACATTAATAGGATTATGTCAGTGTTTCCCAGGAGTGTTTTATGGGGTTCCACCAGATGATACCCTCACACACAGACACACATAAAAGGGTATTCCGTTCTTCATGGTTCACTGGGCACACACACAAAAAAAAGACTGAGAACTTTTTTTTTCTAAGTAAACCTTATCAATATTTAGAGGAACAGTTCCTCCATCAGTTACATTCTGAAAAATGCTGCATGTGGGCCAATGCACAGTTGGTTGAAAAACTGTCCTCAAAGACCACTCATTGCTCACTGTCAATTTGTGAAGACATCTCTAATCCAGATCAACAGGCTCTGTACTTGGCCCTGGTCAGTTCAAAATTGTTTTTCTTTCTTTAAATCAATGACTTGGAGTAAGGGATAAAATCCATGCTTATTAATTAGCGGTGGAAAGACAGTTAATATAACATAAGGCAGGGTCAAGAATCAAAATAATCTGAGCAATGACCACTCATTGTCCTTTTTGGACGGCATTTCTGTTTAAAGAATTCATTGCACAAGAGCATAACAGGGGAGAGCTGATTTAGCAACAGTTCATGCATGGACCACAAGCACAGTCTGAGTCAACACCACAGTGGTAATACAATCCAAAGCCACATTAATAGAAGTTTATTGTCCAGACCATGCCTAGAGTATATATGTCATCCCAGATACTACATTCTAAGAGGGCCACTTGAGATTAAATTATGTGTAGAAGAAGTTGGACAGGGTGAAAAATTCCATTGTATGAAAACTGTTTGAAGCCATTAAATATGCTTAGCTAGAATAAGAGAAAACCAAGAGGCCAGAGTATTGATCTGTCTTCAACATATAAACAATTATCCTGTGTACATTGTGTACGACTTGATCTGAGTGCTCAATGTCTAGATAGTGAACCAAAGGGTAGAAGTCAAATTTCATTCAGTGTAAGACTCATATATTTCATAATGGAACAGGCTATCCTTATTAGTAGTGCCCCAGCATGGGAAGTGTTTCAACAGATGCTGAATGCCCAGGTGTCAGGGCTAAAGAAGAAGGGGTGACATCAAAGATACTTTAAGCTCAGATTCTAAGATTTTTTTTTCTGGTCATTTAAATATTTAACTACCTCATTTTGGGGAAAACGACAGTTGGGATTACCTCGCCTGTCCTCACCACATTTCACAGAATCGCATCCCACGTTGAACCCTCTATGACATTTCTGCTTCTAATTCTCAGTTCAGTCCAAAAATGAGAAGCACTGGCAGCTGCAGCCCCTGAGCCCGGAGTGGCCCTGGTGCGGCTCTTGTCCTTCTTAAGCGTTGTGTCCAGATCATTCTTTATTGCTGCAAGACACCTCCATATCTTTCCAACAAATTCCTCTTTTTGTTCAATCTGGCATGACTTGGTTTCTATTCTTGACAAACTAAAGAACTTTAACTATGACCCCTAAAGTCTAAAGTCTGGTGCCTTTTACAATAGTATCTTACCAGAAGACAGTTCAAGTTTTTTAAGCAGGCATTTTGGTCATAATTTTGGTCATAAGCAAGCATTTGGTAATAATAGTATACTTATTTCCCATCCTCATACCTTTGGCATTGAAATTCACAAACATTAAAATAATAGGACAGGGAATCTGTTATTAACCTTATAGTAATTCACTTGCAAGTGTATGGTCTCTGGAAGCACCCAAAGAAGGCTGCTGTGAACACAATAATTTACATTTTCATTATTAAAAAATACGTGTCCTGCAATGCACATTTTATTTGGAAGGCAGCCCTTCATTATGCAAATATCAGTTTCTCTCTGAAATGTCTCACTGATGGTGTAAGTTTTATACCTATCATGTCTGGCCTGGAACCAAGAAAATGGCACAGCCACTAAAAGTTCACTTGTTACACAGCTGCTCTGACAGTTAATTAATGGGCTTTATTAGGCTGGAGGGCAGCAGGCCTCCCTGAGCCAAGTTTAGGACCCAGTTGGGTCTCAAAGGTCAGGTGCTTCGAAAGAAGCTCTAACGTCATGCTGTTAACTCCCGAACTCTTGGCAGAGCAGAGCTTTCTGTATTGAAAGTAATGGCCTCATGTCTCTCATGAGCAAGTCCTGTTAGAGATCAAAGCAATCTTTCATAACCTTATTTTGATGAGTTAAGGGAAAATGAACCAGAAACATGAGGATTAAATGTCCCTTAAGACTCCCCTTGGGATGTAAATACTGAGAGGAATGTGCTGGGCCAAACCATGTACAGGATTTTATCAGACCCCAACCATGTGGAGCAAACAGAGCAAGGCTTCTGACAAATTGAGACACGTCTGGGTCTGCCTTGACCTAACTGGTCTGCATTATGGTCCTCAAGGGGGTCTCATAATGGGAAGGGCACCTGTGCTCTCCTGGAGGGCTGCTCCCACCTACAAGGCTTATTCTCTTCAAAGGTACCAATTGTAACCGTCTAAAATCTAGGTTGTTACTTTTGCTTTAAATCACTCCTCGCATGAAGCAATTCCACCCGATTAAAGATGTCTCAGATGTCTCGTAGGCCTCCAAGCTTATATGAAAAAATGATTTTGTTTATGTGTTAATTTCTCACTAAAACCACAGCGCTCTCAAAGGGATTTCTATCACATATAACATCAAAGAGGAATGCTAATTCTGTCTCTTGTTTTGTTTTCAAATATCTTTGTATCTGATCTAAACATTCATCCTGAAATTATTAGCAACTCCTAGCCTACATTTAATCAAAAGAATATCCTTAGAAGATAGAAAGGGTGGGGGAGGAGGATAAAATTGAACACCCATGAGAGGAAATAAAAGTTGGGAATAATCTGTCACTTAAATGTGCAATGAATGTAAAACTATAGAGGGCTTTATTGGTTCGTTTGTATTGAGGTGAAATTCATAACATAAAATTAACCATTTTAAAGTGAACGATTCAGTAGCATTTAGCATATTGACAATGTTGTACAACCACCACCTCTGTCTACTTGCAAAACACTTCCATTACCTCAAAAAGAAACCTCGTCCCATTAAGCAGCTGCTCCACAATCCTCTCCTGAGCCCCTGGCAACCATTACTCTGCTGTCTGTTTCTGTAGATTTACCTGTTCTGGATATGCCATATCAATCACACAGTAAGTGGCCTTTTGTGTATGGCTTCTTTTACCTATCATATTTTTGAGGTTCAGCTACATTGTAACATGTATTGATACTTCATTCCTTTTTATGGCTGAATGATGTTCCATTATATGTACCCACCACATTTGTTTATCCGTTTATTGATAGGCATTTGGGCTGTTTCCACCTTTGGCTGCTCTGAATAATGCTGCTACAAACCTGTGTACACACATGTGTACGTGTATTTATTTGGACACCTGTTTTCAATTCTCTTGGATGTATACATAGGAGTGGAATTGTTAGAAAATCATTTGATGCTAAAAAGAACTGCATCCTGCATGTCTATTTTTTCCCAACACCATAACACACACAAGGTAACAGTTCCAGCAGCCGTAATCTCTTCCTCTTCCACTGTCACCAGTGGACCCAACACCAGTTCCCCTGAACTGGAACAACTGCCACCTGGCATTTTGATGTCCTGAGGCCATAAGGGGAATAAGGGAAAAAGGGAGGTCACAGTGACTGCTGGCGGGTTGGCGCTGACTATCCAAGGGAGCTAAGACAGCTACCACACAGAGGGAGCTGGCATCGTGTTCTCGGAAACTAGGGGTCACCCCTTAGGGTGTATTTGTACTGCCTGCCCTACAGGCAAGGTTAACAAAGGACTACAGCAACTTCATGTGGGCAGAACCAGTAAGGATTCACACTCCTCAAGACTATCATCTGATCAAGCAAAGGATCTCAACCAACCGAGTGCTGTTAAAAGGCAAGGGAAATGTGGGGTAGAATGGGTAGTTATTCAACCAACCTTATTCTTATGACCAGTTGCAGAAAAGCAGGTGACATCTTTACCAGTAGGTCCCCGCATGCTGCTAGTGTGTAATCATTTCCTCCTTGCTTGTGTTTAAATAGAAGTTACACTTCTCAGTTTATGACCTCCAAAATTGAAAACATATGTCTACAAAAACTTGTACACTTATGTGCATTGCAGCATTATTCATAATAGCCAAAAAAGGAAACAACCCAAATAGCTATCAACTGATAACTGAGTAAATAGATTGTGTATATCCACACAATAGAATATTATTCAGCACTGAAAATGAATGAAGTACATTAGGAATAGAAAAGTATGATGTTATCGCAGATGCAACAGAAATGAAAAAAATCATAAGGGAATCTGTTGCACAATTTTACATCAATAAATTTGAAAATATAAATGAAATTGCTAATTTTCTAGAAAAAATATAACTTTCTCACACTGACTAAAGAAATAGTATAACCTGAATAAAACAATATAAGCATTAAAAAATTGATTTGACAATAAAATGTTCCCACCTTCTAACCACTTCCTCCTCTAGAATCCTAGTCTTAGATCATTTTGTAGTGAATTTTACCAAATCTTCAAGGAAAAGATAATCTGTATCTTATATAAGCTCTTACAGACAATAGAGAAAGACAGCAGGTCACTTAATTTGTAAAGCTAGTGTTGGCTTGACACCAAAATGAAATAGAATAGTACAGGGGGAAAAAAGCTATCAGGTAATCTCACTTACAAACGTAGATTAAAAGACCTAAATAACTATTAGTGAATTAAATCCGGCCAGTGTATTCTTTAAAACTATCATTGCTAAGTTTGGTTTATCCCAGAAACATAAGAACATCAGATAACTCCATCAATGGAAGTTTAACCATGTGTGCAGATTAAAAAGAAATAAAATAATATATCTTATTCTATAAATTCAACACCCATTCTTATCTATAAGAAAAACTCTTAGGTAAAACTAGAAATAGAAGGGAACTTCCTTAATCTGATGAAGAGTTATTACCAAAGACCTAGAACAGCGATACTCCTTCTGGAGTATTCCCCTTAAAAGAAAGAACAAGACAGGGAAGGCAGCTACTGCTGCCACATTTCAACATTATACAGGAAATGAATGTATTAAGAATAAAGAAAGGGAAAAAAAAAAAGAAAGAAAATGTGTGAGGTTTAAAGAAAACAAAAAAATATTTTTAGGCATAGAAAATGCATGGTCATCACAAGTAATCTATTGAAAGTGATAAAAACAATTCGTCAAAGTTGCTGATTACAAAGTCAATGTATGAAATTCAAAATTCAATGTTTCTTCACCTACATCAGCAACAACAAATCCGAAAATAAGTTGAAAAAAATTATCAGCCAATTTGCAATAGCAGCAAAAACTGTAAAGAACTTAAGGAACACACACTGCATAAAATTTTTAACAGTTTCTAGAAAAATTATAAACCTTTAAAGGACATAAAAGAAGGTCTGAATAATGGGTAAGACTCAAAAGCATAAAAATGTCAATTCTGCCTAAATTATCTATAAACTTAACTAGATTTCAAACAAATCCCTGCAGAATTTTTTTGGTTTCTAAATTGATTCTAAAATTTATATGAAAATTCCAATTATGAGAAAACACTATCATTTTTAAAAAAGAGACCAACGAGGCAGGCAGACAGTTGCCCTTCAGACATGAAAACACTCAAGACAGCTGCAGAAGCTAAAATATGGTGGTCTGGGCGGAGAAATAGGCACTAGAACATAATGGCAAGCCCAACACAAATCCGTGTGCACACAGGACAGTGGAATTTGACAGTGGTGGCAGTACAAATGAGGGAGGAAAAGACAGAAACACTGGCTTTTCATATGAAAAAATATCATTAGATTCTTACGCCAATTATACAAAATAAACTCTGGAAGAATGAAAGACCTCAACATTAAAAACTGCAACACAAAAACCACTGAATGTGTGAGAGAACATCTTCACAACCTGGAGTGAATATGCCATTTGTGAATCTGCCACGATCTTCTGGTTACCCTGCCTACCTTGAGGGAGCTCCCCAAACTGAGTCTTGCTTTCTGGAAGGAGAATCCCTTTTTTTTTTTTTTTTTTTTCAATTGAGGTAATATTGGTTTACAACATTATGTAAGTTTCACGCTTGACATTATATTTCTACTTCTGTGTATGCTATAGCATTCTCACCACCAAAATGTTAGTTTCTATCTGTCACGAGACAGCTGATCCCCAAGGGAGACTCTAAAGTGGTACTTTCCCAGACTGCGCCCCAGCCAAGGTGCAGCACGTGACCCCGGCGGGCCAATCAGACGCGGCAGGAGGCCGCAGGAGGAAGTGAGGAAGCGGACTGGATGCGGCTGTCCCTGGACCACAACTGTTTCGCTGGAGTGTAGAGGGATGGAGGCCGTGTGGTTCTAGAATTGGTGGCAGATTCCTGGAAGAGCGTCCTGAGAGTGTTCCTTTCATTAGTGTCAGGCTTCTTTCCCCATCACTCCCAAGTGTTGTGTGAGCTTCCTACTATGGCTCTTAAATTTCTCTTCTGCTTGAACCATTTAGACTAGACTCTATTGCTTGCATCTAACAGCAATAATTGACATTCAATCCCCTCAAAACCAAAACACCTTTGTAACAAAATGTGCTGTAATCAAAGTTAGAGATTAAAGAGAAGAAGAAACAGGTTTAGAGAAGATATTTTCAGGATCTGTTAACAAAGGACTTGATAAATAAATATATTTATTTTATAAGATAATTTATATTTAGTGGAGAAAGAATCTAAATAAATAAATAAATAAGAAAATGTAAGCACTCCAGTAGGAAAGTGGGGAAAAAAATGAAAACAGGCAATTTTCAAAAGTGGAAATCCAAATGCCTTTATTTTATGTACATTTTTTTTCTATTTAAAAGATTACATAAATAAAATTATGGTATTGATATTCTGTAAAGTTTTCACTCAAGGTGAGCATTTATGAGAATTCAACTGCATCTTGAGTGCAAAAGTTTATAGAATATGAACACCATAATTCTATTTATAAAAAATTTAAATAAGATAAAGCAACACTATGTCAATTATGAAAATGTTTAAAAATATTTAAAAAAAAAAAAAAGGTGAAAAGCTGGAAGCTTGCAGGGTGAAGCTGTAACAGTGATGTCATTTGCAGGGAAAGGCTGAGGGTGTCAAAGAGCACCAAAGATTTAGTTGCATTTTATTTCTGGGTAAAAAAAAAAGAGAGACAGAGAGAAAAAAGGATTGGCAGTTCTTAATGGCTTGGTATGGATTCTTCGACTCCACTTCCTACATTTACACAGAAATTACAGTTTTTTAAATGCTCCTTTCTTTTCTTTTTCTTTTATAAAATGTGAGAAAGACAAACTCACCATTTGATCTATATATTACAAGATGTTGCGATAACATCAAGAGGAAAACAATGGCATATGCTCTGTCTAAAGATTACAGAGGGGACACCCATGCTGGATTCCCCAAAAAATAAGCTTTAAAAGAGAAGTAAATTTCTGCAGCTTCATTTTCAATTCAATTTTAAATTATACATGCATATCATTCTCATGAAATAAAGAGAAAGACCATGAAGTTTCACTTATAATGATTTTAGTTCTTAAAAAAATGAATTTATTTTTTTTTTCCTCCTGGTACTGCCATGTTCTTTGCAATGATTCTGTACCTACAGCCATGAATCCAAGCCCCCCAAGACCACAGCTGTGGCATACACTTGTCATTCACAGGCCAAGCCACAGGATGCCACTGTTGGATTTGTGCTACAATGGACTTTTATTTCAGCTAAGCTGAATGAAGAAAGAAAAAAACTTTTTCATAAACAGACAGGTGACAACTATTTAAGATTTAAGATTCAAATCGTATCTTACAAGTTCTAATTTAAAAAATTCCCTTTAAGTTGGATTTTGAACATCACATACTGAAATTGTGTAAGTTTTTATTAGTTGCATTCCAGAATAAAACCAAAACAAATTATTTTCGAACAGTTTAAAAATGTGAACACTCACAAATGTTTAGAACAAAGCCCTCTTGAGAGTTAAATTCTCAAAATCAGTTTCTATGCTGGCTATGTGAAGTTGATTGCTACATGTATAGATTCATGAGATCTCTGTGAAATATCATTTGCTAAAACTAACAAATAATATATTCATTAGTATTTAAACCTATCTAAAACTGTTTGTTTTTTAATGGGGTCTACGTATTTTTAAAATCAAATTGTTGGGTAAATCAAATTGTGGTTTTCCTTTGACTTATCCAAAGATTTTATTTGCATTTCTGAATTGAACCACAACTGGTAGTTACCCTTGGCACTTTAAAATTGCTGACCCCATCCCAGACTCTAGCAAGTAATTAAAGGTTTATAAATTAACAAGTACAGGTCCAGGAGAAACTGATATTTAAAGGGAATGATTCCTTTTGTCTTATGAGTAAATGTAAGAAAGACATTCCCAAAGTAGAATACATCCCGTTAAAAAGTGACAGTATTTGTGAATATCTGGTCTATGTATGTAGGAAATAAATTGCGGTGTCTCAAAGAGACTATAGCCAAATTAGGGACATGTAATACATCCATATAAAAACAATGCCATTAGGAGTATAAAGTGCCCAGTCCAGGAGAGAGTCCCCAAGGATGAGAGTGGCCAGGAAGGGCTTTGGAGGGGCCAGAACCCACTGCGAGACTGCAGGTTCAGTGCCATCTCCTTGTAGAGTTTTCACCTCCTGCACTTGGCCCAGCCAGACTAGCCCCTTTCCTCCGCCGACTCAGTCAGTCCCTGTCTTCTGAAGATTTTCATGGCTCTTTGAACATGTGTTTAGTTATAACGCTCAAAAATTGTCCATTTATTTATTCAGTAAATACTAGGCACAGAGAATACAGCCAACATGGTTCCTGTCCCTGAAGCTTACCGTCTAATCAATGCATTGCTATTTGCTCACTCATCTCTTCCATGGGACTAAGAGCTATGCAGTGTCCTCAGCATGGAGGGCAGAGCAGATTGTGAACGTGCCAGGATGGAGTGGAGGCTAGAAGATTAGAAGTTAGCACGGCTGTCCAGCCAAGAGGTGCTGGAAGCTGGGATCAGAGGGATGCAGTGGTGATGGGAGAGAAGGGACAGTTAAAGAAGAAGATGGAAGAGTGAAGGGACTTGTTCCCCACAAGCAGTAGGGAGAGGGCGAAGCCAACAGCAACTCCAAGGATGGCTTTCCCAAGTGGGTTTGTTTCTGTACTTGTTTTCTTCCCTAACCCTGGGCACTGCTAAGCCTTTTAATTTACAGAATTAACCATGTGCCAGCCTGGTTATTGTGCATAAGCTTGCCTCTTCTATAGTAAACTGTAATTCTGCAATACAGGGCAAGGCTCCTTGACAGGTCAACATGGAGGGTCCCTGGGCCGTTCTAGTTGGAGTACTCTAGTCGGGTCGCTCTGCGCATATGAATCATGGTGCATTTGTCCCAGCCCTTCATGTGCACCTGAGCCACAGATCTTAGTTAATGCAGAGTTAGAGGTGACTTCTAGGGGGTCAGCATGACTCAGAGGAGTGGGACATGAGCAAAGTGATGGGCTGAGTGGTTGTAAGGTAATAAATTTTTAAACTTAACTAAACCCTAAGTCTGAATTCAGGACACTGGTCGCCTGAGCAACAGAGAGGTTAAAGCAGCAATAAATTATGGCTGGTCTTATCAAGCAGAGCTGTTACCATTTAACAGCAGGGCACTAGCACCCGCCATCCATGTTGATTGCCAAACACAATTCAGCACGGAGAAATGATCTGCAAGTTCGTATCAAAGGAAAACAGAAGACCATCATCAAGGTCCGAGCTCTGAGCAGACCCTAATCTCAGAGAGCTTAGAGAACAGAAGACCTAAATCCTAATCTCTGCCCTTCCTAATCATGTGACCTATGAGGAGGCTCACTTTGCCCCTGGGAACCTCAGACTGCCCTCCTTAAGGGAGAGATGTTGTAAGGCAGCGGACGTTCATAAAAACATTCTAAAAATGGAAAATGTGCTATAAAGAAGGTACTGCTATCTCTCAAAGCTGAAAAACAAAATTAGTTGAGGAAAAGCAACAATAAAGCTATGATATTTTTAATAAGAAATACCTGTCAGCCAGAAGTTTAGATGAGTGAGATTATCTGAACAAAACCCCACATTTTAAACAACTGTAAACAATCATTTTATGTTAATACTCATTCTTGGCCTTCGGAGAACCAGTGTCCTGGGTAAATGGGACATTTCTGGCATGATCCTAGGTGGAGGGTCACAGCAGCATAGTCACATTCCTTGGTCTGATTCCCACACTTGATTAGTTTTGCTGGCACACAACCTGTCACACATGTGGTGCCTTGCCGACCCCACACTACTTTGTGTACAGTGTCCCTTCCTGCCTCTGGGCCCATGTATGGGTTCTCCTCTCAGGTCAGACTGATTTCTTCATTGTCCTTCTCTCCTTGAAGACCAGATTAGAGCATCAGCAACTCAGTGATGTCTACTCCATTTAAGCCACCTTCACTCAGTAGTTGCAGTGCTGTCTTGCTCTTTGTCCCTTGAAATAGGCAGCAAGCTCTTTGAGGAAGGCCCAGGAGGGACCCCGCTTACTGCTGTTTACACCATACTTCCCAGGAGTCTACCTTGCACAAGCTGGGACTCATTGTCTGAAGGGGGGAGGGGTGAAGGAGATGCAGAGGACTTTGAACTCATATATCTGGTAATCCCCGCAGGGCTCAGCATGGTGCTGATCCCCAACACTTCTTGAGGAGGAGACTGCTTTCTTTGGTCTGGAGGAACCTGGAAACACACATGTATCAGGTATTTACCAAATGTGTGGAGTGAGTGAGCTGGGCTGCTAGGGAGGACCCTGGGTCAGGTGAAGAGGTGAAGAGGTGAAGAGGTGAAGCTGGTGTCATAATAGGGAAGAACAAATCTGACTCTGTAATAGATCTGTTTCTTATACTTTAACCTTTGTATTCTATTGCCTGTTAATCACTAAAGGGATGTTACCTATAAGCTAAAATTATATATAATGGCCCATCTCTGGGAACCTTGCCTCCCAGGTGATGAGCATTAAGCTAAAATACCTTTGTTTAGTTCACAGGACACATCCTGACCAGGCCCACCTGAGAATGACTGCAGGAAGGAAGAAATTAACGCATCCCCTCCAGAGGCTGACCGGAATCAGGAAATGTTTGACTTTACTCCCTCCCCTTTTAATATAAAAGCAGCATGAATTCTAACTCAGGCAAGGTGGTTCTTTGGGACACTAGTCCACCATCTTCTTGGTTTGCTGGCTTTCCATATAAAGTCATTATTCCTTTCCCCAGTAACTTGTCCCTCAATTTATCGGCCTGTCGTGTGGTAAGTAGTATGACCTTGGACTCAGTAACTGTGTGGCTGCATACTCTCCCCTTCTGCATACCCTGACCAACTAGGGCACAGGGACAGGGACAGGTATGGGGAGCACCTACATCTAAAGATGTGCTGCCCATCTAAAGATAACCGTGGAACAGAAGAATATGTGCCAACCAAATGGCTAATTCCATTCTCTTTCCCATCCCAGATGTAATAAGGATTCAAAGACCAATAGCTTCTGACTAAAGTGTTTCACCAGCAAGTCCACATGCAGTGAGCCACATCTGGAAGGTTCTCCAACAGAAGGAAATTTGATTTCTTGTCCCTCCTGAATTTTGTCTTCCTGAATTATACATTCATCTCTGTCTCCCAGAACACCACTGGGAGAAGTCCAATCCATATCAATAGCTCTCAAGTCTGAATAACCTCATTTGCCAATATATTTTTTTTAAATTCAGGTATAATAAACACAGTAAAATGCATAGATCTTAAGTAGTCAGCCCATGAAGTTTTGACAATTGTATATGGCCATGTAACCACCACTTCAATCAAAATATAGAACATTTCTATCACTTAGGAAAATTTCCTTGTGTTCCTTTCTAGGCAGTTCCCACTCTTACCCTCACCCCCAGAGACAGTCACTTTCTGATTTATATCACCACAGTGGGATTTGTCTAGTTTTGCATTTCATATAAAAGGAGTCATACAATTTGTATTCTTTGTGTTCTGGCTTTTTTAGCTCAGCATAATGTTCACCTACGTTGTTGCAAGAATCAATAGTTTGTACTTTTTTATTACTGAGTTGGAGTTCCATTGTATGCTGTACCAGAATTTGTTTATCTAATCTGTTGATAAACATTTGAGTTGTTTCCAGTTTTTGTCTTTTATGAAAAAAACGTCTGTGAAGAGTCATACACTAATCTTTATGTTCCCACAGTTTCATTTCTCATGGGGAAATACATAGGAATGGAACGTCTGCATCACTGGGTTAAACATACATTTAACTTTATAAGAAACTATCAACTCATTCCCCAAAACTATGACACCATTTTACATTCTCACCAGCAATAGATGAGTGCTCCAGTTAGTTGCTCTACATTCTTCCCCAGATTTGGTATTGTCCATTTTTTTGGTTCTGTTTTGTTTTTAGCCAGTCTAGCAGATACAAGATGCTGTCTCAGTGTGGTTTTGACTTGCATGATGACTGATGACAGGGGACGCTGAGCCTCTTTTCATGTCTTACGGCCATGAGTGCATCTTCTTTTGTGAAGTATCTGCTCGTCTTATTCATTTTAAAACTGGATTGTTCATCTGTTTACTGTTGATCTGTAAGTCTTTTATATAACCTAGATTCAAGTCCTTTGTCAGATATTTTTTCTGCAAATATGTTTTCCCAGTCTGTCTAGGCTTATCTGTTCATTTTCCTACCAGTGTCTTTTGGTGAGCAGAAATTTTTTATTTTGATGAAAATTGAGTTATTTTTTTCTTTGATAGTTAATGATTTGGGGGTTCTGCCCAAGAAATCTTTGCCTACCACAAGATTATGAAAATAGAGTCCTATATGTTCTTTTAGAAGCTTATAGTTCTAGATTTTATACTTAGGTCTGTAATTCAGCACAAATTAATTTTTATTCATGGAGTGAGGTAGATTGAGGTTCTTTTTTTTTCATATGGATATCTATTTGTTCAACAACATTTATTAAAAAGACTTTCCTTTCCCCATTAAACTGACTTGGCACCCTGGTCAAAAATCAATTGACTATATACGGATGGTTCTATTTCTGGAGTCACTAAACTCTAATTTTTAAGCAACACACTCAACCTGGAGACTAGGCCTTTCAAGATCTCCTAAATTTCAGCCTTTCCTTTAGAGGGAGTGATAGAGAATCCTTGGTTTTGATAAAATAAAGCACATGCATGTTAAATTACAGTACTTTGGGGAACAGTGTTTTCAGACACCAAAAGTAAGTAACAAGCCTGACCCTTTCCTTGAAGGCAAGTTGGAGTGAAATGGAGGTTGAGATTAATTTTTCTCTGTACAGGTGTCCAATTTCCATGTGATATCCAGGTGCCATGCCAGATGGAACACAGGGATCCCTGCATAGGCCAGGGGTCCTGACCCTCTCCAGGCTGCCCCCTGTAGCCATTCCCCTCAGAGGTGCTTGCAGCTCCGTGAGTGTTACCAGCTTCTGTGGAACACGGCAGTGGATATTTGATATTTTTGCCTACCCAGCATATGTCCCCTGCTTCCAGCAACAACACTTCAATTTCTCTTTGGGAAGCCACCCCCCGTTACCCCAAGAGATGTGGGGTTAATAAGTGATTGACCAGGCTCCTGACCCAAGTTCTGAGCCAATTCAGAGCAAGGACAGTCAGCCCCTGGGACCCCTCTCTGGGAAGTTCTGTCTGCGGGGCTTCAGCACTGCAGACCCCCTACTTAGGGGGATTATCCTGCATGCAGAGAATCTGCCGGAGAATGAAGCCAGCTCGGTGGGCAGCGGAGCCACGAGAGAGATCAAAAGAGACGAGGCCCTCCGGAGCAGCGGAATTCAGCCCTGCCTGAAGCTAGGGCCACAATTACGTGAGCCATGAGGCTCTCTTTCACTGTCAGCCTATTTAAGTTGGATTCTGCAGTTGCAGTGAGAGTCCTTAATAATCCACAGCGTGGGCAGCCCAGCAACCTCTGCCCATCCCAATCGAGGGGCATTTCTCTTCTTTTCCTTACAGCTTCCACATCTACACCCCACTTCCAGGACAGGTCCCTCGAGAGGAACAAAGTCAGGAAGAACCCTGTCTTGGAGGACTTCCCACCTTCTTACCTGCTGTGCCGCCCACCTACTGGGAAGAAGGGTTAGGAAAAGTCACAGGAGGATGAACACATCTCCGCACGTCAAACTGCCCTCTAGATCTCTTTCTCTCTCCTGCTTTCTTATCATTGATACCTTTTCTCTCCTTCCTTCCCTATCCATGTAATCCTCCTCCCCAATAGTCTTGCTTTTAAGCAGATACAGTGGATGAATCGCTTTCTTTGAGCCCAGTACTGTCTGGAATCATAAAACATGGTCCCTCCCCTTGGAAAGTTCAGGTGTAATGAAGGAGAATTTGGAGCTAGGAGAGAGTAAGTGAGGGAGCCTCACTTACTGAACCCAGAGGGAGGCTCCCTCTGAACCCACTTTGAATTTGAAGAAACTAATGATGCCATTGAGAGAGTCCCTGAGGGAAGAGGAGGGGCCAGCGGACACGGAAGGCAGGGCTTCAACGGTGGTGGGACATTCAGAGAAAGAGACCGGTAAGCGCAAGGTTCTGAAGGAGGAGACCTGAGAGTCCATTACATTACAGAACATCTTTGTCAAGCAATACCTGCGAGGTGATCTAATCTGACCCAGGTAGCTCCTTTTATTTCTTTTAAGTAAAATTAAATCCAACCCTAAGCCTCAATTTCCCAGTGTAATAAATGAGATAACAAAGCCAACAGCCCCACAATGTGCTAGAGTCAGGGCCCTCCCACTCCAAGGTCCTTCAGGGTCTGCCAGAGGAGCTTAGCTCTTACCTGCTTTAGTAGTTTTGGTTACTCGTATGATCTTATAAAATAAATCTCTAAATAAGTTTGAAAACCTAAGAATTAAGTTCCTTTCCCTCAGTGTTAACATAATTTCTTCCTTCTTTTGAGCCTGATCTGCCAGCCCTCCCCCTAGCCCCGATTTCCGCCTTTTTTCCTAAGGTCTCCTTTGCTGCCTTTGGGACATCAACTCACACTCCTGGGCAAAAGAAACCCAGACTGGTCAGTTCAGCTGGACCTTTATTTTGTGCTTTATCTCCAGCTGCCCGCAGGGTCTCATTCCCAGTCCCAAGGGAATGAATTCAGCCCTTTCTCCACCACACTGATCCCAAGTCCCATGGTGGCCTGCGCAGAAAGGGAAGGCGAGGGAATTGTCTGGGTTCCAGCACCCAAAACTTGCTTGGTACACTGGAGAATGGAGAGCCACTCTGAAAATAATTTGTTTCCTCCTACTCCAAATCTGTCCCCCAAACACTACGAGGATGCTTCGTACTTTTCAAATGAAAGTGGTCTCACAGCAGCCAGGGCTACTGTCACAGCATCCCCAACGCTGGTCTTACCCTTGACCAGCCTTAACTTGTCCTCTGAAATAGGACCGATTCTCGGTTCAGACTGAGAAACAAAAACAAGACCCAGCAGCGTATTTGCCCATAAAGCCACAATAAGAATTCCCGTTTCTACGGAAGGTGAATTCACTTCTGGCACCTAAAGTTGCTTATCTGGTTCTTTCGAGTTACAGCATTCAATTCATTCCCAGATATGAATCAAACCATCAAGCATTTTAAATCTCAATCTACTGCCAGGAACAAAGGTCAGAAACCAGCCCAGGTGAGCTCCTTAGAACGCACTCTACCCCGCAGTCGAACTGCAGCCTCTTTCACCTCTTCTCCGGACAGCGTATTATTTTTCTCTTATATACATGTACGCTTTAGCTGAAACGTTTGCAAGTAAGCTTCAGAAGTCAACACTCACCCCTAAACACTTCAGCACACATCCTGAGACTCAGCCACAACCCTCTCATCACATTGAAGAAAATTAACCTCGATTTAATAATATCTGATGTATGGCCCATATTTAAATTCCACAAGAGTCCTCAAGATGTTTTTTATATCTTACAAAGTTTCATCATACAGTAGAGGTTCATAAATTATTTTTCACTTTCTTAGCTCTTTAAGTTATAAATTTTAAATTTAGAATAGTCCCTTTGCCTTTTTGCTTTATCTCGTCTGTTTTCTATTATTTGGATTTTTTTAAAGTTCACATCAACTGTCTTATAGAATCTTCTACCTCCTACAGCTGTCTGATGATTAGATTCAGGTTAAACATTTGGGGCCAGAATGTTGTACAAGTGATGGGTGGACTTACTGTATCACAGCAGAAAGCAGGTAAACTTACTTGGGCTGTCCCAGTGCTGTTTGATTACTCTGTAGCCAATTTATTTAAAAAAAAAAAAAAAAAAAAGAACAAACCACACAGTAGACAAATCTATATTTTCAAACTGCCTCCATGTGCAGTGAAAGCCCAGTGTATCTTTCAAAACAATCTTCAGGAGCATCAGCTTTTGTGATTTTTAAATTCTTCCGTAAGTAACAAGCCTTCTCTATTACTGTGAAGGGGATGTATAAAAAGCCTGTGAACTAATGCTGGGTACCTTTCATAGAATCTGAAATTTCTTCTATCAAGACCAAAACCAAACCAAAACAAACAACAACAGCAAAATCAGAAAAACACAGTCTTCACAAGCTGTGAGTTTTCAAGCCAAATTCCAACCTGTGGCAGATTGCTAAGGACAGGAGGCAGTGGGGTTGCAAATGCTGCCTCTGCCCTAATTGGGGGATGGTGATGGGTCACCTTACCCAGGCTCACCTCCCTCACCTGATGGGAGTCCTGCCCCCGCAGTCAGTCAAGGCCAACCAGAAGACCCGGGGCTAAGCTGCTGCTCACATCTTGGAAACCGTGTAAACAAACATCATTGCTGCCAGCTGAGAAACAAGGCAACCTCCAGCCCCAAAGCAGGCTGGGGTCTGGGACTGTCTTATTTATCTTGGGATCCTAAGCCCTTGGCAAATCACCTGGCTGTACTGGCGCCTTGAGATGGATCTGTTGCGACTCCTCCAGCAGCCCAGCATGACCCTTGTATGAGGGTATGATTTCTGGGGCTGGAAATGGCTTCTCCGTGTCCCCCAGATCTTTCCTGTCTGCTACAGCTGCAGAAAACCCCGATTTTGTACTTGATCCCATCCTTTTGAGAGCCCTGTTACAATACCTCTGCCCCGAGAAGCCGTTTGCCTAGTGAGCTGGGTCGTATGGGAGCGTGTGAGGGCCTTGAGGGGGTGTTGGGGACAATAAATTTCAGGTTGGGTGCCCTTCTTGATAGCGGCAGTGGGACTAGTTTATGGCTGCTCGAGCCATCTCCCTGACTCCTGCCATCTTGCTAACTGTCTTTGGCTGTTTTGTAGCTCCTTTCTTCCTCTGTAAGCTGATGGTTTTCCACAGTGCTATACTTTGATTCCTTTCTCTTTCTCTTGTGTGTACCTACCAAAGGGTTTTGTTTTGTGGTAACCCTGAGGCTTCCTTGAAACATCTTAAGCAATAGAACAGTCTGTTTTAAGCTGATAGTAACTGAACTTCCATTGCATACAAAAACTCCACCCTTTTACTCCCCACACACAATTTCATCTTTTTATATTACGTGTCCATTAACAAAGTGTTGTGACTATAGCTATTCTTAATCCTTTCTGCTTTTAACCTTTATACTAGAGTTAAGCAGTTAACACACTACTACATTACAGTATTAGAGCATTCTGAATCTGACTATATACTTACTGTACCAGTGTGTTGTGTATTTTCGTATATTTTTATGTTACTAATTAGTGTCCTTTCATTTTAGCTTGAAGAACTCCTTTCAGCATTTCTTGTGAGGCAGGTTTAGTGGTGATGAACTCCCTCAGCTTTTGTCTGTTTGGGAGAGTCTTTATCGCACCTTCATTTTTTTAAAATGAAGGTACTGGGGATTGAACCCAGGACCTCGTGCATGCTAAGTACGTGCTGTATCACTGAGCTATATCCTCCCTCCTTCACCTTCATTCCTGAAGGACAACTTTGTTGGCTAAAGTATTCTTGGTTAGCAGTTTTTTTTTTTCTTTCAGCACTTAAATAGATCATCTTACTCTCTCCTAGCCTGCAAGGTTTCTGTTGAGAACTCCACCTATAGTCTTATGGAAGTTCCCTTGTATGAGAAAAATTGTTTTTCTCTTGCTGCTTTTAAAATTCTCCTTATCTTGGATTTTAAACAGTTTTATTATAACATGTCTTGAGAAAATCATTTTGGATTGAAATTATGGGGTGACCTCCTAGCTTCATGAACTTGGATGTTCAAATCTCCTCCCAGGTTTGGGAAGTTCTTGGCTATTATTTCTTTAAATAACCTTTCTGCCTCCTTCTTCCTCTCTTCTCATTCTGGGATTCTAGTGATGTGTAGATTATTTCTTTTAATGGTGTCTCATTGGTCCTGTAGATTTTCTTTATTCCTTTTCATTCTTTTTTTTATTTGCTCCTCTGACAAGATAATTTCAAGTGATTTGTCTTTAAATTCACTGATTCTTTCTCCTGCTTGGTTCAGTCTCCTGTGAAGCTTTCTATTGAGTTCAGTTATTGTATTCTTCAGTCCCTAAATTTCTGTTTGGTTCTTTTTTATGTTTTCTGTCTCTTTGTTGAACTTCTCACATGGTTCTTGTATTGTTTTCCTGATTTAACGAAATTGTTCATTAACCTGTTTCTCTTGTAGCTCTCCGGGCATCTTTAGAACCATTATTTTGCATTCTTTGTTAGGTAAATCCTGCATCTCTATTTCTTGGGGGTCAGTTACTGGAAATTTACTGTGTTCCTTTGGTGATATCATGTTTCCCTATCTTTGTGATGCCTGTAGTCTTGTGCAGGTATCTGGCCACTTGAAGAATCAGTCACCTCCTCTAGGCTTTAGGGACTAACTTCAGGAAGGAAAGACCTTCATCTGCTGCAGATGAAGGCGCACTGGAGCGTGCTGTGCCCCTGGGTCTAGTGGTGAAGGGCACCAAGTGCAGGGGTGTGTGGTGGCTCTGGGTCCAGGGAGCATGATGTCTTACTGGCTTGGCCACTGGGTTCCAGAGTATCAAAAACTGTGTGGTCCTTGGTGAGCACTTCAGAGGGTCCACAGTGGCTGCAAGGGCTGTTAGGGTCCTCAGTGGCACCTCCAGGTCCAGCAGCTAAGGACAAGGGCGGGCAGCTGTGGTGGCCAGAGTGTGATATGCGCACACTCAGCTGCAGGGGCTTGTGTAGCAGCAGGGACTGGGTGCACGCAGTGGTGGGGGCCAGGTCTGGTAGCAAGGGCCGGGGCCAACTGCGGGCACACTGGCAGCTGTGAGGGTCCTGGCTGTCAGCATGCACTCCTGCAGCTGCCACAGGCATGTTCACAGCAGTAGGGGCTGGCTGCAAGCAAGTTCAGCAGTCTGGACCAGTGATAGGAGACAGGGCTGGAGCTGCAGGGGCCCTGGCTGTTGGCATGCACTCCTATGATGGCAGGGTCTTGCCATGGGTGCGTGACAGTGGATGCCAGTGACAGGAGTTGGACCAGGGGCACACAGGTGCATAGCTGGAGGGGCCAGCTGCCAGTGAGCCCAGGGGTGCAGGCCAGTGGCAGGGGACAGAGACAGACCTGGGCCCTCAGGTGGTGGTGGAGGCCCTGGCTATCACCATGCACTGCTGTGGCTATAAGGTCTCCCCACAGCGGACCAGTGACAGGGCCAGGCCAGCAGGGTGCAGGTACACAGCTGGAAGAGCTAGCTCCAAGTGTGTACACAAAGGTGGAGGTCTGCCACGGGGATCTAGGCTGGCGTCTCATACTCATGCAGTGACAGAGACCTGGGCTGGCCACCGGTACAGATCCAGGGGCTCAGACAGGGGCAGGGTAGAGCGTGAGCAGGGAGGATTCAGTCTTCCAGCATCTGTGAACGTGAATACCTGTGGGGTAAAACTTGTGAAATCTGCAGAGGGTCTTGACGGCTGTGCTGGTCGTTGGTCTCCTCTGCAGCAAAAGCTACTGGGAGCCTCTGCAGAGCAGGTCACAGGGAACTGTGGTCCCTTCCAATAGACCCTGTTCTTCTCCCTTGATCCTAGCCATCTCTGTAAGTCTCAGCTTGGCTGGCTTCTGGGTCAGGTGAAACCAGAGCAGAACATTTGTGTGGTGCCCTGAAAAGCTGGGGAGGCCGCTCACTCACCCGCTCTGCCTTTCCCGACAAGAGGAACTCTCCCGCAGGGAGCTCCCTCTGGGCACTGGGCATGGGGGATGGATGGTTCTTCCTTCCCATTTGGTGAGGTTATTATCCTCAGGTGTATTTTCCCACCATGCGGCTGAAGTTTCTTAAGTGAACTCCTGAACCCTCCCAGAGCTGTTTTTGTCTGTGGATATCTAATTATTGATGTTTGTGAGTAAACTGAGGCTGGGATCTTCTACTTTGTCACCTCAGTCTTGCTGGTGTTTTCATCTTTGTGTTAGAAGAATTATGGGGTGGGGGAGGGAAAGAAGATTTTTTTTAACCATACTTTGAAATGGTTAGAATCTTTTTCTTTGCTGAAGTTTCAGGCTTATAAAACGGTTTTCAGGAAGAGAACTAATTTGTCTAAATAAGTTTGAGTGCGTGTGTCTTATGACTTTGAATTTGATCACAGCTTTATTCCGATCAACCAGATAGAGGGGATGTTTTCTGTTTGGGCAGCCTTTTCCAGACTTACAGCATCTCCCCATAAATGCAGACCTAGTTCTGTCACACTTGATGGATCTTTCAGTCCACACAGCTCCTTATCACTGCTTCTCATTTTGGGGAGATGCAATGTTGATAAGAAAATGGGCTGCACATTCAGTCAATGATCATAACATAAATATGCTCAAGTTGTATAAATAAAACTGCTTTTAAGTGAACTATATTTTTCAGCTTCTGGCAGCAGCAACTTTAGCAAATGCTCTTTGGGGAAATGACCTCAATAAATATTAAATTTGAAAAGAGTTTTGTGAACTCAGACTCCTACATGAAGTCAGAGAAGACAGACTTTATTGAAAATCTGTTTGCAGCTGCCGTTTCTGTTTTCAAGGTAATGAGCTGTCCAACTAATTGAACTTGAGATTCACCTTTCAGTTGTGAATCCAACTGCAGAACCAAAAGACAGGCAGGTAAATGTGAAATGATGAGCAGTCCTGTTGAAGGAGAGACATCCTTTGTTCTGTCGTTTGTGAGCCCAAGAGCTTCATGTCCTTTGTAAACCCCCCGGCAGTGTCTCAGAACATACAAACCTCAAAGCATCTCAGGACTGTGCTTCGGAGAGAGAGCAGGAAGGGAGGGAGGGAGGGTGGGAGAGAGATTCTTTTAACTGCACTTCCCCCTGTTTTCGTATACCACATGAGAAAATGGTCTTCATGTGACAGAATGAATTAAAGAGGCCTGCGTTCATTCTCTCTGCCGTTGACTCTGAGGGAAGCTGAACAGAGCGGTGGTAAATAACTATATAATTGAAATCGCCTTGCTTTGTATTACCTTAGGAGTGGCTTGTTTTGTAGACACTTCAGATTTATTGAGACAGATTACACCCCTGTGTGTAAATCACTTTGTAAAAGTAAAGCAGGCAGTTTTCCATAATTCCTTCCAACCTCCAGGGTACAATGTAATCCACTAAAGCAGTAATTTACTATTAAGTGGGACCCTTGAGGCGACTTTTTCCTGGGGAATCCTCTTCTCGTTGGAAGACTCATTCATTAGGCTACAATAAAGAAGCGGCCCTCTCTTCTCTCTGCCCTTGTCATTCTCTGTTTACACATCTGAAAGGGGAAAGTCCAGGCTCCAGGTTTGGAAGGTAGAAAGTTGGGTTTTGTGTTTCTGGCATGAGGAGGGGTTATCTATTCTCAGGAAAGACAGGAGGCACCACAGGAAGGAGGACACCATCAGTCTCAGCCTTGAATCTGGCAGGATTCACCGCCTTCAATCATCTGGGCTCTATTTGCCAGTTGGAGGAAAGGCCAGCCCAGGATGCTGGCACTCAGGTTCATTATGACATTGTGAATACCAAACACTAGTTCTTCTAAGACATTTAACTTCATTTCTGCTTAATTTAGGACGTGGCTGTATTTTAAATGTTTTGAATCATATTTCCAATTTGCAAAAATATTAACAGCCAGTCGGTCACTTAATCCTCAACTGCTAAAATGAAGAAGTAGAATTTGGGGGGATGAGAGTTAAGCATTTATGAAATTGTGCATAGATGTTATGGAGACCCATTTAAGAATTGGTGGCTTAATTTCATTTAAAATGTAATTACTTTTGGCCTTTGTAATTTTCTTCCTCTTTCATGGACAAAAACAAGAATTCCACAAACAATACCAGTCAGTGGAACCTAATATTCAAGAGAGGATTTGGGTGGTTCAAGATGAAATTAAATCACATGCTTGGATAGGCTGCATTAGAAGCCACCTCCAAGCGTCATTCTTGATTTTCTAGTTCCTCGTCCCTGCAGCAGCAAAAGGGGTGCCCCTCCTTTCCTTCACTAGCCACTGGTTTAATTGTCACTCTGACTATCAGTCTCCTAATAACCCTGTAACCCTCCTCTCACTCCTAGATTTTTCTATTTCATTATTAAGTCAACAGGATTTAGACCATCTTTCTCCTCTATAAAGGTCTCTTCTGTGGCTCTACAGTTTTACTTTTGAACTTAGTTTCTTCTCTGTAGCAGCTTCTCATTATGTAATTTGAAGATTACTCAGGATTGCACGCTCATATTCTCCATGAGATCAAGGTTCATATTCCTATTTTAAAGAGCTGGGAAACACTTCATTAAGCCGCAGTAGAGGGGTAAGTTGGTAAGAGCTGTAAAGTACATCTCCATTGTAGCAAAAGGTCTAGAAAATTGTGACAAAACCATATGTAAAACAAGCTCTGATTTGTAAATTTGTCCAAATCATCCCTCTGCCCTGTAGTACCCTGGACACCCTGCCCCATCCTGTTCCCTTTCAGGAGCCGTGCAAACCTGGGACAGGCTGTAGACAAAACACCTGAACGGGGCTCTCCTCCCCATCCCACAGTTGGCTGAGCCCTGCAGAGGAGGTGAGAGGCCGTCCTCTAGTTCAAGCAGCCACCTTTATGTGCCAGGAGTTTTCCAAATCGCCCCACAAGTGACTGGAGCTCATGTTTTCCTCTGGCTCCCCGTACATGTAGAACCAGCACAAACATGACTTCAGCAGGGCAAACAGGCCTGGTGACATCACTTGGTTGCTGTCAGCAGAGACTTTACCTAGAGTTTGGTGGTGTTGCTGCATTGGGAAAATAAACCAGTGCTTTCCGACTCGGAGGAGGCAGATCCGTGGATGTCTGAATTGCTTTTAGATCTTTGCAAACAGTTACTACAAGCCTAGTATTTTTCAAAAACCTAATAATACAGCAGTGCTTTACATAATTGCCTTCTCGAACATTCGTAGAAAACTATAAATAGTCCCCCTTAATATGCACAGAAGTACTTATATCCCAGATGTTCCCATGGTGAAGGGACTGGAGCTGTAATTTCCACCTATTTCAGAAGCACAGAGACACGGAAATTTGACATGCACGTTATTTTCTTTTCTTTTGCCTCCTACAGATTCCCACACCCTGCCCTCCAAGCTGCTTCACGACAACCTGGTCACCCTTGGCTGTTGAGCTCAAGGGCACCTGGAGTGATTCTTGGGTGTCTTCATTCCTGCCGAAATACACCTCAAGCACAGCCCTCCTGGGAGAAGTGCTCTCACCTCTGCTCCAGGAGAAGTGTGTTTCGTGGGTCCTTTGCAACCTTGTTCTGTGTTAAAGACCGTTGGAGGTGGACTGAGCTGTCTTCCCAGTGTTACCTGATTGGCTGCTTTTCTTGACTGCTGGGTTTTCATGCCAACTTACAAAACCACTGACGTGTGAATCCAGCAAAGAGTCTTTCTCCACAATTTGGGTTAGAAACTTGACCAATAATTACCTGGAACTTTTTTTAGGCTGACCCAAAATCTGCAGTACAGGCATACCTCACTTTACTCCGTTTTTCACAAATTGAAGGTTTGTGGCAGCCCTGCCTTGAGCAAATCTGTCAGTGCCTTTTTTCCAACAGCATTTGCTCACTTTGTATCTCTGTGCCATATTTTGTGAATGCTCTCAATATTTCTAACTTTTTTCATTATCATATTTGTAATGGTGATTGTGATCAGTGATCTTCAATGTTACTACTAAGAGTCACTTAAGGGTCAGACGATGGTTAGCATTTTTTAACAATAAAGTATTCTTCAATTAAGGTGTGTATATCTTTTTAGACATAATGCTAGTGCACACTTAAGACTACAGTATATTGTAAACATAATTTTCATATGCAATGGAAACCAAAAAATTCGTGTAACTCAATTTATTTTGATATTTGCTTTTTTGCAGTAGTCTGAAACCAAACCAGCAATATCTCCAAGGTCTGCCTGTACTATTTCAGTAGACTCATTGTCTACTAGAAACAAAAGTATATTTTAAACCATTTTGGCCCTCAATGCATCTTCAAAGGCACCGTGGACCTGATTGTTCCCAAGCTTGGGCATGTGGTTGGAGAGGGTACGGGCTGGGTAGCATGGAAGAAGGGTCTGGAGCCTCTGGGCTCACCCATAAACTCTACAGGATGACAGAAGGGCCGTCTTCAAGCCTTCTGGGTGGTAGGAACTCTGTCAGGTAGATCAGTATCAGGAAGACTCCCAAGGAAGCTGGGGATCTGGGGCATGTATTTTCATTAACCCAACTCTTTGTACCTCTTCTTGAAAGTCTTCATGCCTCTGAGCGGTAGACACTCCAGAGCTGGGTTAACGCAAATGGATTTCCAGACCCCCAACCACCTTCGAGATCTGCCTGGTACTGATCTTCTCTGAGAAAGGACCTGGTCTCCTGTGCCAACCTCCCTTTCTAAATGCTCTTCTCCCTCTTTACAGAAGAAAAACATGCTTCTCAAGATGTCTCAGAATGTAAGAATCAGAGTTCCAAACCAAGGGCAATGTGACATATTGGTGCTTAATCAAGCATCATAAACTTGCCGTCTACACATATTTCTGTTAAAGGGAAGCATAGCTCCAGAGTTGAGGTTTTTAGTCCAAGTCAGGTGTTCAGACTTTTCTAAAGACCTCTCCTTCCAGATCCCCTTACTACAGACAAAGCACTTGCCTCTGGAGGGAAAGCAAAGCAGAGGGGAAACCTGGGCGGCAGGGCAGGCTCTATGCTTTCTCTCCATTGCTCTCTGTGAAGTGAGAAGTTATCCCAGAGACACAGCTTAACACATTCACTTGAATTGAGAAAGGAAGGCAGACTCTTTCTAACAAGAAGCCTAAGTCTAATTTGGTTGACTGACTGGACAATAGAGAACTGACTTTTTAAATTCACTTACATGACAGCCAATTTCCAAAAATTAAATGAACTAAATGATCACTCCAATGTTTGAATAAAATAGATTTAAAGTCCTTGGTAAGGAAATAGCATTTTATCAAAAATGTCTTATTAGTAAAGGCATACTGAAATTAACAGTATTTAGATTTTCCTAAATCTTTCTGGTAATATTGGGTGAAATAAAATGCCTAAGTGATAGATGATAAGTGTAATTAATCATCATTTAGTCTTAATATAGCCTTTTTGGTTGTATTTTCCCGAAGTTGAGAAACTAAATAACTCCAATGAGTGGATAATAAATATTTTTGTAAATTAAATGGTTTCCTTGGTTTTTATTTTTTATTTTTTGGCTTTTAATAAAAGCAAGGGAGGATCTAATTCAGCTGTCAGCTGATAGATTAATAAAGATAATTTTTGAAAATAGATTAGTATGTGAGTTTTGAAATATCTCTTGGAAGGAGTTCAAAGAACTGAGTGCCCTTCCTGTAACAAAATGCTTACTGTTTATTTATGGGAACAGAAAGTTGTAGAACTTACATGTGTAAAACTGAAAAGTAGGAAGATAATTGAAGCTGAACCTTGTCTTACTCTAACAATCTGTAATCTTCATCTATGGATGAATCCATTTCTTTAAGAGAAGCGTTTCCAGTAACATTTTACTTTTATATGTAACAATTATATATCAACATTTGCAATATATTTATGTTGTTTTGATCAACTGTGAACTAATAATAATTGTAGCAATAACTCAATCCAGATAAAAATGAATTCTTAGTGCCTTAGGGTCACTGGAAATTTAAACAGTTAAAAATTCCAATTTGAAGGCATACATCTGTGGCAGAGAAGCACAATTGGGTGATCAGTTACTCCTTTGAAGCATACAGATTTTACACTGGGATAAAATTCCGTGGGAGAAGTAGAATGGAAACATGGGTTCGAGAAGAAAAAGGGAAGGACACGGACATTCCAAGCATTAAACAAGAGCAGTGTTCACATCCTTTTCTAAATGAATGATGGAGATTTTCAACTCTTGTGTTACTTAGACTCCATCACATATGTTTAAGAGTTCTGATCCAGTTTGCTTTTCAAATGCCAATATTTACAGCGCACTAGAAAGTACTTCTTTTCTGGCTATGGTAGCTTATAGTGAAAAATTTAAACGTCAACCAAAGCATGTGTGAGGAGTATCTAGTTTTGTTTTGTTTTAATTATTACATAAGCCCCAAGAAAACATTTTGAAAACCACTGTTCCGGCGGACTCAGATTGCCTGATAGAATACAGGACAGTTTTTCTGCCTTACTCCCCTGAGCTTCTGTTAATAAGGAACCTGCCTCTGGGGGCCACGTGGGACTAAGTGCCCCCTTTCTAGCCTCCCGCATGTTTTTAAGCTTGAGCAACATTTGGATCCTTTAAAGGGAAAGTATCTCATCGATCCCTGTGTTGGTTCAAATTATTGCCACAGTAATGTCACTTACAAATACAAAATTCCATAGTTAATCCTTCATACCCACAGCCCTTATACACTGACTTATAAAGACAGATTTACAAATCAAAAATAAACAACAAAACCAACAAAATTAAAATTTTAGTTAACACAACTGTTGATACTGTTTGCTGAAGCTAAGCTGCTGCTCTCCGTGGGCGGAGCACTGATTGCCGGGGCAGCAGTTTCGTTGCTGTTGCATTCCTTCTGACATATCCTTATTCCTTGGTTGCCTCCCTTTTTCTCTGTTCAACTAGTATGAAACCTTTGTGGACAAGACAGGATGTCACCAGGTGGTGTCACTGAGTTTCACCCAGTAAGATCTCTCCTCTACCAGATTCCCCGTGTCCTGATCCAATAGCCCAGGACAATTATATGCTCCTGGGAGACAAAAAGTTTTAAACATGAATGCAGGCACCTCACTCCTGGAGCAGCATTTATTTTCAAAGTGGCCATCAAATGATCCTGGGTTTCCTTCCGTTAAGTTTTTTTTTTTTTTTAAGTTAGCAACAAAATGAAAATACGGAATTAATAAAATACCCGTAGTAGAGAACTTACATGCCCCCAACACATCCTCGGACCCTCACAGTTCTGTAGATCCCAGCCTGAGACACGAATACTGCAATCTCAGCTATTGCCTACAACCCAAATGAGTGCAAATCTTACCAATTTAGGCAGGTCTAAGAAGACACGGAGGGAAGAGAGGTCATGGAAAGTTCTTTCCATCTAATCCCCAATAAGCAACCCAGAGCAAAAGCATCTCCAAACTGCTCACCGTGCCTGGCAAAGTGCCCAGCACTGTGGTAAGACTCAATCATTTGTTAAAGTGATTTGAATAAAAGATGCAAGTTATTAAGTCACCCAGGAGACGCCTCGGATGATTGGCTTTAAGCATAGGTTACCTGAGTATATGGTTTCTATGGGTCTCAGTGGACCCTCTACAACCAGATTGCAGTGGTTCCTCTATAAGATAACAGAAATAGTATCTATGAGTTATATATAACATATGTTACATGTTATATAATACATCGAATTATAGTGTGATGTAAATATATAAATATGAAATTAAAAACAGAGAGACATGGGATGGTGTGGAGCTCTGGTAAACTCATCTTGAAGGCTCAGGAGTGCATCTGGCACACTTAGGTTGTGTGCTTCTGTTGAGTGGTTTTGGAGGGAGCCGGTGGAGACTGGAGCCACCATTTCCAATCCTGATGGGATCTTAAATCTTTGAATGTTTTGCATATTATTCCCTGCACTGTCCTTATAACATCAGCTTCCATGGCCAGGTTTTCCTTGGAGAAAGGAGTTTTCTCAGTCTTTCTTTCTCTAAGCTTTTGATTAGTACGTATCTTCCTTGTTAATAGAGGGTTTTCTCTTAATGATGCATGCTGCCGTCTAATTCCAGCCGAGAGGCCAATATAACCAACAACTTTTTAAGCACAGTCATGTCTGTCTTATAATTTTTCAGTCCTATAAACATTTCAATAATATTATCCTTACAATTGTAAGTAAATTTTGCCTATTACTTTTAGAATGATGGGAAGTTAGAACCTTGGAGTTCATGGAATCCATATTCCCATTTGATAGAAGAGGAGACTGACGGCCAGAGTGGGGCACCAGGTTACCCAAGATCACACAGCCAGGCTGTGCAATATTGAGACATTCATGTCTCTGGAGTTCAGTGTTCCTTCCTGTTCAACCCAGTTAGTATATTTTGAGCATTAATATCCCAACACCCTTAGTTTTCTTCCAGCTACATTATTAAGGCCCAACTCACGTGCTTCAGCAACACGCTTTCTCCTATGCCACATGGTATAAGGACTAAACACACAGGCTTTAGAACTACATTACCTTGGTTTAAATCTCACGCTTACAACTTATTTGCTCTCTGGCTTGAGAGAATCACTTAACGTCTCTGAGCCTTAGCTTTCTCATTTTAAAAATGGTTGTTAAGGGGATTATGTGAGCCAATGTGCAGAAGGGTTTTAGCACAATACCTGGCACAAAAGAAGCATTCAATAAATAATAGCTGTTTTTCTGTCATTACCTTCTAAAATATAAATTCACTCATGGCTTTGGGAATAAAGTTCTTTGAATAAGAATTCCAAAGCCTTTATAAGATGTAATTCCCTTTCTGTAACTTAACTTCTTCCTGAGTCCTTCCAGAACACAGCATGGTATTAAGTACACACATCCATGCATAGTCTCCTGAAACCAGAGCAGCTGGCTTCCCATACTACAGTAATTTGTAAAGCAGTCACATTTTGGTGTCAGCTCTGCTCTTAAGAAATAAGGGGTGGACACATAACTTAAAATAAGATGGAAGATTCTGTTGGACTCAAGAGCTAACCTTACTCACTTGGGCCTTAGGACTTTCTGATATGCAAAATCTTGAGTTCTTTCATGTGTGACTAGGTTTTTTGTTTTTTGTTTTTTTTTAAGTGATAGAATTCCACTTTTAAATTACGAAACTTCCAAAAGATTCTAAACTGAAATCTCTGAACCAAAAAGGGACAAGCTGGGTTGAACAGGAAGGAGCACTTAACTCAGGAGACATGGGTGCCTCAAATTGTACAGCCTGGCTGTGTGATTTTGGGTAACTGCACTGCCCCACTCTGGCCCTCAGTTTCCTCTTCTAATCAAATGAGAGGATGGATTCTACAAACTCCAAGGTTCTAAGCTCCCACCATTCTAAAAGTAATAGGCAAAGTTTAGTTAAAATCCTAAGGTTAAATAATTAAAACATTTTTAGGGCTCTACAGTTTACAAAGCACTATCTCAACTGGTTCCTATAGCTTCCTATAGCAATGCCACAGGTATTGCTGTTTTTCACATTTCACGGATGAGACTTCTGCAATATTGAGAAATGTAGCAACAATCAAGGATACACAGTTATTGAGCTAAGTGGGGATCCAGGACCTTCTTGTCTGGGATGTTTATTTCTAAATTTTCTCTAAATATGTTGCCATTTGATTAGAGGAGAAATTTCTTTACACTTCAAGTCCAGAAAATGCTCTCTATCCTCACGGCTACTTGCCTGTTCACGTGGCTGTGGATTTTACAGGTTACATCATTCAGTAATTTGTTACCTCATTTAACCAGGATTCATTGGCATGTCAGTCCAGCATTATTCTAATTGTTATGTGGGGATACAAGTGAATATACGAGGGTCAGTTGTTCCCTGGCAGCCGGGAAAATGGCATATGCTATCCAGGTTTCCTTATTCACTGCTCTTGTCCCAGAACTCAGAACAGTGTCTGGAGCACGGCAGAGGAGTGAATAAATGAAATACAGTCCATTCTGCCATCACATCATCGTGACCAACCTCTCCCAGGAAGGTTTCCCTTCCAACATGCCACTCAAAACTCAGCTTCTTTCTCTCCACTCCTGCTCCAGTAGTATTTATCATACATATTTATCACATTCTGGTGGCTTTCCTTTAGTTTAAATTTTTAAAAATTAAAGTCATATATACACATAGTTAAAATCCAAATAGTGCCCAAAGGCTGGTAATAAATCACAGCAACCCTTAACCCCTCCTTGCCACCTTCCCCTACACTGAAGCTCTAATACCTGGAGGAACTGCTTTGAACTCTTCTAGCTGTTGCTTCTGGCAACTGTCTGCACATTATTATATAATATCTTTATATGGCTTGTTCTTGATTTATCCATTTTTGATGGTATCTGTTATCTGTTATGAATAATCACTATTTTAAATTAAATCATGTTATTATGATTACATGAATATTACTTATTTTGTTTCAGATGGTCTGTTAATTCTGCCATCTGTCTGTCTTTTATCTTGCCCTAGTGATTCACTGTCTCAGATATTTTAGGGGGCCCCCTTTTTTCGAGGGTCTCCTCTCCCTGAACCTGCTGTCCACCTGCTCCAGGTCAGTCTGCTGTTCTTCTGTCTTCCTGAAACTTCTCTTCATACTTTTCCTGGGTTACATCCACTCTTTCCAGGATCCTGGCTCATTGGTTTACTCCTTCATCTTTCTACTGCATAAACATCACCCACTTCCTATGACAGAGTGAATGAAAGGGAGAGATTCTGAATCCTAGGAGGTCTGAAAATCTATTTTGCCTTATATTTGAGCAAGGGTAGCAGAGGGCCAAGTTCTAGATTGAATTCATTTTTCTGAAGATTTAAAAGATATTGCTCCCCTGTTTTCTGCATCCAATGGTGAGAAACCTGATGCTAAGCTTTTTATTCTCTCCTTGTAAATCTTTAGGAATATTCCTTCATCTCTGTTGTCCACAGCGATTGCCTGTGTCTGGGTCATTTTCCTATGCTGTGCTGGTTATGTGGTCAGTGATTTCAATCTGGAGACCTTTGTCCCAGTTCTAGAAAATGCAATGATTTTTTTTTCCTGTCCATTTTCTCTGTTCTCTCATTCTGGAACTCCTATTAGTCAGATGTTGGACCTTCAGGAATGACCTTCCATGTCTCATTGTTTCTGTCATATTTTCCATTTTTTTTTAATCATTTGTATTAATTTACTCAACTTTCCCTACTAACCCCCCATGCTGAATATTTTTATTTTGGCTGTTGTATATGTTTTAATTTTCCAAGAGCTTATTCCTAATCTCTAATTGTTACCATTTTATAGAACTTTACCCTGGTTTTAAAGCTGCAGTGTTTTCTTGTTTCTAAGGCTATTCTTTGGGGTTATTTAAATTTTTTCTCTCTTCCCTGATTTGTTCCATTTCCTCCAGCTTCCTCTTTGCAGTTGTCTACTTGGGGCTTCTCCATGTTAGGGGTTCTCTTTGTGTGTTTGAGGATCCTTGATTGTCCAGGATTAGAGGCCCTTAAAAGGCTGATTCAAAGCTCTGCATGCAAGAATGAGATTTGTCAACAGTTCCTCAGAAGGAACCAACTCTGCCAACACCTTGATCTTGCACTTCTAGCCCTGAGAACTGTGAGGCAATGAATTTCTGTTGTTTAAGCCACCCAGTTTGTGGTATCTTGTTATAGCAACCCTAGAAAATGAATACAGTGACTATAGATTTTAATTTTAAGAATACATATTCTTTTGTGTCTATGTTATGTTAAATATTCAGAATGGGTAGAGTGGGCAGTCCAAGAACTAGGCTCATGTCATAGCTGACCTTTCTGTCCTTCCCTGAATTCTTGTTTATTCACTCATTATTAAATTCTTTCAACAGGTAGTTATTAAGCAATCAGTCACAGATAGCTGTGGAGCACAAACTGTATGCTAAGAATTGTCTGGCCATGGGATTTAGCTGTGACCAAGAAAGAAAGGATCTCCCCTCTCACAGACCTTGGAGAGAGAAACAAATGATTATGTCCAAAAAGCTTCAGTGACTAGATTGTTTAATACATAATGACCACACCTCAAGGGAAGAAGAGACTTAGTCCCTAGATGTGATCTTTGAAAGTATGATTCTGTGACTTTTATTGAGTGCTTCCTGGCACTTGTAAGTGGCATGTCCATCTCTGAGTTGCGTGTCCCATTACTGTAAGATGGGCAGCATAGTGGAGAAGAAAGGTCATGTGCTTTGGAGTTTGAAAGCCTGGGACTTGAATAGAGGAGCTGACTCATCCCCTGGGCTTTGGTCTGTCACCTAACTTGTCTGGGCCTCAGCAGGCTCACCTGTCACAGGTAGAAGTATTCCAACCTCACAAACAGTCAGGAGCATCTCATGGGGGAGCACTTATGCATGGCCATTTTGGGGGCCACAATTCTTAAACCAGATATGGGAAAAGTCCCTGATATTATATTACATTTCCCTGGGAAAGCCTACTGAAAGGTCTGAAAGCTGTGTAGTTTTTGAAAACACAGCCTTGAGAAATGATGTGCCCGATTCCCTGTTCCCATGGAGGGTAAGTTGCCCACTCACCCTGTGTCCAGCCAGGCCTTCATCACAGATGTCTCTGCTGGCATTCCACAGCCAAGGAGGAGGCCACCACAGAACTATGCTTTCAGTGGCTGGGCTTTGTGGTCTAGGCCCTGGGTATTTCACTCAGATTTGCTGGTACTTGGTGTCCTAGAATCATGCATAAATTGCTTACCTTAGGTTCTTGTGTTTTGGAATTTGTAAATGGTCTCCTTGGTTCTAGATCAAGTTTTATGTTGAAGTGCAGCTAATTAGAATTGAGCTGATGGCATGAATAACTGGACACTCACCCCTTCAGGCCTGTTCCTTGTAATGCTCCAATGATAGGCCTGAGTTATATCAAATATCTCCTCCTGCTCACTCGGCCCTGGCCCAAGGCTGGAGTGAAGACATTGTGGAGGGTGTCAGCAGGAACAAGAGGGACATCCCAGGTGTTGGGATTTTATTTTAAAGCATGACATTTTCCGGGATAGCCAGAGCACCCTTTTTTTATTTTTCTACTTAGTTCCAGGTATTTAGAGACAAATGACTACTATTTGTCAGGCTGTACATATATGTACATAAATATCTTTTCCCCTCCAGCCTTGAGGATTAAATATTAAAGATGACAACCTTATTATTGTTAGAAACCGTAAGTAAAAGAAAATTCTCATTTTGTGCACTCAAGCAAAATGACTTCATCAATTTCTCCTTGACTTACACAAAGGGAATTTGAAGTTAAAGTTCATGCTTTAGAAGGCTTTATGTAAGAGACTTTTTTGTAATCCCACATTGCACATCAAACTGACTTTTTATTCAACCATGAATGATATGGGGATAATTAAGATAAGCCTCTAAAACATTGTATGAAGACAAACAGAAATTTCACTTACATAATTAAAAGAGAAATTTTCATAGTGTTTATTGTCAACGAACACATTATACAATTGTACATCATTATAATTTTGGCAGTCATTATGTCTATACAGCACTTTTCAATTCACCTATTTCCCATAATATAGAAAAAAATTGGTTCATCTAAACAGAACAAAACGAAAAACAAAAGAAAGAAAAAAGGGCTTAATTGTAGATGTCTTCTTTTAGGAATGGTGTCCTTTTAGTTGCAAATTGTAGTAAAATTAGAGGGTACTCGTCCTGTTTTATGGGTTTTTTTCTGATTTTTAAAGTGTTATTTCAGGTTTCAGTTCTGATGAATCTTAGCTTTACTGTATCTGGGTGGAATGGCAAGGATTTGGGAATTTGGGAGTAACGGAAAAAAGGCAGCACAGAACGCAGGATAGAATCTGCCTAATAAGACAGTAATGCTGGTGCACAGGATGATACTGCCTAAGGCCCTGCTACTCAAATATGGACCAGCACATCTGTATCACTTGGGGAGTCTTGTCAGAAATGCAGATTCTCTGGCTAACAGGTACATGAAAAGATGCACCACATCATTAATCATCTGAGAAATGCAAATCAAAACCACAATGAGATATCACCTCACACCTGTCAGAATGGCTACCATCAAAAAGACCGCAAATAACAAATGTTGGTAAGAATATGGAGAAAAGGGATCACTAGTGCACTGTTGCTGGAAATATAGATTGGTAGCCACTGTGGAAAACAGTATGGAGGTTTCTCGAAAAACTAACAGTAGCAATACCGTAAGACCTAGCAGTTCCACTCCTGTGGATATATCCAAAGAAAACAAAAATACTTATGCAGAAAGGTACATGCACCCCAATCTTCACAACAGCATTATTTACAAAAGCCAAGATACGGAAGCAACCTAAGTGTTCATCAACAGATGAGTGGGTAAAGAAGATGTGTGTGTGGGGTGTATATATATATACACACATATAATATTATAGCACTTCAATAAAATAAATAAACAAAACAAAATCAAACATTAGGAATGGAAAAAAAGAAATGCGAGTTCTCAGGTCACACACACCTATTGAGTCAGAATCTGCATTTTCATGAAATAGTCACTAATTAATGTGAAGCACTACTTTATGCTTGAGATGAGTAAATTCAAACATTTTATCAAAGAAGGAATGGCCTTATCCGAGTCACTGACTAGTAGCATGACCACTCACTGTTGCTTATTATATATCCTCTGGTCATCTGTTTACCCTCTGCAGCACCTATAGTTATAATCCCCTTTTAAATTCCCATTGCTGTTTATTTGTGTATGTTTTCCTTTTTTTTCTTGATTAATATTGCTAGATATTTATTTTGTACCCCCACCAAAACAACTTTGTCTTTGTTGATCCTTTATAATATATATTTTCTATTTCATTAATTTCTGCTTTGTGAATGAAAAATACTGCAAGCCATATCAGCAAACAGAGAATGCTGTGGCCGTCAAGTCATCAGCCAACTCAGGGTGCAGACAAGCAGGCAGCCAGATCTCTGCAGCCAGATAAAACATAACTCTCAACTTTCAGATTGTGCATTTATTTCAGGCGACATCTTTATCATTTTTCTTCTTTCTTTGGGCTTATTCTGCTGCTTTTTTTCCCTAATTCTTAAGGTGGCTCTTTGAAAGTTTTGGATTTTCTTACTTTCTAACATAAACATCTAAAGTTATAAACTGTTCTCTAAGTACCACTTTAGCTGCATCTGGCACATTTTGGTACATAATTTTTAGTTACTGTTTAGTCCTGAATGTTTTCATTTCTATTGTGATTTTGTTTTTAATAAATGATTAAATTTCAAGTGCTCATGTATGTTTCTAAATACATGGGGTTTCAATAAAAAATTATCTTTTTATTTCTAATTTAATTGAATTGTGATTAAAGATTATGGACTATCAATCCTTCAAAATAGTTACCAAACTAGGTATGTTAAAAATTTCCAGAGACCCGGTGAATTTGGTAGTCTCTCCTGTAGAGCTGTCAATTTCTGTTTTATGCATATTTGAGGTTCTGTTATTTGTTGCATTCAAATTTGGAACTCTATTCTAGAAAATTGGACTTTTTATCATTCATTATGTCATAATGTCTCTAGTAATGCCTTTTATCTCAAAGTTTACTTAATCAGATGTTACTATTACTACTTAATTTCTATTTTGGCTAGTGTTTTCTTAGTATATGATTTTTTGCACCCTGACTTTTAATGCGCCTGTACTCTTATGTTTAAGAAGTGCCTCTTTTATATATGTATTTACATGCAATATAACGTGTATGTGCAGTCAAACTGTAATAATTCTACATAATAAAACGGGGGGAAAAAAAAGAAGTACCTCTTTAAAGCAGCAAACATCTGGACTCTATTTTTTGTCCAGTCTGACAATCTTTATCTTTTCATTGGAAAGTTTAGTCCTTTTACATTTATAGTGATTACTGATATATTTGGGCCTTTATCTGTCATCTTTTTTGTTTGTTTTTGTTTTTGTTTGGGGTTTTGGGGGGGCAGGGAGGAGGTGATTGGGTTTACCTATTTATTTATTTTTAGAGGAGGTACTGGGGACTGTACCTAGGACTTTGTGCATGCTAAGCATGCACTCTACCACTTCCCCCATCTGTCATCTTATTATGTGCTTCTTATTTATTGTATTTTATTATTTTGTTCTTTTTCTTTAAAATGTTTCCACTGTTTGTCATTTCATTTCCCCACCCTCCCTGTATTTGGAAATTACGTGCACCACGCCTCTTTGTTTGTGGTTACTCTAGCGTTAGCACACGTTTAATAAAACTTAATAACTTTGTGCTCCTGATGAAAGTCTTAGAAAGCTTAAACTCCAGTCACACTCCACCTTACTTGCATGTTATTACTGCCTTTCATCCTAACCTATTCCTCATTAATTAGCACTAATTGTTATTAGCAATCAGGCGAAATCATTTGTCTGTAGATGGGTAGAGAGTGGGCAAGGGAAGAGGAGAAAGTGAAGATACTCGATAGAAATTAGGGATGAATGGGGATGTTAAGGACTTTGGACTTTATCTTAAAACCAGGAAGCCCTGAAGGTTTGTTGTCATCCACATGGTCACACTTGACTTTGAGAAAACTTAATTAACTCTGGAATATGAAGAACAGAAAATTTAGACTTGAAGGAAGAAAACCAATAGGTGTTATAGTAATCCTGTGTGAGTTAGAATTAGAATGGTGACATCAGGATGGAGAGAAGTGGCAGCTCCCAGAAACCCCTGGCTGCCTAATAAATTGGATTTGATGAGTGGGTGTACCTGGTGGGTGAATGAGAAGGGAAAGCCAAGGGTTACACTAGGTTTCTTATTCAGGTGGCAATCTGGAACTATGGCAGGAATATGAGGAGTGAACGAAGACATGTATCTCCTTAGACTGGATATAAAAGATGGAAAATTCATGCTTCTTTGTAGAAATTGAATGGAGCCCTTTCAAAAACAGTAGCTCCCTTCAGAAGGCTTTCTGTTCAGAATCATAGCCTGACAGCAAAGCTGTGGCTCCTTGCTCAGAGGCATCCTTGGCTTCAAGGCCGGTCTGGATTCTGTTTGCTCCCTGCCTCAGTTCTGCACACTCCTGACCACTGCACCTTTGTCTGTGATCATGGGCTCTTCTAACAGAGGAGGTAGGGGTGGCCTTCATCCTGCTGGCGCTGCTGTGTGCTGCGTCTGCCCAGTGCCTGGTGGGGCCTCTGAGTCTTGGAGGTCGTCGGGCTGAGCTGGCCGTGGATCCTGCGCTCCATCCTGTGCCCCTCCCATGCCCAGCTGCCACTCGCGCCCTCACCCTCAGGCTGCCAGAGCGTATTCTGCAAGTGCAATTTTTGTTGGTCTTTCTTTACAAAACTAACATCCAGGAAGGAGATGAGATTGCAACAGAACTGAGTTCTATTAGAAACAGTTGCCCTTAGAAGTTTTGAAATGCTTTGGAAATGCCAAGTACCAGGATATTCATGGAAGCACCATTGTTACAATGAAAAGTCAGAAATAATTCTTAATGTCAAACAATAGGGGGACGTGGAAAAGATGAAGGAAGTCACTACAAACGATGACATAATGAGTTGCTTTCAACTCTATTAAGCTCAAAACCTCTTTTTATAGTAATAAACATTTTGTAATACTCCCTTTGTTATCCTGAAATTAAATTCATAGGTAATACATCTATCCAAGTGCATAATTTTTTAAAAAGGGATATATGGCCTGACTATAATATTAAACAAGTCAAACAGAATAAAATCCTAAGCATTTTTAATCCATTCACATCCAGTCAGGAAAACAAACCACTCTAGGTACTTCAAGTAGAGGTAAATTAAGGAACTGGTTATAAAGGTTTGGGAAGGTCTGGAAGAGTGTAGAGAGGAAGGTAGGGTTGTTCAGGATTAGGAACTACAAGTAGTCACTACCCCTTAGAACTGGGGAAGCAACAGGGAAAACAATGTTACCCAGAACCTTGGGTGGCCGGGCTGCAACAGCTGCCCCTGTGTACACCACGCGACCAAAAGCCAGGGGAAAACAATGTCTCCCTAATCTCCTCTTCCAGCCTCTCCCAGTGCCTCCCATTGGCAGACACTCAAAGAAGCCAGATGGGGAGGAATCTGGAAGATGTAACTTGAAGGTTTCCAACCCCAGAGATAGAGAGCAGAGCTTAGAAAGGGGTATAGAGCTGACAGATAAGAGTTGCAATTTGCAAATTTTTAGGCACAACTACATTTGAAGGTATAATGAAGAAACCAGATGCTTGGATGTGCTTTTAAATAAGCTGGGACTTAACAGAAGCAAGGCAATGTACCACTAAATGTTTGTAGATACTTTATGCATATGACGTTGGGAACTAAGTCTGAATTAAGTGTATTCCCATATATGTACAGTCCCTATAAATGCAAGGACTACAGTAGAGATAGATCCATGTGGCTATAACCTTGACTCAGATACTCTGAGTGGCTTTACCATTGCTGATAAGATTTTCCAAATGGCTGAGCTGACAATTTATAGCAAAAAGTGTAAACAAAACAAAACTCATTAGTTGCATTGCCAAAAAGCTTTGTGTTTATACGTAAAAAGGAGTTAGGTCTTGGGCTGAAATCATTCGAGACTTTTTTCCCCACTGTTATAAATATCCATCAAGACATTCACAATCTGAGCTGGACTAAGTTTTGCAGAACACCTAATTCCCGGTGCCTTGCCTTCTCGGTGCCAGTTGCACATCTCCCACCCCCGCCCCTACCCCGCCCACCATGACTGTGACAACTGAAAATGCCTCCACAGATTTTCAATGCTCTCCTGAGTGGTAGTACTGTTCCTCTTAAGACCACTGATAAAGTTGTATATTTTCGACATGGAACTATTATGAGATACCAAATGAAAAGTAGGTTCTAGAATGGTGTTATAGAATGACTGTCGTTATTTTAGAAAGTATTTTACATACATATGAGAAAATGTTCAGCATATATAAACCAAAGCATTAACAATGGTTATCTCAGATGTTGGGATTTAAGGACTAATTTTTTTCTTTTGTTTTACCTGTATTTTTAAAATTTTCTACTTAGGAAATTGTAAAATGCATTCAAGGAAAAAAAAAATCAAAACAAAACAATAGGTCAGGCCAGGCAGACACATTGGTGAGGATCCTTCTTGACTCAGAGGATCAGTAAGATCTCACATCTGTCAATAGTGTCTGGCTGCTTGACACAAGTACCTGATATAAGTATTTGCTCGAACTCTGGTCCTACCAGAAATGCCACCTCCTTCCTGCATGTAAAGTGCTCTTTGATGCTCACTGTTCCCTAAGGATGGCGGGTAGGGCATTTTCTTCCTTGGACAGGCACCACTGGTCCAGAGTGGGTCATGCTGTACTGTTGGCTTTATAGCACAGTGTTTTCTTTAAGAATACGAGGCCCCTCTTAAACTAAGCACTTTGTGATGTACAAAAAATTTCCCTTCGTGCCTGCACCATAAATCTCAGGTCTAAATCCCCAAACTAGGAGATCTGGTCCCAGGCTTGGACCACCACTTCCATCCATGGACCAAGCCACAGTGGGAGCATCACTGAGATGCCTCGAGGTAGCTGGGCTGCAGGCTGGCTGTCTGCGGCAGGCCTGGCACCGTGGTCCCTGCCAGAGAATCAAGGAAGAACGGTGGGATGGGAGCATGAACGTGGTGCTGTTGGCAGGTAGCCCTTTAGAATTCAACCCAACACACTGTCTCCAGCCTCAGCCGCCAGCCCCCAAGACCTCTGCCCTGCTCAGGGCATTGTGTGCGGATCACTAGGCCGGGTGTGGTTGTACCTGACACAAACACATCTCCTAAGCCTGAATGCCTGGGCCAAGACCAGGGATAGTTTCCAGATGTGGGCCTCACATCTGGGCCAGCCATCGGGAGGCTGCTTATTTGAACAAAGACTGTAAGCACTCAAAGAGCCCCGAGGTCCAGAGGAAGCTGCCAAGACCTGGCAAGCAGATGAGTGCAGAACAGACCTTAATTTATGGTTCCAGGAGAAGAAGAAAGCCATGCTTTGTGGCCCATATCGATGCGTGTGAAGCAAGATCGTCTGCTCTTACAGAAGGGAACAGCTTCATTCACGGCATTAAAATGAGGGGCTTAGACTTCAAGAAAAGCAGAATTCTGGACTGAGGACAGCTTCCGTTTACAGCATCGCATCTCTAAACCCTACATCCCACATCATCTTATAAGTCACATTCTCCAGAAATATTTTTGAAATACAGAATTTTACAGCTTTATAGCGTGGTGGGCCCTGTTAGCCCATCATCCCTGGTAGACACTTTCTTTGATACATAACCACGTGACTGGAGAACTTCTCCACTTGATAGGAGAAACTGAAATGCAGTGACGCTGTTGGCAGTCATCCTCGTAAGAGGCCAAGGAGATGGCTGTGACTTGGAGCAAAATCTTACACTCCTAGGAAGAGGAGACATATGCTTCTCTGGCTGAGCTGTTATGGGCTGAATTATGTCCCTTCCCAAATTCAGATGTTGATGTCCTAACCCCCAGGATCTCAGAATGAGACTGTGTTTGGAAAGAGGTACTTAAATTCAAATAAGGTGGTGAGGGTGGACCCTGATCTGATCTGACTAGTGTCCTCATAAAAAGAGATGAGGACACAGACACACACAGAGGGAAGACCCCGTGGGGACACAGGGAGAAGACAGCCATCTGCAGGCCAAGGAGAGGGGCCTCAGAAGAACCCAACTGTGCCACACCTTGATCTCGGACGATCAGCCTCCAGGACTGTGAGACAATACAGCTCTGTGTTCTAAGCCACCCAGTCTGTGACGCTTTGTTCTAACAGCCCTAGCGAACGGGGGTGGGGTGGGGGGATGCCTGGAGTGTACTGGTGGTGTGAACGTCCTGGCTCAGTGGGGAACCAGAGGCCAGGATGGTAGTGAGGCCGGGTGGTGCGATAAGGAGCCCTGTGTATGGGTCTGAGCCCGAGGACTTTGTCATTTATTTTCTGTTTGTACTTTCACTATCCTTACACTGTCAGTAACGTTCTAGTAAATGTCATTACTGGCCTCTGCTTTGCATAGGACATTAAGGACAGAGTCCTTGCTGAGAAGAGAGGAGCCAGGGGTGGTGAGCTTCCCCATGGCCCAAAGACAGGTATGCCCCAGGGTGAGGGTCTTCAAGTCCAGACCCAGGAGGGAGCAGGAGTGCCCCCATTGGCAGAGGCAGCATCCTCAGGGACTCAAGAATCGTTTGTGTGTAGTTGGAGTACTAGGTTCCTTCAACGGTGCATGCTTGTTCCATTAGCATTTGGATTATACCTAGATTTATTTTAGTAGCTGTGTGACCCTACGGAAGTTACTTAAACTCTCTGGTCCTGTTTTTGGGGTGTGAAGCAGGGATAAGCGTCCCTTCACAGAGTTGTTATAAGGATTAAAGGAGACAATGTATACAAAGGGTTGGCACTTTCTCTTATTTCTTGAGGACCTACCACGTGCCAGGTATAACATGTGAGTATATGACAGAACACGAGAGAAAAAATGTCCTCATCCTCAAAGAACTTACACTGTGGAAAAGGAGAAACTGCAGAGGAAACAAAAGTGGAAACCACTGGGTGCAAAGTCAAGGTAAGGAGAAGAAACAATCCTCCCGCAGGTGCTGTGCACTTAGTGGCCTTAGGGCTCTGTGAGTCCCTCACAAACTAGGCTCTCGCAGGGCTGATGCTTCAGGGAGAAGGGGCGGGAAAAATCCTGCTGGTTGGCCCAGGGAAATGATTAGGAAGTTTGTGTATGCCCAGGGTCTTGAGTGAGGAAAAAATCCGGTTTGAAAACAAAATGAGTCTGGCGGTTCCTCAAAATGTTAAACACAGGATTGCTGTATGACCCAGCAATTCCACTCTGAGGTATACACTCCAAAGAACTGAAAACAGGGGCTCAAGCAGAATGTTCATAGCAGCATTATCCACAACAGCCAGAGGTGGAAACAACCCAAATGTCCATCAACAGATGAATGGATAAACAAAAGGTGGTTTATGCGTACAGTGGAACATTATTGAACCTTCACAACGAATGAAATTCTGAAACATGTTAAACGTGGATGAACCCTGAAAAGAGCTAGACACAAAAGGACAAATACCGTGTGATTCCACTCACATGAGGCACCCAGAGCAGTCAAATTCATGGAGACCAAGGAGATGGTGGTTCCCAGGATCTGGGGGAGGGAGGAATGGAAAGTAACGATTTAATGGGAATGGAGTTTCTATTCTGGATGGTGAAAATATTCTGGAAATGGATTATAGTGACGGTTGCACAATATTGTGAATGCACTGAAAGCCACTGAATGTACACTTAAAATAGAAAAATAATGGTAATTTTTATGTTACGTATATTTTACCACAATAAAAGCAAGAGAAATAAATAAAAATAAAATGATTTGCCCCAGGTCATAGAGTTAGGGGAGCTGAGGTGCTAGCTTGGAACGCCAGAGTTCTGTTCCTGGGCCCACCTTTCTCCAAAAATAAAAGCCCCACTCCTAACAGTGGCCGGCAGTTCCTGCAGCAGCCGTGGGACCAAGAGTCCGACACAGCAACTTTCCCCACCTCCTTCGTTTTAATCTCCTGTCATTTATACCGGTTTCTTTCTTTCTTTCTTTTTAACCGCCTTTCCTGTCTTCCCCTTAAATTGTATTTTCTCTTTAGTTTTCTTGTTTGCTTTTGTTTTATTCCGATTCATAATTTAATGGGTACCATTCATAATTTAATGGGTGTGCCCTATTTCTGCTGCTTACAGGCCCATCCAGGGTTTTCTGCTTAAAGGCATGGATGTGCAGGCACTTTCTGCTTGGCATGTGTTCACAAGACGGTGTGTCTGAAGCAGTGGCTTCCCTTTGGACTTGACACTCGGACGCGGCAGCTGGACACCCACCAGCCGGGAGTCGCGTCCTCCACTTCCACGGGCTCTGGTCTGGCTGCAGCATCTCCCAAAGGTACTGGGTGTTGAGTTCCACTGCGGCAGCCCAGCGGGGATGGAGCCCCAGCTGGGACCCCAGCCCTCTCCTATTTGGTTTTAAGTAGTAATTAACTGAGGCCACTGTGTGTGCTGACTAGGAGCCTGTGCCCTGGAGTCAGGCTGCCTCGGTTCAAATCTCAGTTCTGCCATTTACTGGGTGGGGGTGTGTGTGTGTGGCGTAAGTTTGAGACAAGTTTCTTAAGCTATCTGTCCTTCCATTTTCCCACCGGTGAGAAGTGGGTAATGGCAGTGTCTGCCTCACAGGATGGCTGTAAAGGACCTGGCCCCCAAGTGCTATATGGGTGTTTGCACTGTTAACGCTACAGGGCTGGGATAGCTGCAGACGAGGCTCTCTGGCCAGCATTCAAGCTTGCTGGACTCTTAACAGTCCTTTTGCATGATTATTAAAGCCCGGGGACTCTTCTAGAATGTTGCATCAGAGGCAGGAGGAATGGCAAAGAAGCACGTGAAACACGTTGCTGATGCACACACATCCTTACTTACTCAGGGATGTCAAATGATCTCCGGGCTTCTGTAGGACACGGTTTATAAATTACTGTAATGTATGATGAGTTTAAAATCACGTGAAGTGTGCAGGAACGTTCCCCAGCCCCCCCCCCCCCCCCCCAATCTAAGCGCGTCTCCTTCCCTTTATCAGTGCTGCCCCCTCTAGGCAGTCTGTGAACCCAGCCCAAGTCACTCGTTTAGGAGGGCATGTGGGAGGGGCACGCGGAGGCTCGACGGTATTATGTTTCCCGGACATAAGCCCACTCCTGACTGTGTTCTCTCTGTTCTCTCTAAATGGATTTGTGAGATACTTACAGCGCTCCTGTTCCCATGAAATGAGGCTTAACAAAAAGAAAAGAAAAAGGCAGCCAGCCTCTGAGAAGCCAAGGAGCGCAGCGCCATCTGCGATTTGGGGGCGGACCAGGGCTCTCACGGAGCTGGTGGGCCCCTGGAAACCTGGGGAGTGCTCTCTCCTTAGAACACCCCTATTCCCACCCTTTTCCAAAATCCAGAGGCAGGGAAGATGAGACTAATATGTTCTACTACACTGCTTAAACCTTTTGCATGGAAAGGAAAAAACAACCACTTTGGGCTAATTTTTTAAAATGACAAATGTAAATAAAAATTCTTGCAACTCATACGACATAAAAGGTCTAAGGTTCCTAATACACAGGGCACCTAGAAATAGGAAGAAAGAAGGAACCCAATAGAAAACGTGGGGAACATTTATGGAAAGCATCTCTGAAATACCATTTCCACCCACTGAATTGGCAAAAATCCTAATGCTGAATACCACATTCTGTTCGCTAGTCTGTGGAGAGACAGGCACTGTGGAACATTGCTGGTGGGGATGTAAATTGGTATTTCCATTATGGAGGGGAATATGGCCTATCTACGAAAAGTTACAGATGCATGATTCCACTTCTGAGAATGTATGCTGTGGCTGCAGGAATGCTTAGAAGAGGACATATGTAGGAGATTACTCACTGCAGCATAGTTTGTGATAGAAAGCAGGTGGCTCCCACTGGATTTGCTGCCTCCCTGGGATGGACCACTATGCTGCTGAAACAGAAAGGAGGGAGTGCTCTAAGTACTGACGTGGAAAGTGCCCTACTGTGTCTTGTTGAGAAAAACAAGCGAAGTTCAGGATAGTGCATGTAATTTGCTACCTTTTGTGTCCAAAAGGTGGAAGACAAGAATTTATGTTTATATTTTCTTGGTTTTGCAAGACAAATCCCAATGGATACAGGAAAAAAAAAAAAACTACCTAAAGAGGTTACTTGCCAGGTAGGGCACCTGGACGAACAGGGAATAAAGCATGGAGGCAGACTTTCCATCCTCTCCTTTCTGCACTGGCTGTTGAAAGGAAGAAGGTATTACCAATTCAGACTTAAATAAATATATTCTTATTCGGAGGTTGTGGGGGGTACACATGCCACAACAGGAGAATAAGTAGTCCAACATTTCTGAAATACAATTCAGCAATATATATGTGCACATAAATTTAATTGCAAGGGTTCTGATTGCATGTTGTTTATAGGAAAAAATTCCAAATTTTTGAAAGGTGGACATGTTAAGTATCCAACAGCAGGGGATGCTTTGAATAAACTGTGATGCATTCATAGGACAGAATACTGAAAGCTAATTAAAATAAAAAGCACAGTTGAGCCTTGAATAACCAGGGGTTACCTCTCCCCCCACACCCTGAACTGAAAAATCTGCGTATAACTTTACAGTTAGCCCTCTGTATTCGTGGTTCTGCATCCAGGGACTCAACCAACTGTAGATCTTGTAGTACTGCGGTATATATTTATTGAAAAATATCCATGCAATTCAAACCCGTTGTTGTTCAAGGGTCAACTGTATACTCACTGATACTGAAAGTTGATCATGTTATATTACAGATGGAAAAGCAGGTTACATATTTGTATGTATGGTCTGGTACAATATTTGTAAAAATGTAGATATAGGTATAAATAACTCTGTAATGACAATATACCAAAATGTCATCAGTGGTTACAGCTACATAGTAGGTCATGATCAACTTAAATTTGTATCTTTTACTTATCTGACTTTTTTGATATTATGTATTAATGTTGTAATTAAAGTTAATTAAAAATAATATTCAGATATATGTGTATATTAAATAATGGGCTCATTAGCATATGTCCTGTTACAGACTCTCCTTTTTCAGCTTGAGCATTCATTATCAATACCTTTTCCTGTCGCTAAACACATCTTGGGGAAATTGAGTGGTGGGACTAAAAGGTTTTTATGTCTGTTTGTTTTAGTTTTTTTCTCATTTGGATCTTCTGATTTTTCTACTGTCAACATATGGCATTTATGTAATTAAGAAATAATGAACAGTTTTTAAAAGAAACAAATTTGTTTAATTGTTGGTGGTCTTCAAAGCTCTTTCTTGGACTATCTGCACATGATTTAGCACAAGTGGGCAGAGCCATGATAGCTCTACATGGAGAAACAGAGACTTGCGAGGTTGGGAGGTTTGCTAGGAGTTTCTGAGCCATTACAGTGAAGCTGTGTCTGGACCACGTTTTCTAACACATGGCCCAGGGAAGCTCATTCTGCCTGCTGTGCACATTCCCAGAATCCTTCCAGACATCTGGAAAGCTTGGTCTCAATTCCTGTTCCACTAGAAAAGTGGACAAGGTCATCTACAATATCCAGTAAAAACCCACAAAGGGAGGGGCTCACCCACACAAGGAAGCGTCCCTCAGGAGACACGCTTCAAGGCCCATGTTAAGTTGCAATGAAATTCTCAAAAATTCTCTTTCCACTTTTCCCTGAATATGCTTACCACTAAATGTGGGCAGATTCACAAGTATTTCTAGAGAAAATGATTGCCATAAAAGAAAAAATTTAAAGGAAGAAATTATCTCCAGTTAATAGATTTTTAAAAAGATGTTATTAAAGGGTAAATGTGTTAAGGGTAAACTATTTTTACCTCTGGATTTCAATGCTTAGTTAGCCCAGAGGCACTCAATCAATCTTGGATGGTTGTGATAAACAGATGGATGGATGGACTGAAGAATGCTTGGGAAGGAAGAAAGGATGGTTGGCTGCCTGGCTGGCTGGATGTGATGGAATCATGAATGTGGATGAAAGGCTAGATTGACGGATGGATAAAGGGAATAGGTAGATAAAGCTGAAGTTGATATTAAAGTATAACAAGACTCTCATTTGAGTACTGTGACCTGTTTTAGCTTAGGGACAGGGAATTGCTGACATAATTCTCTTCTCTTTTAGGAAGGATGGAAACCTCATGGTATTATGTACTAGTCTCATTAACAGCTGCCGAGACAGATGCAGGGCTCTCAAGTGCTCTCCTTTCTCTTCACAACCATAAAATGGCAGAGAGAGTAAGCAGAGGCTGAAATGAGGAGGTGCAGGGGTTAGCATCTTTATGTTACAGGTGAGATAACTAACTGAACCCACTCCCCTTGCAAATAATGAATGTCCAAGCTAACAGAGACCTTATAAAATACCAGGCATTTAAAATAAAATTGTAGACCACAGAAATGAACAAAAGAAGAAAAGAACAGGGTCATTAAAATCATTCAGTGGGACGGGACAGGTCACCCCGCCGTGGTTCCGCCAAGGCTAAATTGCAGTGTGTAATGCCATCTGCCCTGGTGTTCTTCCTGTCCCTCCCCAAAGCTTTTTATTCCACTGTATTTTAGGATTGCCAAAAGGTGTGCTTCTAATTTTATTCCTCTCTGGTTCTTTTTATAGCACTCAAATTCGGGCAAATATCAGTACTATAAAAGTATGTCTTTTTTTTTTTTTTTTTTTTTTTTTTGTATTTTAAGTCAGCCAGAAGTTTCCTGCTCCTTTGGAATTCATCACCTGCTGTTTGCAGTGCCAGCTGCACCTGCGTGGTTTTCCGAGCACACGTCTACCTGCCAGACTGCCTGCCAGATCATTAGCCAAGCCAGTGGACAAAACACACACTTGGGTGTTTTTAGAGTCTGCCACTTTAATGAGAGTGAAAAGCTCCAGGCTTCCTGCAACCTCTCCCAAAGTTTGTGAGAGAACTGGGAGCTGGAGGCAGGGTTCGTTCAGAAAAGGCCAGTGAGCAGCAGGAAGTTCCAAAGCGCCCTTTACCTATGAGGAAGACAGCTGGCCATGGCCCTGAGTTCGTCAGGGTCTTTCTCTTTTCACCTGTGAAAGATGTGCATTCTCCTAAAGGCACTGAATCAAGGAACCACAGCACCTGCTGCCTGAGCCCCGTCCACACAGTTGTCTTTCCCCTCCCCCCACAGAAACCTGAATTCCAACTGCCAGCACCTCATTTCATGGCCTGAGGACTTTCTGGGGACCCGGAGCCCCCTTTGCCACCTGTGCAGCACAACAAAGTGCCAGGGAATTGATGCCCCCGGAGCAGCCTCCCAACAATGGTGGGCAGGAGTTGGTATATATACACCCCGGCTCCCTTGCCCCTCAGGTGGGACAGCGCTGAGGTGTGTGTTCTGCATGGGTTTCCAGAGCTTTCTGAGCAGAGTTAAGCTTCAGTCACCCCCAGTGGTAGCCAGCTTGATTCCACATGCTTTATGCTTTCTCAGCTGCCCTCCCTTCCCTGTTTTGCTTCTCCACGCCCCTGCCAGCATCTCTTAGGATCATCTCCCAAATAAACTGTTTTATCTAGAATCTTCGTCTTAGGGTCAGATTCAGAGAGAACTCAAACAAGGGCAGGTACCCACTTCTGCCAATGGGATACTGTTGTGGAGGATGGAGGAACAGTTACTGGACAGCTGGGAGAGTCCCTCACAAAATCAAAAAGTGTAGCTCCTTTTACAGCCTGAGCTATAGTACACAGTTTGGGGTCCCTCTGGCTGCCATCTCTTGTCCCAGGAGTGATGAGTTGATAGGGAACCCCAGCCAGAGGTGTTCAGAACACACGTATAGGTGGACAGAGATGACATAACGTTGGAACAGTTGTACAGTAGGAGGACCTGCCACCATCACCACCCGTGGGCACCCTCCTCACCAGGCCCTCCTAACTGTGAGGTCGGGGGCGGAGGGATGACGGGAAAGAGACGAGGATGGAGGGAGGAGAATGCCAGGGGAAAAGCAGAAGCCTTTCTGCATCCGACTCATTCCCTTTAGATGCAACTTACTGTGTTTTCCCTCTGAAGTATGTTTTTCAGTGTTTGGTCTAAGGAGGATCTACTAAAGGTAAAAGTTCCATTTTTATTTAATTAAAGGTGTCTTTGTTTTATCCTTGCTCTTGAATAACAGTTTAGCTAGATTTTGAAGTCAACCTTGGCAGTAATTTTCTGTCAGCATGTGCCTATGTGCCTTGTCTTCTGACTTCTCTTGTTGATATTGAGAAGGCTGTTTTCAATAGTATTGTTGCTGCTGTTTGCTTTGTTTTATTTATTTAGTTAGTTTTGTTTTGTTTCGTCTTGGGAGGGTTTAGTTAATTAGGTTTATTTATTACTTTTTTTAAAAAGTGGAGGTACTGGGGATTGAACCCAGGACCTCATGCTTGCTAAGCATGTGCTTTACCACTGAGCTATACCCTCCCCCCACCAAGTCTGTTTGTTTTTTAATCTTTGGTTTCTTAATCTAGGGAGATTTAATCCCTTTTCCCTTTCTAGGGTTCTGCAGTTTCACTTTCATCTGCTAGGTATGACTTTATTTTTATTTATTTTGCTCAGAACTCCCTACCACTTGAATCTGAAAAATCATGTCTTCTATTAATTCTTAAAAAAATATATATATTTATTTATATACATATAGGAGCAAGTATATCTTTGAGGATTGCCACTCTCTCATTCTTTCTATTCTTGACTGAAATTCCTATCAAGGGTATGACAACTCTTGTTATTCTATCCTCCATGCCTCTTAAGCTTTCTTTAATATTCTCCATCTCCCCTTGGCTCCCTCTTCCAATTTGCAAACTCTTCCTTTAGCTGTGTCTAAGTTGCTGCTTAACCCGATTGTTTCATTTTAATAGTGCTATTTTTCATTTCTACAAATTCTATTTGGCTCTTCTTCAAGTCCATCTAGTCATATTTGTCCTCAGCACTTAGCCTCTCTTCTGTGGGTTTTATCTTCAATGTATTACTTTATACTCTCCATCTGAACATTTTATTACCTGAAAGCTACAATGTTTGGTGTGGACACTTACTTTTTACTCTTGGTGACTGTGTCCTTAAGCATTTTGTAATTTTTAATGTTTATTATAAGCTTGTCTTCCACAGGGATGATCTTGTTTTGCTCTGTTTTGTTTTCTGTGGGAATCCTGTGCAATCTAGAACACAAAAGCGTTCCTCCATAGTGGTTTTGGTTTCGCTATTGCCAAGAGTCTTGACGAGAGTCAAGGCAGCTAAAAAAAAAATGACCACCTCTATAAAGCCTCCTCGGGTCCCTTTCCCTCAGCTGAGCCTTGGAACCTCTCCCTTCCACTTGCATAGCTCCCTGTACACATCCCCATGGCACCTCAGACAACACCCTGTTTTCAGGCCATGTGTCTGTTTCCTCAATTTATCTAGGAACCACATTCACCAGGTCTGGCACAGAGCCCATAAGTATTTGTTGAATGAATGAACTGGGCGAAATAAGTCCTCAGAGCCTCAGCTTATGTGAATTGGATGTTACCTTTCATCCTCATCTCACAGGGGTTTGGGGGAGATCACAGACCCTCAGGATCAAAAGGTGCTTTAATCCAACCCATAAGACCACTGCATCAAATGCTCGATTCCTTGAATAAGATAATCAAGTAAAAGGCCCTCACAAGGTGTGAAGCACCAACAGAGGCACATCACTGTGCTTCTCCACTGTGTCTGGCAACAAGTTCGCTTTCCTTGTGCTCTGAGTCAAGAATCATTTCAGTGGCAAAGATCCATCGTGTAGTAACAATTTAAAACTTTTCTGAGACCAAGGCTGTACTTGAGACTGATTCCCTTGGGCATACCTTGGGCTTATGAGCCTTCAAAATCAAACGACAGCAGCCAAAAACGCAGCTCTCATTTTCCCAGCTCGGTCTAACGTTCTTTGAGGGCAGTGACCGCTACACATATGTACTTGTACACAAGCCAGAAGCACGGTGCTGAATAGCGGTTGGGCCTGAATTTTCACTCACTGAATTCTGTTAAAGGTAGTGTTGCATTTGATACTCAACACTCTATCTATAAAACATAAACTACCTCAGAATACCAGAAACTCTTGATAACGGTAAAGCCATTTTTGGTTTGTGCTATATATTTTTTTACTCAAGCATTTGGCGGTGGTGAAAAAGGATCGGGATTGCAGTGGGTTTTAGTGGCTCCAAAGAGCTGTCTTCCTCTGCCCCCTAGTGGCTTCATGACAAATTGTAAGAACCTCCATGTTTCCTCTCAGTCTATTCCTACTGTTTTTATTATTGTTCACGAAAAAGGATGTTCTTAAACTTGCTACAACCTCAAAGTGTCCTATGCTAAAAATGAAATGAATAAAGTGCACTTTTACTATAAAGTATGTGTGCAGTCAGAGGCTTTGTTCTAGACACACAGAACCTACCTGTAGGAAGCAATGTCCTCTCATTCTCCTGCAGGCTCCATCCGTGGCCATACACCTGTGGTGTAAACACTTCCCGGGACAGTTGTTTGCCACTCTGGGACCCCTTGCTTGACAGCTCCATCTGATCCAGCGTGAAAATTCACCTCTTCCCCAGCCGCACTGTGTGGCCCAGAACCGCCCGCACCAGACTCAAGCCTGCCTTCACGTGATGTGGTTATCCCACTGTCAGCCCGGTCTCCCATCCAGACCAAGAACACCCCCTTCCCTCATTTGCCTTGACTCCCAGCTCTCACCTCCTGCCTGTGCTCTGGCGTATCATCAGCATGGTGGAGCCCCGGGAGAACTGGATCTTAGACTGAAAATGATGTTCACAGTGTGGACTGACCAACACCGACCACAGTTACTTCTGGGGAAGGACAGGCCACACAAACCATGTCGTTACTCATACCACAAGCCTGCTTTCATTCCCTTATCAAACACAGCATCTGCCTGACTCTCCTGAATTTAGATCATCCTTGTATCTACAGTGGCCAAGCCAGCCCCCTCTCATTCTGTTATCACAGCAGTGGCTTCTTTTTTCAACATTATCATAGGAACTTTATTTCATTCCTGTTTTTTGCCAGGAGGCTGGATCATAATCTGACCATAAAGGGAAATTCCAACCTGAAGGATTCTGACCACAGAGGCGAGAACTTCCTGACAGCAAAGAGTGATGGGACATCCCAGGGCCAAGAATTAAAAGTGGCAAAAATCAAGGCTAAATAATATTGTACGTATAGACCACATTTTGAAAAGAATAATGAATGCAATGGATTAAACTCATAAAATATATAAAATCCATGAATTAATAATTACACTAAAAAGAATCGGTCACCATTGAGAGTATGAGAGTGTCATTTATGCTGTCTTTCCTGTACGAACTGTACTCGGGAAAGCCAAAAAAGTTCATGAGGGAAAGTTTGTTTTTATAGACAAATTCCAGCCAATCACTTCAGAAGGAATGACAGAGCTAGAAGATCACCATCTGTGACATCCGACGGCATGCTGGCTCTAGGCTGCATCATTAGCCCATGCTCAGACCATTGGGTAGAAGGCTGATGGAGAACGCCAGCGTGGAGTGAGCAGACTGACACTCTCTGAACCCACTGTCAATGTTAGCTACCCCGGGACTTGGATGTGTGGTCTGTGCGCACACGCAGGCCTGCGGAGTGTGCGCACAGAGACAAGCACGGAGAAGGACAATGCTGGGCGAGCACGTTACTGGTGGGGCGGGAGTGTGTATGGTGGATTTGGATGGGGCAGTCCCAAAGTGCAAAGCTCTGTGTTTCTGTGCACAGGAAGAGGTGGAAGTCCCCAGAGCACGGAGGGTGGGCTCTGCTCAGAAAGCTCTACCTTGCTCCTCAGTGCAGCTTTCCCCATCATGGCCCTGGCTGCACAGACCACGTGCTGAATCTCAAGGCTCTACAACAGGAGGATGGGTCCCTGATACAAATGGTTAATGCTCAGAGCAGATACATTTTTGCAGGATTTTATTACAAAGTCTGCTTCACCAGGTGCTAGCACCACATGCAGGCCCTGTGGAGAGGAAAATCCCAGACAGATGGACCCCAGAGGGCGCCGGACAAAGGAGGGTGAGAAGGGAGGCCAGCTGGGGCCGCCAGGCGCTGGTTGACCAAACTGGCTCTCCAGGGCCTGTGGGGATTGAACCAGGTGTCCGCAAGCCGTGACAGAGGGTGCATTCTTACCCCATGTGTCCCCAGCGGCTAAGTGTACAGGCTGGAGAAGACAGAATCAAGGGAGCGGGGCTGCTCCTGGTATAAGAAAATGCCCACCAAGGACTGTGTCTGCTCGGGATGGACCCGAAGACAGGTGAGCAAAGAATTACAGCAGAGAACGAAGGGGTGGTAAGCAGGGTGGGTGACTGCTTCAGAGAGGAGGACGAGGCTACAGGAACACCACTGGTGATCACACAATTTTACCGCCATGTGTGCCTTCCGTGGAGGAGGTGTGAGTGGGCCCCACCATCACTGTCCCCACAAAGAAAAGGGGACAGCTAGCACTTGGCGTCATCTGAGGGTGACGGCTGGGGAATTGTTAATCAGCACTATAAATCATATAAAGCTCACCATTTAAACCATTTTTATGTGTTCAGTTCAGTGCCATTAAGCACATCCACACTGTTATGCAACCATCACTCCATCCATCTTCAGAACTTTTTGTCTTCCCTAAGTGAAGCTCTGTCCGTGTTGAACACTAACTCCCCCTCCCCATTCCCCAGCCCCTGGCAACCACTATTCTACTTAAGATTTAATTTTAAGATTTAAAACAAAGTGAATATTGGTGAATTAACCCTTTTGGTACCTATTTTTACGAACCAGTGTTCCTTATTACAGGAATATTTATCATTTAATATGGGAGTTCCTCAGGGGAACAAACCTGTAGTAAATCCCCTTGAAGGTGTGGAGAGGGCACCTGTCCTGAACGGCATTGTTGCTCCTCTGTTTCCACGGACAGACAATGGCTCAGGGTGAGTGGTCCAAGAGGCTGTGCGTCACACTGCAGATTACAGAGATTTAGGATGAGGGGGTGAGTCCTTCTAAGCTGATGGAAGGTGCACGGCGGGGCACAGTGGTGTCCTGCAGGAGATGCCACGGCATTGCTTTAATGTGGCCCTTCACTGCCTGGACCTGTTCCACCATGAGATGTCACCACCCACTCAAAGATCTCAAGCCCGGAAGATACTGACCCCAGATGTTTCTATCAGTGATTCCCAGCTGGCTAAGTGCTGGTGTGGCAGGCGGGTTGGAGCTATTCTGACTGCATGTGTATCCTTCTCCTTTCTCCCCAGCCCCCAAGATCCAGGAGCCATCTTAGGGTCCCACAGCGCCTGACGGGAGAGCCGTGCCCTTCAGGTGTGCTGGGCCCACGTGGGTAATCCCATCAACCTCCAAAATGTATAGGCTCGAGGCTTACCCAGGGCTCCAGGGGAATTAGAATACCAGTAAGCCTTCCAGTGGCATCGAGTGAAACTGAAGCCATGGATGGATCCCCCTCTAAGGAATTCCCCTGTTGTCCTGGCCAGGAAACGGGGTGTGGAATATTTGGCTATGACTCCAAAATGAAGGATCTGTGTTAAAGCAGCACTTGGCCCCTGCTCCCTGCTAGCATTCTGTGACAAGATCTCTGCTTGTCTGAATCTTCTGAAACGACTTGAGATAGTGTACATTCCAAGATATTAAGTTTAAGACTATTAAAAAAAAGAGAGAGAGATCTTTAGGGTGTCAAAACTGTCATTGTCTTACATGCTCTTTCCAGTTTAAAAAAAATCTCCTCTTAATAACATCTTTTTGTACTAACTTCTAGGAAAACAACTCCAAAGCAGTATGAGCAGTGCTTCTCAAATGTCCACACGTATGTGAATCACCTAGGGATCTTGTAAAAATGCGGATTCTGAATCAGCAGGTACAGTGCAGGGGCTGAGATTCTGCGTTTTAAAGAAGTTACCAGGCAAGACAGGCTACAATATTTGCAGGGTCCTGTGCAAGATGAAAATGCAAGGCCTCTTGTTTAAAAATTATTAAGAATTTCAACAGCAGAGCATTAGACCAGGGGGTGACTCTCCTAACTGCAGAGTCCTTCTGCATGTGGGGCCCTGTGGGCCTCCAGGTCACACGCCCTCCAGGTGATGCTGATGGCTGCAAAGGAGCAAGGCTATCCCTGTGCGCAACACAAGGAAGTCTCCCTCCACCACTGTTCCTTAGAGTTGAGGTTCACCATATGGCGGCTCTGACTTGAATTCCATCAAGAGGAGTTAGTTCCTCAAGCCCCCAAAATCTCGCATTGTAAGGTGGTCTAGCGATGAGAAGCTTTGGGTATTCAATAATGCAGAGATGGTATGAGGTCCAGATCTATTTATGTCTGTCCTCAGAATTTAATGACTTGGTGAGATGACAAATCAGTGCTTCGTAAACTACAGGACACTGTACAAATATTGGCACGTCTGCTGTAAGATGCCTTGGACTTTTAACTCGGTGAGACTAGCATGAATAAAAACGCTGGTGCTTTCCTAATGTCAGCCTCTAAGTTCAAGCCAGCTCTGCCATTTTAGATAGCTGGAATTTAATTCAAGTGAATATGAAATCATGCCTGAAGGAAGGGTGCAGAGAGAGAGGAAACAGGGCAGGGGAAGAGATCACAATGAGGGACCTCAGTGCTTTCCCAGAGGCGCTGAAATGGGAAATAATTAACCTTTGGAAAGCCTGTGAGGTGACTTGGTATTTTCCCACCCCGCCAAGGCTGAAAGGTTAATTAATTTGCCCTGCAAGGAAGAGCTAGGCCTAAAATTTAGAAGCACTGGCTGGATGCCCCATGCTCCCCCTTCTGAGCAGGAGTCAGATGGGAGGGTGCTCTCTCCGTGGGGGGTCACCCACCCGCAGGGACAGAGCTTACCCTACCCTCTGCCCTCATCCCCCACATCACTCCCAGGGTCCACCCAAAGGTGCCCCTGTGGTCTTCTGCCACGGTGCCTTCTGGGGCCTGCCTGGGGGCCCACCTGTCTTCCCTCTGGCTGGGGACCTGGGGACATGAGTTGGTTCCACCCTGGGGCTGGTGTTATTTTCTGGCTGTGGTCTGTTAGGGTTGCTACCCTCCCTTGCAGACATGGGAATTCCTAGAGGAAGTGCCCGTTTACCAGGGAAGAGGCCTCGCCGCCCAGGCCAGCTGGCTCTGCCCTGGCAGCCCTGCCAGGATCTGTGCTCCCTGCCCAAAAGGAGGCCCCCGAGGTGAAGGACTCTGTCAGAACTTGCTCTTCTGTGAACAATTAGTGCTCTGGCTGCCAGTGGAGTTAAATGTGGTACTTGAGTCCTTGCCTCACCTGGAGTTGGAAAAAGAACTCTCCATTTCCTCCTCTGGTCTTTCAACAACTATGATTTTCCACCTTGGCTGCACAATTTAATCACCTGGGGTGCTTTAAAAAATACTAATGTAGGTCCTGCCCCAGGCCAGTTAAATCAGAATTCCTCAGGGTGCGACCGCGGCATCAGCATTTTTTAATACTCCCCAAATGGTCTCACGTGTAGCAGGGGTCGAGAACCGCTGCGGGGAAAACACACCAGCAGCCCCGACGGTGCAGAGCCCATCAAATGTGCGCGTCTAATGCTTGTTTAGGGCTCGTCTCAACTGCACTTCCCTCCCGGGAGCAGCTATTCTCAGGCTCCCTAGTCTGACTGACCCCTGACTCTCCGTGCACAAGGTCCAGCCCCCAGTGCACCTAGTCCCTCTCCAGAGCCCCAGCTGACCCCACCCCACCTCCTGTCCCAGCCTGTGCTCTGGTTCCTGGAGCATCAGAAGCACCATGTGGGCTCTGCACACAGCCAACCCCACAGCTCTCGTCATCAGGCCCTTTCCCTCCCCTCTCCAGCCAAAACACAGACACACACTTTGCCCCTGGGTCTCTGACAACGTGGGCGTGCCCAGCCCAGGGTTCTTGTCACCCCCAATGTCAGCAGGAACGCAGGCTGGAGCCGGGATGGTGGAGCCGGGATGGTGGGAAGAACAAACAGCACCTCCAGGGTGGGGCCCTGGCCTCGTTCCTGTTGCCCACTGGCTGCTCCTGACCCATCTCTGGAAGGGGCGTGTGCACGAGCTGTCGAGGGGGTGAGAGATGCTATGAGGATGTTTCCGGTCTCCTGCACAAAGCCTCAGACCCTGGGTATCACCCTCCGGTCCTGTCCATCCCTGGGCTCCATGGCTCCAGTGCACCACTGCCAGTGACACCCACACCAACCAGCACAAGTTCTAGGAGCAACAGTCATCCGAGTGGTGCAGACTCAGCCAAGTGAGCTCGGACACGGGCAATTCGGGAATTACAGATCCAAGTACACGAGAGCACTCCGATGGCTGGGCCTCCTGGCTCCCACAGTGTTCCCTCCCAGTGTTGCTGACAGCAGTCAAAGTATTGTCACAGGAGGGCCTTGGAGAGGCCCTCTTGTGGGTTGAATTGTGTCCCCCACAAATTCCTATGGCCAAGTCCTAACCCTCAGCACTTCAGAACGTGACCTTTCTTAGAAATAGGGCTAGTGCAGATGTAGTTAGTTAAGATGGGGTCATGCTGTGGGCCCTTAGTCTGATACACCTCATTTCAGATTTCTAGACTCCGGAGGAGTTTCTGCTGTTTTAAGCCACCTGGCTTGTGGTGCTTTATCATGGCAATACTAGAAATGAAGACAAGAGGTGAACTCAGGCCTGGGTTTTTCATCGTTTCTCCTCTGAGTGAGTTTCTACAGGTTGGGCTGCTTGCAGGTGTAAATAACCAAAACCCAATCTAATTGGGTTAAACAACAAAGAGGATTTATTCTAAATCTCAAGCTGCTTGATAAAAAGAGAGATGCACACTGACAGGAACCATCAGACGAGGCTAGGAGCTCAGAGAATGACAGGCGGGCACGTGTATTGCTGGGCTTGGGGGCAGGGTATAGCTTCATGGTCTCAGACAGCAGACTCTTTCCCCTAAACGTGAATTCAGCTACTTCATGGTTTCCCTAAAACAAAACCGTTCTTTACACTTGTGTACTGGAAGCGGATTCTGCACTGGAGTCAGCCTCAAAAATGACCAGGTTTAGCCTCTAGGTGGAGGCAGAGCATTCCTCAACATGAACTCACCACAGAGCTGTAAAAATGACAAATTCTCATGAGTCCAGACACCGGATATCCCAGCCCTGCACACCTGGGTGCTGTTAGAGGGAGAACCACAGGCTCTTGCTTGAGTTTCTCCCTCTAGGGAACAAAAGCCACGACGAGTGCTGGACACTTGGCTCCATCCTGCGGGCACGTGCTATGTGCTGATCAATGCTTTTGCCACCTGGGAGTGTGCTGTTCTGAGAGGTTCCACATCTACAGGGAACAATAAGGCGATTCATTTTTATCTTTAAAGCTTCAGTATTTAACATACATCCTATCAATATTGCCTTTTGTCCCCAGCTCTTGACTCTAATATTTAATTGTAATGTATTATAGTTGCAGCAAGTTGAATCAATTAAGATTGAAAAATGAGATGTTAAAAAAAAGTGGAAAAACATATCCTTTGTGGTCAATATTAATCTTTCAGAGTTTTTTTTTTCTTTTTTTTTTTTCTGTAAGGAAGCCTGCCAAGAGTGGGGAAGACAATGAGGATAGAAAGTGATTCACTGAATCAGCAGCTTCAGAGAGGTCAGAAGGAGGCAGAACTGGCCCTTGTATTTGGCAAAGAGAAGAGAGTCAAGAGGTTGGCTGGAGGCCTCCGGAAACGTATCCTGTGAGACGCAGAGAGGAGTGTGTGTGACCACGGGGTGGTCAGGAGGCTGGGGTTGGGCGCCATGCTCCTGAGGAGGGAGGGGCGCTCCCAGTCTCCTAGGACGTGACCCCCGCTGGCTCCAAAGGGAAGGGCCCCTTTCCTTTCCTAGAAATCAATGTTCTCTTTGTGTCAACAACCTCTCCAAGACCTTGATATTCTCCACCTGCTACCCTTGTGCTTGGGTTGTCCCAGAAGTGACTTTTCTCTTTTTTTTTTTTTTTTAACATTTTTTATTGATTTATAATCACTTTACAATGTTGTGTCAAATTCCAGTGTTCAGCACAATTTTTCAGTCATTCATGGACATATACACACTCATTGTCACATTTTTTTCTCTGTGAGTTATCATAACATTTTGTGTATATTTCCCTATGAGAAGTGACCTTTCTGTTAGAACCTCCTCAGTAAGAGGACAGGACCCATGGGTCACCGACATGGGGCCCCTGGCACTTAGTTCATCAGACGAAGAAAGCTGAGGCTAGAAGATGCTGTCAAAACAAAATCTCCCTAGGCTTCTCCAACAGTCATGTCCTAGAATTGCCCCAACCCCTCAGGCCACCACTCCAGACCTTCAAACAAATACCTCTGTGAAGGAGGAGGAAGTCATTTACACATCCACTCGACATTAGTTACTGTCACATGCCTGCTGCGGGCTTGGTACTCTTGGTCACGTTTGGGACACCTCATGAAGATGGACAAGTTTCTACTCTCATGAAGCTTACAACCTAATGAAAGAACAATGAACCAAGATATAAACAAACTCGTTTCAGATACTGACAAATGATATGAAGAAATTAAAATGCAGCGATGTAGTGTAGGGTGACTCCGAAGGGGCCACCTTAGTTTGGGGTGGTCAAAGAGGTGACATCTAAGTGGAGATCAGAACAGAGAACGAGGCAAACATGAGACCAGCTAAGGAAGAGTGTCAGGAGCAGGGCGAGCTACCCCGATGGATATAACCAGGAGGATGCTCATCTTGTGCAGTGGGAAGGAAGCCAGGGTGACATGACTGGTGACTCTCAATGGATGACTCTGTGCCCCAGGGGATACTAGACAATGTCTGGAGACATTTTTGTTGCCACAGTGTGGGAGGGTGCTCCTGGCAACTAGTGGGGAGGGGTGGACATGACTCTAAACATCCTACAATGCACAGGACAACTGCCCATGATGAAGAATTATCTGGATCAAAATGTCACTGGTGCTGAGGTTAGAGGGTAAACACGAAGGTGAGAGTGGCAAAGCTGGGCAGGGAGGCTGTCGGGCCATATCAGGCTGTGCATCCTCACAAGGAGCTGGGGTCACTCTAGAATGATGGAGTCCACTGGAGGCTTCTCCTCTGGGGCCTGGCTTGGTCTTCTATATTTTGAACTGATGGTCCTGGTGGAAATTGATGGAGGTGGTACCACAATAGAACCTCATACAGAAGCCCGAATGAGAGGCGAGGGTGGCTTGGACAAGCACGGAAGACGCACTGATGTGGGTGGTTTGGGATGCATTCTCAAGATGAAACAGACAGTTCTGTTGGTGAACTAGCTTGCGTGGAGTGGTGAGGGAAAGGTGAATCAAGCATGGTTCCTGATTTCCGCTGGAGCAACTGGATGGTTACTTGTAACATTTTTGTAATGAGAAAGACTAAGGGAGGATTTGTTTGGGGTAGAAGCCCAGAAGTTCTGTTTTTGGATGGGATGAATTTGTGACAATTATTAAACATCCACATGCAGGGATACAGCAGACAGTGGGCGATCATCATACAGATGGTATTTAAAGTAGACAAAATACACTAAAATCTGCCAACAGCGTGCCAGTTTATTTTAGACTACTTAAACGATAATAGTCAACCTAATATCAAAGGAAAAAAGAGGAAAATTATTTCCTTTTGCAGTTTGCATAGAAAAAGTTAGTTAAGCTCTAATGATATATGATTCTTAGATGAATAATTTTTTTAAAGAGGCAGGGCAAATGTAACCTAAGAAGATATTGACAAATGCAGAATGATCCAGCAAAAGTAAAGAATCAGGGCACAGAGAACTTGAACTTCTGGCTGGTGCTCCAGCGTCACATTCCTGAAACAATAGTTCCCCTGGTGGGGATGCTGTTACCCCACTTCTCCACAAGTCACCTCCCAAACATCCCCAAGGACCAGTGAGGTAGATGCCCCTCTGTGAAGCTGCCTCTGCTCCTGACCTAAGTGGCTGCTCTTTTCTGTGCATCTGAGACACTTGAAATCAAGTCGTTCCCATGAGCCAGGCCTGTGCTGATGCTGCACCCTCTCCCCGAGTCCTACGACTGTGGACTATGAACCCCAGTTTGCAGACCAAGTAGCTAAAGTGCTGAGAGGTTAAATTGCCTACGTCACCCAGCTAGTCAGAGGCAGAGCCAGGATTTGAACTCAGGGCTGTCCACTCCAGAACTCCTGCTCCTATTGTTTCTTCAATGATTTTCTCCTCCACTAGACTGTCAAGTCCTTGAAGGACAAAAATAAGCCAAACCGAGTTCACGGCAAACACCACGTGTCCTAGGTTTGCAAAGTGCCATATATCTGGAAGTAGTCTTGACATTAGAAATCCTGCCATGGAATCACAGCTACAAATGTCAGTCTCTAGGTATTCACAACCCAGGCCACTGAAATCTGCTGTCAAACACCAGCCACTAAAGGAACACTTCATAGAGAGAAAAAGTAAAATCTTGATTTCTCCTCTCAAAGCTGAGATGTTTAAGTCTTTAAAACATCAGCCCAAATGTGTATCAGAATTTTCTCTTTACTGAATTTCCTTTCTTTTTCCAGGAAGGAAAAAAACACATCACTTTTTCCTTTTGTAGCAGGTGCTCTGACCTCATCACTGTCCTCCCTCAGGCAACACTGCCCCAACCCACCGATCTTCACCGACCTTCCCCCCCTGGGGCTGAATTTACTCCACCTCTGGAAACCAAGGCACATCCTCTTACATTGCAGAGAGTAACAGCTTAGTTCCCCATCTCTTGCTCCAACTGTTCATAAGTTTTAATTGGGATAATAGCAAAGATGTTCACTGCAGTGTTCTTTACAATGGCAAAAAGCTAGAAACCATCCAAATGACCACCATTATTGATATATTTGCTCAAATGATGCTACATTCACCTGACAAAATACTACCAGCTTTTAAAAATGTTTACTAAGAATTTTTATTAACAATGGAAGATGCTCAAAACATAAGGGGAAAAAAGGATATTGAATATAACATAATCACAATGTGCATTGTTAAAAAGAAGTGCTTAGACACCAAACCTGGTAGAAACCAACCAAACAATGGCAACATGTTAATGAAATCATAGGTCATCTTTATTTTCCTCATTAAGGTTCCTAACTTTTCCACCTTTTGTGTGTGCATTATTTTATAGTTAGAAAAAAAAGACATTATTGGTTATATTTTAAAATGGGTCTGTGGCTTCTGGGGTGAGAGAAGGCTTTGTTCCATTCCTGGCACTTTTATAAAGACAGTCATTTCCAGTGCGGCAAAGGAAGGGTACCAATTAAAAAACCCACAAGGTCTTTGCAAAGTCGGCATGTTCTTTCATGCATAAAAATATGTTGAAAGCGTATAATGTGCCAGGTGCAGGGCAAACCCTGAGGTACAGATGTGAGTAAGGCAAGGTCTCTCCTTCAAGGAGCTTACCCATTTGATGAGAGGTGTCCATTTAAAATCTTAGAATGAGAAAAGAATGTGTAGGCAAAGGTGGAACCAACTCCTTAAAAATGAATACTTTCCTTTTATCATCATTTTTAAACCTATCTAGTGATTTAAACAATCAACCAAATGTAAAAGAGTGAACACCTAAATGAGAGAGCGTTTCAAATATATTCTGCAAACCTGCCGACCACCTCCTGGAAGTCTGGCTGTAACCCTTCCTTTCCCTCTCCCGGGCACTCCATAGGAAGGTAATGCTCTCCAGGGCAGCCCCACTCCCCGGGGGCAGCAAGGCCACAATTCTGTGATCCACAGACACCAAAACAAAACAAAACAAAAAAACCCCAAAACCCAAAGTCCTCTTCCTTTTCTTTTTAAGCTAAATTTTGCAAAATCAGATCCATCTAGTATGAAATGGTCCCAAACCACCCGAAGTGCTGACAATCCCTGAAGCACTCCCAGGGAAACAGGCAGTTAAACGCAGTGGAAAACTCAAGCTGTTGTTTGATTAAAGGATTAATCAGGGGGGATTAATCTCCTACTATAGTGCTGTCCTGGGAGCAGTGAATGACAGAGCTGGAAAGGACCCAAGGTCGCCGTGTCCACAGTCTTCCTGTTACAAAACGGAGGGCCAGAGCCCGAGGGACTTGCTCAAATTCCCACTGTTGGGTCAGAGGCAGCAGGGCGGGGGCTCTTATTCACGGAGGGCTCTGTCCCAAGGGCTGCGAACTTTTACCTCTCGGTGAGAAATAAAATTGGGGCGTGTGTGTGTGTGTGTGTGTGTGTGTGTGTGTACATGAACCACATGGTGAAGATGGTCTCAGCCACAAAGTGGTTAAACAATGGTGATAAAAGACCATTCAGGAGCCAGCCAGCCTGCTCTGACACCTCCTGGCAGTGACCTGACCTCAGGCTGATCATTGGAATCCACTGAGCCTCCACATCTTGGGTAAATTCTAAGTCGTCACTTCCCAGTGCTCTTGTCAAGATGAAGACCACCACACAGGTGAAGCAGTGTCTGACACTTATTTAAAACAGCGCACGAACGTTAACTCTTACAACTTTCAGGAATGCCAACAAACAAAAAGAGAAGTTCTGATATTTTCTTCCCACACCCGCCGGTTCCTCTGGCGTATCCGAGGGCTAAACGCAACCCCCTGGGGAGACCACAGTGTCCTCCACTCTCCCTCCTCAGCCGGCAGAAGCCAGAAACGCCTCTCTTCACAAGGCTTTGTGCGGGTGGCACTGGTGTCCCTCTGGCGCCAGCTTTGCCCCCACACCTTCCCCACACCTTCCCCTGGGGCCCTGCAATGGCTCCTCGTGGAAGCTTATTCAATCAGGCCACATCTATTTCATCTGCTGAGAAGAGTCCTGCTCCCTGAGAAAACCCCCAAAGGGTGCCTGTTCCAATTTGTCTTTGCTCGTGAAGAGTGACATGAAAGCAGTAGGCTCCCCAGGGCTGCCCACTGTGGTGACAATGGCAGAGATTCATTAAAGGCATAAATCAGCTCATTATCCAGACTGTAGTCTCCACTTGGTTTTGGGTAATTTTCTTGATATTTATTGATCCTGGAGGATGGGCAATGGCCTGTCCTGGGCCAAATAAGCAATTCAAAAGAGAGATACACATAGGCAACTAGAGTCAATTTCTATTAATAACATACAATGTAAAAGAAACGGAAAAGAAATTATATATGTATAACCAAATCAATTTTCTGTACACCTGACACCAACACTGTAAATCAACTACATTTCAATAAGAAACGTTCAAAAAAAGAGAGACAGCAAATGCCTGACCACGGCCAAAATTTCCGTTCCTTGGCAATTCACAAACACACCCTGGAACAGAAAGTGAAGCCTGGAATCTGCGGGTAGGTGGCCGGCTCACCAGGCGCTTCTTCCAGGTCCAAGGAACTCTACCTAGTAAGTTGAACCAGAGGAAGCTGTGGCTATGTACTCACTGTTTAGTCTACCCAAACAGCTGAAAACAATTCCACCTCTTACCTGTACAACGCCAGGGCTCAAGCAGCAAAGGAGTCTGTCCACGCAGAAAGGAAGGGAGTCTCTGCAGACGAGCGAAACCGCAGTGCCCCATGCAGCCTGCCAGTTCTTGCCAATAACTGAATTTTACAAGTCATGTTAACCAATCCAGGGAGGAAATTAATACTTTGTTGACCATCAGACATTTCAAAATTCATAGTTAGTTCTGGTTTTGACTGTCAGAGAGACGGCCACAGCAGTAGCACGTGACACACTGGAATTTATTTGTCATAACCCACTGTAAAATAGAAGCAGAGGAGGAAATAAATGAATTCACATGTCCAAAGCCACCCCAAGGAAGCCTGGATTCCAGTCCTGTCTTAAGAAGCATGTCTCTGTCCTCTCAGTCTCCTGGGCCCAGGCAGGAAGCGGAGGCTCACACCGGCCAGAACGGAGCTGACATCCCGGGGAGTGAGGGTGACGGCCCTACACTTCTGGTGATTTTCCTCCTCCCGCCGCCGCCCACACCCCTCAGCCCGAGGGGCCTGGAGAAAAGCGACTTGCTGTCCAGTGAAGACCGAGTCCCCGTGCTGCTCAAAAGCCACCTTGGCCCGCCCCGACTCAGAGACAGACAGCGCTGGGCTCCTCGAACCTCAGTCACAGGCACAGACTCTGAATCAAAACCCTGGGCTCCGCGTGTAACCCGTGGGAGACGACTTACGGAGACACTGCTTCCAAATGTTTGAAATCAGGCGGATGGGAATTTCCGTCCCTCATCGGGTGGACATTCCAGGTGTGTCTGTTGCGTGGCTGCGACTAGAGGGAAATGCGTGGATGGGGCCCAGAGGCCGCGGTGAAGCCGCAGAGCTGTGTTAGGGGGCTGGAGGGCCGAGGCGGGCGGAGAGGTTGAGGAAACGATTTAGTAAGGACCTGCCTTGTGCCAGCCTCCTGGGAGACATGACCTTGTCTCGCATCCCCTGGCCTTGGCCGACGTCTGCGGCCTGGTCTCACTCCCTCCGGCCCCAGTCGCGGAGCGCTAACCACACTGGCCCCCGGAGGGCGCAAGACTGGCAGCGCGGCACAGTCCCGCAGGGCGGTCCCTGCGGTCTCTCGCGGGAGTTTGGGAAGACACACTGAGCATGCGCAGCCCTGCCCTCGCCACGCCCTCTCCGGAGCCGCGTTCTCAGCTGCATCGCCAGGGGGCGCTCTGCTCAGAGCAAGGAGGAGGGCTACCTCCGCCCAGCAGGGCTGGGGGCACGTCTGGCAGAGGATGGGGTTAAAGAGTCGAAAGTCTACTCACTCAGTGACACAAACCACATTCTCTGCTGCCAGCTTTTAGTAAAGGTGACCTCTTTGCCCCTTCTGCTTATTTCTGTCTTATTTCGCCTTTGGTTCGGAACCAGGGCAAGGAAGAGGGATGCTATTACGGGCCACTCCCCCAACATACCAACACTCGCCCTCCTCCCAGGGCTTGGTCCTTGCACTTTCCTCTGCTTGAAAAATTCTTTTCCTCCAGATCCTAACTTGCCTTCTTTTCAATTAGGTTTTATGTCAAATATTCTTGATTCCATTTCCCTCTTCTGTTTTCTTCATACTTTTTGTTCACATCTGAAATAATCATGTTCATTTTTAAAGAGTTTATTCATTGTCCAGCTTCTCCATCAGGAGGGTTTAGGAAGTAGAACTGACAGGACTTGGTGGCCAACGACAGGTTCTACCAGCGTCGGGCTTGCATGCAGTGCAGGTTTGTGTTGCCTGAGTCCTGTGGAAGGGAGGTGTCCAGAAGGCAGTGTGGACAAGAGGGGACAATGAGGGCCCCCAAGATGAGCCTTGAGTGAGAGCGAGAGGCGGGGGAGGAGCACAGGGTCCAACTCTTAGGGTCCAGCAGAAAAGCCTGCAAAATGTGGCCGAAGGCCGCCTTATGAAGCCAGCTCAAAGGCAAAGAGGGACGGGGTTTAAAACGGAGAGTCTGAACAAAGAAGTCATCCGCTGTGGCAAACGCGGCATCACTGTCACTGGAAGTGCCCCTCCCCTGCCCACGCCACTGTGACCATGGTGACTTTATTTTGTGTTCAAGATTTATTCCTGGCTTACAGGGCAATTCCAATTAAGTGGAAAACTGATTTAAGACCCTCCAAATGTTAACTGCAAAGCAGTTTTCTTAAAGACTCAGAAAAGCAAATGACCTGTAACTGCGTTCACAGAAAGACAACATCTGGAGGTGCACCATTTGGGAAAATGATCTGAGTTGCCATTTCAGCTCTCTTCCAGTAGATAAGATTAGGAATTATGGGGAAGTACAGTTTATTGGAGTAAGACCTAAGAAATAGGAACGACTAGAAAGCACTTGAAACTTCAGTCTGAAGCCAGTTTTACTGCCACAGCTTTAGAAAAAGAAAGGAATGACAATGGGAGCAATTCTAGTCATAAGCACATGAGAGAAAATTCTCCAAGTGTTCTGCTGTTCCACATTTGAACAGGATAGAACATTCTGTTTCTGATTTAGAAGAAAAGGAAGGGACTAATGAACCAGAGCCCAACAAAAGCAGTGCTTGTTTATGGGTCCTTAAATTCAGGGCAGGGGAGAGTGTGGCTTTCTACTTTACCACATGGCCTGGAGAACGCAAGGCAGCCTTGGGGACCCCTTGGCCCCTTTCCTCCTGTCAAGGATTCAACGTTAGACTTCTAGAAGGGAGGGAACAACACGGAGAGCCTGTAGTCTGCCCTTTACTGGCTTAGACCATGACCTCATGAGGTCAATGCAGCCACCATTGCACCAAGACCCACTGCATTTGCGGTCCCGTGCAGATGACCCAAAACTGGACACAGTGACGGCTCTGCACTGCTGTCTCCCGAATGTGTAGAGTGAATGGACGTGGTGACTAGGGTGGGTGTGACGTGGTCACGGAGCTTGCTTCCTATCATTAGCCCAAAGCTTTATCTGCTAACTAGATGTAGTTCCTACTTCCAAACAGGGCAGTGAGTTTGCCAGCTAAGTCAGAACCTGGTTGCAATTCTGCTAAGGGTCGGGGTGGGGGACCAACCCTTAGAGCTATCTTTCAAATACACAGCAAAAAGGCCCAGTTAACAACAGGCGAACAAAACAGTGAAACAGAGTTTGCACCAACTCCTTTGCACAAAATGCATTTTGGGGGATGAATGGAAAGAAAATGAAATTCAATGGCCAGAAGTGAGACAAGCCTATTTTCTCTGCCATTACCTCATCTCTCCTGTTAACAGTTCCAACAGATGTTTCTCTAGTTTTTAATTTAAAAAGGTACTTTCTCTGTGTTACCAAGTATTTTCCATCTGACCATCCTTAGTTCTTCATTTACAACAATGACAATACTTCCACTTACATAAGGCTTTACTATCTACAAATTACTTCGGTTACATTACCTGGGGAGGTAGGGAGGGCAGATACCCCAACACCCACACTTTACAGAAATTCTATCACCTGATGTGTTGAGGTGAATTCAGAATGCCTTCTGATGAGTGTTCACATAGGCGTTAACAGGATTAAGTGGGAGATTGTTCTTTTTCTCTCCACTGGGCGGTGCCAGCAATGAGCTGACTCAGATGTTGTCCTGTAGATACAAAGCATATTATAGATTTTTATGTATTTATTTTTCATCATGGGGAATGGAGAATTAGATGGCTATGGAGATTGACTTCCTCTCTCCCAGGTCGATGCTGTCATTCTGGTTACACCTTGACACGTCTGCATGTCAGTCTCCCACGGAAAAACAGTGCCCATCACAGGAATAAGTCATCAGTTGTACCATCTTACAAAGCAGACTTCCATGAGTGCAATAATAATAGTTTAATGCAGATTCTCTCCCTACTTCATAGAGCTTGAGATTGCTCCCTGTCATGTGTCTAGGAAAATAATAAGTAACTGAAACCTTGTTTCTTCTGGAAGAGTGGAAGAAAGATAAAGAACAAATTCTGCCCATTTCTGCCCAAAATCTAATCTCACCAGCAGGTGGTGCTGTGACAAAAGCAATCAAGAGAAACCAGGTCAGTCAGGTTGGGTGTCTGGGCTCAGGAGACTGGCCGTGGTGCCCTCTGGAAAGCCAGATTTGGGCACACACATGGCGGCATGTGGCTGATCCAACACCAAACAACTTCCAGGGTCCTCAGTAGGGAGCTTAGAGTTTATCGGCAAGGCTGCAAGCCTTGTCAGAGCTTCGAAGCTTCTGCTCCAACCTCTTCCCCATCCACCCCGCCAACCCCTTGCCAGGTGGCTGGCTTTCCCAGCAGGAAGGAGGGAATGTAGATGGAGGATGTCCTCCTCCCTCATACTCACTCTGGAGATTCCAGCTTCAGGGTCTTCAAATATTAAGCACTTTACACTCTTATAAGCTGTCCCACGTACAGTATCAGATGCTACCCTGATGAGCAGAAGTGACAAGAAACTGCTGGAAGGCCCCTATGCAAGAGTAAGGAGGCCTACTAGTAGGTTTCCACCTCTTTAGCTGCTTAATACGTGCTCACCTGCTACTTCTCATCCACATGCCCATTTATCCCAAGCTCCCAAGGGGTAAAGTTTCATCCTTTGACTCCACAGTACATTATATTAGGCATGTGCTCATTGTGAATTCACGATCTGATAAACTGAGGAGCAAGCACTGGCTGGGCTGGCGGACTGAAGAAAACAACGAGCCCGTGCCCCTTGTCTCAAACAGCCGCCCAAGTCAGGACAGGAGGGAAGTCCCCACAGGAGACTTGCTGGTCCCTGTGGCGGGCCCTGGCACAAGCAGCTGCTGTGGGGCCCATGGCGAGCGCCTCACATCGTTGCTGCCTTAGTTGGCCACACTCAGGGAAGAAGTGCTGAGTCCTCTGGAAGTGAACCAGACCCACTCTGACAGTCTGGGTAGGTCCCACCCAAGGCGACAGGTGAGCCCTGCCCATGGGGATTCAAGAACTGAGGAAGTCGCAGGTCCATCCCAGATCTTCTGTAGTGACTAAGGCACTGGTGTGCAAACCCAGAACCTTCCAAGTCTGCTCCGATCCACCTGGAGCAGAGCGAAGACTGAGGAGGGCAAGGTGCTGGTGAGTGGGGCTGGGCACAGGAATCCTGAGATGGTTTTGCTTCTGGTCTAGAGCAGAGAGCTCTGCCTGAGCTCAGTCTTCTTCCGCAGCCTTAGTGGCTTTTAAGGAGCACAGTGTATGAGTAGCCCGACGTGGAATGAAGAGAGGACATTACCAACACAAGGTGGGCCCACCAATCTGGCAGCCCAGTGAAGGGACGGACAGCCCATTGACGATTCTACAAGAAAGACTCATTACCATGTCTTGTCACTGAACCAGCCAGGTCCCACCTGGGGGCAGACTGGAAGAAGGGAGACCATTCTACCTGGGAAACTGGTCCACCTGAGATGGAAGACCAACAGCATCTTCAATACATGGCTCACAGGATGCAGGGGCACTGCAGTCTGTAATAGGCCAGTAAGTCAGCTAGGAGATGGGATTTCCTAGTGGGTCCCACTGCACCGACATTCTTTCTGCTAGTGGTAGAGTGAGACAATCAGCTCCTGATTTTCACTGTTCAGAGGTCTATTAACCTGTTCACGTGACTGAGGGGGCACTGAGAGGATTGGAAACAAACCTGGCTTTGTGGGAGGAGTCTTCCAGGGATCTCCTCTAACTAGTCCCCTTTTATCTATCCTTCATAATAACAACAAGAAATAGAAAGGCTGTAAGGTCAGCTATGTATATTGTTAACCATAGGGTTGATTTCACTACCTTCATGCAATGTAAGTTAACCTGTTGGGTATTTTCCTTTTAAAAAAAATAATCAAAGTCAGAAATACCTAACAACCCCAAAGTTACATGCATTTATTCCAAACTCAAGCTAAGTGTGATCGTCTGCAAGACACATCTGGCTCCTGAGACAAAAGCAGATGGGTGCAATGCTTGTAAATTTTATATTTATTATAACAAAAATTATGACATGTTCATTTGTGCATTCTGCTTTAATATAACTCTTGGTATGTAAATGATCTAACTGAACTCTATACAATCATGCTGATTGTGGCAGCAATAAGGAACACAATTAAAAAGTGTCTGCAAAAGTCAAGGGCTGGGTGGAAACAGGAGAGGAAGAAGAAGTTCAGAGGCCCCTCGGGTGCAGGGTCATTTCCACTGGCCTAAGATCCACCGTGTTTGAACAGCGATGCTCTTAGCTGCTTAGGCTCATCGTGTAATGCATGAAAAAGGGGGGGGGGGGGAGGTGGGCGTGGGCAGGAAGGCACATCAGAGGGGGCGGGGGGTCAGTTGTTCAGGCTGTGTCCCTTATGCCAAAACTACAAAACATCTGAAGCGTCACTATACAACACTGAGCTATTTACAGTAGAAATTTCTCAATCAACTGTTCTCTCAGAGAAAATTAGTGAATCCCAGTGACTTAAGTCACCTGACAGAGTAAAGCAACTCCTAGGAGTTAGTCTCCATATTCTACAAATGTCTATCATTTTCAAGACAAAAAAAAAAAAAAAAGGCCTTCCCCCCTGCCAAATACAGAATTACAATATTATTAAATCATTTAGCACTGGCAACCTGCCCTGCCTTCCAAACAAACAAAACAACAAAAAGCCATTTTAAAAAATATTACATTATCATTAACTGTTTCTCTGTAATATATTAAACCTTTTGTTCTTTGTCTTTACACATCTGATATGTTAGGGGAAGAAGTTAACAAATTTAAATCATATTGGTAAAGCATCACTAGAAGAAAAAGTGGTAATTATTTAAAAAGTGACCAACAGAAGGGGAACCCAGCGACTAGCTGCAAAGACAGGTGGGCAAAGCGTCTGGGGGAAGGGCGTGGAGTAAACCCCTGGTTTAATGTGAGCCTGGGAGACTCTTGCAACTCAGTCTTTCTTGGTTAGTTTATTTGTGAACTGCACTCGGGTGGGTCAGAGCGGTGTGTCACAGCAGTCTGGCAGCTGCTCGGCCTCGCACTGCCGCTGCGGCTGCTGTAGGTGTAGCTGGGACGGCGGCGGCGGCGGCTGCTGCTGCTGCTGGTGGTGTTTCATGATCTCCTTGACCTCCTCCTCCAGCTCTGGCGGAATGATGAACTGGTCATCAGGGTCCGGCTGAGCCGGGGCTGCGAAATAGCCGCCCGGCTTGCGGAGAGGCGCGTCCGTGGCCACCTCTATCACGTTGTGGCTCCTTTCCTGCGGCGCCACCGAGCCGTTAGGCCGCCGGCGCCCCATGGTCCCCACGGCGGCAAAGTCCGCCTTTCTGGGCAGACCCGGCTCGTCCTCGTTGGCGCTGATGACGATGCCCTCGTCGCTGGCCTCGGCCGGCACCTGGAGCAGGTGCTGCTGTCTCTCCTTTTCCTTGGCCCGGCTGCAGTGGATGTCCACCTCCACCTCCACCCGGCTGCCGTTGCTGAAGACGCCCTCGATCGGCTCTTCGTCGTCACTGTCGAGGCCGTTGTCGGAGAAGGCGCTGGAGAAAGTGGCGCTGGACAGCTGGCGCTGGAAGGAGTTGGACAGGCAGACGGGGTGGAGCGTGCAGCGCGGCTCGCTGGGGTAGGCGGGGCTGCTCTCGCTCAGGGCTCCCGGCGCGGGCTCGTCCGAGGCCGTGGACCCCACCTCGCTGCTCATCTCCGACGTGGAGAGCTCGCTGCTGATCTCCGAGGCCATGCCGCTGCTGGAGGACGGCACGCCCAGCCCGTCGGATGGCCGGTCCTTGATCACCATGCTGACGGACGGAGGGAAGATGCCGGGGCTGGGCGGCGGGACGGCCCCGCCGGCGCCGAGCTCGCAGCAGCAGAAGCTGTCCTCCGTGACGCTGAGCTGCACCACCACGGCGCTGATGCTGTCGTGGCAGCCGTAGCTCTGCGCCAGGGTGCACAGCTTCTTGGCGGCAGCCAGGGCGTCGGGCACGTTGCGCACGGCCCCCACCGCCTCCTCGATGGACAGGCTGTCCCACAAGCCCTTACTACCCAGGATGAAGAACTCGTCCTGCGGGGTCAGGGGCACGGACTGCACGTGGGGGCGGGGCACCACGCTGGGGTGGAGGAAGGTGTAGCCCAGGATGCGCGTGGACTCGGTCACTCCATTCACTTTGCCATCCTGGAAAAAGACGAGTTTCCAAACAGACATTAATGTGGAGCACATGTGGTAATTTGCAGCTTCCTTAGGGCCTCCTGTCCAGGGGACCCCAGGGAGAGTACTGTGGGGTCCACAGAGGGAGGGACTGCTCACCCTCTGGTGAGTGGTTAATGACCACCTGTCATCAGAAACTGGGCCAGAAACCCAGGCAGGTAAGGAGCCGGAGGGACAAATGGAAAGTATTTCAGTTATTCCCTTTACTGGGACCGTCTATCTAAAAGCAAGCCATCATCCAGCGGGACAAGCAACATGGCTTCTCCTGCGACCCACAGCCGTCCAGGGAGGAAGAGCCCTGCTGAATAAGCCAGTGCCAGGCAGACACCAGAGGCAGGGCTGGTTCAGGATGACGCCCCTAAACCGTCGTTCACTCTCCAAAGCACCAGGGAAGGAGTGTCTGAAGGTCCAGAAATGAGGAAAGAGACATTATTTTAAACTGAAGAAGGTTAAAAAAAAAATGGTGGAGAAAATCTTGGTGCGACTAGCTGAGTACAAAAGGACACATCGGAGAGGCTGATGCTAAAGGTGCCGTGCCCGCTCCTCTCACTTCCCTGAACTTGCTTCCCTGGTGGCAAATGGACAAGATGAAGCCTCCCTGTCAGTCCAGCTCACACCACTGAAGCTATGGATCAAAGTTTCAGACCCCGGGCCAGTAGAAAGGCCTTTACGCTGAAGCTGGAGGAGAGGAGGGGAGATGGCCCGTGGGGCTGCCCGGGTCTTTTCTCTTCAAGTTGGAGGCGCTCAGGTCCACCATGTGCAGCTACATGCCCCTAATTTTAACACCTTTTCCAGAGGGGGCTCCATTAGGACAAATGCAACTTTTAGGTGTGTCTGGGATAAGGTAATAGAGATGGTGTCATCATCTCCCTTGAAACAAGTGTTTCTTTCAGAGAATATCAATTTCCTTCCAACGTTACCCTCTTCCTTCATTTGGGAGTGCCTGCCCCAACTCCACACCCAACCCTGCCATGCCACACGTACAAGCAGGCAGCACGCTTAGAGGGAAAATTATTAAAATGGGCTTCAAACATGATTTTCAACTCCCTCAATTCTCCTAATATAATTTGTTCTCCCCCAAAGTGTGGAATTTGGCAAAAATTATCCTCGCTGTTCTGCTCTACCCTTTCGATCTCACCCCATCGAATCAATGGTTTCATGTATGGTGTGTGTTTTGGGGGCATAACCTCAAGGCAGAGAAATTTAAAAAACCAATGCAGCAATGCAGACAAAGTGAGGAAGGAGGAGGCAGAGGAAATGTCTGAAGCACAAACTGTGATGCATTTATGTAGCAGAAATGGTTAATCTTAGCATCGTGTAATGTTGAACACTGAATTCAACACATTTACTAATTTAATTCAGTCCTATCTTAGACTGTCTTTGCTCTCTGCATAGTGCTTAGCATCCATTTTAATGCTCTCTGCTCTTAGAACAGACAGGGACCTAAAATTGACACACAGACATACTCCTTCCCCCAGACTATCTTTCAGGCCCTTACAAGGCCTACCCGGAGTCAGCCTTTTTCTCTACTGAACTGCAAATGTTACCACTGTCTGTCTGAGCTGCAAGTGGTACATGGGTTTTACCAACAAGACAAGACTGGACACCTTCCGTGGGCAGATGTGTGTGTGGGGATGACTTCTGTACTCACATCGCTGCACCGGCACTCAGCAGGTGATCCACACTGCAGGATGAACTAGTTAACGCAGTGAAGCTCCCCGAGCCCACTTTGGAAGACGCGCTGTAACGAATCCTGTATAATACAGATGGACTCCAGGGTTTTTCACCAGTGGCATGCGTGACATTTTGGGCCAAATAATTCTTTGCTGTGGGGTTGCCTTGCACACTGTAGGATGTTTAGTGGCATCTCTGGCCTCTGCCTACTACAAGCCAAAAGCTCTCTCTACCCCAGCTGTGACAACAAAACTGTCTCCGGATGTTACCTAATGTCTTGTTGGGGGGAAATGGCCCCTGGTTGAGAACCACTCACTGCCTTACTCAAATGGAGCAGGAGGCATGAACCACAATAACTAGTTACATTTACACAGATAGGCACACTAACCTTGTAAGACAGGGCAGATACCTTACTATTCCTACTTTACAGATGAGGAAAACTGAGGCTTAGAGGTTTAAAGGTCATAGCCCGGAAGCGGCAGAGCTAGGGCAGGCGTTCCATCGGTGTGACTTCAGGGGTGGGGTCCTCGCCCACCACACCAGGCCTGCGCAGAGCGGCTGTGAGGGTCAGACAGGGTAACGACACGAAGTGCTTGGCACAGCCCCTGGCACGGAGAGGCCACTGACAAATGTTTTATTATTCTGAGCATTATAATGCGTTCAGATATAGCATACACGGACGTTGCTTTGTGACACTGTGGATTTGGAATTTTAATTTTAAACCAACTTCAAAGAATGCCCTTTGGAGAGAAATGCTCCCCAACAGCTGGTTCTGCCACGAGCCCGTCCTCCCCCATCCAGAGGAAAATCGCTCTTCCTCACCTCAGTGATGATGGCCTTGTGCTGTTTAATTCTCTTCAGTTCTTCTTCACAGCTCATGACGTACGATCTGGACAGAGGCAGAGGCTTCCCATTCCGACAGAGGACTGTTTGGCACTTGCCCACGTTAGCAGAGGTCAAGGTGAAAGGCCCTCCAGGGTCCACAGGGTCGTGCTTGATGTGACAAAGGACAGCAGCACCTCCAAGTTTCTGCCCAGCAGTTCCAAGCTTCCTGGAATCCGAAGAGAGGGGTAGAAACCCAAACCCAAGCCGTCACGTGTAGTTTTGGTCATGTGACAGGAAGGCTGCACTACGGGGCAGGGACAGGAGGGAAAACAGAACCTGGGGCTCCACTCGGCCTCTTTCACCAAAACAGGCACTGCTCAACTCGGGAAAAGGGCCTGAGGAATCCGACACACACGTCCACACAGAGAGATGTCTGCTCAGGCCTGGGGCGAGCGTCACTTGACCACTAAAAGCCCAGGAGTGGATGTGGAATAAAGGAGCCCTGATCCCGCTGCGTCTACCCTGCTACTCCCGTATCGGCGTCCTCCAGACACAGTGGGAATGACCACTCCTTTCCTCATCCACTAAGCCTCCTCTGCTCCCGGGAGCGGACAACTGCAGGGACCACGTAACAGGGGCCTCACACTACCCCCACCAACCAATCTCTCCCCTTCATAAGGATGTTTGCTGGTACGAGCGTTCAAGTATTGGACCATTCATGTTCTTGTCCTACACAGTGAAGGCTTTCTGGATCAATAATGCCTGTTTTAGAATATCCACAGAAAGGATATTCCAGCCATCAAGCTCCCAAGTGCTTTTACTCCCGACCAGTAGTCCACACACCAACTGAATACACAATGCATCTGCAAGTTGTGACCATCAGAAGGACCTAAGATCTCCTGTCACAAGCCCCACAGAGGGCAGTGCCTCTCAGACTCATCCTGAGTGGTACAGGAGCCAAGAAGGTTCAGACAGACAGACTCCTCTGTTAATAGGGCAGACCCTCAGGTCCGGTCAGCTCACATCACCTGTCTAGGTTACGCAAGGGGCAACACTAGTGATGGAAATCAGGGCTGCCTATCACACGCATTAGGATGTCGTGCTCAGAGAACATACAGTTCTCTCAAAGACTGAAAAGATCATCTCACATCCCATATCCCATTAACCAAATAGGGAAAATAAGAGGCATACGAAATGACCTGGAGATGGGCTGACAATTCGGGTCTCTAAACTCCAACTTCTGCACACCTATGATCGGACCTGGCTTTACGCCCTGCCAAGGAAGCACTACTTTCTCCGTGTCAAAGGCACAATGATTCCTCTCAGCAAAGCTAGAAATAGGGCGGCATTTGTGAGAAGTACAGCTAGCAATCAGAGTTTGAGGTTCTTAAGTTCTTAATTCATATCTGGTTCTTGAGGGTCTATAAAAAGCAGACCTCTTAGGGGTGTGTGAAGGGTGTGCGGGGGATGTACGTGTCTGTATGTATAAAATGTGTTTGCCTTTTTCCCCAAAACAAGATGGTGATCAAAACAGAAAAGCACACAGATGTGTAGACAGATGTGCATAGTAGGGCGGACACTGTCCGGAGTCCTACTGCCTGAGGTCCAGTTCTGGCTGCACCACCTTCTAGCTCTTAAAGTGATCTGCTTCACCTCTCTATACCTTGGTTTCTCATCAGTACAGCAAGGATTGTAACATTAACTATCTCACTGGGTAAAATGTATGGCATCAAGGTATTTAGAACAATGACTGATAAATAATATTAAGGACTCACTAAATATCAGCTATTATTGGTATCAATTATTAACTGTACACACCCATTGAGAATCCAAAAGACAGGTGAGTCGAGCAGCAAAGAACCTCACTGGGCCTGCCTCTACTGAGCTCTTCAAGAGTGTTCATGACTTAGGGGAATTTTAAAGGCTCCTCTGAACCAGCATTTCTCTAGCAGACACTTTCCACCCTCCTTGCAGAGATACTTCCTTTGGCAGATTATCAAGGGAGAGAAAAAGGAGAGAAAGAGAAAAGCTTGTCATTGTTCCCATGACCTTTAGAGCACTCTCCACTTCCTGGTCCCACAAAAGCAAGTGTCTACAGTACAATATTAATAGGCAACTCCTTTACAGCCTACAAAGCCTTTAAAGTGATAAAAGAGCGAGCAATTCTTTGAATGAGGGAATGCTTATAACACTCAGCCCCCAGAGTTACAAACAACATCCCACAACTTCCACAGTGATCAAAAACTCTAGGGAACGGCCCAGGATTCTACTAGCAACACCGTCTTGAATATTTAATGAGGGGGAAAAACAACATATGAAGAATTATTTAACTCCCAGCCTAAAATTTGATCATCTCAAGTTCATAAAGTTTGGCACTCTCTCAAATCAGTGGCAGTATTTCATAAGCTGAGATGGAAACAGTCCATTTCAAAGAGAAGTCCACACACCTGAAAGTCTAAAGAGTGTCTGGAGCTCACTGGTTTTGGGGTGGAGGGGAAGGAATGTGTCGTAAACAATCTGGTGAAAATCTGGAATCACGACAGGCCTGTGAGATCCAGTTCTAGGAGAAACTGAATTCCTGTCAGTGACTCAGTCTCCTGCAAAGTTGTCTGAACATCACTTTGCAACAGAACACAGTCCAGCCCTAATACTGGGCAAAACCAAATTGCCTGGATGCATCTTGAATAACCCATATTTAGCAACAGGCTTTTAGATTACGGGGCACCTGTTTTTCTAACTAGAGGGCAAACTCAAAGAAGAGGAAGAAAACACACAGTAGGTGCTCTAACACACAGTAGGTGCTCTGAGTCTTACCTTTGCATAACAATGAACGTATTGACCATGTACTCTTCCTCGTTTTTTGTTTTCTGCAGCTCTTCCGCCAAAATGTCACTCATGGTACACTGGAGAAGGTAGGGCACCTCCACGTTCCGGTCACCATCAAATACACCATACAGGGCCTCCCGGTTGTCACAGAAGTTATTCACTGACAGGGCTGCAACACACAACCTGCAAAGCAAGAATGCTTTTGTGCTAAGCCTCTTCATCTCTCCTTCTCCATGCCCGACACAACTGTGTTTTTTTCAGATTTGCTTAATCCAGGCTTGTCTTTTCCTTTGTGACTCTAGACAGATTAAGAACAGGTAAACTAATCCCAGCTAATTTATACCAACTAATTTCTGTAAGTGGAGAAAAATGATAAGCACATATTGTTGCTTCAAGGATTCCCCCACCCTTCTCCTCTGATGATTTTATTTTTAAATGGCAGGAAAGACAGTAAGAGGCATGGGAAATAATGCCAGATTATGAACACATATGTCCACATTCATTCACAAAACATTTATTAAGGAGAACTTCCACATGGAGCAAAAATGAAGTGACAGCTAAAACACTGCAAAATATTTAAGTATATAAAAACATATGAAAAGTCTCAAACAACTTTAAAAAAGGCAGCACAAAGTATAAACAACAGTACTGCGGCAGAAGACAATAAAGAGTGCAGGTCAGAGAGTGGGCCCGATGCCTGCTCAGCTTACTGCTGGGAAAAGTTCTGGGCTGCAGCACCGGGAGGAGAAACCCACGTGGAGCCTGGAGGTCTCCCTCAGTTGAGGCAGGATGAGGCAGGCAGAGGCCACAGGCAGAAGACTGGTGGCAGGACAGTTGCACAGCGCACTCTGGGGGCCCGCAGAGTCTCTCCACTTACTCAAACCACTTCCAAGTTACATAACTGTGTCCCATAAACTGTCTAAAATGAATAAAAGACTAAGGGAAAAATAAAAAGCTACGGCATGAGTAAGGGGTGAGATGACTTTAAAAACCCTAACACACAGGGAGCTGGCGTGTTCAAAAGAGAAGAGAGGCAGACAGAAAACAGTTTTGAAGAATTAATGGCTGAAAATATTTCAAATCTGATGAAAACTATAAACCTACAGACACAAGAAGCTCAACAAACAGTAAGCAAGAGCAAATGAAAAAACTTAACTGAGGTACATCAAAATCAAACTGTTGAAATCCAGGGATGGGGGGGGTGGGAATAGGAACAACACATCCTGCAGAGGAACAAAGGCACCAATGACAGCAGAGTTCTCATCAGAAACGATGCAGAAGACAGCAGAGCAACATCCTCACCGTACTGATAGGAAAAAACCTGTCAACCTGGATTTCTAAGCCAGTGAAGACAGCTTTCAAAAGTTAAGGTGCAAAAAAGACATTTTCAGACACAAAAATACAACTTTACCACCAAAGACAGGCACTATAAGAAATGTGAAAGGAAATACATGAAAGAGGAGAGATGATACCACCAGACGGAAGTCTGGATCTATATAAAAGAATGAAGTGTTTTAGAAATGACAAATAGGCGAGTAAACAGAAACATTTTATTTTTCTCATTTTTAAAATCACTTTAGAGCACAATGGGGATATCTGACCCCCAGGAGACACTGTGATTGTCACGACTCGGGGTGGTGATGATATCAGCGTCTAGTGGGTTGGGGCCAGGGGTGTTGCTAAACATCTTACAATGCACAGGATACCCCCTCCTTCCCCTGTCCCCCAACAACAAAGAATTGTCTGGCTCAAAATGTCAATAGTACTGAAGTTGAGAAACACTACTTTAGAAAATAACTGTTTCAAGTAAAAATTATAAGTGTATTCTGGGGTTTATAACAAGTAGAAGTAAAACATATGACAACAATAGCAAGACTAGGAAGAGGGGAAGTGGAAGTACAGATGGTAAGGTTCTTACAACATCTGTGACATGGTAGAACACTCCCTGAAGGCAACTGTAATTGACAAGTTAAAGGTTATACTCTAAACCCTAAACAAACCACACATGTACACACACAAGGTAGAATGGATAACAAATAAAGGAGACAAAATGGAATAAGAAATACTCAATCCAAAAGAATGAAGAAAAAGAGAAAAAAGGAATCAAGAACAGATGAGACAAATAGAAAACAAATACTAGTAAACTGGCAGGTTTAAACCTAACCATATCAATAATTTTATTAAATATGAAAATAGTCAAAACATCGCTCAGAAAGAAAGAAAGTCAGATATTGTAAAGTTGTACATGGATTTCTGGCTGTGCAGTGGCTTGGTGCTCCTAACCCTCGTGTTCAAGGGTCAACTGTACTGTGCCAACACTCATCAAAAGAAAGCTGGAGTAGCTACACTAGTACCAGACAAAGTTTATTTCAGTACAAAGAACATTACAAAAACAAAGAGTCATTTCATAATGATGAAGAGGTCAATTCATCACAAAGCTGTAACATTCTAAATGTTTATGCACTTAATAACAGAACTTTGAATTACATGAAGCAAAACCTGATGGAACTACAAGGAGACACAGATAAACCCATAATTATAGTCTCTCAGTCATTGACATTTTTTTGTAGACAGAAAATCAGTAAGGGTATTTACGACTTGAACAACATTATCGATCAACTTGATCTGACCCTACCCAACACTTTTTCCAAATGTACAATGAATATTTACTAAGATAGACCATATTCTGGGCCAGAAAGTGTCTCAATAAGTTTAAAAGATTCAAGTGATTCAAGTTATGTTCTCCAACCAAGTTGCTTAGAAGGAAATTTACAGAAATTCTTTAAATTCTTAGAATATTAATGTCTTAAGCACAAATCAATGACCTGAGCCTAGAAAAGTAAGAGCAAGAACAAACCCAAAGTAAGCTGAAAGGAAATAATAAGAGCAGAAATCAATGAAATATAAACAGAAAAAACTAAAAAACAGGAAAATCAATGAAACTAAAACCTGGTTCTTTGACAATATCAATAAAATTGATAAACCTCAAACTAAATTGATCAGGGTAAAAAGACAAGACAAATGACTTGAATCAGGAATAAGAGAAGGGAGAGATACCACTACAGATCTTACAGACAGTAGAAGGAGAATGGAACATTACATACAAGTTTATGCCAATAAATTTGAAAACTAGATGAAAATGGATAAATTCCTTGAAAGACACAAAATACCAAAATTCATTCAAGAAGAGATAATTAAAGAAATTTTACGTTTAGTTAAAAGCCAAAGAAAGTTCCAGGCCCAGACGGCTTTATTGGTGAATCCTAACAAACATTTAAGGAAAAAATAATATCAATTCTATATAAACTCTTCTAGAAAACTGAAGAAGAGGAAGCACTCCTCATCTCATTTTATGAGGCCATCATTACCCTGATACCAAAACCAGACAAACACCACAAGAAAAGAAAACCACAGGCTAATATCTGTGAATATAGACATGCTCAACAAATTACCAGCAAACCAAAACCAGCAGCATATAAAAATGATAATATATCATGATCATGTGGAATTTACCCTGAAAATGCACAGCTGATTCAACATTTTGAAACTAAGGTAATTCACTACATCAGCAGGCTAAGAAAGGAAAAATACAATCATCTCAACTGATGCAGAAAAAGCCTATGACAAAATGTGACCACGCGTTATAAAAATTTTTAGCAAACTAGGAACAGAAGGGAATTTTCTTAACTTGATAAAGGAAGTCTACAAAAATACCTTCAACTAACATCACACTTAATTGTGAAAGAATACATTCTCACCAAGGAAGATAGAAGGATGGGTGGGAGGCATGTGAACAGATGATCAACAAGCATCAGTCATTAGGGAAATAAAAATTAAAACCACAATGAAATACTGCTGTTAGAATGGCCAGAACCACCACTGATCTTACAAGTATTGGTGGGGATGGGGAGCAACTAGAACTCTCATTCACTGCTGCTGGGAATACAAAATTAAATATACACTTATCATATGACTCAGCAATCCTCCTTGCAGGTATTTATCTAAGAGAAATGAAAACTATGTTCACACAAAAACCCATATGCAGGTTTATATGTTTATAGAACTTTTGTTTGTATTTGCTTAAAATTAGGAACAATCTAAATCATTTATCCTTCAAAAAGTAAATGGATAAACAATATATTCATGCAATGCAATAATACTCAGCAACAAAAAGGAACAAATTACTCACATAGGCAACATCACAAATGAATCAAAAATGCATTATGCTAAGCGAAAGAAGCTAGACTGAGAAGGCTATATACTGTATAATTCCATTTATATGACATTCTAGGAAAGGCAAAACTAATGGAACAAAGAACAGATTAGGAGTTGCCAGAGGCTTGGAGTGAGGAAAAGGACTGACGACAGAGGGACGTGGGGGAATTTTCTATAACTTGATTACGGTGGTGGTCACACAATGACACTCTTTCAGCAAAACTTGCAGAGCTGTACACTAAGAAAGGTGAATTTCGCTGAAAATAAATTGTATCTTCTTACTGAATATAAATTAATGAAAAGAAAAAAGTTATTAAGCACCTGACATGTATCATGGCTAGGTAACAGAGATATGAACCTGAAAATATAATTCCTGACCTTAAGGAGTTTGGGGATAAATAACAATATAAATAATCATTATCACTAATAGTAATAGTAGCTAACACTTAAACAGAGATAACTATATAGTACATGTTATTCTAAGTTCTTCGCATCTGTAATCAGGGGATCCTTAAAATAATCCTGTGAGGACAGTAGTATTTTTAGTTCCATTTTACAGACGAGGAAATCAAGCCAAAGACAGGATGAGTAGCTGCCCAAGGTCACACAGCAAAAAAGTACAGAGCCCAGAGTCAAAGCCAGGCAGTCTGGCTCTTACCTAAGTACTTTGAAATTCTTGCCTCCATTTATTAAGAAAACGAAGTCATCCAAAGTTATATGACAATTAGTGGCAAAGTAAAATTTAATAATATAATATTTAATCATCTTATAATTCTGCCATCCTTCTTTAAGCTCCCCTTGCTAGTCAGAGTGGGAGGGTATGAAAAAAAAAATGTATTTTGAAAGTACAGTAGTGATTCTTCATTTCCACTGGAGCTTTCTGTTGGTTTTTCAGTCTGAGGAAGAACCTAAATTATCCAATTGCAGCTCCCTGCTTGGGTTTCCCAAAAGATCTGAAACGACCTGAGAGGGAGGCAACATGGCGCTGGTAACCATGGAGAAAGTGGGGGGTGGGGAGAAGAGAAGAGGTGCTTATTGAGATTTGGGGGCAGGGACCACAGCAGTTCTCTTTCCTTCAAAGCAGCAAGCTTCTTGTTTATGTTTCTACTTTACATACAGTTTAAAAAGAAAACTCTTGAGAAACTTCTGCTGGCAAAACCAAAGGGTGAAAAAGCAAGGGGAAATAAAGTGAAGACCAGAGATGGCTTCGGACTTCTGAGGTGCTGGTAATGATCTGTTTTCTGATCTAGGTGGTGGTTCATAGAGTTGTATGCTTATTGTTTATCTTATGCTTCAATATAACAAAAAGTTTAAAAAAAGGAATTGTGAAAGGGGGAATTATGTAAAAAAAAATGGAATTGATGATTGCTTCATTAACATATATGAGTAGATAATACATTTTAATATCCACAGATGTTTTAGAAACCAATCTTGTATTTCGTATCAGTGTTCTGGAATTAGAAAGCAGTTTCACATACTAGTGTTTTTAAGTATGACACAAGATCTTTTAATCTAAAAAGAAAGCTCTCTAGGAAGGAACTGAGTGCTCCAAAGAATATGTAGTTTCTTCCCCTCTCCCCCACATACAATGATAAACAATGCAAAGTACACAGAAATAGTGCAGCCATTAAAGCCCAGGCACAAATGGTTATTCCGCCCTTTTCTGGGGCAAATGGAATAGAGGTATTGAAATGAGGGCTATGTCCTCTCTGGACAGCACAACGTCAGATCACAGTCTTAGGAAAAGAGGAGAGGATCATTGTGTCAGACCCACAGCTTGAGCTGATTCTGCTTTCTGTCCCAGGGAAAAGCAGTCAGCCTGGCAAGCACAATTCCACCTTCTATTTTCCATGGAAAGTGTTCAAGCTCGTCAGTAGTTCTCAGTCCTGGATGCACATCAGAATCACCTGGGGACTTTAAAGCATTCTGATTTCAGGGCTTAGGCTGGAGAACGTTCTTTAAAGTTCCTCACTTGACTGAGTCTAATGGGCACTCAGGCTTGAATGATCATGTTAGCTATTATGGGATCATCCTCCACTTTCTTTTTCTTCCCCTGCTCTCAATATTTTATGTTCTTATATCTTAGCTAATTGAACTATGGCTATTCTAATTTATAGGACCCTTTCCTTTTCTAGTACTGATTCTTAGCACCCCTTCATAAAAAGCAAGCAAGTCTGAAGAGCTTGATTATAGTTCTCAGGAAATGAACATCTACATCTAAGACAGGGAAGGCTGGTGAAAATAAAGAAGAAAAAGAAATTAAGAGGGACAAGACCTGGTGGCAAGACAAGTAGCTGACATTACAGGAGAAGGACATCAAACTCCTGACAAGCTAATTTAGACTATAAAAAACAGCTCCACAGAAACACCAACTGGTCAATAACGTAAGGGATCCTGAATATGGATAATCGAGGCGACTTCTATTCCTTTAGTACTATCCCTGTTTTGCTTGGTAAACAGGCTTCAGAGAAAGATAAAGGGGCTTTTCAAAAGAGCAGGGATGCATTTCAATACTTATGCCTTCTCTAAACACTAGAGTCTCACATAGACATAATGTGTCAGTTACACCGTCTCCTAGCAACATCTCTCACAAAGAGAGAGTATGTGATGCCAAGCAGGGCTTAGCTTAACGTTCCAAAGTAAGTCATGAGGTGGCCTCACTCTGGGGAAACATGCTCAAACAAATGTGACTCGGGCAAAGTGTGTGCTAGCACTGGGCTTCCTTCTGCACAGCTAAAGCAGGGAGGTGGGTGGGAGGCACATCTCACTCCAAAGTTTCACCCACTTACTTGTTTTTCACCCCTGAAGCTTCAGTGTAGCCATGGCTCCATACAGCTGGGGCTCCAGATGCATCTCCTGCCGAAGGCTGATCAATCTTGAAACAGCGGATGTTACTAACCAGAGAGATGGAGGGGACAGGAATCATTAAAATGGAACATGTGTAAACTGCTACCTCTATCTGAGAAATGAAAAACACCTAAGCACTCTGTACTTACCATTTCTTACTGGGCTTAATGAGTCTGAAATACTTAGCAGCAACAAGAACTAGCTACTCATCATCATGAAAGTAAAGGGGCATATATACAGAGAATGAAAAATTGGTCTTTATCAGCATTGAATGGCGGTTATTAGAGACTTTCACACTCACTGCCCTAGACGGCTGCTCTCTCCTGGGAATGAAAGGGACAGTTCTCAATCTTGCCACGAGAAGAGAAAGTTTAATTGTTAAGTTACACATATTTTGACAACATAAAACCTAGATTTGAAAAGAACAAAACCTAAGCCACAACTGTACTGTGTTTGGATGATGTGAGAAGTTCATTCTCAAATCCAATTTCTGCCCACATCACCCCTTCAAATACTCCACAAATATGACTGGGGACTTGCCATATTCTGAAGCTTCCAATTCTTCCCTCACTTGCACAGCCAAACATGCTGAGACCAACATCATAAAATTATGAAGCAAATGAGGGGCAATCAATAAATTACACACTACCTACATATATAGAAACCAAGAGGCAAATTCTCTCACCTAAGCTCTCATAGGCCATATTTGGTCCAACAGGACCCAGGGTAGAAATACTCAAAAGTGTGAACTCTCAAATGGCGTTCATGAAAAACCAGCCTGCTAGAAAGCACCCAGAGCCCGCACACAGGAAGTCATACAGATGTGAAGCAGAGTTTTAAGAGGCTGCCTACCACATGGTGAGATAAACCCTGCTTACTTGTAAACTGCCACTAGTTTTTCCCCCTTATTACTTAAAGAAGAGAAACAACATATGTACAATCTCTTAACTTAAACAACACCTAAACACTTCTTTCATGACCCCTAGAATCTGTTATTTGTTCATTAACTCCAAAATATAATAAATACTCAAGACCCTTCCTAAGAACCACTCAATTCAGAAGTAAATCAATGTCCAATAGTATTCACTTTGATTCCAGAAATAGCTGATGGCAATTTCTTTGAAATTTAAATATATTTTGCTTAAGAAAAGTGTCTACTCTCAATTACCAGCGAACATTCATTTTCCCCTTTATCCTAAAAAGCCAAAAAAAAATAAAAATCATAGATGGTGCCAGTAGGAAATCCCGAAATCAAATACCTCATTTTGCATCAGGGCTACATATATCCTCTTTTCAAACCTACGAATAAAAGGGGCATTAAAAAAGATACGCTGCTGTTATCTGCTTCCCATACGACCTGGTACCAAATTTTATCCACGTGCAATGGTAAGCAATGCAATGGGCTTCTTACAGCATATCTTATGGCTCTCACTACATTTTTGCTAACTTTCTGAATTCTAGAGAAAAATGGAAGGCTCATTTCTGGAGGCATTTCTATTTTTTACAGAACATAGTGCCTTCAAAGAAATAATTCCACTTCCTAGCCTTATTATTAAAGAAAAAAACAATCCTTAAACTCCCCCATAATCCTTTCTAGTGAAGCAGCAGTTTCTCATTCTCTGCCTAGTTGAATACAGGGTGACTGAGCAGCTGTCTGAAGTGATCTGAATGTTGACTCTCATCTTGAAATGAGTCTGAGAGAATCTGGGAGCCGGAGCTCAGCCACACAGGAGAGTCACCATGTGGACTGACCCTGGCTCATGCAGAACAAACAGGCCAACCCTCTGAGCATAAATAGTACATTAGATATGGAAACTCCCCAGGGTTATTAAGAAGCCACAACCTGCTAGATATTAAACAGAGCACACAGCTGCTTCACTGCACTAGCTCCAGTTACTCCAGGAACACGTACCCTTTGGCAGATATTTAACAGATAATGTCTCATGTCTATATAATAGTGGGGCCATTCTATTATATACATGGTTTTGCACCTTTTTTCTAATTACATCATGAACATTTCCCCAGGTCATTTTATATTCATCCTAAATATAATTAGAAATATCTTGATGACTATCTCCGTACATAAAATAAATATTAGCATATTTCTGATTAATTTGTAGAATACATTTTTTTTGCCACATAAAACCTTGGTCTAAGCATGTGAATATTTTTAAAAGCTTGATACACAGGTCTTCTTAAAAACATTTTATTTTTGCATTGACGCATAGTTGACTTACATTGTTGGCCAATAGTTTTTAAGAAAAGTTGTATCAATTTATAATCCTCCAGCAGCACCAATTTGAGGGGGAAAAAAGTTACCATTTAAATATTTCATCTACTATTTCCTTGATGCACTAATCAGGCTGAACATGATCTTTTCATGTAACTATCTGTACTTCATTTGTTAAATATTAATGTCCTTTGCTCATTCTCTATTTGAGTAGTGTGTACACCATCCTCCTTAACCGAAGAGAAAACTGAGGTCTGGACACACTGAGGGATCTGGACTAAGGCTTCACATACTGAAAAGCAGTGGAGAGAGCCTCGGGCCCCTGTGGCTTCCTTAGAACACTGTACTTAGCCAGGATTCTTCCATCATCTATCGAAGTCAGTCTTATTAAGTACTTAAAATGGCAACAAACAGGCACTAAGAGTAGGCCAACTCCATCCAGGAACCACCTTAGTGATTTGCAAATTTTAGTTTGCGCGGAAGTTTTCGAGAGTATTAACAGACCATTATTAATACCATTCTTTTTAAAATTCCATTCCTTTTCAGTTTTTTCCCTAAGATAATGAAAGATGACTGTCAGTAACAGAAATCACAACAGGGTTTAAGCACAGATGGCACCACAATGTCTAATGTGTGTCAACGTCTAAGACTGTTACTTTAAGACACACTGCAAAAATTTGGAAAATTCAGAAAAGTTTCAAGAAGAAAACAAAGATCACTCGTAATCCTACTATCCAGAGAATAGCACTATTTTAACATTTTGTTTTATATCCTTTCAGGCATTTTCTAAGTGTGCACATGTACACACACACATGCACACATACCATATGCACACAAATTTATTTTGGAAAACGTGGTATTATACTATACAAATTTCCTTGTAAATTTTCTTTTCACCTAATGTCATATGCAGAGATCTTTCAAGTTAGCAATATAATTCTCCATCATTGTTTTTAATGGCTGTATAATATTCAACTGTGGAGCATAACTGAATTCTATTGATAGACATTTAGAATTCTGTGATGAACATTCTTATAAAGACATCCTTCCTACTCAGGGTTCCTTTAACATTTTATGTAACATTTTACATAATGAACTCTAACTTGTTAGTCTCCATCAACATCAGTCATGAGACAGTATCAGTTTCCCAAAACAGGAAGAGAACTTTGCAGGATCTAACTCTCGCACATTCCCAGTTTTGTTTAAATAATCTGAATTTTGGCTCCAATTATTAGCTTCCCCCACATTAGGGATCTCTTTCAAAGTCCTTGTGTAACATCTGCCTTAAGCATCACACCGGGTTATCAGTAACTGACATGTAAGTGTATGTCCTGGTTGTTCACTGTTCTCTCCTATGTCTCTAAATCCTGTTTTCCTCTTTGTATTATTCTCATCTCTTTTGTCTGGATTCTTTCTCAAAAACTCTCTGAAAGGATACATGAGTATCCAACTCTTTTGACATTTTTCTTGGCTGTCCATCCATTTTGGTGAAGTACAGACTCACGAAACACTTCATATTCCAGTTAGTGTTTTTTACTAAGTGGTAAAGGCCACTTTCAGTGATGAGTGACGGGGCTGCAGCGCTTCACAAAGTACTTACTTGAGCAGCTCCAGGGTTTTGTGATCGAGGGCAAGTCGGGGGTTCCCCGTCAGGTCTAGTTCTTGGAGTTTTGGAGGCAGGTTTTCTGGTAAAGTGACTTCACTCAGCTCGTTGCAGCTCAGGTCCACGCACTGGAAGGACAAGGGGACACAAGAAGACAGGGGCTGGAGAGGCTGCTAGGTGGCTCTGTGCCCCTGCTCGCTGCAGGAGAATCAGTCTGACCACTCACTATACTACGCTGGCCAAACGCAGAGGCTAAGTTTGTCAGCTACTCTGCCATAAACGTTTAAAACAGGCTTTGCTAAATGAAGTTAAAATTTTTACTTTCTTTGAATGACATGGAAAATCTATGTTCCTTGTTCGCCGCAGCTTTAGCCTATTGAGTTGATCTCTGTATTTAAAAATTAAACATTAACTGAAAAATCCTGAAGATAGTCTCTCATATTGCTCACAGTATCTCTGCACCTGTTGTGGCCATGAGGGTTGTATTTACATCAAAATGGAACTTTGAAGGATTTCCTTAAAACAAACAAAAAAAATGTAAAATGAGGACAAGGCAGGGAACAAGTATTAGAAATGAGAAGATAATTCAAAAGAAGCAAAATAAGAAATTGGCAAAAGACTAGCAGGTGGGCTTGCCTACTACATGCAAAGGTAAATGGCCCGATTCAAATATGGACCCTGCCTTCCAGGCATCCAATACCTGGACTCTCCAACAGCTCCTGCCTCATCTCACTTGGAAGACTTCCACAAAAAGGGTCAGCATACTGATTAGAACAAAAATTATGTGTCATCTGTGACTAGGAGTAACACTCCTTTCTCACAAAACGTAAGGCTTAAGTGAGGTGAGTCCTAAAATGAGATGCTGCATTTCCATTAAGGGAGCAGGGACCAGGGCAGAGGGACCACATGCACAGGAGGGAGCAACTGGCAATTTTTCTGGTAAGAGAATGCGTAACCCACAGTCCTGTTCTGACCTATATCATGTTTCCCCTGGAGGACTGCGACAGCATCTTAACCTTGCTTTCAGTCTCGCTTCCCTCGGATCCACTTCCCACTGTGCTGTCAGAGTGATTCTCTGATGTGACGCATTCCATCCAATCACACTCCAGCTTCCGTCTTTCCATTGCTCCCTACTGCCTTTCAATCTGCCACCAAAGTCCTCAGCACCCACCTTTCACCACCTGCTTCCCCACATTCTGGATTCGGCTGTGTCAAAGTTAACTCTTGCACATGTCATGTTCTCAACTGTCTGGGCACATGCTTCTCTCTGTGAATGGAACTCTTCAAGCTATCCTGGCCTTTCGTATGGTAATCTGTCTTACTCTTTTAAAATGCAACGCCAATTCCACCAAAGCCCCCGTTTGAACTTGTTATAAGTATCTGCTCATTGGTTTCTTCCACTGGATTATGACCTCCGAGAGAGCAGGCACTGCGCCTTGTCCTATGTCCCAAGTGCAGTGTGCTGCAAAGAACAGCAGCTTCCATTGAAAGCAGGAACAAATAAATGACTGCCTGGCACTTGGTAGACAATTATTTGTTGAATAAATCAATGAGTGCATCTTATAAGAAGGTCCTTCAGTAATTAAATCTGTTAGGCTGGGAATGGAGACACACATGTTTAAGTTAAATTCAGTCTAGAGTAAGTAGCATTGCAATGCAATTCTGATACATTTTTAAATGTGATTGTTGCTGCATGAGAAGGCAACTTTTCTTTAGTGACAGATAAGCAGAGAAACACCCTTACATAGTTCTGCACATTGAAGGAGGTTTGTTCCTAAAAATTACAGGACCTTGGTGCCTGGTGCCAACCTACTGGTGTTAACCCAGATAGTAAGCACTTTACCTACAAGTACTATGTCCTATGCTTTTAATAGTCCTCACCAAACAATTGTTGGCTGAACATAAAGAAACAAAATTCGGGGGTGAGACCTGAGAAAAAATAGTACCAACATATTCTATGTTGTTTAACGTACATATTTATATTTAATACACTAAAATTACTTTGGAATTACATTGTTAAATAGAATGCTGACTGTCTAAAATATTATCTTTCCCTCTTTCAGGCTCATTCTAGGACACAGCGAACAAAAGTTACTTTGCTATAATACAAAATTCCAGTAAGGATACTCAAAACAGAATTATACAATCCTCAAAAAAGTGAGGTAACTCATAGTTGACAAGGAACTCATGATTTAGAGGAAAATAATCACTAATACAGTTAGATAACAGTGTAGAAAAATAATCGTTGTACCTTAAGGAAAAGGGAATACACTCTGATGTACAGTTTAAGTGTAATTATCACGAAAGCCCCAATATCTTTACTAGGATGATTCCTCACAAAACACTACTAAAGAAATAGGCATATCAATCTTCATAGCAGTCTTTACACATTTCCTGCCAAATAACTGCTTGTGCTGCCCTGAAACAGTAACCTCACAGAGCTAGTGTTGAGAGGTTCTGCAACCCCTTGCTTCTTCCATCTCCAGACCACAGCTGGTCCACCACCTCATCTGTGCTGCCCAACAGTTCTGACAGTTACAAAAAAGGGGCTCTCAATCACCTTTCGCATTCCCTTGCCCTCGCAAAGTAAAAGCTGCTGATGGATGATGTTCCCCCACTGAATAAGCTCACTAACTTCCATTCTGCATTCGTAAGAAGCAAATAAATCCAAGTAGTCAATCACAAGAACATTTATTTAGCATCTACAACGTGGCAGACAATAAGTGAGACATCAAGGGTCTACAGGGATGGCAGACGCAGTCCCCACCCTGCAGAAGTCCAAGGCCAAAGGGAAGGCAACACTCCGACCTACGATCGACCATATGTACTGGTGTGCATGGTGTGAGAGTGGAGGGGTAGCTGCTGAGGCCTCAGACAGGGCTTCCCAGGGGCATTTTTATGAAGAATCAAAGTTAATGAGGCAAATGAGGACAGGAGGGCATCTGGCAAGAGCTAACAGCACGTGTGCCACGCAGGAGCCAGAGCAACGCACAGTGCACCAGGACACGAACCACGAGTGGGCGGTGTTGCTGGAGATGGCCGGGCCTGAGAGCGGAAGACGGGCCTGGAGAGGCAGGTAGGGGCCAAATGGTGAACTACAGACGGTGCCTCATGTCGAAGTGGTACTACTTCCCTCTCTCATTGTCACATGGGAAACCGGACATTTTAGCTTAATAGTAAAATACATGTACGCATACGTGTATTATTTCTCATTATATAACTCTTAGTCAAATTCTCTTTTTAACAGTTAAACTGCTATATATTCTTGATGCTGTAAAAGGCTAAGTCATCATTATTGTAGGATGTCCACACATCTAAGTAAAATTATTAACTAAGTGAGCCAGTCTGAACCTTTTACTTCAAACATAGACCCCAAAGCCAAGGTGGAAGTTCTGTTTTTCTATGTAATAGTGTATTTGTCTATAATGACTCATAAATGTATATTGTCTAAACCTCCCCACCTCTCAGGGAGTTGCAAAAGAAGAACTTTAATTTGTATAAACCCTTCCTTTTAAATTTACATACACTGTCTGTGATTTTTCTCAACTGGGTTTTAGATTTAGGAAAACTTATTGGCAATAATTTGATTAAAATGACAATCAAGATAAAAAAATTTGTTTAAAAAAATCTTTAATACACCAAACAGTGTACCATTCCTCCAAACAGTGAATTCCCTTAAACACCAAAACTAAATTATTTGCAAAATTTAACTTAAGAAAATCTATCCTACATAAACCAAGCAACTCGTTTATATTATTGCTTCTTAGTACTGGTTGTGTGTGTGCCCTTGGGGGGACTCAGTGATCTATCACAAAGTTACAGGACACCAGGCCCATGCTTCTGGGGGCTTCAGGGTTACTCAAAGATTATGGAAAGAAGAGCCTTTATTTTTACATTAAAACTAAAAGAAATGGTAAAAAGTAGAACACAAAATTAGCATGTAATTTCAGATAAAAAAGGAGACCTCAGAGAAATTTACAGGCAATTCCAGGCTGTATCCCAGATTTTTGAGAGTATAAACTCATTTCTCTTTACCCTTAGGGATGGAAGAGTTTGAAGAACACAATGGGTGACCACTTCATAGTCAACTTCTTTGAGGGCTCATGGTCACAAGTGCTCCATTCTCCAGGAGTATCCTCTAGGGGGATTCTTTTAATATGCCTGAGCTCGCAGAGGACCACTGTTTATCCGTATGTATACATAACCCACCTCATAAGATGCATGCAGTATGTTGTTAGAAAGGGCACAGCTCTGAAGTTAAAAAGATCTGCTGAAATAATTTTTTAAACTAGAGTTAAAAAACCAAACAAATTAGTCTGAGTTAATTTATAACATCAACTATGAAAGAGAGAGACTGCAGTTCTGGCTCCCTGCTGGTCTGCTTCTGGTGAGACAGGGAGACAAGTGGCTTAAATGGCCACTTCCTGGTAGACACTGCTTCATTCCTTTTTCCTTAGCTCTGTCCCAGATATCTCAGAATCCCCAACTGTTAGAAAAATTTCTAAATAACTATTACTCACCCAGATCCCAGGGCCTTAATGACAAGTGCCCCAAGTTCCTGGTTTTTGGATATTGCAGTTCCTAGATGCTCTTTTAAGTCGAGCAGGTCAACCGCTCCACTCAACTGACTTCTAGTTGGTTCCTGATCTGTCTTTATTTCCATTATCATACTTTCCAAAGAATTAATCCTTTTTCTTTCATCCATTCTGACCCAGCCATTTCCCCATGTTCTTTGTGTTTTATGACTAAGCTGGTTCTCTCTCTCTCGTTCATCACTCACTTTAGAAACAACAACAAACATGGCTTGATTCCAAGGGATATTCAACTTCCTGTAGCCATTGTTCTCAAGAGTGCAGCATATTAAAAATACTTCATACTCCATTTCCCATGAACATAACACAGATCTAGAGATGAGGTCACTCAAGGTAGTGATCAAGTAGTTTATTACTGTACAGCGCAAACATGAAAATGATCTTCTGAAGAGAATTTAAAACATTTTAAAAGATGCTGTTCACCCAGTAATTAGAATCAGGACACCACAGGAACACGGAAAATTTGACAAAAGTTGCTGATACACGGTGCTTAAATCTCAAATTTCATCACCATGTATCACACATTTATTTCATCTGCTTTTAAACACTTCAAAAAAGGTTAGGAAAAACCCCACTAATTGAAGCTACTCAACTGCAAGATTGTGTTTCACTGCAAACTCCTGCATTATCAACGTGGCTGCTACGTGGTTAGGTGAAGGGCTCCTGAGCAAGAGAAAGCGAGCGCCACATCCATGGCCACCTCTGCTTCTCAGGTTCACCAGCGGCCTCAGTGTGGGCTTCAGCCTGGGACCAGCCAAGCCAAGCCTGGCTTATGTGGTGACTCTGGGATCAAGTCTTCCTCTCTAGCTGATTGAGAGCCTATCTGTATCCAGAGGGAGGTCTACTTTAGAATCAAAACAGAACACAACCTGCTCCAGGAACGTAAGACTGGAGGTGGGGCTTGGAAAGTTAATTTGAAAGTGCTAAACAAAGCTGAAGACATTAATACTAAGGGACATAAGCACTATGATTCTGGGTCCACTTAGTTCATCAGAAAACTGAAAAATACACTTTTTCCCTACTAACAACTTATATGACCTTCATGCCCAGGTATAGAAATTGATGCCTGATGATCAGTTTAACAGATCTCACTGAATCTGCCAACACTAGATCTGTCTCCCTTCAGAGCCCCACCTCTTAACCGCTGTAAAATGTATTACAAAGTAAAAGTAAAATATTTTTGCTAGTTTATCATAAGCGTTCTAAAATGCCACAGTCATGTATGAGATGACAGTGCACTCAAGGTAAAATATTTCATGGCCTTAAAGTGCACACACACATGCACACACTTATAAAATGGCTTGTACACTCCTCAACCGTGGATGTTAAAAAAATGGCTGTGGTGAAAATTACTCACGCTGTTTAAAGTACCTTCAAATAGGATGACTTTTGTTCCTTTTTAGGAGATTAGAATACGCTCCATAGTCTATAACCAAGTCTATAACCAGAGTTATTTTTTATTAAGCACAAAACTGATAAACGGAAACGCTAAGATGCAATGAAAAACTACATTATAGATCAAGAACTTCTTTCTTTTTGCTCCAAAAACAAGTAAACTTAAAAAACGTTGTTAGATGACTTTCATTCTAGTGAACTGGTTTCGTCCCACAAGACTGCCCTGAGTTGGGAGCCAGGAGCTGTAGAATGTCTCTGCCGCCAGTTTGCTGCCTTCATTTACACAAACCACTCCCTTTCTGCAGCATCTGTTTCCTCACCCATCAAATGGGAATAATGTCTGTCCTGCCAGCGTCATTAAATTCAAGCGAATGTTTGGTGATGGTAACAGTAACGACACCACATCTACGCAGGGAATTACTGCGAAGTGGGTGCTGTGGGGTGGATGTCATTTAATTAGGGGAGTGGGAGTAGGGGTGTGCAGTGATACTGTTAGCTATCTCAAACTGCTGTCGAACCTGACTCAGTCCTTGAGCCTCATGACCACCCTGGAAGTAAGTAGGACAAGTGCTGTTAGACAGATGGGAAAGGGGTCAGTGGCTATGAGGTTAGCCTCAAGTTCCCACAGCTAGTTAGGGACAGCGCCCAGAATACAGTTTTCCCCACTCCCAGCGCACTGTTTGCTGCTTACTGGTTTTTCTCCTCTGCTGACTCAGCAGTGTAGCCCAGTGGTTAGGAAGGACGGAGCAAGGGCGACTGGTAAAGTCTTCATTCTGAGGAAATCCCACAAGGGTACAAACATCCTGAACTGAGGAGTTAGAGAAAACAAATCTCTGCCGACCTGAAGGCTGGAGTTTATGGAATCAAACCACGTACCTTGATTTCTGGGAGCTGCATCACTTCAGGGAAGACTTCGATGCAGTTGGAGTGAGCAATCACAGTGTGCATGCGCCTGCAATTAATGATGGTTGTGGGGATGGATTTCAGTTTATTCCCACTGATGTCAACTTCTTCAAGTTCCTCCAGCTTTGCCATTTTACTAAAATAAAAGAGAAAATCAAAGGGGGAGGGGCAGGTTACAGAATACTTATAAGGAAATTTAGGGAAAAATATAATGAGAATTAAAGGGTAATTTACTATGATTCTAAAGATTCTTTAAAGATTCACTTGTAATAGTCATTTTTAACAAACCAGACCTTTTTTCCACTATTGTTTTTGAGTACTAAAGTATTTTAACACCTTTCCTACTACAAAACAAAAACTATTAACTTTAACTCTTCAAATTGGCAGCAAGAAGAAAAATAGATTCCTTTTCCTATTAAAACTCTGTGTGTGAATTAAGTTATCCTGACAACAGTCACTTTGCTATGTAGCTTACTCTGAACTCCAAAGAGAAATCCCACTCAATTAGGTCAATAGTGTTAATCCAATATATGTGCTTTTAAAAGAGCTTAATGTGGGAGTATGGTTCCTTTGTACTGGCACTGAGACCTCAAGGGGATACAGAGTGAAAAAGGGTAGAGTTTGCATGAAGATGTACTTTCTTCTAAAAGCCCCCTCCCCAGATTCCTCTGACCCCATTTGTGGGAACACGGTAGCGGTGAGCATCAGCATGCTGGAGGTGACCTGGCTCACCTCTCCACCCACTGGCGGTGCCCAAACTCAACCTAGACCCAAAAGAAGTTTCTCTCAACTCCTGCTAAATTTCTACAAAGAAGGAATCTTTCTGACCTTCCCATAATAACATGTCCTAATATAATTTAACACTTTCGTTAAAGAATGTCTTTTATAGTTCAATACTAACCTATGAACTATAACCAATATTAGTAACATTAACCAATAACTACAGTAACCAACTAAGGAAAAATTCCAGAGTTAGGGTTTCTTATATTGCCCATAAATCTGGAGGGGAAAAAGCCTCCATTTCTATATTTCTATAATGCATCTACCACTCCTCTGGCCCTTTCACCACCACTGGAGTCTAACAAGCACAGGATTTCCAGTGAGTGTAACTCAGACTTACACTCTGAATCCTCTAGTTTACAGTTATTGGTATCTTCTCTGCTTGCTGGGGTTTCATTTGTCACAATAAACCTTCTAAAAAATTTAGCGAGAAAACCTTTACTACCTTTCTTTCTGTCATCTCTCAAATATAAAAGTTACCTTATTTGCTTATCTTGAAAATAAATACATGCCAAAGACACAAGAACTGTTTTTTATCTTGTGAAATCAGCATGGTATTAGGATATGCTACACAACGCTGTATGCTAATCCATCTACGATAGCCTGAATATGTAAGATTATTATTTGAATATGTTGTCATCATATTTTGAAAAGAAATATGGAGAAATTAATGGGTAATGAGCATGAAAAAGAATTGGAAGTATAGAAATCAGGTCCAAGAAAGAAAATGTTAAAGAAGTTTTCATCCCTCAACACAGAAGGTGGTCAAAAAAAAAAAATTCTCTGTCTTTTGGGTGATTACTACAGGTATGGGTCACTGGGGGAGGGGGTACCCTCAGAATTAGAGATGATGATCATTTCTTCTGCTGGCCTTAGTGATTCACCATCCCAATTAGAACAGTGAGCCCTTTCAGAGATATTATTGTTATGTGACTACCATGTTTTCTTCCAAAAATATTATCTCATTTCGCAGTAAAAGAAAAGTACATAAAAAGAAAAAAGAAAGAAAAGTTTAATCATTAACATCAAGTGAGGGGGGAAAATAAAGAAACAAATGTATACAAAAATACAGAGTAATACTTGAAGTCAATGCATATTTGGGCTTCCCTCCTGGAGAAGGGTTTCAACAGAGTGGTACCCTTCATGGCAGCAGAGGGAATATTTCGCTTTGGCCCGACGCTAAGTTGCAGTTGGAAGCAGATTGGAAGCAGAGGGGTTAGCGTTTGCATCTTTGATGTGTGAGTTCCAAGACCTAACTTGTTAGATGAATACGTGCCAATGACACGGAAGCCGAGTAAATCGTTTATCACAGGCTCAGTGTATAGATTCACTCAAAGCAAGACACAATGTCACTGCCCCCCAAAATTAGGAATGAAAAATTAAAATAGAATTAAAAGTGGAATCTCCTGAGAGCCATAAGTTAAATTACGTGTAATGTTACACAGTTTCTATGATCGCATAGGTCGCCACTGCAGTTTACATCATAAGCATAAAGACTAAAACTAACACCTTCAGGTTCCAGTTTATGTTCTATTTCCCACATACCACATTAGTTTAATTAAAAAAATTTTAATTTGACTGGGTAAAAAGAAGCAAAAGAAAATATATACCCACTAAATTACATACCTTATTTTCAAATCCTAAGAATATTCTAGTGTTTGGGTCTCTGGGTATATTCATATTAGAAAAACTAACACATTTCTGGGGAATGCTGATAATGGCTTATATAAAAGATAACGGTGAACAAGAAGCAGGAGGAACAAGCATTACAGTATCTGAAAAATAAGTATTTTAGCTTTTCCTTTCCGTCTATGAATCCATTTTCAGAAATGCAGTGAAGAATGTCACTTTGTGATCTTTTACCTTGCTGGAAAACTCTGAAGTCGGTTATAGGCCATGTGAAGAATCTTCAGATGGGGGTGTCCTGTTAACAACGGCACGCACTTATCTGTGAGGTTGTTATTTGTCAAATACAATTCCTGTAAGATGCTGTTTGTCTCTTCAGAAAGTGTGGCAGGAGGAAGGGTTTCCAGTTTGTTTGCAGATGCATTCAGGAATCTCAGGCTATAATGACAAAATGCAACAAAATCCCGCTGATAAGCCAGAGAGCTCTAGTCCAGAATCCTCAACACACCTAGAAGTTTTCTGATTGATACCAGGCATACTGGAAACGGTTTAGAAACATGAATTTGAAGACAGGTCCTGGTTTTGGCAGGCAGATGGATATGTGACTCCACTATCTACAATGAACACAATAGCCATCTATGTGTGTTAACTACAAAGAGACAGAAATCAATTTTTATGGCAGTACAAAGGTGAGAGGAAGAGATTAATTTTATAGCTGGTGGGGAGTGGAAGGGAGAATGATAAGGTAAAGTTAATATTCTATCTTATGAAAAACAACCGCCTATTTTTAAATAAAAGAGCTCTTATGATAATAAAATAACTAGATATTAGATCACAATACAACTAAATCACTTAGTACCTAAGTCTTTTTCAGTATGATGGCCAAACTACATTTCACTGAGGTATATTCACAACTGCAGGAGATAGTTGCTCTGTAGTAAACTAATATAATACTATGTAGCAGCGAACATGAACCACAAGTACACGTATCAACTGAATGAATCTCACAGAGTTAATATTGAGTCAAAGAAGGCATATCCCAGAGGATACACTGCATAATTCTGTAATTGTACAGTTCAAACATCAGGCAAAACTAATCTATGGTATTAGAAGTCAGGGAAGGGAAGCAGTGTCTAGGAGACAGCTTCTAATTTTTCTAATACAATAACGTTCTGGTTCTTGACATGTGTGCTGGTCACATGAGTGTATTCACTCTGGGAAAAATTTATCAAGTGCTACACTTATGATTTGGCCCCTTCTCTGCATTTATATTATACTTCAGTCCAATTTATATTAAAACAAGATGTCTATGCTACCAGTTATCCAAGTGATAGAGTGAACAATGGCTAAAATATGAAGAATGATTTTACACCTGTGATAACTAAAACTGTCAAAAGCAACGTAGTCTTTCCATAGTTAGTGTGAAACACAGAGAAATGCAAAATACAAAGCTGGAGAACTGAAAAAGAATCCTTGCTGAGACCAGGGTCCAAATCATTGGAAAGCGAAGGGAAGGACAGAGCAGGTACCCTGCGTGGCTCATGGGCAGACAGACAGACGACCCTCCCGCTTCGCACTGGGTCTCCACTGTGTGTGCTCCACTGTGAAGCTGCAGTGACCTGAGCATGGAGAGGATTCGGCCCACAGGACTCACCTGCTATGGTGACCAAGGTCAAAGCTGTATTGGCCCCACCCCTCAACCTGGAACTACCCTGTTAATGAACAGCCTTTCTCTCATTTCAAAATCACCAGTTTCAACCTTTCAGCATTCAATTCGCAACCATTTTATCATATATTCTTCAAAAGGAAGACTCTGGAACACCAGGTGCAGCTGTTTTTAACCTTGGATTAAAAGAAGGCTTTGTATTTAGGAGTCATCACCAGGCTTGTCATTCCAAGCTCTCAATCCACTAATTTAATACTCTCCAATCCTGCAACCCCCACACACTTACACACACACACCAACTCCACTACTTATCTAAGGAAAAGCAGCTTCCTCAAAATAGAACATTTTCCATTAAAGAAATACGTATTCCGTTGACATTTAAAAAAAAAAAAGGAAGTTAGAAAAGGGCTGTACAGACCATAAATAGTCATGGGAAATTACAGTCGTGTGTGCTACAGAGAAGAAAATAAAGGTCATTCACGCAGTTTCTGAAATGGTTTTGAACCAGGAAGGAAATAAGTTTCAGCACCACAATTTTTTAAAGTATTCTTATGAGTCTACTTCTTTCGGCCTCATTTGTATCATCTGACTTAAATACCCTGCTAAGAATTTCTTCTGAGTAGAATTAGAAAAGATTAAAACGTACTGCTCTAAAACATTTTGGAATGAGGTTGAATGGGAAACTGACAATCTCATTAAAATACAGTTCTCTAGGAAATATGCAGTTACAAACATGTGAAAAGAAAAGAGAAATTAATTCATGAATATTTGCATGTTTTTAGGCCAAAAAGAGGGAAGGTTGTTTTGAAAGGAAAAAAGATTGACTAGTGAATGCGCAGATAGAAAACTGCACATGGGACTTAAAAACACCCTCCCAACATGTGAATGAAGGGAAGAAAGTGATTTCTAAAAAGACTTGTTCTCTCATCTTGTTGAAATTCGCCTGTATTGAAGTAGCTACAAACTCTTCATGGGACACTGGGGGGTGAGGCGGGGAAGGGGGAACCCCACATCCTATCCCTCCAGGAAATGAAACTAAATTGAGACTATATGGGCTGGTTCCAAAGGATTTAATCTGAACTGAATAAAGTCCGACTGAATCACCTCGTTAATTAATGGTCAAAGAGCAAGCAATTGGGCTAAAAACAGTTTTGGTTATAATGGTCACGGGAAAATCAAATTCAGTACCTGTCCTCTTAAAAATAAAACACTTGCCTACAACCTCACAGTGTTTCAGCTGGAGACAAATTAAGTTGATTTTACAGTCTTGGTGTTGTACTTCCACCAGAAAGAGCAACTACTTTAATTTAGCAATATTTCCTCCAGTATGGATAACAGTTTTACTCAATAAATAGAGTGTATAACCCTAACCCCTCTGCTTTCAGAACTTCCCCCAAAAGCTAAGTTCCTAAAGCACTGAGTTTGGTCTCAACTCAATATGATGTGATATCTTCCTCAAGCTTTTCCATTATAGATTTTTCTAAAAACTGTATAAAAGACTTGTTTAAAGTGCCATGGAAGTTTTGTCCATATAACTCTCTTCCCTACGCAACCCTCCTATAATGATTAGAGAAGCAGTAATGTATCCCTGCTTTCTTTTCATGTGTAAGGTGCTCTGTAGAGACCACAGCTCTCTTCTGTTTTCTATTTCACTTGATTTTCCCAACATCCTAGAGATGCTCCCCTCATATTTCACAGACGACAGAAACTAAAGCTGAGAAAAGTCTAATTACTTGGCTGTTGTTAAATAGTAATTAGCGGCAGAGCCAGACAGAAAACCCAGATGGCATCAATCTTAAGAGTGCACTATTCCCTAACATAATTCTCCAAAATTCAAATGTTCGAAAACAGGTAATAACAAAGCATTTTCCTGAGGACATTCTCCATAGGCCCTCTTCTCCAAAAACGCTGGAGGTCAAGCAGGGCACCTGCCGGGTGGTGTGGAGACCACATGTGCACAGCATTTCAAATTCCATTCTTGAAATAACCTAATAAATAGAGCATTCAAAAACTTTTCTTAGCAGAAAGTGCAAAAGTCATAGAGAAAAGACACTCATACATGACTCCTGCCCTAAAGCATTTGGAACGTTGCCTACAACAGCAGTGAGACAAATCTACTTCCTCCTCCAGGAGCAATTGCTCTGTTCTTCCTTGGCACATTCTGTCTGCTCTGGCTCATCCAGGTTTGGTTTTGTTTCGTTTTGTTTTTGTTTGTTCTTTAGTAATTCCCTTGAATTTCACAGCCAATTTCTGTCCTTGAAACAAAGCACAGGCTTTGGTAGCTCAACAGATCTACCTATTTGCAGGCATATCAGGCATTCTGCATTTAAATATTTTTTCTGCAGCTCAGTACTGGAAGTTGTAGTCTGTTAAAAATGCAAAAGGTAAAGACCCTAAGGCCAACAAAACTCTTCGACTTTTAGACAACCCCTGATCTCTGGCCCCCAAATGCACCACGGGTATCAAACAAAACATTCTAAATCCTTACCATTTGTCTGTACGACACAATACTTATAACAATTTCGTCTGTCTTCACAAGACCAACAGCTCCCAAAGTAGGGGCTTACAAACTTTTCACTGATGGCAACCAAGAGTACAAAATACATTTTAAATGATTATCCAGTACAGATGCAATATATATAAATGAAAGAGTTTCATGAAACTATACTTAACCTTACTTATCTTACATGGGTATTTTCTATCCCATTTTTTTTAAATGCTGGTAGAAACTCATTAAATTAATATACCACTAATCACTTTGCAAAAAGGACCACAATTATTCATTATCTAGCAATATTACCTAATTTTAGGTAGTATTGCTAGATAATGAATTGCAAAGTGAAGAAAAAGTGCATACAGTCTAACAGAACTAACACACTGTTATTTTGGAAGGTCTGAAAATCTGCCTGACTTGGGCAATACTGATCTTACAAGCCTACAGAGCAAAGGAACAAAAGCTATAAGATGTACGAATTATTGAACAAAAACTTGGAAAGAAATAATTGTAACAATTAATATAATTAATTAATTAAGAATTAATTAACATTGATGCAACACCATAAAATTAGAGACCTTATCCCAATTTCAGCAATTATCCCACTGATGTCCTCTGTCTGGCCCAGGATCCAATTTAGGATCCCATATTGTATTTCCTTATTGTGCCTCATTTGTCTCCTCTAATCATTCCTATTTGTCTCAAATGACCTTGATACTTTGGGGAAGACTACTAGATAATTGTTTTGTAGAATGTCTCTCAATTTAGATTTGTTTGATGTTTTATCATCATTAGAATAATGTGATGCACTTGTGGCAAAAATACACAGAAATGATGTCGTGCCCTTCCAGTGTTGTGAGCTTGTTCCAGAGAGGAGATGATTATCAACTTCAGCTCCCAGATATTCTTATTAAGTAGATCAGGGAAAGGCTTAAAAAAATCTATAGAATTAAGAATTCTGATGATTGGCCAAGCTGAGTCAAAAGAGAACTGAGATAAAAGCCAGGAACCTGCATGTTTAATAAGTTATCTAGTGGATTCTGAAGACACACTTTGAGAAACACTATTTTATTCCACTATGACTCTCAAAACATCAGAACTTTGCAAGATTGCTCTCTTCACATCATATGAAAAACAGTGTAGGCAACTTAGGTCTTCAGAGTGCTAGAAATATTTGTCTTTGCCAAAAGGCACCAGTTGTCATGGTCAATCAATCACGCTCTCCCAAATTTTTCTATTCCCTTTTAGTCCCCTTGATATTTACACATGTTCTGTCTGAGTCACTAAAACTTATGGTCTGTGATGTGACTAATACTCTGGGGATATTTAATAATTACCACGTACTTCATTTGCACATACACTCTCCCTGTTCCCACCCCCTGAACACACCTTGTTCTGCTCCAACCAAGGATAAAAACCCTAGGCTCCACCCACAACAGGAACCTGTAACTCTCTTTTAAAGGGTCCATCATGGCTTTGCTAGACTGACCTCATCAGGAGCAGTTCTCTGACCATGCTATAAGAGTGCTTATGCGAGATGGACAGGCAGTCAGCCATCACCAAGACTTCAGAAGGAACAGAAGGACGGCAGTGTCTCATCCATCCACTCTGCTGACCCACAGGGAATATCTACTCCCACTCTTGCCCATCTGTTGACGAAAACTGATTATCTGAAACTCTTTTGGGGATTTCCATCGAAAAAATCCGCAACTCTAAGCAAAAAGGGGTAAGATGAGAGATCTATACTGATAATACCCAGATTAGAATATGTGCCATTGCACCTCACAGAACCAAGCCCCGCCCTGATCATAAGATACAAAATCACAGTCAACTTCTCAGCAAATACGGTCCAACGTATTTCACGTGTCTATAGTTTTTGAGCTGCCAGTGAAAAGCAAATCAAAAGGAAGAAAACGCCAAGAATATGGAAAGTAAAGTCAAACTGAAACTGTGTAAGAATTTTCCTAAAATTGGTCTAAAGTTCTCAGAGGAAGATAAGGATATCACGAAAAGTCATCTAATTTAAAGTAGATTCCTGTCTCTTTTCTGGTTACCAGATATCTTCTGTTACAAGGTAAAGCCGATTAAAGTACACCATTCTAAAGCTGTAATATCTCACAGGCAATACTGTGCAACCAAAACCATGACACTGTTTTAGCAGCAAGATTCAGAGCTAATGAAATGTCCCAAGAAAGAGAGTTTAAGTTCAGCCGTTCGCTGTGCCCAGTAACACATGTTTTCTGACAGTTCCCGTGAAGCTTCCAAGCACAAGTTCTAATTACAGCAAAAACGAAACCATTTTTAACTTATGAAGACTTGTATCCAGACCCTTTCCTCAGTTATATAACCAAACCTAGAACTGGTGACAATTTATTACCACCATCACCACCCCACAAAAAAAAAAAAAAGAAAGAAAGAAAAAAGGAGCACCTAAATATTTTTTTAAGATTTGTATTATGGTGCAAACTGAATGGACAGAGAATTGAAGCAGTTTCATTACTGCCTGAAGTTATTTGCCAAACACACAGCTCCGTGTTATACAACAAAGTGCTGTTCTTCACACCCGGAGCCTAAATTAATACCACACGTATCATTTTCCTTCTCCTTGACCCTCTCAGCCCCACCTTTTATTACAGCTTATTGTGCAGTTATTTTAAACTCTAGCATTAGGCTGTAAGCTCCCTGAGGGTGATCCTGAGGGTCAGTCATTTTTCAGTCCCCTGCAGCACCCAGCACAGTGACTTAAACTTAGAAGGTCAGAAAGACACTGGCCATCCTGAACCACGTAAACGAAAACAAATCACAGCTGTGACTACCTGCAAGAAACTCGTCACGAAGACTCTTCTAATATTTCAAACGTCATGTTTTCTTGGTTGACCTGCTCCCACAATGGTCAGTAGCAGTTTATTCCTTCCCCCTAAACTAATGAAACATAATATCTCTACATTTTCCTGAATGTAAATTATGCCTCAATTAAAATTGTCTTTAAATTTAAGTAGATAAAACCTCAGTTATCTAGGTTTTAGAAAGGGGATAAGTAGAAAAAGTATTAACCCTATAAGAAGCAATAAATAGTCTGGTATAGCATAAGGAAGAGAGTCAATATTTTTATCATAACTTTGTAGGTGTGTAATCTATAAAAATATCGAATCACTAGGTTGAGCAATTTAAACTATTATAATATTGTAAGTCAATTATATTTCAATTAAAAAAACTGGTTTTCTTGTCTTCCAATAAGTGAAATAATATAAGAATGTTGTTCAAAAAAGATCTCATCGACTTTACCCCACCCTCTTTATAACCCTATCTGCCTGAGAAAATCAAACCTCTTAATCTTTCTGCCTCAGTGTCATGACAATAATAAGGTCAGCTGCTACACTATGCTGGAGATGTGGCTATTGCATTGCCTGGAAAACAAAGGCACTGGAACAAGCCTTCTTGGAAAAGTTTCTTACTTCATTCAGCTTCTTTTGGTCATTTGCTTTTCTCTCCTAAAATAAGAGCAGGATACCTGCTCTTTCTAATTCTCCCAACCCCTTACTCCAGAACCTTCCTGTGCCAGAAATGCATTCAGCATGGCCTTCCCTCCTCCCAAAACCTACAGAGGCTGGCTAATTCCCCCACAACAGCCCCTATTTTCCAGAATGCAGTTGGCTCTGAATAGGCCCTCATTTAGATACTATGGGGCTTCTGTCTAAATGCCTTTAGCTCACACTGTAGGCTCAGCTTATTCTGCTCTGCACAATAGCAATGCCCTCATTCAGTGGCTCAATTCAGGTCCTAAAGTTTCCATCTTGCATGACTAGAAATATTCCAGTTCATAATTCATCCTCTTTCCAACATATGGATTCCATTTAGGAACTATACAAAATAGACAACACTGGAAAACATGCCAGGGTCACAAAGTCAACAGTCACACAGCAGTTCTTGACCCCGAGCGTCAGCAGAACCGCCTGTGGGACAATCTTATCATAGCTGCCCCACGCAACTCCTCGCCTGAACACGCCTGAACGCTAACATGGTCTCCTCTTCCATGCTACCAGTGTCCTCGGGGACATGTTTTCAGATCTGCCTGACACCAGGGAGACTCAGTGACTGCTCAGTGCCTCTGGAGAATGAAAAACACATACAAGCATCCCTTTAAAATCAAACCTCAGAAATGAGTAAAGAATGACTGTTGTCTACTGGAGAGCTCCAGTGCTACTCACCTACTCTGCTAGCCAGGACCTTACCAGACGTGGCCGGATTCAGAAGTGGTTTAACCTCACTCAAAGACTCCTAAAGCCTAAATCCATCAACCTATTGGTTTCCACAGGTTCTGTGTCGACCCCCCAGGGAAACAAGTGGATTCACATTATAAAACTGCACCCAAATCCTACAGAATCTGTAACAGCAAGAAGAGCTACCCACAGGTTGCGCACTGTCCTTGGATATGAATGCAAAAAGCAAGAACAATTCTTTAAATGATCCTGAAACATCATTCCTTTAGTCAGGGGAATGACATAGCACCACCAGTCAATTACAACGTGACAATCCCACTTTCTCACAATTCCATTATTTCTCAATAATTATTCCTGTAGGAATTCACTGTAACTTACATTAAGGACAGAGAGTAAGTGTTTTTAAAAACGAGAAATACATAAGAAAAGAAAAAGGAAAGGAGTTCTGGAAATGCTATCTCGATCTGGGTGATGGTTATGGGGTATACACTGAACAGCATGCTTATTAGGATCTGCACACTTTTTTTGACTGTAAGTTACATCTTGACAAAAAGATATTTTTCAAAAAGGAAAAGGAAAGGAAGAAAAAATGCAAATTCCAGATCAAAGGTAGTATTTATAATTCCTTAAATTTTCTAACTTTCATTAAACAAAGATTTATTAAACATCTTGCTCTATTCCAGACGTGGTGCCAGATGCTGAGGATAACACTACAACTAAGACACAGTCACTGGACTCCCAGAGTTTATAATCTATGAGTGGGGCTAGGTAAGTAAGCGAGAAATTATAAATGATGCAGAGTGTGATGACTATGATGGTGCCAGTAAGCACTGGGAGCTGGGGACACGTGGCCCCGTACCCAAGTCAGTGTAGGAGAGAGAGTTCCCAGATGTTACTTCACCCATGAAAAAGCACACATGCTGAAATATACCTCAGATTTATTTCTTAAGGCAAAAAGATCCATCCTGATTTCTTTCTCTTAGAGAAGCACAGCATTAAACTTCTGTCTTTATCATGAGGGACAGTGTAAGTCAGGTCCTTCAGCTTGTCTCTAAAGCTATGGTCACTCACTAAAAACAAACATGTGCAGACATCAACGTGATTCAGGCCGTAGGCTATGAAGCATTTTAATATCATGCACAAGGGCTCTGAAGCAAGCAAGATGCTCCAAAGTAATTTAACACTCACAGTTACTTTATGTAAAGTTTTCTTTAAAGAAAGTTCTGCACGCGGTAACTCTTCACAGAAAAGAGATTTTACTTAATGTTTAAACCAACCTCCCCCTCAAATCAAAACAATTTCTTTAAATACTTAGTGAACAAGGTATTTAGAAAAGTCCTGTTAAAAAACAACATAGTTCTGTTCAAAAAGTTCTGTTCTGTTCAGTAAGAACATAGTTTACTTAAATGCAAAGGGAAAACCGTGGTAAAGATAAGAGCAACTGGTAAAAAACAAAACAAAACAAAACAAACAGAACAAAACAAACAAAAAAGCAAAAGCAAACTCGAGGAAAATCTACCTCTTCACCCAAAGTCATAAATATGTGAAAGCAAGAACAGAGAATCTTACGATAATCAAGCTAAGCCTGCAGCAGCCTGCGCAAGTTTTGACCGAGTAGCAAGCTTCTCATCCTGGGCTTATACCTACACCCTCACAGCACATGCTAATGAGCAACTCCACCCACTTAAGGAATCGAAATTAAGGAAGAGTCTATAGGACACCCCTACACGACGGTGGGAGAAGTGTTTAGCCATAGCATTTTCTTCATAAATCTGGGACAGACTGATGATCACAAAGTCCGTGCAGATGGTTGCAGGTCACGTAAGATGAGAAGGCTAACTTGGAAGCTTTTACAAGTCGATGAATAACCAAAACAAACAAGTGGCCTTACCTGTCGGCCTTCATCAGAAGGTTGGGCGGCAGCTCCAGGAGCTGGTTGTGCTGCACATCCAACACCTCCACTGACGTTCTTTCCAGCCTTTCAGGAAGCCTTGTCAGCTGGTTGTGTCCTGCCAGCAGTTTCCGGAGACTACTGTTACAAAATAAGCTGTGTAAACAGGTACAAAGACAGAAGGAAACTTACTTAGGGTGCATTTGGGATGAAGATTTAAAAATAAACAGGAGTGGGAGAAGACTTAAAATTATCTTGCCAAGAAACCTAAATTCATTCAGAGAAACTGCAAATTCATTTTAAGCTAAAAGTCGGAGCTGTTTATATTTCAATACTTTCCATACTTAAGAAAAAAAAAAAGAGGGTGGGAAAAGCTATGAAAAGGAATATTTAATGAGAAGGTCTACTTAGTGAAGAAGAACGAGTTTCATAGAAGAAAGCAGCCTGGTCTTGTTAGACTCACAAGGCAAACTGTGAAAGGCTGTGGGCTCCTCAGGGCAGGGCTTATGGTCTGTATCGCCCTGGAACGCAGGGTGTTTTACCCACAGTGGATTCTGAATAAATCCAGTTGAGCAATTTTTACCTACACTAAATAAGGAGTCTTCCATCCAATTAAACTGTTACAAATGCCAACTGAGAAAATATTCATTCTTCCTCAGTTGCATTTCACAATAATTATTTCTCCCTTTCCTTACTTCCCTAAGTCTGTATATTTTTGTTTTCTCTTTGGTTTAATCCTGTACCAAAGTAGAGAGCCTCTTATAAAGAGAACAGAATGTACTTAAGGCAGTATTTTCTTTTGAGCCTTAAAAGAGCTATTTGGAAGCTTAGCTCTGTTTCTTCTATGGGTTATCAAAACTGCAACAAATGATGAATATTTGTTAATCTAATGTAAATCTGCCTTATGATCACTTGAGACCTCAACATTTGCAGAGAATAAAGCAAATCCTACATTAAACACAGATACTGGGGACTGCGGGAGAGTGAGGTTATAATTTGCATCCAGATCATGTTGGAATGAGAATTCATTTACATGGCTGTCAAACAATGAGGCTTCCTCACTCACCTCCTGTTTCCCACCACTCTGACCTCACTCACTGATGTCCAAAGTTGTTACTGTCACTCTGTACTACAGTGGTAACTTTATTCACTGTAAGTATCAAAACTAGATTCTTTGCTCACAAAGATGCTAGCAACCTGTCTCAACACTGTGACACCATGGGCCACCGTTAAAGATACCTGACATGCCTAACTTCGCAAGTTTAGGTATCAGTGCGGTAAGACAGATCACCCAGGATTGTCATTCAGTCACAATCATCACAAGGGGCAGTCTCTGTACTGCTTCCTTCAACCCAGTAATTCAGGGTTTGGTTCACCAATTTTACTCTCCTGCTGGGCATGGGGCACAATTTAGGATTCACAGAGAGTAAAATGGGGTTATTTACTCCTTTTCTGCGCACACACACACACACACTCACACGCTTTACACTTAAATAGATGGATAACTGAAAGACAGGTAACAAAATCTTTATCTTCATTTTTCTATAAGAAAGTAGATTTGATAACTATAGGATGAGTATTAAATATTAATGACCGGATTTGTTCAATTCTTTTACATGTTAAGCATGAAAATAATTAAAATAGCTTCTTTTCCTTTCAATACATTTCTACTTCTAAATATTAATTTCTGTTCTGTCAAATCCTTTACACACATGACTTAGACAAACAAAGCCTGAATGTGAAATTAACTTCTAATGAATCACTGTCTTGGCCTGGATATTAGATCCATGATAGGGCTGATACAAAGTTCACAACTAAACAACACTGTGAATGAGAAAACAATACATACTGTTTTTGTCCCATGTGTTAAAAACACACATACAAAAACAAACACTGTTTAAATTCTTTGACAACAGAGCATTTGGATTTGCTTTGAATAAGCATTTGTTTAGATCTCAAAAAAGCCTGTACTAATGCAGAGCCAATCAAAAACTAATTAACTTTGGGGAAAACTGGATAAAATATCAGTTATCTTGCATTTATTTAATTATTGATTTAAGTACATATTACCAGTGAAACAGACACTTTAGCTCCAACATGCTGTATCTGTTAAACTAGGGAGATCAGAATGAGGAAAAGAGAAAGATTTTTCAAAAATTATATCCTCCCCATTAGTAGTAGCCTGTTTTCATTTTTGCTCTTTGTCTTCTAAAAGGGTCTCTCCCCACTCCCCCATGCTGTTCACAGGGCACATCAGCGAAGTCCTTTTGAAAATGGGGATGGGCTGCACTGGGTCACCTAAATGCTCACTGAACAGCAATCTCTAAAGCTGAAAGCATTTTCAAATGGACTGAATTTGCAGGTATAACACATGGCTGAGGAAAAAAATTAATTAATTAAAATTAACTGAGCGTTCCAGGGACTGGAAATGTAACTCAGATTTCTTTTGTGAGAGCCATGTTCTAACACCCTGTTATCCAACAGAAATATACAAGCCACATATGTAATTTAGAAAATTTTAGTAGCCACGTTTAAAAAAGTGAAAAAAAAGGACAGGCAAATTAATTCTTACAGTACTTTTTATTTGACCCAATATAGACAAAATTGTAATTTTTAGCATGTCATTTATATACGATATTATGGAGATATTTCATATTCAGTGTGTATTTTATACTTTAGCACTTCTCATTTAGGACTAGGGACATTTTAAGTGCCCAACAGCCCTTTGGCTAATGGCTGCCATACTGGACAGCTGAGCTTTGACATATTTACTAAGCTTACCTAGCATGTGTAATGTAATGTGTAAATTTCATGATCCTTGTCCTTTTCAACAAAACAGAGAAATACCATCGTAAATCTTTAAAGATCATGCACCTAAAGTAAAAGTTTACTGCAAAATAGTGATATATTTCTATAATATTTTCATCGATGTTTTTGACTACATACGGTTAAAAACCAATGACTTCCTATGTTCAGTGACTGGTTGAGAATGGTGGAAACACCTAGATCTGAGCTGTGGCAGTCACTAGGCACAAGTAGCTGTTTAAATCAATTAAAATTAAATAATATTTAAAATTCAGTTCCTCGGTCACAGTGTCCACATTTCATGTGCTCACTCAATAGTCACATGTGGCTAGTGGATCAACCATCACAGAAAATTCTATAGGACAGCAGTGGAATAGATTATTCTTTTGGCTAATAATTGCATGGCTAGTCACTAATAACTCAATAACATTTTATGCCACAGTTAGTCAACTTGGTGAAATTTGTGTCTACGGACACTACACATCATCACATGGCTATTTTACAAATTTTGCCATTAAAGTGAAGATTATGAAATAAAAATAATAACACGTTAATTGAGAGAAGAGAAAGAAAGAGAAGTTCTTGGACCTCCTATCCCAAGAAAAAGAGAATCTAGTTTGCTTTTTCCAGTTTCTGCCTTTTCTGATTTAATAACCTTTTTTCTCTTCCAAAGTTATGTTCAAAGAAAACCAAAAATTACATGTGTGTAAGGTAGACATGTTACGACAATGGACAGAAGGCAAAGATTCCAAAAGAATTAAGATGAACTGATCATACTGTTTGCTGAATCTCTGAATATTTCATTTGTCTTATTTGAAAATTTCCACCAAGCGTCACCCCCGCATGGCTTTGTGAATCTGGCTGGGAGTCAAAAGCTCCACTATGCTTGTTACTGCCTGAGGAAAGGGTGCGACTCCAAAGACACCACGAGAGGTAAAAGATATTAAAACAAATTCTTTTAGGGGTTCATAATAAAAAGTTAAACACTTAATCAGCAATTTTTTCCATTGCTCATCTGAGATTCTCTAACTTAATCGGTCATACTCACCGTGCAGGAAGTTCACATATTTGATTATGACCAATATCCAAAACTTCTAGCTTTCGGCTTTCACATACCCACTCAGGCACGTTTTCTAAGCGGTTCCTAAATGTAAGAATATACAATTTTTTCTTTGATTGGAATTTGGCCTAAAATGTGGTTCAAAAGTCAAAATAATGACAGAATAAATAAAACTTCAAATGAAATACCCAATGACAATGGAATTATGTTAAAACCGAGTTTCAATTTAAGTGTGTTGAGATGAGAAAGTCTATCATAATTTCTGTGGGAACTAGAATACATACGACACGCTGCAGTAGCGAATCGGTATAAAAGGTGAGATGGTCAGCCTATTCGCAAGTGCACTGAGAAGAGTGAGCAGGCTGTATGGAAATTCTACTTTGGCCACCTTGGTCACCAAGTTTTAAGGGTTCTTAGCAAGGAGATATATGTACAAAAAGGGGGGGAAAACATCAAAGAGATGTAGCACAACATTAAAAAAAAATGAAATTAACATCACTTCAGGGAAAGACATGAAGATACAGTTAATATAATTAAATAAGTGGGGGAGGGTATAGCTCGGTGGTAGAGTCCATACCTAGCATGCATGAGGTCATGGGTTCAATCCCCAGAACCTCCATTTAAACAAACAAACAAACCTAATTACCTCCTCCTTACCCCCCCAAAAAATTAAAGAAGTACTGGACTTTCCAGCCATATGTTCCCTCAACTGACCAGTCTTTCAAGCCCAAACCTGGATCAAACTGGTGTCCGCATCTTCTGGTGTTGTACAGTATACAAATGTAGTACATATTTTAACTGATGGATATTTACATACATTTTCAGAGGGTAAGTAAACAGCATCAGATTTAATTTGTATTATTTACCTTCAAGATATATAAAAAGTTCTTATGCCTAAATTCAGACAGAATTATCTAAATAATTTTCAAGCAGACCCTAGAGCGCTCTAGGACTTGGCTTCTTACCTTGAAACGTCCATGTAGGACAGATAATTCGGAACTGGGTAAACATCAAGTTGAACAAGTTCTGGGAGGCATAAAAAACAAAAGCATTACCATTCAAGTGAAACAGAGACTCTTTTTGTATGTAGAATATCATTACTGTGCTTTATTCTCCATTGTTTGTTTAGGTTAGTAAGTACAATACATCCATTTGTTCAGCATTGAAACTACAGGAAAGAACAGAGAACTTCTAATTTAATCACAAGATCCTTATTCAGAGACTGAAATAAATCACTGATTCTAATTTCCTGCCTCTTTCCCATCCACTTCCTGTGGCACTCCTCTTGCTATGTGTGCTACATTTTACCTGGAAGATTAACTGTGTGAATACTGTTTTTTAGTTTCTTAACATTCAGGGTTGCTTCCATAAAACCAAGTGCACCCTGGCTCCTGCCTTTTTCACTCTACTGCAACACCACTCCTGAGGGTTACCAATGACTTCCTCTACTCAAATCTGAAAGCCTTTCCTCAAAACTGTATGAAATATGAGTATGAAACACCAATGTCCACCTAGGGCTTTGCTTTTCAGACAGAGTAGTTTCGAAATATCCTTCTGCTTCTCAAAACACTTATCAAGTAATTCACAGATTCACCCTCTATCTGGTTGCCCCAGCTAACCGTGAGGGTTTTAGAAGTCTAGTTTTGGCACCAAGTCTCTTCTCTTTTCCAGTTGTCTTACTGCCACAGTTTCGGGTACCACCTCTGAGCAAAACGTCTTACATCAACATCTGGAGTCCTGACTGTAAACTCCTACTAGCTCACATGGAAACCACTGCAATAACCTGGATTAGTGCAGGAGTGGATTACTCTACTCTTCTCCCATCAATGCACTCTGCACACTACTCTGATGTTAACAGTCTGACAGCATCACTTCCATCACATACCTCCTCCACATAAGAATCTCCACTGGTTCTCTACAGCTTACTGTACCAGCTTCAAAGCTTTGCCGTCTGACTCCAAGCCTTGCGTTCCGTAAGCACTTCTTTACCACTTCCCAGCAGCACCTATGAGTTCAGAATTCCCTGTCTTCTCCCAGTCTGCTGAACAAACCACATTCAGATTCGTTCCTCTTCAGCACTCACTTTATGCCTCCTGGCTATCCAAATCCTACAACCCCTTCAATGACCTATAGCTATCTGAGGTTTGGTTTATTTCTCCAGTGAGAGACAGTAAACTCATTAAAAAAGAAGAAAAAAAGAAAAATCCCTATCCTTTAGAACTCATGCACTACACTATGCATAAAACAGGTGCTTGATAAACATTTGTTCAGCTTGTAAACAGTTGTTTCCATTTGTTGTCTAATGGCAGGGAATTGAAATCTTCACTTCAGCAAGCACATGCTCAAATTTCCAAATTTTAAGGAGGAGAGCTTATTAAATGAGCAAGATTCTTGCTCTGTGGTGTCCCTGTGGGTATGTAATTTAGGTTTCTCTTAAGGTGGAGTTTCTTTGTTGGTGGAGCATGAAACCTGAGACCCTGGATGGAGTCCATAACAGACGGTCTTTTCACTTTCACTCTCCAGATTTACTATCTTAACAAAGTAGCCCAATAAATAGTTCAGCCCCTGCCCATCCCTCATCTGCCCTTCAAGCAGAAGAGCCAAATCACAAGTGGGAGTAACTTATCTAAATATCCCGATATGAGAAAACAAGTTAGGAACTTAAAAAACCTTCCATTTTGACTCCTTTAAATATCAAACCAGCATTCTTCTTTGATGATTTTTATCTTAGCAAAATTTGACACTTATTTTACTAAATGAGGAAAGAAAAATCAAAGTGTAGCAGAGATGATGGCACTGAATAAATTCTTAGAACCAAAAGAGAAACTCTGATGTGGTCTGTGTTACATACCATTAGAAGAGGCATAGAGTGCTTTTAGGAAATAGCCACAGATGTTTAACGTCACCAGTTGATTCCTTTCACAGTGTAAAACCTCAATGTTGTTGAAAACCATCGCATCTAGATCACCAAGCTTATTGTCGCGCAGATCAAGCTGAGTGACATGAGGAAGAAAGTCCACTTCATCTGCTATTAGCTTCCTAATTATGTTCAGTCTTGAGAGGAAAAGGACACAAATAGAGACTATAATTAACCGCAATGCTATCAATAAAAAGCCACACCCTAATACGGTGACTCACGAGTCTCACTATATCACAGTTCTCCATGATTTTTTTAATCTCAGTGTCTGGCCTTCCTTGAAACTGCTCAGATTCTCTGGCTATTTCTAGCTACAATTCCATAAGGTCTTACCCTTGACAATATTTCCTGAAACACAATTTAGATCATTAAGGCTAGAAGAGAAGCATGCATATTAATTTACCTTAGTTCATTTCAAGGGGAAAAAAAAAATTCATTTAAACACTTATTTCCAAGGTCTGGTTGAAAGAACACAAGAAACAAAACCCAGAATAACCATTAAGCACATTACAACTACACTGAATATTTAAGGGAAGAGAGAAGATGAGTGAGCAGGCAGACGAGCAGCCCTAAAGACAGAATTAATGGGTGAACTCGGGAAAAAAAAAAATGAATGGGAGCCACATATGCATCAGAGTTAGGTATGCAAATGTATCTGGATTTTCAGCTGGCTCAGGGAGTAATTACCAAAACTAACTCCACCTTTAAAATATTGCCTGAGAGGAGAGGGTACAGCTCAGTGGTAGAGTACATGCTTAACATGCACCAGGTCTGGGTTTCAATCCTCAGCACTTTCATTTAAAAAAAAATAATATATCTATAAATATATACACATTAAAATATATATATATATATAATATACACACACACAAATATATACTTATAAAAACATATTTTATACATATAAAAGTATGTGTATATATTGTATTTAAATAGTGTGTGTGTGTGTGTGTGTGTGTGTGTGTGTGTGTGTGTGTGTATGGAGTAAAATGCAGAAAATACTGAAATTTGGCATCCAGGATTTACTGAGAAATCATAAAACAAAGAACAACAATAGGGATCAACAAGTTCAGGGCAGAGCAGGACACAGGGAAAAACTGGCAGAACCTCAGACACGAGAACTGGTTAGCTAATGGACTGAAGTTGCCGCGAATGAGCTGCCAAGAAGATAAGTAAGTAGTAATGAGGACGAGGAATCAATATAACATAAACACATCTCACTTCAGAGTGGAGAAAAACAGCTGAAAATCTCAATTCCTTAAAGTTAGCTAGGCTACGCCCAACTCCTTTGCAAACAAACCACCAACCAACAAGAACCTTCTACTTCACTTTACAAAGCCAAGAAAGTGCCGAGATCATGCACTTGGTAGAAGAGCATTACTGTGAAGGCTGGAGCTTAGAAAAAAGCCCACTGTTCTCTGTAGTGATTTTTCTGCCCTTTGAAAAGATAAAATAAAATGAGGCTAACTAAATTTGTAATAGCAATATCATGAAGTCACTGAAACACAAGGGCGAGTGACAGCCAAGAGCTAGGATTTGTCAATCTGCAAGAATGGCATACGGCCTCTTCAAATGTCTCCAAGAGGATTTTTTTGTCAGCTCTTTTTTTATTCCAGGTTGTATTAGAAAACTGGACACAAACCTACAATTTGCCTATTTCCAAATGCTCACAGAGTATTAGAATATGTACACAGAATTTTTAAAAAATCTCACTTTGGATACAAGAGACCACAGGATTTGAAAAGATGTCTCATGTTTCCCCTGATCTACACATTAAGTTGTCTTCATGTGGCACTATCATCTCCCCCATTGTATTAACACTAGCATAATTAAAGTCTTATGAGGAGACAAAATAAAATCTGTAAGAAGAGGAAGGTTATTCCCACTGTTCACTTTAAATTGCCAAGTCTTATCAGGATGCAAATATCAAAAGTTTTCAGGCTCACTGATAATACAACTATTTGGGATAAACTTTTAAAGAGGCAAAATGTGGTTAAAATTTCCTTCCAATAATCTCCTCAGTTAACACAGGCATTTTATTTATTTTATAAATACTCATTGAGTATTTACTATGTGTAGATAGATAGCGTGACAATGTTCTAGTTCCAGTTTGCTGCTCAACATTTTGCTTTCATGACCTTGAGCAAGTCACCTAAGTCTCTGTTAAGTCTAATCTTAACCTGTAAAATGGAGATGGCACCTTCCTTGTCCTACGAGGCAGCTGAGAAAATAAAATGAAAGTACATGCTCATGCTTTGCAAACAAGAAAGGGCCACAGTGATGAGGATGATGGTGACCTTGTGTCAGTAAGAGACAAATAAAACAAGGTGTTTGTCAACAGATGTAGTGATTTAGTGAGGAAAACCACGTGTGCTTTGACATATGAAGAATAAAGATGTAAGTACGTGATAAATGATATATAAAATTACAGAGGACGGTCAAAAAAGATGCTATGGAAGAGGAAGCATCTCATCTGAATCCCAAGGGGAGGCAGAATTCCACAGATGTAAATGGGAGAAGAAAGCAGTCCATAGCGAAGAGCAGAATGGCGTTTGGACTGAAGAGAGCACAGGGTGAGAGTTTCACACATGAGTACAGGAGGCCCTCGGGAGTGCAGGGTGTGTGACGGGAGTGAGAATACGGCTACGAAGGTGGGTTGGTCAGCTAATATTTATCAAAAACTGTGCCTACTAAGTGCTAACACTGGGGGGCTCAAGGATAAATAAGAGCAGTGCTTTTCAAATTATCTAGGGAGAAGGACCTATTTTCTAAACTTCTCATCCATTAGAGACTGATACGTAGTCACATGCACACGACCAGGACACAAGTCAGCGCACAGGCGGCTCACCGCTGTGAGTTCACCAACACCTAAATCAGTTATTCCCTGTACAATCAGTCTGTTTACATGAGTCTACTTGGACATTGGGGCAATGTCAATATAGTGATATGTTTCTACGAAATTAAGTTTCAATTTCTATGCATATCGCATTGTGGAAAAGTAGCAAATACTTGGCTTGCTGGCACAGGTCAGAGGACCACCACACTTTGAGCAGCTCTGAGCTGGAGTCTCATCCTCAACGGACTCATAGGTTAGTGGGTTGAAACCAGATATGAGAGCTTGAATATCCTGAACTAGAGGACTGAAGGCTCTAAGCAAGACTGTGTACCATGGAAGGAGCCAGCTCAGTGAGGGGACAACCACAGCAGTGAGACGGAAAAGGGACGGACAAAGTGCACCTGCTGTGACAGAAGAACTGATAGAATCTGCTGGTGGACGAGAAACAGAGCCAGAAGTTTTGTGTCTGGATAACCAATGAAGTGGAGTTGCTATCAGTAAAAACAGGAATCCAGGGGAAAGAACTGGCTGAATAAAGAAAGAAGCTGAACTCTGTTCCACATGCAATTTGATTGAGTGTCAGTAGGGGAAAGCAAGGTGAAATTATCCCGCTGGCAGCCGAAGTGGAATTAATCCCTAGAAGAGAAATAAGGGTTAGAGAAATACTGAGGAGTATTTAACATGGTAACGTGAACGGTAAATGATGGAGACCTGTGAGTACAGGCAGCCAACCACCACAGCAGAAAACAGAAAAGAGAAGCGCTCCAGGAGACAGACGTGGGTAATGTCTGTATTTTAGACAGAGAAGAGGAGGAGGGATTAATAATGATGCATAGAATAAACAGCATCAGCCTCAAAGAACATCAATATAAGAAAAAGAATAAGATTAAAAGAAAAATTATTATTTTTAATATGAGGTAATGTTTCCATCTGAAGGAATAAAAAATTTAATCAATAAAATTAGCCCTCTGCTTACAGAATCTAAGTGAAACTCCCCTTAAATCATTCCACTGGCTTCAATTTAAAATATTAAGGCAGAATTATAAGCAAACCTGACCAGATCCCCTCTCCCACCGACCCCACCACTCCTCAGCTCAGCTCAGCGGTCTGGAGGAAAGCAGCTATTTACTCATGTTCATTTAACATTTATAGAATCCAAAGTCTATGCTGTAACTGATCTCATCTAAAAAGACCCAGTTAGAACTAGAAATCTGAAGAATTTATAAAGCTCTTAATAAGAACAGTTACTTCCAGACATCTTAGATTGATCTTGCTTGTAAGCTAATTCAGACCAAGAAAAACGATGCCTGTCATACGTACCTGGTAACTCAGAAAGCTTCTTAGGCTTGCTACGTGAGGTCAATATGACCATCGTTACACCTCTGGGTGGCTGAATTAAAAAGGGCTTAAATTCTTGAATATGAAGTTTTTTTAAATCCAGTGACTCAGAGGCAAATAATGTTAACAATTTAGAAAGAAGGTTAACAAGACACAGTGTTCAGTTCTCTATCCTGTAACATTCCAAAAAGTTCTCAAAGTGAGATAAATTATTACCATTTATACTCCCTGAGTTAAGGATCCTAAGCCTGCAAATTGCTAATACTTCCCCAGGTGCCTGATCCCGTTAGTCTCAGGAAAGGTAAAGACAACCAATTCTCTGTGGGACTGGAATGAACGGGTTTCCTGGGCCAAACCATAAGAATGGAGAAGAAAGGGGAGCAAAAGGAGAGGCTGCTTTATACTGATGAAGTTGACAGGCCGGAGTGAGGGTCTGGGGTTATCATCAGAAAGGAAATTGGGTAGTAAAGCAAGGAAAGAAAGCATCTTTGACAAACATTAAGTATCTCACCCAAGATTTAATGTGGTCATCACTCCCTGGCTAATGTGGAGTTGGTTTGGTTGAAAAAGTATCAAATTGGGCAAGTTAATATTAAGGCCTAAGCCTGATATGTTGCTTTGCAGGAACTCTTTTTTTTTTTTTCCATAAAAGAGAAATTTAGAATGGCTTCTTCCTTGTGTACTGGTTCTTTCTGCATTGAAATTAAAACTGAACTTTACATACTAAGGGATGATTACTAGACACTGTGATGTAGCAAAGATTGTGTTAATGGTTTTCAGTTGAGATTTGGTATGACCAGGATTCAAACTTGCAAGGAGTGAGAGCAGAGATGCCACTCAAACTTGGGCCTAACAAGAGATTGTGTGTTTTTATATTTTTGTAAAGACCAGTAAACTAAGAGCCAAGACATCTGGATGGAGAGTGAGGAAATTAAAATAAATAAGTTATATAAATAATTATTAGTTTAGTGAATACATTACATTAAGCTAGGGAAGCCAAGGAAGGAAAAAAAACATTAAGGAAGGAGAGATGATCAATGATGTCAACTGCATCAAGCCACGGAAAAGGATGATGAAGAGAGAAAAAGATCCACTTTGCTCTCAATGATAATGGTTTTCATTCACCATGAACAGCTCCCCTGACTCAATGGCCCCATTGATTGATATGCTAATTAAAACTGGGCTCAGGCTTGCAAAATCAAGTAAGACCTTCAAGATATATGGTCATTCATCAATGAGAAGTTTTTTGGTTTTGTTTTTTAAAATAAGTTTCTGGTATGAGCATACTGTACTGTTGATCATTATTCCTGCTGGGCAAAAATACAAAAGTGGGCCCTAACTGCAACTAACCAGCCTGCTTGCCTTGACATAAGAATGCCGCCAAAAGAACTAGAACCTACCACCAAATATAACCCAACCACTCAAATGGGATATATTTCTTTAAAATGGTTACCTTAGGTCCACATGTTTAACGTGAGGCATTTTTCTTAAAGCCTGTAGCCTAAGAGTCTCCATACAGTTTCCAGACATACAAAGCTTATCCACAGCAGTCAGTTTCTCCAACACTTCTGGAATGTCGGTGAACTCATTGAAAGAAAGACCAAGATAACTAAGCTGAGGCATGCTCTCCAACTCAGCAGGAAGGGTCTGGAGAAAGTTTCCATCCAACAAGAATGTCTGTAAGCTATGGAAGAAAACATAAGAATTATAAAGAGAATGTGTAAATTTTACATCTTTATTATTAACATACAAGTTTCATAAGTATAGATTGTATCACTAAAAAAAAAAAAAAGAAGAAGAAAATATACTATTCTTTGTGAAGTGCTAAGGGCAGGGCCTGAGGCAATAATACACCAGAGAGAAAAGATCAGAGATAAGCATCTTAATCTTTTATTGAAAACAAAAATTATGACCAACTTCCCAACTTGGATAGGCATAAATAGGAACACCATGAGCTGACTGCTATGTGAATCCGCCAAAACACTCATCTCTCATTGTTATTTTAAAAAATTAACTTGTACGTCTTAGAATTCAGCAATAACTTAGAAAATGAGAAAGCAACCCCTCCTCCCACATTTAGGCACCCTCATGTAGGGATCTTCAGTTCTAAACAAGGATATTTTCTTTTTTTTTTTCTTTACAAGATTCTAAAAAGCACAGAAGCTAACAAATGAACTCTACACAGGAACCTGATCTCTTGATTTGGGGCCTTGCCTGACCAAATAACAAGGTAACTGATCTCATGTGCTACGACCCCAGCGCAGCTTCCTGGGGGCTTCTGAGGGATACTCTGCAGTGGGGTTGGCAGTACGTACTTGTGCATAACTCCGACGGCTGCTGGGACTGCTCGGAGGGCATTGCAGGACACATTCAGCTCGGTCAGGGTTGGAATATTGCAGACTGCTAATGGGAAGTCTCCTAAATGATTATTGGAAAGGTTAAGACTCTTCAACTTGGTGAACCTATTCCAGTAAAACAAAACAAAAGGAAAGAAAAGACAAATGTCATAGATGTATAACATCACATGCTTTTGGCTTTTGGCACAGCCGTAGAGATAATCTAGCCCAGCTCTCAGTCAGCTGGGCAGGAAACGGAGCCCTCAGAGGGTAAGTGAGCAGCAGAGCTGGGTGCACATCTTCAGACTCAAAGGCCAGTGTTTTACCTAAAATACAAACATTATATTTGAAAACGAACGTTACTCTAAAATAAGGTCGAATATGTAAGGAGGTGAGTTTGCCAGAGTGCATTTCTTAGCCCTGCCTCGCCAGCTTAATGAACACATGTGTGAGCGGAAACAGAGAGGGCAGAAAAGGACAGGTGTAGCTCTCTGGATTTGTTTTCTCCCAGACAAGTCAAAAATGTTTCTATTTCACTTCCCTCAAACCCAAACCTGAAATGATTTTAAAAACTTCAATTTATCAAAACCATATTCTCTAAGGTAACCAGTTTCAGAGTTCCAAATTTAAGAACCAGTTATCATTCCTCAATCTCAATCCAACACTTGATCTTGCTCATTACACACCCTTCTTTGAGAAGCTCTTTTCAAATTCCACCCTAAGGCCATTTTCCTCACCAGGCCTCCTCCTAGCTCTCTCCAGACCCTTTCTCCCACGTTTCCTTCTTTTTCCTTGTTGGTCTCCTCCTGTCCTCCCCACACCCCCCCAGTTAGGTGTTCCTCACAGACTAGTTACTTGTCAGTTTCTTTTCTCTCTTTACATCGCCTTCCTCAGAAATTGTTTCCCTGCTCTGTGAACAACTCTCTCCAAGTCATCACACACCATTTCCTCTCTCTTGACCTACCCTACAACATTTCTGGTCCAAAACTGAACTTACCATCTTTATTCCAGACCAGCACTTCCTCCTGTTCTATTTTTGTTAATGGCTCTTTCATTTTCTCAGTTGTCTAAGCAATTAAAGCAATTCAAGAAGTCATCTTTAAGTCTGAATGCACTTCTCTGTGCGCTTACATTTGGCCCACTGCCAGCCTCTACACTTCCATGTGAGATGAGAATCAGATCGGTTGTTGCATTACGCTAATTATTTTCAAAACTGCCCAAGCCTAAAAACTAGGCAATGTGCACTATCCCTACAACAGACACAAACGCATCTTAAAAATGAACCCAATTCTATCCAATCAGTATTTTAAAGAAACTGTCATGTGACTTCTTTGTGGAATTCTATAATTAAAAATGTAAAGCTTTGTTCTAAATAGCTATATAGATTTTATTCCAAAAAGAAAGCTGACAACGTGCCTTTTTGACAGGTTGATTGCTGTTTTCTTGGGTGACGGAGTATAGACTTAATAGAATTTTAAGTTAGAAACAAAACAAAATTTAAGGATTACTGTGAAACCTGAAAAATCATTTTAAAATTTGTTTTGTATTTTACCATTTGATTCATTAATCCTTCTTAAAATAAAGAATGCTTATCCTTTACTCTGATAATCTATGATCTATCCAACACAAGCTGGAATCATAGGGTCTATTATTCCCAGCTCAGGGGTTCTCAAAGCATGGTTGGGGGACCCTGGAAGAGGTCCCCGAGACCTTTTCAGGAGATTCCCAAGGTCAAGACTATTTTTATAGTAATACTTAGATGTCATTTGCCTTTTGCTACTCTCGTTTTCTCCCAAGTAGAGATTTCCAGATGGTATATGTCATTGTGATAGCACATCTGATTGGAAGCAAAAACGGACATGAGAATCCAACTATCTTCTATTAAGCCAGGCATTAAAAGATTTGCAAAAAACTGAAAACAGTAACATTCTTTTCCCTTTGTTTTGTTTTAGAAGGTAGTTATTTTTCATAAAAGATATATTTGTTAACAAGAAGGGGGTTTATTATTTTTCTAAATGAATTATTATGCATTAAAATACTTCTCAGTTTAAATTTCTAATACAGTAAATATCAATAGTTTAATTCACACAAATAAAAGCTGCTTAGGGTTCTCAATTTTTGAGAGGGTAAAGGATTGCCTGATAAAATACAGGACATCCAGTTAAATTTGTATTTCAGATAAACAACAAATGATTTTTTAGTATAAGTATGTCTCAAATATTGCATGGTACATACTTACGCTAAATATATATATATATTCTTTGTTTTTCTGAGATTCAAATTTAACTACTTTTTTTCCCCTTCTAAATATGGTAATTGTATCCTGAAATAGACAAAATCGCTGTTCCAGTCCAAGCAAAAACAGTATCCTACTTTCTGGATTTGTTTCCTCATTTGGTAGAAAAGGTGACAATTTTAAAATATGCATGCAATTAAACTGAACTTAAAAAAAAAATCCCTCTAGGAAGGAAAAAGACCCTAGACATACAACACAATAGAGCACAAAGACTTCAGAAAGTGGAAAATGGAAGGATTATAATTTCAGTGATTACTCAAAACGGAAAGTGGAAGCATTGGCTTTTGGAAAAGTATCCATCAGTAATAGGGGGAGAAAAGGTATATTCAGCCATGCACACAAATTTCCTAGGACCACATCACTCCTGAGAAGGAAGGAAAGCAGTAGTGCGTTGAATGAGTAAAAGGTAATTGACAAACTTAAATGGAAGAGGAAAACAAACTTACTAAGTGCCCCTCATTAGTTTTATGTATTATACCTTTTGTATTTTAAATGGCCACCGGCTCTAAATATAAAGAAGTGCAATTATTCTTTGTATCAATTTAATGACAAAAACAACCACCATCAGACTTTACAGTAAAGAGGACTGTCCTCAGCCCCAGAGGCCAAGTACCCCTACAGAACAAGGAGTCTGGGTTCTCTTTCCCTAAAGCTGAGCCACCTGGTACACCACCACCAGACCCAGGTGGCTACTGAGCATATGAAACAGGGCTAGTCCACAGTGAGATGTTCTCTAATTACAAAAAACACACTGGATTTCAAAGACTTAGTACAAAAAAGCATGTAAACTCTATTAACAATTTTTAGAGCTGATAATTTTGATATATATTTGATATATTGAATTAAATAAGCTATTATATTAAAATTAATTTCACCTGTTTCTTACTTTTTCTAATGTGGCTACTAGAAAATTTAAGATTACTTATGTGGCTTGTGCTATATTTCCATGAGAGAAGCACTCTCTCCACACTGAGAGCAGGCAGGACCCTGGAGTTCCCTACCCAATGACACCAAACCTCTTTTCAGTGCTTGTGTGGGGCTCTCCCCTGGGCACATCCTCCCATAAGTGTGTGCACCCATAGGCCCTAAGGGTGGGCAGAGCTTGGACACGGGGGCTGTGTTCACATCTCTGCAGGGTGAGGGATGGAGCTGGAGCGGGAAGAGAGCCTGCTCTCCCCACAATGCCACACCCAGTGCAGAACCCCAAGGGGTCTGAGGATTCTAAATTTGAGTCAGCGCTTGGGGGTCATTATAAAAGTGCATTTGTCAAGACAGGAGGAGAGAAGGTATTTTATTTAACAGTTTGTTAGCTTAATTATAACTTAAATATTTAGATATGTAGTATGTGGCCTCTATTTATACTCTTGCCCTGGTTCAAGGGCTGATTCTGATTTAAGTATTTAAAGTTTCTCTCGCTTCTTTCTCCACTTCCTTCATAGTCCTCCCTGCATGGCCCATCCCCCAAATTCTTCCCAGAAAAGAACACAGTGTTCAGCAGAGTTGTTTAGCAAACAAAGCATGGATTGTTTCTGAGAACGAGGCCTTGATCAGAACACATTAAAACTCATCTGTTTTGGAAATTCTAACCCTTAGCCTTCTTAGAGGTCCACTTTTTCTTTACGTATATGGAAAGCAGTCAGATTATAGGCATCTGCCAATTAAAAACCCCTTCCTAGAAAAATAAGAGGGAAGTTTGCCTAGAATCCACTTCCCTCTGGTCTTAAAATGAGTGAAACAGATACCTGGAGGCAATGTTTAAGCTAAGAAAGAGGTAAGAGATCAAAGAGGGGAGTGGATGACCTTTCCTCCCTCTACCTTCATCGGAAAAGAAGGCAGAGGAGAGAGCAAGGTGACAACACACTGTTACGGAGGGAAAAACTAGAAATCTGTCTCCTACAAAATAGAAGACTTAGCTCTTTCACACTAACAAGTGAGACAAATAAGTTATCAAATGTGCCCAGACCCAGATTCTAGAGTAAAACTTGAGGGCTTTGGAAGAATACAAATTTGGTGAAATATTTTAAATAATTTTACTTTTAAAACGAGTATTACAGTTCTTAAACCTTAAAATTAAATCCTTGAAATGGAAGTACATTATATTCACTGAGGCTACAGTTACTCCTTCATAGCTGTTCGATACAGGTAAACAGGGGATGATCAGAGCATCACAAAATTTAAGATTAATAAAAATTATTTTAATGATTGTAATCATTACAGTTGTCAGCTTAGCAATAGCAAGAAGTGCTTCTTTTTGATGTTTTAGACACTAAAAGGACAAGAAACTGTGTGGTTTAAAAAAACCAAAAAACAAAAAACACCTGTTACACGTGTACACACACAGAGTGTCAAAGCTAAAGAAAGTTAGAGTGACTCTATCTTCCTTATTTCTCAGAGCTAGCAAAAGTGAGAGCAGAAGGGGACTTTCATTTCCCAGGCTCACAGACAAAGAAACTAGGCTCAGAGAAATTGTGTGACTGTCATACACACCTTGAATCTTGCCTTTTGATATCAGTACGACTTCTCATCTCTCCTGCTCTTCTTTTCCTATATCTTAAGAGTTAAAATGTAAATAGATATCAATTACTAATAATTCTAAGTCACTAGTCAAAGAATGGTCTCAGAGTAGTGCATGGAAAGCATTCCTTTTTCATCCTCATTTCCCCCTATAAAGGATGGCATTATCGGCTCTGGGGGACAATGAACATTTTGGACAAGATGTACATTTACCTTCAAACAAATTCAGGCACAGCCCAATGCTCCCAAACTACCCAACAACCTGAAAAGACGGACTTCACTTTCTAGAGCAAGTAAATGCTTTAAGGTAAGAGAAGTAACTCATGTTCATCATTTGTTCTATCATAGAGCTGGGAGTAGGAAAAAGAAATCAGCTAATATTTATCCAGACTAACAGTAATCTTAGTTCTCAAAATGAAGTTACATGGTACAGCATTACATTTAGCAAATGGCAATGGGCATTGTTTAGAACTCAGGTCTGACTTAATCCAAAGTTTCAAGGCACACCTCTGTTTTTTTCATACCGGGTGTCACAGAAGAGTACAATCAACTAAATACACTTGATAATCTACAGAGATAAAAGCCTCTAACTGTGTTTGTTCACAGAGAAACACTGAAGTTCCTTACAAAGTAGGCATGCTGAGAGCCATATAACAAAGTGCATGATTATTTGCAAAGTGTAGGGACAGGGATGTGATCTCGAGATGAGAGAAGGTCAAAAGTGGGGACAGGGAAAGGTGGTGGGATGGAGCTGGGGTATCACTGCTCTGCCAAATGAAAGACATTTATTCCATTTGCATCTCCCACCGTATTTACAGTATACAACAAAAGCACAGTAACTATGCTACTATACACAGACACAAAATGTGCTCAAATCTCCAGGAGTTCGATCTGTTAATGTTCTTACTTTTTCTTTTCTTTCTCCAACTTCACAGCCATAACTAATTAACAGCAGGACAGGCATAGCACACACTTTAAAGCTGCTGTTGAGGGAACAGCAATCATTAGTTTTGTCCTTGCACTTGCTGGCTTCCCTTTGAATCCAGACAGCACTATACCATGCTAACATAGTATAGTCTACACTTAACTTTAAATGGGTTTTTTTCCTCAGTCACTAAATTCCCAGGAATTATCTTCCAAGCTACTCTCCTGAACAAATCATTTAACTCTACAAAAGGGAAGAACACTTAATTTGTTATATTAAACCAAAAGGTTAAAATTCATCACATTCACGCATCCAATTTCCCTATCTCTATTTCCCTAAAACAGATCGACCAGCTTACTTCATTCCAGCCTCTAAAAAAGCAAGCGATCCTTGCTAGAAAATAAAGAGAAGCCACGTTTTCCAAGGGCAGGAAAGAGTAACCAAATGTTCTAAGATCTTACAGTTGAGAAAAATAAACACACAAATGCTATCAATTCTCATATACCTCCCTGCCCTGGGCTTGTTTCGTCATGATCATAGATGTGCTTAATTTTTGCTCCTTTCTCAACATTCATCCATTCAATCTATCCACACTCAAAAATTTATGTACAAGGTTCTTTCTGCATCTGAGTTAAAGGTAATGGATATATATAGCCTACATATTGTTAGTAAATAAAGCCAAATAAATAGCATGATGACTGTCTAGAGACATACTACTAACTAGCTTTAGATCCATTGAAATCTTTAGTAATTTTCTTTCCAGGAACTAAGGGTACAGTACCAGAAAACCTTGACTGTAAAATAAAATAACAGTATGGTGGGGGGGGTGTATAGCTCAGTGGCAGAGTGCACAAGGTCCTGGATTCAATCCCTAGTACCTCCATTTATATAAATGAATAAACCTAATTACCTCCCTACCGAAATAAACAAGCAAACAAATAAATAAGATTTAAAAAACAGTATGGTGGAAGTAGTTCTATTTTTAAACAGACTCCAAATGTGCTTAAAATGAGTGTCACACTTTACACTCATCAAGAGGAAATCACATTTGTCTTACTCAATGAGCCTAACAAAGAAAAATCAATATTACTTTCTCAAGTTATTATTCCCCACAAGTGGGTCAACTAAAAAAAGACTCCCTTGGTGACTGGATTTCCGTTTCATAGTAACAGTCTGAGTTTAACTTCCTTTTTTCCCTGTGGGGGTACATGCTGATGCATTTTGGAAATTATTAGGCTTCGGTATTAAGTAATGAAGGACTTGCTCGAGGGCTGGAGCTGTAAACCTAGCTCTGGGCTTAGCCCCCAGCTTTCCATTAATTATTAATTATGAAAAGCAGGCTCCCTCACAGTCGGGAGGCTGCACCCTAGTGGAGAGTTGCCAGGGTGCCGCTCCGTAATACTCACCAGCTTTTAAGAGAAAGATTGCCCTTATTTGATTACCAAAATAATACACGCTCATTTTAACAAGTCAAACTCTAGAAGCATATAAAGAAAATGTTAACAATCTTTCCTGCTTCCTTCCAAATCTCATCTTCCTGAGATAACCAGTGTCCAGAGAGTTTGGTATATATCCTTCCAAATCTTTTCCTCCTGATGAAACATACACATGCATAAATAGGAAATAACCTCCCTCCCTATTTTTTGAGTTGGATTATACCACACATTTCTCTTCTACAACTTGTTTTCTCACCTGATAAAAACAAATCATCTTTCTGAGTCAGTGCATTAAAATCTAACGTACTCTCTTGACAGCTGCATAATGCACTGAGTACAAATGTACCACAATTTATCCATCCCTCCACATTGGGTACTTCCAGTTTTTTTGCTGTTAGAAATAATTCAGCTTATTTGTTTGTGCATCAATGATTTTATTTTGCAGTATTTATGAGTGCCCATAATTCTGAAACCCAACAAGCTCTACGAATTCAGAGATTTTTCTTTGATTCATGTGGTGGCAAACTGATCTAAACTGATGCGAATATTCATCTGTTCTCTTGAGAAATATGAATATGTTTGCTTGTGGAGTGCTGTCTCTACCTTGAGGAAAGTGTTATATAATATACAGTATATGCACCATATTATCTTTAATAACCTGAAAATCTTTGAAATCTGAAATACAAATGGTCTTAAGAGTTTTGGTGAAGGGACTGTGAACCTGTATTTCTAAAAGAATAATTGATGGGTCTAAGAGTACGTACAATTTAAATTCTAAAACATACGGCAAAATTACCAAAATGTAGAAATTCATACTCCCAATCAGCCACTGCAGGAGAGGGTTTCTTTACACACTACCTTCTCTAGGATTTAACGTTAGCATCCTTTCCATTGTTGCTAATCTGATGAGCAAAAAGTGGTATCAGGTCATTTCAAGGTTATTTCTCAGTGAAGTTCATCTTTTTGTGAAATTCATCTTCTTGGAAATACACATTCATATCCTCTGCCCACTTTTCTACTGGGTTGTTCGCCTTTTACTTACCAATTTGTAAGAGCTCCCTGAATACTCTGTGCCACCTGGTATCATATGCTGCCATGTGGCACATGACACTTCAGTCTAAGGTTTAGTTTTTCCCACTCTGTTAATGCTGACTTTAGCCACACACTAATTTTAATTTTTATTTGCTCCAATTTGGCATTTTTTTCCTTTATGGAGTCTCTGTTTTTCACCTTGCTTGAGGAGGTCCCCTTACCTTACCCCAAAGTGGCACAAATGTTCTTCTATATTTCCTTTTAATATTTATATATTTTGATTTTTACATTTAGATCTTTATTTCATGTGACATTTATTTTATGTTACATAGAGGTCTATTTTTTTCTGGTAGCTAATTTTGCCAATACCATTTATTAAATAAACCATCCATTTCAATTTCCATTCAATTTAAATATATTTCATATACTAGGGGAAGAGAGAACAAAAAGAGAAAATTTAGTGCCATTCCAATACAACAGACAAAGAGAAAGGCTTGGGTAAAAACAGGTGACACTTACTGTTTCTCTCTTCTTTTTTTCCGAGAGAATTTATAAAACCAAGTGTCTATATTTTTGTTCTTCCTAAGAGCTCACCTTGTGGTTTGGAGTCACTAAAATGCTTTAATAAAATTATTAGTTTTACAGAGTAACTTTTTTGTATTTAGAGGGACAAATCTTGGGAAAGTTATTAAAGTACATTTTAAAAATGTGTAATGAAATGTACTTTCTCTCAAGAAACATCAGTTACATCGATGAATGAAAGACACCAGTCAGTAACTTCTGATTCATTTCCACGTGCTCCTCAAATTCCAACTCCTTTGGTGTGGAACCTTACTGGCTTGCAAACTTAGTCCTATACCATGTTTTAATATTTTTGCCCCAATCCAGGAATGATATAGGGCAACCTTTACATGCTATAATAATTATGTAAGAAAGCAAAATAATTTGCATAAGACTTAAGAGTTTCTCTCTTGTATGGAGAAATTCCTTTGCTGCACATTCCTCTTGGACTTGTCTGTGGTTGTAGTGGCATGAGAAACATTTGAATCTTTGGGCCTGCTTCAGAATTGCTGGGAACACCTACCCTTCAGAAAGCATGACTCAAACTCCTTTTAGCTCTTACATTGCTCTCCACACCCCCAAACTGTACTGCCCTGGAACTGAACTCTCATTGGTGACTTCTCTGTTTCTTGGTGCAGTGTTTTCTCCTGCTGTCCTTTTATAACTTTTGAAATGAATCCATGTGAACTTACGCATGCCATTCGTTTCCAAGACCCGAGCAGCCCACCAGCCTTGTTCTCAGTTAGCACCTGCCAGGGTGTTCTGGAAGGTTCAGCATACCCAAAAGCTACTAGGGCACACGACCAGCTTCTTAACACCGGAGCCAAAATAAACAGAAACCACCCCATCTTAGTTTAGTCCTAATCACCATAAATGACTCTCAGTGTAAGTAAAACAAGCATATCACCTTCTTAAATGACTAGAAAACATAAACACACGCATATTTTACTTGGATAAAATTTAAAATTTACAACCACAGGAGGGTTTAAGCAAAATTTTCTTAAGAACTGCTACAAATTTTAAAAAGCAGAATAAGTACACCAGAGCTACAACTCAAAGACATAATTTTTCCAAAATAATAATCAAGGAAATGGAGAACACCCAAGTGTTGGCAATAATTATAGTGGATGTGTTGCGTTAAGGGCAAATTAAAGCATACTCTAAAGAGAGAAAGTTTTATTTTAATCCTGCCTTTTAAAATAATTCAAACAGGAGGCATTTCTTGGTTACTTACTTTGTGCCAGATCCTAGACTAAATTAACCCTATGAATACAACAGCCAACAAGACAAAGCCCCTGCCCACAGGAAGGGATGGGAAGAGGGGGGGTGCGTGCAGGGGCAGGCTCCCATGAATCAAGTAATCACATTATATAGAAAACCACTCCAAACCATAAGATGGTAATCATGTGGAAACAGCAGTCACCAGATCTACAGTAACTCTGCACTAAATTCATGAAAACAATGAGTTATAAGCAGCATAAATCTGTCATTTTCTGATTCTTTTATAAATTTGCAACATAATAATCAAAAAGACAAGACATATGTTATGTTACAGTTAAATCTGTCTCTTATGAAATGCTTTCTCAATTTATCCATGGCTACATTTTTTTTCATTTTCTTACCAACAGATCTGCCTATAGTTAGCCAATTTAATCACGATACTATTCAAGAGATGTTTAATATTAACCACCACACTAGAAGAGCAAATAATAAAATGTAAAAAGAACATTTCTGCAACAGGCAGAAAACAGATTACTATTTCCTCTTCTCAAAAAAGAGAAGACATACACAGTATACTTGGATAAAATCCCAGTTGAGTCATACAGAATTTATAAAAATGAAAACCAGATAACGTCTCTATCAAGGAAACTGGATTACCAAAGGAGAAGGTGAGCATGAGCTAAAGCCAGAGAGAATAATTATGTCATGAAAATGTGCTCAGACATGAAAAGCGTAAGCTCACATCACAAACAGACCAGGCATATTTGGTAGTTAAACAGAAAAAAGTCCAACACCCACCGTTTATGAGGTATAATAAACGTCCGATCATGAGACTAAACCATTCATTCGCTAAACACATTCGGAGTTCTTATTAGGCCCAAAGGTGTGTGACGCATACAAATGTGAATTAGGCATGGTTTTCCCCCTCCAGGAACTTGAAACAGTTTGGGAGCAAAGCTGCTATAATATAAAATAGCAGATGAAAACGTACTTGAAAAAAATTATGAGTGCTTCCAGAAGAGAAAACTCACTTTTATCTCAGGGACATGAACAAGAGTTCAAAAGGCAGATGGAGAACAGAAAAGAGAACATTCAAGAAGAATAGGTCGGTGCAACTGTTTCTCAAACTTGAGTAAGTGTTGTTAAAATGCAGATTCCTGGGCCCTATCACCAGAAGTTCTGAATGAGCAGGTCTGGGATGAAAACCAGGTATCTGTCTCCAGTAAACACCCAGGTGATTCTGACACAGGCATTTCACAAATCACACTTCGAGAAACAGTGATCTGGAGGGCAAAAACTCCAGGGTATTCTTGGAAAAACGTTAAGCAAACTATATACTGATAAGCAGAAAGCACGCCTGTGGTTGCAAAGGATGATTAAAGACTATTCACAGATTGCCTCTAATTCCAGATGAAGACACTGCTATTGACCTACGGAAAGTTCTGAATAGAGGAGTGAAATAGCCTATCCTGGGACGTGTGGGGTTTTGTATCACATAAATCAGATAACATCTCCTTTTCCCTTATTGTGCTTCCCCTGCACACAAACCCCTTCATGTGGGGTCAAAGTGAGCCTTCTGACAGGAATTTTAAAATTGGAGGAAAGAACAACTATTTTGAAAGTCAGACTTTCCCTAAGGTTTCTTGTTAATTACGAGTCCCAGAGACGTCCTCAGGGAGGCATGGGTGTGCCCTGCTTTCTAGAGGCCTCTGTCAAATGCCCCCGCCAGCTCTAGCATCATCATCCTAATCCGCCTAAGCCAGATGACAACAGGAGCGCATCTCCTCCCATCCAAAGTCCTATTACCACGGAGAACATAGTGAGTAACACCAAAATCACAGGCACTCTTAGGACAAACAGAAACCCTCATGGGTCTTTAGTTTTCCAAAGTTACACGTGTACGTTGTCAGAAGGAGCTCCAGAGTTAGCTGCGTCTGATGTGAGGGAGAGAGAAAAATGTTATTGGTTCCCATCAGCATTCTCACACTAGCAACCAAAACGTTATTTCAGAAGTCATCAAAATGATGTTAATCGTGTTCCCAAGTCCCATGTTATGTCATGATATTTAACCATCAACAACTTTTGGCCCCCTTCCTGCATGCTTATCATTGTCCCCTAAGAGCTGCACAGAGTGAAAAGCTGGTTACCACTCAGAACAGCAAATATCTACAAATAGTATGTTTAACGTTAAACTTTTACAGTTAAGTTAAAACCCAGAGAGTAGAGCAAAGAGCCCAACTAAAATAAACGGAAGAAGAGAGCTGGCCAGAACATAACAGCCTTGCTGGATTCAAGCCAAGGCTTCTGAAGCTCCCTCTCCCCTTTTTATTTAAGTCGGGGGGAAACAGTTAAAGAACATCCTAAAGGATCCTAAGAAGTCAATAGGGAAAACTGTAATTTAATACAGTCTGGTTGATAAATCAATCTTTTGTTTCTTTCCGAGCTCCCTCTTCTAAATGCGCTATGTGAGGGAAGGAGAAAACAGGCCATTATTACCAGCACCGAGGCTGGGAGCCGAGGCCTAGGAGAGCACCAAATGCTACCTAATGTCAGTGCCCCAAGCACCAGGCAAAGGCTTTCCTTTGATCAAATGCTCAGGGAAGGAAAATGGGAATCCTGTGAGATAGAAAGCTTCCCAAGAGGATGAAAATTCCATCTGAAATGCAAAGCTGTTTAAGAAAGGAACTCCCAGTGTTGGGGACATTCCATACAGTCTATGAAATTCCTTAAACATTTGGCAAGCCTCACCAAAAGCCAGCAGTGGAAATTCCTTCCCAAGGTTCCCTCTTCCTGAGCAGCGCTTGTGCCAAGTGTTTTTTCTTTAATGCATCGGCTGTACCCTTCCTTCAGCAGTGAGTGGCTCTTGTTTGCTTGTGATACTTTTTTATATGACACAGCATCTTCCGAGATGCTGAAAGTGTCCTAAGGACTGCAGTCTATGTCTGGCAAGTGAGCTGCAAACATATGTTAGCATGCCACTCCTGATCCCACTATGATAATGAACCATCACTATTTCCATTAAAAGTGAGTTTCCAGGAATTACTGATAAAAACAAAAACTAAAATCTTTCTATAAAAAAAACTGGAAGTGTGAGCTTTTGGTAAGAATAAGTAATTAAAACAAATAACTCTGTAGCTCTGGAATACCAAGAAGAAGACAGCAGGAAATAAGGTTATTTGTTTTCCATTTCATGGAGACTAAACATGCAGAAAATTGAGCTAAGAAAAAGGTACTTGATAAATACCATGCATAATTATGAGTTTCTCAACGCTCATTTCTTCATAACTTTCATTCTGCTACACCCACGTACTTACACACCCAACTCAACTTCATTCCTTCACTCTGTTTGAAAAATCCCTGCCCCTCCCATCTCTCTTATTTTTTCATCTAAAAGAAATTTCACATCTAATCAGATAACTTTCCAAGTATCATGGACAAAGCTACCAGAAACATACACATACAAATCATTACTATCAAACTTTGCTTTTGAGTTTGGTCTTGACATTGCTCTCTGTAAACACTGCACTGGATTATCACCATAAAATAACTCTGTGAACTATCATCCCTTACAAACTCTAGCAGATCTGTCCGTGCAATATTACTACTCATGAAATTTTAATAAATAATAGCGTTAGCTCTTTTAAATCTTTTTTGTTTTTTGGGGGGGTGATTAGGTTTATTTTATTTATGTTCATATATATGTACATATTTATTTTAATGGAGGTACCAGGATTGAACCCTGGACCTTGTGCATGCTAAACACACTCTCTACCACTGAGCTATGTCCTCCCTCCTGGATTTTTAGCTCATTTAAATGTAAAAGTTACACTTAAAATGTTTGAACACCAATATAACTTAGCACAAATAAGTTCACACTGCTCTGATACAGGATTAAAAACAATAAAATTAAGACATGGGAAGGAAAATTATGTCCCTTGAATTTAACCAGCAAAAAGTTGTCCTCTTCATTGCCTTTCCAAAGAAATTTACTATATTTTTTTTAAAAACAGTTCTCCTCTGTAAATAATAACAATCTTAGCATTAATACCATCTGGGTCATCTAAATGGAGATACAGTTAACATAAATGAAATACTATCAATAAAACAGAGGTAAATACTGCAGTGTAATTATTGTGACACATAGAATCAGAAAAGAACTCACTAAAACTACCAACAGTTACTCTGATTTTGCCTTTCCTCTATTTTTGAAAATTAACGTGAAGAGTTTCCAATGCCAATAAAGGAAAAACAAACACTGGTAGTTCCAAGAACAATGTTTTCCCTCTGAAACTGCTGGCCTGTGTGTGTACATCAGCATGCCATCTTTCCAGAATTAGAATGCTGCTGCAAATACCATTTTAAATGTTCCATCTGAAGTGGCTCATTTGTTTAAGGTGAGAAGTTGCAACAGAAAGAAAAATTAGGGGGATATGTGGTTAAGAGAAAGTCTCAGAACCCCTATCTGTTGTAATTGCACTGTACTTAAAGTTTCTCCCTGGATATTTGCCCTAACACTGTAACTAAAAACTCATCCCTGGAGACTTTGGTTAAAACATAAAAATAAATTACCCTTTGGTACCTCTCTAACATATTCCCTGTGAAACATACATTAGAGATTAGCACAAATTCCCTAAACATACAACTAAAAATAAGAAATACATGGCATATCTCAAAAATACCATACTAACTGTAGGACCCTAAATAAGCTACATGAGTGCTTTCTGAAGTATAAATGAGTTTTAAAATATATAATTTCAATTCCTAGCATTAAACATGCATGTGCCTACACTTACAAACTTCCTACTTTGAAAACTGAGCAATAAAATCTTTCTTGCATAATGGGGGTATATATCTCATACTAGTGCACAGTGAAAAAGAAATTGGTCTAAAGCTTAGTTTTTCCCAACATCAGCTTCACCAGTAACTCAGACCCCACCTACCAAGTCCCCTCGGCCTCTCTCCCGTGCTTAAAGCAGCAGAAACAAAACAGAAACATTTAGTGGCAGTGCAAAACTGAAGTCTTCTGCCTTAAAGGAATCAAAGTCACACTTTATACTACAAACTATACAGTGCAAGTTGATAACACGTAACTTGATATGCTTTGTTTTGCTTCTAAAAACTGTAAATGAAAGAAGCTGCACACAAGTGCATATGTTATGATTCTTATGTACAAAAACAGGCAAAACTAATTTATGGTGTTAGAAGTGGGGACAGCGACTATCTTTAGGGTCCTAGGAGGAGGGGCACAGGGAGGGCTTCTGGGTGCCAGCAATTTTCTATTTCTCAGTATGAGCACCAATCACATGGATGTGCTCACTTTCTGGAAACCCATCTAACTGTACACTCATAGTTGTGCCTTTTCTATGGTTTTGCTATACTTCTACAAAAAGACTTTCATAAGATTATGTAAGGAAGAGTTAGACCTCAGATCCTCTCCCCAGTTCCAGTAGGAGACAGTTTATACCCTGGAAGAAACTGAACCCAAGTCGCTGGCTCATAGACATCAGGCAGAGCAGGAAAGCTGTCCTGAAGACAGTGGGTCAAATAAAAGTCCACACACTAAACCTTGCGATTCCAGCTCTCTTCCCTACTCCACTCCCTGAATCTTGGCGTGCACTGCCCACACAAAAGACCAAAGGATTCCTCTCAAGTACAACTGACACACCCTGGGGAGGAGATCCAGAGATACTGTCTCTGGAAGTTCCCCAACGAAACCACAAGGCTCACCCCTGACAGCCCTGGCAGTAAAGCTGTACGAAGGAGAAACCCTGCCCACAGGCCACAGCACCCAATTCACTTCTCAGTGGCTCACCATTAAATAGGAACAGACAGCAAAGGATCACCAAACAGTTAAAAGGCATCTAACATAAAAATCAGATGCCTATACAAATAGGAAAAAAGAAATCAAGACATCGCAAGAAGGAAATGAATGAACGAATGAATTAAATGTCCTCAGAAATAGAAGAAATACATCCATGGGGGAGGGTACACAGAATGCTATTAAAATGCACACAAATTAAACAAACAAACAAATAAGGAAGAACTATTGAAAAAAAGACAACAGAAATTCAGAAGATGAAGAAAACCTGTCAAGAAGTAGGGCATTAAGACAGACAGATAGGAAAATTAGACAATCAGAGGGTAAACAAGGAGGTCCTGACTAAAAAAACAGAAGGAAACAGAGGAAGAAAAGAGAAAACCAACATGGGGGAAGAGAGTATCAAAAAAATGTAATGAGACAGCTTTCTAGAACTGAAGGACATAATTTTCTCAGATCAAGTGTTCACCATAGTGGCTAAAATGAATAAAGAGCTCCATACAGAGAAATTGCTAAAATCTTTTTGGGGTTGTTTAAAAAAAATAGAGGAAAAAGGGTCTCTGAAAACAGGAATCAGACTAGGATAGCAACTGCCAAAGCTAGAAAACAACAATGCACTTGCTTTAAAATTCTGAGACACACGTTTTCCCATCTAGAAGCCAGCCAAATATTCAATCAAGTATGAGAGAAAAATATTTTTAGATATGTGAAGTGTTTAATAGATCTGTCTCCCGTATCCTCTTTCTCAGGAAGATATTGGAAGACATTCCATCAAAAAGTGGGAGTAAAGCAAGAAAGGAGTCACTAGACACAGGAAAACATGGAAAACTGAGGAGAGATGAAAAGGGAGTTACCAAGAAAACAACGCAGGGTAACCCCAGGACAACGGCTGTGTGGCCGGCCCACCCAGCAGGGACCCATGCCGGCCCCAGAAGCGAGGGTGTCTCCAAGAAGAAGGTGCTGAGAAGAGAGTAAAGTTTTGTCAGAAAGCTCAACAATATATGAGAAAAAGAGTACACAAGTGAACAAGAGAGGCTCCTATCCAGCCAGCACAAGAAAGGCCATGGAATCGCTGTGTTTAAGTGCCTTAGAGGCAAATCAGAGCTCCATGCTCAAAATAATGTCAACCCTCAACACCAACTTAACCAAAAATGGACACCTGGACATCGAGAGGATGGGGGAAGCAGCGGTCTGTGCACGTGGCATGGGGCCAAGGGGGTGTGAGACGATGGAGAAGAGTTAAATCCTCATCTTCTATAGCAATAAGCAAGAAAGCAGCAAAAAGAGCCTAAAGACTCCAAAGTGGTTGCCTAGAAATCAGGACTTGGGTATAAGGAGTTTGAAGCACTTATTTCTTGTAAGTCTTATTGCTTATTAAGATTTTCTATATACAATATTACTTTGGTGGGTGAAAAGTTTAAATTTTAAAAAGATACTAAATAAAACCAAAAAACATATGAAATAATAGGCAAGAAAACTAGAGAGGAAGAACTGCAGTGGGAAAATTACAGGAAGACGAGCAGTTCTCTAAAGCTCTTACAAGAGTCCAGGTGAGAGCTGGAGGGGCTTCCTCCGACAGATGGGCAGAGATGGTGTGTGTTGCGAGATGGGAAACAGAGGAGAAAAGCAAATGGGTTGAAAAGATATTTATAAATTTAGAATCAATATATATGGGGAACCAATCAGGGGATTCTGAAAGCCCCAGCAGGAAAGGCAATGCCCCAGATACCCTTCCATCTGGGTATTTAGTTAGTCCATAAATGCGGACTCTTTGGAAGCACCATATTCCCCCACGTAATGAGAAGTATTTTGATTTTCTTTTGGTTTAAGCTTTAATTTTTAGACTATTTAGAAACCACAGAAAATAATGATCATCCAAGTAGCTGTAATTTAGCTTTTTCAAATATTAACATTGTCCACTTGCCTCTAATCTTTTTTTTTTTTTAAGATATAAACATTATGGATCTAGTTGAAACCCTCTTCAAACCATTCCCCAATCCCATCCCCCAAATGCCTCCCCAGAAAGTAACTGTTAACCTGATTTGACATTTAACATCGCCCATTACCTCATCTCTAAAACCAGAGCATGGGTTTGGATAAATTCTAATGCCCTTTCTGTTCTGAGTGAGACATCAGGATGCAATACGATGACACAAAGTTCTCCATGCTCTGTAACGGAAGTGCAGAAGCCTATCGTTCAGTGCTGTGAAATATACAAGAATATTTCAAAGCTTGAAAACAGACAGAATCACGATATAACCCTTTAGCAAAAAAGCATAGTAACTTTACTACAGCAGTGTGAGTAAAAACCATGTTATCACTGCAGAGGGCACATAAAAACCCAAGCTGAAGAATTTCGCTGTGGCTTCCTTTCATTGTCCCCATCAGCTCCAGGGAACAATTTGGAAGAGTTGGGCACAATATCCGCACTGGAGTTTGTACTGCCTACGGAGCTGATTCAACACAGCACCAAACTGTCCCTGTGGTCACCGTATTCTTCTCTGCCAGGAAATCACAGCAAAAATACACTTTAAAAATGCGCAATGCCAGTTTTACTTGAGGATGCAAGACAGTCATTGGTCTTACATCTCAACCCTTGAATACATATCTTTTTTTTTTTTTTAATTTTCTGGGTGATAAATGGGAAGTACACATAAAGCACTTTTGCTGTATGTGAAGTTCTCAAGGAAGACACTTAGAATTATTTGAGCTGTGAGCCAAACTAGTCCCGGTGTTCACGGAATAGATACTTGAAAGATCAACTGACAAGCTCATTACTTCAGACTTGGGTTCATGGCAGATGTTTTCTCTATAATGAAGTGAACAGGTCATTTCAGGAAAAACCCTGACAGTACCTGTTGCCAAGGATAGCCTTCAAGCTTCCAATGGAAAATTTTAAATTTTGTATAACTTATTTCCACAGTGAGCTTGACAACTTTCCAATACCTAAAGATTTTTTCTGATGAGATCAGTTGTGATACTGCCATTTCTTCAAGTTGCAAAATGAAATATGTTAATATTTGGAATATCTGTATTACCCAACAAACCAGTATTTTCCAAATGACTTTATGCAGTAAAATGACATATGGGCAAAGACTCAAAGTACAAGAAAGACTAATGGATCCTAATGCGAAAAACTTTTGAAAGCTCACTGTTAGGGTTTTACATTACACATTGGAACCAACATTTAAGAAACTATCCCCTGTCAAGTTTTGATATAGTATCAAAGAAGAATATTCACAATTATCTGAAAAGACAATTAAAATACTCTTCCCTTTTCCTACATATCTGAACAAACCTTATAATAAACACTTATTGGATTATTCTTTCCAGATGTTAAAAACTTTAAACATATAACCATAAGGGTTAATTACCATAGTTTAATCTCTGCCGTTATCAGTCATTTCACAGCAAATGAACAATTCATTATTTATTTAAAAGTTACATCCTTTTGTAGTTACAGTCTCAGATATTTGCAACAAATATTTAAGTACCAGAGGGTTCATTTACCACAGGATCAAAACTGATCATTGCTCCAAAAAAAAAAAGGAAATGAATATGGTAAATCTGTTTTATACAGATGCAAATAAAGTCCCTTCCCTCTAGTTATAAAGAAGCAGATCCTTTTCATTTAACATGTGACTCTTGAAACTTATACACTAATCACCCAGGTGATGTGGTATTGATAGATTTAAACCCTAGGTCTTAAATTTCTAAGGAAATATCATTTCATGGAAAAAGACTGACCTTCCGTAAATTTTGAGAGAAGTAATTTAATATGACCAGACCTCTGTAGTTCAAAACTAACACACCAAATACCATTAACTTTTCACAGAACCATTTGTAGACAGGTTAAGAAACAAGAGTAATTTAAAGTGACGTGTTTTTCTTATACAAAACTATCCAGTTAATGAATATCATAAATCATTCACTTCAAAGGAAGGGAACTTAAAAAATTTTTTCAGAATGAGAATTAATAATGTCCTCACTAATAAAGTCCTATTACCCTGCCTTCTGAAAGGGAAAAGTTACCCACTGTAGCTTTTTAAGTCGGAGTATTCAAGAAACAACCAGAAACTCTTCCCCTTCCTAATCACCCACTGCATGCTCACCTCTGCAGTTCATTGAGCCCTCTGGCAGTTGGCAGACTGGGATTCTGCCTTAGGAAGTTTTGTTTTAAATTGAGATGAGTGAGGTCTTGGCTGTAGAAAAGGTTGGCAGGCAGATGCTCCAGGCTACAACATGAGAGATCCACTGAGCTAATACGCTGTGATGCAACCTAGAGGGGGAGAGAAACACAACTCAATTTTAATACCATCCTTTATCCTATAGCTGCTTTCCATGGATAGATACAAGATAACCCCACTGGGAACACAGACACACTATGCAATTAGCATCACTGCTTAAATATAAACCAAGACCATTTACTTAGGATTGAACTGAGTCAAGTATTACAAAGGCAGGAAACAGTGTCCCTTCCTGGAAGGTATTTACAGAAACCTAGTATAGGAGACAGATTATCCTATCAAGTTTAGTGATATCAGTAATCTCCTCCAACTGTAGGGGTATGTTCCTGAAAACATCCATGGTAAGAGAAATGAGAGATAAATACAAGACTTTAGAGTAAATACAGGGTTGGGTGATAGACACTAAGATCCAGACTGAACCCATGAGAAGCCACTGTATATACTGATTTAAAACAGCACAAATAATACTTGTAGCATATAATCAGAATCCCCTAACTGCCTGCTGTAAGCTTCTTGGGTTTCACAAAGTTTCAGTTTTGCTTCATGAAGATATTCTAAGAGAAATTAATTTTATGACTAAATGTTTATCCACATTCTCAAAGCTTTCCTAGCTTAAATTAATAACTCCTACAATGGCCAGAGTCCCAGGGCTACACACCCACAAGCATGCTGGAGGCAGAAAAAGCAGTGGGCAATGTGTCTCTCTACCATATTCCGGGGAATGTGGTGTCAGTTTACACCATGGCACGTGGCTCCAGCCCCACTGACACAGACCGTGGCTCCTTCTCTCCTCACAGGGGCTCTGGGGTTACTGCTCTAAGATCTGGGCTGATCCTTCCTCATGTTCTTTATCTTTACCCAAGTTTTATGGCACAAACACCATGCCACATCTGTGATCAGTTTGATATCCTTTTCTATTACCAAACCCCAGCTTTCTTTTGCGATTACAAAAGGCAGCAGAACATGGTCCTGAGGAGTGTGGCTCTGGTGTCAGTGTGCGGATCCGCACCCCAGCTCCACCACTCAGGAGCTGAGAGCACTTGAGTGGATCCCTGAGCTCTCCAGCTCCCACGTCCTCACCTATGTAACAGGCACACCTGACCCTGCCTACACATGCCTGGCTCAGAAAAAGCCCTCAGTAAGTGATGACTGCCGTCGCCACCACGACTGCTACTACAAATAGAATGATTCACATCTGACACCCAAGGGAAGCCACATTCTCCTGATGCTACAAAGGTATTCAGGAGTAGATCTGCATAAAACACATTCTGCTGATGGCATATCTGAGGACAGAGAGAAAGCGCTGTGCACACATGAGAGCTAAGGGGACAGTGGGGTAAAGAGGCCTGGCGGGGCTCAACTAAAAGATTTTACAAAGGAAGTGTGACTTTGCATTTTAGCAACTTCATCTTTCCTTGACTTGTCACTATTAAATAAGAAAATCCCAAACAGGGCCAAATCACCCACACAAACCAAAGGATGTGAAAAAAGTCAGAATTTAATGGACCTAAAAGTCACGTGCAAACAGGCCACAGCCCCACAGGATTCCATGGCAGGAACTCATTCAGGGGAAGTGAGGCTGAAAGTTGTACTTGGTGGAATCATTCATTCAAAAATATGTGGTGAGCATGTTAATGGTGCATCAGACTTTCCATTTCCTAAGATAAGGCCGTAAAACAAGACAGACATACTCTCTGCCCTGAATGAGTACATCTCAAGAGAAGGAGAGGGCAACTGAGATACTGTTGGGCCCACTGGCATCCTTCAAAGTCCAATGACCCCACTTCTGGGCTCTCAGACGTCTGCCTGTGATCCCTCAACAGATAAAGTACGTTCTCTACTGGGCGTGTTTTCCCTAACAGACCAACAGCCCAGATCACACCTGCCTTCTCAGAGTCAAACCCCACAGCCCTTCATGGACCCTAAACCTCTTACATCACCTGCAACCAACCAGAGACTTGTGCACAAGCCAATCAGGCACTTGGTAACCCAACTTTGTAAAACACCCCAACAACCGGCCCAAGCTAAAAAATGCTTGGAGCCACCAGAGCTGAAAGAGGCAAGGAACAGATTCTCCCCTCGAGCTTCCAAAAGGAGCACGGTCCTGCTGACACCTTGATTTTGCACTTCTGGCCTCCAGAACTGTGAGAGAATACATTTCTGCTGTCTTAAGCCACCAAGGTTTTGTTAATTTGTTACAACAGCCATAGAAAAGTAACATATCCTTCTTATTTTTTTCCATAGCACTTTTCATTTTCATTCATTCAACATGTTTATGGAATACCTACTACTACTATGTGCCTATTACTGATCTAGGTAAGTACTTAGTGTGCTTCAGTAAACAATAAGACCCCTGCTCTCATTAAACTTTCCTCACAAATAAGTAAATTTTATGTTAAAAACTGGCAACTACCATGGGGAAAAAAAGAGCAAGGAAAAGTTGATGAGGACTGTTGGGAAGCCTGCAGGTGGTAATGTAAACAGGTTGGTGAGGATGGGCCTCACTGAAAAGGTGACATTTATACATACAGAACATGAGGAAGTTGGCTGAGAGGATTTATCTACACCAACAGTCCTGGCAGAGGAAGCAGCCAGAGTAAAGGCCCTGCAAGAGGAGTATGCTTGGTACGTTCCGCAGGGAGACCAGTAAGACAAGGGGAGTGACCTGCGCAGAGATCAGCAAGGTAAGGGGCGGGGCAGGCGGCAGGTCCTGCCCGTCCGTGGAGATCTCTGTAAAGACTCTGGCTTTTCATGTGAGCAAAGTGGACAGCGCGGAAAGGTTCCAAGAAAAGCCTCTGTCTCTGACTGTAAACTCAAAGAGGAAGGGATTCGTGCCCATTTTCCGCCCAGCGTAGCCGTGCCCAGCACTTGGTACAGCTCTCAAGAAGCATCTGCCAGAAGAACGACCAGCGGACCACTTTATACCCCTCCCCTCTCGCCCGCCTGCACCTGGCCCATCTGGAGTGTTCCTTCGCGTGGAGGAGAGTCTGTAGAGAACAAATTCCATTTCAGCTGAAGCATCACACTAAATACTCTCGTTGGACAACTAAAAGATAATGCTTAAATGTCAAGTCGTATTTGATGCCTTTCCTCGTTCTGGACCACAAGCTGTTCCTGCTGGAAACAAGGGGGAGGAAACCACAGTAACGAAGCTACAACAAGCAAGCGCAGCCTCTGGGGGTCGTGGCAGAACTGGGAACACGGACAGCGAGAACGGAAGTTAACCCTGTCACGATGGCAGTGGGGCAGCGAGCGGCCAAGGTGACCACGAGAGCTGCCGTGAGCTCACCTCTGCCCGGTCCGGGCCCTGCAACAAAGGGGAGATTTCAGTGCTTCCAGCCAGATCAGCCTGGGCATGTAAGGACCTACCACAAAGAGGTTTTGCTTGACTCCCAGATGAAAAACTACCGACGGGGCTACCCAAAGAGGCTGTGACTCACCTGCAGGGGCCCATTACAATTACAATCTTTCTCAAAATAAGAAATAAATCAGAAAGCCACCTGTACATACCTCAAAGCAAGAAGCCTTTTATTACTCTAGCTTTTTTTTTCCCTAGTCGTAACAACAATAATGGCAGCTAACATTTAGGGGGCGCTTTGCTTGTGACAGGCACTCTTCTTTAGATAGGACACAACCCTCCCAACTCAGTGCAGTTAAGGACTTTCCTCCATTTCAAAGATGAAGGTTAAACTGAGTCACAGAGTGTGCCCAGGGTCACACAGGGAAGGCAGCAGCAGAGCCCAAGTTTGAAAGGGGGCTCCTCTAACTGCCTGGATCAAATAGTAACAAAACCCCTTAGCCCAGAGCAAAGGTGATGCGATGTCATCCTGAGGATAAGCTTAAGTCTCAGGAATGAAGACAGGGCAGTGACGGCTGGGAGTCATCCTGGAGAGACACAGAGGAGACCATCTGCTGACCACATGCAGACCTCAGAGAAGGGGTGAGATCCCTCGGGGCACCGTGCCCCCCCATTGCGGGTTCTGCCCACTCCGACCTCACACAGCTTGTCCACCTGCATAGCGGTGATGCTGCCTGGTGAGCACCAAACCCAATTTTAAAAGGTTACAGGAAACGTTTAAAAGGTTACAGAAACTGGAAAGAAAACAAAAGAGACACATGCACATGCAGAAACTGCCTCAAATCTTTGTTAGAAACAGGGACTGCTTAAAGTCCTCACAATTAGGATGCAAAATTCTTTTGGCAAAACCTACTGTGCTTCTACTGCTGTAAAAAATGCTTTTCTCACTGAAAGAGACCAGGAGGCTCTACACACCAAGAATGCTGAGAACCAGCATCCACAGCTACAAGCAAGACAAACCTATAAGACAAGAAAAGGACCAGAGTGCGGGCCACTGCACTTCCCGTCTTGAGCAGTCGCACAGACAAAGCTCAGGCAAAGGCAGAATGTGATGCTGGTTATGCAATTTACAGACTGTCAATGAACTGCATGTGAATGGATTCAAGGTTCAGAAGATCAGTTCCAGTAACAGTGGCTTGGGAAATCTGTGCTAATCTGTGTTAACAACAACAACAACAACAACAAAAACTCTAAGGCTAATAATTTAGAGTTAGTAAATCAAATGGGATTTTCCCCTCACGGACCTACATACTCCAGGAGATACAGTAAAGTGAACATGAATCCCAGTGACTGGCTTGGTTTGTCTTCTTTTCCAAATGACTTGCAAGCATGTACGAACAAAAAGCTCATCTGGCCCTCAAAATATTTTCCCCAAAGAACAGTGCAGATTAACCATAAAAATGATAATATGAACAACAAACTCTCCGGATTACCTAGTGGGCTCTCACGCTTTTCTAATATTCTACTCAGCTTGTCACTTTAAGTGTTTCTCTACCAACCTTTAAGACACTTAGGTCAAATATACCTCTGCGCTGGGTCTAGCTGGGTTCCATTTCCAAACTAATGTATCTATCCTACGCCTGACCCATCCCCTCCATGTTTTCGGAATTATCACCTTCCCTTGCAACAGGACTGTACTCCGCATTACCCACATTATTCCTGGTGTTCCCTTAGTGGACAATCGTCTTTTATAAGCAAGGGAAAGTTCAGAGTAACATTCATGTGACTTTTTTTGTCCCCACTATACTTTAGTGAAGTGGTATTTATCCTTATTATGTGCAAAGCAGACTCAAAATTAAACAAAGTGACTCTGAAAGGCTTGGTCAAAGCAGCTGAAATAGCACAAACAATTTCGCTTGTGTAAAGAAAAAAAGTGCTGTAAACCGGCATTGTGAGTCATTAATTGCTTTGGCCCAGCCTTTAGTGGCTTGGGAAATTATTCCCTGGTTACAGGGATAGTCTTTGAGGAGTTTACAAAACTTCTGTAAAAAAAAATTCTTAACCTCAACTGACTTAGTTTTAATTCTCACCCCCCAAAATACTTTGGGAAGGCATGAAGTAGAAGAATATAAATTTAGAATAGAGTTTATTCATCTTTATCAGCTAAGCATTCTAACAACCTTACTTATTTTCACCTTCATCCTCGTCAGTAAAGTTTTATAATACTTATAATCAAACAAACATTTTCCAATTCAAATAAAATTTAAATTCTCACTGCTCCACAACATGCAATCATTTATTTTAAAAAAATGCAACAAATATAAGAAATGCCTTAACTTGACTCCAGACCTTTTCACAGTATCTCATTTCTTGATCCTGTACTAATTATCATTTTATAAAATCTGTTTAATAGCAGAAGCAGAAAACTTTCCTATATAATTAACTATAATATATACATCAATTATGTCTTAATTGGGGCATATCAAACTGCCAATTTTGGACTTACTAAATTCTACTTGGAATGCTGGTATCTTATTATTTCCTTGCCTTAAATGAGGAAATAATATTAAAAAAACACACACACATGGAATAAAATATACAAATGTATACACCAGACTAAATCACTAGAGGTAATCAAATCAACAAAGACAAACAAGAAGAAGACCTGGAGAGGCTATCATTAATAGGCAAAAATAAGATGGGACTTTCTGAAGGCAAAAGTATTTGGGGAAGGGAGGGGACTATGATTTTAAAATTAGGCCTATTAAGACTATCAGGAACCACTTAAAATACAGTTAAGGGATCCAAGAATAAGAGAGTACGGGGAAAGTTGCAGCCTGGAAAAGGAAAGAGGAACAGGGGGAGGGAGAGAGAGAGAAAGAGACAGAAGAAAACAGGAGAGTTAGACAGATCGACAGATAAACAGAAAAAATGAATAAAACACCTGGCTCACTGTAGCAGCACCAGGCTACAACCATAAAGAAGAAACAATATTGAAAAAGTTAGAATAAGAGTTCCTCCGAAGCACCCAGACCTCTCTTTGCCAGGTGACTGCAAGGGATGAGTGAATCCTTCAACATATATTTAACATTTGCCTTTATAAAAGCAGCACTGTACTCACTACTGGAGAGAGGCACACTTTGTCTTCAAAAAACTGGTCCCCTGAGGCCACAGACACCCAAACAACTGTGATTCAAGAACCCAAACAACTGTGATTCAAGAATGTACGTGCAGTGAGAGCCCACAGGGCAGAGTCACCCAAGCCACTCCAGCACCCACGGCCCCTCCCAGGACAGGACGGGCAGGTACTCCCAGGCACTCGTGCAGAGACGTGCACACCACTGCCCAGAGCAGGCAGGGCTGCGGGATTTGCCCAGCAAGCTCACCGCACAGCCTAAACGAGACATGAAGACCTGGCGCCTCACTCTCCCTGAGTCACAAGCAACTGGGAGAGGCTTGGAGAAGATGGTACCAATGGCCTTCCTGAATCACCAACCTCACTAACCGTTATCACTCAGACAGTTATCTCCCTTCCACACACATAAACCCCATTGTGTTTCTCAGTGACAACAGAAAAATAGAACCCAGCTTGGGTGGAGATCAAATCTGAACTCAGAGTTCCTTCCTCATTTCCTTATTGGCAAAATATGTGTAAACAACCTCGTTAAAACCTGAGAGAGTCTCTGAGACCCGTCCCAGTAGTACTCCCCCAAAGGGGCATCTCCCGGACAAGGAGAAGGGAAAAACCGCTACCCACGAGAAACCTACATCGTAACTTTCTACTGAAATAAATTATATAAATACACACTTAAATGATTCTCTATTAGAAATAAGCTCCTCAGAGAGGATAAAAGAAAGAAAGAAAGAAAGAAAGAAAGAAAGAAAGAAAGAAAGAAAGAAAGAAAGAAAGAAAGAAAGAAAGAAAGAAAGAAAGAAAGAAAGAAAGAAAAGAAAGAAAGAAAGAAAGAAAGAAAGAAAGAAAGAGAGAGAGAGAGAGAGAGAGGGAGGGAGGGAGGGAGGGAGGGAGGAAGGAAGGAAGGAAGGAAGGAAGGAAGGAAGGAAGGAAGGAAGGAAGCTCCCTGTCTTCTATTTAAAATATAAATGCTAGGAATATTTCAACGTTTAAGTTCCAGTCTAACATACGAGGCCCGATATGTGTAACATAGAGAGCTCACTGGTATCTTTTCAATTATTCCACTATTTTTTGCTTTCTAAAATTATATATGGGTATAATCAGGTAGAAGAATTTAACTTTTCAGAGTAGATGTCGATAATTCAATACTCTTAACAATACTGGGGTCTTCCAAGGTAAGTAAATATATCATGGAAACTAAACTCTCAAAGATACTACATATTTATATGCTGGTCTACACACTCAGATGAAAATGATTTAACTTCAAAATACAATAGGGCCAGATGTAGGGATCTGGCTCGTCATACATGCTAAGTTCCTGACATAGCAATACTTGACCAGTTTTTGAAGAATCTGACAACAGCAGTTTCCCCAACACTGAAACCACTTTAACCTGCCGTGGGTGACTCAGAAGGCATCTCAGCCTTCCTAAATACCCCTCGGTCATCACTTAAGATCAATGATCAGTGTAGCAGCTATGGGCAAGTGTCCTTAACAGCACATCCCACCAATAGACCACTTAGTAAATCACTATTTACTCTCCTACTGAGCTGCCTGGATTCTGCTGACAACTGTGCATATGAAGTACCCCCCATTGATATTTTCAGTAAATCTCAGTTGTTATATGAATCTTCGTTTTTTTGCCCCTTCAGGCCACTGTAAAACATTGGAAATACAATGGAAGAAAAACAACAAGGCAGCAGAACTTCCTGCAGTGCCGGATACTTAATACCTCAGTTTCCTCATCTGCAAAATGGAGATGATAACATCTACTAAAGAGTTATTACCTTCTATTGTGAGGACTGGCCTTGCAGAATGTTAAGAGCACCTACCTCACAGGGACACTACAAAGCATCTAGAACAGGGCTTGGCACGTAGAAAAAAGTTACCGAAATGTTATTACTATTGTCACTACTAACTACATCAGTTCAGAACGCCAAATGACTTCATTATTAACAAAATATATCTATCAACAATTTGAGGGGCTAAACAAAACAAAGAGTCTTTTTATTTCGGTGTTGACCTCATCAGTGAATAACTAATTCACTTGGGACATAATGTCTAAAGCAAGGAAAACAATGGTCACATACTCTGTGCTCATCAGCTGGTATCTGCAAGTACATCACGAAACTGCAGAGCACCCCACAGAAAAGCTAGAGAAGGGATCTGGGAATCAAGTGATGAGGGAATTGTTGGAATTATCAGAGAGCCTTCTCCCCAAAACAGACTGCTAAGGGGGGTGGGAGAGGGCATGGAAATCACGGAAAATTCAAGAGTTAGAAGTTACCAAATAGGAGGAGCAGCAGCATCTTGTGTTACACCAGAGAGCAAAACTAGGGACAGCAAGCAAAGCTATGGGGGTAAAGACTTCAGCTCACTTCTAAGGAACAATTGTCAAGTCAGACACTGCAGGTACCTGAAAACCTACAGACCTTTAAGTAAGTCTGGGAGTCCACAAGGTTCTTTTCAAATCTCAAATTCCACGTCCCTCAACTAACAGCCACTTGATGATGACTAGAATTTAAGGTTAAAGAATACTTTTAAAGAAAATGCCAAATAATTGCTAAGGCAATTATTCCAGAAAACGGCAAGTAATACTACCTTTTTGGTGACTACTTTACAAGGGTCCTTCCCAATCATAGAATAACATGTTAACTTTAAAACAAAGCTGTAAGTTCCTTGCTTAAAACCTAAAATGTATTTTATTAACAATAACAACAAATCCATTACTATACTGGAAAGTTAGTTACAATATTTGGTAACTTATAGCTGAATTTCTCTAAGAAAATAAAATGGACCTAGCAGGAAACAATTGAGATGCACAGCATTTTTTTACTGCATCTAGCTTCTATTTTTCCTTTTCCACACTGCCCAGACACCTGTGATATAACTATATTTTTACACTTTGTACAGTTGTACTTTGTAGATATGTTACCTCTCTTTGAAATGTCCTTTGCCTTCTTGTCTTTGTGAACTCCTATTCATCCTGCAAGAATCAGTTTGCCCACTACCTCCTTGAAGCATCCTGTACCTAAATGTTTCATAAACTCAATTTCCAAATTTTTCTCATATCTTAACTACAGAATTGGCACAAGAGCAATTTTCTTGGAGTAGGGGTGACATTTTATAAACTAAAATCCATGTCACTCAGACCCTCAATTCTACTTCAGATTCTACCATAGACTTGCTAGCCTGTCACGGTCAAATAGCCCTTGATTCTTTATCTAAAGAATGGGTATAAAATGTGAAGGGAAGGTTTCCCCAAAAAGCCCTAATTTTAAGCCCTGGACTCCTTAGCAGAATGGTACTGTGGGCAAAGCTTCTTACCCTTATAACCCTAATAACTACAGCACAGTCCCAAAAAGACAAGTGACCAACCATGCTGACAAGAAGCAACATACTCCTTAAATTACACTTCCAATTAAGAAGAAAAATATGAGTAAATAATGACTAAGTGATCTTAAAGGGTTCCTTGCAATGGCATTAAATGACACCAATCTATATGCTGGAAACAATCCTATTACATGCGAATGATTTGACTGTGGTTAGTGAAGTATTCTTTGAGTAAACTCTGGACTATAGAACACTCTTTTTAAGCCCAGGAAAGGAAAAGTGCAACTGTGATTCACCATATACCTTATACTTATTTAAAGGGTGATGTTTACTCATTATTTCACGTGATCTTTAATTCAGCGTGAGATGTGGCCCTGACTTGCCTACACCACTATGCATATTAACGGTGAACCCAAAATCATTGCAACCAAAACTTCAAAGCAGTGACTTTTTTCACTTAAAAAAAAAAAAAAAAAAAAAGATGGCCTGAAATTAAAATACTCTGCTTAATACTGAAAGAAAGCTAGCTGGACAGATAAACATTGTGATAGCCACAGTCACTGGACACTGCCAGTGTGTTAAGCACCGATCAACAAGGAGAGAGACGTGGACAGGCTACGCAGCTGTATGAGGCGTGGATTTACGCTGCTGGGCCATAAAACACACACACGGAACACAGCTGGCCACAGCTGTAATTGTGGAAGCTGGGTCATAGGCTTGTGGCTATTACCACACTATTATCTCTACTTCTGAATATTTGACATTTTCCAAGATGAAGAATTAAAAACACATTCATGCACAACACCAAATCAGTGATCTGAATACCCTTTTAACTCTCCTTGAAATAAAGAAACAGACTTTAAAGTGGGACAATATAGTGTTGTAGAAGTGACTTAAGACTTTAAAAATAAGTACGACTTAGGCTATTAGATTCACATGAAAGACTAACTTTGAAAAGCATTCGCAGGACCAATCAACATGTCTGAAACTAATGCACTCCAAAAACTGGGCCACAGGGACGGCCAGCCGAGTCAGCATTTCCATCATGTTGCTCGTCTATATCCCCGAGGCCCTTTTGCGGGTCCAGTTCTTCCTCAGCCACCACACTCAGCCTGACATCGCTGCCCCTCCAACCACTCTGAAAACATGCTGGATCCACGTACCCATGTTGAACAAACAGAGCCCTCTTCTGCACTGGATACAGTAGGATGTTTACTGAATTTTTAAAGCATGCCGTGTGTTAATATTTTAGGGATGACTTTACAATCAATATCGTAATCCTCCCAAAGGAGCTATTTCCTCCACAGTATCTACCACTAACACCCACCCAAAATTAAAAAACTCTAAAGGGACTGCCTTGGGTATTATCTTGGCAAGCAATACTAAGTGCTAAGATTAAGTTTAAAAAATAATAAGTTTGTAAGAGACTATCTAGGTAGAACACAGCTAATTAATAACCTGTTATAAATTTTCACAAAATCAAAGAAAACAAATTAGAACAAAGATTAATTTTTTTCTTGTAGCTAAGATCCAGAAGCACAAACTGAAAATAATGAATCTTCATTTTAAATTCATTATCTAATTCATTTTAATTTAAAAATCATTGGAATTTGTTTTTTTTTTTTTTTTTTTTTTTTGGTCCTCCTAGCCTGACTGGAGCAGGGGTGGTCATTAAAAATCATGAACTCAGATATTTCTTTCTGTTGTTGGTTTGTCTTTCTTCAGATACTTATTAAAATGAATCCTCATTTAAACATCAGGATGTAGACAATCCATTCTGTGAATGTTTTGTTTCTCAGTAAGAAGAAAAGAAAAAGAAACTGTTTCCATAGTAACCCTGAGTGTGACTAAACTGTATAACTTCCTAAGATTTACATATGTGGAAGAATAGACAATGGAAAGGAGAAGCTGGAAGAAGTGGCTTGTGACCGTCAGCCTTTACCTCTCTGAGTTTTCCACACACACATTATCCCAAATGGACTGAGGTTCTCATCCTCTTTCCAGCATCTCCAACCTGCTCTCCCAGGATGCTCGGTTAAAGGAAAAGACACTATCACAGGATTATCCTCAACATACAAAGTTTAAAAAGTGAGGTCATACTTTATATGGGTTTCACACCCAAGTAGGGAGTTCTAGCACTTACTCCTTCTGTAACATGCACCTCTTTAATCAGTCCCTTACAACTCATTCCCCCTTCATTCACTACCAGACCAACTGCTAAAAAATTCTAAAATGTGTATCTGGTTCTTAAAGTTGGAGAAAGGGAAGACACTGTACCTAAAATCTGCACTTACTAAAATATTTGCCCTCTGTTCCCCACCCCTGATTTGTCAGAAAGAAGTCTTCTTTTTCCCCTATGTCTGCCATTTTTAAATACTTCAGCCCAAAAGGCTCCTGTTGTTGCTAAGAGCAGCAGAAGTTTCCTTATTTAGACAAACTAAGTATATGTGTGTCTTATACTTAAAATAAACATAACAACAGATAATACTTTTTAAAAAATATTGTCTGGCCAATCAGTGATGATGGCAGGGATGTGGTCATAAAATTATTTTTTTTATTTATGTATTTATTTAGTTAGTCTCATGTACACACACACACACACACACTTGCTAAGTGCCAGTGTATGTCTGTTACATACGCGTATTTCATATAAGCACTAAGACGTAAGTACTATTTTTGTTCCCTTTATCTAACTAAAAAGCTTAAAATTTAGAAACTTAGATAACAGCCATTCGACCAGTGAATGGCAGAAGACACGTATGCCTCACTTGAAAGCTCAAACTCTACTCCCACACCATTTGGCTTCTCCAAACATCCAGATCCTTCCTGAAGGGAAAAGGGTTGTTAAGGTTCTAATTCAAATTCATTCAGTTATTATCACTTAACTACTAGTTGAGTACTTGTTAATGCTAGTAATCTAAGGTAATTAACTCAAAGTCCTTCCTCCCTCTTGGAAACACTCCCCTACACCTGTAAGTGTGAAATATAAGCTGCAACCTTGTGCATGCACATGTGTGTAGATCATCTTCTGCAGTTACATTACACGTCAACACATACACATCAAATGGTTCCTAATGGTGATACAATAATCAGGGAAAAGGGAAACTCGCACCAACATTCCTCTCCCTCATCCTGCCACCACCATGTGCTCCTGTGTCACAATTCTTCCCGCATCTTCACCTCCTCCTTTTGAGAGGTCTGATGTCTGAATCAGCTCACAGTTTGGATAATCAGAATGAGAGTCTTCTTACACATACAGCATCCTATTAGACCACAGACATGGCATATTAGCCAACCAACCAGCAACAGGAAAGAACACTTGACATTTATAAACACCTGCAACAAGTCAGAAATCAACATTTTTTACACAATATCACACAAGAGATATTTTATAATCTTCCTCTTGCACTTTCTCTCTCTTCTGTCTCTCTTGGAACAGAAGCTCTTTGAAGTTAAGAACTGTATCTTGCCATAGTTTTAAAGGCGCAAATATAAAGAGTCTAATTCATGCTATGGTTTCTGACTGAGGCTACAATCTACCCAGTAACTCAAAGAACCTAGAAGCCATTCTTTACTTCTCCCTTTCCTCACGCTGTATATGTGATTTAACAGTAAACCTATCACTCGACTTCCAAAACACGTCCCAAAACACATCTATTCACTTCTCTCCATTTCCACCTTCACCTCTTGCTGCCGATATACTACGAGAGCCTCTTGAGAGGCCCCCTCTGCTTCCATTCTTGCCCTCCACAGTCCATTCATCCTCTTTCCCTCTTATTTATTTATTTGTTTGTTTGTTTAAATAGAGGTGTTGGAGATTGAACCCAGGACTTAATGCATGCTAAGCATGTGCTTTACCGCTGAGCTAAACCCTCCCCCACTTACAATCCATTCTCTACACAACAGCCAATGTGAGATCATGCAACTTTCTGGAAGAGAATTCTTTAACGCCTCGCCATTATGCCAATAACAAAATCCAGACTCCTTATCCTATCCTATAACATAAGACCCCTGTCTTCTCTGACTCCACACCCCTCATTCCAGTCTTAGGCTCTCACATCCCCTTCTCCCACTATCTGGAAAGCTCCTCCCACCAGGTCCTCAAATAATCAAATACTTCTTTTACTGAAGTATCCGTTTAAAGGTCTCCTCCTCAGAGTCAGCCCTCCCCATCATTCTCTTTCGTATCACTTCTGTATCACAGCATGATCGGGTATTTTCTTTCTTCTCTGTTTACTTATCATCCCCAGTGTAAGCCCCACCCAGAGAGGAAAACTGGACTTCTTCTTTGCTGTATCCCAGTGCATAAAACATGCACCTGGCACCCAAACGGTGCTTAATAAATGCTTGCCGGCTTTAGAACAGTGACTTATCAATTGTGTGGCTGTTTAATATACAAGACTGTTAAAGTCAATACCTATTAATCTTTTTGTTATTGTTTCAATCAAAATAACCTGTCACTGGTACACTTGATAAGTTACATATATTTTTATTTACATCTTTATCCATGTTTGTCTAAGAATTTATAACTCTGACTCGTTCCAAAAGCAATATAAAGCAGCTATTACACTGCATTTGGCATAAAAGATCAAAACATCTCCATGTAGGACATAGTATAAAATACCTGACCAGTACTTCCCCTCAACTGTCAAGGCTATGAAAGGAAAGACTAAAACGCTATCACAGATCAGGGGAGAAAAATGAGAAACCAAATACACTGTGCTACCCTGTATTAAGACCCTGGGACAGAAAGAGGACATTAATGGAAAAACTAGTGAAACCCAAATAAATTATGGAGTTTGGTCAGAGTAATGTACTAACGTTGGTTTCTCATTTTGACAAGTGTATCATGGTAATATAAGATGATTGGGAAGTCAGGTGAGAGGTATATGGAAACAATCCACATTGTCTTTGCAATTTTTCTATAAATAGAAGATTACTCCAAAACAAAAAATTTACTTAAAAAAACCCCAACATCTCCATATAGAAAGAAATTTAAAATGCACTTTGACCATAGTTTGGCATTTTATTCTGAACAGAGTGTGGGCCATTGACTTATTGCTTTGAACCCATACAACCACTTAATGGTAAAAGCACAGTATTATTTTTATTTAATATTTGTTTCCTCACATTTGCAACCACAATGTAATTTGAAAACTAGGCAGACGTACTTGTTGCCTCCAATATCATGTTAATTCTACGTGCAAGTCTGAAGGACAAGTGTCATCCTTCCCACTTTCCCTAGTAGGGGTACTGGCCTATAGATTTAGAACTTCCATTTGCCTGCTAGGTTAGTCTTATTAAATACCTAAACTCTGTCCATTGCTTCTTCTCTAAAAAGAGAAACTAACGTTCCTAAGTGTTCCTAAAATCATCAGAGAACGCAGTTTTTCCCTGATAATTCAAATGTGATCAGTATTTCAAAAAGACTTTCTAGACATTATTCTCTAATTTTTTGTTAACTGTTCTACAGAGTCATTCCTTTTCACTCACTTGACAAATAATTACATCATGCAGTAGTCTGATTCACACTGAACTTGGACAACAAACTGGATTATAAATTCAAAAATATGAAAGCAAATTCAACTGTAAGGCTTCTGCACCCCAGAGAGGTTTCATCATTACATAAACACACCCAAAAGCAAGGCACAAAGTACTGCCATCCAACCCACTGTACGTAATTCCACAAATGTGATGTAGAAACATCCTCACACACAGCACTTAAAATACCAGCATTTCTTTATCTTATTTATCACATTATCCTAGTTTCCAGAACACACACACACACACACACACACACACACACACACAGAGGTATTTTGTTTCTTTGGTCATGGTAATCTTATTTAATCAGAGGTCTATAAAATGGTAAAAATAACTGAGATGAAAAAAGAAATTAAATAATTCAAGAGGCAGAAGTTGAAAAGGTGAAAAAAGAGATGATATACTAGACTGCTTATAAGAAAAAATGGTCAGAGGAAAAGGGGAAATTTCTAACAATTCTCTAGGTATTTTGTGGTTTTGTAATTGTCTTTCCCTGGGCCAGTCCCTTAGATATCCTCAGTCTCATATTCCTTCCCTATAATATTAAGACAATAATGCCAGTCTACACACTGAATTTTTTAAGTATAAACAAAACTGGCAAATAAAATACAATTTTAAAAAAGCTACTTTCCACCAAAATGAGCTTTTAAAAAACTAAAAGTTGCTAGCTACTGGCAGTATCTGAAAAAAAAAAAAAATTGAGTGTATAACTATATTTTGTAAAGCAGAAAGCAACTTTTTAGCCAGCCAGAAGCTAAACAGAATTCTTGTTAAGTGCTTACCTTGGAGACTTGTCGAAGCCATCTTAAATACTCTGTGAACGTATCAAAACAAATGTAGTAAGTCTGGCTTTGGGGTCCAGAGGAGCTAAATGCTAAACAGTGCTGGTGCTTTTTCACTTCTTCTACCTATAAAAATAAACAAGGAGCGACAAAAACAAGTCAGAAAGCAGAACATTTGCATAGCTTGTTAGCTTTACCTTAGATCAGTGAGCCTGCTCAGATTTGCATCTACTCCTGCGTGTGTTCCTCTTGTTACTTAAAATATGTAAGCTCCTGAGTCTGACCAACCAATGTGAATTACAAGGAACCAAAAAGGGGGGCATTTTACCCTCATCAGATTTCCCCACAATAGTGAAATTATCTTTTTCCTGTTTAAAATGGGAACAGACTCCGTTTCTTATCCTTCTGTACCCTTCCGATAGGGTGCTGGGGTTTTTACTTCCTTGTAGGAGTCTTTTTTTTACTTAACATTTTACTTAAGAATTCTACTTTAGGTGAATTTTTACTTAGGGGACTTTTGTATTACTCTGAATTACAGTCTTTTTTTTAAAAGAGGACTTCAAGCATGTAAAATAAGTTTTTTAAAAACTTTATTGTAAAATTGAGATTAGCCTGAAATAAAACCCCACCACGAGAAATTTCAAGTCCTAGTAATGCAGTGATATAGTCAAATTAAATTTCCACTCCCAGTAAATTCTTCAGAAGGAGAAAAAGTCCAAACAATAAAGCAACATGACATTACACAAACTCACATGTTTCACAGGCTGAATGTTTCCTGTATTTCATTTACAAAAATGCCCACTTCACAAAGAAAGTGTAAAAAACTTCAAAAAATCAGTATCACACAAACTATGTTCTGGGACCAAAATAAAATTAAGTTAAAAATCAATAATTAAAAAAAGAAAGAAAGAAAGAAAATATGGGATACCCTGTAGAAAAGAGTTTAGAGAAAAATATCAAATTTCATTAAAAAAGACTAGAACTTTTTAATCCCAGATGAATAGTTTGGATAATAAGACAAAGAATAAAAAATTCAATCTTAAAAAAAACCATAATAAGTAAATCAATTAAAAATCTGCATATGTTTAGAAAGTTAATAATACACTTCTAAACAACTCACAGATAAAAAAATAAATTGTAATCAAAATTTAGAAATTCTTGGAACTAAACCACTAAAAAATACTACATATCGAAATGTATGGAATGCAACAAAAACAGGTACATAGAGGGAAATTTATGATTTTAAGTACTCAGAAAAGGTAGAAAATTAATTTGATTGGCATGTATCTCAAGAACTTAGGGAAAGAAATATTAAAAACAAAAACTGAGTGAAAAAGTAAAATGAAGGTGATAATAAAAAGCAGAAACTAATGACATGAAAACCAAATACACAACAGAAAACATTAACAAAGCAAAACACTGATTCTTTGAAAAGGCTAACAAAACTGAGTATCAAATGATATTGATCAATGATATCAGCTGAAGATACAGTTGATATAAGGTATAAATAACATAGAAGATATAAATAATATTAACAATGAGAAGGGAGATACCATAGATTAAGCAGGATTTTAAAAAGATTGTTATAAACAATTTGTGGTAAATTTTTAGAAAAATATATTTTACCAACACCAAAACAAGGGGGGGGGGGGGGGAAAGAAGGCCTAAATAGTCCTATTACCGTTTAAAAAGTTGAATGAATTTTTTTTAATTATCAAGAAAATATCAGGCCCATATAATTTTATAGGTGAGTTTTACCAATTCTAAGAAATAGATCATTCCAAACTTGTGCAAACTCATCCACCAAAGTAAAAAAGAAGAAAAACACCCCAACCTATTCTATGAGGATACTATAACCAAAAACAGATCAGAACACTAAGAGAAAGGAAACTACAGGCCAACCTTAGTCATGAACACACACATTAACAGATTAAAGAAAACCATATGATCTTCCCCACAGTGGCAGAAAAAGCATTTGATAATACTCACCATCCATTCATGATAAAACAAAAACAAAAACAAAATCAAACCTCTTTAGCAAACTAAGAACACAAATAACTCACTTAAACCAACAAAGGATATTTATTGAACATCTAAGGCAAACATCAACGTTAATGATACCACTCTCTTTAAGACCACTGGTAAGACAAGTATCTACTTTTCCTATTCAATACTGTACCACAATCCTGGCCATTACCATAAGACAAACAAATGTATTAAGAAAGAAAAGAAGTTGTCATTATTTGAATATGAGATGATTAGCTACACAGCAAACTCCAAAAAATCTAGACATTATATTAGAATGCATAAGAAAATTTAGCAAGATGGCCAGATATAAGATCAACACTCAAAAATCAACCACATTTCTATACACCAAAGAGAAAATACGATTTAAAAAAAAAATGCTATTTAATCTATATTGACAGAAATCAGGCAGTGTTTTTTGGGAATGGGAAGGAGGGAGTGGAAAAGCAGGGACAGAAAGGAAACAAAGGAGCACAAGGGAACTTTTGGCGATGATATGATCACTACCTTGAGTGTGGTGATGGATATTCATAGGTGTATATATCTATCAAACTGTATTCTTGGGAATATAATACAGCCATAAAATTGTTATCAAAATGTGCAGTTTGTTGTATATCTATTATACCTCAGAAAAGTTTGGTTAAGATGCAGAGAAATGGGCATACTTGTACACTGACATGACTATGAAATGGTGCAACAACCTTAGATAACAGTTTGACATCATCTTGTAAAAGTCAAGGTGCACATATGCCCTACAGCCCAGTGACTGCACTCTTGAGTATGTCCCTAAGAGCAGTACTTCTCAAGGAGGTCATTATAGAAATTTTAGATTGAATAGTTCTTTGTATACATTGTGCAGGACTTATACTCTGCATGACATTTTACTCTCTGAGCCCCAGCCCTGTAAATGTCAACAGTGTCCCCTTGCAGTAAAAGATATTAGTATTAACCAAACACACTATCTAGAACCTTTGCAGTTAAGGTGGAGTCGTGACTAATTCTGGCCAAGGAGCTAAACAGTGCTGGTGCTTTTTCAGGCAGAAGAGGAGTGTGTCACTTCTACAATCAAATACACAAAAGCCAGTTAATGACCCTCCAGTTACCTCTTCCCCTGCCTATGCAGCCAAGGAAGCCACATGTTACAAATATTATAATTATTTAAGAGAGCAGAACCTCCATCAGGCTGGGTCCCCACATAATTACTTGAAAAAAGAAATCTCCACAAACTCATACTGGACAAACAGTGTGAGTGAGAAATACATTGTTCTCATAAGTCACTGAGATGTGGGGGGTTTTGTTACCACAACATAACTTAGCTTACATCAACTGACTATCCAATCACCTGACAATCAAAACATTTGCTAATATTAGCAAATGTCCCCTTCAGACACAGCAACAGAAGTTGAGAAATCCTGCTCTAGAAAAACCACTTGTATACCAGGAAGCATATCAAAATAAGACTATCTCAGCAGCATCACTTACAACAAAAACCTACAAACAACCCAAATGTCCATCAACAAGAAGATTACTTAGGAAATTATGGAGATGTGGAACATTTCCAGAGTGGAACAGTATACAAATATGAAAACCACATATAGCAAGTAACAAAATCTTATTACGAAACATAATACTGAGTGGAAAAATTCAGTCACAGAAAACCACACACTGGGCATTATCACTTTTATTCAGATCAAAAACAAGCAAAACATAGTTATATGATTAAATTTATTTCAAAAAAGTAAGAAAATGATGAATACATATGCTGGGACAGTGGATCCCTCTGGAACAGGAGGAGGCAATGGGACAGATGTGAAGAGAACTCAGGTAGAAACACTGATACCGACATAGCTGTGATTCCTAAATTGAGTAGTAAGTAAACAGTTACTCAGATTATTACGCTTCGTGACTTAATAGTCAGTAAAATATTTTTATAAAGTAAAATATAAGTTATCTAATAGTAAGTAAAATATTATATAAAGTAAAATAAAGTTATCTAAAATTTTATGCTACATTTTAAAGAACAAATTAAATATAATAATTGCACAATGAATGGAAACTTATTTATTAGATTTTTTTCAACAATTAAACTTTAATAAAGCTTTACTTAACTTCACACTTGGAATTCTACATTTGAAAATATAAACTAATGATCATGCTCAAGTGGTGTGTCAAATTTGATTATCACAGTAATTACAGCTAGGTCATGACCCATCTATCTCACACTTCATATTTAGCTCTTTTTTAATATAAATTGGAAAAAAAAAAAACCTCTTCCATTTACTCTCCATTTTTCCTTTAACAACAGAACTGAGTAAGAAAAGAAACAAACATTAATGAAAACTCAGATTGCAAAGAGTGAATTCTGTTTTCCTGATTTTTAACAGATTTTAAAAGACTCGTTTTTTCAACATACTCAGTTATTTTTAAAGGCGTAGCACAGAACAGGTTTTACAAGGTTTATCTGTGAGAAAAGGAAGCTATTAACTTTCAGTGCACTCAATGGTAGAAGTACATCCAATAACAGGCCTGGGAAACAGAACAAATCTCCAGCACTGAATGAAAATGCTAATTACAACTGGATCTCCTGACCTGATCTGAACATTCCACTGCTTTCCTGCCTCTGCTTCTCTGAGCACAATAATCTTTCCAACCATCTCCTTCATATGTCAAGAGAATTTTCACCCTTCAAGTTCCTCCACGATTCATCACAAAACCCTGATCCCCCCAACAAAATGTAATCTGCCCTTGCACTTATCTCCCACACTGCTTTCTACACCTATCATAGAGCAGATACTACTGTGTCCATCCTTCATCTCCAGATAGTAAATTACAAGCTATTCAAATGCAGGGATGGTGACTTACCCATCCTGGTATTTCTGAATCGTCAAGCAAGGTGGCTTCCCCACAGAGGGAAGAAATATTAATTAAATATTAATATTTAATAGAAATATTAAATTTGCCTATGCAAATGCCCAACATCATAGAGAAGAAACAGACTGTTGATCTAACAGGGCATCAAATATTAAATGCACATTTTTAATGATGACTTACGGGAGTAACAATGATGACTAAGTTTTCAGTAATCCATCCAAAGGACAAGATCTTCAGTAATAAACTATCACTAATTTTTCAATGCTTAGATAAAAGTTAAGAAGCCACAGTTTCAAAATGAATGACTGAAATAGATCTAAAGATACTTTGCAGACTAGCCAAAATCTGTTTTCTTAAACACTGAAGTATTAGTCTTAAGACTAGAATATATAATAGTAGAAGGGAAAAAACTGACATGGGCTGTTTACTCATAAGGAAAGACTAGTTTAAACTTTATTTTATGAATAAAGAATGAACTTGCTACATAGCAGGTGAACAACAAAACCATTTATTGCTGTACACATCTGGTCTTTCTTAACTCTTTCATTTCTAATCCCTAGAACCAACAGATCAAATATTTGCCAGTATACTGCATAGTACAGTATACTGTATAGCACAGGGAAATATATACAAAATCTTGTGGTAGCTCACAGCGAAAAAAAAATGTGACAATGAATATACGCATGTTCATGTATAACTGAAAAATTGTGCTCTACACTGGAATTTGACACAACATTGTAAAATGACTATAACTCAATAAAAAAAGTTGAAAAAAAAGTCCTAAACTCTAAAACCCACTAAGGAGCTAAATCTGGTATCCCACGAAGCTATTTTTTAAAAAGTCCTTTGAGCATCGGCATTATTGAGACATCAGAGTTCCGTGTATTTGCATCTTAGGGCTGCCCAATCCTCTTAAAGTGCTCAAGGTGGAGGGAGATGTTAAAAATACAGATTCCTCAGAAAAATAAATGCAAATTGAGGGACAATCACCAAACAACTGGTCTAAATGCTTCAAAATGTCAAGGTCATGAATGAAAAAAAAAAAAAGCTGAGAACTGTTTCAGATTAAAAGGGACAAAAAAAGAAATGACTAAAAACAAAAAGTTCATTTTAACAAAAGTGGGTTTCTTATTTTTCCTCTCTCTCTATTTTCCATGCTTTGTCTCCTTTCCCTCGCCTATTCAGGTGGAAAAATGATAAACAAAAACATTTTTAATATGCCCCTGATTTCCACAAATCCATTTCTTCATCCAAAACTGCCTTCTCCATTATTAACAGATTATCCTATCATTTAAAAATCAGGGAATACTGGCATATAATTATGGTAATGATATCCCTACCAATGCTTGGAGTTTATAAGTAAATCTGGCAAAGGAAAGAATGTAATATTTTCCTAAGCAATTTGGTTCTACCTTATAAATGACAGGAATAAAACAGTTAACAAGCCCAAAAGAAAGCAGCCAGTGTTTTCTCCGAAATGAGTAGCATTTCAGGTTCAAAACTCATGACTAGTCGTAGTGATAGACTGAAAGTGCTAAACCCACTAGTCACTAAACACAAATAAACAGAGAGGTAAGGCAAAGTGGGATCCGAGGCTCCTGCCAGAGAGTCCAACCTTTGATAAGCATGCCTGAATGATCCTAAAGTCATTCTACTACACTACAAAACACATGCTCATGATACCAAAATATGTCTTCTCATAAATAATAATTTATCATCTCCAGTCTGAAATACAACAGTGAAGTTATAGCTGCTCTATTTTCAGTCCCATAGGTAAGATGCATGTGCTAATGAAGTGAATATAACCAGGGCCTCACGTGATCCAATGGCACTGTTATTTTCCAAAACTCTGCCAACCAAAAATGCCCCACTGGCGGAGGCACAACAGGAACTGAGTAAGGCCTCAGATGAGTCAAAAACCATCCACCCCTTACTACAGAAATGGCTCAAAGTCAGCTCCTTAAAGACCCCAGAAAATCTTTTAATCTTTGGTTTGTGTTAAACTTACTTTCCCACCAATCAGTGGCAGGACATGCATCTTTCCAGCCAAGCTGTCTTTCACAGACGAGACTATTAGGCAGGTCCCACACAGGATGACTTGGCGTCTGGTCCATCGGCTCACTGGCAACTGCATTTTGCCTTTACGGACATTATACATTCCTGAGAGCTGAATCCGTTCAGAGCTACCGGTGCTGTGAGGTTTTCCTGCAACAAACACAAGTAAACATTTTAGTCTAAAAGAAATGAGCTTTTTGCTACTCACCAGCCTACCAGATAAATTACTTACGCAAAAGAGAATAATTATAGGGAAACAGTCTAATTTATAATTGAGAGAATCTGAAACATACAGTAATGCAATTATTATCAGAACTACCACATCTACTCCATTTGTACCTTTTAATATTAAGAAGAGCGTTTTCCTTAAAACCCTAGGGAAAAGCCATTTTTAACTTCTCTGTTAAAAATCCAAGTTTTATTTTCTGCTACATCCTTCATGATTTAATTTTACATTTAAAAAAGAGATGACTTTAAGATTTTCATAAATGCTAGACTTAATTTCAGTATACTAAGAAAATATAGACAAATAGGAAGATAACATTCAAGATCTAATATTTAATGAACCTAACCAGTTTTAATGGAATTAGCTGCTAATATACTTCCTCTTACAGATATTCACTATAGATTTACTATTAAGGAGGCAATTAAAAATGAATGACTTTTTTAGTAAGAAAATACTACTCTACCAACATAGGCTAAGTCCTCAAAGATAAACCTGACATCAATCTATGAAGGATGTAATGCTTGCAACTCGCGGAAGGAACACAGAAACAGAGAAAGATGCACTAAGGCTCAGATACAAAGAGAGAGGAGAAAGATCTGACAAGTCCTCATTTCCGTGTTGGAAACTGAATGTGACAGAATGACATTCAGACAAGTTCCCATTAACTGAACGGGAGAACTACTGTGGTCCACATGCGATGGAGCTGCTCACACAAAAAGGAAAATACTTCCCAGTTTCACGCACTGAATATTTATCAAAGAGAACTGACGTCCATGCTCAGAAATAAATTAATGAGGGACACATGTCCTCAAATAGGTCCCAAGCCAGATGTGTTATACTTATTTGGAAGTTTGCCTAGCTGCCAAGGGCTAGCAGAAGAAACAGACTCAAGAGAAATTATATTCTTACGAATATTAAAAATTAATGTAAGTGCCAAATAGCTTTGGTAGATGTCAATTACCTATTGGAGAAGGAAACAGGAAGAGCAGCGGCACCAAAAATAGGTCTTAAGAAGATCCAAAGACTGAACCCTCCCAATACATAGTTTAGGGCAGAAATGTTTGCAAATAACAAAACCAGCAGGTTTGAATTTCACTTCCTCTTTCTCCCAGTGTATCAGAATATTTTATAAAATAAATACTGCACACTACATACATTTGCTGGGGCTGGGCCAGAAAGAAGTGTAATAGTGGTTCAGCTTTTTGAACTTGGGCCCAGCAGACAACTACACAGCTAGCACTCTCGGTGGAGAACTCTGCTGAACTGTTTGTCCACCAAGTGCTAACACTCCCACAATGGGGTAGGAAGCCCAGAAGACTTCACAATAGATGTGACTTGTCAAAGGCTGCCAGTGATGGATTAGACCATAGTCATTCACTTGTCCCATTCTGCACAAATTCATGTACACCCAGAGAGAAAGATGCCCGGGCTCCCAGTCTAAGAGCTCCTTCCTACATTAGAGACTCTCTTCCTATAGGGAGGAAGAGGAGATTCAGAAGAAAACTGAAAGGTAAGTACAAGAATTAAAATCAGGAACAACAGGCACGTGGATTTCCAAAATCCGTTTCCATGACTTTAATACACTAGCATTCTCTAACAAGGAATCTGATCTACTTACACACATACACACATGTACAAAATGAATGCAAAGCAGGCATTTTATTCAGCCACATCAGAGAGTGGCTTCAAGGATGCTTGTTAACCTGTCACATTTATGTAGATCTGTGAGTAATTAGAGACTGACGAAAAAGACAACAGGGGTACAAAAGAATAGTCCTTCAATTCTCCAACTCCACAAAAATCCTAGAGAAGCCCCAGAGCACATCACTAGACAGAGAGGACTAAGGCTGAGATTTATTTAGGGATATAAATGAGAAGAGTATGAAGACATCAACAGAGACTGGCTTTTTACTCCCTAGTCAGAAAACTTCTCAGGGGGCCTGAATAGTCCTGGAACCCAATGATAAAATCAGTCTGTCCTTGGAAAGCCCTAAACATCCCAGTCTGAATCAAATCCCTCTTGCCTTGTTCTGAGTGAATTAAAATATCCTGTTGTCTGCGTCGTCCCTAGGCGCCCTGCGTATTCCAGATCAGACGCACCCTCAGGACTCAGCTCTGGGGAATATGGAGATGAATAAGTGATCCACACCTTGGCAGTCACCCCAGTGCACACTCCTTTGTGTCAGACTTATTCTATGAGATAAAGAATTATTTTAGCTCTCTCTGCTGATTCTGAAACTTCTCAATTCAGAGGCATTCCAATTGTCCTATGCTCTAATAAATATTAACATCACACAAGGAATCGACACCTGCCAGTTTAAAGTTGGAGCCATTGTTATAACTTTTATTTTAGAAATGTTACTCTAATTTCCTACAGGTTTAAGGCATTTCTTATGTTACCTAAGAGGAAAGATGGACAGCAAAAGCAAGTATTTCCAACTGAGATAGAAACCTGACCACAACAGAAAGTGATTTAAAACATACTTTCTCTCTCTTCCTCATTTGACACATAGCAATTTGGTCAAATTTGACCCATAGACACCCGTAAAACCATCGCTAGAAAAGGAGCACACTGATCATCACTGACAGTTTCCTTGTCCCCAGTGTGATCTCTCCCTCTCCCTCCCACCCCCACCTATGGCCTCCCATGCTCAGCCAACTACTGGTCTGCTTTTTGTCACTTTTTGTCTATTTGTTGAGTGTGTCAAGAGTTCTTCATTTTTCATTGCTGACTAGTATTCCGTTGTATGAATATACCACATTTTGTTAAACGATTCATCTGCTGAGGGACATTTGGATTGTTGCCAATTTTTTTGCCTATTTTGACTGAAAACATTGGTATACACGTTCTTGTGTGGATATATGTTTTTATTTATCTTGGATAAACCCCTAGGACTGGAATGGCTGGGCTGTGCCATTTCACATGCCCAGCATCAGTGCAGGGGAGTTCCAGTTACTCTACCTCCTTGTCAACAATTTTAGCTGTCCTGGTGCATATATAGTAACATCTCATTATAGATTAAATTTGCATTCCCCTAATAACTAATGATGCTGATCATCTTCTCAAGAGCTTATCTGCATTTCACATACCTTCTCTGCTGAGGTGACTAATTTAATCTTTTGTCCAATTTTAATTGGATTGAGTAACTTATATATTCTGAATACTGGTCCTTTGTCAGATGTATAACTTGCAAATATCTTCTCCCACTCTGGCTTGTTTTTCCATTTTCTTGACAGTACTTTGGGAAAGCAAAAGATTCTATTTTATTGAGGTCCAATTATTTGATTTATCTTTTGTAATCAGTGCTTTTTATGTTGTATTTAAGAACTTTTTGACAAACTCAATGTCACTAAGTTTTTTCTCCCATGTTTTCTTCTAGAAGTTTTATACTTTACATTTTTACATTTAGTTCCATTATTAATTTCAAGTTAATTTTTGTTCACAGCAAGAAATAAGCAGAGGTTCAGGGGGGTTTTGTTTTTGTTTTTTGTTTTTTGACAAATGGCTATGTAAATTATTCCAGGACCATTTGTTAAAAAGACTATCCATTTCTACTGAAGTGCTTTACCATATGTATCAAAACTCTTTTGACCACAGTTGGGTTGGTCCATTTCTTGGTTATTCCTGCTCTACTCATCTGTTTGTCTATCTTCAACCAATATCACACTATTTTGATTGCTGAATCTTTCTGGTTAGTCTCGAAATCAGGGAGCATGAGTCCTCCTCTCTGAAGAACGACAGTTTTACTTCTTCCACTGCAATCTGGTACCTCTCATTTCTTTTTCTTGCCTCGCTGCACTAGCTGGAATCTTTCATACAATATTGAATATAACTAGTGAAAGCAGACATCCTTTCTTTTTTCCTACTCTTGGAGTGGGGGGAACATTCAGTTTTTCACCATTAAAAATAATACTAAATATATGATTTTCATAGATGCCTTTTATCAAGTTGAGTAAGTTCCCTTCTATTTCTAACTTGCTGAATTTTTTTAATAAGAAAGGGATGTTAGAATTAATCAAATGCTTCTTCTGCCATCTATTGAGATGATCATGATAAATCCAATTACTTAAATGCTGAACTAATCTTATATTCCCAGGATAAACTGCACTTGGTCATGATATATTATCAATATTACACATTGTTGGATTCAATCTGCTAAAACTTTGTTAATAACTGTTACATTTATGTTCATGAGGGATTCTGGATTAATCTTTTCTTTTTTTTATAATGTTTATTTTCTGGCTTCGGTGTTAGGGTAATGCTGGCATCGTAGACTGAGTTGAAGTAATCTTTCTTTTTTACTTTTCTGGAAGACGTTAGGTGGAATTGGTATTATTTCATCCTTAAACATTTGGTCAAATTCTCCAGTGAGGCCTTCTAGACCTGGAGTTCTGTTTTTTCTGTTTGTTTTTGGGGTGTGCGTATGTGAGGGTGAAGGGGGGATTAACTATCATTTCAATTTCTTTACTAGAGTTAGGGCTATGCTGTTCCATTATCTAATTCTTCTTGGTTAAGCTTTGGTACTTTGACATTTAATAACTTCATCTATTTCATTTAAATTGTCATACAGTTGGCATAAAGTTGTTCACAGTATTTCCTTATTATCATTTTTAATATCTATAAAATTTGTAATGATGTCACCTCTTTCCTTCCCGATATTGGTAACTTGACTTTTCCACCTTTTCTTGATCAGTCTGGTTAGCAGATTACCAATTTTATTAAACATCTCAAAGAACCAGCTTTTGGGTTCATTTTGTAGTTTTCCTGTTTTTGGTTCCATTTATTTCTGTTCTTACCATTCTTGTTCCTCTTACTAATGTAGGGATTAATTTATACTTTGTTTTTTTATTTTCTTAACATGGAAACTGAGGTCATTGATTTGAGGCTTTTTTCATAATATAGACATTACATTTAAGTGCTATAAATTTCCTTCTATGCACTGCTTTAGCTGCATTCCACAAATTCAGGTATATTGTGGTTATAGGTTCACTAATCTTTTCTTCTGCAGTGTTTAACTTACTGTTAATTCCATCTAGCACACTTTTCACCTCTATAAATTCAATCTAGGTACACACACACATACATATATACACCCATACATATGTATTTTTCCATGTCACTCCTTAACATGCACATGCTTTCTTTTACCTTCATGAATATATGGAACATAATTATAATTGCTGCTTAAATGTCTTTGTCAATTAATTCTGTCATCTATATCATTTCTGGGTCAATTTAATTTGCCTTCTCCTCTTCACATGTCACATTTTCCTGTTTCTTTGCACACCTGGTAGTTTTTGTTTAGATGCTAGTCATTATGCATTGCATATTTTTGAGTGCTGGACATTATAGTATTTCTCTGAATACTATGGAATTTTGTTCTAGGACACAGTTAAGTTAGGTGGAAACAGTTCAGTTCTTACAAGGCTTGTTTTCTAAGATTTGTCATGTAAGACCAGAGCGGCCTTAAGTCTAGAGCTATAATAGTGATGTTAGCAAGCAATACTTTAACTGATAGACTCTAGCTCATAAGATTTTCCACTCTGGCTAATAGGAACATGGTGAGCTTCAAGGTTTGTTCCCTCTGCTCCTTTTCAGTATTTTTTTTTTAAACCCCCAGACTTGGATAGTTTCTTCACATATACATGTGCTGATCAGCACGCAGATGAAGGCTCAGTGATGACTGTGCACATCTATCTCCAGGACTCTCTGAGCGGCTCTTTTCTCTCCAGCGATCTACTCTGTACACTCAAGCTGCTTAGCCTCAACAGACTGCCAGCTCTGTCTCCTGAACCCAGGGTCAACACTGGACCCTGCCTGGGTTCCTCTTCCCAGAACTCTTCCCCGCCATCAGGAAAGTGGTACATTCGTAGGGCTGTTTTAACTTGTTTTCCCTCTCTCAGGGAGCGCATTTGTTGTGGAGCCTTGTGTCCTGTGCTGCCTGATGCGCAATGTCTGAAGGCTGTTTCAGGAATTTCATCTGATTTTCAGACGTTTCTTCTTTAAAGAGTAAATACGGTCTCCGTTACTCCGTCTTGTTTGGAACAAAGTGCCATATATTTTAATTTAACTCTTTCTAATACCTACTGTTCATTGTTATAGATTATACAAGTATGTTTAACATAATTAAAGTTTCTCTTTAAAGAGTGGGTTATCAATATTTTACTTTATTCAGAAAATCAGAGAAGCTCTGTGGGGCCAGTAGACTGGAAGAGCTATCTGCCCTGGACCAAAAAAAGGCTCCAAACTTCAGTATTAACATAGCAGTTCTTTTCCAGTTATTGGCAGTAATGAGTTTATGAGCAACTTCTACTTTACTTCCTTATTTTACATTCAATCCTAGAACAACAGGCTTAAAGCTTGCTCTCTACCCTTTTTCAAAGTAAAGGACTGAACTTTGTGGCAAGTCTTCTCCTCCACTCAGAGGTCCTCTTGACTTCCACATCCGTAAGCATTAGTCTAAGACGTTCTGGCTTCTGAATGATTCACTGCTGGTTAAGCACTATTCTACCTACAATCAAAAACAAATGTAAGTAGAATAATGCATAGTTCATTAATCTCTCTATTCTGTCACAAATATTAGAACTCCCACCCCAACAGATCTAACTAAGATAAATGGGTGGAGCTACTATAATAGAAAAGTCCTGGCTGAGATTTCTAAAACAGACTTCTTTGTTGACTCAGGTGGGAGGAGGACAGATTACTGTTAACAACTGCTTCAGACACAGTGGCTTTAAAAGTATGGTCCCAGTAGTACCAGAATCACCTGGAAAGTTATTAGAAATGCAAATGCTCAGGCTCCACTCTAGAACTAGAGAATTGGCATCTCTGGGGATGAAACCCAGTAAACTGTGTTAACAAACCCTGTATAAACAGCAGTTTGGATCAAAGAACAGAGATTATTGTGATGATCAGACAAATCTCTCCATTAAAAAAAAAATAAGAGTCTGGGTTTTTGCTCATTTCTTTTCTGTTTCGACTTCTCTTTTCTTCTGTAGTTTAAAGCCTACACTTAAATGTTATTCCTCAAGATAAGAAAAGTTCAACTTCTGGGTGGAAGGGAAGAATACAGTTAAATATCACTGCTTTGGATCTCACTAACTTAGCATTTTGACCAGGAACTTTTGAAACTGAAGTCTACTTCAGTTTTACCTACCAGCAGGGAATTTTACTAAATAAACATGATTAGAAGACAAGTATTTATTTAAGAAAAACTAACTACAGTCTGCTCTGCTTCGATATATGTTTCGTTAATACCAATATCACATATGATCATAAATAGGGAAATGAAGACAGTATACTATGCAGAGAGTATTGGTCCATAAGGACTTACTCTAGTTAAGGGGAGCCAGAATACTGGGAGTGGAATTATAATTTTCTAAAGCAAAGGGAAAAGCCCACAGTAAATGCACTGTCTCAATGCCCACAAGCCAGCATTTCTCCTCTTCTGTTATTGTGCATTTTCAATATCCCCTAAGAGGTGAACAACTTCCAGCCACAACAAGCTACCTGCCCAGGCTGTCCAGGTTATCTCCTGAGGTATCCATTATTATTTTTGTTAGTATTTCGGTTATAAGGATGCTTGGACTTGGAGTTCTGCCCCTCTCCAACACTGTTTTCCCATAAACACTTTTATTTTTAATCTACAGTTTTGGAGAACATGAGAATTTTCAGGAACATATACAGCAGCAGAAACACCTATTTTAACTAGAAAACTACTGACAACATAGAAATAAGTACAAATTTGGTTAATGCCAATTACATGTCTGCTACATGTGTTCTAGTGTCTATCACTGTGGTAGTTAAAAAGTAAGTCCACAAATTTTTAAAAATTCTTCCCTTCACAGGTGGAGCTTAATGCCACTCCCTCTGCTTTGGACTATACTTAGTGACTCGCTTCTAATAAATAGAATGTGGCTGACTTGACAGCTGCTTGTGACTTCTGAAACCAGGTCAAAAAAGGCAAGTAGCTTCCACCTTACTCTGTCTAGGATCACTTCCTCTAGGGAAGCCAGTGGCCATGTCAGGAGGACACTCTAGGAACCCCATGAAAAGGCCCACAAGGTGAGGGACAAACTTTGTGCCAACACCCATTAAGGAACTGAGGCTTCTTTTCAGCAGCCACGTGACTGAGCCATGTTGGAAACAGATCCTCCAGTCCCTGTCAAGCCCAGAGAACTGCACCTCTAGGACATCTTGGCTGCAAACTATACGACAATCTCCAGCCAGAACTACCCAGCTAAGCCATTCTAGAATTCCTGACTCAGAGAAATTATGAGATCATAAATGTGTGGTGTTTTAAGCCACTAAGTTTTGGGGCAGTAATTAATACAACTTTACTATGTTCACTTAATTCTATTTACCTGAACATAGTGAAACATTAATAACCTACATTTCACTAAAATAATCTACAAAAATATTTACAAGACTTTATATAACCTAGTGCAGGTCCAGTGCAACCTAAAATAGTGAAAAAGGAGTAAGAACAGCCCGTTAGGCAATCACAGTTTTCAAAACCTTAGAGAATGAAAGTATTCATGATAATACGGCACCAAAAACTGAGAAAGCTTGATCACTACATAAAAGTCAATGGAAGAATTTACCATGTCCCTGGAGCTGAAAATGGTCAGGAATGAGTGAAAACATTCAATTCTCACCTCACCTTCTCTGCCTTTAGAGCTTAGGCTGATAAAACTCTAAAGCATGTTTCTTATTGCATATAAATCCTTAAATCCTTCTTGACTACCTGCAGGGACAAAGACTGAATTGAATTACCTGCCTAGGCTCATTTCAAGAGCTGGCAGAAGGATTTAGACGACTCCATTACAAGGTCTAGAGACCAGATCACTGAATTGGCACCTGGGAATTTCATCTCAGAGCTGAAAGGCTAAGTAAGCCTAGCAAGGTGCGCTGGCAGGAGCTCTGAAACAATTGAAGACTAGTTGCTTTTAGCTAATGAAAATGACAACCAAGTGCTAAAAAGATTCAGGGAGGGTTAATTTATGCATCATATCAAAAGATATAAAGTCAACTGCCCAGTAAATCTTGCTTCTTATTGACAGCTACTCAATTTGATTAGGTTTATTTATATCTCCCAAATTAGTGTAGATCCTTTCCCCTGAGAAATGCCATGCCCTGAACACTTCTCTAATCTCTAAGCTCTTGAATACCTCTAGCGCTTGTAATTCCCACTATAATATTCATTAATAGTGCTTGGAAAATGTGAGCTACCCCTTCACACTCTTTTCAGGTTCTGTAAACACAGGGTGAAAATAATTTTGTAAAAAATTCACAAAGCAAACTCTATAGTAACATTAGCCATGAATTTTAAAAATCTGAAAAATCAAAGCAATAAAGATGACTATACATTGTATGTAATACACAGAAAATGATATTAAATTAAAATAGTGAAAGGAAATGCTACATGAAGACAAGTTACAGTGGAGGGCCCCAAATTTCAGCATGCCCCCAGAATCACCGGGAAGACCTTGCTGTAAATAGACTGCAGGAGCTGGACCCAGAATTACTCTGGGTGGGGACCCACGATCTTGTTGATGCCACAGTTCTGAGGACCACAATTTGAAACCCACTATTCCTTAGTTGTCTGAATATCTGATGCTCATGTCTCTTCTTGGGACATGTATCTAGATAAAGTACTTTCTTCAAATGTGGGTTTCATTATAATTTTGCATTCAGAGAGGCTATAACCCTCCCCTGCTCTATGAGCTGCTTCTGCTCAGTTCTAGGAGTAATATATGGCTAGCTGGTGTGGCCTCCCCTTATTAACCTCATATCTGGCAAAAAATCACATTTGAAAAATTTCATCAAATCAACCTGCACCTGTCAGTTCAATGTCTTCACCATCTGTTACTTCCCAGAAACGGCAGTCTCATCTTACAACCAGACCAGACCTGAAGAGTCCTTCCAACATTCTCTTGAGGTTTTTTTTTTTCTCACTTGATGAGAATTTTTTTCCCCTTGGCTAGAACAATTACTGAAACAGCTTCACTAACTTTTTGTTGTCATTTCCACTATAATGGATGGCAGATTTGTTCAGGTCCATAGGTTGGTTAAGCTTCTGCCACATGCAACATTCTTTTTTTTTTAAATAAATTTTATTTCAAATTTAGAGAGGTAGATCATCTTTTTGGGGGGGGGGGGGATTAGGTTTATTTATTATTGGAGGAGATACTGGGGATTGAACCCAGGACCGCATGCACTCTACCACTTGAGCTATACCCTCCCCCCTCACATACAACATTCTTAAATTACCTACAATTTCTATTTTCTGGCTAAAACCCCTCACTTTGGTGGACTTTAGAATTCTCATCACCGGCTTTCCTGGCTGACTTTATTTCTGTGGCATTTCTCCACAAAGAACAGTGTGGTAAGGCACAAGCTTGAAAGCGTGAAACACCATTTGTTAGGAGAACAGCTGAGCTTTGCTGAAATGACAGAGCTGGGCAGCACGCCTCAGGGCAGGCTTGATTCAAATTTGGGCCTCAGAAAAGTCACAAATTCCTATATATCATGAGGCTTTGGAGGACTCAGGAATGACTAAATCTTGAATCTCAGAATGCCTACGGTCCAGTATACCCCCACTCACTCCAACTGCTCTCAAAAGAATAAACAACATACTTGCTACCTCCTGCAGATACAAACTGCGACCTGTGTTGGAGGTGACACATACTGCTGTGGGGGTGGGAATCAGGATGATGAGGCCAGACAGCTCCAGCTCCAGCTCCAGCTGAGTCAAGTTTCCACTGGGAGATGCGGTGTATTAGGAGTGCTGGGATGTTCTAGCCAGGCACACACACACAAGCAAATACTAAAATAAAAATCTTAAATCAAGCATGAATAATTTTTGGATAACCCACACCACTGTTCCTCTCTCCGAAGACACAGTAAAACAAAAGACAAAAAAGCACCCCCCCCCAAGAATCTACATTTCAGTTTCCTTTGCTGCGAACAACAGACTTCAGCCAAGACGACTTGACGAGGTAAGAACAATGTCTACTCAATCATGTAAAATGCAATGTGATTCAAAATTCTTTCCCATAGTGATTCTCTCTCAGAGGCGGGGTTAGAGTTTACTTTCCACTTTATAAAACATATTGATAATGTATAATTTGACTTCTATAAACAAAAAGATTTCACGAGCAAAACAATTTCCTAAAAACCTTGTCTTCCACTCCCCTCTACCAAAGTAGGTAACATTCAGTTGAACAACCCTTTCCCCTACACGGTTGATTACATCAAAGATGTTGAGTCTAGATTCAGACATTTTAAAACTAGCCTTAAAGTATTTCGTACAAATGTCTAAAACTCCCCACTCCAAACAGATCACTATCCCTTAACTTATAAGAAATCTAAAAAAAAATACAAAACCTCCCACAATTATCTCATTCCTATGATTTACATATAGAAAACTTCAAGATCTTTACTTTAAGCCTCTCAGAACCACACACAAAATTCACTATGTTTCCACTTAAATTATTTCCAATTATTATTTTAAATACAGTTGTATCATCAAAATTTTAAAAGAAAAATAGGAGTTTAAAAAACAACAAAATAAACATAATCCTACTTTCTTGGTAGTACTATAAACACTCTGGGGTTTTTTTTAGTTTTTTTAAAAATGTGTGAATCATTTACATACTTATAATCATAACATGCACACCATTTTATATTCTGCTTTAGCCTCCTCAAATTGTATCATACACTTTCTGAGGTTCTCAGCCTTTCTACCTAAAAGACTTGCAAGATACTCCATAACTATCATTTATTTACCCATTTTTTCATTATTGATGACTGTTTCTGCATTTTCATTCTGTGAACTGCTAAATCAAAATGCATGACTTTTTTTTTATGACTCCTGATTCCTCTTCAATTTTTCCCAGCCGGCAATTCTAAGTCAGCTATAAATCCAAATGAGCAAAAATAAGCAAACTTCCACTACTGAATATTTTCCCTAGAGGAATGAGAAGCCTTTCTAGACATCCTAAGAACGTGTGAAAGAAAAAACAGCACATAAGCCATATTATTAGCAAAAGTGAACCCACATCCACTCCCCACAATGGAAATAGGTTTCACATGATAAATAGTCGTGTTTGAATAAGACATGTGAAGTCACTACTTTTTAAAGAATGATTAAAAGAAAACATTTAAAACATGAAAGGAAAAAACATACAATTTTTCAGGTGAAAACTTTGGTATTTGTACACAGACAAATAGTATTCTAATTTTATCTAGCACTCCACACTGTCTTTCCTTTCTGTTCCCAACCCCAAAAAGAACAGCTTTTCACCAAAAGGGAAAAGTTAGAGGGAGAGGTTACTCTGCCATAAATCACTATCTGATTGTCACTATAAGGAGCAGCAAAACACTTAGCAAGGGATAAAAAAGCATTTCCAAACAACTATGATGAAAAGGAAATAGCTGTAATTGACTCACATGGATTCTGCAGCGCTTGCTATGATAAAAGCTATTTATTAAGTCTTTCAGATCTAAGACTGATTTAATTCCTTGGTAACCAAATAATTTATTCACAAGCAAGCCTTGATTTTTAAAGGGGCTGAGAACCCTAGAACTTTTCCCTGGGCTTTAGAGTTCCTCCAATTAGCTATATCCCTTGGCTTGTGGATTCCAGAGTAAAATAAACACACAGTCTAGTAGGTATGGCTCTTCCTGGACATGCAGAACCAAAGCCTAGCAGAGTATCTGGAATATGTGGAACAGCCAAAGTGCTCAACAAGCTCCCTGCTACATGAATGAGACCACTCCTACGTTTAGGCCAAAGAAAACAGCCACTTCTCAGCATACACAGCAAATTACAAAAACTATACAATCTGAAACTACATTTGGAAAAAAGAAAGAACAGGAGAGAAAATAGGTGGCTCAAAACAAATTCCTAGCCTCTAAGACTCTTTAGTTTCTGTTATAGAGGAAAACATTTGCCTGGAATTATTAGCCAATTATTTCAAGCTTCTTCTCTAGAAACATAAGGGAATTTTTTTTTAAAGGGAAAGGGGTATTATCAATGAGCAAATGAAAGCCATTCAGCTGAATTAGTTATAGTATATATACAATTTTGAAAAAATAGCCTGTCTTTATTTTCATCAAAAAGTACATTATGAGTATGATAACAAACAAATACATATACAAACATTCAAATAAAGCAGGTGTGACAAAAGGATGAGCAGCAGAGATCACACCAGGAAGAATGAGGAAGCAGAATAAACGAGAGGCTTGTGTTTACAGCAGGAATAATGTCCATTTATCATTTTTAGTGTCCCCGGAAATCAGAGAGCCAAATCCGTCTCCAAAACTTGCTGACAATAGGAAAGAACTATGTGCTAGCTCAGTCTTCAGACTATAAATAAAGTGGCCAGAAGAACAAAAACTTTTGAGGAACATGAATTCCCAGGTACTAGGGAATCTTATATCAGGAATTTCAAAGTCAGCTCTTCATTTTCATCATGATTTATAGGAGCAATATATTGTTGTAATGGATTTATCTATAATTATATTGTAATTCCAGATCATACTTTTCAATCCTAAATTATCATAGAGAAGTTTTAATTTTAGCAGGGCAACAAATTAGAAAATGTCATGACTCAAAACACACAGGGAGGTTGAGAGGAATGACTTAGAACATACATCAGAAAACCTAAATCACACATCCAAAACAAGAAAACAAAATAAAATCTTCATGGCTACAAAACATACTGAAACAATTTTTTATATGAATGTATCAAAATGCTGTTTTGCATATACCAGCATATATTACATGTGCTATTTTGGTAGAGACTGGCAGCGTGTTCAACAATCTCATTTCATCTTCCTGGACACACACAATGACGGCATTTCTCAGCCTCTCTTGGAATTCAGCTAGAGCCATGCAGCTGGTTCTGGCCAACAAAATACGGCCTATACCACCCGTGCTCTTTCACAGGCTCCTCACCCACTGAGCAGCTGGATGAACACAGTCCAGGAGAACTCCCTGAGGAGGCTCAAGGGGATGGTGAACCAAAGGATGGAAGGAGCCCAGGTCCCTGGGTCACATGGGTTAGCATGTATTTTCAATGTATTAAGTTTACATATAAAACTCACTTAATCATGAAGTATCATCTAAGATCAAGCAATTCTTGCTGGCAGAGCTCCAAATGCATTGCTAGGCACAATACGGCACTTGGACTTTTAAATGTGAAAGGCAAATGCCGCAGCAAACAAAAGTATCCTGTCTCTAAGCATTGTATCTGCAAATTCAAACTCCTAAAGATACATGAAGCATTCTGCAATTTTTGTCTCTAGTCGGGCAATGCCTTGGCTCAAGTCCAATAATCAGTACATTAGTAGACTGCCAGTGTGAGCACTTCACTTCCCTCTAAGTTAAACAAATCTCATTGTTTATTTAACCGTCTTCAAGAGAAGCTCTTAGCACTCAAAGAGGACTTTAAAACCACAAAGATTAACTCTGCAGACTATCACAGTCTTACATATTTTTTCAACAATTTTACATATTTTTGCTACCTATTCACAACTCCAAATAAAGCTGGCATGCATCAACTAAATAAACCAACTGGAGGGTGAACTAAAATGCCAACACAGGTACAAATGATGTGCACATTAGTTGTAAAACACTGAATAGAACATACTTATTTAGCATACACACTCATTTATCCAACATCCAGGGTAAAAAAAAAAAAAATCACTAAAAATAGTGTCCAACATTCAATTCGTTATAAGATGTACTGAGAAATTCCAATAAAAATTTTAATCACTTAAATGTATTCAAGGTCATCACTATAAATCTAACATTCTCACTACCTTAGATCAGCAGCTGTATATACATGAGAGTAGAAAAGTCATTCTCAATTTCCCTCTCTTCCCCCATTATCTTGAGCAAATCTTATCACTTCTAACCCCACAATGCAGCCTGAGTCTAACAGCTGTCATCTTTTGCTGATAGAACAACAAACTCCCAATTAATTCCCTTGCTTCCACTCTGTCACTGTGGCAGCCATCCACATCCCCTGCTGTGGGTGAATTGCATTTTATGTTTAAGACCTAACCCCTGGTACCTGTGAATGCAACCTGATACAGAAATAGGGGCTTTGCAGATGCTATCAAGTTAAGATAAGGTCATGCCCCAATCCAGTGACTAGTGTCCTTGTAAGAGAGAAATTTGGACACAGTCACACAGAGGGAAAATGGCCACGTGACAAGACAGGTAGAGACGGGAGTGACACAGCTGCAAAGCCAAGAAACTCCAAGGAGTGCCAGAAACCACCAGAAGCTGGGAAAGCCAAGGAAGAATCCTCCGTCAGAGCCTTCAGATGGAGCATGGATAGCCTCTGGAAAACAAATTTCTGTTGTTTTAAGTCACTGAGTTTGTGGTAACTTGTTACAACAGCCCCAGGAAGCAGGTGTTGGCAGAGGTTGGGGGAGAATTTGTTCCTTGCCTCCTTTAGATTCCGGAGGCTGTCAGTATTCCTTGGCGTGTAAGCCCCATTACTCCAGTTTCTGTCTCTGTCTTCACATCTTCTATTGTGTGTCTCTCAAATCTCCCTTTGTTCTCCCTTATCAGAACTTTTGTGGATTGCAATTAGGGTCCTCCTGGACAATCCAGGATAATCATCCCCTCTCAAGATCCTTAGCTCAATCACGTAGGCAAAGCTAAATAAGGGAACATTTACATGTCTGGAGATTAGGATGTGGACAGGTCTTTGGGAGTCACTACCACCCTATCCATACAAGGCAGAGTCCTAGGAAACTCATGAACGTGCCAAGCAAGTGACTGTACCTTTGTTAAAAAGGCAGGTGAGAGGGAAACGGAGAGGGAAGAGGACTGAAGAAATGAGGGGAGGTGAGAGGGAACTGTGTGTTATGAACCACTTCCCCTGTGGCATTATTATCTCTACCAGGTGAGGTCCTACCTCTCCTTTCATGGCCCAATTCAAGTGATGACTCCTGCAAAGCTCTCCCCAGTCCCCACCTCCCAGAAGTGCTTCCTTGTCCCTTACCACTGTAGTCACACCTTTATCCTAATCCTCCCAGTTTACCCTCCCTGCCAATTTCTATGACTACAAACTCCCTGAAGGCAGCAGCTATGTCTTGTTTATCTTTCAAGCTTAGTAACTGGCATGGTATGTGACAAGAATAGAAATAAAGCTAACATTTATTCAGCTACTGTTTCACATAGTTATCTCATGTAATGAAAGAGAAACAAAGCTTTAAAAATTACCAGTAAAAATAGTGGAGATTTCTGTCAACTTCAACACTATAGCTAAGAAAAAGCAAAAAAGGGATTCTAGTTGGTTTCTGTAAATTGTGGAAATCCCTTGAGTTCCCATCAATACCATGTGCCTTCATAAGATAAATCTGCAAAGTCAGCACATCATGCAGCTCTTTTAAGAGAGAGAGAGACAAGGTCATGCTTTCACCAGGACCTGGCCCAACAGCAAGAGGCTGGAGATACAAATTTGGGAAGCTGAAAGTCTGATGTAATGAATCCATACTTTGGATTCCATTCATGCATGTAATCATGTAATTATCACACTTTAAATGCAAACAGGTACTCGTTACTAGTTCTCTTTCGCTAAGTACTTGTCTAAAGCAATCACTTTTGTTTGGAATCAGTATCTACTGTGATTCCCTGGCACACTGTACTTTTTCTATCATAGTTTCTATTAAATTATACCATAAGTGCCTGATTATCATACTAGACTGTAAGGTTTTTAAGGACTGGAACCTCTTTGTAGGTTCCAGGTGTAGCAAATGCTCATGTAGATCATACAGAATTCAAATTAATTTGTGAGGACTGGAAAACCAAATGTTAAATACTAAATTTGAATTTTTAAGAATAAGGAAAGCTAGAAACCACCATTTTTACACAAAACTTTGTTGCTGCAAACAAAAAAAAATAATAATAATTGGATTTTGTTTACATTCTTTTCTCCCTGTAGGGATTATCTTGGGGGAGACAAGGCCTATGTGGTATCACAATGGATATTAAGTCAAAACCATGTAACTTTTTAAAGGTCACCTGATCATTAATTTGAGAGAAGCTCAAAATGGCTGTACTGCGCCTGTCTTCCCATAACACTTACATATACTTCATACTTAAAGCATGATTGATATAATGTTAAAACTATTCACCTTTCTATTTTCTGTTGGCTCAGGAGCAAGAATCATGCCATTCACCTTTCTTTTCTCCGATGACCTAGACCACTGACAAACACACAGGAAGCATTCAATAAAAGTCTAAACAAATTAACTAAAATAACTGGAGATAAGAAAATACGAAACCACTTCTAGTGATGAGAAAAATTTGTATATGGTATTTTTAAATAATAAACCAGATATAAAACAAACTGCCTCAATTACCTCAGATATAAAGACAATATAAGCTGAAAAAGAACAATTTAGCTAACACACTATTCAGAAAAAAGTGTGGATTTACAACCAATGAAGTCTATTACAAAACTTGTCTTTCATACACATAAAATATTAAATTTAAAGCTTTCACATTTTTAGGAGCAAATAAAAACTAATTATGAGTTAGGATACAAAATTATATACTACAGTGATCAAAGACAACCAAGCATAAAACTTTCTAAGAGACTATGAATATGACAAAATCCCTCCATTTCTCATACTAAATCCAAAAAAAAAAAAAAAAAAAAGCCAAAACCCTTTGTTTCCCACATTTATCGTTGTTAACAGTGACAAACTCATTTAGGGTAGCACTATTAACTTTGTCGTGATATGACTAGCTTTTTCACACCAAGATCAGGAGAATGAATGTTTCATTCACTCAGTTCTTGTTTATCAGTCTCTGCTTATCTGCATCTTCATTTTCACTTGAGCCATTCAGCTTGCATGCTAAACTGGAGAGGAAACTTCTCCAATCCTGACATGAGGACAGAAACCTAGGATCAGGAACCTGGGTTAAAAGCAGAAGAGTGAATTCATCTGTGCCATGAAAGACGGTTTTTTTTAACTGAAATTTTTGAAGAGCTATACTTCAAAAATAAAAAGTAACAAATGGACAAAATGGACAAAGTGTTGCTCACCTCTGAAAGCGAATGCATGCTGGAGTCAGCCCAGTGTGTAATCCTACCCACTGGACTCTCTCTTCACCCCACTGGCTCACCCACTCCCTTCCTCCCACACAGCAGAGAACTCTGGAATACACCACTGAATCAGTCATTCCCAAATGCTCACCTCAGAATAACCCACACATACAAATGTCTTAGTTCTCCTTTAGTTTACGAACTATATGAGTACAACAATGGTATCTTCTTGTTTATGCTCCTACACCCCAAATCATAAGCCTTAGAATAAGTGCTCAATACATATCATTAAAATTTACTTAAAATTTTAACCGAGTCTCTTAATTTTATGTCCTTGGATCTTAAAGTAAACACAATTAATGGAAAACGGAATTTCGTAGACAAACTAAGATTGACTATGTTTAATAAGAACTCCCTTTCATCACCACTATCTTATCAATAACTAATCTAATTCAGTCTCCACATTTTATCAATAACTATGTTATAAAGATGTGAGAGTTTCCTTTTCATATGATAAAGAAGAAAGTTTTGTGGCTGCATACTACAATAATCCCTAATGATTAACTTGAGAAGAGAAAACATAATGTATTTATCTTACACTAAACCAGAAAATTTTATTATCAGAGTAAAAGTAACTTTATTCATAAACAGAATTTTAAACTAAAAGCTGACAACTTTTGGATAAATAACATACTGATTTAAACTAATTCCTAATGAACTGAGTATTCGCCTCAAGATTTTTCTTTCTTAGACGTTCCCCAAACAGCTTCTGACTCTATCTTATCTTCTTTAGACAACACTTCAGCTCATATAATTCCAAACAAATTTGTAGTAAAAATAAAACCATACTTAAGAGCTTTAGAGTTCAAGAACATAATTATATACTAAGATCTGAGTGCAAAGTTCTGTTTAGATAAATAGGAAATTATGGATTTCAAAACAGATGTTAAACTGATCCTCAAAGATAATACTGTTTGCAGTTTTGAAATGTTAAGATGGTCCAATTACTGAGAGAAGTAGTGTACACATACTATATACAATACACTACAAAATTATTATTTACAATCTTTTTATTTCCCTAGAAAAGATTTGCCTTGGAAGTGAATATTATCTACCCTTTGGAAGAAAAAGGTTTTCTCAAAATCTTAGGACTAATACAAATAACAACAACAAAAAAAGAAGTAACTAATCAATAATATGAAAGGGTAATGTGCTCACTAGTCCCACTGCTATAACCATTTTTATGCCTTATGCCTAAAAATGAGGACAGTTGGAGAAATGAAAAAGTATAAATAATAAATAATAGGAAGAATAACATATAAGGTTTCCTTTCCTTCTGAATCTATCAATAAATCCTTTTTGGAATCACTATAAATCAGTCTAGAAGGATGAAATAAAAGGGAGTCAAGTAACAGAAATCACTGGTTTTCCTGACAGATTTAACCTAAAATTTTATCTACCAACTCTCCATTTGTCTATATGCACACAAACCCCCAATGATGACCTCAAAAGTTAGAGTATATTTCTTTTTTTTAATATAAGTTATTTTTTGGATTTGGGGGCGGTTATTCATTGATTGATTGATTGACTGATAATTGAACCCAGGACCTCATGCATGCTTACGTACTCTACCACTGAGCTATACCCCCCTCCCCGAGGATATTTCTCATGTTCAACAAAAAGACATGACTTCTGGGGGAAAGATACTATATAAAACTTTTGAGCTGGAGTTTCTGTTTTGTTCTCTATAGACAGATGAAGAGAAGTGGATGAGCAGGAAGAAAAACCAGTTTGTTTGCAATTTCTGATACTATAGCAGAAATAAAACAACCATTATTTCAATTAAGAGCGCATTTTAAGTCATTTAAAATTACTGGTAGACGAGACTGAATTAGATAAAACATTTTGAAATATTCTCTTCCCTATGATTTAAAACAAACAAACAAAAAATTCATTCCTGGCTATCCATATGGATAAAGGGGAAAAAAGAATATTGACCTCTACCTTACATCATAAGTAGACATTAACATAAGAGAATATTTATATGATCTTATTAACACAAGCAATGATTTCTTAAATAGGACTCAAAAAGAAATCATCATAAGGAACAGGTGGACATATTAGGATACATTAAAATTAAGGATGTCTGTCATTCAAAGACACCATTAAGAGAGTGAAAAAAGCAAGCCACAGAATGGAAAATATATATACATATATCTGCAACATATATAACTAGCTAAAGGCTCAAATTCAGAATACACTAAAAACAACCACTACATATTATTTTTTCAAGTTTTTAAAAAAAGACAACCTAGTAAAAAAAAACTAGACCCCCACCCACCTTTCTCTCTCTTACACATAAGTTCCAGAGCCAATAAACATACGAAAAGTGCTCAGCCTTAGTTACTAGGAAATGCAAATTAAAATCACAGTGAGATCACTATACACCAATCAGAATGGATGAACTTAAGACCAATAATACCAAGTGTTGACAAGGATGTGCAGCAATATGAACTATCACACTGTTATGGCAGAAATATAAACAGGTACAACCCCTTTGGAACTGCTGGCAGGATCTATGAATGTTAAAATATGAACACCCTAGGACTCATCCATTCCATTCACAGATTTACCCAACAAAAATTCATGTGGAAGTGCACTGAAAGATGCACAAGAATGTTCATGGCAGCCATTAATTGTAATTACGAAAAAAAAAAAAAAAGGAAATACAATTGTCCAGATTGTTGTGAGGGTGAAATAAGACACATATAAAGCACTTAGAACAATGTCACGCCTCACAGAAAGCATTCAATAAAGTAAGCTTTTCATTAGATGGCAGGTGTAATAACTAAAGAAATCTAAGCACACCTACAGAAGAGTACTCCACCCACCAGTGAGTTATATTAAGCAAAATTAGCAATATGATAATTTTTAATAATTTATTTTATAAGGTATAGTGCTGACAATTTTTTGATTTGGGTATAAAACTTACACAAATATTTTGAAATTTACTAATCAGGTCATACGCTTAGTAAATACACTAACCATTGATACAAACAGCAGTACTTTATTTCACTGTTTCAGGCAAATGAGGACTAAAGCATAATCCTTAGGCTCATTCAGCAGTTTTACAAGAGACTGCACAAGTCAGTTAACTCGAGACCCAGGATCCCATTTTTAAGATAAATGTTGGCACACTTACCCAAGTAGCTCATCCCAAATACTAAATTATCCAGGTACTTTATAATTACTTTTTCACACATTATTCTCACTTGTCCAAATGAATAATTTTGGTAGTGAAACCATCTATTTTATAAAAACAGTTTCTGTTTGATGTAGCACTTCAGTGCCAACTAAACCTACCACGTAAAATATGTCACCTGGGTAAACCTACAGCTAAGAATTAACTGCTCTGGATAATTATATTTGAAATTAGTTTTCATTCAACTCTCAAGGTGCACAAATGTCAAGAAGGGAAATTTCGGGTTAAGTGAAAGTAGACAGTAAAAAGGCTCCATAAAATAAACTTCTGCTGAGTACCTCTGTTGGCACATCTCCTACCAGCAGTGACAAGAGATCCTTTCTCCTAAGGATTAATGTTATCAGGGTTGACAAAGACTCACTACCAAGGCAGAGACTGCGGACATCCAGAGAAGCCAGCTCAGTACCCAACACCTTCTAGGCTCTCTAGAAAACAAGGCCAGTAAGTTATGCTCAGGATCCTAAACAGGTAAGACAAGCTAAACAATAAAATGAATAATTGGAAACAAGACAAATATCAAAATTCCCTCTTTTTGCATGTTCCCCGGAAAGAATGCCCCCTTCCTGAGCTACCCTCACATCCCCTCCCCTATGAGAATAATTTTAACTGAGTATAATGACAGCTGTTGTAAGTGAGAGTTTGTATGTACTACACATGGTCAATCTAGAGACAAAAAAAAGTTGAGACCACCACTGTACACTTTTATCTAATATTAATAACTTTAAAGCAGTTCCAGAAGATGAAGACTGCACTTGCTAAAAATAATGAAACCACAAAAACTACAGAGTTAGCCCAAATAAATTACACTCACACAACACAAACTAAAGCCTTACTTTGCTCAGATATGGTGGCAAAGGGTTCCACAATGTATGCTAAAAAGCCAACAGAAATTATACCAGTAGATTAAAATAGGGATCAAATTAATCATGGTCAATCTACAACAAGCTGAAAAGTGGTAATAAAATATGAGGAGGTGACAAGCATTATGGTTAATTAGCCACTTAGCTTATTCCTGCATTTCTCTTTGCTCAAATCACAAAGAGGCTGTTCTGACCACCCTGCTTATAAACATCACAGCCTGCCTCCTTCTGGCTGGTACCCCTTAACCTGCCCTACTTTTTCTTTTCTCCATAGTATCTATTACTTAATATATAATTTACTTCTGTATTATGCTTATGATCTCTTCCCTCCACTAGGATATAAGTTTATGGGGACATCAGCCTTTGTTTTACTTCTTGGCTGTATCCTGAGCACCTACCACAGTGCCTACAGCAGAGAAGCCTTTCAATGCCTGACACACAAAGGCCTCAATAAAAAGTCATACGATAAATGGCTGGCTAATATTTAAACGTACTTAAGACACATTTTCTTATGATACAAGTGTTTCAGTTACAAAAGACTAATCTATTCTCAGCCAAACAGGTTTGAAAGAAAGAATTTTATTTATCAGCTGTCTTTAAGTATCTGAGGATTCAACTGAAACAAATGGGTAAAGATCGAAAGTTAACTATTGTCCAGTAAGACAAGTATTTGTATCTCACTTGGTCAGCATTCACAGAACACCCGCCTATATACAGAATCCTAAGAAATTTAGGTTTAGATTGCAAAAGAAACAAAAAATAGAATTTCTTTTCCCAAGCAATTAACAATACAGATGACAATATGCAATCCACAAACAAGACAGTAATCAACATTTTTCTGAAATAACTGCAAATTCTTAACAAGTTCATTTCTATCTACTAGCAGATGGCTGACCAAAACAGTGCTTTGTTGACGTTTTTTACAAATTTCTACAATGAGTAATTATGTTCAAATGCTTTCTCTTCTCTTTGCCTATGGATAGACTCTCTAGTACATTCTATCTAAATGTACCTGATTATGCTCCAGGAAAAGAGATGTATTTTTTCTGTTTGATAACCTTCAACTCTTCCCCATTTCAAACATTCAAATACTTCCATCTATGAAGTTCAGCCAAGTTCACAAACTATCTGGCAAAACAACAAAATACAAAGAGGCCTGGGACCTTGGCAGGGAAAGGGATGAAGGTTAAAGCTATGTTTGAACGATTCCTTCCTTTCCTCTACTAGGTTCAAAGTCTTTCTTTTAACTATTAATTCATTGAGGAAGCAATATAGCACAGTGGTTCAAAAACATGGATTCTGGCGCCAGAGAGCCTAGGTCTGAATCCTTATGCTGTCATTCACTCCACATCTTAGTGCCCTCCCTATAAAATGCTGAAAGCAACAGTACCTTCCCTCATTAGCCTGCTTTCCAGCTAAAGAGGACAATGTATCTGTGAAGCACAGTGACTGACACTTCCACTTACCATGATTATTAAGCCTCTGAATACTACCTCTAAGGCTTACAAACCTGGAATTTATTTTTAACAACATACTTCAACAAAATTCATTATGACCAAAAATTTCAGGTATGTCTAGAAAGTAATCACAAGATATAATCTACTTTATAAATTGTGGGCTCACATAGGAAACAAATCAGAAAAATGTTCTGTGTATGGGAAGTTCAGTAATCTTTCAAAGAAAGATGAGAAGGAAGAGTTTCAATGTCATACAATAAGAAATTAATGTACTTTGAATAAAAAGAAAATATATATGTGTGTGTATATATATATGTATAACTGAATCACTACACTATACACTAGAAACTAACACAACATTGTAAATCAACTACACTTCAATTTTTAAAAAAAGTTCACATAGTATCACCATGTTTCCAGAACATTACTTTAAGAGCTGTGTACAGGACAGTTTAAGAGGCAGAAGACTGAAAGCAGAGAAACCTGAGCAATATGCAACTGCTGTAATAATTCAGGCAACAGGGCAATAGGGGGTTAGATTATAGGGTGAACCTGCAAAGGAGGGGGTAGACAGGCCATACAAAAAGTCTGAGAGTCAGAGGAGCAAAAGCACACTGGGGGAGGAAAGGGACTCTATACTTTCTGGAGGATGGAATGGAAGATGGGCTTACATTAATTTCCGGTTATCATAGGTCTCAACTGAAAAGGCTCCGTTAGAGCAAGGGTCAGCAAACAACTGCCCAGGGGCCAAGTCCAGCCTGGAGCTTGTTTCTATATGGCCAGTGAGCTAAGAATGATGCTTAGATTTTTAAAGTAAAATTTAAAAGGGTTATAAACAAACAGAAACAAAGCAACTAAGAACATGCAAGAGACCTATATGATCTGCAATGCCTAAGATGTTTCCTATCTGTCCCTTTACAGAAAATGTTTGCCGATTCTGGCCCTAAAGCAATATTAAGGCAGATTCCAAAATAAGCTGGAACTGATAAATAATGAAGAGGCCAGGGGCTGCACAGTGCAAGGCCTGTGATTTCCATTTTCTCTACTCCTCACTCTGTTGCCTCAAGAGGAGACTTTTGTTTTCTACTCCATTTACTTAATAATCCTCAATGTGATTATGAAAGTAAAACTATTGATACTCATTAAAAACTCATCCTTCCCAGCACTGCAAACTCTAAGCAAGTCCACTGAATATTTAAATAAGGGTCAGTTTTCAGTCCATCCTTTTTTGTCATCAAGAATAAATCTACAAATAAAATCCAAGTGATTTGTGTTAAAAAAAAAAAACTAGTAGTTTAAATTGTGAAATGTAGATTAAAACAGTAATAATTAAACTATCCACAAAAATACATGCTTGTGGAATGAAAAGTCACTCTTTCCCATCTCCAAAATCAAACTAGTATACTGACTTATAAAAGGTTCCAGGCAAGAATTTTAAGCTTCCTCCCCACCCCAAAAACAATCACTCCAAATGTACATCAAATCTATGTGTATATGTGTATATTTATGACATTTCTACTTAAGTTTTTAAAAAAGGCTTAACACAATCTTGCAGAGAGCCACTCAACCCCAGAATAAAAATGCTGATTTGAAATTTCTTTAACAAAACTTACCTTTCAGGAAAGCAAATTAGTTAGTTATCACAAAAGTCACCGTACACGTGGATAGCAACAAGAGACCCATCCGTATTAGGAAACCAAACTTGTAGAACTCAGGTTTGATGTAGGATTGAACACAATGGAAATCAACACCCAAACAACAGGCCAATGGACCCCAGTTTGAGAAACATTTAGTCCAAAGAAAAGCAGGTAGAGCAGGGAACTGCCAACGTGGTATGACAGCAGGCAAGCCGACATGGGGGCGAGTCAGCAGTAAGTGGTTAAAAAACCCAGCTTCGAAGAGTTAGTCGTAAGAGTTAGAGAGAACTGAGAAGGAAAGGTGGAACCTCAGTCTCCAAGCAACTGCAGTGCTGGGCTGGAAACCAGAGAAGGGAGTTCTACATGGGAGGGGGAGGAGGGAAAGAAGGGAGGGAGGGAGGGAGGGAGTTGAGTTTGAAGGGGAGAAAAGGGGCCCTAAAAGCAAGGCAAAGGCTTGCTTGCTTTTAGTTCCCAGAAAGAAGGAACAAGGACACGGCTGGGACCCAGTAGCCACATTGGCTTGATCTTGGGCAAGCTCGGTCCCAAAATACCAAGTGGAGCTGAAACTACTGGGACGCTTTGGTAGGAAAGGACTGTTAAGAGCCTCAGCCACAGAGCAGCAGGGTACTGACACAGGGAACTCTGTTGATATAGAGGAGTCTCTCTTTCCCTCCAGAACCAAGTTTCTCTGGAAAGCACCCGATGCCAACCTTTACCTCCCATGTACTGGTCCCCCCTATTCCATAACACGCTTACTCTTGAACTGCCCTCCCACCCCCGATCGCATCCCGACTTCTGTAACATTCCTATTCTCCAGTTTTCTTCTACTTCCCCGAATTCTTTTTAATCTTTTCCATGGGACCCCTTCTTGGTATGCCCCCAGCAAGTTCTTCAAAAACAGGAGGTTTCTAGAAAAGTGGGTGGTTTTCAGTTCTGGCTTCTCAGGCTCCTCGCCTCCACTTACTCCCATGACTTCACGCTTAACTCACGCCTCTCAAGATCAGCCCAGATCTCTCTCTTGAACTATATACTGGTACCCAGCTGGCTGCTGGATCTCTCTTCCAAGAAGACCCACAAATACATAAAATCCAAATCCAAGTTAAACTCACTATCTGAGAAGAGCTTCTCCTCCTCATAGATTTTCACTCTGGCTTCCTCATTTGTTATACAAATTCAAGGCCTGCTAGTTATCCTAGACACACTGCGTTTTTTTTCCCTTCATATCAAATGTATCCCCGGCCAAATCTCCATTCTCAATCTCTCTAATCCATCCTTTCCTTCCTCCACTGCCCCTGCAACCACTTCAGTTCAGGCCCTCATTCTGCCTTACCCAGATGACTACTGCAATAATGGGCCTATCTATCTTACTTAATTCAATATACCTCATCCTCCCAACCCTGCTTGCCAGGAAGGGTTTTCTAAAATGCTAATATCATCAATTACTCTCCAGTGAAATATCCTTTAATGATTCATCCACAGCCTTTAGATGACAGTAACAATAATTACATCACCATCAACAACAATAGAAACTGACACTGAGCACTTACTTTCATCACAACATTCCTATGAGGTGCATATGATTATCAGCACCAACGTACTGAGACGGCAACAGAGACCAAAGGAGTTGTCCCAGGTCACAGAGCAGGTTAGGAGTAGGCAGAACCAGGATCCAGCCCAGAGCCATGTTTTTAACCACTGGACAATGCTGCCTCACGTAAACCTCTAGCACGGCAAAGGAAGTTCCTCAAAAAAAAAAAAAAAGGAAGTTCTTCTGGACCCTATCCCTGCTGACCTTTGCAAACTCGTCCCTCTGTCTGGACATTCTGTTTTAACCTCCATCCTTCTAGTCACACTAGACCACCAGCAGTACCCCAAGCACCACAATATGCTCCCATGTCTCACTCATGTCCCTCTGCTTGCAATGTTCCTCCTTATCTCCTTCATCAGGTTAACTACGCTTCTCATTTTACAAAACTCAGCCAAGACACCTGCTGGAGAATGCTGTCCAGGACAGGGCTCATCTGGCTTCTCCGCACCACAGTGCTTAGTGAATGAATGTGGTTTGCTGCCAACCCTCTACCGCAAGCAAATGTCAGTATCTCGGTGTCAAAGAGGAAAAATTTTAAAGTGCATCTAGTTCCTTATACATACTGATCACTGTTAAAAAGTCCCTTCAAAGTATGCGAAAGTCGTATTTCTTAGTACCTAAAATCTCACCCAATTAATCTGTTATTAAATCATTTTTCAAAACTGATTTTTCTATGCAAATGTCTAGGTGACTTGCAGCTCATGACAAGTATCCCCTTATAATCTACCTTCACTGAATAAATCTTATACAGCTTTTCTAATGGAATCATATGATTATCTCTATTTCAATAGGGAAATTTTATTCTTAACTGCAAGGGAATTTCTTTGTGTGATACCTATAAAGCATCAAATTTAGGGGAAAACCCACACTTTCAAAAGAGAGGTAAGAAAGGGGAATTTAAAAAGAAAACCCTTATTGGATTGTTGAAGTATGAAATTCTAACTCAGAGCTTGATAATAAAAGCGAAGACATTTTGATAAACTTATTTATCAATGGATGCTCCTTTGCATTAGATTTGGGGAAGCCCGTATTCAGAGAAGTCATCAGAATGCACTGATAAAAAGAGGTGAAGGGTAGGTTAGAAGAAAGTGGGAAGAGAGCAAAAGCAGTCTTTTAGTCAGAAGGGGTATGAAAATCAGAATTTATTTTCCTAAAGAAAAAGTGATGCCATTTGAAAAAATTATGAAAAATCATTTATACTAAAAGGACATCAGCAATAAAATCAACTGTTTCACATCAATGTGCATGGAGCACAAATGTGACAGCAAATTACAGTTTTACTCCAACAGTGAAAAATAATCATTAGAGATTCAATAATCTATGCCTGAGAAATACTTCTTTTCTAAACTGCCTTTAGGCCCAGCACTTTGAAAGATGGGAAACTCCCCAAGTCTGGAAGTAAAGCTCAGCCAGTATTGTATACTCCTTTTGAGTTTGGTTTCCTATTTCTGTAGTGTTCATTTGAAATAATGTTACAGCATGGAAAGATGAGTTTGATTTAATCACCCTGATTAGAAAAACGTGTGTTGAAGCTTATACTAAAAAATCTTCCCCTTGGCTACAGGAATCCAAGCTGATTACATCCAGTCTGAAAAAAAAAAAAAAAAGGTTATTTTTATAATTTCTTTATTCATAAAGAGAGAGTGTCTCACTCCAAGAAAAAGTAGTGTGCTCATTAATTTGCAGGGTAATGATTTTTTAAGAAGGTATTATCTCAAGTCACCTAAGGTCTGACTTCCCTCACATCCACTTATTTATCTGCTTGGATTCTTAAGCTTTAAGTGACAGTATCTGCAACCACTAATTAGCCATTTCAACAAAAAGCACCATTTTCAATAAAGACAAAAGTCTTAACTAGTCACTTCAGTTAATAGTCATTCCCTATTACCCTACTATAAATCCACCCACAAAAAAAGTTTCAATAATGTGAGCTGTACTCTCTTGCTTTCCTAACACAATTTCGTGCTGCTCTGCTAATTCAGGATATTTGTCCAAAGACCATGGAAATAACACAGCAAGAACGTTCGATGATATACCAAAAGAGCTGTCATACTGCTGACAGGAAATTACATTTCCCTTCGCAGCTCAAATAAAGCATACCTACGCAGAACCAGGAAGAACCAAGCGAAACCACAGAGAAAGATGATAGGAAACTTCATTTTGGACTGATGGCAATTATGAATATTTTTATATTTTAAAAAGTTATATAATATAAACATCAGAGAGTAGGATGGAGATTTTGCATAACATTTCAAGAGAAAACTTGAGACTTTACAGCAAAGTCAGGCTAGCATCCTGCCTCAGCTTCTGTTCCCACTCTCCTAGTGTGTGAGCAGGCCTAATTACTGACATTTTACTTGCAAGTAAAAACTATGTTACTGAACAAAATTTGTTTTCAAGCAAATTCAATCATCCCACAAAACTCAAAAGAACTAGAAACCAACCAATAATTACTAGGTACTTACCAAGGCAACAATGAAAGCATGCCTGTCTTCGTTTGTCTTGGGAACGGCTGAAAAGAGCCTCTCAGAGCTCCAGGACCTCAAGTCCGAAGGCCTGCCAGGTCTCTGGCCAGCTCCTCAACTCACCATCCGAAGCAAAGCAGTCTCTCTCACTGCAGAATGGGCTGCCTGCCCCACTTCTGCAGTAGCAAACAACATGCTCCCGGACTCAAGAGCTGCAAAAGCTCCCTTCCTCTTGTCATACACATCCACTTAATCACTTCATCCTGCACCCTGCACCCAGTATCTCTTGCATCCTTCATTCCTCTCCCTTCTCCATGTTACCACCCAGGTTCAAGTTCTTGACCTTAACTCCCCACTTAGCCTCCACTATGGTAACAGCCACCCAGCTCCTTTTCCTGCCCCCAGTTCCTCCCCACTGCACACTCCAGCATACACTCCACCAGCAGGAGTTACTGTGGGACCCCTTTCCTGTCCCACTTAAAGCTTGCAGCTTTCTCTGGGACATTTTAAATTCTCGTCTTTCCTAAGCCTGGGGATCATGTGCTAGATTATCAAGCTTTATAGATGTTCAAGAATGTATTCTTTAAACAGTAAGTTTTATTCCAACACTCTTGAATATACCATAACTTGTCCTGCCTTGTCAGAAATCAAATAAATGGTGAATACTTTTTCTTGATTGCCTTGAGTCATCACCATTAAGGGATATATAAGAGTGTAGTAAATGACATTCCTAAAAATGTCCTCAGGGAGTACTGAGGTCCCAGGCTGGCTGGCTCCCACTTTATGACTGCGACTCCTGATATAACCCTAGTGCTTACACTTAAATGCTCTCGTGTCTATTTTGGAAGCTTAGAGGACTTTTTACTAGCCTCCTGGCTTAAGGCTGTGTTCTCAGTTGGCAACACTGCCTGATAACCAAACAGGTGAAGTATACCTATATTTTACTTATTTATAAAATGCCGCCTTTCCAATTTCTTAGAAAAACTGTGAAGGCAGTGACTCTGTATGCAATCTGTTTCCTATTATTCCTATCTACTGTTTTACCATCTTATAGCTCATCAAATTAGTAGCCTCACACAGAACTTATTTAAAAACTAGCTGGGAAATAAGTGAACTTACACATAGGGCTACAACCACAGTAAATGACATACAGAGTGTGCTAAAGAAGAGAAAAGGCTAGAGAATTTAAGTTGGTGCTATGAAAGCATTAAAGGATTGTAATGTTTAGTTTTCATATATATGCAACATGCATTATATACAAATATAACTGGCCTCAAGTGCAACCTGGAACTATTTACTTTCATGAGTCAGAATATCCACAGCTACAGATAAAAGCTACGCTCCAAATGGGCATCCGGGAACTGCAGCGTGAAGAAACAAGCCAGACAGCAGGACCGTGGTACCGAGAGACTAGACATCAAAGCTGCAGAAGGTGTGCTGCTGAGTAAGGAGACACTGATAATAAGTGGAGGGTGCGGGTTTCACCTGCCACTGGGCTTCCCACTACAACTACCACCCCCACAGCAGCGAGCAGGACCGGTATCCATCTCTGCGTAAAACCATTCCAGCCTGGAAAACAGCCTAGGAAGGTCTGGTAAAAATTCAGGATTTTACACAATCTGAGATATGCTTGTATGTTAGCCTCTTCAAAAACTAAAGCACTGTTTTGCTTTCACTCAAAAACAACGAAATTTATTATTTGATTGATATGTAGACACACACACAATAACATCTCAGATTTTTCAAGCAATGACTCTCTCAGGACAGCAATGCTTCCTGTTAATATGGAAAGGTTCACTACTAATGTTTGTTCCTGTGAAAACAAACAAAACTCTTACGTATATTCACTAACGCTTGAGGAAAGAAATTACACAGGGCAGTTCAGACTCCCTTAAGTATTATCAGTCAATCTTCCTCTCCCACATCCCCACGTGTGTTCACCTGGCATGGTATCAGAGCTGCCCTCCCTGTCTGGCTTACTGCCTTGACACAGCCTTGATGTGGCTTTGTTTAATTTAGTTTTATGGGCTTTCCTGCCACAATGTCAACATCTCTAGTGACGGGAAATAAAGCCAGCCACCTCAATAGCAGGTTAAAGCTGGGTTTTTACTCTCTCCTTATCTGCTAACACCAATGTAGAAGGGCCTGAAAGAATTGGTTCCCTTTGCACAATACAGAAATAGACGTAAGAATACAAATAGAAAAAGGGAATGTTTTTTATATATATACATATATATGTATGTGTGTATATATATATATATATATATGCTAACAGAAGGAAAGAATGGTATGTTAATTTTTGGATGCTCTAAAAAAATCATTCTTCAGTGCACTGTGATTTTTCTGAAGCTTAGGCCAAAATTAATATTAGTTTGCATTCTGTGATCATATATAATAACCAATGGCTGCAAGAGGACAGACAGTAAGGAAAGAATGCATGGGAGTGCCCAAGATATTCCTGAAGTTCTTACTTGCCTACAGTTCATATAAAGATAATTGAGGTTGGTTGTATTTCAAAAATCAAGAGAAATTTGCTAAGAAAGAAAGAGAGAGGGAGGGAGGGAAGGAGGGAGGGAAGGGAAGGAAAGAAAGGAAGAAAGAAGAAAGAAAAAAAAGGCACCCTAAGTAAACCATCTTTTCTCAGGAATCCAGAATGTCTTTTCACATAAATCTGTCTGTTTTAGGTTTACCCATCCAGTATTAAAAACAGAAGCTGTGTCTTATCAACGGTTTGGTATGGTTATTTTAAACTCAAGATCAGTGTTTTTAAACACATAAGATGTAACGAGTTTTAACTACAATTTATAGTGACACACTACAGTAGCTGAATAAGAACAGCCCCTGGGTTCAAAAATACAACATCTCTCACTATCCATCTATTTTGAAGGCTCACTTGAACCACATAAAATGATATTCCATTATAAGTAGCATACAAAAGGAAAAAGTTTTTACCTTTTGCCAGAAGGCACAATTCTAATATAAATGGGGGAGGAGGGGGCACTGATTGCATGTTAGGCTCATCCCATGGTGGTTACGGTGAGATCACACACCCACTGCAGGTCCTGCCTGGCCCTGGCCATCTCTGACAACAGCCATCCCTCCCTCTTCCCACTGTTCCAGTCCCTGCTTTACTACCTTGGCTTTCGGCACCCCCAGTATCCAGCTCACACAGGAAAAATACAAGCGTGCCGAACTACACAATATCCAGGCAATGGAAGACAATCTATCTCCCAGAGATACCGCCCAGAGTTCTCTGTAACAACTGATTCAAAGGAATTTAAAGAAAACAAACATAAAAGGCCCTCTCAGCTGAGCTCAGAAGACCACAGCCTTAGAGAGAAAATGCTATTGGCATCACTTCTTCATTAACAAATTATTAGAAAATATCAAACAACATAAAACAGACATGAAATGTCTATGATAGGAGGGTACTAAATGAATATGATACCAATGAGGTCTGATAAAACTAGAAACATTCTCCCAAAGGCAAGAGACTTGATAGACTCTGAACAGAGAAAACATTCTTAACCAATCTCTTATTAACCAACACACCAGATGAACCACGTCTCCATTCCTTCTGTAAACACACCAGTGACGCCCATGGCACTCGGAGGCCCCCACAGCATCACAGCACATTTCTACCTGCACCTGCTGAGTAACAGGTTCAAACCAAACCTGTAATGCTAATTGTATTGGAATTATATTAATTTTTATATTAAACAGGGGAAGCATGAATGTAAAAGGAAAAGTCATTTCTATAAAAACTAAACTGAATGCTTTGGAGAAATTCAATAAAGCGAATCCATGAACAAAATAATGTTAAAATATATTTGTGGAGAAACTGTAAATGGGTGGGCAAGGGGCACTAATGAAAATACAGTCCCCTGGTTCTGAGGCAAGAACTGAAACAACAGTTCTGTTCCTGATTTAGTTCTGGGAACTACCGGTCAGGTCTAGGAGTACTGCCCTAGAAATTGTTGCTCTCTGCTCCTCTCAGATCCTTTCTTCAAAATAATGCTTTAGCAGCACCCTACCTCCACACTAAGTCTAGGAAGAGGGAAGTATAAAACATTACCTTAAAGAACTTCATGTTCTGTTGTGATCAACTTTTTCAATTAACAGACCAAATGCCAGTTCCAATCGTATTAAGTAAACTTGACACAAACTATTCAAAAGCACAGAGACAAATGTCATCACGTGTTTGACGCAACTGGCGTCTGTGCAACTTTCACAGGGGGCTGCTGAGTAGGAGAGGTCAGAGAAGACTGTGAATGGGAAGGCTGTCAGCACCATTTTCCCAAAGTAATTCTACCAAAGGCAGCTGCTATTAAGGGCAAAAGCTTCGGACATTCTTCAAGTGTGGATGTGGGGAAAGTCAACATTTTACTCCTCTGCTTTGTAAGCTGCATTCTTAAATTATAGATAACTGTTTTTCTCCTTAATATTGATCAAGAGAATTATATGTTTAAATAAAAAGTCTACGGCAAGAAGGGAAGATGACAATAAAGCTCATGGGAGCAGTTCCTCTTTATTAAAAATTTGTAGTAAAATACACAATATAAAATTTACCATCTTAAACAGAGACTCACATACCTAGAACACAAACTATGGTTACCAGGGTAGGAAGCAGGGAGGGAGGGATGAATTGGGCATTTGAAATTAGCAGGTACAAAGTACTATGTACAGAATAGATAAACAACAAGGTACTACTGTGTAGTAACCTATAATGAAAAAGTATATGAAAAGGAATATATGTATAAATGAACTACTATGCTGTACACTAGAAATTAACACAACATTGTAAATCAACTACACTTCAGTTAAAAAAACAGAAAAATTTTACCATCTTAGCCATTTTTAAGTGCACAGTTCTGTGGCATTGAGCACATTTACACTGTGCAACAATCACCACCATTCATCTGCAGAACTTTCTCATCTCAAACTAAAACCCTGTATCCATTAAACACTATCCCCCTCTTCTCCCCTCCTCACCAGCCCCTGGGAACCACCACTCTACTTTCTGTCTCTATGAATTTGACAAGTTTAGGTACCTCACATAAACGGAATGATACAGTACTTGTCCTTTTGTAACTGGCTCATTTCACTCAGCATAATGTCCTCAAGGTTCATCCACGTTGTTGCATGTGTCTGAATTTCCTTCCTTTTTAAGGCTGGAATACATTTGTTTACCCATTCATCTGTCAGTAGACAACTGGGTTGCTTCCTACCTTTTGGCTGTTATGAATGCTGCTGCTATGAACATAGGTGTACAAATATCTCTTCCAGACTCCTCTTTCAGTTCTCCAGGGTACACATATAATCCAGAAGCAGAACTGCTGTATCATATGGTAATTTTACTTTTAATTTTTTTTAATAACTACCATATTGTTTTCCATAGCAACTGCACCATTTTACATTCTCATCAACAGTGCACATGGGTTCCAGTTTCTCCACATCCTTGTCAACACTATTTTTATATAGTAGCCATACAAATGAGGGTGAAGTGGTATCTCACTGTGCTTTGATTTGCATTTCCCCAATAATTGGTGATGTAGAGCATTTTTTCATGTGTTTATTGGCCATTTGTATATCTTCTTTGGAGAAACGTCAATTCGAGTCCTTTGCTCCTGTTTAATTAAGCTGGTGTATTTTTGTTTGTTTTGTTTTTGTTTAGTAATTCTGACTTTTAAGCTTCCAAGTACTTCGCTTTCTTTTTCCAGAAAGAGACAACTGCGCCCGCAGCAAGTGCTTGCTCCTCCCCTCACGGCGCATACCTAGATGCTCACCATGCAAGCCGGCGCATCCAGCCACACCCTGCACAACTCAGGGGACCCTACTGAAGACCCTACTGTACTGTGTATGGAGCAGGGCTGACACATCTGTTTTCGTCACTCGGGGCTGAGTCTTCTATTTACGCCACTGCCAGGCACGCACTGTATGTACCACAAGTGCTAACTTCTCTCTGCTTTCATCTTCTATCTCAGTCTGGCCCTAACTCTTCCCGTTTTTCATCTGTTCTTCCAAAGAAAATTCAAGTTTCTAGATTGAAACAAATCGTTTAACAAATGCTTTTTTTGGCATTTCTCTATAACTAAACCTGCTAAGTTATGGAGATGCAGAGATGAGTAACAGTCCTTGTCCTTAGTACAACTCCTAAGTACCACAAAATACGGAACACTGTAAAAAAGAAAGGCCTGTTTTGGAATCCTCCAGATTTAGGAGCAAATGCCAGCTCTGTTATTTACTATAAACTGAGTAACTTCTATGAACCCTAGTTTTCTTATCCATTAAACGTGAATACTGTTCAAACGGATGAAGTGAAATAAAGTGGGTGAAGCCCAATCCAAGGTGCTGAACTTTCCTTCCTGCTGTGTTGGAACTCACTGTCTTTCTCTTTTTGCCTGGCCTCCTCAAACTGATAGTCTAAATAAAGCAGAGGCAGAAAGAGGAAAGAGGGTAATAAAAGATACACTGAGGAAGTAGTAATGTCCCTGTAAGTATTTGCCTATCACTACCTACAAATGATTATAGTTACTAAGCACGGACTTATTTCAGGTCAGATACTAAGCTATGGACTGAAAATATTGAGATAAAATTCAACTGGAGGACTAAGTTACCTAGTTGTCCAGACTCCCCACTCCCCACTCTTCCCCTGCACCTCCTGCTCCCGCCATGCAAAGTGAAGGCCTGGTTTCCTCACTCCTAAGACAGAGATGTTAGACAGCAAACTCCTTTCTCACTTAAGCTCCAAATTCAGCATGAAGGGCAGGTAACGATCCAGGAAAAAGACACTGGTGAAAAAGCACAGTAAACAGCTGATGGCGAAGGCCTTTCGGCATTCAGAAAATGGGTTTAAAGCTAGGCTCTTCCAGCCTCTAAGGAAGCTTTTTCTCGCCTCACACACCAGTTACGTCTACGTTAATGTCATTCTTCTCTCCCCAAAGGGATGTTACATCTATAAACTGTGTTAACAGTTTACAATCTAGGTGGGTCAGCCTTGCCCAATGCCACCTCTAATAGTCACGTTACTGAGTTAGAAACCGGCATTATTTTCTCTACCTGAGTCCCAGAGCACTGCTCTGAGCTTCTGCTTCTGCTCTAACAGAGTGCAACAGCTTTGCCTCCTATAAACAGTACTCTCTCTTTTCCTGGATGATGTTAAATATAATTTGTAAATTATATAAGTAATTAAATGTTGAGAACATTATCATTTAAGGCAACAAAACAGAGGAACACAGTAGGAATCTGAACACTGCTTCAGATTTTGCACAAATTCTCTCTGTCCTTCTAATGGTGGTTATAAAAAGTCTTAAATGGCTCTTTATCTACTGACTGTGACATCACCACTGGCAGCCGCTGCACTGTAATTGTTTTGAGGGAGAAGCACTGCACATCTCTGAGCTGCTATCACATGCATTCTCCACTCCCTCCCCATCATCCAAACACTGTATTTAGTGAACAATATAAACAATACATCAATTAGAGTCTTTTAAAATTGAGAGTCAAACAGAAAAACATACCAATTATCTGGTTTTCCATGTTTTATAACAACACAATTTTGGAACTATGATTTATTTGCCTCAAGTTATAAGTAACGAATTTTCAAATTATTCTCCCCTCCTCTAGCACTTATGTCATATTAATCTTTTTCCACAAATATCTATATATTTCCTGACTTCATGACTCATTTTGCCCTGAGCAGGCCATGCTTCAATTTCTTGATTATGGCAACTACGTCGAAAAAGAATCCACAATTACTAAATTCCAAAAAGAGAGCCCTATAATCGCCTGTTGATTTAAGTGTCAGTGAAAAGTAGATTTGTGCTCTGTTTCAATTCACTCTGAAAAAGTCAAATTAAGACTGAATGAAACGACAGGAAAATGTAGATGCAATGATGAACCACACACTGAAGCAGACTATATCCCATTTTGCAAGCCAAGTGAGGGTTTTTTGGTGACAATTCCCTCATTTCTTCAGCACACGGACAAATTTGTGGCTTCAGCAGTCTCTGAATACACATCACTCACTCAAATGCAAGGTGGCAAGCGGTGGAACTTAGACTGTAAACTTTTCTTCCCTCTAAAGATAAAGACTTGTGGATGAGGCCACAGACCTATGCCATGACTCACCACCCTTCACCAATTCCTCTTCCATCATTCTAAGGCAGGGACTAAAACCAGAATTCTGTTCCTGCTTTTTCTCCGAGAACTACCCTTCAGGGTGAGAATATTACACTAGAAATTTTTGTTCTCTCTTTGAGATGATGCTTTAGCAGCAGGTTTCTCAACCACAGAACTACTGACATTTGGAGCTAGGTAATTCTTTCTTGAGGTGCTACTCTGTGTATTACAGGGCATTTAGCTATCCAATGACAGGAGATGCCAGGAGCAAGCCCCCTAGCGTGACAACCAAAACTGTCTCCTGGGAGGAAAAACTGCCCCTAGTGAGAACCACTGCTTTAGAGACATCCTACTGTCTATCTGCTTCTATATAAAGTCTAGGGTGAGGAAAATGTGATCAAAGAATATCTTCAAGAGTCTTCCCATTGCCTCAGATTCTAAAGATTAAAAACCTGGAAGACCATGAGCCCGACTCTGGAGTTCCAAGAGCACCCAGCTGCTTAGACTCTGACTAGCTAGGCTGCAGACAGGAGGCCCGTCCACCCTGTGGCCAACTTTTTCTCATTCTCAGGCCCTTGAATGAGAGACCAGATCTAAATTTTGAGAAGTATGAGTTTCCTAAAAGACAAGTATAAATATTCCCCTTTTCTTTTCATTACGGGAATGGTCATGTCCACAGTCACGCATTTCACCCTTTATAAAAGAAAATTTAATTAGATTAAGACACAAGTTATTAGGCTGGGTTCCAAAATACAAATCAGTAGCTGCTCTAAAGGAAAAAATATATACATGTCAAGAAGAAAGGTCAAAAAGAAAAGCTTTTCTTCAAGGCTTCAAGTGTCCCCTTGATAATGGTGGTATTCATGAATCAGAAAAGATACTCATTTCTTGAGTGCAGCACAACAGCTTCTTGTTGCAATAACCATCACAATATAGCTTTTATATAAAGACTTGTGGGGAGCACGATCAAGATCTAGTAACTACACATGTGACTCATCTTACCTCTAATTTCTTTGAACTCCAAAAACAAATATTCTAACTCATCAAGTTTTATTTAGCATGAGTACTATTTATGAGTACCATTTCCATACCATTTGCATCTTCTGGCAATAAAGATGTTTTACTGGTCCCTAAACTATTTAAGAGATTCTCATAAACTTTCACTGAAGCTATTTGCTTGTGAGAGCTGAAATCAACCCAAACCACAGTAAGTGTCCAAAACGTTATAAAGTAAATAAATTAATTTTACTCCAGCACAAAAAGATGCCAAAAAGCAGACTAGAAGTCGAAAAATAAATAGCACTTTCCTCCAGAAACATCTGATTGTAATCAGTTGACAATTACCACTACACTGCTCTTTGCTATATAGTCTTCAGCACTGAAAATCATTATCCTTGTTACTTTTCCTACTCTTGGTTGTATCTTACTCAGGGTCAGATATTAAAGTCAATGAAGAATAGAATAAAAATCACATTATTGAAATTATCCTTGTAAGTTCCTTTATTTGTAAATTCTTTGATATATAAAACATTTATAGTTTATAACAAAACATGGAGTGCACATGGAGCTCAATTCATGTCAATTAAATTTGTATATGATATTCCTGCACTGTAAGTCTGAAGCAAGAATTCAAAAATGGCAGGGAAAGCGCCATTACATATTACTCAATCCGTACTACGAAGTTGCATCTTTTAGTACCATATAGATATGACTATAAAAAGTGGTATCTTTTTAGGCAATAATATTGTGTCCCAATCCTGAATTATTCTACCAATATTCAAATATCCCCAATTTCAATCAAGCAAAACTACTATATCTTGTTCCTTATATCTATAATAGACATTTTTTCTAATTCTGTAAATAAATGGTAGTCTAAATCTGATGCTTCTACTCTCTCTCTGTAAGTCTCACCACATACTTGCAAATGGAAGCAAAAATCATGCTTAGGAGACAGTTGCTCAGAGTCACATATGTTTGCAGAGATGTCCCCGGCCCCCAGTAAACAAGATGAGCATCCATACATTGAAAAGGAAATAGGAAGCAACGTGTTTGTGTAAATATGTAGCAAAGACAAACCTCTTCTATTTCTGAAAAGCATGAAGTCATAAATACGGCTGAAAATACATCATCACAATAGGCCTTAGGACAACAGAGAATTCATGGTCATATCCAAAAAAAAAAAAAAAAAGAATGTAAAACAACAATGAAAAGCCATTGAACCCCTAACAACTGCCACCAAGTGTAATCTGTGATGGGAGCAACTGGTACTTTCACATAAAACATTTGTGAGAGGCCAAAAGAGTTTCTTACGGGATCTCCATCCAATCAACAGAGTTCACAGCTGAAAATTACCCCAATGCATACACCAAGCTAACTAAAATCTAGTGAACGTAGGTACTTTTTAAGAGGATACACAGCAAATCAAAGTTCTTTTCATTGGGCCGTATGTCTACTGAACATCCAGTATGAAAATTGGAGCTTAAAGTGTACAAGAAAAACTTGTGAATCCAGTAAAATTAAAATCATACACATTTTGAAAGACATACTTAAAGATGAGAATGGTTAATTTTGTGACCAAAAAAAATCATCCCATCCCAGGTAGGGGTGGAGCTACATACCTCTAAATACATTGGTTTTCATGTGGAGCCAAAAAGAGGAGCATAAAATCACCTTGGAACACAGTAAGGATCAGAGTCAGAAAAACAGGCCGCAACAGGTCCTCAAAGCAGAAAGGGCCTGATCCGGGCACCAGAAGCAGGAGCTAAGTGCCCAGGGATATAGAGCCAGGTTAGACAGGAGCAAGACACAGCGTTTCCAAACCAGTAAGAGAAGTGGGATCTGTGCAAACACAGTAGCCCGCTATCTGTCCACTGCCCACGGCCAGGCTCCTGCAAGCAGCTTGGGTGAGCAACCTACATTCAGGCAAGACATGAATGGCGCTCAGATAGAAAACTACACAGAAGTTATGACCATGCAGACAGACATATGACCTTTTATAAAACCACTAGCTACTGAGTACCTATGAAGTACTTTATATACCTTACTTAAGTCCTCACAAAAGTCCTGTAAGACAGATGTTATCAATCCATTTTAGAAAGAAGGAAACTTAAGATTCAGGAAAGTTATATAATTTTCCCAAACTCAAATAGCCAATAGGCGGTAGAGCTAACCCCTAAACCAAAGTACTTCTGATTTTAAAGCCAGCATTGTCTAACTGAGAAGAATTGCTTATCACCTCTAAATGCATGTTCTTCCCATTTATGTGTTTAATGACAGTATGTTGTCATTAAGGGTTCCAGCTGCGTTTAACCATTTGTTATGTATCACACTTACCAGGAGACTGGAAAGGATTTGAGATATAATACTGGGAATCCAATGACCACAAAAGAAAGTGGGAAAGGGGGTCGGTGCTGTACAGATGCATCACTACACAACATGGAGGGATCTAGACTCCTCTGGATCAAGATGTTGGCAGCAAGTGCAAATAAAGAACTTCACCAACTCTAGCAGTAGTTGGTCTCAGATCAGCAGCACTGGCATCACCTGGGAACTCGTTAGAAATACAAGTTCTTGGGCCCCATCCCATACCTACTAAGTCAGAAACTCAGGATGGGGCAGCAATCTGTTTTTTAACAAATCCCAGAGGCAATTTTGATGCCCCTGCTGAGGTCTGAGGACCAGTCAACTACAGAATATAGAATGACACATAGTAGTCTATAGAATTTCTTAAAATTCATATGTATCTAATGCCAATGAAGAATTATATGAACGTTAAGTAAAATCAATATGCTAAAGCAGGACACACTAGGCCAAGTCAATTACAAAACTCTTAAATGATTTCCAAAGAAGAAAAAAACTGGGGTATTCGAAAGAGTAATAATGCCAAAATTCACAGCCTAAAGATAAACCTTTATAATCCTCTTAAATAATACTGTCAATTTTAAAATCAATACCTCCAAAAAATCATGTATAGTATTTCTTACCACAGGGGCCAAAAAGAAAAAGAGGGGGGAAAAAAAAGCAAGTAAAACAAACCAAACCACTTTTGAATCTTTCAGATGTTTTAATGTTCCAGTAAATTAAACAAATCTGAACTTCCATTCTTGCAAAAGCTTAATGATATCTAAACAACTATCACATATCCATCCAACCTATAAAAATTCCCAAAAGTGAAAAAAAATGACTGGTTCATGATTGGAATGACATAATTACACACTATTAAAAGAGAACAGACATTTAAGACCATTTCATTCAACCCTATTATTTTATAAATTACGGAACTGAGGGCCAAAAGATTCATATGGCGAGTTGGCTACTGGTAGAACTAAAACCAGAGCCTGGGCCTCCTGACCTCCAGTCCAGAATGCTCTCAGTCTACCACCCTGCCTCAGTCATGATTTAACATAATAAAAAACCAACATATGCTCTAATGACATTTCACTCTTTCCCAAAAAGCCTCTAAAATTAATATACACTCAAAACTTTAAAAATGTTATTCAGCTCTCTCTCAAAGAACTGACAGAAATCATGACCTGACAGATTAAATAAGATTCTTGTATCTGCATACCAGCTCCAGCCACAAGAGACAGTATCTGTTTCTACCATAATTGAATTCTGTACTATGTAATGAAAAGATGAATCAATTATTGAGTAATTTGAACAGACAACTGTATGATTAGTACCTGTTTAGATACATGTTGTTTTCAACTCATCATTTTGATTCAGTGAAGGTAAGGACAGGGATCACATTCCTCTCTGAGCACCTACAAAGCACCCACTAGGTATCTCCACGCACAGGGACACGGCCGGGAGTGCAGTGACCATCAGCAAGGTCAGGCTCTCCTGAGGACTTCTGACCACAGAGAGGGACAGTGACGAGTACTGTGGGGATCCAATGTAAATAGTGTAATCGAGCAGGGTGACTGGGGAGGAGGAGACACCATAAAGACCTCTCTGAGGAGGTGACATTTGATCTGAGACCTGGAAAAGGCATTTGAAGGTCTGAAGGAAGAGAATTACAGGCAGAGGTGACAGCAAGGACAAAGGCCGAAGGAGGGAACGATCTCGTGGGCTCAGGGCAGGGTAGCTGAAGCCAGGCTAATGAGGGGAAGAGGAATAAGAGACGAGGCAGGCAGGAGCTTGCAGGCATGGCAGGGTGTTTGGATTTCATGCTAAGTGCAATGGGAAACCCCCGGAAGGTCTTTAATAGGAGCACAACAGGATCGGATTACTTATGAATACAATAGAATCATTACAAATTCTAAACATACCTTTGAGTTTACCACCCAGAGCAACTCTCATTCCCTCAGCTAAAGATGAACAAGTCCACACCGAATCTCATAGGACCACGGAGTCTGAAGCTTTAATTTCAAATATTCCCACAGCCTTGTCTGAGCAGACATACCAAGGAATGACTTAAAATCTACATCATATCAGGAAGCTATAAACATCAAATCAATACATTAGCACATGTTTACTCTACAGGCTAAATTATTCTATCTCCTGGTTGCTTGGCCTGGAATAGCAGTCATGAAACAGTTCTGTGAGATGCCTGATAGAACTCTAATGCTACCTCCATTAAAAAAATACCTCAAAGAACAAACTCAATTTGAACACATGCTTCTACTTTCTAAAAATATGTAATCTTGCTATGTCTCAAACCCAAACATCAAGGCCGTAATAGAACAGCCATAGTACACATGTCAAAAAAAAAAAAAAAATCAGAATAATCAGTCAACGATACTCATCATTCTCTTCAACACATCTTTCACTGCTAGTTCAACAAGTTACTTCCTAATTAAACTGAAGACTATATTTACTCTTCCAGATTGTTCTCTTTAAATTAGGACCTCTAAATATAAAACTACAAGATTTTAAAAAATGATACAGCATCCAAAAATTACTGGCCGCCTAGTCTTTTCTTCAATTCAATGATTTCCACCACTGGTGTTTTAATTCCTAAAGGTTCTCTGATTATTCTCTCAAAAAAAAATAGGTATGAAAGCCTCCTGTGTCATAATGGTCTGCTAGGAGCTGGGGAGAATATCAAAGGCAGTATGTTTAAAAAAAAAAAAGAGAGCTCAGGCTAATAAAAGATAATGACAACAGAACGTGATAAATACGCCAAGTCCTCTGGGCTTGGGGTTATTCCTCTATGCAGAAAACTGACTGATCACTGTCTCCCCGGGCCATATTCTGTCACACGGAAATTCCGTCAGGAGACACCACCTAGACCTAGGAAAGTTGGGGGAAATGGACAGTTACTGATGATTTTTCAGCAGGGAATATCATAAACAGATTGAGGTTTAGGTAATAGTCTGCGGCATTATAGAAACGGATTGAAGAAGGAAGACACCATACACAGGATATCAATAAGAAGGATTTTTTTTTAAGGTGAAGGTCAAAGACAATGAAGGCTTGAACACAGACAAGAGTTTAAAAGAAAGAGTCCTTAACTCCAGAAGAAGCAAAAAAGAGACAGAGAAAGAGAGAGCCCTTTCTGAAGAAGAAATTTACAACACATGATATCAATTATGGGAAGTTGGAGGCCCTCAGAGCAAAAACTGAGGTGTCCCAGAAAAGAAGGAATTCTGCCTTAGCACAATATAGAAGCCCTGTCTGAATCGTCAGCCTGCCCTATAAATATTAGACTCAAGACTGTAATATTACCTCCTGTCTGAGTTTCCAGCCTCCCGGCTCCCTGTAGACTTCAGACTCAAGACTGCAACATCGACTCTTCCGTGAGTTTCTAGCCTGCCCTGAACATTCTGGACGTGGAGCCCCTAAAACCATGTGAGCCGATTCCTTAAAATAAATCTTTATGTATCTATATCTCCATTTTACTAGTTCTCTGTCTCTGGAGAACCCTGACTAATACAGTATATGAGTCCGTTTATACAAAATTATAGAAAATGCAAACTAATCTATAGTGACTGAAAGTAGATGAGTGATTCCCCAGGGCCAACATGAGAGAAAGGGTGAACTGGTTGCAAAGTGGCAGGAGAAGACTTTTCAGGGTGATGGAAATAGTTTGTATCTTGACTACGCTGGTAGTTTCACAAGTGTATGTATGTCACAACTGATCAGATTATATACTTTAAAAGGGTATATTTCACTGTACATAAATCACACCTCAATAACCTATACCTAAGTCTGGCAACTGAGCAAATGATAGTCCCACTAGCTGAGATCAAGATTACAAGACGAGGGACATGTGAGTGGATTTAGTTTTAATCACATTAAGTTAAGGGTCTTTTGGGACGTCCTGTGGTAATGCCAAGAAAGCCAATGACAATGAGTCTAGGTTTCCAAAGATAAATCTGAGCTGAATGCAGCTCTGGGAGTTGTATGCACAGAAACAATAAAAACGGCCAGGGATGGACTGAATGGGCCCAAGACAGCAAGAAAAGAATGCCTCATGGTGTCCCATGGATCATACCAGTGGGTCTTTCGTGACTGTATGGAAAACAATTTCAGTATAGTAGTAGGGCTGCAAGTTGCACTGGAGTCAGTTTTACCAAGGAAAGGAAACTTTTTAAAAGTGACAGTAGTGTTATGGGTTCTTTGTGAAAAAGCTACTTACAACAGGAAGACTAAAAGAGGCTGATAAATAGAAATGAGAACTAAGAAGGGTTTTTGTTCTTGTTTTTTGAGGAGGTATTTGTTTGCCTGAATTTTGCTTCTGCCATTCATTTGATCTGACTTATTATTTCATTTGATTTTTACATAGAAAAAAAAGTGAATGCTTTAATAGCCTGAGAGAATTAGCCCACAAGGTAAATAGATTGGTCATACAAAAGAGAACAAGGTTTCTAAATAGGAGATTAAGAACACAATTGGAATTGTTACCTTAAATAATTATCTTGAGTACTACAAATTCTCAAGACAACTTTCAAATTTACTACAATTTTAAGTGTGTGTGTGTGTGTGATGCTTCTTTTAAAAGAAGAGGTAGGAGGGGGGGGGGTATGGCTCAGTGGTAGTGTGTGCTGAGGATGTACAAGGTCCTGGGTTCAATCCTCAGTACATCCATCAAAAAAAATTAAAATATATAAGTAAAACTAATTACCTCTCTGCCCCCCACCCCTCCCCCCCAAAAAAGAGGTAGGGATCATCATGATGGTAGCTCAGTCAAGGGTAAAGGAAGAGACAATTTACTAAGTGACCTCTATGTCAAGGGCTTTCACATTCATCATCACATTAAACATTACAACTTTGCAATTCACTTGGAGATGAAGAATGAGAAGCTCAGAGAAGTCAAATAACTTTCCTAAGGTCAAAAATTCAGTTGGCAGCAGAGTAAGGCTCAAAACGAAGTTGGTCTGACTCCAATCCCCATGCCATGCTATGTGCTCAGCAGTGTGGAGTATCTTAGGAAAGCAAGACAGGTTTAATTTAGCTGCAGTGAGTAATGTGTGGGAAGAGAAAACAGACTGGCTCAGACGACATATTACATGGCCTTGAATCTAGCCCAGCTGAAATGATTTTGGACAACAGGCAGAATGAACCAATGAATTAACACTTATGTCACAAGATGGTTGTGTCATTTTCTACCAAATTCACAGAGCAGCATCAGGAACAGTTTTTCATTTCTGTGAGCTTCCTCAGGGTTAAAATACTCCAAATTTTGGCTAAGAGCAAACCAACAGAATACCCACCTCCCTTCCCCCACTGAAAAATATTTTAATAGTCTTTCCCCAAAATCTGGCACCTAGTGGTGACAAAGAAGTATAAATAAGGAAACACTACACATAGCCAAAGTCCTTACCAACACCATCTCTGGTGTGGTACTTTACCACAGAGAGACAATGAAGGCAAACTGAATCAAGGAAGAACTGAAAAAATAATCTGCTGATGTACAAAGCTCCAAACTGCACTGCAGGGCCTGAAGGGCTCTGATACTTGGACTAGCTCACACAAATGTCCCATTGTATTTCTTAAAGTTTTGCAGCTGCTAAAACCTATGAAATATGAAAAAAAAATTTTTAATTAAAAGGTGGGGTAAGTCATCTTAGAGTAGGTCCAATTCAGCAGTACCACAGAAACTAAAGCTGAAAGGATACTCTCTAAACCCAAACAGCCTAAAAGTCCCAGTGTGACCAATCCAGAACTTCTTTACTCATACTGTTCCTGGCATCCATCCATCACATACTACCTACCACCTCGACTGGCCTTTGTCATACCAAGAAAGTTCACTGTACCCAATTTTAGCTTTTGAGTTTCTTTTTTGAGCAGTTCTATTTGTAAGACTGTATTTCATTACTTACTGTTTCTTAGAGGTCTTCCAAAGAACAAACAGAAAAACTAATTATTTTAAAAAACAGAATGATATTCAGTGTATCTTGAAATTACCAGATGGGTCCAATGGACCTTTTTATAAATCTAAGATACAATGGAATCTTGGTGAACTTATCCTTCCTGTGTCTTGAAACACTTTGCTATTTGCAAGGTGTTTCATGCTTACAAATCATCCCACGGTTACTTCATTATTACTAATCAATTATTCCCAACTATGCTTTTTTAAAAACAGAAAGACGAGCAAAACAGAACAATAGTGGAATTGCCTAGAGAAGGATGATATAATAATGCAACAAACTGTTACCATTGCACCATCCTTCAGTTTTCCTATTGCACTGCACAAAGCATTGCAAGATTTTTCAAAAAAGTTTTAGACTAAAGACACTTTGTCATCTGCTTTTACTTTTCATTAAACACAATTGAGAATTCAGAACTTTTCATTTTCTGCCCATAATGGAAAAGAAAACTGACAAAGGAAGTTATGTCTCAACTAGACAAATCAGAAGGTTAATGCAAAGAGACAGTTGTCAGCACTCTGGACTCTAATGATGATGATAAATTAATCATATAAGCAAAATCCCAAACTACGAGTCTTCAAATGAAGTGGCCTAGATGGATTTTTCTTAAATTCAAGAGGTGATGCATGAACAATGTATTTCTAAGTACAACAAAAAAGTATAACCTGATATTGCAAGTGAAAATACTCCTTTTGGAAATAAGGATATAAACATAAAGAGGAAAAAAAAAAGTACAGTATTCACCCCCAGTAAGTCATTCAACAGGAAAGACTACATCATGTAATACTCTGCAACAAGAACTTGGACCACACCATTTTGCTAAAAGGGTCTGTGACAGTATTCATTCATGTATTACGATATTTATGTCAAAATTTACTTCATATGGTTCATTAGTAGATTGCAGGCTGGCATGCTGAAGACAGGGGACTGAAAGGATATACATGATATGTATTTGGAAATGAAAAATATTCATTAGATTGACCAATGCTAATTGGCATTTACAACGTAGGAATACAAATTTTTTGCAATTATGGAGCAAAGATGATTGCCTTCTTCTCTTCAACAGAACTATGAGTTGTCTAAGATTTCAAGTAATTCCTCAAGCATGGCCTTTGATGATACAAGTACAAGAATAAGAAGTAATGATAAGGCATTGGAGACATCCGAAATATGGAATCTCTATTCACAAGATGAGTATTTCTAGATTCACGGGTAACAGATGGTGAGCAGTTAGTTGTATTCAGAGAATGTTACCCCCTTTGGATACACATATCTTCAAAACCTAGACCATACAGAATAAGAATTTGGTTTGCTATGCTTAAATTCTTATTAAAAAGCCCTAAAAAACCTGTTTCTCACTATCCTTTTATTGTTCTGTAAATTATTTGTAAAATGACTTAAAAAGCCAAAAATAATTTTAAGGAGCCGTTGAACCCAGACAGTAAATGGCAATGGATTATTTCTGCCTGATAAACAGACGACAAGGCAGCTTTGAGTCAGTTCTGTGAAATTTTAAAAGATGTCTTTTGGAAAGATAGAATATATACTTTTGAATCCTAGCATAATTAAACAAGTTTGTTGAAAATTATGGTTGCTTATCTTCCCTCCCCATTGCAATCACAGCTACTCATTTCAAAACCAGTAACCAATTTTTTTCAACTGGTCAATTTTTACCTTCAAAACTCTGTGAAACAGCCTGGTAGAAACCAGGGATTACATGAAATCTTTTTAAAGACACTTCCTATTCCAGACTTCTGATTGCATAATACTGAAAATTTTAGTCAAGATTTACATCCCACAGTCCATTAAAATTCAAGTGTATTTCTACAACTTCAAATCACACTTGACTACTTCGCTTCTTCTGACTAAATAATCATTTCTGAAACTTTGTACATAGAATACTAAGTGAATGCACAGTTCCTAATGGTTTTCTAGACATCAGAGTTATCCTTTTAAGGACTCAATCTTTATCATTATCCTTATTATTAGCAATCCTTTTACATGATGTATTAAACTTCCAAAAGTTTATCTCCTATTCAGCCATGATGATCAACGAGTGTAGCGGACTTAACAAATGGAATGCCCTCCCCACCAATACCACCCCCTAGAGAACACAGCACATAAACCATTGTCCTAATGTCTACAGAATAACTGAAATGTAGTTCTGATAGTTAATGGCTTACTAAGGTGTAAACTGTTTTATTCTTACAGAACGAGCTTTGGAAACTTTAAATCCCTGTATGTGTTTCTACGTTGTTTTGTTTTGTTTTGTTTTACCATGTCCTTTCTCATTATTAGGTAATCATATAATTTTCCATTCCTACCCACATACTTGCTTGACACTGTCATTGCAAAAGCCTATAGCAGCCTCTTTCCCAACCGCATATTTCTAATATAACCACATAGCCAGCTTAGCAGAATTATAGTTAAAGATAATGAAATCTGATCTCAATAAGGTTTACTGGCATTAATTTGGGATATTCAGAGAATTTTTTTCTGCCTATTTTCCTGGTTTTGCCTATATTCCAGATATGTGAGTGAGGTTGTTACAGAGTCTTTTGTTGTGGTTTTTCCTGCTGTTTACAGAGTAATACAATTTTTAAACTTGTATTTCAGAGTTACAAAATAGCCTCCTCAGGCCCCAGCAATGATATCATTGTTGACTTGTTTTCAACAGAGGCTCAGTAAGGCTGCACTTCCTGCCTTACAGGTCAGGTCTGATTCCGTTTTTGGATCTTCTCCATTGTATTCAATCTCTGGTTTTCAGGGTGCCTACTCACTGATTTGGGGCTTGAGGAAATGGAGAGAATGTTGTCTTTGCAATTTTTTTTCATTTCTGCTTTTCCTTCATCAAAGCAGCTGAAATATTTCATCCAAGCTGTGGCTTCTTTGACTACTACACTGCAGTTCTCAAACTATTAACTTTAGGCTTCTTTGGGTAGTTTCTTTCTAAAATAGACATTAAACGAATTTACAAAACAAGGCTTCTTGGCAACACCCCTATTCCCAGATACAGAGGTACTAATGGGTTCTCATCCCTCTCTTAGGAGCCCTAAGACACCTTGAGCCTCTCACATCAACCCTCTTTTCTACATTCTACGTGGTTAATTAGCACCAGCCAAATACTGCATCTTAGCATCTTTTGTTCCAAACCACTTCATGGATAAAGGTGTCAGATTTAAATGGGCCACCCTTTGAACTGAGTAGTGTTTTGCTATTGTACTCTATCAAACCAGACTTGGGGGAGGGGGTCCAACTTCTCTCACATAAAAGCATACACTCTGTCGTCTCCTCTCTGTCCCCAAACACATGCGACCACCAGATTCAAACAGCTGTTACATATTGACCTACACAGAAATGCAATTAAATATAAGTATTTTCAGAGAGGGAGTTCACTCCCTATGTTCTAAAACTGTAGCAGCAGGAATTCTCATGAGTCATTATTTAGGATTTCATGCCTATGGCACAAGTGAGTCATGTTCCAAACCATTAAATCACTTCATTTAAAACTTTTGAAACTCTCAAAAACCGAATTGGGTTTTGCCATGTATGGGCTGTACCTTTTCCTGCATAAAGGAAAGGATCAAATCCAACAGAAAACTGCAAAAGATCTTCTTTCTAACCTTCTATATTACTAGGTGTATTCGCTCAAATTCTAGGGCTTTTTCAAGTGTAAGTAAGAATTGTGGTATTGCTCCCATAATCCAATGCAAGCACATTTCCCACTGCGAGAGAGAGTCAAATAACATTGTGGTACTTTTGAAAAGCTGAAGCAAATTATGCTTTAGTTTTTCCCTTTGAAATTATTTTAATTTTAACTTTCCCCGTTCCTACTGGAAAATTAATTTTCGTGATCTGATATTGCCTCATTCTAATATTGAGATATCGTAACACTATAATTTAGAGCCTGATACCTAGGTTATACTCAAAGTGAGATCTTTTTCATTCGCTATTTCCACTCACCTGCCCCCCTCCATCACTACCACCGTCACTCCCAGTAATCCAGGGATTTGGCAGGGGGTGGCTGCAGGAGCCAGGATTTAATCAGTGGATGGCAGTTAATTAGAAAAGGTAACAGGTCCTAGCTTGTTTTTACTTTCCACTCCCAAGAATATTTATAAGTCTCTACATTTGTAGATAGTTTAGTTTTCAAAACTTCTTTTACTCTCATGAAGCAACCCTCAAAGTTAGTAGTGACTTGATTTCGAGGTGCAGACTTTGGTGTTGTGGTGAAACAGATTCGGTTCTTACCACTCCTGTTCCCCCTCCTCTCCAGCAAAGTTTGCAACCCGTGAGAAACAGACAGGGAAGTCAGACAGCTAGAGATAAAAATATAAGCTTTATTACTAATAAAGCCTTGGTTGGACAAGATAGCTAAGGTCAGTGAGCCAAGGGGTCTTGCTCCTAGTTCAGCACAGAATTAGGCCAACTTATCTACCCAGTCACTGTCCCAGTGACTTTAACAGCCACAGGCCTGCCTGCAGAGGCCTGCCCTGTAAAGCTGCAGAAAATGATGAGCTCCACGAGACAGGCCCCATTCCTTTTTCTAAACTCCAGAAAGGTAAGTCACTTCTCCTAGCCTAGGGAAGAGTGAGTGAGGGTCCGAGTGAGGCCTGGAGTATTACTCTAATGAAGGTCCACCCCACACAAGCAATCACAGAACCAGAAGAAAAGAGGTTCTCATCCAGCATGCAGCACTAAAGGGACCACGTCCTCAAGTCCAGCATGACATTCCCAAGTTTCCCCACACCGTTCTCTCTAACTGAAACACTTCCTCTCCCCCATCTAAGATAATATTAGCAACGCACTATTCATCGTGCATTGTTAATATTATTTTCAATCCTCTTTTTTTGGTAGGATTTTTACAAGTCACTTTCCATTTTGAGAACATTTACTTACTAAAAACTAAGTGATATTCTCCATAAATCCAGTTACACATATAATCTGTAATAGGTTGCAATACGCTGAAAAGCAACAATGGAGGGCTCTTAACCCATCTGCATTCTTCCCTTGGGATATTTCAAGACACATGACCAAATGACTTACAGATCCAATGAAGGTACTGATGTCAATGCACATCAAATATTAGTAAAGCTTCATTTAAGCACAAACACAAGGTGTTTTTAACATTTTCTTTCCATATCCAAATGCATCTATTTGCCTCCTCCCTATAATGCAAGCACCCCTCTTTGGAGACCACCACTTCAAGCAATGGGGAGTGACATCACAGCTGAGATTTAAGAAAGATAACTCTGGCAGCAATGTGGAGACAGAAGAGACCTGAGACCCAAAACAGGATGGCGGCAATGAACATGACAAAGCTATGTATGCAATGACAAAGGTGCAATCAACAGGATTTGGGAAAAGGTTAGATTTGGGGCTGGTTTGGAGAAGTGAAGGAGAAGACAGAATGTTGGATGATTTCAAGGTAAGAACCCTGAATGACTCAGAGAATGTAACAGCATTAACCAAAAAGAAAAATGCACAAACAGCAATTTGAGGGCAGGACACTTGGAGAGATCCTTGAGAAATATTTACATTTAAAGGACAAGTGGAACAGAAACTATGAGGGAACTGAAAATGGTCAATATGACACTGGAAAATAACCAGGACAGTAAAGTGTCACAGCAGCCAAGGGAAGGGAAAAGCATTTCAAAAGAATGAGATGATCTTCTGTGTCAAATACTGTCAGTAATCAAAGGAGACAAAGGACATTAGTGGATGTGGCAAATAACTAATAATAATGAAAGCTAGCATCTACTGAGTGTTCACCACGTGCCAACCACATTGTTTCAAGAGTTTTACAAGTATTAACTCATTTAGTCCTCCCAAGAACCCAATGAGGTTAAGTGTTATTACTATCCCCGTTAAGAAAATTACTTCCACAATAAAAGGCGAGCCCAGATTGAATGGGGTTGAGAACAAATGAGAGAAAGAAGAGTTTAAAAAGTTTTGCCTGTAGAAGATCAAAAGGATAGAAGATAGAGCAGTAGTTAGTGGTGAACGGGGTTTTGTTTTGTGTTTGTTTTGTTTTTAAGATGGAGGCTATTTGAACCTTTAAGTGTTTATCAACTGAAGTGACAGAACCTAGGTCTGCCCAATAGGAAAAATATCCTAGGCCACTGGGAAAAGTCACATTTAGAGAGGACAGAAGCAGGCTACTAAGAGTTTGGGGAGCAGGTGAGGAAGGACACACGGGGAGACTGGTACAGCACTTCCAAACAACAGGGTCATGGTGCCATGGACTGACTGACTCTGCCAACAGAGAAGCCCAAAAGAAGGGACCGAGAAAGAGTAAGATGCCAGGGGGATGGGACACGAATGACAGATGTGCAGCAGTCTCAGTCTCCTGTCTGCCCCAGCCCTGTGGTAAGGTGGGTAGCACTGGTTCAGTATAGACCGCAGGAGGCTGAATAAGGCATGCTCGTGCTTTCCTGTAGGCAGGATGTGTGGACCAGACCAAAAGACCGAGACCGAGGTGAGGTGGTCAGGGTCCCATTATAACCTATGCAGAAATCACTCATGATCTTCCTCCTCTCCTTGCTGGTACCCTGCTTCCTCCTGAATTCCAAAAGAGTTGAGATAGCATGGTTAAAGGCCATTACATTATATTTCAGAAGCAGCAGAGTCAGAGAGAGAAAAGATGCTCAGGGAGCAGTGGAGGAGGGTGGCAGACAAGCTACCACAGCCACTTCAATGCAGCAGTTTGGCTACAGGGGCCAGCAGTCCCCTAAGTGGCTGGGAGCCCACGCATACCCCAAAGGCAGACTCCACTGTTAGAGAACAAAAAAGATGTAACTGAGTCACACTGGGAACATTTCTGGATGGAAGTTCTAATTGGGTAGGTGGAACCCTAGGCTGCTATGTTTTGTGGATTTAGCTGCAAAGCAGTATTAAAGGATGCTTAAAAATAACAACTGTGTTTTGTATTATCTAATTTTATATTAATATTTCCAGAATAAAAAGTCTTTCTCACAGACACCTCTACCACAACCATTATGGCAAAGTTAGAAAGAGAGTCAATATTTTAAAACAGATTATAGATATGCAATATAGGTATTTCCTTTGAACAACTTATATCCTATTTGGATCAACCATAAAGCCCAGTCATAAAATTAAAGAACTGTTCTAATGCCTAACATTTAATTTCAAAGCATTTCAAAGCATTAAATCAATGTGAAAATCATGTAACATCATGTAGCCCATATTCTTTTAGCACCTTGATTAGGAAATTGCACTATTTAACAATCACCATACTTCCTAGAATATTAAAAGACACAGTGTATTGCTTTTACATTTTAACTTAAGATTTATTCATCTCCAGAGAATCTACACATACATCCTCATTAAAAACACCAGAGGGACATCCATTCCAAGGGTATCACTGTGCAAATTTCATTAAGCTTTGCAGGCCGCTAATAACAAACAAAAATAATACAAAACATATTGTTTGGGGAGAGTGGAAGCGGAGGAAGAAAAACAGAGGAGAGTGACAGGAAGAACATTACACTGAGTACCACAGCCACTCTGTGAGGTGGTGACTACACACATTCACACGAGAAACCTGGTGTGTGATGTAAAACTTGTCTGGAGAATGCCCAGCTAATAAAATGGTAAAACTAGGATTCAAAACCAAGTATACCTGCTTCCCAAATCATTCATTTTTTTCACCAGTTCACATGCCATGGCAAGCACAGGATCAGCAGCGAAAAAAGTAGAAAAATCTACCGGCATAAAAACGGGGAAGCACTTGTAGTTAGAATTCTTCCAGAGCAGGACTGCAAGGCGGAAATGCCCACGAGGGGCCAGGCAAGTAACAGAAAACGAAGGGCACTCAGTGGAACTGGGGAACAGGAGACCACATACATCATCCGAAGAAGACAGCGATGCTTAAATTCATGCAGAAATGTGGGTCTGATATTGCCAGGCTTTCTGTCTCTTTTGGAGAGACACTGGAAATAAACTCATTTAAAAAAAAATACTGACAAATAATTTTTAAAAATCAAATGTGTCCTGTTCAAACAATATAAACCTGTGGACCACTAGCATCCAGCCCTTGAAACTGCTAGCCTGTAACTACCATCTGGAGGCACCACTATCATCTCTGACAGAAACAAAAACAGACAAGAATGGAACCCAAAAGGCAATGAGGCTCAGGTCTGAGAACAGCTGGAAGACTCTAAAGTCAGTCGAATCACCGTGTCTGTTTAATCTAAGCTGAAATGAGTTACTGGAAATTATATTAATATAATATACTCTCAATTTTTTGATTTTGAATTTCCTAAAGTTACAGAAAGAAAGTGCAAAAGAGAAAGAGGAAAGGAGGATAGACAAACTATATAGTAATGATTTGAATGCCCAGGCAAAACCAACTCGCAGATGAGTCAGTTAAGCCACCAGTTACAGAAACTGTAATATCACTAATTCTGAAGCAGTTAATGTCTGTTTGGGTAGTGTGGGCAGTCCCAGGCTCGTACCACCATCTCAATAAACTCCTAATATGTTTCAGAAATACACTGATATTCCTAAAAAGATACATACAACATCAAAAATGTAATTAAACAAGAAGTTCTGAAGCAACATCAAAAAATATAATTAAACAAGAAGATAAAGCTGAAATTTCCAATACGTGAAAAATAATTTTATTTTGTAATTCACATTTAGATTTGGGATGTTCCAACGTTAACAGCCTAAAAATCTAATTACCAGGCAGGGTAAAAACGTCAGAGAAAATTTTAAACAATTAAATTTATGTTTTCCCCACTTATTTCAGGATTTTGAAGGCTGTTCACTGTGAACATGTGTACCTAAAGTGGTTCATTTTTTTAAGCCAAAATGAGAAGATCACTAGTTCAATCCATCCTTCCCGTAGATCTGAAAAGGAAATTAGTCTAGGGTTTGAAAACAAATAAATGAGGTAAGACATAGACTCAGGAACCAACAAATATCGGTGGGGTCCACACATAAAGGTGAAAGAAACTGATCTCCAAAACCAATATGGTACATTGTAGGTTTGTCAATCAAGTATACACTTAGTCACTTTTGATTAGTCCTTGATCTTAGCCAGCAAAGCATAGCCAAGGGTAAGGAAATGTATCAGTGTGTTACATTGTAAGCAAGATCTTGAAATTAAAACAGAAATGTTTCATATGGTCAAGAGATTTTAACAAATATTATTTGAGCCAAAAATACAAATGAGAACATAGCCAGTACAGCTAACTCTTCCCATCGCTCAGTGCATTCCCAATCTGCTGCATTTTCAAAGAAACATATTTGTGAATAAATTCAAAACATTTTAGATGCAAACATAACACAATTTCATGAAGTAGAAAAGCGGCCTAAAAGTAAAAAGGTGTTTTCCTTTGACAGGTAAATGGCAATTTTTTAAAACTTGCAAAGAAAATATTTTCCCAAGTTTTATAGAGACCTCAAGATGAGTCTTTTTGCCTACATTTCCTCAAAGCAACGGTGAAAAGTCATGTCCATCTGATGCACTCCACACCCCAAGCACCCAGACCCTCGGTGTGGCTCCTACCATGTCAACTGGAACACTTACTCCGTCATTATATTTAGGTGACTTTTAAAAAGTAATTCTAAGTTATCCTAAGGACTTTTCTCTCCATGCTCTATATTTCCCACAAAGTAGACTCAAAAATTCAACCAATAAACATTCCCATATAAATCCTATTTTGACTCACAAACATCACAGTCAGTTCTATAAACATTCCATAGGTATCAGACACAAAATTTCCCTTTTTTCTTGGTTTAGAAAGATGTGGATTCAACAAGAGTCTCCATTCTCTATAGAGATTTAACCTTATAACCCTCCCATCACTGAAATCACCATATGAAAAGAAGCTAATTTGCATTCATCATCCTTAGAAGGGAAAGATCTTATTTAAAAAAAAAAAAAACTCTTAAGGGAATAGACAAATTCCAACTGCAAAGGCGCAAAATGCAAGTGTGGACATTAACTGAAATTTTCTTTTCTGCCATGGGTTTACTGAAGAAAGTAATAAACTTAATAAGATATTTCATCTCTGCCTCAGATCAATTCACTGAACAATACCTGGAAAGTTAAGGACACCTCAGCAAAAAGAACCTAGATTGTTTCCTTTGTTTGGTAATTATGGGTTTCTATATAACTACTCAAAAATGCACTGAGGAATAAAGGTTTTGCTTTTATCTGGTTTTTTTCCCCTTTAAAAAAAAAGAAGTTCTAATGGTCATCAGCCTTAAAAGAATAAAAAAGTGAAAGAAATGTGTACTTCTCACCTTCCTCTCACTTTTTCTAAGCAAGATACGAACTATACCAAAAGAAAAGAAAAAAAAAAAAAAAGCTAAGGGAAAAGATGAAGGCATGACAGCATGAACAAGAACAGAAAGCAGCCCATTTACTGGCTGCATAATCTATATCAAGTTACTTAGCTTCTCACCCATCTTCTCATCTTGGAAATGTCATTTTACTGGCCTTGAAGGAGCTGTTCCATTTTGTCTTTTTTTCCTTTTAAAGCTCTATTATTAATCACTAGATGATAAAGGTATGATTTACTTTGGTAAAAACATACCCTAAAATGTTTAAAATAATAATAATAAAAAGTTTACTATTATAATCAAGTAATTTTATCAACCAAAGCATAATATATTTTCTTAGAATATGGAAAAAGATAACAGCTTTCTGATAATGGACTTTGCATTTTCATAATATTTTTCAAGTACCTGGAGGAAAAAGGCATTTTTATACCTGTGAAAACCAGTTTATGGGGTCAAAATGCAAGCTCTTTCCACATTCTAATAATCTATGAGGATTTATTTAGAAGTGTCCATAATCTGGAACTTTCCAAAGATGAACACTAACTGAACACATTTCTTTCAAACCCTAAACACACAAGTGAAAAAGGCCTTACTCGTAAAAACAAATACCTTAAGCGTCCAGAGCCAAACAGGCAAGACGAAAAGGTATTTGCAGGAAGTACTGCTCAGAGGTTGACCTGTTGTTACAGGTCTATAAGCAGGTGACAGAGCAAGCGCCCAGAAGGAGGGCGGAAAGCTAAAAGGCAAAGCTGGACAAAAGCACGCGGTGGCCCAGAGCAAGCACCAAGGCAAGGAGACGCTCTCTGCCAGCAGAGGAACTGCGGGGCTGGGCCCTGGAGCCCTGCTAAGAATTAGAAAGAAAAACAACAAACACAAAGCTATAAAGAGATAACGCACACCCCCACCAGCACATTGCCTATTTTAGGGATTGGCACCCTTTCCGGGTGTCTCAGATGCTGGGTAGAAGAGCAAAGCTCAACTCCATGAGAACAGAAAAGAAAAAAAGGTTTCAGAAGTTAAAACGCAGCCACACCACTCAAATGGGTCGCAGTGTTGCCAGTCTAGCCTGTACTTGGAAGATAAGGAGAAATTGGAACACATCTTTTTCAAAACCTCAAAGAAACATCAAGTCTTATTTGAAACACAGCAGGAAAAATCACTACAACATTACTGGTACATCTCTGGAGAGAGCAAGAAATGAAATAAAAACTAATTAACCTCATACTACAGCTTTATCTCATCCGAGCAAAAACTGGACTGTTCCGGAGATACTAGAAGCAATGGCCCATTTCTGGGTTGTTTCATGTAGGTGTCTGATCAGGTAGGAGTTCTATAAACTGATGATGGATGATGCAATTGCCGTCGTGTCTTTTCTGTAATGCGTGACCCAGCACCTACTGCGGTGCTATGTATATAATGTTGACATGTGTAAAAACAGTCTTATTCAGTATCTGCTGAACTATCTGAAAAAAAGGTTTTAAAGTTAAGGTTACCTCTTGTCCACTAGAATCTCCCTTCTATGGACCATCTTACACCCATTAAAAAAAGGAGTATCTCTCATCATCTCTAGAGAGGAAAGCTTCAGCCATATGTACCCATGCTGCCCAGAGTGTAGCAGATACTGTTGGTGGCTCATCCTACATCCCCTTTCTTGACTGAACCCCTCTTTTGTTTAAGTACCCACCTCTCCTGCCTATAGCCATGTGCTTCAGGGAAAAGTCAACCTTATTTTAATTTGCAGGAAGTAGACTCTGATTTCTAAACCAATCATGGTAACTGGTTTAGAATGGACATGTGACAATAGTTCTTCCCAATGAAACATGAGAAATCTAACTGGGGGCTTCTGGGGAAAGAGCTCCTAAGAAAAGTATGTTTCTCCCTGCACTCTCTTCTTCTATAGCCATAACCTTTTCTGGAAGTGCTAAACGGAACTGCTGAAGTAATTTCTGACCACAAAGGAAGCCTACCTGACAGCAAGGCTCCAGATCAAGGATGGTAGCGCTGAGAGACAGAAAGGGCTCAAGCCCTTGATGGCTCAGTGACTTCCTGATTATACTACCTATTGTCTGGACCCCACCAACTTCCAGATTCTCAGTGTTGTGAAATACTAAATCCCCTTATGATTTAAGCTTACTTGGTTCAGGCTGCCTGTTTACTTGCAGCCAGAGGCATTCTAAATGACCCACACCATGGTGTCAGCATCCTCTTCTGGGCACTTGGTAGGATTACCGTTCTTGGCTCCATGTGGTTGGGTGGGATCATGTCACTTAAGCCATGTGAGCTGAAGCTCTCTGGAACTCGCTTGTTTCCCTTTGCAGGGCAACTCATAATGTTCCAGACAGCACCTGCTCTATCAGCCTGGAACTCTGAGGAATATCGTGAAATCCCCTCTCACCCCCACCCACTGGCAATCCACAATGAATATACATAACATGAGCAGGAATCAAACTTTTATTATTTTAAGTCACTAAAATCATTTGGGAATTTTTAGTGTAACATAAGCTAGTCTAATACATTTTATTTTAAAGTAAAAATAAAAACAAATGAAAGAAACATTAACCTGAGTTCCAAGTTAGCACAAAGAAGAAGGAAAATACAAAATATTCTCAGAAATCATGTTTCTGTCTGCCCTACCCACAAGTCAAGAAGTGGCAAAGAGTTGGCTAAGGGAAAATGAGAGAGAATGCACTTGAAGAGAAAAACTACCTTCTAAGAAACCCAGCAGTAAACGCCTGGTTCAATAAAACAAAAGTAGTTACAAACTATCTTACCAGTACAATATTAAAGCAATTTTCTATCTAAACTCCTCCCTCTTCATTGCAAGAAAAGGGGTTACTTATGGAGAAGACTGGTCTAAGTAAGAACCCAAAGAAAGGAAAAGATTGGCCAACGGGCTGACAGACCATGACAGGCTCAGATTTTGGATGTTCTGGACAATTAAAAAAGTAAAGTGCTTTTCAACTTTTCCATATCTACACAGAATGAAAGGCTTATAATGATCATTTATCCAGAGGACAACAAAGAAAGGAATACAAAATGTCTAAACCTTAATAGCCTACAAAAAATAATTATTAACTCATTTGACTACATCAGTTATTTCAAAGTGCTACCTGGGTAACACAAAAACAAGAATCTGTCAGCTGTTAATTTCAAGAAGCCTATTTTGGTCCTCAAGACACACATTAGGGACTATGGGAAATGGGATGCTTTCTATCACACATTACAAAAATCACAACCTCAGCTTGCATTTTTCCTCTCTTAGTTTGTACATGGAATTTGGCATACTGAGTATGTCGTTAGCTCTCCTTACAGTAAAGTTAGAGGAGAAACAACAACTTCCATCAGCCTTTGGGAGCTGAGCAGCCCTGCTTTCCGATGTTTCTGTCAGAAGGGCCCTCCTTCTGATACAACCCAAAGTAGGCTAATGTTTCTCAGACACCTTTAAATCTACTCCGCCACACACCTCAAAGCACCCGCCCCTCTCTGAGCATAACTGCAAAACTCATCCCTCTGACCAAAAAGCCTTCTTTGACAGGCAAATACATTTTATTACACAGACACCTGGTAGCGGAACAGCTCAGAAGAGTATGAAGGCAGCGGCCTCCACACCTCTAGGAGGGACCAAACTTGCAGGCAAGACCCCGCACACATTCCTGTGTGCACGGACACACCCTGCTGCTCCCCAACATTTACGCACAACCTCCTGGCCCTGGCCCCAAGCACAGTCTGCCGGAGTGACAGGACAGGTGACAGGGAATGCCTGTTGCACAAGGATGAAAGGAATTCCAAGGCAGAACAGGGACAGCTGAGCAAGCAGCTCGGGCCCAGCAAGAGGCCCGTATCTGCGACAGAGCACAACGGGCTGCCCCCCAGAGCAGGTGAGACGGGAGGGCAGCTCAGAACAGCTGCAGCGGTCGGGACAGGCAGGCCGGGCCGGCAGGCTGAAGGCTGGTGACACCACTGTTACAGAAACCTTTTATCCCACAGCCCTCATCGGGAATCAGAAATAGGGGACAGCTCAAGGAAATAAACCCGACTCCAAAAGAACTGATTTCAAGAAAAAGCAAAAGTCTCAATGCCAGAGGATCACAAATCATCATGGTGTCTTTTTCTTTGACCCATGCTAAGAAATTTTACAAAATGGTCAGATTTGCTTAGAGAAAAAAAGGCCAAACTTTTAAAATCATTATCTTGAGGAAACTACTCTCTTATTAACCTGATTGTCTGGAAGGTACATAAACAGCAGCCACACCACGTCATACCCTGAGTAAGGTGAAGTTCATCCAGAGAGTCAGGGACATGGGTAGAGTGGCGTGTCCTGTGTCAGTGTTTAGGCTGCAATCAGTAACTAATGAACTTCGAAAGTACCACTATTTAGCAGGGTACCTGAATGCATCTACACATATTTCCTGACACGGAATTGATCAAATTCTTAGAGGAAGTGAATAGAGGATTCAGACATCTGTCAGGGATCAGGACCAGATGCCAAGAACACTTGCAAAGTGTCCATATACAGCCTTTGGGACACTGTACAGACTCAATACATGATAGTTATCATAAAAATTATTACCAGAACAAGTCCTCAGTTATTTCCCTCTAATCAAATTCTCCACATATATTGTAAGTCTTATATGACTTACATAGACCTAGTTGATTAATAAACAAAAAAGAGTCTTTTTTGTTTTAAGTGATGAAATGTTTTAAATGATAAAATATTTAGAATAATGTGAACATAAATACCTTAAACAGCTACATTTTAACATAAAACATAAACATATTCATTTATCAATCTTTTGACACAATCAAGTACAAACTCACAATGCATTATCTGAAACATTGTTTCTGTTTCTTTAAGTGGGAGCCATGGATTTGTTCAACAAATGTTGAGTGCCCAGCTCAAGCCAACACTGTTCTAGGAATTAATAAGGACTTTGGCCTTTACTCTGAGACAAAACCCATTAGAGAGTTTTGAAAAGAGTGACATGATCTGACTTTAATTCTATCAGGTTCATTTGGTTGGGAAGCAGGGAGACAGGATATTAAGAGGCCATTATAATAAATCCAACAGAGGGACAATAGGACTTGAACTGAGGAGCTGGCAGTGGAGATAAGTCAAATCTTGTACATATTTCAAAGATGGAGTTAATATGACACTCAACTGGCAGAAAAGAACACACAGGCATACCAGAAAATAGCCTCCCAGCTTTCCTGAGACAATGTTACAGAGGTGGACAGTGAGATCAACTAAGAGAGCTCACCATAAAGCAAACCTTGCTTCATCTGAGAATAAATTTGCTAAGTGGTACCTTCTTAATCCTCAAACAATACCTATCTGGACCAATCACAATGATAAAATATGTAGTCTAGTCCCTAACAATGTATTTTCTCTCCTCTTCAGTAAGAGATTGAATTTAAATATACTATTGTGGTCAACAAGCTTAACATATCCAAAATAAAATGCACTGACTTCCCAACATCTCAGGTTCTTTAAAATAATTATATCCATCTAAACATGCTATTATAAGGCTTAAATACAAGTGCATTTTATTGACATGTTATTGAAAGCGCCTATGCCTCTTCGGTTCATAAGGAGGAAGTACTAGGGGGTAGTCCACCTCCAGAATTTACATCTTCATCTCTGACCAGTACCCCTGCAGCTGTGCAGAGCACAGCCTATAAAGCCATATTCCACGGTGGGTTCTGTTGCATCCCCACCCTACCACAAATCTACCTGCATGAACTTAAATATCTGGGCCTCGGCAGGAAGTGAAAACAGAGTACCTTAACCAGGCACTCCCCTCGCTCCCCTTCAAGCCATTTTTTGTTCTTCATTTCCACTGGAGTTAGAATCCAGTCTCAATTTTTTCCTTCTCGCTGAAGTCCTCCACCCTACCTTCATCAGCTCTTTCTCAACAGCTCTGAACTTGACCTCCTTTATTCCCTTTTCTTCTCACTGCCTCACTCTCTCTCAAATTAACTTAAACAGCCAAACTTCTAATTGGTCTCCTTGCTTCTGCCCCTCTTATTCTCCACTAAAGTAATCTTCCTGAAATGAATACCCTGTCACTCACCTACAAGATAAAGCCTGTATCTACAAAATAAAGTCCACACTCTACTTATATAACACATTAGACAGGGTCCTTCACATAGTGATTCTACCAAACCGACTCCAACCTCGTCTCCCTCCATCCCCTCCGAGGCAGTCTTCATTATAGCCACATAAAACTAACCACTTCCCCAAACTCTGCACACTCTCAATGCCTCTGTACAAGTTTCCCGCTCCACCAGAAGAGATGCTGGTATCCCAACTTTCTTCATCTGGCAAAACCCCACCATCTTCTAGACATCCTCTATGAGTTTAATCTTATATCTTTCCTTTGTTTAATTTCATGTCTTCTATGAAGATGGCTTCTCTGCCTCCCCAGGCTGAGTTATTCCTGCCTTCTCTGTGCTCCCACAACATCTGGTACTCAACACTATTAGAGCAGCTGTACAAGGTATTGCCAGTGTGGGGTTCTGAGCCGCAGGGGCCCAGTCTTTCACATGTTTCTATTCTCTCCCCAGTGCCTACAATGCCTGGAACATAACAGAAGGTACATACATGTATGAGAAACAAAATCAGGCTCCAACCCTGCAGGTTGTTTCAGTGTAAGATAAATGCCTCACATGGCATTATTCTTCCAATTATTGGTTTGTCTGTTTGTTTGATTGGTGGGTTTTTTTGGTCTTGGGAACCTTGTGTTCTTCCCATAAGAGCCCCTTCCTTTAAAGTTCTTGGTAGGCAGGCATATTCTATGGGATTAAATCAAAGACCTTCATTTTCTCTATGTAGGCATTTTCTACATCAAGGCTTTTGAACTTCAGCATTACTGACATATAGAGCCACATAATTCTTCGTTGTGGGGGCTGGTCTGTGCTTTATAGGATGTTTAGCACCATCCCTGATGTCTATTTATCTAAGACATAATAAGCACTGTCATTCATACAAGCACATATCCTAAAAGAAAAACATCACACCATGAATAGCTATAAAGGACACACAGTAGCTGAGATCTAGTTTCTCAGTAATTACAACACTCATTAGCCAATATGATTAATGATAAAGAAAAAGGAAATGCAAAAAGGACGGAAACTAATTTAAACATTACAGTTTTAGCTCAGAAATTATTTTCCCAAGGCATGGAAACAAAAACACTTGGGAATATCACATAAAAATGTGACCTATTTCTCTTTTGTAACTTAATACCTATTCACTAGTAAACAGGGGCAATCTCTGATGCAACATTTATTTCAAACTTAACTAGGAACATTTTTGCTATCAGCTTCCCATAGTAGAAAAGATAACTTTAACTATATACTTAAACATAATAAAATATTGCAACACATTATCATTCCCACCACACACACACACACAAATCTCCATTATTTCTCTCAATGAAAACTACTTAACAGTCAATTATTTGCCCTGATAACATCCTATTACTTGGATCCCTACTCATCCAGTCAAGGACTCCACATGTCAGGAATTCTTCCAACCATATCTCTTAAATAGCTATGTTTTCTGTGTTTGTAATTTTTTAAAATATTTCACAGTACAAAATACAGGACAACAAGCAACTACATTCTGCACTTTCCTTTAGTTTTCATCTAATTATTCACTCCTGTTTTCCACTAAAGATTTTACAAAGATGAGAGGTTGTTTGATTTTGTTTTGTTTTTTAATTGCATGATCAACTACAATAAGGATCTACTAAAACAAACAGAAAATCAGAAACTTGAAATGATACCACATACCCAAAAGTCCTAAAAAAAGATACTAAATATGTAACAAGAAAAGAATCTATCATAGACCACTCTCTGATAACTTCTCCATTTCATTTGTCAAGATATCTAGGCAAACAAAACTCAACAAGCTTGAACTTCCCTTGGTTTACAGAACCACCCATTAACCAAGATAATATCCTGGCAATTCAAAACTGGTGCACTATTTATTTACTCTCAAGAGCCCATCTACACTCATCATTGCTTTATTTATTTTCCACTACCACCAGCCTCAAAACAAAACAAAACTCAGATCATTCCAGTTCTCTTCCCTAAGTGATATCTATTTTAAAAAATTGGAAACAAGCAACAATTCTGCATCCATTAATCAAAGGTCACATATTCAAAACCAAATCTAAAATCATATCTGTTTTTTAAAAATCTGCAGAAGGAATAAAAAGCATTCCTTGGCCTCTTTATATTCCCCTGTTTAGATTTTCAGATGTTCATTTGAACTCCTCTCTTGCTTAAACGTGTCAGCTCCCAACTTGACTGCTAATACAACCTTAGAGCTATTCTTTACCCACCCCTCCTCAAAAAAAAGTCTTTAAAAATACATTCAGTTGAAGGAAATAAATCCTTTGGAACACACTGCCATCTATTCTTCCAATGCCTCCTACCCTCAGCTGACCTGAAATGCTTTTTCTGGATGTTCTAGTACTATTTGTAAATAGATGCCAGAAGCAGACACAACTTTTCTGTGATTTACCAGGAGTTATCAATCCATTGAGTCACTTGAGAATTTCCTTTATAGCTATCTTCTTGGGTTTGCCTTTTGCCTGGAGTTTTGTTTTGTTTTGCTTTTAAGAAGCAGAGCAGGAAATGGAGGGGGAAAAAAGATCCACACAGTCCTTTGCCTCCTCCCCATCTTTTCCCTCTCCCCCCTCATCCACCCCTCAATGAATGTGAGAACTTCCTGCAGTGAGAACACCATGAATAGGACCTGGCATCTAGACAGGAAAGATAGTACAGGACTATGAATGCTCTGAATAAAGCTTCTATGCAGCCACTAAATTAAAGGAATTCAGGAGCTACACAAAGGGGCTGACTATTTAATGGATTCAGTCTTTTATTTTTCAGTATAATTAGGCAGCATACAAATGAAAGCCTTTCCCAAGGACTGCACTAACCAGGCCAGATGATTCTCCCTTACCGGTTCCCCATTTCTCCCCTTGAGTTGATGTTCTTACTCTTACACAAACATTTCACGAGGAAGTTGGCTGGATATAATAATTTAATCCACCCTTAACAAGTACAAATTCTTTCCTACCTAGAGGTCAAATTCTAGGGTACCTTCAAATTTTATTCCATCATAGATTCCCAGGGAGAAGGGGAATCTGTCCTTTTCTTCCAAACTCCAAGAGGCTTGGAATTTGACAATATGAGGCTGTAAAACTCGAATTCTTAAAAAGAAATTCACCTTATGTATTTATATATTCAAAGTACTCCTAAGCCTATGGGTAAATCTAAACATGTGCTGACATTAAATATAAGTAGTAGTATCTAATTTCAGGGGCAAAAAGTAAAAACAAAAACATTAGTCAAAAATTTCACCTACGACAGGAGAAGGGTGGTCAGAATTAGTCTTAAGTCTTTTTTTTTTTAACCGTTTGTTCTTAAGGAGAGGATGCTGAAGAAATGTTAACTATAGACTTTAAGTCACATATTCAAGTTAAGTATTTTAAGGTAAACACTAAAATAATAAAGCAGATTATAAAATTTCCAGATTTTAAAAAAAAAAAAAGTGAAATGAGAGCTAAAGAAAACTCTATCAAGAAAAGAGAAAGTTGGGGGAGGGTACAGCTCAGTGGTAGTGTGGCACTTAGCATGCATAAGGTCCTGGGTTCAATCCCAGTATCTCCATTAAAATAAGTAAATGCTGCTGTCCAGTTTTCCCAACACCATTTGCTGAAGAGACTGTCTTTATTCCAATGTATATTCTTGCCTCCTTTGTCGAAGATGAGTTGACCAAAAGTTTGTGGGTTCATTTCTGGGCTCTCTATTCTGTTCCACTGGTCTATATGTCTGTTTTAGAAATAGATAAATAAACCCAAGTACCCCCACCCCCGCAAAACAAAAACAGTAAAATGAAAAGAAAAGAGAAAATCAAAACCTAAAAAGATGGGGGGAGCACAAAACTGAAAGTAAATGAATAGATCAAGATGTAGGTAAGCAGACTGAATTTTTAGACCGGTCACACTGTAAGCCTGCTACACGCTGTTCAGAAGGGCAACACCACAGAGTCACGGTGCTCAGAAGCCACAGCAGCAACAGGAAGGCACGCTGCTAAATGTAGCAGAGATTTCAACAAGGCTGAAAGCAGACGTCAAACGCTTTTCAGGAAAACGTACCTTCCCTAACCTGGCTCCAGAAGAACTAGAAAACCTGAAGATAGCTAGAGTCAGTAGATACATCGAAATACCAGTAAAGAGGCTACCAGGCCCAGAAAGTTTAAGCAAGTTCTACCTTACAGTAGAGGAACAAACAGGTAACCCCGATCTTACACAAACTGCTCCCTCGGGAACACTCCCCAGTTCACCTCCTGAGGCAGTTTAAATTTGAAATCGAAAAAGGGAAGAATAGTTCAAGAAAGAATGTTTATGCCAATTCCACCTGTATAACATAAATAAAACAGTACTAAATAAAATATTAGCTCGTTGAATTCAGCAAAGTAATTTTTTTTAATTTTAAAAATGCATGAATAACTTAACATCAGAAAAATCTAAACATATAATTTATCACATTCCACAGATTAAAGAGAGGAAAAAAACACCACCGTTTCATCTCTAGGTATGGAAAAGTAATCAATAAAATCAATATTCCTTTCATAATTTTAAAAACAAACTTCTTACGCCATTCTTAACAACTTAGAAAGTTTATCAACTGGAGACTTTAAATGGCAAAATGAATTCCCTTTAAAGTAAGGGAAAAATTCAAAAAAGTCTCCTATCACCACTCACTGTATTTTTCTAAGTCCTCACCAGTGTGACAAGATAAAGAAATTTTAAGACCCAAAATAAAACCACCACAATTTGCAAGGGATATGGGGTGACTACACAAAATAATTCATAAGAATACACAAACTCCTAAAACTAACAAAATCTCAGCAAGGTTGCTAGATGAAGATCAAAATGCAAAAATAAACTGCACTGCAATGTATCACCAAACAATTTTTTAAAATCTGAATGTATCGCTTATAATAATTTTTAAAATAGTAATAAATAATAATTTTTAAAAACCTACAATATATAGGAATGGCTCTCACAAAGCATGTACCAGATTCCTGACACTGAGGTGCACACAGGTTTGCTTCTTTAAAAAAAAATCACATGTAAAGTAAATAAAGCAAAATGCTAGATCCAACAAGGCTGAGCGATGGGTACACAGGTGTTCTTTATACTGCTCTCAACTTCAGGTTTGAAATCGCTCACAAGAAATTTTTTTAAAGAAAAAAAAAATACTGCAAAGATAAAATTACTTGGGCAAAATCAAACTAAATTAATTGTTATTTAAGCACATCATCCAAATAGTGTTCACCTTATAATTTTCAAAGGCTTTTACAGGCTATATGTAGAAATGGAAGAAAATCAAATTGCAGAAATAAAATGTAACTAACAAGAGCAGGAAAGTGCTAAAATCTGAGGAAACCTCACTATAAAAATTTTAGTTTTTCTTCCAACTACCCACACCTCCAATTATTAATACAATAAAGCAGTGCATTAGGCAAGATTATAGTCTTCCCCCAGAGGGGCTGAAAATAAACCCAGTGGTCAGTTATCTAGATTTAACACCTCTGGCACAGTCTGTCTCTGGGGCTCAATTCATTTGAAATTAGTATAGTATTTCAGTTTCAAATCTTTCATTTAAACCATAGTTTTCCTCCAAACTGTAAAGACTCTTTTCATAGTTTTCCTTTTATCTTTATGTAAAACAGAAATATTGGCTAGCACTTATCACCAGTAACCAATTAAAAAAAAACAAACAGGAATTAAATGGGCAACAGTAACATCAAGAATTTTTCTTTTAATCAGGAATGTCCCCAAGAGTTGGTCCAGTGATTATCATTTCAGTACTGAAAGGGCTTTGAAAACTGTAAAGCATTTTGTACATACAGGGTGTTGACATTACTATTGTTGTTGTTGTTGTTACTAAAATCACCAACATAAAAAAACCCTCTAATTTCTTTCAGCATTACACTTCCCTATAATACTCCACCTCGCTATGTGAGGATACTACACACTTTCAATAGGAGTTTATCATTTCTCACCACCCACAAACGCCACTGAAAGACTCTTTAAAACCGAAACTCCTTACTTTTAATAGTATCACTTGTTCTTTTCAGTTCACAATTAAAGATGTGCAAAATGAGCTAGATTTCTTAAAGAAATGTCAGTTTATTGAAGGCTTAGGTTCATCCAAACTACATTTTCATACATTATCACCAGGTACTAAGAATTCAGACTGTGCTAGAGCATGCTACTGGTAACATGTTATTTATTTTTCTTGTTCTGCTACTCTTGATAAATTAAATATCTTCCTGGAGTCAAAGTATACAGAACCTGACACACCCACACTCTTTATAAAAGGTGTGTCAGTAAGCAAAAAAATGTTCAGGCAGCTTTACGACATACCAAAACAGAGACAAAAAAAACCTCAATTATAATTTTTAAAGTATTTATTAGTATAACATAAGATTATTAAACCCTAAAAACAGTATTCTTAATTATTATTTTCAGTAATACTCATATGCCAGGTTTAAAAACCTTACCAAATCATGCCAGATACTCCTATATCCTCAAGTCTGAGAGCTCTGTCCATGCTGAAGTCCTTTCCTCTCTCACACTTGCTACAAGCCTTTGTTAACATAAGACACAAACCAAATGAGAAATTACGCTCCAAATTCTTAGGGCAAAACACGAAAGCCCAGCTAGCGTGTTCTCCAAACCACAAATTTTAAACTGAAATCTCTTATTAGGAAATCTATCCCTGACTTACATGTTATTAATGTATCAGATAAACATTTGAGAAGAAAAACCCAGAAGTTATTTCTAATACTGTATAGCGTAGTATAACACACCATGATTACACTCACTTTCTGACACTACATGCTAATGGAAGAAGTAGAGGTACGAACATCATTGAAATTCCAACTCGGATATGCATTACATGAGTTCTTTCTCCTCCCTTTGTTTCATCTTGTAGCTTATTTACTGGCTCCTTTCTGCCTTCACTCATTTAACAAGAATTTATTGAGTACTTACTATGTGCCAAGCATTCTGTTAGGTTCTAAAACTATAAACACCAACTCCCACAGGGCATGAGAATAAATTCATACAATGCACTGAATGTGTCTTATGACAGATACACGATATACAAAGTACCATGAGAACATCAGTTGGTACTCTGACCTTTATCTGAATAAACATCGATTGTTAGGTGATCAAATAGCCCCAACACCAGTTTGGAGTCACACATGTAGCAAAAATTACAAGTAAACTACCATGCATAGAATTTAAGCAAGACCATGCAGGTAAGAGTAATTCCTGTTGCTCTAAGTCAGGGTTCACAAACCCTACCAGCCTTTGGGGACCAGGCAGGAAACCTACACAAGTGGAGTGCTCCAGGGACCTTGGAGAGGACAGGCTTCCTCCGAGAGGAGCTGCCCCTACTGGTCAGCTACACCTGTGGGCATCGCCACAGAAGCCAGGGTGCCCAGATCTTCTGATTTAAAAAAAAAAAAAGAAGAAGAAAAATCTTGATTTTTATGGGAAACTTTACAGTGTTGAATTGATGACAATTAATTTGGAAATATTTCAAACTGTGTCTACCAAACACAACAGGTTTGTGGGCCATACACGGCACAGGGCACTGGTTTTTGACCTCTGTTCTGAGTCCTCCAAAAGATGATCCAACTTAACTCTCTTGATCAAGATCATAAAAGTTAAGCAAAACTCAAAAGAAAAAAAAAAGTATACACCCAAACTTTCAATGTACTCCTGTTAACATCACAAGGATGTTACAAAAATCCAGACTACGGGAAATCACAAAATAAATAACCTGGTTTTTTCAAGAAGTAAACTACTAGAGAAAGGGAGGGAGGGAGAGAAGGGAAACAGAAAATTAAAAGACATTTAAAAGACAAGGAAAGACAATCACAAGGTATGGACCATATCTGCATCATAATTCAAACTAAAAACTTAAGACAACTGGAAATCTGAACACTGACCTCATTGAAAAACAGCAATTAGTATTAATTTTTCAAAACAAAATGGTGTTTACGGTTGTTTTTAAAGAAGAGTACTTACGTTTTAGAGATACTTAAATTTAGAGAATTTATAGATGAAATGATATATCTAGGATTTGTTTCAAAGTAATCTAGGCAGAAGCAGAGGCTCGAGGTAAAGCAAGACTGGCCATGAGCAGGTGACTGTTGACGCTGGGCGATGAGCACACAGGAGGAGGAGTTCATGACACTCTTCCACCTACTTTCCAAAATGTTTTTACACTTTCCATGAAAACAACAGCAAAATCCTAAAATAAAGAATTGTTTTTACCTCTTTCCTGTGTACTATCACCTGATCTCATCAAAAGGAAAATGATTCAAAAGATGATGACCAAGAGAGGGGAAAGGGAGAACAGAGAATAACAGCTTCAATACTAACTATTAAAAAACTAATTAACCTGCCCTTAATTGAAAAATAATTGATTTTGTGCACAAATGACCTCAGGACCTCTCTCTTTTATGGACAAAAACTGTAAAAAAAGAAATCCTAAGCAGGTATTCTCTCACTGAACGTCTCCCTAACAGGACATAAAAATTGTAACACTATATCCCAATTTCATTAAAATGAAAGTCATTGCTACGGTGCCAAGAGAACACACTGAATTGGTGTTTTTTAAATTTTCTCAGTCAAACATGCTTGCTGTTCAGCACAGCTTAATTGCCGGGGGTGAGTTGGGGAAGTTGGAATATACAACAGGGAATGTTTATATACTCATTCAGTGAGAGACACTAATTTTTCTTTTCTAAGAAAGGGGAAAAAAGGGAGCTGGGGTGGGATCAAAAGAGGGTAAAATAAAATTTTCTGTAAAAAAAAATAATGTGAAGCCATTATTTAAAAAAAAAAAAAAAAAGGCTATGCCTTTGTTATCAGATCATTGCCCCATGTAATTTGGGAGTATCCAGGGTTTCCAGTGCAGCCAGTGTAGCCCTCGTTGGCCAGGGAAAGCTAGAGAGATGAAAACACACGCAGGGAGTGTATCAGAAGATAGAGAGGTGGCTATTCTTAGGTGTCCAGAATAGAAGACTTAGCAAATATAGAAAAGATGGGGTTACTTTCATCCTCCCTTTATCCTTCTTACTGGTAAGATGAAAGGAAGTTATAAAATGATACTCATGGCACCTGTCCTTGAAAAAGACAAATCTAAATGATGTTTGATAACTCAATGGAATGGTTTCCTATTATTCTTAAAATCAATTCCCAAACACTGTGACCTATAAGGCCCTTATAGCCAGATACAACCAAGAGTGCATACCTACCTATCTTGTATTTGATTTAAGGGGGTAGAGGAGGAGCTATGATGACCCGAACCTGGCAGAACTTGGCCCCAGACCCCCCCCCCCCAATCCAGCCCTGACTATTTCTCCAGCCTGGCCTCACGATACTCTCACCCTCACTCACTACATGATACTCACAAGGGTCCTTCCTCTAGGTTCTTAAACATGCTGGGCTCCCTATCTTAGAGCCTTCATGCACAGTGTCCCCCATTTTGGAATGCTCTTCCATGTATCCCAAGCCCCCAAACCACTATTCATCCCTCAGGTCTCAGCTTAAATGACAAGGATTCATTGCTATAAAATACACTGTAATTTTTCCTTAGTGGCACACAATGCAATTAAGAGATCATTTATATGGGTTTGACAACTCTCCTCCTTGCTGTGAAGTCACAAGGGCAGGGACTATTTCTGTCTTACCAATGACTGGCATGTAATAGGCACAAGGTTCAAGAGCTATTTGTAAGAAAAGAAGGAAGGAGAACTCTCCCTGCACCAGCTCACTCTGCCCTGTTCTATGATCACCTGTGTCCTTGTACAATCTGCCTAAAGCTTCTGAAAAGGCGGGCAATCTATCTGACTCATCTTTCCACCCAACCTTCAAAGCACCTTATGCCTCAGGAGTGAAGCATTCAATAACTGTTTGAATGGACTAAGTAGATGAGAAAAAAAGACAGTATCCCACATGAAAAGTTTCTGTCACAATGATCAGTGACTTTTGAACATAAACAAAATTTGGGGCCAACAACTGCCAGTCCAATAAATATGACACTAAGTAAATAACAACAACAACAACACAAAAAGCAACTCTACTGCCATTCCACCAGGCTCTCCAAAATCAAAAAACAAGTCTTTTTTTTCCAATCTGCAATATTGCTGCTGTCTGGCAATTCATCATGTTTGATACGAAGAATTAATAATTACGTTTCTTTCTCAAGAGTTTCTATCCTATTCTCCAAAACATCATTATTAAAAATTTACAGAAACCAACTATGCACCTGGAATATAACATAAGCAAAAGATCTAGATACTTCAGTAAATATTTGGGCAATTATATTCTTAAGAACAACCTAACCACTAGCTTTTCCTTTGTTTTAATAAGAACAATTTGAAATCTCAGCATCTAGCCCAGTACCGAGCGCAGAACAGAAACTGAACGCTTATTACAATTAACAAGAGGAAAAATAATAGGTTTAACATGGCATCTTAACAGTATTTATTATTTAATAATTGTCCCCTAGACAATCTGATTTTTATCTTTCTAAACCTATAATTGATCACACCTTCATGTTCACTTTATAAACAGATTCAAGCCAAAAGTCACTTTGACAATCTAGGAATGGAAAACACATTCTTCAGAACCAGCTCTTATATCTGCAAGTATCATCAGTAGGTCATGAGAAAAAAATAAAACTATCTCAGAAGTTTTATTACTCCATAAGTGATTTTTAAACAGAAAGGAAATAGGACAACAGAAAGTACGATTCCCAACTTTGTCAAAGGTACAAACTTTCTGAAGGTTTTTGACCATCATGTCTCCACACCTACACACCCCACACCCAAACACACACTTAAAGATTAGGACAGAACCAAAACTGTGCTATCAAAACAAACCTGCCCAACGCAAGCACAGTCAAACCTGTAAAACAGAGTTGGCAATCATCTCCTCCACCTCTAGTTTACTATCCACCCTCCCCTTCCCGTGTAGTAAGATGCGTTAGGATAATTAAGAAAGGATCACCCTATAGGAAATTCAGCATAGACTGAAATCACAGTCACAGATTCCCAAAGGGGGTATAAACTACAGTTAGCTGATTGATTCACTCAAGAAAAAACATTTCAGTAAATCTTGCGACTTGGTTTCTCCTTATCTCCTCGCTAAGAAAACTGAGGCCCAACTTCTTGAATATTACTTAAATGAATCTTTATATTCACAAGTTCTTCCTAACAGTCTCAAAGAAACAGGTGGACCTCTTCCCGCCCATGGTTAACTCCATTGGGTGTTTATGATTCTGCCTGTCTTATTTCTTCCAGAACTTTCCCTTGTTTATGTTGCCCTCTCCATTCATCCATTATCCGTAGCTTCCCCCCTCTCTCTTTCCCTTCAGGATACAAGAAACAATGTTCAAGTTTCTTCCTTCAGGACCACTTCCCTTCTTTCTACTGAAGTACAACTTACATCTAGCAGGGTACACAAACCATAAGGGTACAGTCAGTAAATTTTTTTATATGCACATACCCAGGAAAATAAAACCCAGAAAGATACAAAGAACATTATCAACAGCAGATGGCTCAAGCCCTTATCCCTCAATATCCCCCTGAAAGGTACAACTATCATGACCTTTCATCAAAAATTAGTTTTGCCTATTAATTGACCTTCTTCTGTCCTACAGTGTGTCTTTTATATCTGAATTCTTTCACTCAACATAATCCACTACCAGCACTTTTATATATAGGCATTCCTCAGAGTTGCCTCCTCAGCCCTCTCCTCACCCCACCTATATGATCTAGCAATTTCATTCAATCCAAACGCTTTAACACCTACCTAAGCACAGGTAACCCCTGAGCTCTCAGACTACCTGGATGTCTTTAGGCACCTTAAATAGAACATATCCAGAATCTAATTCACTCTCTCTCCCCCTCACCTTGCTCCTACATTCTCCCTGTTGGTTGATGGGATTAGTCAGCCAAACTGGAAACCTTCAAGTGGTCCTGAGACACAGAATCCTGTTGGTCCTGTTCACACTACATCCCTGACGTGGAAGACAGTGGCACACTTCCCAACGTGGAAGATATACTCAAATTACTTCACAAATGAATGATAAATCCTGAACTATTCCTTCTCCTCCAACATACAATCATTTGATCAGGTCCAAGAATTCTACATTCTAAACAGTTCCCACGTCTACAGTTCTTCATCTGCACTGACCTAGTCTAGCTCTTCCTCATCTAGCTCCTAGGTGGCCCCTCAGTCCCCTTGGCAGGCATGTCCATCCCATCTACTCCTACTCCTGGTCTACTCTTTCTAAAATTCAAAACGATCTCCCACCTACCTCACCTGCAGCAGAATTGATTAATTCTGTACTGGGTACAACCTCCACATTGAACAAACCTCAAAAGGAGCATACTCTATACTGCAGTGATTTCTTTGTCTCCTACTAGGCTGAACTCCCTGAGGCAAGGCCATTCTGTCTTTTTGTATCTCCAGCTCCTAAGAGAGTGCTCCGTTACTAAATGCCCCACCAAGGCAGTCTCCAAGTCTCCAGTCCCTCTCCAATCCACCCTCCAGCTGGCTGTCAGTTAATAGAATAGGGCTGGCTGTCAGCCCTATAATAGAAATCTAATCATGAAACTCCCCACTTTAAAATGCTCAGTAGCTCCCGCTGCTTATCAAATCAAGTCCTTAGCATGTGAGGCCTTTCATCAACTGGCCCCAACTATCCTTTTTAGTCTCATCTCCTACCTCTTCAAATCTCATCACCTAACACCTTGCCGCTCCAGCTACTCCCCATTCCCTGCACACACCGTGCCCTTTTATCACGCTTTAGTTCCTGACATGCCCTTTTCATGCAATGCTAGTCCCCCATTCACACAGGGAGTCCTTCTCAGGAAGCCTTTCAGAGCATTCCACCTCCAGGGAGAGCTGATTTGTCAGGCTTTTGGGTTCCCTTGGCATTTTGTAAATCCCTTAAGGCATTTCCAGTTTTACTGTAATTGTTTATGCAAATCCCCCCTCCACACATACACACACACATACACACACACACACCAGATAGGAAAGCCTGGAGATTCAAAAGGCATTCATCCTGAGAGCTGCAAAAATTTAATATAAATATTCATTTTAGACCTCATCACTTCTGTCCATGGCCATAATCCCATTCTGAATGTGAAAAAAAGGGGGGGGGGGGCTCAAGTAAATAAAGGTTTATATCACCTTCCTGACAGTTACTGCATATATCATAATAGGACCCACTGAGATCTGGAAGCTGGGTGGTGAGCCAGGTCCATTAGCCAGCTAAACAAATAATTATTGTCAGCCTAACATGCATTACCATTTCAAACTCATCCTCAGCAAAATCTACCCTCAACTGCAAAATATTCATAAATATCAAGGGCAGGAGACAGGCCTTCATTCATTCCTATCACCAGCTCCTAAGCAGAGCATCTGGTCCTCAAGCTTGACTGAGTTAATTAACAATACCCTCCACACAACCTCTTGCTTCCTACTTTCTGACCCACAATTCTTCCATTACTCCAAGTGCAAACTTGTCATCTTCGAGCTTCTATAATAACTACTATGTCCTAGGATAACGTCTACATCTGTCTCCTTTTCTCTCTCCACTGCTCTGGTTAAAGCTCTCAGTATCTTACTGAACCAGGCAAGCTCCTAATGGTTTCCCTCCTCCAGTTCTAATCTATCCCACTCCTGATTCATCCAACACTAGCAATTCTTAAACTGTATTATGCAAAGCAATTGCCTAGGAATCTTGTCAAAATGACAATTATTCAGTAAGTCTGAGGTTGGGCCTGAAATTCTGCATTTTTTTTTAATTGAAGCATATAGTTGATTTACAATGTTGTGTTAATTTCTGGTGTACAGCATAGTGGTTCATTTATACATACAACATACACACACACACACATATTCCTTTTCATATTCTTTTTCATTATAACCCATTACAAGGTATTAAATAGAGTTCCTGTGCTATACAGTAGGACCTTGTATCTATTTTATATATAGTAGTTAGGATCTACAAAATCCCAAACTCCCAATTTATCCCTCCCTGCCCCTTTTTTCCCCTGGTAACCACAAGTTTGTTTTCCATGTCTGTGTGTCTATCTCTGGTCTGTAAATAAGTTCATTTGTGTCCTTTTTTTTTTTTTTTTTCCAAGATTCCACATACAAGTACTATCATATGGTATTCTCCTTTCTCTTTCTGGCTTACTTCACTTAGAATGATGATCTCCAGGTCCATCCATGTTGCTGAAAATGGCATTATTTTATCCCTTTTAATGGCTGAGTGGTATTCCATTGTATCTACACCACAACTCCTTCATCCAGTCATCTGCTGATGGACCTTTACGTTGCTTCCACGTCTTGGCTACTGTAAGTAGTGCTGCTGTGAACATTTGGATGCATGTGTATTTTCGAATGAGAATTTCCTCTGGATATATGCCTAGGAGTGGGATTGATGGATCACAGGGTAAGTCTATTTTCAGTTTTTTAAGGAATCTCCATACTGTTTTCCATGATGGCTGAACAAAACTACCTTCCTACCAACGGTGGAGGAGGGTTCCCTTTTCTTCACACCCTCTCCATCATAGATTCTGCATTCCTAACACATTCTCAGGAGATGCTGATCCACAGACCACATTTCAAGGAGCATGATCTCCACTCAGTGCTGTTCTAGAATAAAGTACCTAGCAAGCAGTCAACAAGCAGAAGCCAGATGGCCATCAGCCAGAAGAGGATAAGCACAGATGTCTATGCTAGGTAAGAAACTGGACTAAATGTCCCCTGGTCCCTTCCAGTGCTCACATTCTGTGCTCTCTGTAGGATATCCATGATGTTGTCACCCATTTTTCACCTGTGAAGCTTGGCAAAGCTATACCCTGGCAGGTATTACTTCAACGATTGCATTCACCTGGTTCTGAATTAGTAACTATCTACAGACAACTCTGGTTTAGTCTACTCTAATATTACAATTGTTTGTAAAAGCTAAATAAGATACTGTGCAAGGGGGTATATATACTTGTGCTTATGACAGTACCTTAAAGATAAATGAACACCACTACTTCTCTTTATGTATCAGTATTATCTGGAGGTTAACACCACTTGGGTTAATCTATCAGCTTCTTAGAACCAAGAGGCTGTCACCATTTTGTTGTTTGGTTGGGGGGGTGGAATGGGGGACCTTATGCACATCTACAGAAGCAAGAAGCAATGACAACTCCCAACTCTATCAGCAGCTGCGAGCCAATCTGAGATACAAAACACTCATTCCACCCCCCCAACCAAGACAATCCCTACTCTCAGAAATGGACTTCTGTGTGGCATCGTCACAGTGACACTATCTTTTTTAGCAGTTCCAAGATACTTGTTTATAGAACTTTTCTCATTGTGTATTTATCAATGCGACAATACTATTCAGATTTTGGTTAAAAACACCAAGCCCCTCTTATGAATTAGTTGTAAGGGATTTTTAGCATCCACGTCATAATCACGAGGGCCGGTAATTAGTCTCCTTATGATGCTAACATTTCTGTTAATATTCCCCCATGAAAATCAGCTTGTCGGGTATTGATTTTGCTCTAATGAGTTAAGTGAGGTCTCTGTAAAAATTTGTCACAGAGGGCAAAAAGGTACAAATGACAGTGAAAAATACACACTGGCAGGTAATTAACCTGAATGTTAATGAGTTTGAGTTAGAAGTATTTTCAGTTGAATTATAAGCACGACTTATTTTAGTCAGACAGGATCTGCATAATTTTTTTAACCAGGATGTTTATCATAATTTTAAAACTAACATAAAAAGCAAAATAAAGATCTTTTCCAGCATTGTCATTCACATTACTGCATGAGACAATATTTCACAGAGATGTTTGCCTTCCTCTTAAAAGAAACTCCTAACAGGCCATTAGTAAAGACTTAACTTGCCATGAGTGTAGTACGGATTTACAGCCACGGATAAAAGAGTTACTTCTGCTCATGTGAACACTTAAGAGTTGTGTATCCTCCTAGTCCACACAAGAGGGTAAAAAAAAAAAAAAAAAAAAAAAAAAACTCCTTCACCAATGAAGATCCAGACAGTACACGGGCAAAGTCAAAATTAATACCCCCAGGGTATGACCAATTCATCGTCTTCCAAATTTTACATGAATGTGGGCTACATGACATTAAACTAAAAGAAAGTACCTGACTCTGAAAGATAAACACAGCATTTCCCATAAATCTCATAAACCCAAGGAAAGCAAAACTTTCACAGGCCTTGCAGAAAAGAATAAGAAAAGGTCTTTCAAGTACATTGGAGGCCCACTGCCAGGCTTCGGGGCAGCCTTGAGCATGTGCACATTTGCATTTTCTTTTCAAAAAAGCAAAATTAATATTTCCTTAACCCAGAACTTAGATCCTCACAAACTATGATACCAAATGAAGCCCAAATGATTCAAGTGGATGAGAAGGGCTAGATAGAAAGGGTTGGTAAGTCTTAAAGGATTAGACTGGAATTACTAACCCTACACTAGCCTGACTGGACTCTGAACTACTAGTAATTTACGGCTGCCCTTCAAACAATTCAGCATCCCGGAGATATGGCAAGAGGCTACGGCCTCTAGTCCTTCAGGGTGGCTCAGGGGCCTTCTGGGGAGTCACATGGTGAAGTCAGGAGTCTCTCCTCTATGGTTGCTACAGGCGTCTGTGAACCCCACGCCTCTATCAGAACACTTTCCACCACTGTATTCTAAGTGCTGGCTTGCTTGTTTCCACAAACATGCCCTCAGATCTGCAAGTATTTCAAGGGATCCTCGACAATTCAAATCAGTCATCTTTGAATCAAAAGCACCTTTGACATACTAGGTATTCATAGTAATTACTGGATAGAATGAATGGATGAAAGAGTGAAAGTGTATAGTTTGCCAGTGTCACCGAGCAACAGCATATCCCATCTTCCTTAATGAGCCCTAATTACCTCTAATTAACATTTGTGGCAATTTACTAGTACTAAAAATAACACACCACACTACATTTGTATAACATCTCACAGTTTACAAAGCACTTCCACATATATCATCAAATCTGAACCTCACAAAGTTCTTTGAGACAGATTTTTTTTATCTCCTTTTTTCTCTAATGAGGCTTAAGGAGACTTGGGGGTTCATCACAGGTCTCTCATCAAGTAGAGAGGAAGCCCACAGTCAAATCTAGGTCCCAGTTCCTGCATCAGTGCACATTCCATCCGAAGACCAGGGCCTGGCTTATACTGAGTCCTGCTGTCCTGGGCACTTCGCCTCATTTCATTTGATCTTCTCAACAGCCCTGTGTGGCAGGTAGGTATCACCTCTTCCTACAGAGAAGGAAAGAGGGAAGTGGAGCTCTGAAGTCAGGGGCACAGCCAGAAAGCAAGTCCAAGCCTCAATTACTTCAAAGTCCATGCTTCCCAAATGCTGATATGCCCAAACCGGCCCCAGAAGGTTGTTAAGGACAAGTTTTCCACATTCAGCAAATCAAGCTATTACACATGAGTTAACTAGTTAACTCTGGCTTCAAATGCCTGGACTTGCATTCTGCCTGTGCCTTGCTCACTGGACAAACCCACACAAGGTACTAAACTGCTCTGTAACTCAGTTTCTCCATCTGCTGCAGGGGCAACATTATCTACCTCATAGGGTTGTTATGAGAATTAAATGAGCTAATACTTACAAAACACTTAAAACAGTGCCTAGCACATAGTAAGGATGATATAAATGCCAATCAGTTAAGGAAAAAAAGATAAACTAAGGAAAAGTGACAGCTTAAATCACTAAAGAAATACTCAATTATCCAATAAAAAGTATGGGGACAATTTGTTCTTTCCTACTTCCTATCTTTCTTAAACAAATGATAGATTATAATTTTGTAGCCTACAAGTAAAACTATGAGACAATACAGGAAAATATGGGGTATTTCTTTTTAACCTTGGGGTGGGGAGATCTTCTGAAGCCTGACACAGAAACCTGAATACCTAGAGGAAAGGACTGACACAGAAAGAAGTGTGAACAGATAAAGAAAAAAGTGACTTAGAAAAACAAAGCTAGGTTCCCTAAACATACCCCCCAAAACAAATCTATAAGCCAGTAGGAAAAAGACAAATATCATACAAAAAAAAAAAAAAATGGGCTAGAGATACAAACAGGCCAGTCACAAGAGAAATGTTACCAATTAAAATGTGAAAAAAAATGCTCTACATAATTAAGAACTGCAATTTTCTTTTAAATCAAGATCTTTCCCCCCAAGATTATTTGCCCCACCCATCCCCTTCAATTCATAAATACAACTACCACCTCAACACTCGATGGAGAACACGTGTGTGCGTGTATCATGTAAGCATGCGTGGGATGTACGTAAGAAGGAGAAAGAATGCCCCTCTGCCAATGAAAGTAGTGTTTACTTCCTCCCACAGGGAGAGATTCAATTTAGTACACAGACCTGCTCCTCTACTACCTCCAGCCATACCACCTCTCAGAGACCGCCAAGAGAAATTTCTTCTCTGCTTCAGCATCTCAAGTACATATTCCATATGCCAGATGCAATTTATTTTTACTCCTCTGTACTTCTGCACTTTAAAAAGTTCCCTTCCTCATAGTAAAAATGAACAGTCATCTTTGAGGAATTAATTGACTCCATAGATTAGTTTCCACATAAAACTTTTGCTTAAGTTAAATGATTATATTAAAATGGAACCTAATATAAAAGGGAATCTCTCTCACCCCTACAAATATTCGCAAGCTGTTTTACTTCTAACAGGAGCAAGATATTTCTGTTTCTCTTTGAGAGAAAGAGATATACAGAGCAGTACCAGATTTCATGATAAAGACTTCCAAAACTAGCAAACAGCAAAAGCCCAAAGATTACTAAGTTGTTTCAGTTTTTTACATCACATAAAAATAGGACTGTGTATGTGTACCCAGATAGGGCAACTGCATTTAATTGTGAGACGATACCATTTTTCTTAAAAAAAAAAAAAAAACTGATAAAAGAATATAATGAATACTGAATCTATTTAATGAACACATGTCTGAATGGGAATTTTTTTTCAAAATCTGTTCTTAAATTTTTCTCCCAAATATTTTTTAAAAATTCAATTATTTCTTATTCCAACATTTCCATTCTTCTAACAATTTCAACTTTAAAGTACTGAAGAAATCACCACTGATTTTCTGATTTTCTAGCACTGTAACTCTTTTCAGCCAATTGTCTGTCTAATTTAAAGTTCTGTCATAAATCTCCCAAAAGGTAACATCACTAATGAAATCTAATTTCCCATTATGCAATTAAAATATCCAATTGTTCCATTAGAAGCCACCTCTCATAATCTGTCAAAGTGATATATATATAATCTCTCAAAAGCAGTGATGAGAAAGAAAATAAACTAGAAACACCTTGAATAGAGAAAGCATCAAATGTGTGAAGCACACTCAATTTTTTAAACTTTCATTTTGAATACTAAATAAAGGAGGTTCCAAAGATAAAAATCCTGGGTGCCATTCCTTAATTCTAAGACTGACTTGATAAGACCTTGGACCAGACACTTAACCCCTATAGGGCTTGCTTTCCTCATCTATAAAAATACAGATGTTGGGATCTCTACAGGACCCTAAATTCTACAGCCTAATCAAAATAACACAAAAATTTCATTTTCTTTAAGTTCTTTTGCTCTTACTGACTCTAGGCACAAGTAGACAGGCACACAGCTCACCATGAATTAAAGCTAATGAACCAGTAAGATTTGGACCTCTCAAATACAGTTACTGCTACAATAAACTTTATGAACTGGATTATGAAAGTATCTTGCTTTATAAGTCAACTTAAGAAAAGAAATTTACTTTAACTTTTAAAAGGATGTATTTCTTTAAATTCATCTCTAGTGTACTGAATTCTACTTTGAAGAGTAGGGCTGGTAAGGAGAGGGTGAATCAAACATCATCTAGTCTGTCAATTAGTCCTAATCTACTCCAGAAAAGTATTCAGCTTCCACTGGCAACCCCAGGCTGACTTGTGTATGTTAGGTCCAAGCCGGCTCCTTTCTCCATGACAAAAGGCAGGGGATTTGGCTGTTGTTAAACCCATGGACAAGTCTTACAGAACTTAAAACAACTACAACATCTAGTCCTTCTAATTTGAAGAACAGGCCCTTTAATGGAGCCCCAGAATGTTAAGAGTTGAAAGGGATCTTAGACTTATTCTACTCGAAGCTCATCATTTTACTGATGAGGATACCAAAGTCCAAGATAGGTTGAAATGAATGTCCAAAGTCATACCAAGTTTCCCAACTCTCAGACTAGTTTCTTTAAATGACTGACCATTTTCTCTCAATCAGAGTGTAAGATTAAAATGGTGCAAATTCTTTCCCAAAGTTGTTTTTGAAAAGAAGAAAGTTACTTTCAACTGGCCCCGGGACACATCAGCCAAACTCAAGAACTATAAGATGTAGCAGCCATTCAAGCGCTAGCGTATAGCCAAAAAGCTCTCAAAATATGGATAGGAACAAAGAATTCCTCAGGAATGTGTATCTTGTAAGTGACAATAAAGGTCAAAACTGATTCTGTGCATAAAATTTTGCTCTTTGGACCATGTGTCAGGAGCGAACTGATTGTTAAAATCCAGATAATTATTAAATGGGCAATGAAAACAAGTACAGTTCACACTCACTTTCACTGTATTAAAAAACATACCTCATATTTGAAAAGAGAGCCCAAACATTCTAACATATTATTAACGGGTGCAGATACATGAAAAGATTCACTCTCCAGCTGCTCTTCATCAGACAGGAGTCAGTAGAAATTGACAACAAATACAAAACTCTTCCTGCTTGAAAAGAACGCAGGGAGAAAACTAAAAACAAAATCAGCCAATTATCTCAAATTTCAAATCTCTATTTAAATTTTTTCATTCATTACTGAAATGGTCCAAAACCAAATTATTTCAAATTCTATTCCGTCTTCAACTGAATGCTGTCACATAGCTGGAAATGAGACTAATTTACTTCTAGAAAGCTTCATTTGAGAAAATATATGTCAAAAATTCTGGATCTTTTTGGGTTTTGCTACAGTATTGATACTAACAAACTCATAAAATACGTACAACCTACAAATAAGAGTGTTTTACCCCATTTCCAATAGGACTTCTAGGTTCCCAACTCAAAGGCCACTGGAATTGTACCTTAATAAGACGCTATCAGTAAATATATTTTACAATGTATTAAAGCAATCTCAAGTGTAAAAATACAACAAGGAATTATTTCAGTATGAATATGGCATTATGGCATGGTTCTGCTTTGTTTCATTTAACATAGAAAAAGGTATATCAGGCAAATATATTATTTATATAACAAAACCATTCCACCTCTAAATCAACATGTAGTAACACTTCAGTAATCCAGTAACTTATTTTTCTTGATTCTTAAGTACAATTATTACACCATTTGAAACAGCTAGTTTCATAGTTAACCAAATATCCTAATGTTCTTTAATTGAAGTATCGTTAAAATCTTTTTTCCCTCAGATTTTTGAGTTTCAATTTATTAAAAATTTCCAAAGCCCAGAGTTGACGTTTCATAACAAATCTAAACACAGTCACATAGATTTATGTTATAAATAACTAACGTATCTAAGGAATCTATATGGTCAATTTTGTTTTGTTTTGTTTTAATTACACAACCTTTAGAAAACCAAAGGTAAGTACAAAAAAGAGTTTGCCCCAGAAGCAGAGGGACAAGAGGCCAGATTCAAAACCCTTCATTACCAGCGCTGTACCAGATGCCTGGGATTAAAGGGGTGGAGTGGGTTTTAGAAGGTGGGACTTTTTTACAAAAGGGCTTCATTATCCCCAGACAATTTTGGACATTTTGATAACATCTCTTTCTATTTTTCAAAATATCAGGCGTCTTTAAAGGAAAAGCTTTTCTATTGAGTGGCTTCAGGATCTCTCGACTTTCCCAGTAGAACAATTAAACCCTTCTCTGTCCAGATAGACTGAACCGTGTTCAACCCTGGCACATAACAAAATCATTAAATCTAAGATGCCTCATTTGACAGATGTCTCATTAAATTCATCTCAAAGTTGAGGTAAGAAATGCCTTTGAAAAGGGGGAAAAAACTCCTATTGACTCTAAGAAAACTTTGAGAGCCAACACTCTCAAAATCCACAGTTTCACTCACGTGAAATAGAAGATATTAATAGTGTGTGGCACATCTAAAATCTCCTGCCATGGGAGAAATGCCTCTGTGCATATGTGTGTTTAACACATCCCCTGGGGACCCAAAGAGGAAGGAAGGCTGGAGATTCAGGGCACAAACCACCAGCTGCTTAACAAAATTCCACAAATTCAGTTTAACAAATGTTAAAGCTAAAATGCCAACTATTATACTAGCTGGATCATATACAACATCAATGAATGTTATGTTACCAATAAATCAAATTCAACATTCTAAAAAGAAAGAGAATTAAAAAACAACAGAAACATCTTATACTTTAAAAAAAATAAGAATCTTTGGATAATCAATCTAACTTAAGCTGGTTGATTTAACAATCTTATAGCAACACAAAAATAAAACTTTCAACCAGAAACTTTACAAACTCATTTATTCATCCCTTCTCCCTACAATTATGCCAATGAACATTAAAAAAAAAAATACACCATTTTAGGAATAACTATGAAATTTGGGGAGAATAGCTTACTCTCTAGCTCTGTATGATATATGAATTATAAAAACTGAACAGCATAGTAACAGCAATAAAGCAGTATTAATCACTAAAGTACAAATAAATTTACTTTAAAGTGAAAAGTTTCCACAAACCTTTTATGGGGAATATTTCTGATACTTTACAAGTAAGGCTATGTTTTAAGGGAACTGAAATGCCATACCTTCACCCCCAAAAGTTGTCTACTTTTCAGACAAAGTGTTAATGCTCTAGACCCAGTGAAGAGTCAACAAATGAAGTCAATTTGAGTAAGAGAATAATGAGAAGAATCGTTACATCAACTTTGTTCCATATCAACTTAAATGGCTATTTGCAATGAGAATATTCAGCACGTTTCAGTACTCCTTCTGTATTGTCTACTTATTTGCCAGTCCTACTTCTTTATGTCTTTAAAGGAAGCATGATAAAAACAGAACCATCCACATTTCACAAAGAATTCCACTTTGGACTTGAGGATAATATCACCTCATTACCAACAAAAGCAGCATATTTTCTGAATGCTTTGAACCAAATGAAAAATTAAACTGTAAATGAAATTCAGCATCGATTCAAGGGAAGCGATATGAATTGTAAAACAGAACATCCATACTCTCTCTTTTCAGCTCTGCCAAGGACTGAAAAACCACAAGAATCAAAACTCTTAGGCACCAGTTTCTCCATCTGAAAAGAGGATTGACACCAACTCCTCCCTAATAATGTTTCTGAAAGGACAAATGAGATAATTTATGTGAAAGCCCTTTAAGATTTTTGAAGATAATAAACCCAACATGTTAATAGACTTTATCAAACCACAGTATGAAGGACAAGATAGCATGCACTTTATATGAAAAACAACAAATATACAATTTAAATATTAAAAAAAAAACAAAATTAAAGTTAAACCCTCTGTTCTTAAAAGGACTGCTTAAGCATACACTGGTGTCACATGTTCATACCAGGTTACTCAATACTGCTGTAATTATAGTAATAAGAGACTGCTCGTCAATATTACAGCTTAATGCTGAACCACCCCTTCTTGGTTTCCGTGTAGGAAACTATGTAAGGTTTGACCATTCCCAGAAGAGAAAAAGAGAAGAAACATGAGAGGGGAAGAAGTCCGTTCTCCTGAGCAATCCCAAGAAGTCACACACATAAATATCTCGTCTAGGGTTCACCAGGCACAGTGGGTGTGCACTCCATTCTGTCAACATCCTTTCCCACTGTTACCATGCAAACTGAAATAGCTAGACAACTAAATCTAAAAGGCGGTAGAAGAGAGTCAAAAATATTAAACAAAATAGTTTAATACTGCCCTTGATCAGCGATTCAGACCTTCCAGGGAGTCCAAAACCTCATTAACGTTTTGAAATCCATAACTTATGTCCAGCAACCTAAACTCTTAAATTTTTTTAACCTAAAATCACTCTCTTTCAGATAAAATTTAAGATGGCTTTTCTTAAAGGGAAATTAAATGTTACTATACCTAAAATTCTTAACACTTCAGACAAGTTACTTCAGATTAACTCTTTTCATATTTTAAATCAGCTAAGAGAATGGTTACTTGAGAGGTGCAGTAACAATTTTCAAACTAAGTTTTCATCAACAGCTCTGTAATTAGATAGTACCTTTTGTCCAATGCCTTCTACCTCATTAAAGACTTTCATTTTACTTTTCCTGAACAAATATTTAAATATTCAAAGCAACCACAAATGGCTTTCAAAGCCTTTTAAGAATAACTTGAGCTGGTCATAAATACTAAAATTTAATTGAAAGGTGACCCTTAGGAGAATGAAGTTCTCTGCTGGACAAGAACTTCTGAAAAAAAAAAAAGCAGCTGACAAACTAGATAAACTAGATAGACAGCAGGTAATGAGCTCAATTTAAATAGAGGTAAATACTCAAAAGCCTTCAGAGGCAACTTCTTAGTCTGTCCTTAACTCCAACTACACATATAAACAAAAACACAGGCAGCAATAAATTTATTTGTAAAATTATAAACACGAATGTGATACATAGCATCCTCTTAGAGGGTTTCATCTAAAACAAACGTTAATTCTCTTATTATTAAGGAAGAGAATTACTACCAAAATGTAATGCTTCCCTGTTGGGTGTCCTACATTCCACTGCAGCAGAAGGGTAATTTCCAGGAATCTCCTCCAGCTCGGTGCAAACCTCCGCTACATGTGAAGTCCTGACAATGTTCCCATGATAAGTTAAGACCACCTTATAACTAGGCCCTTTTGTTCATCAATAGCTAAACTTTCTTGCAAAAGTTCAAGTGGACTCACTGTATGTTTAATTTTGTTCTATGGCAAATGAATATCAACACAGAGATGTTTGGTATATCAATTTAGGCTTAAAATAAGCTCAACTTTGTATAAAATAAGCAATGAGACATGTTTATAACAATCAGGCATCTTCCTTCTAGGACACCTGCACACTGGCTTCACATTCAAGAATAGCAGGATGCTGTGTGGTGGCTTCTACATTTTATTAGCTATTTTTATGAGCATAAACACAGATGTATATATGCATTTATGACAATTACTGCTTTTCATAAAGAACAGAAAGATTAAAATGAGCACACCAGAAATGTAAGATTTAACCAGATAGATAATTTGTTACCTTTATATTGAGGTAAGTTAAAAAAAAAATCATCCACTTAAAACATTTTAGACACACTTGAAGAGACAATCAAGGTGAGTCAAATATTTAAATGTCATGACTAACATCTAAAACCCTCTGCATGGACATGTACCATGATCAACAATTCATTCATGAGGAAAAGAAAGAATGCAGAGCTCTTTCCACACAAAATATGTCCAATACTGCTTATTTAATATATCCCTCGCTTTATATATATATTCCCTTCAATGTAACTGGTTGGTTACAAGGATATTTATCATCCTCATGCTAACAAAATATTCTCGTTCCAAGTATGATTACCATTTAATGCATCTGCATTTTACAAATTACATGAGCTACAGGAAAAAAGGATATAGTTGTTACTCCTACATGAAAAGAGAAATCACCTATTTTCTAGGCCATAAACTTTTAAAGGCATGTCGTCAGACTGGGACGTTATCTTCAGATACTGCAAATGCTACTATATTATGATATGGTTTTCTTTATGAGGCAAAAATCCATCAGAAATTCACTCGTCTGAGAAACACCTCAATTAAACACAAAGGAACATCTCACCAGAGATGCATATTTCAGTTTTGCATATTTCAATGTGGGAATTAAGATTTCTTTATTTAAATTTACTAAACTCCTGCTAGGACACAAATTGGATCAAAAATATATTAAATTAGAAAAAAATGGCTACAGATTAATGAAATCACAAGTGTGATTATTTTTCCACCACTACCTACAACCTAGAATAGTAAATTTGGAAAGACTTATCTCTCCTAACTTAATTTTGTTATGCTAACTTTATTTTAAATAAAATTCTTTATCACTAAGAACATGATTCTTCAAACCAGAGGAGGAAGAATACGAAGCAACTTATTAAGCTCAAATATAACCAGGATCTAGAGCTCTCTAATTAAGTACCAGCCAACTCTTTAACCAAAAGAACAAACATTAGTCACTCCTGGTCAAGAATTCGATCTAATATATCACTTATATCTCAATAAAGCTGCAATAAATAGAAAAAAATTTAAAGACTTTTCATCTAGAAATAAAGAAATAATGAGGAGGATTTTAGATCCCATCTCAAGAGAGAGTAATCACTTAAAGTCGTATTGTGATCCCTATATTCCTAATGCAAGTCACACCGCAATGGTCAGTTCTGGCTACAAAGGCTAAAAGTAAGAAATGAGAGAAAGAAACAGCCAAAACCACTTCTGATGCAAGAAGCAAACTTACAGAGGAAACTGAAAAAGCGCTGAAGAAAAGTATCACTGAAAAGGATCGCATCTGTTAGGTTCTATTGAAGACTAAGGGGCAAAGGAGCTGACAGCAAGCTGGAGGGCACCGGCTGACCAGCTCCGGGGCTAGAATGGCAAGCTGCAGACAGTCAAGTGGAGGGAGAGAGTTTCTCATGGTCATCTCCCTCTGCAGGTATCATGTGCACGGGATAGTTCACCTGAAATCCCAAACTGCCTCAAACCCGACAAGCCCACGGGCAGAGGCCCCAAGGAAGCACCTTCATTGTTAGATGTACTACTGCCTCTCTCAGGAGGGTCTTCTCTCTGTACTTCGCGGTGGCTCTACCACCTCTCGACCTCAGAAGTCCTCAGGATTGCTCCCGGATTTTAACATTGCCCCATGCAGTATTATACAGGTTGTACGTGAAAGCTGTAAAGCAGTACAGACTCCCAAGGAACGGCACTGACTCTCGGCACCTGAAAGTGCTTACTTCCCAGACGTCAAAGAGCAGGTGGTTTCCTTACCTGCATAGAAGCGGATGAGACAGCCAATCTCCGAGTCCATGCCTTCCTCCTGCACCCTCCACAACTCCCCAAATCCCAGCTGGAAGAGGTAGTCATTTTGGATCTGCAATGGCTTCTCGTCCGCCTCCAGGCGCCGGGTGGTCTCTCCGTGGAGCTGCACATACAGGGTGGGCGTTGGAGGCGTCTTCTCCGTGGTCGCCCCGTTCCCCCCCGGGGTCGACGTTTTCTCCTCCCGAGGCCGATCGCGGGCTGCACCGCCCGGGCCGTCGACGCCTCTCGGGGCTTTCGGCTGCAGCGGTGGCGGGGAGGCCGTCGGAGAAGGCGGCCGGGCGCCCGCTCCGGCCCGGGGCTGCGTGGGGCGGCCGGGCAGGCGGGGCTGGCTCGGAGCCCCTGTCGAGGCCGGGGCTGAGTCGGCCTCGAGCTCCTCGGACGACGACGAGGAGCCGCCGCCGCTGCTGTAGGGGTCCAGCCGGTCGGACACGCTCTCAGCGCTGGGGCTCAGGCTGAAGCTCTCGGTGTCGGAGGCCGGGCCCGCGGCCGCGCCGTCCAGGGCACGCGGGGCTCCTGGTTGGCTGGGGCTGGAGTCCGAGGGCGCGGGGCTGGCACGGCGAGCCCACCTATCCGGGCCACCGGGCAGCGGCAGGTCAGCGGGAGGCGCGTGCGGCTCATCCCCGACGGTGGTCAGCCCGCTCCTCCCAGGCGGCGGCCCCAAGTCCCGCGGCTCGCCGGGCGCCCCCTTACCCAGCACCTTCACCACGCCGCCGCCTTTGTGGCCCACCTGGAGCAGGCGGGCGGCCACCTCGCCGGCCGTGGTGTCCAGCGTGCAGAGCACCGGGCGCAAGTAGGTCGATGCCAAGTGGCGGTCGAAGACGTGCACACAGCCCCGCTGGAGCTGGTGCCGCACCCAGTCTCGGTCCGACGGCTGCAGCTGCAGCATCTGCCGGTGCTTCAGGAGCAGCGTCTTCCTGTCCAGACTCCGGGTGCACAGGGACGCCGAGGCCGAGCAAGAGGCGGACAGGCCGGCGGCGCCGGGGGAGTGCGAGGCGGCAGCCGCGGACGACGACGACGACGACGACGACGAGGATGAGGACGACGAGGCGGCGGCGGCGGCGGCGGCGGCCGCGGACAGATTCCTCTTCAGCCGCCCTCTCCTTAGCAGCAGGGAGTTGGCGCCGCCGCCGGCCCCGGGCACCGGGGCAGCCCCGCTGGCGGTGGGCTGGGGCGCGCCACGCCGCCTCCTGCGACCCGTGCCTCCCGCCCGGCCCGGCAGCGGCCCCGGCGCTATCTCACCGGGGGCCTCTTCCCGCGCCCCGCCGTTCGGGGCCGCCGGGGTCAGCGCGGGCTCGGGACTCCGGCCGCCCCCGGCCGCAGCGGCCAGAGCCGCCGCCGCCGCCGCCGCCTCCGCTGCGGCCGCCGCGGGAGCAGAAGCTCGGTCCTCCCTGCTGGTCTCTGGGAGTCGCTGCGCCGTAGCCGCGGCGGCGGGCTCCATTGCAGTGGGGCTTCGCGCTTACCCCCCAGCTCCGGAGGCAGCGGGCGGAGATCGAGGCGGGGAGGCGAAGGTGGGAGACGGCGGCGGCGGCGCGGGGAGAAGGGAGAAGGCAATGGCGTTCGGCACGGCCGTTCCAGGGGATTATGTGGCAATTCGGAGCATTCCGTCGGTGTCTCGGTGTTCCATCCCGCGCGCCCGCCCGCCTCGCCGCCACCGCCCCCCCCTCCACACGCCCTCCCCGCCCGGGTCGCGGGCTCCCAAGAACAGGCCCCGCCCGCTCCCCAACCTCTACCCGGCGAGCCAGCCGCGAAGCAGAGCTCATTGAATATTAATCAAGCGCCCGAAGCGGGAAGGCAGGAGGCGGGCAGGGCGGGAGCTCCACGGGAGCCTTATGAATATGCATCACCCGCATGACGGCATTCCAGGGAGGAGAGGAGAGAGCAGGAGGACGGCGACGAGGCGGGGCTTCAGGGTAAACAAACGTGACGCGTGCGTACGAGGGCGGGGCGGGGGGCAGTTTCCCAGGAGGATCCTACGCGGGCCTCTGAGAGGGGGCGACAGAGAAATCGGGGGCGCGCGGTGCACTTTGGGAGTTGTGGTTCTAGTGCACGGACGGGCACGCCCTAGGGGAACGTGGTGAACTACAAGCCCCAGAGATCCTTAAGTTTTGCCCCTTTTGGCCGCCGGCGGCTGGCCTTGGACGGTGGGTATTGTGCCCTCTGCTGTCGAACTCGGTGCTCGGGAATGTTCTCGTTCATTAACTTGTACCTAACTGGCCCGTTCCCGCTCCCCAGAAGACTTTCGTTTTTCCTGGTATTTGAAAGAGAGGCCTTTGAAGCACTTTCCACGGCACAAAGGTCCCCAGGCCATGGTCTTCACCTCCATCACACGTTGTATGAGGTACAAATACATACCCACAGCACCACAGGATAATTGGCCGTCAGAGCCAAACTCGCTTTCCCCCCACTTTTCCAAGGCCAGGGAAGAGTGTCTGGAAACTCTAACTGGGACAATGTTGAACATGCTTGGTGGAAATCCTGCAAGCCCGAGTCGAGCCGGTCCTCTCCCATTCCTGCCTCCGAGAAGGAAAAAGGCAAAGAGCTGAGATCTCACTTTTCCTCACTGATAGAGTTTGAAGTCCCTTAATGACACAGAAGGCAATGGAAAGTAGAGGAAACGTTGGAATGGAGACAAGGTAGGGCAAGAGGTGGGCTGGTCCCATATATTCTCTCTTAATGTCTTCCCGTGTTTTTTGTTTCAACATTCAGAAAAAAATTATTTTCTACGGCTACAGTGTTTCGTTGTGGTCTGAAAAGTTGCACATTCTTGTCAGTTAAAGCAATACTGTGGGCTAGCCTAGAGTAGCTTACTGTTTAAAAGAATTTAGTAAACGTTTTTAATTGAATTACCATTCCCCCATATTGTTTTATAAACCTGGATTTTCACATGTGAGACTTTTTCAACTGCATCCTATCCAGGACCTGCCTTAACTTCAGTGAAGTTTCTAAACTTGAGGGTGAGTTGGGGGGTGCGAGGTTTGAGGAAAGAGAAAGGGAAGGAGAGAGAAACAGAGGAAAGGAGAAAGAAAGGGAGAAAGATAAACTGGAACTTGGAGCTGAAATAACAGAAATTAATCAGGGCAGGGAAAGTTGTAGTTAGATTATCTACACAGTTTCAATGAAGAGGAATGGAGGAAATTACAGGACAAAATACACATATATGTATTTCTCTTGATTCTTGAAATTCCTGAAAATGATTTTTCTATATTTTACTTTTGAAGTATTATATGTTGGCCTCATGAAACTAATTTTTATTCCTTTTGAATTCAATGAACAGCACAGAGTTACATTTTTTTAATTAGGGAGAAAGCAAATTCTCCCAAGAGAGATAAGATAGTCAAGTTAATTAATTTAACAAATTATTATAAACATATACCAGGCACTCTGTTGCAGCAGTTGAATAAATTAGACACTGTCCTTGCCTTCATAGAGCTTATAGATTAGAAAGAAAAACATTCAACAAGTGAGGAGGATGTAGAGGAGGGGAAAATATGAAGTTGCCATGCGAAGAAGCAAAAACAAAGCAAGGGGAACTGACCTAGTCTAGGAAGTCCAACAATAGAGACCTCATTTTGGATGGAATTTTCTGTAATGAATGAAACTGAGTACTTGCTGAAGGCTCAGTCTCTGAAAGACAGTAAAGAGGCAGAGAAAAAGGTAATGGTATTGAAGATGAATTTCAACTACATTAATCCACATTACCTTGAGTAGCACCTAACACAAACTATTCTAGAAATGAACAGTATTTTAGCCTTCCTTTAATAAGATTAAAAAACAAAGAACATGTTAAATTTCAGTACTAAAACATGGAATGTTGATTTCTTTATATTTGTTAGTTCCTTAGTTGATTTCCTATAAACCTCTCTAATTTTTTCTATATTAAGAAATATATACTAACTCCCACATGTCTGCTTTCTAGAGTTATATTTATTTAGCTCATGTAACAAATTCAAGGGAAGTTTGTTCTTATCGTAAATATTGTCACCATTGATCCAGTGTCCACTTCCATCCTCTCTAAGTAACTATAGCACCGTTCTCAAACTAGCTCTGGGTCCTGTAGTTTAGCTTTACACGGTCACCTCGATTGTGTCTTTTTATCCTCTATGGATCTTGTTTACTCTTTGAAGCTATTTATAACCAAAACACCTCCTTCAAGAGGGGAAAAAAAGAAAAAGCATTGCTCAGAGAATTTAGTACCCAGAGTGTTGGAGGGGAGAGGGACTGGAGGGTCATTATATTCACCTGCCAGACTTGGTATGAAGGATTAGTAAATTGGAAGGAAGAAGGGAATAATGAATAATGTCAAAGTGTCTCAATATGAAGAGAAAGGAAATACATGCCAGCCTCAAAAAACGGAGGGGTTTTTTTGAGTTGGGGGAGAACGCAGAATATAATTTCTACATAGAGAAATTATGTCATTTGTAGTATCTATAATCTAAAAGACATCATATCATATTCCTTTGTATCCAAAATAATAAAAATCAGAGTTGAGCGGAGAGTAGAAGCACAAGGGTCCACAGCGTGATCCAGCCTTTGTTCTACCTCCAAACCTTCTATAAAGTTACTAAACTTGGGGGTGAGAGGAAAGAGAAAGAAATGAGAGTTCTTAAAGAATAGCCAGTCCCCTGAACACCAGATCAACTGATACCTCATAGTTGATAAAATAGACGATGATAAGGGCAACGAACGTGGTACTTAGAGTTTGCTGATACCGTGGATCATCATCCAAACTATCCGAGCCATCTCACACCATATAGTTTCTCTGAGTAAGAAAAGGATTTCAGTTAAGGACAAATGTTTTCCAGACACCCATGAAATAGCACCTTCTTCCACTTAAGAGTAGAGTGGGGAATAGGCCAGTATCTTGAAACCATGTAACTCACGAATGCCCCTGAACCCTTTAAAGTGTTTCAAATGTAAAATCTAATACCACATTTCTGACTAGCCACACTTTTCAAAGAATCACATGTTCAAATGCTGAAAGATAATCCCCAAAAGAAAAAACAGATGTAAAAGTTGCGAACCCTGATGCCAACTTGTTAAAATATTTTCACAGCTAAGTATAGAAAAAGAGAACATAATTTTCAATTTACTGCCACAGTTTATTTTATGCTGTGTGATTTATAACCGACTTGCTGTGTTTTGTATCTAGGTTAATCCTGTTTGCATCCTTAGATCCAAGATAAAAGAAACCATCTTTGGAATTTTTTTCTAATATAAGCAGTTGGAATTTTAATGGAGGCATGAATTGATAGCAGGGATGGTTTCAGTCTGAATGTTAAGGGCTCAGCTGTGTCCAGAAATAAACTCAGAACGATGCAATATACAATGTAATAAATTTAGTTAGTGCATTATGAACAAGGAATCTAATTATAGTTTCACATTTTTACATCCCTTGAGCTACTAGTGGTTTACCATCCCTGAATTGCTCACTATTTACTCATTCTTTTTTACTACGAGGGACCCATTTAGCAAATTACTGCTCTAGTGCGCTAAATGGGCCCCAGGTGGCCAAACTGGATTCATATTCTCTGTGCTCACTGGTAGGATGAGACCTTCTGGGCTCTCTAAAGCCTCACCCCTCCCTCACAAATTTTATCATTTGAATTCTATCGGGGGCTTAGATTGTCACTGTCATTTTAGGTAGTCCACTTATAAAGTCATATAAGTCACTTGATAACCTTTCAAATTTTAGTGTACCCTTTTTAATCCCATAATTCTGTCTTTTTCTTATTCTTGACATCCTGCCTCACAGAAATAAACAGATCTGTTAAAAGTCACATAAATGAAGTATTAGACCAAGAAATAGAGATCATGTCATCCCACCTCTTCTGATAACAGTATAAATTACCTGGGACATTCATTCCACAAGTATTTATTAAACTTTTATATGTAGGCACCATTTACCACCAGTAAATAGTTTAAACAAAAATACCCACCCTAAGGAAGTTTACACGTGGGCATTGTCATTTTTTTAATCTTTAGTAAAAATTGACCAAATTTCTTCTTTTGTATAGATGGTTCTTATTTGAGGCAAATGAGGTATATGAAAATCTAGATATATAAATTGTATTTTAGGGTATAAATATTTCTTCCCAAAGTATTCTTTATTCTTTCTCTTAAATGAATTCATCATACAATTGTCCTAAATGCTGGGCTCCTATAATATTAATATACTTTAAATATATTAATTTTAAAAATTGATTTATGTCCCACTTTTAGAAACTCATTTTGGGTTCTAACAAGTGCCTAATACCTCTTTCCATAAAGATTGATACCTAACAGAAATCTTTTCTACATTATCCCAAAGCAGTTCCCTCTGAATCTAACATGACTGAAAATAGGAAAGTAACCTCCAGGTGATTCCCCTATACTTACAGTCATTAATTATACCCTGAAGAATCAATGTGGGTGTTCTCTTTTTTGCCCCAAAATAGATTACAGGAGACACAATCAATTCCTAGAAATCTTGCTGTTTCCCCCTCTATTTCCCACCGAATCCACTGGCCTGGACTTTTAGATATATTTGTTTCTTAGGGCCACCATAACAAAGTACCATGAACTGGATGGCTCAAATAACAGAAATTTATTGTCTCACAGTCTGTAGGCTGGAAGTCCAAAATCAAGGTATTAGCAGGACCATGCTCCTTCTGAAAGCTGGGGATTGAAGTTGAGGGGAGGGTCCTTCCTTGCCTTGGTCCAACTTCTGGCAGTTGCCAGCATTCCTTATCTTGGAGCTACATCATGCTAATTTCTTCCCTCTGATATCTGTCATTGTGTAGCCTTCCCCCATGTCTGTGTCCAAATACCCCTCTTACAATAATAACCAGTATCTGGATCAGGGCCCACTCTAATCCCAAATTATGATCTCATCTTAACTTGATTGCATCTGCAAAGACCCTGTTTCCAAATAAGGTCACATTCTGAGGTTTCAGGTAGATGCCAGTTTGGGGGAAACACTCCAGTATGCTAGGGTCTTTTGTATGGCTACTCTGGAGTGGCAATTGGAAATCAGACTTGGAGATTTCAGGGATTAGTAAAATATCACCCCTACTCCCCCACCACCACAAATTGGTGACCAAACTAGGATTATTAACTTTTTATACACTCACTTAAATGCTCTTTGAGTCTGTTACATGCAGGTGTTTGAAACTGAGTATATGACAGTGAATAAAACATTTATAAGCATTGTCCTCAAAAAATTTTTTAAACAATAAATACCATTATAATACTATTAAAGAAATACATTTAACACCAAAAAAGTAGGAAAGACAAATCTTAGCATAAAAGGTAGTCCCTTTAAATTGAACAATTAATTTTATGAAAAACTCCTTATCATCTCTCTCCCTCTTTTTTTTTTTTTTTCTCTCATGTTACCGCAGATAAAGAAAAACACTATCCCAAACCAGTACCATATCTCACTCTGGCATTTGGGAATCACAGCAATGGAGTTTACAAAGAGTTGCTGTCTCTAGTTTTCTTCTGTTTCGTAGCCAGTGTTATGGTAAGTACAGAGCTGTGACTCTCAGGAATTTAACAATTTACCACCATATGTTGCCAGATGGATCAAAACATTATAAAAAAAACAACCACTGCACCAGTGCCATAGAATATATATAATCTTACCATACCTCTGTTGTAGAAATGGGATGCCAGGAAAATCAGACAGAGGGGATGATGCTCAGGTAGGTGTATTAATAGTCAGATATAATGATGGTGACAATGACAGAATAACAGTCTCAGTCTTCTACCAATTCCATAGTTTGAAAGGTGACTCTATGTAATATTTGGGGGAGTTTAATAATATATAAGGTTGGAAGTCAGAAGTCATTATTCTAGTCCTGGTTCTATACCAACTAGTTAACTATGGCCTTCAGAAGACATTTCACTTCACGGAGGTTTCAGTTACTGATTTATGACATGAAGGAGTTGAACTAGATAGTGTCTCTAAAATCTCTTCTGGCTCAAACATTTTTTTCTGATTTTTAACTGAAAGCAAAATTGTCTAATTTGGAATATTGGCAAATGCTTTTGTTAGTCACAAAGCAGAGGCCTTCACATTTAGATGACATTAATTTGAAATAAAAAGGCTGTTAAAGTTGATTCTTGCCATTTAAAAGAATTTTTAATGCATTTAAAATAACAGCAGGTTTATTCTGACATTTAAGAAAACTGCTGGGTTTTCAGTCCTGTTGAAATATGAATTTGTCATGAATAGGAGCCAATCCATGACAATAAGACCCACAGCTTCAGATTTCCAAACTCCAGGGTCTTTATCATTTTCCCTTTTATGGTCACGGGTGGATAGAAATCTCATCAGCACAAAGTAAGTTCAGCTCACAGAAGCTAGAACGTCCGCCAGCGAGCACATGTGCACCAGGAGCCATAGACAAGGATGTTGACAGCAGCCACAGGTCACAATGCCAAAACCTGGAATCAGCCCAAATGTCCATCAATAGCAAAGTAGATAAATAAGTGGTAGCGTAGTCCTACGTTAAAATACCAACACAACTACAATGAATAAATTATTACAATGCTGGGCAATATGAATGAATCATAAAAGCATGCTGCAAGAAAGAAGCCAGACACAGCAGAATATTTACTGTATGATTCCATTTGTATCAAGTTCATGAACAAGCCAAACTAATCTGTATTTTTTTTATGGATACAATTTAGGTGATAAAACTGAAATGAAAGGAAAAGGAAGTGAATAACACAAACTAACTAGGTGGAAGGGAGTGAGCTGTGACAGGAACAGCGTACATAGGGTGGGAGGTGGGGCATCTGAGACACTGACAGTGTTCTGTGTATTGACCTAGGTGGGTAGCTGGGTCTCTGTTTTTAAAAAAATGTGTTCAGCTGTACATTTGTGTTTTATACTCTTTCTTGTTTATGTTATACTTCAGAACAAAGGGTTTTTTTAAAGATCAACTTTATAGTTTTGTTAGGATCTGAATTTCTACATTTTGTCCATAATTAAAAGTTTAAATTTATGTTAAGTTTCCCACCACTTGTTTAATTTCGCTAAAAATTTTATTTATAGCGGGGTGGGGCATATAGCTCAGTGGTAGAGTGTGTGCACAAGGTCCTGGGTTCAATCCCCAGTGCCTCCATTAAGGGGAAAAAATTTTTTTTTTAATTTTTATTTGTAATTTAAAACAATCAATAAATTGTAAATCTAATGTAATTTAAGAGAGAACTTTAAATGTTACTTATTCTAAGAGTAACAAGTTCATTATAGAAAGTTTGAGCAATATTGAAAACTATGAAGATGCAAGGATGAGCAAAAAAAATCCAGTGACCCAGACTTATTTTTATATATTTCCTCCTAGATTTTTTCTGTGCATTTCAATGTAGTAGAGATCATAATGTAGTTACAAGTTTCTATGTTGCTTTTCTCACTCAAAACTTTACTATAAACATGAAAAAACTCACCATACACAAAATTTAAATTTCTAGGTAAAAATGCATCCTTTTTCAAGACTGTGATTTATTTAAGCACACCTTACTGAATTAATGATCAGGTAGGATGCTATGCTGGCGTATTTTTATGCTATTTTTGGTATTTTTATCCTATTTGTGGTGCTGTTCTACTTGTAGAAATAAGAATATGGTTACAGCTGATTTTGCTACGGTCATCTTTCCTTATCTCCCCATCCTTCAACTATAATTTAGTAACATTTGAATCAGGCAGTGTCTGAAGTCCTTTTTAGATGTGAGGAAGTGGAAATGAGGAAACATTTACCAAGTGCCTATCAGATGCCAAGGTGAGATGGCCAGATTTAGCAAATAACATACAGGACACCCAGTAACTGAAATATTTGGACATACTTACAAGAAAAAAATTGTTGTTTATCTGAGATTTGAATTTATATTTTATCTGGTGGCCCTATGCCAGAGGCACTGCAAGGCTTGGCACCTATATTTTCTAATTTAATCCCTTTAACCCCTTTAAGAGTTATAGATGATTCCCATTGTAAAGAAGAGCTCAGAAAGTTTCAGTATCTTTTCCAAGATCACACAGCTAGGAAGGGGCAAAGCAAGGATAGAAAGCCAAGCTTTCTGACACGAAAATTGGGACTCCAAATTAACGGTGGTTGCCAAGATCGGCGGGGGGGTGGGGGGGGAATGGGGAGTTGTTATTTAATGGGTACAGAGTTTTGAGTTTTGCAAGATAGAAAGAGTTCTAGAGATTGGTTGCACAGCAATGTGAATGTATTTAACACCTAAAAAGAGTAAGATAGTAAATTTTATGTTATGGACATTTTAACACAGTTTTTTTAAAAAAGAGTAAACAAAACTAATCTGACAGAAATCAGAATAGAAGTTCATTTTGGCCTGGTGCAGTGACTGGAGGAGGCTTCTGGGCTGCTGATAAATATTCTGTTACTCTCTCTGCATTGTGGCTTGAAGGTGTGTAAGTTCATAGTCCTTTACGCATAATCTTTTAATAAAAGGTTGTGTCTTTTTTGGTTTGTTTAAGACACAGGAACATTGGATTTATTTAACACGCTCATTACATAAAACCCTGGGCTCTGGTCATGTGAGATTGGTGACAAGGGAGAGCTTGGTAGGATGGGCAGGCCCAGGGAAGGACAAAGCTGGGGTGAATGTGTGGAGACAATTCCAAAATTGGCAGCAAAATCTGGAAGAAGTAGAATGACATTCACTTTGCAACTTTGTCTGTCAATCTTTTTTTTTAATTGCAGTGTAGTCAGTTTCCAATGTTGTGTCAATTTCTGGTGTACAGCATAATGTTTCAGGCATACATATACATACATATGTTCATTTTCATATGCTTTTTCATTATAGGTTACTACAAGATACTGAATGTAGTTCCCTGTGCTATATACAGTAGAAACTTGTGTATCTATTTTATATATAATAGTATCTGCAAATCTCGAACTCCCAACTTATCCCTTCCCACCCCTTCCTCCCCTGGTAACCATAAATTTATTTTCTATGTTTGTGAGTCTGTTTTTATTTTGTAAATAAGTTCATTTGTGTCCTTTTTTCCTCCTTAAATTCCACATATGAATGATAGCCTATGGTATTTTTCTTTTTCTTTCTGGCTGACTTCACTTAGAATGACCATCTTCTAAGGTCCATCCATGTTTCTGCAAATGGCATTATTTTATTCCTTTTTATGGCTTAGTAGTATGTCATTGTATAAATATATCACAACTTCCTTACCCAGTCATCTGTTGATGGGCATTTAGGTTGTTTCCATGTCTTGGCTATTGTATATAGTGCTGCTATGAACATTGGGGTGGCATGTGTTTTTTGAATTAGCATTCCCTCCAGATTTATGCCCAGGAATGGGATTACTGGATCATATGGTAAGTCTATTCTCAGTTTTTTGAGGAATCTCTATATTGTTTTCCATAATGGCTATACCAAAATACATTCCCAACAGCAGTGTAGGAGGGTTCCCTTTTCACCTCCTTGGTCAGGTTTATTCCTAAGTATTTTTTCAATTTGGGCCCTTTTTATTTCTTTTTCTTACCTGATTGCTATGGCTAGGACTTCCAATTCTATGTTGAATAGTGACAATAGAGGGGTTTTTTCCCCCCAGAATATTGTGAAGAATGAACATTTCCTCATTATACCTTTTCTGTATTCTGAAGGTTGACACTTTAATATTAACATAGATTTTCTAGAATTATGACCTACCTGGCTTCTGGTGCTTAAAAATATAAAAAACTAATTGTGAAATCAATGCATGTTAGATTTAAATCAGGCAAAGGGCACTGAAGGATAATAGTGTGGGAAAGCTCATATCTATAATTTTCCCTACTCACATATAAGTATTTAAATACTATTATAGTCAAAGTTAATTGATAAGATTTATAATGAATAGTGATACCAAAACACAGGGAGGAAAAACAAGCTTTAGTTAATGTATTTAAAAATTTTTACAGGTTGGAGATTCAAAATCCAAGACTGAAAGACTCAGGAAACTACACAGAATTGCTAGAGTAAATATTAATTCATTTATAGTATTTTATAGTGTCTGTAATCTACTTCAGTTCTATTTTAAGTTAATTATAGTTGCAAAATGATCTTAATTTTTATATAGAACTGAGCACAAACAAGTTTGATATATTTATTTATATGAGGGCGAGGGGAACAGACACTTTCAAATGAAAAAACTGCAGACGGAAAATGAAAGAAGGAAAGAAAAACTAATAAAAACTTCTAGCTGGTGATCTTTTATATATATAATAAGACAGCTTGCATTAAATTTATATCTAAAGGTCTATTAAATTATTGATTTTTTTCACCATATTAAAGGTTATTTTCTAATCCACTAAACTTTTTTTCAGGTTGGACTATAAACAAGGAATAGCATATGTTGTAAAAATAATACCTTGTATCTTTATAGCACATTCCTGTTGACAAAGCATTTTTCATGTACATCACCTCATTTGATTCTCCCAGCAAGTCTGGGAGGTAGGTAAATGACAAGCATCAGCAGGATATAGGCAGTTCTGATTAAGTGCTCCCAGTCACACAATTTGAGAATAAAGTCTCCAGAAGAACAGAATTATTGAAAGTATACATTTGTAGAAATAGGTCATACTAAGATGTAAATATATTGCTCCAGAGACCTGGAAACTATTCAAGTTCAATCGAAGTGAATTCAGTGTACTGCAGCCTTGCCAACTGTGTAGTAATATAACTGTCTGAAAAAAGAATGTTTTAGAAGGACTGTTATAATCTGAAGGGAGCCAAAGCATAAGGATTGACCCACATGGTCTAGGAAAAAGATGTTCTCCTCAATAATGGAGGTAAGCACACATTGTTCTGGAAGCATCTGGTAAAGATCTCCAAGTCAACCTAGAAGGGAGGACTGGCAGTGAAGGAAGACTTCCTAGAAGAGGTGATGCTGAGCTAGGTCGTGGAGGGCAAGGAGAAATTAGGCATGTCAAGGAAAAGGAGTCCCAGCGGAGCATATGGCTAACCTACTGTATGATGTTTACGTCTCTGGATTTCAGTCTCTCATCTAGAAAAGTCTATGATCCCTTGACTCTGTTTTTCATGTTGGGTGACCAAGAGCACCCATAAAAAGTCAGAAATTGTCCTGCTTGTAGCCAACATAGAGGCCGCATAAGTTCAACATGAAGTTCAGTCCCCTTGTGGTTTCTCATCCAGCAAAAAACATAAAAGGCATTTTTATGCACCTTTACCCACTTGTAGGAAGATTATGTCTTTATGTCTTCTCTTTCCAATTTGCTAACACAGAAGTACAATATTTGTTCAGTGCCCATCTTAAAAAATGATGAAGTCCCAGTCACTCAAGAATAGGACAAAAGTCATTAAACTGGCCAAGTAGTCCAGATGTACTAGAAAAACTTGTCATCCACACTGAATGTGTGCTGCACAATTCAGCAGAACAGTACAACTGTCCCTGTGTACAATTACCCCAGGAACTGCTTATCACCATGCCAAACCTGAGCAAAGACCAGGAAAGGCCGAGGAGAAATGGTAAAGGACAAATATAACAAAGAAACTTTTGAGAAAAAACAGTCATAAAATCATCTTATATACAACGTCTATTAATTATAAGACCAATTTCTAACTAAAGAAAGCAGACTGAAATACTCATTTAACTCTGATCTCTCAAGAAATCCCACAAAAATGGTTGTAGATTTAAAAAAATGATAGATAGATAGATAGATAGATAGATAGATAGATAGATAGATAGATAGATAGATAGATAGAAAGAACAAAGAACCATGGCAATAAATTTTTTGAAGCTGAAGACCTGAAGGATGTGATAACTGAATTTGCAGAACCAAGAAAGAGAATCCTGAGGCAGCAGAGTGGGTTAGCTGAGAGGAAGCCCCCTCTGCAATGCAGAACTTCCTAAAGACACAGGAACAGTGACAACAGGCTCTTCTGGAAAGGATAAAGGTGGCACTTGAAAGGAGGAGGCTGCTGATCTATTTAGGAAGCAAAGATATCCCTAGATCTCCGGTAACCACCTTCCTTGAGACTGATTTCCCTTCAGAGTTTATTGCTGGGAAAAGCAGATAAAATAGAGAGTTTGAACACATTTAGGGGACCTGGCTGAGGGCTGAGTGGGCCCGTAATCCAGCTCCTGCTCCCTCACCAGCCTCAGGCCCTGGTGCAGGCTCTGCCCAGAGGAAGGGACACTTTTTTCTCCTTTTCCATAAGGTACCATCTGATCACCAAGCCCTGCTCCTGCACAACTGCCTCCCAGAAAAGGCACCTTTTAATAATTCTCACAAAACCTGGCATGGACTTGCAGTTGTCCCACCTGGGCACTGGCCACCAACTTAGTCTTCATAAAAGATCTTTCTCAGGGATATCTGATACCCATCGAGGGCCCAGCCATGTTACTCAGCAGCAAAGACCACAGCTGAGGGACGACGGGCACACAGCTTCACCCCTAATGAGGAGCAGACCCCCGAGAATCAAATGTGAGGAAGACCTTTCACAACACAGTGGAAGTAAGCTGAAAAAGGCAACTTTTTAAAACTACTCCTCAGTGTCTTCAGAAAAGAGAGAATAATGCTTGCATGAAACAAGAACAAGAGAATATAAAGAAGAAACAGAACAAGCTTTTTGAAGTTAAAAGAAAAAAATGAAGATCTCAATGGGAAATTTGGAGGAAAAGTTGAGGAAATAGGAGAAAAACAGTGAAGAAAATTTGAGAGGGTTAATATCCAAGTAGTAGGAGATAGAAGTCACAAAGTTTCATTTTCCTAGAATTAAAGAATGTAAGTTTCTAAATTGCCATGGCCCATTCAGTACCCAACATAGTAGATTAAAAAAAAAGATCTAGATTAAAGCACATTACCATGAAACTTCAGAACATTAAGAACAAAGAAAAAAACTCTGAAGTTTTCCGGGGACAGCGGGGACAAGTTATATTAAAAGCCTGAGGAATTAGAATTGCTTCAACTTCTCAGAAGCAAAATAGCAGACAATGGAGTAATGATACCTTCACATCCCTGAAAGGAAATGACTCAACTTAGAATTCAGTACTTGGTCAAACAGCTAATTATAAGTTAGGGTAAGAAGGAAAGGAAAGGAGAAGAGAGGAAAGCAAAGAAAAGAGGAAGGGAGGAAGAAAGAGAGGAAGAAGGAAGGAAGAACTAAAGAAAGAGAACTAAAAAGAGTTAGGGAAGAACAAAGATGCTTCTCAGATGTGCAAAGTCCCACAAACTTTACCTGTCACTTTCTTCTCAGGAGCCTACTGAAGAATTTGCTGCAGAGAAATGAAGGAATAGGCCAATAAATAGGAAGTTAGGGGATCCAGAAAGCACAGACCCCAATTCAAGAGAGAAGAAGGTTGATGGTAAAGGGAGACTCTGAGGTCTGGGACAGAGCAGGTCAGAAGGCTCCTCAGAAGATGAAGCTGGTAATATGCCCAGTGGCTCCCAACACAAGCAGAAGATATTTACTCTTCCAGTGAAGAGTTTGGGGTTTAATTCATGTAATTAAATGAGTCAATCAAGCGAATGAAAAACCAAGACAGTTTAGTTTTAGAAGAAAGGAAAATTGTCTTAAAAATACATTACTCAGCAGTAATGCAGGTACAAAGTCAAAAGAATTGTTGAAAATTGATTGAACCAAAATTGTGCTTTAAGTATTTGGGGTCAGGAGGATGTGTGGCTAGAGTGTGCAAGCATGTGGTGGTGGTGGTGATGGTAAGACAGATCATGCCTAAACTGGAAAAATGCAAGAATCAGCAACACAGACTGGTTATTTGTGACAAGGAGGAAATACCAAAAAAAAAAAAAAAAAAGCTAAAAGGATTGAAAGCATTTGCCTTTAGGGAGAAGGAAATGGGGAGCAGGGAGCTGCCAGATTATGAAGGTAAAACTCTTTGACTCACTATGTATAACATTGATGAAAACAAAAATTAAAATTAAAAAATCAGAAGGGCGATATATTTTGCTGGAGAGGGGAAAGGGGAAATAGGTTGGATTTAAACTCAAGTTTTGCTTGATTTTGCAGTAGAAGCAAGATACTCAGGTGATCAGAAATAATAAGAGATTAGAGCTCAGGAGGCGAGAGGAGGTTTGGAGCAGATTTTGTAATTATTTAGACTAGAAGAGAATTAGCTCTATAGGAGAAAGGGTGCTGAGGAAAAAGAGGCCTTGAAGACAAACAGTTTATAAATTCCATTTAGAGTATCAGTGGAGAAAGGGACTCCATTAACAGAGCAGCCAAGAAAATCAAGGAAAGTAGAAGTTTCAATAAGGGGGAAGAGGGTGTGATCAAGGTCAGGTGCTCAGGGGGTCAAAGAGGCCCACACCATTAGAATAAACAAGGAAAATTTTCTAAAGAGGGCGTTCTAATCTGAGGATTATGTTCACACCCTTTAATGAGCCTTAAATTAAAAAAGGGTTTTAGGTTTTGGAAGGATCTTGTATTTTTCCAGGACACCACACAATGACTGTGACCCTGTTTTCAGTAAGTACACAGTTGTCCTTCATGCCACAGTCACACAAACCCTGCATTAATAAGAAAGTGAATCTTAGGGCATATTGTCATTACGAGTGCCATACAAAGCCCTGCTCCTGTTTTGTTTCCCACCACAAGGGATGGCATTGTCTGTGTCAGAGATGAGCATTTGAACTGAAGTTCATGACTTGGCTGGGCTCTTCTGGCTGCACTCCCTGGGTGACCGGCTGCCGGCCCCAGGCTGTGGTGTTATTGACACCCCGAGCAAGATGGAAGCACGAGGAAACTAACAAAACGGAGCTGCTTTTCCTTGCGGGCGTGTCAAAGGCTACACTCTAAATACCACATGTTACATTAAATCTCATCCTGAGATGAAAGCAAACATGGTGGAAGAGTTCACGATTTCATTTTGCTGAGTCGAATTCAGGGCTTGGCTTCAGGGCGAAAAGCATAATTGGTAGCAAATGTTCCCTAACGGCTCCGCAGATGATTTCCTCTTTCTAGTAGGGATTGCGCTACACACTTCCACACCCTCCAAACAGATGCAAGACAACTGAAGGTCTAGTTTTGAGTTTCTCAAAAGCCCGCCATGGGCACTTCCCTGCTGGGTTTTCGCATTTGTTTTTGTCACTTATTGCTGCCTTCCAGACGTTACCATCTCAGACATATCAGAGGGACAAATGGTTAGACGAATGTATGTGTGTATTTTTTTTCTTCTGGTCTTACATTCTTTTTTTTTTTTTTTTTTAGAAGAATGGTTTTAATTTGGAATTCAGAAAAGCTCAGCCAAGGTCATTAATGACACCCCAAACAGTCTGGTTAGCAGACATTTTTGAGCCAGTACATATAGCAGTTTCCTCCTTGAGGTGTCAACCAAATGAATAGTCTTAAGGGTGGTGGGGTACAGAGAGCAAGTTTTCCTGAGTTCCCAGGGTCAGAGTTTCTGGAGTGCAGCATTAGAATGCCTCATAATAACCACTGTTACATGCCTATTTTCCCAAACAGATCATAGGAACTTCTAGAAAGCAGTGACTAGCTGAAACATCATTCCAAAATATATATTTTGAACACAAATGAGGGAATGATAAAATTGATGCAGATTAATTAGAAATTTGCAAATATTTATGATGTTTGATAGACAGTCCTAGGGATAGGATGAGGATTCATCTGCAGGCAATATATTCATACATAGCATCATCTTGTGTTCCTTTCACTCAATAAAATGTTTTTCAAACAAAGAGTACATTCGAGGTCCATTGACTTCAATCAGTCATAGGGCCACTTTGGAAATAAAAGACATGAGAGTTTTCTAGAATCTGGCCATGCCCCTCTCCAGTGTCCAGGAGAGTCTTCAGAGATGACTATCTGGGGAGGAGAGACTATAGGACAAGAGGTTTATTTCCAACCCAAGTAGGTATCCTTGTTCTGCAGGTTTTACAGGTATAACCTTGTTCTGCGGCATCCTGGTCTAGCAGGTATTCTCCTTATGAAAAGTTACTTTGATGGAGTTTATCTGATACAACCCCTTAAATGCCATCCCTTCAGCAATGGGAAAATGTCAGATCCCTTATCAGATGACTACTTAAGTAGAAAAGAACTCAGTTGGAGGAGTCAGTCAAGAAATTTCTTAATGTGCTGTCTGAGAGTGGGGACAGCAAGGAGAGCAGGGTGGGACAGAGCTGGCACTTCTGCTGGGTACCTCACTTCACTCTTGCAGGATTCCTGGGAGGTAGGCTCGCTCCAAAATCCTCATCTCAGTCTCCCAGGTGACACATGATCCTGGTGGCCTCTCTAACTCCCCTCTAAACATCCTGCCCTCTTGCTAACTCATTCTGCCCCAGCCACACAGCTCTCTTGACTGTCCCTTGAAGCCATCAAACAGGCTCCGCCCCTGGCCCTGTGCACGGCTGTGCTGTCCCCTGTCTGGGCTCTTCCCCTAGAGGACCGACAAGGCTCCCTCCCTCACTTCATGCTGGCTTTGCAGACACTAAACTCAATTCCTTTTATATTGATTATAGTGACCATACCTCTCTCTCTTTCTCTCTTTCACTGAATGCATACTAACTTTTATTAGAAGATTAACTTTCACAACTAATAACATTCTATTGACCACACAAATTCAGATGCCCTTTCTGAATACCTTTTGTTAGTTTGTGTATAGCTGATCTGTGGAATAAATATTAGTTCCATTAATCCATTAATGAGTAAATACTCATTTTGTATTCAGAATTTTACCACATGTTATTCGTATAACTGTTTTTCTCTTTGTCTTCTTAAATTCAGAGTATAAGAAGGCTTTCTCCAAACTGCAATGTGTTATGATTTTGAGGTGTTATTTAGAATATACAAAGCACAAAATATGTTCACAAAATATGGCAAAAAAATTTTTTTAACTGATCCTTTTCCAGTGAGGGCACTGAAACTGGGAAATTATTTCCTGGTTTAACCTTTTGACAAGGACTTCTATCCCTCAATATTTTGCTAGTTTGTTCCTTATACCTCTGTCCCCAGTAGAAGGCAACGTGAGCCTTTATCATCCCTGGCACCTTTGGGGGACATAGAGCTTTCCTAGTCACCAGTTACCAGTCAGTGTGTCTCCCCTGGAAGTTGGATGTAGAGAAAATGCTTTTAAAACTCATTATGCACCGTTCTCTTGCCATCTCATACCACAGCTTGGCAAAATTTTGGCAAAATAATAATATCCAGAGTGAATAAGGGTGTCGAGAAGGAGTCACACCTGATCATTAGAGCACAGTGGTCAAATGCTGGGTCAAGTGTGAGACAGCTGGTTGGAATCTCAGCTCCCACCTGTATCTGCCATGTGACTTTGGGTTTGGAGATTGAGAGCGAGAAAAGCATGGCTGTGCATCTAATTACACCTTTGACTAGCTGGCACTCCCCTTACCCCATTCCTCTTCGTTGGTGCTGCTAACAGTTATCCATTGTTGGGATGAGGAGTAGACACCCATGATCAAATATACTTAGAGCAAAAAGTATTAGGGAAAAAAACTTGGGGAGGACCGTAAACAATTTTGCCAGGTTACCTCAGTAGGTAATGTGAGCTACCAATATGTTTTGTTTTATAGGAAAGTAGATGATTAAGTTCACATACATACACTTACGTATTAAGATACATCAGTTCATTCAGAGAAACATTTAATTTTAACATAAGTTCAAAGAGGTTGAAAGCTGCTTTAGATAGGAATTGTGAGGCTCCGACTTGATTAAATGTCCTTACCTATTCTATTTTTTCCATGCTCCCCCCGAAATGAAGTAGAAATCACAGTTGCAGACTAGAAGTTGTAGCATCTTCACTTTCTGGCGACTGCATGTAAGAAATGTGTGACAGCACATCATTCAGCAAATTAATAATGTCCTAGTAAATGTAACTGGGGCATATCGAGTCTGAATCAATTTGTCTGCCTCCTACTTTAGAAATAGACTAGCTTGGGACCAGCGGGAGGCTTTGTCATTAATGAATGAATGCTTCTCTGTACTTTCTTTCTTTTGGCTGCAACTAATTTAAATAAAAATCTCACTTTTAAAAGCACTGGATTTAAAGAAACACATTTTTCAGAAAATAATAATCCTCTTCTCCTACCCCACTCCCAAGCAAGCCCCAAAGATCTCTACTAGTGCACCGCAGCAACTCTGTGCAAATACCCAGACACTCTTTGGTTGTTGCTTGGCTGACTGGCCAGATACTATGAGTAGCTGGATATGGTGAGACAGTTTCCCACATGTGATGCTGGTGAGCTTTCTCAGGCCATAAGGACTGAGCAATTACAGAATATTATTTCAGTGGAGGGGTCTGGCTGCAAAAAACACATTCTGTGCAGAGCTTACAGCAGCCAGGACCACACAGCCCAGCAGAAAGGATGGGACAGAATTAATGACTGATGTGTTTTGGGTCTTTAAAGTATTCTAAGAATGATCAGTTAAATCTCTTTTGTTTTTTTGGGTCTTTTTTCCTAAAAAAAACCAACTGCTTCATTATACAACTCTCTTTTATGATGCCATCTTATTGCACTTAGAAAAAAACCTTATTCTCAATTTGCATGACACCCTTAGAACAACAACAAAGAGGGAGTAAAGAGAGATCAATAGTTACGTAAGTGTCCTCCACAGCAGCCAACGTTGTTAAAAAGAATAGTGTGATATATTATTTTCCCTTTTAACTATAGTCCTGCAAGTACTATAGAAAGTGCAGATATATAAATCAGGCCTCCCTACCCCACCTCCCAATCTCATTTATTATCTCAATGATTTAATGTTTATGTAGTAGCTTTCCCTGGAACACTTTGTATGGAAGATTATTTCCCACTTTGGGCAGATAAAGTAGGCAGGACAGACCAGAAAGACGTGAATCTCTGATCTTGAACTTAACCATGTAATTAAAACTTAGCCCCCTGTGGAAAACAGCTCATGAGTGGAGGTGAATAAATTGTTCTTAGTGCAAAGGGCCAAATATCAGACCTGAAAGGATCACTTATTGACAGTCTTGTCCACGGGGAAAAAAATCCGCAATTTTTATTTTCTGAAAGGTCATCTCTGATATTAAGTGTATATTTTGGTTTGTGGTATACTGATACTTAAAAATGTTAATGTTTAATAACTCATGCTTTTGAAAGTTTACATATGATACTAAATTCTAAAGATACAAAAGGGTTTACAGGGGAAGTCTCCACACCATTCCCACTCCCCAGAGAAAACCTCTATTACCAATTTCTTATGTTACCTTGCAGAAAAATTTCTATGTACATACAAGCACATACATGCTGTCCTAGACCTTGTGTTTTGTTTTGTTTTCACTTTGCAGGCTGCGGTATGTTTAACATGCTGTTAAAAAATATCCTATAAATGGTAAAATGGTATGATGTTTACCTTATGTACAATGGAAGATTTCTTTTTAACAACTTTATTGAGATATAATTTACATATACAATTCACGCATTTTAAATGTACAATTAAAAGATTTCCCTGAAACCCTCCCTATGCCTTTGTAAACGGTCCCTCAGTTAAATTCTCCTCGACTTACACCAGTGGAGCGCTCCATCTGTTCTCCCAGGACCCTTAGAGTTAAATCCCTCTGCAAGTGGCCGGCTTTGGTGATGTGCTCTCCCGAGTCTTCTGTAAGCCTGGGCCTCTGGTGGCTGGGCTTGAGGAACCTGAGACCTGCTAAACTGTTTAACTTTGCAAAGAAAAGGGCAGCCATGATTTCCTGGAGGTGGGGAGAGTGATTGAAGAGAGGAAGGCTCTGGAGCTGGAAGCCAAGCAGAGAAACTGGGAAACAGACAACTGATGGGGAATGTGGAGAGCAAAATGCTGAGTGCTATGCCACAGAAACCCTTCTCACAGTCTGCACACTTTACATGGTTCACTCCTGCCTCGAGCTGGCACCTTCTCCACCGGGAGCAGAGGGAAGAGCAGAGCTCTGCTTTGAAGCTGGTTCAGAGCATGAACAACGGGTGCCTGGAAAGACAACCCTATCTGGGGCGTGTGGCACCTGAACGCCTGTGACATTGGCAGCCACACTGCTTCCCATCAGCACTGGGAAAACTCATCTTTTTCTCATCTTCTCTATCTTAAAAAATATTTTTTTTTTGCTAATTTCACTTTTGAACTTTTTTTCTCTTCATATTTTTTAGAAAATTTTCTTGTCAGTATGTTCCTATGTTCCTAGACCACTGGTCTAGAGAGGCTCTGGCTGGAGCCTGAAAACTCAGCCTGTTACTTAACATTCCACACTTGGCATTATTTCATAAACTGTCACGCACGATTAGCCTAAGATCCACCTTCAGAGGATCCGATGCCAGAGAAATAAAACTGCTAAAAATACAGGCGGCCCAAACAAGGTGATGGTTCACATCTTGCAAAGTTTCATTTATGTGAATATTTGAGAGAACTGGAAACATCACCTTAAATCCCACTGAGTTGCCTCCCAAAGACAAAGTGATGTGAGTCAGCGAGGCCATTCTCAGACAGCATGGAACGTGGTCCTCAAAATGTGATCCCCATACCAGCAGCATCAGCCTCACCTGGAGCACTTATGGGAAATGCAAAGTCTTGGGCCCCACAGACCCACAGAACCTGAAACTCTGGAGGGGGGACCCAGCCATCTGTGGTTTAACAAGCCCTCCAGGTGATGCTGGCATGTGCTGTCCTCTGAGGACTTCAGGCTGGAAGCACAAAGATTAAGGACTGAGAGACTTTCACTTGTGTGTTTAAGGGTAGTGCCCTTTAAAAACAGAGAGAGGAAGAGGGGGGAGGAGTAGGAGGGAGGAAGGGGGAGGGCTGGAAAGTGCCAGAGGATTAGTCTCATTCCTCCAGTAACTGAGAAGCAGTGACGTGGTGGTAAATGTTTAAAACCAGCTTTTCAGGATGTGGAGTATGGAGGCACGACGGCTTGCTTTGTGATATTTGCCGATTTCCATGGTGTAACTAACCTATTTCAAGCTACCAGCGTGAGGCTGCAGAACATGGAATTGGAATCTTGTAAGCTGGCACAGCGGGCTTCACGACTTGGTCAGGTTAAGGAGAGGGCCTGCGCTGTGGCCCGTGGTAAATGCAGTCAGTCTCCTTGGGGTTGTTCATCAGGTTGAAAAATTCCCTTAGATGAGGGTTTCTCACCCTTAGCACAGCTGACATTTTGGATGGGATGATCCTCTTCCTCATGCATTGTATGACGTTTAGCAACATCCCTGATCTCGCCTTACCAGACACCTGTAGCACCCTGTCCCCACCCAGCGGTGACAACCCCAAATCTCTCCAGACATCGCCAAATGTCCCTCTGGTGGGAAAATCACTCCCAGTTAAGAATCACTGCCTTATGTTGACTTTTCAACCCTTCTAAATTTTTTATTTACATCCATCCTTTGGACTATTTTAGTCACATCCCCACATTCCAACTCTGAAAGCTTGCTTTCCTCTGCTAACTCTTTGGATGTGGAGATGACTTTCTGGCCAGTGTGGCAGACTTGGCTTATTACTCATTGTGATGATGACGACGATGATGATGATTGCTCTGCTCCGTGGCTAGATTCTGGTTTTGAGTTTGGTAACTTACAGGTGATGCTGTTTGTATGTCTGACTGTTTAATTCCCAGCAGCATAAAGTCGTGTGTCTTTCTACCTGTGGCTGTTTCCTTGTTCTTTCTTAGCCATCCCTGGAGGATTGGATATCAATCTTCCTTCTCGTTTCACCAGACTAGGGAGTAAAATAATTTGTTTTGTCTGCCTTTAATCTCCCTCTCCTTCTCTACCCTCTGTATCTCCATATAATGTAAAAGCCCTTCCAGTGGGTTGGACATTTAATAGTACTGACCAATCTTGAACATTTTAAAATCATTATGAACTGATTTAACTGTTAAACAGCAAGAGTGAGGAAGGCAAGTAAAATTGATGACTTCTTGGTGACAGAGATATCAATACCTCTAAAGTAAGGTTCCTTGCTCCCAGCTACCTAGAATGTTAGGCAGCAGGGGCAAGCCTATGCAGATGCTGCCTGTAAGTTACTAGGCAACGCCACATTGTCTTCACATCAAACCTTCTCCAGCCCTTTCCTTTGAGCTTATTGTAGTATTGGAGTTCAGTAGTTTCAGTTCAGCAAGTTCAAATATTGGAAAGCTCGCTGTCCAATGATGGTTTAAGATACATGAAACTATTTTTAAAGGCATTTTAAAACTAACCATTAAAAATTTATTCTATGTTAAAAACTGGACGTTGAAACAAATAACCTCTAATAATATTCTCTCCCAGTTTAGAATCCCATAAAGATCAAATGCTACTCTTAATAATACTTTTAATACCATGATAAAAAATCGGATTAACTAGCAGTGTGATGTTTTCTATTTGAAACATTTCTCATAGTCATTTCTAGTTACTGCTTCTAATTTCTCTTTTCCCGGTCCTTTCCCATGGAAAGGGGGAAAATCTATGTGTTACATCTTCATGCATTCATGCCATTAACTGAGGGTCAACCATGTGGCAGGAATAGAGCCAAGTGATGGGTATACAAGGAGCTTCCAACCCAGTCAAAGAGAAAGAGACAGAGACAAATCAGAATGAAACAGGATAAGGATGCAACCACAGGCATGTGGTTCCAGGGGCTCAGGGTAGGGACTTCGAGGATCCAACAAAGGCTTCAGTGATGCTGTAAGTAGGAGTAATGGAGTTGGAGAGGAAGGGAAGGCATGGAGGTGAGGAAAGGCATGGCGAGTGCAGTGGGATGGCCACAGCCCAGAGTTGCTGTTACATAAAGTTAAAGGCAGGAGGTACCAGCAGATGAAGTCTGTAGGGACCAGATCAGTGAAGAAAGTGACAGGCAGCCATTGAAGAACTGAAAGCAGGAAGGATGTGATCACATTTGCATTTAAGGACCGTCTCTTTGGCAGCTGAGGGAAGGAATTAAGGGATAATAGAACTGAGCAAGAGAGACTGGTGAGGATGCTGGCACAGTGGTCTAAGAGAGAATGATGCAGGCCTGGATTTGGACACTGGCAATGTGGATGGAGAAAACTGAGCAAACTTGAGTGTCTCCTTTCAGGAGTCTGGGTAGAACAGCATGGTTATCCAGGTGTTGATGATGAAGGACAGAAAGGACTTTAAAATGACACTCAGGAATCTAACCTAGTGACAACTGTGATACCATCTTTTACCAAGAATGTAGGAGGAAATGATAGTTTAGCTTCTGTTTTAGTACATACGAGATGTTTATATATTCATCTTGTAGGCAATAGGAAATCTGAGTCCTCTTCTTGGAGAGGGAAACAAAAATGCTAAAGAAACAGACTTGGGAGTTATCAGTGTATAGATGATGTTGAAACAATGAGTGTGGAAAAGATCACTCAGACAGAGTGTAGAAAGGACTATAGGTGGAGGATTAAGCCATGGGGGACACTGGAGTTGAAGGAATAAGAGGAAGACATCAAGACTATAAAAGAGAAAGAGAAAAAAGAATGATAAATGTCAGGAATTATAAACTAGGAAATGTCATGGAAGTCAAGGGGAACAAGTGTTTCACGAAAGAGGGATAAGTTAACAATGAACAATTTCTCAGAAAGATGCAAGGAGAGCATTATTAGAAAACACTTGCCACTCATAGCAATTGGGAAGTCATATGCTGTCTTTAAGGAGCAGAGGTTTCCTAGCAACCAGAATGCAGGTGTTTGTGCGGCAAAATGAAGTTGAAGTAGACAGAGAATGCACTCAACTCTTCAGAGAAGAGAGGCATTGGACAGAGATTCTTTTTTTTTTTAGATGGGTGAGACTAGACTAACTTGTTATCCAAGGGAAGATAAAGAAGAGGGGAATATTGAGGGAAATTAGAGAAATGAAGGGATGGCTCAAAATCTGACAGGCAGATGAGAGACATTACAGAAATGGCAAGAGCATGTAAAGATATACACAGTTTGTAGATGCCTGGGGCAAAGAATGGAGGACCAGGCAAGTGATTAACAGACCTGAAGCCTGGGCAGAAGGAGGCCAAGGAAGAACATTTTGAGGGGAGGAGGGAGAGAAATACTTTGAGCTGCCTTATATTCGGCAATCTGAAGCACAACACACAAGCGTAGGGCCAGATACAGCCTCAGAGAAGACCTGAATAGATCCTACCTTGCGACTCTGGCTGAGCTTTGGGCTTCATATGAGCAGGAGGTGAAGGCTAAGGCAGAGGTGGAGAAGTTCCCCAGCAAAGATTAGGAGAGTATTTATTTATTTATTTAGGCTTCAAGTGTTTTTTTTATAGAACACTCCACCAATAATAGCAGAATACACATTCTTCACAGTGCACATGGAATATTCTCCAAGACAGACCACATGTTAGGCCACAGAAACAATCTCAATACACTTTAAAAGACTGAAACTACACAAAGTAGCTCCTCAGACCACAACAGAATGTTGTTAGAAATCAATAACAAAAGAAAAACTGGAAAATTCCCAAATACGTGGAAATTAAACAGCATGCTCTTAATAAGCAAGGGGTCAAAAAAGAAATCACAAATGAAATTAGAACACACCTTAAGATGAATGAAAGCAAAAAGACAACATACCAATACTTATGGGATGCAGTGAAAGCAGTACTCAGAGGGAAACTTACAGCTGTAATTGCCAACATTAAAAAAGAAGAAAGACCTCGAAGTAATAACCTTTCACCTTAAGGAACTAGAAAAAAAAAAAAAAAGAGCAAACCAAACCCAAAGCCAGCAGAAGGAAGGAAATAAAAGGATTAGAGCAGAGATCACTGAAACAGACAATAAGAAAACCATAGAGCAAATCAATGAAACCAAAACTTCGTTCTTTGAAAAGATCAACAAACTGACAAAACTTTAGCTAGGCTGACTAAAAATGAAATTTTAGTGTTGATGAAGATGTGGAGAAAATGGAACCCTGTCCATTGCTGGTGGGAATGTATAGTGGTTCAACTACTATAGAAAATGTTTTGGTGGTTCCTTGATAAATTAAACATAGAATTAATATAGGAGACAGGAATTCTTCTCTTAGGTATATATCTAAAAGAATTTAAAACAAATACCATATACAAATGTTCACAGCAGCACTGTTCAGAACAGCCAAAAGGTGGAAACAACACGAATTTCCATCAATGGATGAATGGATAAATAAATGAGAGTATACATATAATGAAATATTATTCAGCCTTAAAAAAGAATGGAGTACTGATACATGCTACAGTGTAGATGAACCTCAAAAACATTATGCCAAGTGAAAGAAGCCAGGCACAAGAGGTCACTTATGAGTTCATTTATATGGAATATACACTATTATAAAATCAGAAAGCAGACTAGTGGTTGCCGGGGGCTGGGAGGAGGTAGAAATCAGGGGTGACTTCTTAATGGGTATGGAATGTTTCAGAACTAGAGGGGATGGTTGCATAACATTGTAAATGTACTAAATGCCACTAATTGTTCATTTTAAAAAGGTTAATTTTATGTTATGTGAACTTTGCCTCAATTAAAAAATTTTTGCAGGAGCTGAAAGAATACAGGGTCAGAACACAGGGGAATAAGTTGTCCTTGAACCAAAAAAAGAAGACAGGATAGATTTTAGATGTAGAAAAATATATAGTTGGGAAGGGTAAGAAGTAGAGGGAGACAATTTGTGACAAAATTTGGCCCCAGTTTTCTCAGTGAAGTAATAAAAAGAGAATTTGTCTCCCCTTGGGCAGTCAACCAGCTGTCACTAGTGGTGGTGTTGTGAGGATGGATGACCTGGACCATAACAATGACTCATCACTGAGTATCCTTATCTTAGAGGGAGGGGCCGAGGAGCCCTCATTTTGACTCCTGACTGAGAAGCATCTGATTCAAAGCGCAACTGTTTTTCTGTGGTTTGCCTTGAGCTCAAAATAAGAAAAATCACTCAAGTAGATTTTGCTTATTCTAAGACTTTGAAAGGTACTACAGTCTCTCAATATTGCAGCTGCAGGTCTCTAAAGGCTTGTTGATCACTTCTGTGAGTTATCACAAAGCTTCTAGAATTTAAGATGGCTCCTCTCTTATCAGATCCTCTTTGATAATAAACAGCGGGGATGCTTTGTGGCCAGGAACCAGCTTGGGTTGTAAGACCTGTTTAATCTCCCCTAGGAAAAAAATGTGAAACAAAAGAAAACAATCTCTGAGCCCTGTAACAGGAGAAACCAGCCCTCTGCACAGAAGTGTTTATTCTTCCACGACTACAGAAGATCCAAGGAATCCATGGATTCAAACCATCACCATCATCATCCTCACATTTATTCACCTCGTGTACTTTTTAGAATGAGCAGAAGGGATAGATGAATAACAATAAATGAGTGATTATTATGGTTATAATTATTAGAATTAATCAACCAAAGCACAGTCATGCCCAGCTCGAATCCTGGGTCAAGATGGCAAGTGCTTTACCCCAAAAAGATCCCTGATGTGGAAGTCTGTAAAACACAGAAGTCTTCACTTCAGATGATTGATTACATTAGCTCAGAATAGGAGATTCTTCTAATGTCACCCTGGAACAACAGAGCCTCTAATTATACAACGCCTGTAGGTTAATAGTAAAACTAGGGACCGACCACTGGAGGGGAAAAAGCAGAATTCTTTCGGGAAATTGGCCTTATTTGGACATCATGTTTCTTCTACAAATGGCTCTTAGCTGGCCTGTCATTTGACCTCTCTTCAACCTTGATTTTTTTTTTCAGCACAGAAACGCAAGTTCCCATGTCCCTTAGATGGGGAGTGTGTGTTGTTCCAGGAAATCTCTTTGATTAAATAGCAAATTTTATTCCCCTGTGTGTAATTGCCATGGGTTTGTGTGGGCCATTATGTATAAAGCGTGCCCAAAGAAAACATGTAAATGGCCAACAAGTGTATGAGAAGATATTCAACATCACCAATCATCATAGAAATGCCAATCAAAATCACAGTGAGATGTCACCTCATACCTGTTAGAATGATCATTATAAAATAAACAGAAAATACCAGTGTTGACAAGGATGTGGAGGAATTAGAAGACAACACTGTTGATGGAAATGTAAATTGGTGTAGCCACTATGGAAACAGTATGGAGGTTCCTCAAAAAAAATAAAAAATAGAACTACTATATGACCTAGCAATCCTATTTCTGAATATTTATCCAAAAGAGTTGAAAACAGGATTTCAAAGAAGTATTTGCATTCCCAAGTTCATTGCAGCATTATTCATAATAGCCAAGAGGTAGAAACAACTCAAATGCCCATCAACAGATGAAAGGATAAACAAGGACATGGTCTGTACACACTATGGAATATTATTTGGCCTTAAAAAAGGAAGGAAATCCTGCAATATGTGACAACATGAGAACATTATGCTAAGTGAAATAAGCCAGTCATGGAAGTACAGATACTGCATGATTCCACTTATATGAAGTGCCTAAAGCAGCCAAACTCATAGAAGCAGAGAATACAAAAGTGATTACTAAGGACTGGGAGTGGGAGAAATGAGTTGTTTTTCAATGGGTAAAAAATTTCAGTCATCCAACATGAAATTCTCGTGATCTGCTGTACAACAATGTTCATAGTTAATGCTGTACACTTAAAATTCTGTTAAGAGGGTAGATTTTATGTTACTTTTTTTTAAACCACAGTTTCTAAAATAAAAGAAACCAAATGGAGCAAAAATATATTTGAAATCGTTCATGGCATACATATAATTTGTAATTGCATCCAATCAAGCTGTGATAGTCTTGAATTCAACAGAAGTGGTAGTTGACATAATTTACAAATATAAATACACAGAACTACAATATTATATATACACATACACAATTTTTGTGATGAGGCTGGTGTTAAGTAAAAAATACTTCTGCCTGGGGCTTCCTCATTGTCCCCTGACCAAATCGCCACATCTCCCTGCATCTGTATCTATACTCTGTGCCTTCTCTCTGATTACAACAGATAAACTGTCCTTGTTCATATCAAAGGGCAACTTCTTCCCTGGCACTGTTAATCTTATCTCCTCTTCTTCCTAAATAACTTCACTCCTGCAATTTTCTTTTCTTTCTCTTACAGCATCAATTTGTTTCCTTCAATGAGATCAGTTCCATCAACATAAAATATGTTCTAGTACTTTCCATTGCTAATTGTTTTCCTTTGATCCTAAATCCTTCCCCACCTATCAGTCCTACTTGTCTCCCTTTCACAGTAGAACTTCTCCAAAGAGTTCTTCATAATGGGTGCCTCTACTTACTCATCTTCATTTATTTCTGTGACCTACTTCAAACAGGATTCTGACCTCACTGTTCCATGAAAACTGCTCTTTTAAATGTTGCAATGGCCTCTGGGTTGTAAATCCAATGATCACATTCCTGTCTTAATTCTATTTGCCTTTTTAGCACAATTGACCATTCCCACCTGCTCCTGGACTTTTCTCCTTGGCTTTTAAGATATCTCCTTGTCTGGTATTGTCCTACCTCAGCCCCCTGGTTGGCTCCTTGGTTTGATGTCTAAGGGTGGGAATGCCTTGTTCGGTCCTTTATCTGCATATGCTAACCTGGATAAGATTAATTACTTCCATAGTTTAAATACTATGTATGTGCTGATAGTTCCCAGATTTATATCTTTAGCCCTGAAATCATATACTTGATTTCCTAACTCGAATGAGTATCTAATAGATTTCTTAAATGCAACCTGTCCAAAAAGAAAGTCAGTTTCCTCTGGCCAACACCAATCTGCCCTAATCTTTTTCCATCTCAGTAAAAAGCACTATCACTCATGTTTTTTCCCTTTCCCTCCACCAACCACATGCCATCCATTAGCACGTCCTATTAACTCCTCTCCAAAACTTACCCGAATTTGTCCGTTTCTTCCCATATCCATCACTACCACCTGTGTCCCAGCTAGTATCATCTCCTCCCTGGACCTCAACAAGTCCTTCCTGACCTGCCTCCCTGCTTCTCACTCCTGCTTCTTCTACAAACCATTCTCCTTGCAGAAGCTAGGATACCATCTAAAATCACAAAGCCAGTCTTGTGGCTCTGCTGTGCTTAAAAATTCTCCAGTAAGAGAATAAATTTCACTCTCTGCTCTGGGCTGCTGAGGCCTATGTGGTTGAGCTCCTGTTTGCCCCTCTATCCCCATCTTCTGCCTCCTTCCCTCACTGTGCTCACTGATGCTGACTTTTGGCCAATTCCTAAAGCATATTAAGATCTTTCTTATCTTAGGGACTTTGCACTAAATTGGTCCTTTTGTCTGAAATTTTCTCCCCTCCGAACAGTATGTAACTGACTCCCAGCTCCTGGGGCAGGATTTCTCTAACCAGCCTATCCAGTGCCACTCTGTACCATATTACACCTTTTTATTTCTCAATTGCACACATCACCACTGAAAAGCATTGCTTCTTTAAATTAGTGTACTTTGTGGGGGGCGGGGGGTCTGTATTCTCCACAAGAACGTAAGTGCTACAATGGTAAGATTGCTAGGTTTAGCAAATAAAAATACAGGATACCCAGTTACATTCAAGTTTCAGATAAACAAAGAAGAATTTTTAGTATGTTTTATGCAATACTTGGGACAACTGTATACCAAAAAAAAAAAAAAAAAAAAAGGTTTTCATTGCTTATCTGAGATTCAGATTTAACTGGGCATCTGTATTTTATCTGCATTTCTGTCCAAGAGCAGAATTACCTAGACTACTTTATCATCCTAACAGATACAGTGATGTCTGACGTATAGCAAGTGCCCCATAAAATACTGATGAAATGAAACAGTGATTAAAGGAACAAAAGAAGGGAAAGGAATAAATGCTCAATCCAAAAACTAGTTTTAGTTATTGTGATAGTTAGTTTTATGTATCAACCTGACTGCTCAGAGAGCTGGTAAAACATTATTTCCAGATGCGTTGGTGAGGGTGTTTTGGGAAGAGATTAGCATTTGAATTGCTTAACTGAGCAAAGTAGATTGCCCTCCCCAGTGTGGGTGGGCATCATTTAATTCATTGAGGGCCTGAAAGGGAACAGAAAGGTGGAGGAAGACCAGATTTGTTCTCTCCCAGCTTGAGCTGAGACATCCATCCTCCCCTGCCCTCAGACAAGGCGATCCAGATTCTTGGACTTTTGGACTCAAATCAGGACTTCAGACCATCAGCCCCCTGATTATCAGGCCTCTGGACTCTGACTGAATTACCCTGCTAGCTTTCCTTGGTCTCCAGCTTGCAGGTGGCAGATCGTGGGACATCTCAGCCTCCATAACTGCTGAGCCAACTCCTGTAATAAATCTCCTCTTATGTGTATCTATATATAGCCTGTTGGCTCTGTTTCTCTGGAAAACCCTGACTAATACAGTTATCCAGACTGTAACCCAGTGCCTCTCAAGCGTCAGCCTGTATCAGAATCACCTGGGGGCTTGTGGAAACGCGGATTGCTTAGCCCTGGCCGCAGAGATCCTGATTCGGCAGGTCTGAGGCGGGGCCTGAGAATGTGCATTTCTAACACATTCCCAGATGGGGCTGATGCTAGCGGTCAAGGGTCACACTTTGAGAACCTCAGCTCTAGCTCACATCTGAGGTCTCTGAGTTGCTTATTTAACAGACAACCTTCACTTGAATTCCAATTTAGGGACAGAGGAAAGAATACTGGAGTGTGTGGTTCTAGTCTACCTGGAAACAAAAAAAATGGACTAAATCTCGTGCTGTAAAGAAGGATTACCTTCTGCAGCATGCCTGGCCTTTAGCTCTATTCAGCTGAATCAATGCTTAAAAAAAAATGACCCCTAGGATGAGTAAGAAATCTCTAGACACACAGTGGACTGTAGGACCAGACACACACCTTTAGAGGAAACTCATACAGCAATCAGAGCATCTCAGGACAGAAAGCAGGAGTCACGTGACAGTGTCTGAAAAGCTGGCCAAACAGAAAGAAGTCCCACGAGGCCCCATTTATGTTTTCCAAGTTAATTAAATTTATTTAATCATTTATTTGAGAGCGAGTTTTCTCTCCAGGATTGGTAGCCCCTGACAACAGACAAAGAGGACAAAGGCACAGCTCTACCAGGTGGCAGCATGAATTGTGTCTCTGTGTAATTGATGAATGTTCTGGGACCCCTTCATTTCCACAAAATGATCCCTCACTCCTATTCCTGAACAACTTCAGCCCTTTACCTTGGAGATATTTTCCACCTATCTCCTCATTTTCTCTTGGTCCCATGTGGCCCTAATGGTCCCTTGTAATAAATGTTTGTGTGCTTACACTTTAATTTTATTTTATGAGTTAAGAGACTGAGTTGAGAGGATACCTGTGCTTCAGGGATGGAAATCACCATGGCTGCTTCTTCAGTGATTTTAGCCACAACTCCAGCTGCCCTGACTCTCCCTTCTGTTTTCCCAGTTTCCCAGGTTTTCAACCGGGAAGCCGTTTTCCCACTCTCCTGTCAATTCCACTGCTGCATGACCTTGACATTCCTTTCTTCTCTTTCACAGCCACCTCCACGGCCCTGGTTCAAGTCCTCACATCTCTTGCCTGGGTTCCCTGCTTCCCCTTTTCCAGTCCATCCTGTAACCACGTTTTCATTCATTTATTCACTCAATATCAATTACTGAGTACATGCTACACATCAGATTGTGCTAGATGAACGGGGGAACAGGATGATGTCTCTCCCTTTCTTTCAAAGCACAACTGGGATTTGCCCTGAACTCCCCTAGCGTTTGGATCTTGCCTAAGCTTTCTCCTCCTGGGAAGTTCTCTGCATCTTCCTCTGTTGAAGTCCCATTTCCATTTCAAGGTTTAGGTACTCTCTCTTCTCCCTCTTCTCTACTGCAACACTGTCACCCCTTTAATGTAAAACGCATCCTAGCCATCCATATTGATACTGTTGCGTTAAGTGTTGGACCTGCTTCCTGGCTTCCAATGGTATTTATCATCCAGTAGAAATAGTTCCTCTAGAATTTGTTTGTGTGGCTGTAGGGGAGGCAAAACTTGACCTCTACCCATCTTTGGTTTTCAGCTGAAACTCTAACAAAAAGATTAGCAAGAGGAAAAGGAACAGTTTATTAACAAGTGCAGCGCACATCACACAGGAGAATGCTAAAGGACAAGTAACTCCAAATGGCAGCTTAAAACTCCAGTTTACACAGCATCTTCAACAAAGAACAGCTGATTTGTAGAAAGACGACAGGACAAAGGGGTTTGGGCTGGGGGACTGAAATGTGGAGCAGTCACTAGGAAGATAACAGTTAGTTTAGCAAGGTGTGTTTGTACAGATTCTCACGCCCAATTCCCCATCTCTGGTGATAAGAATGTCTTCCTCCTGATACAGAGAGGGCACCTTTCACTTGTGAGTTTTATCTCCTGCTTTCAGGAAGAAAAGAAGGGTCTTCTTTCCACCTGCTGTTTTTCAAATTACTTTAACTCAAAATAATCAACATGCCAAAAAGGCATTTTGGGGGGCGACATGCTCTGAACTGCTTCATAGCTAAAGGATTATCGGGGTATAATGGTACAATGATCCACTCCAAGGCAGCAGAAAGGCATTAGCACACAGCATGTGTCTGGAGAGAAAAAGTCCGGTGGGTACATCTTTTTGAAAGCACATGGAATGGTGATGTCCTCCCCCTACCCTCCACATCCACTAAACAATTAAATGTGTCCTCTCCCCCCTTGCTTTGGAGAACCTAGTGTCATAAATGGCACTTATACAGCATTACAGTCAATCATGTCCCAAAAGTGACTCAAGTCAAAAAATTCTGAAACTGACAATCTGTTGTCTTCTTATTTTGACTCTCTCCATAGTAGTTCCAAGGTTGTATTTTATCTTTTTAAATTTTTACTTGTTATAAAACCTCTATTAGGTTTTAATAGCACAAAAGGGGATTTTGAAAGAAGAAAGTCCCCCATCTCAATGCTCTTTCTTTTCATCACAAAGAAGGACTTGCTGTTTAGGTGATGTGGTGTCTAAATTGCCTGCTGCTGTACTGAGGGCTGAGGGAGGTCTTGTCGTGTCTAGAACCTGGACTGGGTCAGCTAATGAATCCGTGGTCATTAGTGTTTCACATCCCCATTTGCCCATTCTGAGATAATAAAATAGGGAAGCCGGGTACATTACAAACGCTCATTTGCTTATTTAATATGATTTCTGGGACACCAGGAGAGGTTCTTCGAGCAATAAACTCTCTCACTTGTTTGCTAGTCCCTGAAATGTTGAGGTACATGATTCCTTTGCTTTCAGACCCTGACCTCTTTCAAAATGATGGAGGTAACTAAGTGAGCTGCTGGTTGTTGACAGCCATTTATAGTCGGTATGATGTGGTTTCAGGTTTTATCTTGAGAGGGATTTTGTTTGGGAAAGAGCTTAAGGTCCAAAATATGGGAAAGAGACTCTGGTGACAGGTTGGGGAATGCCAGAGAAAGCTCTGGCTCACATCACACCACAATTTGGTCTAGGATCAGCATTGTGGAAAACACCACCACCAAATCTTAGAAAAACAGGTAAATCTGAAGTCTTTCTCTCCATACATGGAACATCAGAACACTCTGCAAGATGACTGTATACATAGGGAAGAAAGTGAATGAATCTCCACGAGAAACATCTGGACTCTTCTTTAGAGAACATTGCACTAAGATGACACTTTAACCATCCAGAGTAAGTCAGGCCTGAGAGAGAGGGATGGACAGCGGAAGAGGGCGCCCTTGTGGGAAGAGTACGTCAGTGCTCTCCCAGCCGCCAAAAGGTGGTGTTAAATGGGTGACACTGTTTGGTGGGAACCCAACCCTGTATCACATGAGCGTGTGGGTTGTACCAGAGTCTGCCACTTCTAGGGCACAAAAGAGGCAAGAAAGACTTTCTTTTACCAAACTTGCTTTTCTATAAAATAGCTTGGGACTGAACATGCAGATTCTTAATTACCTTGCCCCCTTAGATGTGGTGACTCAGGTGGAATGTTCCTAGCCAGGTAAGCTGTGGGTCTGTACCCCTAGTCAGGAGTGGTGCCCACCTTTCCTCCCAGGAAGATCTGCTTCGAGGCCCTTAATTCTCAAAGCCCTCTATTACAGCAGCCTAAAGAATTATTCTTAGGACTTAAGTCTTGTAAAACAGCCAAAAGTCCCTTAAATTCTGGGCCGTATTATGTGGAGATATGCCAACCCCACCCTCTGGCCTGCTTCCTGCTTGGCAATTTAGAAAGAAAGCAGAACAGTGAGCTTTCCTAGCCCATTATTCACCTCTGAAAGGTAATCAAAGGGAATGCCTTTCCTCCTATTATCCTATTGTTCAATTTTATGGAGGACTGCCTCTGAATATAGATATTGTCAAAGCAACCAAGAACCTAATGTAAACAAGAGTTTCCTAATAATATTTGTTCAAATTATCTTATTCCCATGGCTAGCACTGCCAAATTCCTGAAGGACACATTGGGGCTTCCGTACTATTTAATTGACTTTAACAGCTGACCATCTACCTACAGGACACCCAAGTAGGCCATAGGGGCACCAGCTCAAAATGTCATGTGGATGAAATCATATATGTGTATTCTTTTTTGTCTGGCTTCTTGTACTCAAGCTCATGTTTGTGAGAATTTATCACGTTGTTGTATGAAGCTGTAATTGATCATGTTCATGTCTATGTAGCCTTCCATCATAGGTCTATGCCACTGTTTATCCATTTTGCTTATGGTGGACATTTGGGCTGTTTCCAATTTGCAGCAAGTATTAGTTTCCTATTGCTTCTGTAACAAATGACCACAAGTTTAGTGGCTTAAGATAACACAAAATTGTAATATTGCAGTTCTGGAGGCCAGAAGTATAATGTGGGTCCACAGGGCTGCCTTACTTCTGGAGCCTTTAGAGGAGAACGCATTTCCTTGCCTTTTGGAGTGTCTAGAGGCCACACATACTCTTTGGCTCATGGTCCATTTCTCCATCTTTAAAGCCAGTAACATGGTATCTTTTCTCCTCTGTGACCTCTGTTTCCATCCTCACATTTCTCTCTGACTTTGACCTTCCAGTGTCCTTCTTATAAGGATCCTTGTGATTACATTGATCCCACCTGGATAATCCAGAATAATCTACCAGTCTCAACATCTTTATATTTATCACATCTGCAAAGACCCCTTTGCCATGTAAGGTAGCATGTTTATAGATTCCAGGGATTAGGTTGTGAATATCTTGGGGAGGGGGGCACTATTTAGCTCACCACAGAGCATTTTGAATAAACCTGCCGTGTACATTCATCTACATGTCTTTTGGTACAAACATTCTGCATTTCTCTTGGGTGTATACTGAAGAATGGAACTGCTGAGTTATAGAGTATAAACATGTTTAGCTTTAGATTCTGCAAAAATGGTTTTTCAAAGTGGTGCTAAGTTACCTTCCTCCCCAGCAGCACATGAGAGATCCAGTTGACCCACAACCTCTCTAACACTTAGTGTTGATATTTAACCATTGTAAGATACAGAGGTATCTCACTGTAATTTTAATTTGCACATTATTGATGACCACTGAGGTTGAACAGTTTCTCATATATTTATTGGTCATTTAGATATCCTCTCTTGTGAAGCTTTTTTTTTTTTTTTTTTAAGTCTTTTGCCCATTTTTCTATTTGGTTGTCTTTTTCTTACTGATTTGTAGGAGTTCTGTATATATTCTGGATCCAAGCCCTTTGTCACGTATATGTGCAGTAAATAACTTTTCCCCCTCTGTGGTTTGTCTTTTTAATCTTTTAATGGTATCTTTAATGCATAGAAATTCCTGATTTTAAGGTAGTACAATGTCTACAAGAAATCTCAAGAAAAAAAATTAAATATTTTGAACTGAATGAAAATAAAAACACAACATAACTAAATTTATGGAGTGAACCTAACGCAGGGCTTCGAGGAAATTTTATAGTACTAACTTTTGGCATTGTTGATTTTATTGATTATAAGTTTGTTTTCTATCTTACTAATTTTTGGTTTTTTTTAATTTCCTTCTTTTTACTGTTAGATTTGATTTTCTGTTTCCTGAATTCTTTAGATTTTTAAATTGTTGCTTTTTCAGCTTTTAAAATTTTTCTAATATATGCATATTAAAGCTATAAATGGCCTCTAAGCTTGGCTTTAGCTGCATCCCAGAGATTTTGAAATGCAGCAATTTAATTATGGCTTAATTCAAAATATTTTCTAATTTCCATTGTGATTTCTTCTTTTGCCCATGGATATTATAAATGTATTGTTTAATTTCCAGACATATGGGGATTTTTCTCCTTAATGTTTTTGTTACTTATTTTTAGCTTGATTTCACTGTGGTCAGAGGAAAAATATTAATATTGGTAGTGCAAATTCTCAGTACCTTTGTAGCTCTCCAATGTCTTTAAAAAAAAAGTTTTTATATTTAGTCCAACTTTTCTAGTTGTTTTCAGAAACAAGTATAATACAAAATAACCTACTCAGCTATTGCCAGAAACATGACTACCACCAATGATAATTAATTGTGATGCTGCCACAATCCACAGGTCACTCACCAGCAAAAAAAGAAAAAACTCATCACTACATCCATGGTCAGAGAAATAAGCAACTTGATCTCAGAATTCCTTCTTATTTTCTCCAAAGCCCATGTTCTTGCTATTTCTAACATGCCATTTATTACATTTATTACTGCTTTCCAGGCCCTCCCTGACTCCACATTTTCTAGCTAATCTTATTTCCCCTCTGTCCTAACTCGCTCTTCCCACTGGACTTTTTCAGTGCTCTTCTCCCTCTTGTTTACAAATGTCAAAAGCATGCGAATCGTGTTCCTCTGTTATGTTATCCTCAGACTCTCCTCACTTTTCTTTGAAATGTCTGCCCTTTGATTTTTTTTTTTTAGTCTAATGCATAAGAAAATAGATACATAAGTATTAAAGTAAAAAAGAGGGTCATCTGCATGCCACTGAAATTGCCTGGAACAGCAGCAGCGGCACACGGCACGTTTTGGAAACTGAGCCGGTGCCTCACCTCGCTGTGGGGTCAGAGGATGCACAGCGAGTTGTAGGGAATGTTATCGAGAGGACTTACGTGTCTAATAGGTCACACCTCATGGCCCATGTGGTCCTTTACATTTTGAGATTCTCAGCCCAGTTTCAAAATCTCAAAAATAGCACACAATTCTGGAAACATTTCTTTAGGTATAACTTAAAAAATTAAACCATATGGTCTACAGCCCTCCTCCAAACCTAGAAATTGCAGGCTTCCCTCGAAGATGGGGAGCACTCTTAACTGGAGACATAAATAATTGTCACATTCGTATCAGTGGGTTCCATAGGATTGCTTATACTTGAGTGGATCCTTGGGAGAGGGCAGTTTGCAGTAATTGCTGGATTCCCCAGGTCAGAAAGCAAACAAATGAAAAAACAAAAGCCTCTTTTGGTGAGAGTAGAGATGGTAAAATGTTTTTAGTATTACGGGTTTATTATTTCTTTGAGACTCATTTGAAGAGTAATGCCAGCCATCCCAGGCAGACTAAAATCTATGTGAATTATCAAGTCCATCAAGGGAAAATCACTCCACTGAGCCCCCACGTCACCCATTTCAAAACTCAATCTCTCTGCTGCAGCCCACGGCTACCTCCTCTCCTCTTCTTCGTGGAGATGGACATTAGCTGGTCACTAAGTCTGTAAAATAACCCCTAAGTTTTCAGACACCACAATCATTAACCTGCTCCTCAACCTTCTCCCTCCAATAATCCTCATCTCTTTAACCTTTCCTCACTGGCCCAATGTGAGGACTGAGCCCTAACTCAACCCTCATCTTGGAATCTTCTCTGAATTTATCTGACCCAAAAGAAGACAGAAGTGAAATCAGCACTGGGTTAAACAGTGGGACAAAGCCAGGGACTGCCTCACTCCAGAATTATGCACGCTGTGAAAAACAGTGAAAAACAAGGCTACTCGAGTGTGTCTTCAGAAGTATCTTATTACAGTGAAGAAAACACAGCCAGGATGAGGTGCAACATGAGGTGCAGCCAGCACAGTGACGTCATGCCCAGGAGAGGAAAACAAACATCCCAGGGTTTGAGACCAACTCCCCAGAGAGATGAAGCCAACAAGGCAGGAGGGCCCTTGCTAGCAAAACCAATGTAAACAAATTAAGGTAAACATGAATGAGTCCTTTTGTTCAATGAGATTCCAAGCCCTGGGAAAGCTGAGAAGCACCATATATGTATCATACATCATAGAAGTATCATGTATCAAGACACAGATGATAAATACCTGCAGGATTGTCTTATACATGACAAGCAGGAGTAAATGCACCATCTGAGAACTAGAAGCAATTTCCTCAGCCCCCTTTCCTTATGTAAATTTGAAGACTTCAAGTCAGAGCAGAGAATTATTCAAGCTCTGCCTTAGTTTCCTACTTCTGTTAAGGTCTTTGAGATCACACTCTTCTTCCTTGCCTGATTGATGAGCCAATTGAGAAATAGATCAAGAAAGATGGAGGTCACAACAGCACCTTTATGAAGCTGATATTGAGGATGTAGCTTATATCTGTGAGCAAATAAACTTTCCAGTACTGAATCCCTGTCACAGCAGCCTGGACCACAGCAGCCTCCCACCCCTGCCCTGCCATTCCCCAGCCCACATCCCAACTTACGTTCCCTGAGGGCGGGGCAGCTCCCAAAGAGGAAAGCAGAGAGGAGCTGAGCCAATCACATTGGTTTGTTCTCTCCAAATTTCCTATGGCCAAATCACTCCACCTTCTCCCAGCAGAGGGAGAGACAGCCTAGGGTGTTACATAATGAATAAATGGATGATTATGTGTGCAAGTGTAGGTGTGCATGTGCATATGTGTGCATGAGTGGGTGTACATATGTGTGCCTAAACGTCCAAATGTGCATGTATGCCTGTATAAAGTCATCTCTGTAGCTCGAACTCAAGAAAAGGCTCAATTTGAGTCCCATTGGGAGCCCTGGAGAAGCAGGCTTCCTAGAACAAGGGAGGGTTTGCTCTTTCTCTCTGGTCTGTTCTGCTCAAAGTCTAGTGAGCCACATCTGGACAGTACAGTGGGCGTGTCCAGGGGTGAGCGACCTGACAGAGTAATACAGGGGCCTAAACCACATCAGCCTTTAATAGACTTGTTTGTGAGTCTAAGGAAAAGTCAAGTTCCAGGCAAGGACAGGCTGCCTGGTCGTTCTAGTTGACAGATGAGGCTTTGTGGGGGCAGCCAGGATGCAGAAGTAGAAGATGGTACCCTCAATATGCCACATCAGCCTGAGAGGATGGGGAAAAGGTCTTCAGCTCCAGGATTCAGTGGAGCCAAGGAGCTACAGATGGGATGAAGTTGGAAAGGCAAACACACCAACAACTGAGGTGGATTCCAAGAATGAGGAATGGTTAGCGAGAAATATGTCAGGACCCAGTCAGCTAAAAGCCAACATTGGGTGGATTCCCAAAGTAGGGACCTAAGAATGGAAAGGGATTGAACAATCAAAGATCCAATGATGCAAAGACACATGGGCTATAGACTGCCGCTGGTCCCAAGGGGTGTAGTACCTGCCATCTGAGAAAGCTTAGTAGGCACTGGGTTCATTGCAGAAGAGCTGGTAGCTGTTAACTAAACTGTAAGCTCCTGGAAGGCAGAAAGTGCAGAGGTGAGGTCTTGATCATCAGGCAACCGATGGATATTGGCTGATCAGTCGCTTAAATAAGCCTTTCAAGAGAAAAGCCTCTTAATTTGTACCTAATGCCTTTGAACGGCTTTGATTTTCCAGTTTCTCTCTTCCTCTCTCTTTTTTTCCTGACAGCTGTTATTGCTTCAGCAAACTGAAGCTGTTGCTATTTCAGCATCATTGCTAAGAAGGGCATCAGAGCATCTTAATGTCAGGCTGAGCTCACTCATCCAGATTAATTCCTTAGATGTTCAGCAGAATTTCGGGTAAAGTCACATTTGGGCGGAACAAAAGGCAGATAACTCACTTTATCTGAGAGCCTTTTATCTTGTTGACAAACCCCAATTCTCATCCATTCCAATTTTCATGGCAATTCAAGAAATTGCTAGAAGAAGAAATGTGGACTTTGGAAAGATACACTTTGCTCCTTGCTATCATGTGAAGGCCTCATCGTCCCTGCAGTTTCTGATTTGGTTCCCCGGGATTACAGAACCATGGCGATTACTGTGTCCCTAAGTTTCTCACTGGTTTTAAAGAAGTAGCTGGTTTCCACTTTTATTTATGGAAACTTCAAGAATTATCTCCAAAGACCAAGAGTCCAAGAAGATATGCAGAATCCTAGAGTTGGAGAGGACATGTGTGGTGACCTCACCCCCTCCTGTGTCAGATGGGTAAACTGAGGCTCAGAGAAGTGACTCTTGCCTAACAAAGTGGAATGTTGGCACTTTGAACCAAGCTAACCCATGTTCTAAGTAACACTCCTCCTCATTGACAGAAATACTGGCAGTGGATCCAAATATTAAAACCATGCATGCAAGAGAAGGATTAAAAATAGAATAAAAAGTAATCAAAACAAAAGGCAAAAATAAGGGGAAACATCTTAAACAAAAAATAAGGCACATGGCATTTGCTGCCTAGACCAGGTAATTGTTCGGCTAAACACAATTTTGCACCCATAAGACAAAGCACTCTAAAGCTGTCTAAACGTGTATCTCAAAAAGTGCATTATATCCCTTTTTTCTCTGCAAAAATGACAAGCAGTTTTAATCTTTTTCGAGCAAGTGATGACAACCCCTAGCACCCAGCATTATGAAAATTCAGGGATGTAAGTTTCACCCTTCATCTCTCTCAGTTTTTATCCTCAGAACAAAGGAAAATTGTCAGGCATTGTGCTGACAATGGAAACGTAAGCTCTTTTTTTTTTCCCCTGGTTTTTTTTTTTTGTTGTTGTTGCTAGGGTATAAAACCACGTGTGCCATAAAACTCTCTCCCATCTGGCTGGTGTTTGAAACTTCGCTGGGACCCAGTTTTTACAGTTGAGCAATTAATTCTCTCTAACACTTGGGAGCTGCTGAAATACAGGAGGTTTGAGGTAGAGCAGTTCATGACCTTATGCCTTTGTGAGTTGTACTGAAAACTGACTTCCTGCATCACTGCGAGAGAAAAATCTATTAAAATCTCTTGGATGAGTACTTCAACAGCCTGATTTCATTTTGAAACTAATCATTTGGTCCAGTTTAGAAGGCATGACGAATGATGTCACTTCAAATATTAATATTGTTATAAACCTGGATAATAGGTTTTTTCCTCAGATTCAGAGCTTTTTTCCTTTTTTTAACAACATTTCAACAATTCCATAAAGCCCCTCCTATAACATTTGAAGTCTGGTAGCATATGGAGGAAAAAAAATCAACAACATTGTTTGATATTGTTGAGAAAGTATCAAAGACTGTAAAGTATCTATAAATTCACCAAAACAAAAATCACATGAAGTTATGGAAAAAATTAAAACTAAACTAAAGAATGTAAAAGACCACCTAAATAAGCAGACATATATATTATGTTTATAAGTGCAGAATAGATGATAATTTTCCCTGAATTAATCGCTAAATTAATGCCTTTTAAATCAAAATCTCAAGATGATTGCTTCCAGCTTTATTGAGATATAGTTGACACATAACAGTGTTTAACCTTAAGGTGTATAATATGATGCCTTGATACACATATGTGTATATTGCAAAATGATCACCACAATAAGGTTAGTTAACACATTTTTCCCCTCACATAACTACTGTTTGGTTGTTTTTTGTTGAGAACATTAAAGATCTATTCTCATAGTAACTTTTGGGTATACAATATAGGATTGTAGACTATAGTCACCATGCTATACCTTAGAACCCTGGAACTTAATGAATAAAATAATTATATAACATATAACTGTATTAACATATTAGAGAATAAATACATTTATAAATTATCAATGAAATATTTAAAATAGTTTATTTAAAGATATTAAAAATCACAGTATAAAGAAAGAAATGCCAAATAGTTTAAAGACTATTAAAACTACTAATAGGAAATACAGGAGAACATCGTTTTAAGTGTGGAGTAGTGAGGCAGAGTGGGAGAATAGGTGAAGCACAGAGGATTTTTAGGGCAGTGAAACTACTCTGTACCATACTGTCATGAAGAATACATGTCATCAGAAATTTGTCCAAACCCATAGAATATACACCACTAAGAGTAAACCCTAAAGTAAGCTACGTGGACTCTGGGTGATATGACATGTCAATGGGTTGTAACAAATAGAACATTCTGGCGTGGATACTGATAGTGAGGGAGGCTATGTTGGAAACAGCAGGTATATGGGAAACATATATATTGGAAACAGCGGATATATGTACATTCTGTTCAATTTTGCTGTGAACCTAAAACTGCTCAAAAAATAAAGCTTAGTAAAACAGACAAACATTCTACAGCCCCTCCTATCAGGAGGTAGGTGGACTCTTTTTCCCCACTTCTTGGATCTGGGTTTAGTCACATGACTTGCTTTGGCCCACTGGGTATTAGCAACGTGAAGCAGCAAAAGCTTGAAAATCATGTGTACACGGAGGCTTGCCCTCCCCTGCCGCTGGAGACCAGAGACCACCAAGTGAAGGAGCCTGGGCTAGCCTCCTGGAGGATGAGAGGCCCAGCCATCCCAGCTGAGGTCCCCATGATGTGATGTGAGACCACCATTGACCATCCAGCCCCAGGAGGCAGGCCCAGTCAAGAAGGACCACCCTACCAGCCCATGGCAATACATTGCTGTTGACTTAAGCCACTATGCTTTGGAGTGGTTTGTTATACAGGAAAAGGTAGCTAATTTGAGTAGGGGCACAAAGTACAAACTTCAAAGGGAAAAAATGTGTGAATTTAATGACACTAAAAGTAAAGCTTTCTCTTCAAAGTAAGACGCCTTATACAAATGTAACAGACAGGAGATGTGCTGGAAGAAGATATTTTGCAAAACTAGGACAAAGGATTAGAATCCAGAATATCTAAGGAACTTTCACAAATCAGGAAGAAAAAAAAACAGAAAAATGGGCAAAAATAGGAAAAAGAAACTCACAGGAGTAAATCCAGAATGGCCAATAAATAGATGAGAAGACTCTCAAACTCATTAGTAATCAGAGAAATGCAGATTGTGTTAAAAATGGGATACTGCCAGGAGGTTTCTCAAAAAGCTAAAAATAGAACTACATATGACCCAGCAATTCCCACTCCTGGGTATATATAAGAAAGAAAGAAAGAAAGAAAGAAAGAAAGAAAGAAAGAAAGAAAGAAAGAAAGAAAGAAAGAAAGAAAGAAAGAAAGAAAGAAAGAAAGAAAGAAAGAAAGAAAGAAAGAAAGAAAGAAAGAAAGAAAGAAAGAAAGAAAGAAAGGAAGAAAGGAAGAAAGAAAGAAAGAAAAACTCTAGTTCTAAAAGATACATACACCCCAACATTCTTAGCAGCATTATTTACAACTGCCAAGATATGGAAGCAACCTAAGTGCCCATCAACAGATGAATGGATAAAGATGTGATATATATATACACACACACACAATGGAATATGACTCAGCAATAAAAAAGAATGCAATTTTGCTGTTTGCAGCAACATGAATGGACTTAGAGGGTATTATGCTAAGTGAAGTAAGTCAGACAGAGAAAGATATTGTATGATATCACTTATATATGGAGTCTAAAAAAATAAAACAAACTAGTGAATATAACAAAAGAGAAACAGATCACAGATAGAGAGAACAAGCTAGTGGTGACCAGCGAGGAGAATGAAGAGGGGAAGGCACTATAGGGGTAGGGGAGTAAGAGGCACAAACCATTATGTATAAAATAAGCTGCAGGGATATATTGTACAACATGGGGAATAGAGCCAATATTTTACCATAGCCATAAATGGAGTATAACCTTTAAAATTTGTAAATCACTGTATTGTATACCTGTAACTCACATTATATTCTACATCAACTATACTTCAATTAAAAAATGAGATACTACCTTATAACCATTAGACTGGTAAAACATGAACAGTTGTATAATAGCAAGTTTTGACAAGGATGTGGGGAAATGAAACTCCTTATTGCACTACAGATGGGAGGAGTCACCTGCCACTGCCATTTTTGGAGGTCATTTGGGCAGTGGTTAGTGAAATCTTGTATTTGTATATTCTTCATGTGATCTGAAATACTGTTCCTGGGTGATACCCTAGAGAAACTGGCAGGTTCCCAAAGAGACTTATGTCAGTATGTTTGCTTGTCAATGTAAATGGCTCTAGACAATCTGTCCTTCAGTGGAAGAGAGGGTATGTTAACTGTGGTACATGCATAGGATGGAAAAACTAGAAAATGCTCAGAAGCGGTACATAAAATTTACTTACATCAACATACTTACAGCTCAGAAACATCATGACGAGTGAAAAAGTTAGTAGAATGAGATGTATAGCACAAAACCAGTTATGTGAATGAAAGTCTACTTTAGATACATGAAAGTATGGAAGGTGAGTTGGAAGAACGTTAAAACCCAGAATGGACGTTTATGAGAGTGGAATAATGGGAGCAGTTAAGGGACTATAATAAAATAAAATCAGAAATTTAGTTTTTGTTTTGTTTTTCAGTTCTTAGTATATGTGCTACCAAAGTGAGCACAGAAATTTAGCTTTATATGTGTACATGTACCTGCTGCTAATGACAACATGAGTTTTACCGACAGTTGTGATTTGAAAGACCAAGTAAAAATATTTATAAACAAAAAAGAGCCTCTTTTATGTAAATAGAATACAAAATGCAGCGTGATCCCCCCAACTTTGGCAACATTTTGCTGGTACCACTAGCATCACTATTAGCCTGTAATTCTAAATGGAGGCGCAGTGGGAAACAAAACAAGACAAAGGCATCTTTCCTTTTGTTCAAGGAAGAACTCATGTAGAGAACCCCCAGGCTTATTGCTGAAATCATATGTTGAAAGGCTAGAGGTCTCCTTCCCTCTTACCCACAAACTTGCCTCCGCTGTGCATTCTGCTCTATGGCCATGCTTTGTAACATTTCTTTAAATATGATTCAGTATCTATGCAGGGCCTCCTACCCTGTACCTCTCTTGAGCGTAATTTGTTGCATCGAATTTACATCTAAAGGTGAAACCAAAACTATTTTATATTCTTACCTGAATGAACGTGTTGTTTCGTGAGTTAGTTGAGAATTTGCCCTGGCCCTCGTCTTATTACTTTGGTTACATCTGGTTGAGTTTTTTGTAGCCATTTGAATTTGTGAAACAGACCTTCCTTTCCCTTCTTCCCCATAGAGTAACCCAGGATGAGATTATAGGTGTGAGTGTGGTGGATTGGGTGGGGACAGTGTCAGCATTAGGACAGGGGACTGTGCTAATAAGCATCTAAGAATCCAATGTAATGACACATAAAAATTAATATTATGTATCAACTTGGCTGGGCCATCGTGCCCAGATATTTGATTAAACATTATTCTTGATGTTTTGTGAGTATTTTTAGGAGAGATTAACATTTAAATTGGTGGACTTTAAGTACAGCAGATTGCCCTCTATACTGTGGGTGAGCCTCATCCAGTCAGTCAAAGGCCTGTGAAGATGGACCTCCCTCCAGCCTGGCAGCCTTTGGACTTGAGCCTGACAGCTCATCCTACAGATTTTAGATTTGCCAGCCAATTCTTCAAAATAATCGCTCTTTCTCTCCATATGTTCACATCCCATTGGTTCTGTTTTTCTGGAGAACACTGACTAATATACTGAGGAACTCCTGTAAGGAGCTGATCAGAGGGAGACAGTTAAAGAGTGTATGCCATCAGCTTCTGACCTCAGGGTTGGTGGAACAGTATCAGAATAGCACAGTGGAAAGATGCTCAGGTGTCATGTAGGTAGTGCTCAATTTTCAACAAATAGAACTGTTTATATAAAGTGGGAAACATTCCTAAAACAACAAGCACCCACCACCACCAAAACCCTATCCATTCTAACCACAGCAACTCACCAGATAGTTCAGCTCGATTTCCTAGAATGTGAAACAATTCCATGAAGGAAAATGAGCTGATTTTGAAAATTGGAAATAGGTTGGTTACACAGCATTTTTTTTTTACTTTGTTTTGCTTTGCATTTTACTCTCATCATTCAATAAGGTCTAGTTGCCACAATGTACAAATCCTATGTAGGTAAGGTTGGATGCTAGGTTAAACATTAAGGAAGTTGGAGGGAAATGTCAGGCCAATGAGCAGAAAGAGAAGGTAGGTTACTCAGTCTGTTGGAGTAATAGTATCACAAGGAATTTTTCTCCTTATTTTAAATTTCTAGTATTACTGTCATGAAATTGACCATTAATAACCTTGTATAAATTTAAACATTCCTTAGGGAGAAACAAACAAATACACTGACCTTTCCTCTCCATCATGCTTTGGAAAAGCTGACTGTCTCCTCCACAAGACTATAATCACAGCACTTTTTCCTGGTCATTGTTTGGTTTAACTACAGGCAAAAGAGGACATGAACACGCATCAGAGTCATAAAAGATGGGTGGATGGAAACAGAATCTTAAGGTTGGAAGGAATCTTGGAAACGCCTTTGGACCATCCCCTTGGCTCTTGGGCCACACCTAAACTCTTAAAGCCCTTCAGAATTCACTGTGCTAAAGACTTCCAAAGACAATACCTAATTTGTCTTAGAAACTTATTCTAGTGTCTAAGAATACTTTCTGTCAGGAAATTTGGCGTGGTAAGTTCGGGCTCTGCTCACACCCATTTCCTCTGGCTCTGGGCTGGGGTAGGGGTGGACAACAGCTGTGCACACATTTAGCCCAGGATACACATGAAGGTCGTCACCAAAACGGCCCCTGCCCATACTGCCTACCAGCCTTCTCGTCTCTGGGTTAAATGACTCCAGCCCCTTCAATGTCTTCTCATTGGTTTCCTTCTCTGGATTTAGGCCTATGTGTGCCTAACCTTGGACAGATAGTCCAGTGAGGGTTGGTCACTATTGGCTCTCCAGTGACCAACTGTCCCAGTTTGCCATGGCCTTCCCAGGACATGGGACTTTGAGAGCTGAAACCAAGAAAGTCCTGGCAAACCAGGACATGTTGGCTGAGTTGGCTCTCTAAAGGAGAGAAATGTCTCATCCCCAAATTTCAAGGAAAATGCTAAAATCATAGTTTCGTATCTGTGCCTTGGCTCTGATCCTCAGAGTTTGTACAGAGCCAGACTTCTCTCCCTCAAATTCATTGCCCAAAATGTATCCCTCTTGGAAGGGTTACGGGCAATGAGCCATCCTCTGGTGCTAAAATGGAACATCTCAATTAATGTCTGGACACGGAAAGATCGATCTTGAGGGCCTCATTTGTTGTTCTGTCCTCTGCACAGACCTCCGTCTGGAGGGACAGGGCAAAGCATCTGCCCCACAGGGCACAGCACCTGGGTGTCCTCCACCAGTCACTGGGGGAGTGGGCACACGTGGGGATGCAGCACATGTGACCAAAAAAGAAAGTCTCAGGAGCAAAATCGGGGGCAGAAATGAAGTGTGTAAAAGGGAGGAAAAACAGGACAGAGGAGAATTAAAAAAAGAAAAAACAAGGAGTGGGTGGGGAGAAAATGGCCTATAGAGTATAGAAGAGGAAAAAAAACCTTTTTTTTCCCTCTCCCCTCCTCGGTCATTGGCTAGGGCCTTGTCAATTAGACTAACAAAAGACGGATTAACAAGAGAAAGACTAGTTTCTTAAGACGTGTATCAGGCACGTAATACACACGGGGACACTCAGAGATGAGTAATTCACAGGGTGGTTAGAACTTGGGCTTGTATAGAGTCTTAACAAAATAAAAAATAAAGGCTTAGGGAAGTGATAAGACAAAGGAAAAGGACTTTGAGTTTCTAAGGTGGGAAGGTAAATATATGGAGGAACTAATGGGAGGTAAGGGTTCGCTAGTAAAGTTTGTAATGTAGGTTACTTCTAGGTAAGGGTCTAAAGTTGTCTCCAGTACTTCTGTCCTTCCTAGTTGAGGGAGGGGCAACATCTTTACAAATTTATGTCCTGCTTTGAGGTGAATATGAGGGTGGGATGGAGGAGGGGAGAGCTTTTCCTGAATCTTATTTCTTCTCAATTGCCTTCAGCTCAAAATAATCCCTGTGCCGAAGTGGCACGTTCTGGGGTGACATATTCTGCTACCTCCCACTGGCTGGAGCAAAAGCAATGGGGAGAAGAAGGCTAGAAACATACCCAAAGACATGTAGAAATTGGCCAAGGAACACAAAATTAATAGATGAGGAAGAACATGAGAAACCTGTGTTCGTGTGAGAAGTGGGGCCTCTCCGCCCCTCTTTGTGCTTCTCTTACCTTTTAAAAAAGATTGGTTCCCAGACTCTCAGATTTCATGGACCTGAAAAAAAAAATCAAAGCTGCAAAGAACATGAAACTAACAGTACCTCCTACTATGCTCATTATTTCCAAAAGCAAAGGGTATTGGGCATTCTCCGAGTAGAATAAAGCTGTCATCAGCAACTGAGTGCCAACATGCACACCCGGGACATGGTCCTTATTTCTCCCGTTTTGCTAAGGAATGCTGAAAATTCTGTCACAGGCTGGTGCCAGGTGTCAGCCCAGCATTAGGGAGGCACTGCTTCAGTGAATCTAAGAGCTTAGCCACGCATTTCTTTAGAAAAGTGGTCAAGGCTAACATTTATTGAGCACTTATTGTGGGCCAGCCCCTGCCCGTAGTCATTATCTCGTGAAATCGCATCAGTAGCCCAGTTCTATTTACTGTCCTCACATCCCAAATAAGGAAACAGAGGGCTGAAAGCGGTAAGAAACTTGGCCATGGTCAGGTGGTAGAGAAAGGTTATAATCCAAGTCACCCAACTCCAGGGCCAGTGTTTTAAACTACTTCACTGCACTGCACTGCACTTCGTGAGCATGCTCCTTGAAAGAGGGGGTCTTCTGGACTTTCTGGACAACTCTGGAGGGTTTTCATCAGCTCTATATCAGTTAGCTTATGCTTCCAACTGAAAAAATACCAGGGTCTCCCCATGACTATGTTTCCTGAAGCAGAAATACTTGAGAGATTTGAAAGCAGCGGCTGCCGCCGCCTCTCCTCGAGTCCCACATCCCTGCCCTGGCTCCAGGTCAGCTCCCCACTTCCCTGCCAGGGCGGGGCCTGTTCTCTCCGGTTGCTATTCATATCTGTATTTGTTCAGGAGCTTCCTTCCTGCCTCCCTGTTCACCTCAACGTCTTCCCTTTCTAGCAGCCTTGGCCTTGATGTCTAACTGTAATCACACCTCAAAATCAGAACCACAGAAATATTGTCAGGTAGAAGTTTCCTATTTTTCTACATGGGAGACTTGATGCCCATGGAATGAACACTCAGACAAAAGCTGTGGGTGCACAGGGAATTAAGTGATGGGGCAACAAGAAATGGGATTGTCCTCCTGGTCAAACCTGGTCTTAGTGCGGGAATATTTTATCTGTTCACCATTTGCTTATTCTGTCTTATTAGCAATCTAATAATGAGGGAAACTTTCCTGATGGCTCTTCTAGAAGTTTGAGGGAAACAGTACATTAGTTTACTGTGCTGTGACATAAATGAGAACATTAGCATCAGGGCTAAAGGGAATGTAAAATATCCCCAACATTGTTCCAGAGAGATGAGAAGTCCTAGCTTTAGGAATCTCTAGAGAAGAGATTCCAGAATCCACTCTTTCAGCTCATCCTGATGCTTAATTATCCTCATTGCTAAGAAAGTTTTCTTCCTTTAATCCATATCCTTTCTGCTATAGTTAACTCATTTCTTAAAGGTGCCCTTAGAGCTGAAAACACCACCACCCCTACTACTTTTTCATGTAAACTTCTTATCTGAAGGAGAGAATTCTTTAATTTTTTTTCTTATTTTTCAGCCTTTAGAAGCTAACTTCTCTATCCTCTTTCGTACAGTCATAGAATTGGAAAGGGACATCAAATATGTCTGGTTTAGCAATTCTCAGACTTGTATTCCCAAATTAACCTGCAATGCCAGAGTCCCACCCCATCTCTGCCAAATCAGAATCTTTGTGAGCAGGACTCCAGAATTTATTTAACAATACCTGGTCGTTCTGATACTGACATTGTTCAGACAGGCATCTGGAAACCCTTGAGCCGTCTAGATCACTCTTAGATTTCCTCACAGCATCCAGATAGAACATATCCAATGAGACTGCAATCACTACATCCCAAGAAAACCCTTCCCAGGGGATGGCCAGAGCCCTCCAATCGTAAGAATGCTTTTCCTTTTACCAAGTCAAAATCTGCCTCCTTATCGTTTCTATTATGCTACATGTGGCCTCTGGTGCCAGAGTATTTCTAATTCTCTTCATTAACTTTTTCAACCCTAGACAAATCACATTTCCAGGTTAACATAAAAAAAGAAGAATCCATCCTTTCTCCAGTAATTGGTTACATGCAGCCTGAGAACTGGGCTCTCTAATTAGTGCCCAGGTGCCGCTGCTGCTGCTGGTCCACAGACCACATCTGAGAACCACTGGGCTAATCCCTGCGTGCTTAGGGCAGCATTCACTGGGGAATGAAAACCTACTGCATCAGAATCAGCTAGGGAAGCTTGAAAACGGTAGACGTGTAAGGGTTCGGGACTCTGCAATTGCAACAAACATTCCGTGGAGATCTTCTTGCTAAAATTTGAGAATCCCTGGTCTGTGGTGTTGACACTTCAAGGAGCTTTGGTTTTGAGGCCTGCGGTTCTCAAAGTGTGTGGTCCCTGAATCAGCAGTGTCAGCATTACCTAGTAGCTTGTTGGTGATGCAAATGTCATTACCTAGTAGCTTGTTGGTGATGCAAATGTAATCTTGTTTTAACAAGCCCTCCAAGGGATTCAGATGCTCAAAATGTTTGAGCCACTGGCAAAGCTAAACTCATAGAAAAGATCAGTCTCTCACTGTTTCCCATGCTTCTGCTTCTTTCCAGATTTGCTTTGTTTCACTAGAGAACAGGTTAGTTTATTCTTTGGGAGCCCCATTCAGCATGAATTTTCCATTCCCCTCTTCTCCCCAGCCCCTGACAACCACTATTTTACTTTCTGTTTCTATGAAGTCGACTATTCCAGGTACTTCCCATGAATGGAATCGTACAGTACTTGGCCTTTTGTAACTGACTTATTTAACTTCGCATAATTGTTTTCAAAGTTTATCCATGTTGTAGTAAGTGTCAGAATTTCCTTTATTTTTTCCCTTTTATTTGTTTGTTTGTTTATATTGTGAAAAACACATAAAATAAAATTTATCACCTTAACCATTGTTAAGTGTACAGCTCAGAAGCGTTAGATTATTCACATTGTTGTAAAATTGATCTCCAGAACTTTTTCATCTTGCAGAACTGAATCTCCATATCCATCGAACAACTCCTGGTTTCTCCTTACCTCCCAGAGCCCCAGGCAACCACTATTCTACTTTGTTTCTATGAATTTGACAACTCTTGGTACCAAATTTGAGGAGAATCATACAGTAGTTTTCTTTTTGTGACTGGTGGGTTTCAATTAGCATAATGTCCTCAGGGTTCTTTCATATAGGATGTGTCAGAATTTCCTACCCTTTCCAGTCTAATATTCCATTGTATGTATAGACCACATTTTGTTTCTCCATTCATCCGTCATTGGGCATTTGCGTGGTTGACACTGTTGACCACTGAACAATGCCACCGTGAACACAGGTGTGCAGAACCCACTAGTGGCGTCTTCCCAGGTTTCCCATTCAGTGATGCTCTCCTGCCCACAGACAGTCCCATCTCATTCCAGATCCGAATATGATGAAGGCAGGAACTGATAAATAATCTGGCAGACTGAGAATAAAGTCACTGGCTCAGGTGTGGGTTCTGGGGCCCAGTTATAACTGCTAAATTTTGCAGTCGATCCTAACTCTTCCTCCTGAAAAACCTTCACAGAATGTTTTTTCCACGAAGGCAGGCGCGGTTTCACTCACTGCTGTGTTCCCAGCCCCTGGTACACAGTCCAGCCTTAGGAATAGCTCAGAGTAGATGCTGAATGAGTGAACCACAGTAGGGCCAGTACCCCCCGGTAGAGATTCTGAGTCACAGAATCTGTCTCCTTCATCCAGGGTCCAGAAGCAAGCTTTGGCCTCAGTCCTTACTGCTCACTCCGACAGGCAATCCAGCCCAGCCCAGAAGCTGGTTCTCTCAGCTTGGAGCCCTTCCTGATCCTGAGGTCTAGCTCTCTTGTTAGTGTCAGATCCATTCCCTGGTCCCAGTGACCAGCTGGGGTTCTATATAAACCGCTGCCTGGTGGACGCTCTTTGGACTGAGTGCACATCCCCCACCTCATCCTTGGATGCTAGTGTGGTCCCTGCCTTGCTTTCCCTTTGGTCCCCGGGAGCAGTACCTCCAAGTCCCCCGTCTGCTCCATTCTGCTCCATGTCAGGTCTGGAGCTGACGTCATTCAGAAAGTTGGGAGAAAAAAAATAGCACATGCTACTTGCCGGTTGACCTGAAGCTCTTTGGCCTCAGGCAAGCCACAGCAGTGCAAGCATGACTTCTGGGCAGCAGGGGACAGCTATGAAACATAAAGTCATCAGGACTTAGAAGGCTCCGGGCTGGGGCAGGTGTGGTGGAGTCAGGAAACCGGGAAGCTATTTTGTACAAGTCTAAGCTCACATCAGCCACTTAAGTCACTGTCTTGGGAGCCTACAAATGGGATAGATGAAGTTTACCTTCTAAATGATGCCTCTTCATTTACCTTGAATTTATGGTTCAAGTTCTTTGGTGGGGAATTAAAAATTCTAGTCGACAGTGAAGGACAGTATCTGCCACGTCTACTTTGCCATTTTAGCAGTGCTGAGACGCTGCCTTCACCCCAGTTCATGCAACCCATCTAGATGTTTCTGTCCACAGCAAAAGCTTGATTTTGAGCTCCAGGTTGAAGGATGGCCATGATCTCCTGACCTATTGAAGATTCTGTGCTAATTCAACCAAAGTGGCTCCTGCAGACTTATACTAGGAGGAGGAATCTGGAAGAAAATATTAAGTGCTGAGGTCTGTAATAAAGTCAGTGGAATGTGAAGAATTTAGAATCAAAGCATGTGCTAGAATTCTTCTCCTGATACCCTAGAGGATTTGCTGATGGGTATGCTGGCCTTGTATGTAGCTTCTAAAAGAATGTTTATCATTTTCATCTTTATAATATTTATTGAAAGCTATGGATTCATAGTACTGCACTGAAAGCTCATTATATGATTGACACCTGTAGCTAGTATCTTTCATGGACCATGTCAACTTTAATTTGTATACCAAGCAAAAGCAGTGAAATTTATGACTTTCAAAAACCACTCACTTGTCAGCAGCACAATGAATTATTCAGAAGAATTAATTTGTTAGGTGATGCTTACTGGGTATATTGCCTTTAGCGTCTACATTGCTGCATATAAAAGTGATATTTTCTGAACCCATTCTGACACAGACACAGAGCTTGGAAGAGAGAAAAGAGACTGGTGCTGTTTTAGAATCTGTATTTTCAAAGAATAGCAGCTCTGTAAGTGACGAGAGAGCAAGTAGAACCAATTTTAGAATGGAAGCATGGGATAGGCAGGAGGGATGCAAGGGATGATGTAGATTTGGAATGAGGAACAAGACAGTCTTTGCTCTCAATAAGCTTGCATTCTAGTGGAGGAGGTGAGCCCGATACACCAAAATAGTAGAGACCATGTTTTCCAAATTCAAATTTGGGGCACACGGTCTGAAAAGAATGGGTGTACTTTGTGGGGACAACTGGACCAAAGGTTTGAAATGTCAGCAGATTTAGGACACGTGGTTATCATACTTAGAACGGAAGACACAGTAAGGAAGCTCTTCAGGAGCCCACATATAGCAATGTAGCTGCAGGTAGGAAAGGCCCACACTCTCCTTAATGCTCCTACCTCCCCACTGGCCACCCTTTCCCAGGAACCAAATTAAGGGTTGTGGCGGACGTGCTCCAGGCCAGCCACACATTTCCTGCCTGACAGGTCGCATGCATTCATGAGCATGTCTGCATTTGGGTCTTGAAGAAAGTTCACTGTTTTGGGTTCAAACACAGGTGTGCCATGAGGCTGTTGGGGTGAAGTGGTTCTGACATTTTGAGGCGGCATCAGAAGCACAGGCTATAACCTCATGTCAACTTCAGAGATACAAATTTAAAACAATTCATTAATGTAATATTGCATATCTATTAAACAAAAAGAGGAAGAAGGCGGGGACAGGAATAAGAAGGAGAAGAAAAAGCAAAAGAAAGGAAACACTCTGTTAGGCCAAAGAGAAATTGGTAATTTATAAATTGCTAGTGGTACTAAGAATGGGTTTATCCTTGCAGACAAGGACTCTGACAATATGTAATGAGGTATCAAACGCTTTATGCCCTTGCATCCAGTAGTTTCACTTTGGGAGACTACATCAACATGGAAACAATTCTAGTAAAAAAAAAAAAATCACAGCACAGTATTTGTAAAGTAAATAATGAGAAACAACCCATACTCCATAATAGGAAAACATTAATCGATAAAATATTTTTAGCCACTACATACTGCAAGAGTATAGCAGTAAGTGGAAATGCGTCACTGAAGTATTTAGTGACGAAAAGTTGGACCTGAAATTATAGGTACGTGTTGATTACAGCTCTTAAGCAGGTGTGTATATCATTGTATGTCCAAAGAGAATTTTTAAGAACAAATAGCTGTTTTGTTTTATCACACTTTTCTGTAAATTGCTTGGGTTAATTTTTTTTTTTTTTTTGAAGGGAAGAGCAGGTGTGTAAGCGTGTTGGTTGAACTATCACAGTTTTCAACCTCACTAGATTCTTACTGGTTGATGTTATTGAGATACATGTTGCAGGTAATTTGTTCCTAATGGTTAAAGTAACATTCTTTGGTTTATTACAATATTTTAATAAGTTAGAGGTGATTCAGTGTTGTCTGCCTGGTAAAGTCACTACCACGTGTGTTTTGAGATGCTTTCTTTAGTGCAGACTTCTTTAGAGTCACATGTCACTCCCCGGCTAAGTGTTGGCTCCTGGACGTGCATGTGTCATACATGTAAATGTCAGCTGCCAAGTGAGAGGTCGGAACTGAAGCATCGTGATACGGGTGACAGTCTTGTTCCCAAAATATGAATATTTAGTGCCTCCTGATCCCTTCAGTCTTTAAAACAATTACATTTCCTCCTTCCTTCTTGTTCAAATGCCTCCACTGGGGTCCCTCCTAATCCCACTTGCCTGTGTGGAGCCTTATTGGCCAAGATCCCCAAAGGAGCCGTGGCCAGCTGTCCTCTGTGGTTTCTCTGTCTCGGGGACTTCCTAGTGACGAGATTCATAAATGTTTCCTTGAGCTCTCTGCAGCATTGAATGCTGGGGACCACTCATCTCCCTGAAACTTTCCCCAACTTGGGATTCTGCCTGACTTGCTGGCACCTGGGAGAAGCTCGTCCAGGAAGCCAGCAAGACAAGGGCTCCATGGAGGGGCTTCACCAGACTCAGCCACACAGCCACCCCATCGTCGGCTGAGAACAGAGGAAGGACTCAATGCCCCGAGGGCCGCTTCCCTGCAGCGCACCCCAGGACCCTGCCCTACCCCCGCTAGGCCACAGGCAGGTTAACCGCAGCTCAGGAGACTCCTGACACCAGGAGGATCCAAGGGCAGGAAGCTGTGGAAGAAGTCAGGCCCTGCCAAGGGCTTCCCTCCCACCTCACTGCTCCCTCTTCCCACCAAGATGAGGGGATTGAAAGCCAAGCCCCAGAATAGTCCTGTGTGCACCTGATGTGTAGCCAGGACCTTCTGAGGATAGCGCTAGAAACTCCCCCTTGGACTGCTCAGCTTCTCTCAGCTGTGTGTGACATGGACGGAAACGCTTCCTACAAACCTCCTCTCCCGCAAGGGGCTGCCAGGACGGGGTGCAGCCAGGACAGTGGCGAGGACGGTACGTTCTCAGCTTCCAGTCTTCCAGGAGAAAGCAGCCGACCTCCGAGAGCTCTGGGTGCCCCCAGCAACACTCCTGGGCTGTGGTTCTGCTCTGCGGGCAGACGCTTGTTCCCAGCTGCCCTCATTTAGTGGGAAATTCTGGGTCTGAACGGGCAAGCCCAGGCAGCTGTGGGCAGGGGGCCAGGGAGACCTCCTCCCTGAGGTCCTGCAGCCGATGGCCCAGGCCTGGACCCTGGAGGGGTGTCCACTCCTGCACATGTGGCTGACTCTACCCGAAGGATCATCTCTGCCTGGAATTAGGCATACACTTGTCTCTGGGATTCCTGTCTTGACTCTTGAACCCCAGGGATGGAGTGAAGGAGTGTAAAGCAAACTAACAGACTGACTTCCCTGATGCGAAACTGCTTGCTGATTCATTCTTTACTGAGAATAACTTTAATCCAGGGGCTGTGCTCCGGGAAGGGGATAAAAGGCTGATCCTCTGAAGGATGGACAGACCCTCCGGAGTTCCTCCTGAAGATGCACTGAGGATAAGAGGAATGTAGCGCCCTGTAAAATGCCCTGACTGTTGTCACCTCTTCTGTTCTATCCAGTTTTTCTATAAAACCTCAGGACCCCAACCCCAAGGCGAATCACAGTTACTGAGGCATTTGCCTGCCACGATCCCCTTTGCCAGGCAAAGTAATAGAGCTGCTCTTTCCTTTGCTCCCACAACTCTGCCTCCGAGTTTGAATCGCAGAGGCTGATTTTTTGGCAACAGGAGCAGGGCTAGATTTCCCCACGCAGCCCTGGTTGCTGTGGGCCTTAGAGCAGGACTTGCTGCTAGTGGTGACAAGGACCTACCCAGGACAGGAACCTGAGAACAGAAGCGGGGAGAGGGGTGCTGTGGGTTGTGGGGTGGGAGGGCCCTGAGCTGCTCCCTCAACAGTCTTGAGGGAACAGCAACATCGTAGCCTTACGGGCCTCCACTGGCTGCCTTGAGACCTTGAGAAGGAACCAGAAGGTCACTTCTTCCACATTTAGATGTTTAGGTTCCTGGACAGGCAGCCTGCAGAGCAGGCCAGCTGGCAAACAGCTTTCTGCCTCTCACCTTCCCTTGCTGATGGACAGGAGCCTGGCGGGGCATCTCCGGGGGTGTGTGGTTGCCCACGGGCCGGGCCTCATCTGACCCCTAGAGGCTCCCCACTCCCCAGGCCACAGCTGTGGCGGCCCTGGTGATGCCAACCAGTAAATGGCTGGAGAATTTCCAGACCTTGGGGAAGAGCTGGATCAAATGTTTGTGTCCCCCTGAAATGCACTATTTAGATCCTACCCCCCAAGGTGATGATACTGGAGGTGGGGCCTTTGGATGTTCTTAGTCCTGGAGTATGATCAGTGCTCTCATAAAAGGCGTCCCCTGTGAGGATACGGCCAGGAGCCTGCCACCCCGCCCCCTTTACTAGAGGGCCTTCACCAGAACCCGACCAGGCTGGCACCTGATCTTGGATTTCCAACCTCCAAAATGGTGAGAAGTAAATTTCTGTTGTTTACAAGCCACCCAGTCTGTGGAGTTTGATTATAAATGAAGTAGGACAAAGCCCAACTCGGCCATCAGCCTCTCCCTGACCACGTTACTACCTCCTTGTTTTCCCCTTTCTCCTCACAGTATCCCCCTCACCTCCCAGCCCCCCACTTCACTCAGACTCCACCTTTGGGGTACTCTCAGCTGCTCCCCTCCCCTCTCCTGTCTCTTGCCTCTATCTCCTTCCATTTTCCCTGGTGTTGGGGACTCCTGGTTCTAACAAAATGGAGCGTGGTACTATGGAATAATGATATCCAGCCCAGGGAATTTGACAAAACACAAAACAGAGACAAATGCACCCACACCCCCCCATCCCCGGTCCTCCTCTAGCCACCCACAGCTGCGCCCAGCGGCGACCGCAGTGCAGACCAGCTGCTGCCCATCTGCTGTCGTTCCCTCTCTTTTCCAAACGACATCGTCCAGTATCAGAGACACTGCCAGCTGTCAAAATAAGTTCATATTTTCATATTTAGGACAATGACTGCTGAAAAGAGATGATGCAAACACATTAACAAATGAAGGGGAGGAAGGGGAGGCTGCTGGGTTGCCTCCCTCCAAATTCATCTTTTTACAAAAGCAGGGACTGAAATGACCTCCAGGTCCTTAGAACAGCAACTGACAAGCACAGCCTGGTGGCCGTAAAGGCTCGCGTCAAAGGAAACTAGAAAAAGGGGTAAAAGGGTTTGCTTGTCTGGGGGAGAAAGACAGGGAGGATACAAAGCGTGGGGGACAAAAGGAGGCCAAGCCTGGGAGTTGATTACTTGTTCTGCTCCCAACATAACAATGTGTTATGAGCGCAGAAGGAAGCCAGGGGAATTCCTAAGCAAGGTAATGAAGAAGCCAAGATAGGCAAGCAGACGCAGGCAGAAGTAGGATCACCTTCTTCGGCATTTCCTGATGTCATCCTCCCTTTCTTAAGAAACACCCCTCAAGGACATACCTCCCTGCTAAAATTGTAAGAAGTCGCTCCCATCAAACTAAAGGCCCAGAATAGGGTTAGAAGTTAGCAAACTAAAGTCCTTATTCTTGCCCTGTTACCTCGCATAAATCACTTAAATGTTCTCTGCCTCAGTTCCGCCATCTTTAAGATGCAGAATCCCAAAAGCAGACCGGAGGATTGTTTGGAGGGTCAGATGAGAGCACAGTTGAGGAAGCAGATTGTGGACCTCCAGGGTCCCTCAGGATGTTGAGGGGGGTGGGTCCTGTGTATGGAAATGGTGCCCTCTTGGCAGCTTGCTACATGATTGAGTTCATTTTTAAATGTTGTTGAATTTCATATAACATAATGACATCTGCAGTGTGTGTTCGCAGTGCCCGTCCCACCCACAATGTCTATGACCACAATCATGCAATAAGGTCACAGTCAGATCCAGGAGGGAAAGCACTTCAACTTAGGCTCTTATGCCAACCTCCCTGAGAAAATGGGGGGGGGGGGGGCAAGCACAAATTATTGGTAAGCAACAAAGGCCTTAGGACAGTGGTCTTTTGGACCCAACTGTAGCTATGAGAGTTGGCCACTCCAAAGGGTGTGGTAATCCAAACGCATGAGGATGCAAAGTCATTCACCTATAAGCCAAGAGATGTTAGAGTGGGACTGGATGGGTAGCCCCAGGGATTCTGCAGGAGCTGCAGAAAACTCCCAGCCTAGTAAAAAGGGGCAGGTCTCACTCAAACAAACACTGCAGGGAGTTTGGTCCCTCAGCTGCCCCTGAGACCTCAGAACAGACCTGGAAAGCCAGGTAGCTCCCTCTGTGATGTAGGCCCCAGCTGAGAAGTGGTACAATCCTCCCAGAAGGCAGAAGCTCCAGAAGTCACACTGAGCAACCAGAACTCACTGCAGTGTGGAGAAGTGATGTTGCGTGGGGCCCCCCAGATTCTCCCACCACCACTATCAGATTGCCCACTTCCTTGTAGTCAGTCTGATGGGAGAGGTCCAACACTGTGAGGCTAGGGTGGCGCCCGCAGAGCTTAGGATAGACTGGGGACAAGACACAGCAATGATGCTGTCCCTGTCATCACTGGAATTTGTGGGTCCAGGAACCAAGGGGAGGAGTAGCTCTCTTTCTGCCCATGTAATTATTTCATTTCTGTTCTACCATCATATGGGATTGATACTGGCTGTGGTTACATTAACCATTTAGTACATGGATTACAGAGTGGAGAGAAATAACTGGAAAGGATCTCAGTGTGGCCAGGGGTGAAACTGATTCTGATGAGCATGTGGTTTCTGAAGTGGCCCTGCCCTATTATTTCTAAGGCTGTAAGCAGATGTGGCTTTTGATGAGGTGAAAGGATTTCGGGCCTTGTGTTTTGATAGTTAGATCATATTAGGAGAGAGTTTGTTGAAGCTGTGGACTGGAAGACATGTTATGGGGTCTCTTAGATCCTTGCCTTTCCTAGAAGAAGCAAGCTGTCCCCACTTCTGGCCATTTTGTATCATGTAAGACACAGTCCCTAGAGCTGATTGGAACAGAAGTGGCCTGGTCCAAGGACAGCCCTAGCCAACTAATACAAGAGCCAGTCCACTTGTCTCTCTCTTGCGAAGTGGAGCTAAGAGGCGGTAGCTATGGAAGTGATCTGAGATGTGGTGTGTGGAGGTCGGGGGAGAGAGTGATGGGCCACCTCCTGAGGAAGCCGGATCCGTGGAAGGTAGAGGCAGCCCGGTGCAGGGAGGAGAGAGGAACCCAGCAGAGGGGGTCAGGGAGGGGCAGAGACTCACAGGAGAGCAGGGTCCCACCAGCCACCATGCAGGGTCCTCACAACCCCTGACAGCGTCCCAGGCCAGTTCTCATTCGTCATGGGTATCCTTCAAATAAACCCTCTTTTTAAAAAGTTTATTTTTTTAGTAATCTAAGGCTTTTGCTATGAATAGAGCCTAACTAGAGCAGACAGCATGGGCCCTACTGGACAAGGGAAAGATATATTCTGTGTGGGTAATAGGTGTCTCGTGATATAGCAACTGCCTGGAAATCAGGCTTTGGTATTATCATCAGAACACTGGAGTCCTGGTTTCTCAGCGTATCCAGTCCGAGTGCATTTTAATACCCTAGTGACTAAGACAACTGTTCCACTCCGGTGTTCCTTATTCTTGTCATCGTTACTAAGACGAAGGGCTGCTTTTTACTGTGGTTGCTGTATGAAGAGTTTTTACATTTTTCTCAGGTGAGGAGGAGGGTAGGAGGGGAGAGGGAGAAAGCAAATGGATTGTTTCCTTTCCAGAGAAAGAATCGAGCATGAAACAATGGCTGGATCTCACCAGCATCCAATGAAAAGACACAAAAAGCCGGGGACTCCTGGGGGACCTAGGGAATGAGGCACTTTTGGCCAGCAAGCTAATTCAAGGTTCTGCTAACTCCCCGGGGGTACCTGCTGCAAATCTTTGCAGAGGCCTCACAGCAGGCTCCCTTTGGCTAAAACCTGCTGCCTGGTAGGGGTTACTCACTTCTGCACCCAGTCCATCCCCAAGGAACTTTTCAGGTGTGGTCAGAGAAGATAATGAAACAGGAGAAGCTTCTTTGAGGTGAAGCTGGGGCCGTGGAGAAAAATGGACAGGGGGTGCCTGTCAGAACCTAATCAGGGAGCTTTCCTCTTGTCAGGGCCGGGGACCCTCACAAAACAGTCTCTCAGGAAGGAATCTGTTACTTTTACAGACCAGGGGCTACCGCTCCCTCCCTTTTCTCCGTGGGAATTTTGTTACTCCTGCTTCACCACTGTATGTCTGTGTGGGTGTCGGGTGGGAGGCAGGCAACTCATCTCCCTTAGTTCATGGGTCACCAGAACATAGGATCAGTACCTAGTCCTGAGGGAGGAGAATGTGGGACCCAGAGATCCTGGATGCAACTTTGGGTTGTCTCCCGAGAGAAGGAGACGAGACTATGCGCTGGGAGGAAGAAGAATGAGATGGTTAGGTGACCAAAAGGACGTACTGGGGCAGAAACAACACAATTGTCTTTCCTTCTGGGCGCACAGGAAGAGGATGTTCTCCAGTCTCCTTTGTAGTGGGTGGGGCTGTATTACAAGTTTAGGTTGATGTAATACAGGCAGACTGGTCCATAAAAAGTTACCCTTGTGTACTCCTCCCTTTTATCTCCTCCCTTGGTGACCTTGGAGGCCGCATGTTGAGGATGTCAGTGTCATAGTATGGATGCAGCCTAGGTCCCTGAGTGACATGACGTAGAGTCCCCAAATGACATATGGTCCCTCCATAACTCCTACCCTTCCCCCACTTCCTCCTCAGACCACCATGGACTTGAAGTAAGCGAGCAATGATTTTATTGTATTCAGACACTAGGGTTCTATGCTAGAGTAGTTAGTTTACCCTGACTTATACAGTAAGTGCTCAATAATTACGGTGACTAAATGTTCTAATTTCAGAGCCCAAGCTTTTAACCACTGCACTCTCTTGATTGTCTTTCTGTATGCTCTTTCCCCATTTCTTCATAAAATCAAATTCTTTTCTGATTTTAAAAGTAGTATGTGCTCAGAACTCAATACCAACAACAGAAACAAATAAGCTGATAAAAAATGGGCACAGAACTTGATTAGACATTTCTGCAAAGAAGATAGACAAATAGCCAACAAGCACGTGAAAAGATGCTCTCAACATCATTCATTAGGGAAATGCAAGTCAAAACCACGACGAGATACCATAGAACACCCATTAGGATGGCTACCGTCAAAGAAACAAGCATCAACTGTTGGCGAAGAAGTGGAGAAATTGGAAGACTCGTGCACTGCTGCTGGGAATGTAAAAGGATAGAGACGCTGCGGGAAACAGCATGGCAGTTCCTCAAAAAATTAAATAAAATTATCATATGACCCAGCAATTCTACTTCTGGATATGTACCCCAAAGAACTGAAAGCAGGATATCAAAGATATATCTATATACCCATGTTCACAGCAGCATTATTTATAATAACCAAAGGTTGGAAGCCACCCAAGTGTCCATTGACAGATGAATGGATAAACAAAATGTAGTTTTCCATACAATGGAATATTATTCAGGCAGAAAAAGGAGGGAAATTCTTTTTTCAATTGAAGTATAGTCGATTTGCAATGTTGTGTTAGTCTCTGGTGTACAGTATGGTAGTTTAGTTATACACACACATTTTTTTTTCATTATAGGTTACTGCAAGATATTGAATATTGTTCCCTGTGCTATATAATAGGACCTTGTTGTTTAAGGAAGGAAATTCTAACATGTGCTACAACATGAATTAATCTTGAAGACATTATGCTAAGTGAAGAAAACCCAGTCACTAGGACAAATACTGTATTACAGATTCCACTTACATAAGGTTTCAAGAGCAGTCAAATTCATGGAGACAGAAAGTAGGAATGATGGGTGCCAAGGACTGGAGGGAGAGGGGAATGGGGACTTGTTTACTGGCTACAGACTTTCAGTTTTGCAAGCTGAAAAGAGTTCTGGATACTGGTTGCACAACAATGTGAACTACTGAACTGTATGTATACTTAAAATACGGTTAAGATGGTAAATTTCATGTTATGTGTATTTTACTGCAATTAAGTTTTTTAAGTATTATGTGCTCTTTTAAAAAAATATATAAAGGAAGTTTTAAAAACATCATCCTCTATTACTCCAATAGAGATTATCACTGTTGAGAGAGTCTTTTTACGTAACCAGAGTGGAGTTGTTTTATAAAACATTGATTCAACACCGTAAAGCAAAACTCCAGTCCTGGTAGAGAAAGCCATCCTGTTATAGAGTGAGAATTAGCGCTCTTTTTGCTTCCAGGCAGACTGGAAGAACTCCAGTGTTTCTAAGTCTTCACATTTGAATTTGGTGAATATTGTCTTTGTAACCAGAAGTGCAGAGGCCTCAGGCATAGGCCAGCGTTTGGACAACTATAATTACTTTTGGATTCAGGACCATAAAGTTTGATGCCTGGGGCATTTCTTCCTTTCCTTCACACACAGTTCATTCATTGAATAAATATTTGTTGATTGTCAACACATGCCAGACACTGTGCTGGGGGCTCAGGAGACAGCAGTGAATAGGAGAGGACACTTACCTTCTAGTTGGAGAGACAAACAGTAAACAAGTAAACAAATTACAAACCGTGCAATGCCCGAGGAAAGGCACAGGATAATGCTATGGAAAGGAACGGGACAGGACATGACACCTGAGCTGAGACCTGGAGGCTGGGAAGGAGCTCCCACAGAAAGTGCTGGAGACACAAAAGAACATTAGGTCACTTATAGGAACAGATAAAGGAATCAGTGGTGATGGAGGTCAAAACAGTGCTTAGCTCTGGAGAGGGTGCCAACTGCAGGAGGCACGAGATGCTCCAGTGTGCTGGAAATAGTCTGCCTCTTGATCTGGGTGAATATTTGTGTAAAAGAATTATGTAAAAATTCACTGAGCTGCACATGTTGTTTGTGCACTTTATTATATGAATGTTACATCTCGATAAAAATAAGATAAAAAACCCTGTCCCCCCAAAAAAGGACACAAAAGGGGGGCTTTCCAGGTGGAGGGAATAATAAGCACAGAGGCCTGCAGGTGGACTGTCTCTAGTGACGAACAGCCAGAAACTGGCTGGGGGAGCGGGGCTGGGGGGATGAGGTTGGCCACACTTCAGATTAACAGTGGTTATCCCCAGGGAGACAGTGAAGATTAGGGCTCTGGGTCCAGGGATTTTAACCATTGTTTACACTTGGGGAAAAATAGTTTTTGAAAATATCTTCATGTTTTTACATGTATCATTTAAAAAATAAATAAGGCCATTTACTTTTGCTTTCCAAGTGTGGGTTTTGCCTTTCCTGTCTGCTCGTTCTAAAGAGGTTAATGGCTTTGAACGTCCTTATCTTGTCTCAAGGGGAAAAAAATCCAGGGTGTAAAGCCCTCGTAATTCCTCATCAGGGCTGCCATCTTAGAACGTCCACTCAGGGGCTACACACATCACTTTTCTAATATGTGGAAGAAAAAAGGGAACTGTGGCGGGTGGGGGCACGTTTCCTCACTTCATTCATTCACGTAACATTTACCGAGGGTTTGTTACCCACAGACACTGCTTGTTTTCCAGACTTTCCCAGGTCCAAATCTCTCTCTGCTCAACTTGGGGTGAAACCAAATGCTGTGAATCCAAACCTGAGGCAGATGGGATTAAGGATCAGGGGCCAGGTGGGGTGTGTGTGTATGTGTGTACGCGCAGAAAGGGAGAAGATACACAGGGAAAGTTTCAGGGCCTTATGGCTGAGGACCGGTTCCAGTTGAGGCGCTGGGAACCAGTTGAAGGGAACAGAGAAGCACTTTCTAGACCAACCCTGGGGAAACTGCCTTGAGCCTCTGGGAAAGGCCCCTTTCTCCCCATCTTCCAGACCTGCACGCACTGATGCTCTGAAGGGCAGGTGGTGCAGAGCTACGGCCAACCTCCCCACTCTTCCAGGGTTGGCGCTCAGGACACGGCGCGGGCGGGAGGGGTGGAAGAAACGCGGCCTCCACACTGACCCCTGTGGGTCAGAGGGTACGGCCCGTGGCGCCGAGACTCCCCAAGGCCCCGGGGTCCCGCATCCCCGAGGGACATCCCTGAAGGATGCGGACACGACCCCACCTGGCACCAGCGAGCTGCCCTCTCACCTGTCCCTGCGCCAGTACACGGGGCGGAGCCGGCCGGAGGGAGGGTCCTATCCCAGAGCAGCACTGAGGTCTCGACCCACACAAGTTTTTGTTGGATATTTTCAAAAATATATATTCGGGGAGGGGGCATTGGAGGGTGAACTTTGTCGCAGGACAGGCTGAGAGGACTCTGCAGCCAGAGCTGCGGAGGGTAGGAGACCCCTGGTATTTCTTGCCATCCTCTTGCCACCTCAGTTCCTTTTGTTCATCCTCCAAAGGCCCAGCTTCTAGGGAAGCCAAATTCCTTGCTGGATTGCATTTTGGAATCTGTAATGAGAACTGCCTTATTGTCAAAACAGATTCAGCAAGTGGCCTCATTCCCCTTTGCAGTTAAGTTAGTGGTCCCATTTAGTTACATTCTGAACACAAAACTGTATTTTGACAACTTTGGTTGTCTTTGTAATTCTATGCGTGTGATTTGATGTACTTAAAAACATCATTTTGAGAAAGGGTTGTGGCTTCCCTGGGCCACAAAGGGGTAAAGACCCCTGTTCACACTGAATAGATAGACCACTTGGGGTATGCTGAGTTCTGAGGAGCTGGGCTAGAAAGCAAAATTACCAATGTTCTCAGTTGGTCCAACTGAAGAAACAGGTATGTTCACCATTATTGTAACTGAACAGCACCCTATGGGGCCTTCCTGGGACAGACCCCCTCCCCCATATCCTGCTGTAGCCCCTCTCTGAAGTACCTAGATAATAGTATCTCATGCATATTTGCTGAGCTTTTCAGATGCCTAAAAACCACCACCAAATGGAAGAAATTAACTGCTTGATGATCCTGAGCACATGGCCCCAAGGCCCTCTGGTGCTTAAGGACTGATCACCATCAACCTATCAGAATTGTGCAACCTATCAGAATAGCTGATCACGGCCCTGGGATGCCCCGCCCTTAGCTGACACTTTAAAAAGGCTCAGCTGAAACCCTTCAGGGAGTTCAGGCTTTTTTTTGTTGGGGGTGGAGGGAGGGGCACGAGCTACACGCTCTCCTAGTCCAGCCATGCAATAAAACTTTCTCTGCTCCAGACTCCAAGGTTCAGTTTGGCCTCACAGGATCACGAACTTGCTCTCAAGAAGCCAGCCTACGAGTCTGTTCCTGTGGCAGGTCGACCCGGCCAGGGGCAGCCCCCTCCCTGGGTCCCAGCGGCTGCCCTAGCTGACTTAGCTCCGGAGAACTAGGAGGAACTCCCCCTGGGAGGCAAGGCCACACCAGCCCACGGCTGTTTGGAGCCAAGAAATGTCCGGAGCTGCAGTCCACACTCGGTGCTGCTTGGAGGTGAGTGGCTCCACCTTTTGCGCTGGCTGGGAACTCTCTCCACTCCATCTGGGCCCGTGTCTACTGGAGAAGGGAGCCTCTCTGGACTCACTGCGAGCCACTTTGGGTGCCTTCTCTTTCTAGAGCTGGGCCGGTCTGTTTGGAGGCCTCCGTTTGGGAGTGGAAGTGGAGTTTTTAGGCGACAGCTCCTCTGATTTTCTGTCTGTGTGACCATAACTTATTTGTGTATTTGTGTGTATCATTTTGGGGTGAGTCACTCTGGCTTGAGCAGGATAGAAAATTCTACCTGCTTCATCTGGGCTCACTTCCCTTTCAGGGAGTGAGCCATTGTGGGCTCATTGCGAGCCACTCTGGATCCATTCTTTTTTAGGAGCCAGGCTACTCTGGAGGCCTCCGTCTGGAAGTGGAATTTTGGGGCTACACCTTGTCTGATCTTTTGTTTGTGGGACCATGTTTGTTGCAGGTGTGTGTGTTTCTCAGTACTTGCATTGGCTGGCTGAGACACCTTCAGTGAGTAACGGGGACTCACAGTGACTACGTGAGTGTATACTCTGTTACATTGGCTTCACCTGTGGTGGTGCGTTGGCTGCAATTATCCCCTTTTGTACTGACGGAGTACTGGTTGGGAATCTCCGTTTCTGGGGCTAGGGAACAGATCCTGGGAGACCATTGTTCATTGCATTTATTTGCTTGACAACACTAGCCATGAATAATTATTATGGAGTATTCAGAGCTCTGTTCTACCTTAGAGTCTCCTGGGGTATTTTTGCAAAACTGGGAGACCTTTAGCTATGCTCTCATAAATGAAAAATATGATATTTTTATTGTGTGGCCTCAGTACTCCCTGAGATCTAGAGAACAATGGCCCCTGATGGCTCTGCTAGTATATCAAAGTGGGCCTTTTGCAGTTACCTTGGCTTTTATCTTGGGCGTGTGTGCATCTCAGTACCTGTGTCCAAATTCTGTTCTCACCTGGTTTTGCTGAAAGGGAGGCATGTGAATGTGAATGAAACATATATATATAATTGTTTATTACTGTTATTTCTTTAAACTGAAGTGGATATTTGGAAACTGGGGGAAAAAAATCTCTGAAAATAGCCAAGATGGCTGGGTTTTGTATAAGCAGTGAGAGGAGAAATTTGCATTTCTTTTCCTGTTCCTTTGAGATATAAATGATCTACCTGGGCTATCAAGGGAAAAGAGTTTTCTTTAAACTCATGCAGAAAAGCTGAGATCTCTGGTTCTGTCTTTACATAAAAAAATCAATATTAAATTAATATCTGGTATTAAAGTTAGCTTAATCTTGTTGTTATTATCAATACATTTTTTATTGTACTTGGGTTTACTGAAGGTCAGTACATTTATATTTCCATTGCAGAGTCTGCAGGGAAAAAATGAACTTGGTGTGAAACTCTTACAATTAAATGCAAATGAAGTAAGAGATTTTGGCTGAACTCCTTAGAAATAATTATGTTTTAGGAATGCCTACTTAAAAAATGATCTGCCCTGATACTTGGTAATGTGAAATTTTAGAGTGGTACTATATTAAGTTAAATGATGGAAGTTTATTGAATAGGTGATTCCCAAACAAAATAAGATACTGAAACATTATTTACTGACCATTGGCTTCCCTTTAAAGAGAAACTAAAGGTGTTTTGGACTACTATTAAATATGTTTGGTGCCACATTGAGAGATTTTCTATAAAAAGCACATGTTTTTGGAAATTTGTTATTGGTATTTGTTTGCCAGTCTACAGAATGCTAATGGGAAAGACAGGTCGTTGGGCACACGAACTTGTGTTAGGTAACATTATTAGTCACTCAACTATACCTTCTACTTACTTTTCTAATCATCAAAACCTAGATTCGTGGCATCGGAAGACCTGGATCCCCAGGCTCTGGCTTTTTTCTTTAATCTAGGTGAGACCTGGGCCTCTCCCTTCCCATCTCTGGGCCTCATTTCCCTCTTCCAGTTTGAACCAAAAGTTTGCTAGAGGAGCCTGAACTTCCTATGACTCCACCATTTATCTGCTCTACCTCTTTGCCTGAATACTCCTTTCCCTCTTTTCTTTCCTCCCTCTTCTCCCAAGTCACTGAGTAGGGCCTACCCAGTTTTCCCTCAGGTTTCTCCAGCCACAGAGTTGCAGGAGCCCCCTCCTTTCCCTAACCCTCAGGAGCCGTGAGTGAGTGGCTGCACCTGTCACTCAGCCCCTTCCTGATGGGATGATTGCTTGACAAATATCCTTCCCCTCCATCTGCACTTTTCTATGCAGACAAATAGGGCAGCAGACACTTGGGCCTGAAGAGACATTGTTTTTTATTAGAACTCCCTGCCAGCCTGGAACAAGAGATGCTGTGTTTGGACCAGCACTACTCAACAGAACTTTCTCCTATGATGAAAATGTTCTTATCCAGTATGTTAGCCACCAGCCACTGTAGCTCTTGAGCACTTGATGTATGACTAGTGTAACTGAGGAACTGAATTTTAAATTTTACTTAACCATTTAAAAAAAACCTAAGTTATTTTGAGAGATAAGATATCAGTAAACTGCACATAGAGTATAAAAATTGATGTTTGACATCTATACCCATGAAACGATCACCACAATCAAATGAATATACCTACCATGTCCAGAGCTTCCTCCTGCCCCTGTGTGATTGTCTGTCCTTGCCCCACCCCCACACTCAAGTAACCACTGTTCTGCTTTCTGCCGTGGGAGGTTAGTTTGCATTTCCAAGGGTATTATGTAAATGCAATCACGCAGTCTGTACTCTTCTTTTGGCAGTGGGGGTGGGGGGGTCAGGCTTCTTTCACTCTGCAAATTATTTTGAAATGCATCCATGTTGTGTGTCTCAGTTTCTTTTTATTGCTGAATAATCCATTGTTTGGAGCTACCATAGTTTTACCTGTTGATGGAGATTTGGGCTGTTTCCACTGTTTGGCTATGACCAAATAAATAAAGCTGCTGTGAACATTCTTCCACATATCTTTGTGTAGACATAGGCTTTCATTTCTCTTGGGTAAATTCCTAAAAGTAGAATGGCTAGATCATGGTAGGAGTATGTTTAACTTGGTAAGAAACTGGCAAACTTCTCCAAAGGGGTTGTACCGGTTTAAGTTCCTACCGTTTTACGTTCCTCTGCATCCTGGCCAGCACTTGGTATGTTGGGCATCTTTTCATAGGCTTATTTGATATTTTCTTTGATGAAGTGTTCCTATCTTTTGCTCATTTTTCATTATGTTTTCTTTTTGTTTATTGAAATATAGTTGATTTACAGTATTGTTAGTGTCTGGTGTACAGTATAGTGTGTTAAAAATACATATATTTTTCCATATTCTTTTTCATTATAGATTATTACAAGCTATTGAATACAGTTCCCCGTGCTCTACAGTAGGACCTTGTTATTTATCTATTCTGTATATAATAGTTCATATCTCCTAATCCTGAGCTGTTTTTCCTCCCCCACCCCCACCCTTTTCTTGAGTTCTTCTGTTTTTAGTTTTTGTGCCTATTGTATGGTTTTAATCTGTGGTTACTGTTTTTCAAGTATGTTAACCCATTACTATACTTGCTTTAGACTGGTACTTATGTAGGTTCAAACATATTCGAGAAAGAAAAATCTACATTTTCTTCCTCCCCTCCCCCATGTTTTTTGATGTCCTTTTACAGCTTCATGTTTATTCTGTTGCTGTTCGTTATAGTTATTGCATTTCCAATTGTGATTTTTCTCTTTTCTGTAGATTCTTGCCCCTTTTCTATTTAGAGAAGACCTGTTTATTTAGAGGATAAACCTACCTGTTTATTTTAGAGTAGATTTAGTATTGCTATATTCCTTTAGTTTTTGCTTGTCTGAGAAATTCTTTCTCTCTCCTTCTATTCTAAGTGATAATCTTTCTGAGTAGCTATCCTAGGCTTTAGGTTTTTCTCTTTCAGGACTTTGAATATACCTTGCCACTCCAACTATATGTCTTGGTGTAGGTTTTTTGAAATGCATCTTGTTTGGAACCCTTTTGTGCTTGCTGTACCTGGTTATCTATTTGCTTCTTTAGGTTTGGGAAGTTTTCAGCCATAATTTCTTCAAATATGTTTTCAATACCCTTTTTCTTCTTCTGGGACCCCTATTACGCATAGATTCGCACATCTTATATTAGCCCATGGGCCTGTTACAGTGCTCTCATTTTTTCATGTCTTCCTCTGCCTGCTGTTCTGATTGGGTGATTTCCATTATTCTGTCTTCCAGATCACTTATTCATTCCTCAGCATTATTTATTCTGCTATTTATTGCCTTTCAGCTAGGCTTTCGACTCTGCAATTGGGTTTTCTGATTTTTTAACTCCTCTTTATGGTTTTTAGTTCCTTTTTACAGTAACCTGCATTTCTATCAATAGCCTCTCTTAATTCTGCTTCAGTATTTTTATTATCTCCTTTTTGAACTCAAGTTCTGGTAGAATGGAGAGGTCTAGTTCATTGTTCTTTCAGGGGATTTCTCTTATTCTTTTAATTGGGAGTAGTTCCTCTTCTTCATTTGACTTATTTCTCTGACTCTGTGTATTTAGGAGTTATAGTTATCTACTGTGGTCTTGAAGGGCTGTTTCTGTGTGGGGAGCGATCCTTGTGAAGCCTGTGTGTCTTGTATTCTTTTTACGAGGGCTTTTTATTATGGATGCCTGCCTTATCTTTCCTCTACGTGTGCTGGCTGTTATCCCCTTGACGGGGTGTGATTGGTGTTGTGACAGGTGCCTGCACTGGAGGCTGAGCGGGGCCTCCTCTTTGCTCTGCAGTTGTCACAGCCCTGTCAGGGGCTGGGCCTGCTCCCCAGTTGCTGCAGCACGAACCCCGAGATCGTTCCTGAGCTGCTGTGTGTGGTAGGCGGGGCTGGAGCACTTCTGCTGGGAGAGGAGCTGCTGAGTACCTCTCGGGAGGTGTCCTCCAGGAAGTGCCGTCTGTGGTGTCGCCTGTCACCTGTTGTGTGGCACTGCCCTCTGCCCTGCCTCAGCCACGAGAATGAGCCCTTCGTGCACTGTGCTCACTGGCGCAGATCCACTGAAGTCGGGCACCAGGACCTGCTGGGGTCATGTGTGGTCACGCCCCTGGGTCCACTGTGGGCTTCAGGGTCAGCCTAGACCCCAGCCTTAATTTTTATATACGGTGCGAGGTAGGGATTGATGTTTTCACTTATGGATATCCAGTTGTTTCAGCGCCATTTGTTGAAAAGACTATCCTTTCTACACTGAGTCACCTCTGCACCTTTGTCACATCAGTTACCTGTGGGTCTGTATCTGGACTCTGTGCTCTTCCATAGATGGGCTGATTTAAATCTGAAAAACTGTGGCTACAAGGTTGGACCTCTCGGGCTTAGGCTCAGGAGGGGTACTGCTTGTGTCCTGAGAGAAAATGCTCTGCCTTCGTCTCCACACCAGTCATCACTCGAGCATTCCATTCTGACCATGCGGTTGTGAGGCAGTTAAACCTCCCCTGTTTCTCAGTATGTTGGCTTCACTTCTTCTGTCAGTTTATCATCAGGTCTTTAAGGGCTGGAGGCCCAAGAAGAGAGCTCCAGGCTCCAAGGTCCAGCATCAAATCCCAGCTTGTCAAGCGAGCAGTCAATTTGCTTAACCTGCCCTTGCCTCCGTTTCTTCATCTATAAAATGGGTATCAAAATGGGTATCATAATTAGACTGATTTTATAGGACTGTTTGAGGATTAATAATACACAAAGTGCTTAGAATAATGCCTGATAAATGACAAGGACTCAAAAAAAGCTAGCCATTATCGCTTCACGTGAAACAAAGCGAACACCGCAGCAGAGGAGGGAGACTGGCTACACTTCCTGAAACACACTTCCTTGTCTTCTGAGGACCTCTCGTGTTTCAGTGCATGTTTCAGACCCTTTAGCTTTGTATCTCTACAACCCATTTATTATTCCCATTTTGCAGATAATGAATTCATTTAAATATTCGTCCAAAGTCACATGGCTACTGGGTGACAGTCAAGATCTAAAGCCAGGCTTCTAAAGTTTGTGCTTTTAACATAATGATTTTCAAAATCGATATGCATCTGGATGGAGAGCCTGTGAAGGGCACAGTCTCCCGCCCTCTCCCAGGTGCTCTGTGCGAGGTGCGGCCAGGCTGCGCCCTGACACCTGCATTTCCCAGGCCTCCCCGGGCGGTCCCTGGGTGGCACTGGGAGAAGCACTGTGCTCCACTGATTTCCTTCCATGTGAAGGGCGTTTTCCAACTGTTCTCAATCAAGAATTATGATCATCTTTGCCAGACTAAACACACTTGCACTTCCTATTAGGTGGAAAGTCTGATTTAAGAGGAAACTGGGATTCAGAACCAGCCGGGTACAATTTCTTACTGCAGGGATCACAGGCACTCTAGGGCAGTTCATGTCCTCTTCATCAGGTTTTTCAATGTAGCCAGAAATATGCCTATTTTGATATTGAACTCCAGAGAAGATACTCAGCTATTCGGAAGCCCTGGGACATTGTCTCAATTTATCACGAGGTGGGTGGGATGGGAGGAGTGTTCTGGAGACCGGCAGGCAGAGCCCCTCCGTGGAGCAGCTGGGTCCACTCGGCGTGATGGTTTTCCCTCCCGGGGGAAGCTCTGTTGTCTTTTGTTCTGCCGAGACCCCACCCGGGTCTGTGTGTGTGGTCCAGAAAGGAGGCCCGGCCACCCTGAGGAGCACAGGCAACACCTGCAGCCCCGCTTGAAGCTGAGTGTGAAGCGGCTGACTTCTCTTGCTGTGCGTGTCTCTGTAAACACTCTTTGGAAGACCTCAGTCTTCTGTGTCCCAAATAAGGGTGAAGAAGTTACGTGGGGACATCACTGTAGGCCACAATTCTTGTCCTCTGGGCAAGTAAATAAAAGGGTCAGCAGGGGCCTAGCCCCGTAACAGCCTGCTGTTCCCTACACAGGAGGAGCTTGGAAGCCTCCAGGGTCCCACCCAGCTGCGATGTGAGCCCCAGCTCTGGGTTGAGGGCTTGGCAGCCACTGCACGCTGCTGCTGCTGCACAAGCACGTGCCCCTGAAGGCACCTGCTGCTGCATCTCATGGTAAAGCCGGAGTGGGACCCTCCAGTCTCTGACCCTTCGTGTTCCCACCTTCCCATTTCATTGCAATAAAAAGAACAAAGCATTAAAAGAATGAAAAGACAAGGAGAGGATATTTGCAAAACACCTACTTGACAAAGGACTGGTATATAAAACATACAAAGAAGTCTTAAAACTCAACAATAAGAAAACAACCCAATTTTAAAAATTAGCAAAAGATCTGAACAGACAGCTCACCAAAAAAGGTAACTGAATAGATTAAAAACATGCTCCACATCATATGTCACTAGGGAATTGCAAACTCACACAACCATGGATGCTGCTCCGTACTTACTGTAACGGCGAAAACCCAACACAGTGACAACACCAAATGCTGGTGAGGTGGTAGAGCAACACGAACTGCCCTTGACTGTGGATGAGGATGCAGAGTGGTGCAGCCACAGGAAGACAGGGTGGCAGTTTCTTACAAGGCTAAACATGCCTTACCATGTACTCCAGCAGTTGCACCCCTTGGCATTTACCCAAATGGGGTGAACAACTTATGTCTGCACAAAAACCTGCACACAGGTGTTTAGAGCAGCTGTAATCATAAATACCCAAACCTGTAAGCAACCAAGATGTCCTTCAGGAGGTGAATGAATAAACAAACCGGCACATCTGGACAGTGGATTATTCAGCAAAAAAAAGAAATGAACTGTCGAGCCATGAAAAGAGATGGAAGAAACTTAAATGCGTATCACTAAGTGAAAAGAGCCAATTTGGAAAGGCTACATACTGTGTGATTCCAACTATATGCCAGTCTGGGAAAGGCAAAACTACAGAGACAGTGAAATGATCAGTGGTTGCCAGGGGTGGGCGGGAGGGGTGAACAGGCGGAGCACAGGGGGTTTTTAGGGCAGTGAAGCTATTCTGTGTGATACCACAGTAGTAGATACATGTCATTATACACTTGTCAAAACCCACAGAATGTACAAGACCGAGAGTGGACCCTGATGTAAACCATGGACTTACATAGTAATGATTGATGAGCCAATATTGATACTTCATCAAAAAAAAAAAAAAAGAAAAAAGAAAATGCATGTATAGGATGATGGCAATTATGTAAAATAAAAATAGCAGCTGATACAAAGCACAGTCTAATCCAAAGAAGGGAGGCACTCCTAATTTTGACAAGAGCTAAAATAGGGAGGTGAGTTTTGAATTAGAAAATATTTTTAAAGGAAACATAACGTGTTTAGTGCTCTCGGTGCGCTGGGTGCCACGTTGGAACGTTTAAACCCTCACATAGCTCGAGGGTATCCTCGTAATCCTTGTTTACAGGTAAGGGAGCTTGCTCAGAGGCTCCAGCTCAGGTGACAGCCTCGGGATTCACACCACTGCATTACCCTGCCTTGAAAATAAGTAGCAACCAGAGCGAGGTTAGTCGTCTGCGGACCGCCTGAGAAACAGTACAATTATGCTATCACTTCTTTGTAACCGGTCCTTGGGGAAGTGCTTGTCCTGACGGTTTAAACATGGCCCCAGAAACTGAATTGTTCTCCTGGGTTTAGCAAACTGCCCTCCCTCCCCTCATCCCCGATGTAGCGAAAGGCAAGTTTCAGCGCTCACCTTGTCTCACTGGGTCCGACCCGGGCGGTTGTGCTGCTGGCCTCGGCTGCTGCCTGATGCGCTGTGTGGACCACTCCTCTGGTGGCCCCGGGGCTCTCTTCTGTCCGTGGCTTGCTGGGCGCCTGCAGGTTACCGGAGATCTAGCCGTGACTTGTGGATAAGGTTCAGGTCTCCTGGGACTTAACCTGGGACCCATACCCTGGAAGCTGGGGACAGAACCAAGAGCAGTGAAGCAAAAGCTGAGGAGTGTGGGAGGTGGGGTCCTGGGGACCCGGCCACAGCTGCTGCGGGGCTGCCAGGCTCCTCGTGGGAACTGAAGGCTGCTTGTGGGGAGAGAGATGGGAAAGGAGAAAGGAGAGCCTCAAAGAGGCAGCGACGTCCACACATGACCTCTGCAGCATCCCTCAGATCTCGGTCCCCCGTCGACCTGACCCTTCTCTATGCCCGGCTTCCCACGTCACCAGAGACAATCCCCAACCTGCGGGACTGGCTGCAGGGCCAGCGAATGGTCCCAACCTCAGGCGACCCTCCAGGAGGCTGGGTGTTAGACATTGTGCCCGGTGGCTCCCATTCCAGACCCGGTCACTCTCAAGCCCCAGCCTCTCGCAAACTCATGGAGAAGAGAGGCCAGAAGGTCACTTCTCCTGCCGTTCACAATATGCCAGCGCCATCCTCACATCCTCTATTCACCTGGTGTCTTCCTCTGGTTCTGCTCTCAACCCCTCTCCCCACTCCCCTCCAGTCTGCTATACCTGCCCTCTTAAAGTCACCAGTGACCTGTGATTGCCACACTCCCAGTTGTGACCCCTGATCTCTACTGGATATGGCAGTAAGGACCATTTCATTCTTGACATTTATCTTTGGTCTTCAGGACACACTGTCCAGTGTCTCAGAATTTTTCCCGACCTTCTTTGTTGGATCTGCTTTGACCTCCCCTGCCTTGCCTCTTGAACACCAAAGTCAAATTTGGGAACTTTCATTCTCTAGGTCTGTGTTCTTAGTTAACCCCTTCCTTCCCCTGGTTCTGCTGCAGGCGATCCAACTTGGAGACAAGCACTGGATGACCAGGTGCCACTCAAGCAGCACAAACTCAGCATGAGGGGAAGCACCCACATTTTCCTTTTCAAATCTGCTTCTCCTCCCGGCTCCCTCCCCGGCTCCCTCCCGGACACCTACCTGTCTGTGTCAGGCTGCCCCTCCCCACACGCCCTCCCCCGTCCACACCTCCCTGCTCTTCCTAGCACCTCGACCTGCCACCTTCTCTATCCAGCACAAGCCTCAGCAGTGCTTTTTGTGAAATCCATCTTCCATGATGTTTCCTTTGCCACCTTTCACCTCTTCACTATCTCACTTCTTTAGGGCCCAATGGAAGTGCTGGGGCCTTTGAAAAATCCTTCCTCAAGTCTCAGTAGGCAGTTCACCTCTCCACCCACTAGGATCCCTCGGCCTGTGACCGGCTTGTAGCTGGTTATGCCCCTCACCACATGCTAACCTCCCAGCCGAGAAATATCTGCTAAGTGGCTAGTTGAACATGTGCATGTTGTCCTCCAGCACCAGGTGTGGCTGCAGTGTGCTGAGGGACCCAGCACCAGGCAGGATAGGGCAGAGTCCTACACGCACACACGGGCCCTTAAAGACCCTGTAGAGCGTATCCTTATTTAGATAAAGTTGGTGCATGTCAGGGGTGGCAAGCTTTTTCCATCCAGGGACAGACAGCATTTCAGGCCTCGAGGGCCACATGGTCTCTGTTGTAACTGCTCCACTTGGCCGTTTCTGACGAAAGCAACCGTAACAAGACAGACAAGAGTGGCTGTGTTCTGATCAACTTTATTTATGGACACTGACATGTGAATTTCATATAACTTGTGTGTGTCATGAAAAATTACTTTTCAATCATTTAAAGATGTAAAAACCATTCTCAGCTGTGGGTCCTAGTGTGCTGATCCCTACTTTTTGCCTGCCTGTGAGCTATGGCTGACCACGTGTCTTTCAGCACAGGCCTCGGTATGTGAGCTTTATTTTTTGGCTGAAAGGCCCCCAAATGAAAACTTGATCAGTACAAGTAGAGAAGAGCCTAGAGACCTGATGTGAGAGCCCCTGCTTCTCAGGGGATGGACGGTCAGGACTCGGTGCTGCCACCTAGTGTCCGGCCGGCCCCACAGCCCAACATGCTCCAACAGGTGATAGTGATGTATGTTTAAAACCTGGGATGGGGTGGGGGGTGGGGGTGGGGTGTTCCCTATTCCTAAGGACCTGAAAACAGTTCCCCTCCCATCAGCATATGGTCTGGGTCTCTGTTCCCAACACACCCAAAAAAGACTTCAAATCAGTTAAACCAAATATGTGTTAAAGGTAAAGAAGAATAAAAACCTGATAAATCATTTCAAGTGAGAAAGCAAGCTTCAAGTCACAGGATTTTGAGGTCATTTATCTCTGGTTCTACCAGCTTTTCAGGGCCATTATTCAAGGCGACAGAGTGCAAGGCAGAGCCAGCCCAGGTCCCGCCACCCCGCCCAGCGCAGGGCTTGTGTAACATCCTGGGGCCAGGGGCTAAGAGCAGCGGGGTCCGATCCCAGCCCTGTCGCTCAATTGCTCTGGGTCCTCAGACACGTAGTCAGACTTTGTGCCTCAATTTCCCCAACTGTAAAATGGGGCGGAGTACCCATCTCACACAGTTGAGGCTGAACTGTGTCTGGCCTGTGAGTGGCATTAAGGTGTTTGCTGCCATCATGAATTTACTGAGCACCTACTATGTGTCAGACATAGTGCTTTATGGATTTTGGAAGATTTAATCCTTGTAACTCTTCTAACAAGGTGAATGTTGTCCCCGCTCTGTGAATTAACCTAGAGAGGTCACACGTCCTGTGGGTAGGTGCTGGGAACAAGGCTTTGTTGGTACCACATTGTACACAATTGAGTTACCATGTCACAAATATGACCCAACACTGACATGCTGGCAAGAATGGGCACTAAGTAACTACTAGGTGACCTGGTGGCATTCTGAGCACTCTGAAAGGCTTTTGGGGTGGGTGTGACTGTCACTGTTCCTGCTTGAAGGTGACTGTGCTGCTGTCATTCTTGGCTTTTGAGTGTCTTTGAGTAGCAGAGGCTGGGAGAGGGAGTGCCTGGGACAATCTGTATGCAAATGTCAGAGCTATAAAAATACTGGCAGTTAAGTGTCTTTTCTGCTGGTCCTGCTACTTCATTTCTTAAGTTCTGAAGTCTTAAAATTAATGGAATATTCACTAAATGCTCAATTTACCAAGACATCTGGGGATAATAAAAATCTTTGCAGAGCAAAACTTCGTGTTCTGGAATGTTTAAAACCTTGGGTGTAGGCGGAGTTGAGACAGGCAAATGCTCACAGCCTAGCTCTGGGAGTCCTGACGTTTCCCAGCTCTGCAGACTTTCCCTCACCTCGTGTTTTCAAATCCTTCGACGGATATACAATTCTGATCAACCGGGACCTGGCCCGGTCCTCCCTCAGGAATCCAGAGGCCCCGTGGCTGCTAAGACCATGGGTGCCTATCATTTTCTATAGGCTTTATAGGGTTTAAAAGGTCAGGGCCCTGGGTTCAGCAGAGAAGCACTTGGCGGGGCCGAAGTGCTGCGGGAGGTAAGCACTAACCTGAAGTTGGGGCCTGGCCTTCATCACTGGCACTGAACCCCTCTGAACCGCGAGTTACTAATCTGTAAAACAGGGAGGAGGAAGATCCCACACCCTTCACAGTCGTGCTGAGCAATGAGCACCGAGGAGAGTGCAAAGGAAACTGTAAAGTACCATCCGTTCATTTAAGATGTGTGTAACAAACTGAGATTGCAGTGGCTGAAAGAGGAGACTGCTCAAAGTACTTTTATGGCCAGATGCCTGCACTCTTTAAGGTTCTGGGCACAGGCTTACAATCTCAAATGTTTTCTGTCTTCTGTTCAGTTTTCTCTAAATTAGGTCAGTGGGCAGTAACATCTGCTTGCTTGCATTGCCCTCGTCCCCCACCAGGTGGCGGTGCTGCCCAATTAGCAATTTCTTTTGATGAGACGCTGGCTGAGCCCTTTTACAGTGATTCAAGTTGCAGCTGCAAGAGGGAAAAGAAAAACAATGAAGAACCACCCAGCCCCCCACCTCACCCCACCCCTACCCCCCAGTTTCAAGTAGCAGATCAAGATCTTAAGACTAAGAGAGGGTACATAGCTCAAGTGGCAGAGCATAAGCTTAACATGCACGAGGTCCTGGGTTCAATCCCCAGTACCGCCACTAAACATAATAATAAAATAAACCTAATTACCTACCTCTGCCAAATACAAAAATAAATAAGATCTTGGAATTAAGAGTGCTAAAGACTGGGGCCTGTTGTCACTGAAGACAAGGTGTGACAGCAGGAAGGGTTTTTGAAGCCCCCACCAGTGATGTACCCCACTTCCCAGAGCTAGAATGAGGGAGCCTAAAGCCCTTGTCCTTCCAGGATGGACAGACATTTGCACACATGCAGAGTCCAGGCTACGTGTACCTAGGCTCCAATGTAGGGGGCTCACAATTTTCAAGAGGACAGCACCTAAGAATTAGGTCATCTTCTCTTGAGATATGGCAAAGAAACGTATTTTTGCACATATGGGCACAATAGCTGTGATTCATAAGCAGTGATAAACTAAGAAAACTGATATGAGATGGACCTTAGGAATCCAAACTGTGCTGGCTGATGGGCGTGCTCTGGGAAAGGATGGTGCTGCCCTCTGCTGGCGATCTAGAGGACTGCAGTGAAAACATGCCCTTGCCTGAGGTTACACGTGCCTCTCAGCTTGGGACCCAAGCCCTTTGTTCTCACTATAGGCCCCAACTTCAGATCTTCTCCTACCCCCAGGAAAGGTCCAGAGTCAGTGCTATGTTTAAAGACCCTCTCTTCCTTCACCCCCCGGAACCTTAACTCATTTCTCTGGAAATGGCCCTTTCGGGGGGTGGGGGGGCATTTTTCTTTATTCCTTTGAGGTGATAGGTGGAAGGGTTACGGGTTAACTACTGGCCCAGCTTGCCTCCATTTGGTTTCACTGCCTTAACCTTAGAATGCTTTTGTAATCAGTATGTAGGATTGAAAAAGCTGTCTTCCAGGCTCAGGTGGATGGTGCTCCTAAGTGCTAGATGCTGCCTGTTTAAAAAAAAGAGAGAGAGAGAGATTTTACTTGGGGCTTTAATTTTTTTTGGAGCCCTCTCAGAAAAATTAGATGTTAGCATTAGCACTTACAAGGCAAATCCACATTTAATTTTTTATGTGATACCTCATTCGACTTCGGTACTGAGTCATCAGGACTGCACGGCTCCGACCACAGCTGCCATTAACCGGCAAGCTCTCCAACCAGCTTTGACTTTTGAGGATAAGAACTATTTTATGCCTTTCATCAGTGGATCGAGCTGAACCGAGTTTAACGTAATGAAAAACCACATTTTCTAGGCTCCTCAGCACCCAAAGAACCACTGCCTTCACCTCGACCTAACCCTCTCGCGTTTTCCTCGTCTCTGAAAACACTATCACAGTTCTCCTGTGCAGCCAAACTGAATTCAGCTAACACCTGAGTGGCTTCTCGGTACTGCGGCATGACTCTGGGCCGTGCCCAAGTAGCGTTTAGTCCTCATGGCCATAAACCTTCTCTCCGGGTCAGACGCAGCCCTTCGTGAGGGCCTGGCTTCCTTCCACTGGCCTCTGCCTTCCTGCTGCCTCCCCCTAATCGCTCTCTCAACTTCCAGGCCTTCCTTCAACCATCTGACAGTTTCAAAAGCTATTGTCAACTTCCACTTATTCATTCACTCAACTCCAAATTCTGTCATCTGGCTCGACTTGACGTATCGGCCCACAGATCTCCTCACTTTCGGGATGCTCCCTCAGCTGCAGCTGCCTGTGCGCCGCCCCCCAGCCCTGTCACCTCCAGTCCTGTGCCGGCACCAGCTGCCTCCAGCGCACCCCTTCCCGGCACGGGGACTGTCCAAACCCTGCCCACAGTCAGGCTCCTCCACACCCGCCTCCAGGTTACCCCTGTCCCTCGCCAGGCCTCCCAGGGCCCGGCCCTAGCTCCCGGGAAGGGGCTGGGAGGCGGACAGAGGGCCTGGCCTGCCCCTGCTGGCCTTAGTGTAAGCCGCGTGGGAAACGCCGTCCCACAGCCCAGCCTGGGCGCGTCCTGGAGAACAGAAGCACACACCAGGAGACTGGTATAAAAACGCTGCTGCTGTAACAGCGAGTAAGTAAAACCCACCCAATGTCTGCTGAGAGAACAGGTAAGTTGTGTGTGTTTCCTCCTCCAGCGCAGTGGCGCACTGTAGTTAGCGAACGTGAGTGAACTGCAGGAGTGTAGCATCAGGACCGCAGAGCCAGGGGAGGAGAGACGGTCCGGGAGAACTGGCTACAGGACACCCTTTCCATAAAGCCTCGAGAAGTGAAAACACATCGTATATTTGGGGAAGGAGGATGTGAAACGTGAGGGGAAAATGGAGTAAAAAATTTAGTGGTGACCCTGGGGTAGTCAGGGAAGGAGGGAGAAGGGACCCGGTGGCGAGGACCCTGGAGATGCGAGCTGCCTTGAGGTGGCTCATGCCTGGCGCCGGCGCGCTTGGGGGATGTGCCGTCTGAAGCGTCGGGCTGTGTGCTCATTTCACAGGCGCCGCCCGGCTGGCTACAGAGAAAGCGGTCATTAGGTGGTTCTGAACAATCATTCTGCCCCTCACTGGGACACTGGGGACAACAGGAGGGGCTGCGCTGAGCGACTGGACCTCAGAGGACGTGACTGACTAATCTGCGGCCACTTGGAAAGGGCCTCCGTGAAGTCGCTCACGCCTCACTGACTGGGTGGCAGCTGACCTGAGGCGGGGCTACAGACAGGAGAACCAGTGAGAGACACTGAGAGCCCTGAGGTCAGCTAGGACGAGGGAGGGCCTGAGCAGAGCCACAGCTCTGGGGTGACAAGGACCCTGTCCCAGCCTCCGGTGCACAGCGTGCACTCGGTCCGCACAGAGACGTAGTCCCTTCTGTCCGCAGTCGCCCGGGTGACCCACGTAGTAAAGGCTCCTTGGGGGAAAAGCTGAGGAACACCCGGATGGCAGGTAACTTTGGGATTTCACTGCCCACATTATAAGGAAATAATGGGTTGATTCTCTAAAAAGAGAAAAAAAAACCAAAACCCATCAGGTATGATGTCCTCTTATCTTCCATTTTTACAAAATTTGCAATAAAGCACAATTCTTAAGCTGTTTTTCATTTTTTTATTGCTGTTAATTCAAGGAAAAAAGGTTGCATAAAATCCAATCTGTTCTAGAAATATAAGTGGCCTTTCCAGTACATAACATTTCAAATATCAAAGTATATGGTAAACATACAAATAAGGAGAAGGTAACATACCTCCTATGTACAGTACAGTCTTTTAAATCATAAAATAAGCTCCATAAAGTACAACTGGCAAGTAACTCACAATGCGGCCCATACGTGGCTTATCAAAACCCTCGCTTGAACAACTTAACTGCAGCGTAACAATTAATCTAATAATGTGGTCCAAAAATACCCAGAGCAAATAAAATATATTTAATCAAAATAATTTCCTTTACTCAAGCTTCTTTTTCTTTTTAAATTAAAGCTTTCAATCTACCCCTTCACAGCCTCCCTTCCTTCCCCTCCCACCCCTGAAAGGAGGTTTTGAAATGTACATTGGTGCTATAAATATAAATGCTACCTAGGAAGCATTCCATGAAGCTTCTTTCTTCAAGTGTTTCCTTTCGTCTAGCAATCTGTTAGGCTTCTGAACCAAGACCAAATATTGAAGTTCCTCTGCTGCACACCAACGTTACCCCCGTAACAAACATCGGCCCTTTCTGCTCTTGGGGGGGGGGGAGGGGCATCGCCCCGGCCCCCACCCCCACCCGTAGCCTGTGACTCTGCAGTGCTAGGTGCTCGTGGCTGTCGAGAGCAGCAGTCCAAACACTACACCCCGTCTTCCAGATAACCTCAGTGCACTTTAGGAAATCAAAATTACCTGGAAGCAATTTAGTACATAGATTGGCTTTAAAAAAACTTTTTGTTTTAAACAGCAGCATTAAACTTTGACATGACACTGACATGATTAATACCATCTTCACACACCCAGAATTCAGTCTTTCACATTATAATCAAGCACAGTGGTAAACTGTTATAAAAGTGACTTTGCTACGAGAGGCAGGTCAGGGAACAAGCACCTGACTCGTAGAATCGCAGAGCTTCTGTTCAGAGAGAAATAAACCACACACATTGACACAACGTGACACCGTAACGGTGTAGGAGCAGGAACGACTCAAGTGTCTCTTACACGACACAGTGGTAGACTACAGGTAAAGGTGGCTGTTGACTTTCATTACAAACACAAACACACAGAAGAATCACACTCACACTAGTTTGTTCACTTTATGTCTCTCTGAAGCAACAGGCTAAAAAAGTATGATGGAGTAAAAAGTTTTTTTTTCTAAGAAAAAGCTCTTTGTCCACTTCATACGTCATATTTTCTCAGTTTCATATGGTTTTACTTCTTCCTCTCTCTCCCACTTGTTTTAATTTTTACTTGGACAACAAGCGCTGCACATGTGTATTTATGTGGTGCTGTTTATTACATATATACACACTGTTTTGGGCATCTGGCTTCTCCCTTGTGATTAAGGTGAAACATTTTACCCTCAATTTATATGCAGAGCAGTTTACAAAGTGTGGACAAGGCAGTGCCAACCACACCTGCAGCCGCTGGGAAGAGTGAGGGTGGGGGAGAAAAAGCAGGATTTAGGGAGAAAGTGAGAAAAGCTGGGGAAGAAGCCATTTGTTTTTTCCAAAACCATATGACTGTTACCAGTGTTATATATTAAAAAAAAAAAAAGGTCAAATACAGTTTTAAAGATTCAGTAAACATTGCACACAGCAAGTATTCAGTGTAAAAATAAAAAAGCACGCATGGACATTTTCCTTTTGATAGTTTGCCTGGATGTTTAAATTACACGTATCATACAGGTAAGCCTGTTGTTGAACCAGGAGACCAGAGGCTCAAAAGCAATGCACTCTCTTGTTTTGGACATCGGTACAAGGGAAAGGAAAAATCCCCACTGCATAGAAATCTAGGAAATGTAGATACAAAGAAACACAAACAAAATACCTTTCCTTTCCTCCCCTCCACACCCCACCAGGACTCCCCACACTTCAGTGTATTAAGGAGGCAAGCTTTGCTTGTTTCAGTCTGCAGAATCCAACGTATCACTAGGAGGGGGTAGGGGAGGTGCGTATCTCAGTCTGTAAGTGCCTAAAACGGGAAAGAGAACTGCTAAGTCACTGCGCACAATGCAAACATCACAAACCACTACAAGCTCTCAAACGGGCCGCTCCTCACAGGCGGCTTCTCCCACACTGCTGACCCCAAAGCGGTCGATAAAGTGACTTCTAAAAAAACAGTATGAAGTCTGTGCTTTAAATGTCAACCTGAGGCTACCAAACTCAATCTTTCTTTAAAAGTGCCAAGTACATGCTCTCAATTCAAGACTGTGTGTGAGGTTTGGTGAGATGACAGAAGCCTCAGGCAAGTGAGAGGCAACAGTCTGGGGTCTACACGGAATTTGGTGTCTTACTTGCACTTTTTAGAGAACGATTTCTTTATTCTGGTGGTAATAATATTAATCTTAGTTCAAACTGCCTTCCTCCCAAACCAGTGCATAAATATTTTGTTCCTTAAAATGCCACAGCATTAAAAAAAAAAGTCTGCTGGGAGGGGAAGGTGCTGCCCGGGGAAAGCACACGGGGCCAGCTGGCTGGACGCAGGTGCACCCAGGTAACAAAAAACCTCCCACCTCAGGGGATGGCATCACTTCCTAGTTTCTCAGTGTTTTAAAATTTCACTTACTCTATGAAACAGGATTGTAGCTTTTAAAAAAAAAAGTGCTGCTAGTAAGAGATATGCAAATTCCCATTATATTCCTTAAAAAGTGCCTTTACGGTTTCTTCCTTCATTGGAGACAACCGCTCTGACTTTCTTGTGCTGTGTGACCCGCGTCTACACTAGGTCTTGCCGCCTGCGTCTTACGGCCTGTCACTGAGAGCACAGCATCCATCAGTGAACACACACGGCTCTCTGTGCTACGGCAGGATGCCCATGATCAGTGAGGGAGGGAGGGACGGGCACACTCAAAACCAGTCCTCTGGGAGCTCTCGTGATTACCTTGTTGACTGGCCTCCATGGACGACTGCTTACACTCCTGCGCATAGTGTCCGCTCACACCACAGTTGTAACAGGAGACATTCCCGTTCTTCTTGGGCCCTGAACCGCTCGTGTTGGCAACTACACTGGCTGCTGGATACACAGGGTAGAATCTCCCAAAGCCTCCCATCTGCTGCATGCCGTAGTTGGCTTGGCTCCCCATGACTGGGTCATGCACCAGTCCGTTTGCATACGGAGTCTGAGGCAGAAAAAAAGGAAGTTGGTTTCCGTTGCTCTGATGTGCTTGGTTGAGGTAGCTGCCATTGCAGATGGACGGCAGGGTGAAGAAAGACGGGACCCGGTACATTGGTCCGGGCACCGGGCTGGGATAGTAGTAACTGTTTAGCTGAAGGTTTCCATTGGTCCCACAGCTGCACCTTCGCCCACAGGACCCGCAAGGACCCGAGCCCATCTGCTGTGGCGGCAGCACCGTCCCGCTGGCGCTCGTGTTCCCCACGGCACTGATGTAGGGCGTGCTGTCGCTCTGCGCTGTGCTGTGTGTCAGAGCGGGGCTGGGGCTCGGGGCGGGGCCGGGGGTGTGGGTGGGGACCGCAGGAGGGACGCTGGACTGGGCCTGGCTGATGCCCGCACCCGCCGACTGGGCAGATGTCGCTGCGGGGCTGAGCACGCCAGAGCTCTGGCTGGGGAGCACGCCGGCAGCGAGGGGGGAGCCTGGCAAGGTGTAGGGAGCTGGTGGCTGTGCGGTGGAGAGGCCGGCTGCTGGGAGAACGACCTTCACATTGGTAGGCTGAGGGACGGCCCCTGTGCTTCCCTCAATTTGAGGCACCATTTGATTGAGTCCTACCACTTGGGATGCGGGTTTTGTGATGGGGTCCGTGGTAGCGACAGGAGATCCTGGAAAACTAGCCGGGCTGTGGACGGGAATAAAGGCAGTGTTTGGTGATCCGATGCTCAGGTTCCCGGCTGGTTGCTGTGGGATGTTAACTGTGCAACTCTCGGAAGATCCCTGCTGCGGCGGCAACTTGAGCCTCTGAATTGTGAGGTGCAAAGCAGGAGCGCTGCTGTGTGGGAGGAACGTTGACGGAAGAGGTAACGGGGAAGCCAGCAGCTCAAGGTGTTTTTCTGATTCTCCAGTAGAAGCTGCTGTCCCGAGTATTCCGACAGGGGTTGAATTTGCGGACTCCTTCACTGCAGAGAAAGGGCTGGGAACAAGCATCCCTATAGTTTTGCCGTCAGCAGATTTGGGAGGAGGAACGACCACCTCAGACTTCTGGGCACCGTTTTGCATGACATACTGTAAAGCTGGCAGAAGGGAAATTGGCTGATACTTGGGCGAGTTTAAGGGATCTTCTAAAAGGTTTGCGCTGTCATTTCCTAGCGAAGCAATATGAACAGGTGGCTTGACAGTGACAGCCTGGTTGACAGAACCATAACCTGTAAACCTGGTTGCTGATGGATTCCCAGAGTCCTCAGAATTGCTGTCTGTGTCTGAGGAGAACAAATACACACAGATGTTAACACAAGCATAACCTCCCATCTTTCTGGCTAGAAACAAATTTTAAGCCTATCTAAAATAAACTCTGCAGTTTGCAACTGATGAACACATCCCGCCGCCTCCTGACGACCAGGCTGACCTTCTTTCAATTTTTGGCTCTCTAAGGACTTTATTCTAAAAATATGGAGATTCTGGAATAGGCGAGACTATGGAGACAGTGCAGACAATAAAAGGCTCAGTAGTTGCCAGGGGTGGGGGTTGAGGGGAGAGATGAGCAGGCAGAGCACAGGTGGTTTTCAGGGCAGTGAAAATACTGTGTGTGATGCTATAATAATGGATACGTGTCGTGAGACATCTGTCCAAAGCCACTGAAGGTACAACACCAAGAGTGAACCCTTAGAAAACTATGGACTTTGGGTGGTAATGATGTGTCAGAGTAGGTTCATCCTTGGTAACAAATGTGCCATCCTAGTGAGCGATGCCGACAGTGGGGGAGGCTGTACATGTGGGGTAGCAGGGGGTTTATGGGGACTCTCTGGGCTGTCCTCTCACTTGTGTGCTGTAAACCTAAAACTACTCTAAAAAATTAAATCTTAAAAAAAAAATCCATGGAGAGAGAAGAAACAAAAAGTTAGTATAAAATATAGACCTTTATTTCAAATCACCTTATTATAGAGAAAGGAATTAGATATAGTTAACCTTAATCAATTTTAGGCAATTTGCTTGATTTATACTCTGCGCTGCCAGCCCCAAGGTCTTGACATAAATGATACAATTTAAAGAAGTTTAATCAAAACTATGTTGAACTCAAATATCTAGAGGCAAGGAATGAAAGAGTTTTCTTAGAATGGGGATAAATACTCATATTTTTAAATATTTCACTTGGGGAAAGAAAACTGAAGGTACATTAGTCATAAAACATGTTTTTATGAAGCAGGGCAAACATGAGAGCACCAACATTCCTCCAAAACAAAACAGCAGAGTGGCAGGTAAGAAAGACTAAACAGAACCTATTTAGTGACACAGGATGTCAACAATGTTACTAGTTCAACTATTATAATTTGAATCTCTAATATAAATTATGAGTAAATGGTTCTAGCATAAACTTGCCTTAATAACTGAGGTGTTTCTTACTAAACTTTGCAAAACAAAAGGTATCAAAAAATTAAGAACTTATTTAAGGCATTATTATATCTATGTCTGTATGATCATATGAGTAGAGTTAGAAATAAAAGTTTAGGTTCAAAAGCAGCGGTAATATTTTTTAGATGATCAATTAAATTTCTATATGAATTGGGCTTTGTTTAAATCTTAAGTCACAGCAAATGGCCCCATGATTTTAATGGTCCCAAATGGTTTTCTGAGCATTATAAGGACTCATCTGGCTACTTAAGAGCTAGGTCTCTTCCTTTTTAGCACTGACTTTGAACAGTATAAAGTCTCAAAATGAAACCCCTTTATGGCCAGTAAGAACAGAACTACATGCTTTTTAAAGCAACCTTTTCATGCACACAAAATTCCAAAAATGATCAACACTTTTATCACGGGATTTTTATTTTTTACCCCTGGTTGGTTTCAGAGAGCCCTCAATGATTCTTCATTTGGGGAAGGTTCGTTTAGTCACTTGGTACCTGAGCCTGTCTGGAAAAGGGCAAGTTCCTCTGCACAGGCTCACCGACAGCTCACCATATCTGTGGACAGGAAAGGACTGCTACAAAGTAACCTGGCATACAGATGCACTTAGCTCTGGCTAGGAGGCCAAATCTGCACCGTTAGCTGAAGAGCCAGATTACTGGTACCGCCTACAGAATCTAGCATAACATGTAAAATGAAACATACTGAAAGCTTGTCTATTTGGGGTAAGGCATGAAAATTCTCTCATTTAACCTTCATAACAGCTCTGAGCAGTTACTTTCATTTTTATTCTCATGAGGAAACTGCTCATCAGAAGTGCAGTGCTGCCTCTGATTAGAACTGATGGCAGTCACTGCATGTTACATTTGGGATGACTTCAAAATAACTTCGAAGCAAAGACTGGCCTTAATGACATGTGATACAGCAGCATTATTGCCGTCGCTCCCTAAGACATGAGCTGATACTCTAACAGAGGCTAAGGTCCCCAAGTTGTGGACTGCACAGGAAGAAGCCACCCATGTCTGAAATGCTGTGATCTAAGGATCTTTAGAGATCTTTCAGTTGCCCAAGAGAAATCATTTAATACTGCCCACTGGCATGGGCACAGCTTATAACCAAGATAGTGCTACTCAGATGTTTATAACTGAGATGCTGTGAGTCAGATGTCATTACCATGGGTAAAGCATGACATCCTTAATTCAGCATACCCATTTTTGGTATCTCACTTCTGGAATGGCAGAGTAAAGACCTCTGATACTGCACTCCCCCACAAAAGCAGCAAGAATCCTGGCAAAAACTGTCAAAATCAACTTTTTCATCAGAATTCTGGGAATCAACTAAAGGCTTGCAGCAATCTGAGGAATGTTTATTAAAGAAAAACAGCGGAATCTCTCAAGAATAGCAAGCACTGTGGTGTTCTACCTTGCCCTAATTCCATCTCACTTCTCCAGCTCTGAAATAGCCTTGTAAACTAATCGTCTTGCAACTACAGTGGCTACGAAAGCCAGCAGCCTAGTAGTCACCCTAAGAAACATGGATGTGGAGCTCTCTAAAAGCACCTTCCCAGAGAACTGTCACTATTTGACTGGCAGCTTGAGTTCACTCTGGTCAACAGCCGCTTACCCACAGGGCAATCAAGTCTGTGGCAACTGTTTAACAATTTGGCTGCCTCAGGCAGCATTACCAGTTGAAGCTTACAAGAGACTGACCAAAATATTTAAAAGGTAAAACTAAAGAATGAGATGTCCCCAGGGAGCTTTGAAAAGCTTTGATATATTCCTGGTAATCCAGAAGGCCATGCTCATACCTAGGGCTGTATGTATGCCCAGGGAAGACCTAAGAAGGCTCTAAACTCTTCCGGCTGACTCTAAGCCTCTATTTAAGAAGGAATTAAAGACACAGTGCACACAGAAAACAAAAAACAATGGCAGATGTAAATTCCACCTTATCAGTAATTACAGTAAATTCACATAGATTACAAGCACGCCAATCAAATGGCAGAGATGGGCGGAATGGCTAAAAAACCCATAACCCAATATAAGGTGTCTATAAGAGACAACACTTTAGATTCAAAGACATAAATAGGTTTAAAGTAAAACGATGGAAAAAGAGGTACCCTGCAAACACCCAAAAGAGAGCTAAAGTGGCTATGTTACTATCAGATAAAAAAATCTAAAGTCAAAAACTGGTTAGAGACAAAGAAGGATATTTATAATGTTAAGGGTCAATCAATCAGAAAGGCATAAAAATTATAAATACATGTGCATCTAACAATATGCAATTTTCAATCTTTCTATACCAACTCTACATTTTGTTATGACTCTGTCTTCTTTTTCTTTAATTTCACATGCAGTGAATTAAGTTTAAAAAACCAACATTGTAGGAACTAAGTCAATGGTCTGTGAGACACCCTTTATACCAATTAAATTTAAAATCAATAATGACATTTGTAGTACCATAAAATTACTTGTGTGACTGACTGAGAAAGCACATATTTTCCTTTGCTACCCTTATGTCCCCTCCAAAGAGCAAACCTCTGTCTTTTTCTTCTTCACTTTCAAAACTTTCTCTTCCATCATGTCGTGGGCTAGACGGAGAACTGTAACTCTCTGAGGATGTTTCTCCACATGTGTCATGTCCAGACCCAATGTCCAAATTCACATCTAAAAATAACGTGATTTAAAAAAATAGAATTGTTTAAATAAATTTCTGAATTGAACCATTAGAAATTAGTTGACAGCTGTGAAAGTTTTTTTTGTTTCAGTTTTTCTATAATTACCTAAAAGGTAATTTACCCTTGACCTAGGTAAAAATTCATTATTGAATCACAATTTTAATTGAAAAGAATTGACAAATACATTCTTAAAACAAAGGGAGAGGAGTAAGTCAACCTTACTGACGTCACACAATCAGAATTAAGGCTGTTTGTGGGGTCTGTGCTGTTAGCACACTGGGTCACTTTTTGAGTCTATTTATTTTAACTCCTCAGAGCAGGTTGTAAAATTTCATGCTTTAAAGAACTCAAGAACAGAACTGACTGCCCAAAATGCCTGTTTAGTTAAAATTACTATGCTTGAGTATTTAAAAAGAGGAAGACGCTTCCCATCTAGTGGACCAAGGAGCCCCTTGAGTTCTGCCCAGAAGCCACGTGGACGCGGAGTGCGGGGTTGGGGTCACGTGCAGAACTGTCAGGATCAATCAGCTACGCTGTTTTGTGCACAGAGGCACGACTACTGGTCACCTTAAGTACTGCACATTCCTGCAGCTGACCCAAACATAGGGAACTGTCCTATTAATTTCTATAAACCCAGTAGCTAGCACGGTTCCTGCCTTGCAGCAAGCATCTGACACGTGTGTAGTGTATAAATGCCCACATAAGGCAGTCCAGAGAGATCTTAAGAGCTATGGATGAGTGAATTATTTCCATGGCAACCTGGCAGAACCAGTAAAAGGCAATAAATGTTAGTAATTTGGACAAACTATTAGAGAAAAGACATGGTCTCTGTAATCTGCACATCAGGTGACTAGCCCACATCTTCTGAAGGGAGTAATCTCTAACAGTATTAAGACTGTTGGAGGCGGCCTGGCCTAGCCCACCTTCTAAAATGGGAGGTGAATACTGGCGAAGAATAAAGTCCTTAAGAATGCGGATGTTGACAATTCCTTCTGGGTAATAAAATGCCAAACTGTCAGAGGAAAACTGCACAAACCCTCATGATGCTATGAGGAAAGCGGCAGAGGAGTCACGTGAGCAAGTAACAGTTTCACAGAAGTAATCTGGAATAGACTGCACACAGTAGGTTCTGAATTACCAGTCACAACACGTCCGAGCAAAGGGATGCAAGTCGCCCCTAGTGGCTCTCCGAAGACAATCTCATGTGCCAAGGTAGCCAAACAAGCTGGCATTAGACTGGACTAATGAAAATTAAACCCATAAACCTGGCACACACCGAAACTGGGCATACACCAGCATCTAACAAAATGAACAATTCAAGGATTATGAGGATCAACGATTCAATATCAGAGTCTCAAACCAGAAATGATGGACTGAAAAAAAGAACCACTGGGGTAGAGTGAGCCAAGATCTGCTCACCAAAACACAACAAAACCTTTAAAACTTCGAAGAGTAAGTTTCAGAATTTTTTTTTAAAGGAGCTATTTCTCAAAATAACAATTTATTCATTGATTTTCTCTAGATTATATACCTAGTAAATATTCTAATCACCAAATTGTCATATATTAATCTGCAATTTTCAAGGAACTAAATACATAAAGCTAAATCTATACTAAACATAATTCTCTTTCTGATGATCCAGGTGCTTCAGAATTGTGTAGCTTTTGGAATTCTTATAATCAAAAAATATGTGACCCTAGAGTCAGAAGGTGTGGAAGGTGAGGATGAAATAATTATGCTGAAGGCTATTCTGCAAATTGCCTTCTTTAAACAGGTACAAACTTTGTTGTGTCTCAAAAGATAAAAAGTCATGCACAGCAGTAACATAACAAAGCGACAAAGAGAAAAAAACTTACATTAGCCACTATTCTAACAATAAAAATCTGACTGCTAGTATTCTATGAACAAACAGAACTAGACAGACTTAAGAACCATTCAGATGTATTAGATGACAGAATCACAAGAGTTATTAAATTGAAGGAAGCTGAAGCCTTTAAGTCAATGTAATCTGTTAAAAGGGAGCAGGTGAACCACCTCATTCCCTGCAAACTCTCTCGTGTCACAGTCATCAGCGTACGAGTGGTGTGGAAGAGACACGGGTGACGCACTGACGTGAGGGAGGTGACGCATGCATCTCTTTAGCAGAGAGATTTAAAGCCTGGGATTTTAAAGCAAATACACTGCAAAAATACAGACGACGAACAGCACTGATGCCTTTGGGAGGAGACAACACGGAGGGAGGCAGTGAGGGATTTTCGTTCCCTTTCATACTTTCAGAAGTTTGAACTACGTAAATGTGTTTTACTCAAAATAGAGGTTAAAATTTAAATTAAAAATACTCACCTTAAACTGAGTTATTTATTTAAAAACCCAGACAATCCCTGAATCAGAAGGACCCAACATTTTCAGCTTCAATATGATAATCTACATTTCATGATATGCATGACTGCTTCATTAAAAATACCTTAAATATATCTTAAGCTTACTGAATGCTTAAAGGTAAACCTTCTTAAAGGTAATTCCTTAATATTTCAGAGGGAAATTAATAAACAGAGGGTTTTTTTTAAGTTGGAGTCAGCAAACATCTAAGCCACATTTGACAATGAGTTGGCCCCATGATTTTAGAGTCAAAATGTAACTATGTTTCCTTATCAATATTAAATCTCTGTAAACAAATACCTAGTTTAAAAATATACTCCATTGAAAAAGGGGCCACACTGTTGGTGAGAGTATTCATAAATTGTTGCAGCCATTATGGAAAACAGTATGGAGAGTCCCCAAAAAACTAAAAATAGAGTTGTCGTAAGATCCAGCAATCCCACTCCTGGGCAGATACCCAGAAAAAAATATAATTCAAAAAGATACCTGCACCCCAATGTTCACAGCAGCACTATTTATAAGAGCTAAGACATGGACGCAACCTAAATGTCCATCGACACATGACTAGATAAAGATATGGTATATTAATACCATGGACTGCTACTCAGCCATAAAAAGAATGAAATAATGCCATCTGCAGCGACATGGATGGACCTAGAGGTTATACTAAGTGAAGTAAGTCAGAAAGAGAAAGAAACACCATATGGTCTCACTCACATGTGGAATCTAAAATATGACACAAATGAACTTATTTATGAAACAGAAACAGACTCACAGACATAGAAAACAAACTTATGGTTATCAAAGGGGAAGGGGATTGGGGAGGGATAAATTAGGAGTTTGCGATTAGCAGATACAAACTACTATATACAAAACAGATTAAACATCAAGGTCCTACTGTGTAGCGCAAGGATACTCAATAATAAACCTGTAATAAACCAAAATGGAAAATAGGAAAAATACATGAATATATACGTATAAGTGAATCACTCTGCTGTACCCAGAAACTAACACAATACTGTAAATCAATTACACATCAATAAAAAACAGAAGACAAAAAAATACACTCACAACCACACAAATCTAGTACAACAAGGTCTGAATTCCCCTAAAGTCCCATAAAACTCTATAAAGGACAGTCATTACAACATGAATAAGTCACCAAGATTTTCAAAACTGCCTTTACACAGGAACGAGGGTGGAAAGATCCAGTGGGCCCGCGGGCCTCTGCTCTGGAGTGGGGACTGGCTGGGGACGGGTGAGGAGACCGCTGCCAGTGGGGCAAGGGAAAGGCGGGCAAGTGTTAACTGTAGCAACGGGGACGTCTACCTCCACGGCTGACTCAGATTTCCTGCATGAAACAACTCTGAAGTATTAACAGAGTTAATTCAGAAATCACTGTTCACATCAAAGCAGGGTAAGAGCAAGTGAGGATGTGACACAGCAGCTCAACACCTGCTCTAACAGGTACCGCGCTTGGGATGCTAAGTGATGGGTATTTGAAAGAAAACTCCCTTACCTTTCACAGAACCACCGTGGGCGTGCTGGGGGGTGGGGAGCCGGATACCATTTATTCTACTGTTTAATCTGCTGTCAGTTTTCTTAATTTTCTCCCTAAGCCAAAAGTACACATGTTATCAACATTTTTTATCAGGTTCTCTGGAGAACACAGTAAGTACAGTATTAATAAAACTTCCCTCAAAATTTCTTTATAATTAAAAAAATGTTTAGTAAAGTATAATTGTAAAGACAGAATTTGCCCTCATATATTGATTTGTTTAGAACTAAAAAAATAAAGTCCAGATAAAAATATAAAGAAAACTAATGGAAAAATACTGTTTATACTACAAAAACTAAATATGTCCATAATCAAATGTTGCCTTTTCTTACCAATTTCTATTACTGGAAACATTAAATTGAACCTACTTTTCTATTTGTGGCTTCCCTTTCTTCTTATTTATTGAAGATAAGCTTCGTTTTTCAGTTGAATGCTAAAAAAGAACAGAAATCAGACTAAAGTGACACCATACTCAAGTAGGTATCCTTTTATTCTGATACCAAACATGAAAATGTCGCATTCCCAGCTGTGTGTTCTAATAAATTTTTATTCCCAGCCTCTTTTTTGAAGTTACCTGTCTCTGCATATTCTCTGAAAAATACTTAATATTAATCATGAGAAAAATATCTATTTTTTATTTTGCTTTTAAAGTGGACCTATATTTTTTCTTATCACAAAAAAAACAATCAAGTAGCGTATCTGCTGCAGGCTTACTAGTTTTCTGTCTAGAGATGGGCTGGTAAACTGCCGCACACAGCGTGTTGGCTCTAAGAAGCAGCGGAGGGAGCAGAAGCACAAGCAGACGGACCTGAAAACAGGCCGTAACTAAGTATGACTAAGATAACGCACACCTTCTCAAAGTCTGTTTTAATGCTTTAGTTCGTAAAAACGCACTGCAGTAAACGTTAACGTGGATCCGAGGGTTGGCCAGAAATAAAACCTATTTTCTAGAGAGAAGGTGGCTCTCTGCACAGCTGCACAGCTAAGCACACCTCCCCGGTCCCATATCTGTGGTGCCATGTGACCTAAACACACTGGAGAGCATTCTGCTCACGGATTAGAGCAACTCCTAAGAAAGCAAATAGTTCCTTGTTACAATCAGGAGTGCTGGTAAGCTGGCCCAACCGCTCATGAGAGATCAGTTTCAAAATTCGCATCACCAACAGCAAGGCAGTGACTGAAATGTGATATGAATAATTCTTTCAAAAGCAAAAAATTTGGCATAACAATGTATCCCTCAGACTAAACATTTTAGGCACCACACTAAAATGTACTAGTTTTTTGAGCAATAAAAATGTAGGTCCACTTTAAAAGCAAAATACAAAATAATTTAAATCTAAACTCTTTCAGGTCTCAGAAGCGCTTAGACCACATATACCAATTAAGTTTAAAGTCTAACACTGAAACATTCCTTCATTTCTTACTAGATACACTATCTGACCTAATAACACTCACAGAGCTCGGCTCTCACAGAGTTAACGGTGCTTGAACAGTATGGCAAGAAGACAAAACAAAGCCCAGTACCTGGTCGGCCAAGGCCACGCAGTGCTCCGGGTGCTGAACGGTGGTGCAGGTCTGCTTCCTCCAATCTACGATTCCATTCTGTTCAGAATACTGCATGGTGAGCCCATCCAACGGAGAACAACTTGTACCAACAGTGCTATCAAAAGAAAAGTTCATGCAAGTATGAGAAGCTGCAGTTTACAAGTTGGGAGGAGATAAGTGAAGCTACAGTGATCCAAAGTCTTCACGTGGGAAATGGTACAAGCACAATTAACATCAGAACTTCATAAGTCGAAGTTGCAGAATATAACCTCCAGGTAGCCTGGAGCAGACTCAAAAAACAATGTACATATAACTATCAAGGCTAGTAGAAGAAAAAAACAGAATAAAAAACTACCCAAAAGCAAGAAAGAAGAGAAAGGGAAACAGAAAAGGTGAGACAAACAACAAGCAGATAGTAAAAAATGGCAGAATTATAGCCAAATATACCAGTGAGTAAATGTGATGCTGATTTAAAAACACAGAAAGACGTTCATGTTTTAGGAACTAGATACCTACTTTACAATGGGACTTTTCCCGGTGTGTTTCTTGTGGACTATGGTGTGCTGTAACACATCTAGAGTAGAGGAAAAACACAATTTATTACATCAAATGCTTCTGCAAAATCCAGAAGGAAGATGCAACTAATTTATGTGATCATAACAATACAACAGACCATGTAGAGCACTTCTGAGCATTTTTCATAGAAAATTCCTTAAAGAAGCAAGTTTTTAAAAGACACAGTACATGACTGAATGTCCTTAAATATTCTCTCAAATGTGTTCCACCTAATAGCAAAATCAATTTTGTCCAAAACTATGAAAGCTGATTATAAACATGCCACCGCAAAACAACAACGTTCAATTTCAGGCTCTTTTTTAACCATTAAAAAAGTGAACTGTCTCAAATATCAAAAAAACCATGTATTAATAAAACCAACACCCATGTACCCACCTCCCAAGTATCTCTATATCTGCCTCTTTTTATTGAGAAATGAAATATCCGAGAAACAATTGAAGGCCTCCCTTTGTTCAATTGCCTCCCTCTACAGAAGTTAACCAGTTGAAATAATCCAGCGCATTTTTTAAAATTTTAACTACCCTCATGTGTATTCACAAACACAACAGTGGTGCTACATATCTGAATACACTATAATATCCCTTAATTGCCACCTAGCATGAATATGCCACAATCTGTTCATAACTTGATTAACACTTACAACGTTCGGCCAACATCCAGGCACTTGCTATTACACGCGTGCTCCCAAGAGACCCCGAGTCCCTGTCCCCTGAGCACATGGACAACGATTTTCATAGAAGCTGAACTCCGGGATAGCAGCATTAACCTCCTCCAACTTCACCACACAGTGTCAAACTTCTGTCCGAAACAGTTGTACCAATTTGAATTCCCATCAGCAGTGGATGAGAGTTCCCATTACTTCACAGCCTTGACAATGTCAGGCTGGAAAATGTTTTGCCAATCAGATGAGTGTGAAATAACCTCTCATTGTTCTAAATTTGCACTTCCCAGACTACTCGTGGGCTGAACACTGTTTAGTGGCCATTCAAGTTTCTTCTTCTATGAATTGCCTGTCTTTATCTTTTACCATGTTGTTAACTGGACTGATTTTCAGAAGAATCTTTCTACAGTAGTCTTTACCTGTAAATATCCTGCACATGTCTTCTGTCTAGTTTCTTGTCACATGTTAAGTTCTAATTTAGATTAGAAAGATCACCATGGTCATGCTCTGTCTTGTGAAGAAAGCATTCTCGTCCCAGATTATTAACATTAAAAAAGTTAAGTTTTACATTTTACATATTACATTAAGTTTATATGTTACATATAATTTGTTATTCACTTGAAATTTTTTGTGCATGACAGAAGTAAGGATCTAATTATGTAATTTTTTCTTCCAATTAAAAAGCCAGCCAACACCGTTTACCAAATAGTCTATTCTTTCCCCACTTCTCTGTAATGCCACCTGTCACATTCCAAGTTCCCATATGTCTGTTTCTCGGCTCCTTCATCTGTTCTAACGGCCTGTTTGCCTAGTCCTGTGACAATGTCAGGCAGTATGACTTATTCCAATGAATCAACATTTACCTTCATCTTGACTTGAAGCTTCTGAGCTGTCTTCTTTTAAGTGTTCTAATATCTTAGAAGTCTTCAGAGAGGATTGTAAGTTATCTATGGGAAGTATTAAATACTGTTAACTTTTAGGGAAAATTGCAATAGAAAAACAAATAGAATGATTACTTTTCTTCCAAGGAAATCAGAGTGGAGAGTTAATGGCAAAGAGAACATTTCTAGTAGTCAGGACTTTGAAGGAAGCACCATGACAGTACAAAACCCTGGACTGGGAGAGGGGTCCCCAAACCACAGAGCCTGCTCTCCCCATAAAAGCCACAGGACTGGAGCAAGCTGCTTCACACCTGCCAGGCCCCTGGTGCTCTGGGGCAGAATGAGGAGATGGAGCAGACTAGACTAGTGCTTCTCAAACATATGTGTGCTATAAAGTTTTTAAAAATACCTAATTCATGTGGATGGCTCCTTTTAGGAAAAACAATAATAATGTGACAAGGTCAGACTTCTACAAACGGCCCAGGGTCTACTGCCACTCTTCAGACATAAGTTTAAACATGGAGTTAACTGTTCATCTTGTCTTAGTCAACTGGTTGTAAAGAGTCATTAATTCTAGTTGCTACTTTTCTGTTTAAAATGTTTAAGGCATACACACACACACAAACGATTAGAATAACTAAACGTTAACCCGTTTGTTATAAGCACACGTCAATGTTACTGGCAAAATATTTGTTTTAAAAAGGCAGCTGAGATAGATGTGTATACAAAACTAAATGTAAGGCAGACGGTGATGAACGTGGAAACGTGAGGGCAAAACCAAACCGCAGGAATGTAAGAGAAAACTGGGAAATCTTCATGAGGTGATACTATAGGCGGGGCCTGAAGCAGGTGTGATTTTAACAGACTGCGACAGAAGAAAGGGTGCAAACGAGCCAGGACCCTGGGACAGCAAACGGCAGGGGGCACTGAGTGGCTGCCAAGCCTGTGAGTGAGTCTGAGGGAGGAGGAAGGGGCTGACGGCAGGGCTTGAACTTCACACCAGATGTTTAAAGTTCTGAATAGAGGATTGACAGACTGATCCCCGAGATCATCCCCAGATAGGTTAGAGCACACTGAGGAACTAGGAGCTGAGACGAGAGGCTTTGCAAGTCTATATGTGAAAAAAAAAAAAAAAGGCCTAACTACCAACAGGATTGGTGAGGAGGGGTGAAAAGGAAGGTGTTCCTTGTCTGGGGTGGCTTGGCCTTTAAATGACTGAATGCGAAGAGGAAAAGCGAAAAGAATAAGGCCAGAGTTTCGAGCCACGGAAGCCGGGGAGGTCACTTGGAACAGGGTCAGACTGTAAGAGGTTTACCCATTATGCAAACAGCACTGAGGCATCTCTACAACCTGTGGGCCAGGTCTGTCAAGGAACGTGAGCATCCAGTATGCCCACAAGCTTGAGATGCCTGGGCCTTTGCCTTTGAATCAGCCTGTTTTGTGATATTAGCTTTTCTAATTTATTTTCTTTAAAATTGCAGTATAAAATTCACTAAAAACTACAAATGCTTCTAAATCGTATGCCACTATTCCTTGACTTTAACTAAAATGACAATCCCATTCAAGGTGACATGGTGAAGCAAGAAATCCAAGCGAGGAAAATGCTAGATTCCTACAGAGGAGCAGACACTTACTGAGGCTGTGCAGAGGGTCTGACGATATGGACTGAAAAAAGCTGTGTACTTTCTGACTCTGTAGAAAAGCTTGTGATGAAGTTGAAAATAGCTGCCTGCATATCAAAAGCAATGAGATTTGTTAATTACATGTAATAGAAATCCACAAGAGACTCAGTTTAGATTGTAAACAAACTCAAGTGGCTGTTTAACAAACTGTTTTCCTAAGGGAAAAAAATATTATTTTGTAACGTATTTCCCATAGGAGGAAGTGAATAAAAGTGAAAACGTTATTTGCAAGAATCTAATACACAGGCTTACTTTTAACTTTACACAATCTAGTAGTAAGGTTTCAATTCTGGCAAAAAATGTTATTACTTCAGCCTTTTACCCAAGTGGTTCAACTGTTGTCTTTCTGCTCAGAAAAACAACTGCAGTTTCTTTACCCTTCTTCATAGGTGACACTTTTCATCTTTTGGCTGTACCATGAAGGAACCTTCCCATCCTCGGATCATAAGAGGTTGGGAAGTTCGGGAAGCTAGGAGTCCTGGAAACCACAGGACACAGTGGTCAGGTTAGTTGCAAGTATTCCTACCGCCTAAGGCATGACTGACTGATGATTCACCGCAATACGCATCGTACCATGATTCTAAGCTGTTATCTTTAAAAACCAGCTAGCCTCATATTTTATTAATGTAACTGGAAGATTTCAACTGGAGGTCTTCCCTACAAAAGAGACCCTGATAAAAGAGATACAGTTACGGCACAGTCGAATGCAAAGTTTACTCAGGATCTGAATACCAGCTCAACTACTTAAAAGCTGAAATCACCCTGAACAACTTAGCTGGCCTTTCACCTTCAATTTTCCTCATAGGGAAGGAACACTGACATTCTTCAAGGTTATAGCACTCAAACAGTATACACAAATTAAACTGTCACCCTGCTCAGCATACAAATCCCCTTCTATTCTTCTGAACACTTTAAATGCTCATGTAAAATTTTCATTCTTAATTTCTCCCCAAGGTTTTGGACCTGTCATTCAGATTCAGTTATAGAATCATCAAATACCATACCACAAGATGACCCTTATAGACCAAAGCTGCCTTGTCCATTAGACAAAATTGCTTCTTGGTCCTCAAATGTGGAAGTAAATATTCAATAGGAACATAAAAGGGGGGAATGAAGAGATGGAAGAAAAACTGAGATACAAAGTAAAGGAGCTAATCTAAATTTTCAGGTCTGAACACGTTAGCTAAGGCTGGTGATTAAAATCCAAAGGCATCTATCACCCAGTTACATTTACAAACCAAGTGGTTAAAAGTACAGGCAGGCACATCTTCAATTCAAGATTTAAGTCCCAAGAAACAGCGTAGATACCATGTACAAACTCCAAATACTAAATGCATATCCAGTATAGGAAATCTACACCTGAGATAAAGGCACGGACTTGAAATCACCATACAGACTCAAGTCAAGGTTCACAGTATGGCAACTGCACCTAACTAGAACAAAGTGGCCATAAACTACTTAAGCAATTAAATAAGAAAAACAAGATTACATTTCTGATACAACAGAAATCATCCAACCCCAAATGTACATTTCAGTGCCGTATTTTCATTTTCCTAATTTACAGTGTACTTGGAAGTAAATGCAGTATGTCCATTACCAACCTAATCTCAACTTCACTTATAAACTCATTTCCTATTTCTCACTTTTCCCCCATCCTTTATAATTGCTCCATTTCTTACGTGACATGATGATGACACTAATCTAAAATTCAGAAAAAGATTAAGTGTCCTAACATCCTATTAATGGTGTTGAGACCATAGGCCAGCCGTACAAAAGAATCAAAGATTTTTTAAAAAAGAATGTTCTCTGTGACCACTCCCAAGACCCAGCCACCCCCCCCTCCATTTCTCCTCCTTTCTCTGAACCCTTCCACTGTGCCCTCTGAGACACCCTGCAATGAAGGGAGCCTGTACCTCCTTACTCTAAAACCTTGCCAGCCCCTGGGTCGGCTTTCCTCAGACATAAGGAATGCATTTCCCCTCCTGTCGTGTGTGGGCTGCAGGGAAGGGGGGTCCCTGAAGCCATATTCAGGCTCTCCACCCCTCAACCTCACCACATCACACACTAGCCTCCGGGTCCCTCTTCCACGCTTACATGCAGCTTCGGCCCCCACCTCACTGTCTTCACTCCACGTCTTCCATGGTGTGTGCAGGGGAACTTCAAAGTCTGAAAACTCCAGCTCTCTGCATGGCTGCCTTCTCTCCTGACTTCCTCCATTTCCTATCTAATTTCAGTCATTTGCTTCCAAATCACACCCTAAATCTTGTCATACAGTGAACACTCTCCCTCCCAGATTTCTGTTTTTCTCCAAGAGGAGCAAACATTCGTCCCTCCTTTCTCAGCCCCACCCTGTCCCGAGGACACCCAGGGGGCCCTCCCTTGGGAGCAAGAGGGTCACTAAATGATACACACCTCTGCTCTTTCTCCCTATGCCTCAGCAAGTCTCATTCCCAAACTGGGCCATCTTTGCCTCAGAAGACAGATGGTAAGTCTCACTTAAGCCCTGACTCTAAGCCACATATGCTCCAACACTGCTATTACTTATTTTACTTATTAATAAATCCAAGTTTCCAGTGAAACAGCATTGTTTCCTTGGCCATTATTCCTTAGTTTATTCCTCCTAACAGGGAGCCCTGGGAGAGCAGTGAGTGCAACAATTACCAAAACCACACTGCAAACCTCTAACATCACAACCAACTGTTTCACCTCAAAATCTAGTGCACTAGCCTGGAGAGCTGACACTCTAATCTCAACCTGATTCCTTCTGCTTAGTTACTTCATCACACGTGACGCTCGCTCTCCTCTGTCACTCACCTGTGTTCACTCTAACTGCACCTCAACCACCCGCGCTGTTTCCTTTCGCTTTCCCACCCATTAGCCTCATCTTCTTACCTGGTAACTCAAATCCAAAACCATCTCCAAAGTCAAGCTGTTGGACATGGCCTTTTTCAATAAATGATGAAAATAAAGAGGTTTCACTAAATATTTGCATATCTTAGAAGAAATTACTTACAATAACAGATGGCTGAAAAGTACAATGATACGAGAAATTACTTTGGTGTCTCTTAATAGCCTAGAGGACTTTAATTAACACAAGGATGAAAAAGTCCATTCTAAAAAGTACTCCAGAGAAAGAATCTCTGTGTTTCCCCCTTAAAACTCCATCCTCAGTCCTCAGGAGGGCCTGAGACCCAGCACTGCTGGGACAGCCCAGGTGAACTGTTACCTCAGGATGGGCTCCAGGTCAGGGTGTCGTCGTTCCTCCCTCTTCAATGATCCCTGATTCAGGGCTCTCAAGATGGTCTTGTCAAAAGTCTCTGAGGACAATTCCTTTGGAAGCTAGGAAAGAAAAACCACATGGCCGACGTTAAGTTTCTCACTTAGTGGTAAATATGTTACAAACCAGAGGCATAAAAGGAAGATAAATGCCTCCTCCTCAGAAATTGTCCAGGAGCAGTTCCTTTTCTAAGTCTTCCCAACACAGGGCCCCAGGCTGGAGCAGCACGGAGGGGCCAAGGCGCCCTCACCGCCGTGCACCGCCGTGCACACGTGCCCTGCACTCACCTTCCACCTCCCACGTGCTGCACCCCAAGCACTCCCACACCAAGGCGCTTCAGTTAAGTGGGACATTGCACAGAGCACAGGTAGTATTTTTATCTTCAAGAAGTATTCTGAAAAATGTGATCCCTGCCTTTATAGTTACCACTTTTGTGCCTCCTCTTTTACACGAGAACCTCAGGCAACGGCAGGCTGCTGGTGCTACACACCCAATAAAGAACCGGCTGTGAAAGATGGGGTGAAAACTCTACATCTCACATAAAAACACTAACTGAAGTTTTAGTAACCTTTTCCTCAATGTGATGGAGGTGGCCTCAGAGTCATGTACAACACACACACACATACACAAATCAAGTAAACTGATTTTTCTTGGCCAAAAAAATTTAAATGACTTATAATTTTGTTTTTATTAACTAGTTTACTTATTAAATTCCTAATAAATTGATTTTTTATAAAACTAACTTTCTAAGTCTTTCAAGAATTCAAAGCTTTAAATTTGACTTTTAATAACTAGTCTTTGCAATTAACTCTTGAATTGTGGGCACTTTCACTAAAATTAAGAGTAGAATCATTAACACATTATCTAATGAGCCACATGAATGTAAATTCTATACAAATTTGCCAGTTTTCATATTAACTTTTAATTGGAGAACCCAAGGTAAGTAACCATTTTGAATCAAGAATTCAGATATGGAAAATTTAACAAAGGTTGCCTAACGTACTACTATTTTAGGCACATTGAGACTATGGAATCAAGATGTTATAACAGAATGAAGCGCTTCTGGTTCTTTTGTTAGCCTGCTAAGGTTGAACGCTCTGCTGGCATTCCACACACCCAACTGTGTAAATCATTTCCTTGGACTACTAATACGAAGAAACAAGTTCTGGATCTACACATTTTCCAAATAAAGAAATGACTATTCATTTCAATATTTACACTTTGATGTTATTTTAATAGAGATTTAAGACAACAAACACTTATCGTATTACCCATTTTAAACTCGGTTGCTCCTGAATATATGACATAGCCCAAACCAGCTTCAATGGAAAAGTCTATTTCAACTACCGAGTGGCTGATGGCTCTTCTAAACACAGGAAAGGGGGCAGACACACATTTTCACCTGGTCAGTGACTGCTCAAGACTGGGCAGCATTTGCAAACTGATTTACTTTCAACTGGCTTTCATCTTCAATTTCCGAGGACTATTTCCAGTCTGAGAGGAAGGCATATTCACTTATTATACAGCTTGAAATCACCTCTCTTCTATTCCAGTCGCTCTTGAACTTTCTCACCTGCCTGATCTCTGTTCCAGCATACCCAGCCCCCATCTCCAAAGCCCCCACTCAGCTCAGCACAAGCTCAGTCTGCTGGAAGAATTTATATCTCATTACAATTTAGTTTTTGTAACTCTTCCCATTCATTCAGTCAACTTATATTCAAACTCCGACCCTGTCCTAAGTACTGTTTTAGGCACCGTGGACACAGCAATGAAGAAGAAACAAAAACCCTGTCTCCATGGAGCTTCCTTTCTGGTAGAGAACAACAGCCAGGTGCCAGATGCAGCTGCCCAGCAGCAGCAGGGCAAGGGGTCTAGGATGTGGAGGACAGGCTGCCGTTTATATGTAAGAAAGGGATTTGAAAGCGCTGATCTCACACTCACCCTTCACCATAGCAACTGCCAGTGCAGGGAAACAGCCTCCACAAAAGGTAAAGACTGTTGACCATGTGCAGCTTGTTCTGTGGACAGTTTTTGCTCTCAACCTTTGTAGATGATTTTAAAAGGAAGGTAAACAGGAAAAAAGACACATGGTAAACCTGAAAGGATGCTTTATAATCAGCAACTCATTTCTAGAAGTACACTATGTTGCCGATTAATTTCATATAACTTGATAAGGCACTGGTCCTATTGAAAAAATACTATATTCAAACACTGGCTAAGCAGGGGCATCATTAATTACTGTGATTCTTCTAAGTGCTTTATTTACTTGGAGCTGAATTTTGTTTTGTTTTTTTGTTTGTTTTTCTCTTTGGGGTGGGGGGGTGAATTTTTTTAAAGCACCCAAGCTTTTAGAAAAACTGTGTGACTGAGAAATGAAATCTGTCAAGACAAACAGCAGCCAAAGCTTAGGGAAATCCAGTAGGAGAGACCATCGGGTGCCCGGCCCCAGGCTAGGGGTCGATCACGTGCTCTTAGCACGAGGGACAGCAGGCAACATCCTGACCCAAACGTGTGAAGTAACTGGCTGTGGCAGGTGGTGGCCGTGGGCCCCGCCACGCCCAGCTCTCCACCACTGCGAGATATCCCAGCCTGCGCTGGGCATGCCCTCAGCTTACCCTCCCACATTAGAATGCTGTCGGGGAAAAAGCAAAAGGAGAAAGGCAAACAAAGCATGTTGCTGTCTAACACAAATGACCCTGTTCAGGATTATCTGCCCTTAAGTGTGATAAATTTATTCAATCAAGAGGCAGAAAAGTCAGAGAAGTAGAAGAGATTTTAACACACTGACCACCATGTCACCCAAATCAGGGTGACAGCTGTGTTTCCTCAGGCACACCTACCTGGTCCACAGCGAGCAATCAGCCTGTTAAAAGCACATGTGTGGGGTGGGGTGAAGTGGGCAGCCCTGCCTAGTTCCTTCAACAGGCCTAGCGGGGCCCGGGGCCCAGAGCCGGCTGCTCCTCTGGGCGCAGATGGCCCCACCCTGGACGCGCACGGGTCCTTCCTCACCACGCTGTCTGAAGCTGACAGATCATCTGCAGATGACCTTTGGTGACTGGAACTTAGTGACCACCCCCATCTCCACATGTAGTTAGGTCACTAGTTTGAAGTGGATGATGGAGTTCTCAGCCCTTAACTGAGAAAGCCTAGTTTAAGTGACAGAAAAATTGAAATATTCAAGTCATCGCTGGGTGTTTTTACCCAGCAGAACTAACACCGACACACCCAACTATGTGTCCCTCAGAGCCCACGTCTCCTGTGCTGCTCAAAGCGCTGCAAGCTGGTGACAAAGTCTCTCTGAGCATTAAGAATGAACAGAGACACATGAGATCTAAAAAGAATCTATTTATGGTGATGTCAAAGCTGACAACTCAAAAACCAACACTGTCCTGACAACTGCAGACGCTATGGTTCAATAACTGTGTCACACCTCTACCCACAAGCTGGTAACTGAGTTGGGAATGTTGTCTGTTTCTGGACGTTCTGCTTTATGTCCCTCTTAAATTTTAAAATAATTTGCTTATTGAGAAATTGTAATTTATTGGTTATTAACCATTTAAACTTATTCTCTCCTTTTAATACTTATCTCTACCCACAAAATTTTCAATAAAATAAAATTAGCATAGAAGAAATAAGCAAGAGTCTGAACAAAATAATCTAAGATACCTTTCACCTCTGCATGTTCAATAAGATATTTCCACTATCCCTTATTTCTCAATACTTTGGGATTCTATCATTGGGAGGAGTAAGGGGAGGAGCTGGAACTCAAGGAACAAATGGAGACATATTCAAGGAAGGCCACAGAAGGAGTAGAATGACCACTACTGAATGCAAACAAGCCCTATCCTATTTTGCAGATGACCCTCTCACAGGAAGTCCTCTTGCACACAGCCACCAGCAATACACATCTCAGCAAGGAACCAGGAATAAGGGTCCCGTTTTTTTTTTTATGTGGAAAACCATCATTTCCTTATACTGGTAATGCAAGGCAACAAAAAACTGACATCTTCTATAGCTAATGTTCACAGAGAGTTCAAAGCCAACCTCTATATATCTGCTTTAATTTTCCTGGTGTTTGTTTTGGTACTAAGGTTTTTGGATTACGTATATTATGTAAAAATCATTTTAACAACAAAATCTATACTTTTACCTTCAGCAGAAATTCCTGAAGTTCTTGGTGGGTTTTTGTTACTGTTGTGACTGAAAGATCAGACCAATTTACCTGATTGAAAAAACCAAAAAACAAAAAAACACACATATTATATAGTTATTTCTTAGGCAGGCACCAACTAGAACAAAGTTATGTGTAAAACAAAGGGCCTTACTTAAACTTTGTCAAGATTAACAATTAGAAATATAATGTTTATTGTCATAATTTACTCAAAATTATTAAAATTAACTGTAGATTGACATACTGTTCCTTAAAAATTTTTTTTAATAACTCCTTTAAAATCTTTTTTCAAAACAAGCAGTCTTAAAAAATGTGACTGTATTTTAGTAATTTTTCAGAAAGGGAAATGTCTTACATTCCTCTTTGTGAAGCTGTAGGACTCTTAAAATTTAGACACTTTGACAGTATAGATCTATGACCCAAGAAAGCTAAGAATTCTATCTCCTGGAACATATTAAATATACATTCATAAAGAGAAATAATGAGTTTATTGCCCCTCTTTGGTAGTACCATACTATATTTTTATGGAGATTTATGGTTTATGAAGAGATTTCATCTGATTTACCTCAATGTTTTAAAACCCTATTAAGGTAGATGGGGCAGATATGACTATCTCCATTTTCAGATGGAGAAACTAAAACTCAAAAAGCTTAACTTACTTAGATTCAACCCTAAGTAAGCAGAAAGAGCCAGAACTGAAATCCATTTCTGCCTACTTCTTGGATACTTTTAATTCAGTGGACTCGATGGTGGCCCACTAGTAATTTCTACTCTACAGTTATCTGAGCTGAGTAAATACTTGACTATGCTAATCTAAGCCTTACCAACTAATCACACCGTAATTAACCAGACACTTAAAAATACATACAAAATTTTATCTAGCCACTCTCAGAGCAAATATCCTTATTAACCAGCACATCTTTTAAATGATTTTAAATTACTCAAATGTTCATTAAGCAGCTACTTGCATCAGACACTGTTCTTAGTGAAAAGGATACAGGAGTGGACAAGAGAGCTGCAGTTTCCACTGGCTGAGATCAGAGTCTAGGGCGGGAGACAGATGAGAGCAAATGAACACGCAAGGAACTCCATCAGTGATCAGTCCTCCAAAGAAAATGAACCATGCACAGTGCAGGAGGTGGGAGAAGCACACTAGACGGGAGGCCAAGAAAGACCCCGGAGGAGGGAGCATTTGAGCTGGTCTTTAGGTGGAAGGGACGTCAGCTGTGCTATGGTCTGGGGGGAGATCATTCCAGAGCCAGAGGTCAATGAAGGCCTTGAGGAAGGAACAAGCTAAGAGCTGCAAGTGACAAAAGGAGAGCTGGTGTAACTGAATGAAGAGAGCAGAGTGTGCTTGTGCCATGTGTTACAAAACGTAAGTGAAACGTGGAAATAAGGACTTGAAATGTACAGACTGAGGCTATTTCTCCCACAAGGCAGAAGCTAGAGTCCTGAAACTCATTCAACAAATGTACTAAGCAAATCAGATATGGTGAAATGTAGAGGATGAAGATTCTGCTCTGAGTTGATAACCTTCTGAAAAGAAAAAAACAAGTAAAAGAATCTGGGAAAGGTATGAAGGTAGTATACCTTGGATGAATGGAGAAACATTCTGTTGGAGGATCAGAAATGACTTCAGGAGAAAAGTACAGCTGAAGTTTGGCAAGCAACACCTTTGGGGAGGAAGTGAAGTGAGGATGCGCAGAAACACAGCATCCTTCCATAAGGCTTCAAGGCGTGTGCAGTCCCACCTTAGAGTGGGAGTGACCCTGAAGCCTGAGCAGGGAGGAAGGAAGACGTGGACGCGGAATCCACATCACAATCAACAGGCAAAAAGGAGAACTAGAACCAGTGCTGGGCCTCTCGGGTAATCGGACAGCTGTGTGAAGGACAGAATGACAGCAGAGCAATCAGAAATAAGAAGGCAAGGCAATGAAGGCCAGGGAATAAAAGCCTCGGAGAAAGGAGAAAAGTATCAGGGAAAACAATGCCAGGAAAAGACAATGCCTGTGATCTTGACTTTAAAAATACTGATGAATGTTTACTTTTCAAAGATATAGCTTACACGTTAAATCTAAGGCACTTACTTCTTTTTAATAAAACTGTCAGAGTAATTTTAATGTGATATAATTTTTAAAACTTGGCAAACCATGCACTATACTGAAAATGGTACATTCCCTTAATTAAGACAGACATATATGTGTATATATATGTATAGCTTTTCTTAAATTAGCAAACCTGCCGTAAGTTTTTCCAAAGATCAATTTTCACTCCTTCCAAAAGATCATTTAACATAGTACGAGATATCTTTTTGGGCGAGAGTAGCTTACTTTGAAGGTGTACTCCCAATTTTTGTCAGCCCTTTTTCTCTGGACTCCTTTCAACATTATCTTCTCAATGTGTACAGCTGAAAGAAAGAAAACATGCTGACTTGTTCTACAGAGACTAGACACACATTTCAGTTACCCAATTTGACAAAGCTAAATGATTAAGCTATTTATCTTCATCTTCACTACTAGCCTTAAGTCATGAAATAAAGCAAAAAAAAAAACCCCAGAAGCACAGCAATGTGCTGTCCATCCATGAAGTAATTTTTTTCTTTAGCCATTCAGGATGCTGAGTGCCTAAAGTTGTTTCAAGCACTCTGCTAAGCACCAAAGATAAATAATAAAAGGTGCATGCAGTGAAGATTTATTTTTCTAGATGATCATCTTCCAAACTGTTTAATTCAGATCATCACAAACAACACTTCAGAGTCATTCAATTATTTATGCATAGTAGGTGTAAACAAAAAAAAATTTTTTTTCAAATTAGAAAAAAACCTTTCAAAAGTAATATATAATAACTGATAAAAATTTCTTTCCAATTGAGAATTTTAAAATTGTTTTTCTCAAACGTGACCCTTAACATCATATAATGGTAATACAAATTTAACATTATAATGAACTATGAAGATTCACTGTAGCAAAATTTTCCACAATTATCATACAGATAAAATAGTGATCATAAATTACATCAGTGGCTTAAGAACAATCACTCTGAATAGAACTAGATAAGATGGTCAGCTTATTCATGAGGTAAGCAAATGTGCAAATCCCCGAACTACACGTATCCTTCAATAAATGTTATTACCTTAGGAAGTAAATCTATTTACAAATTGAAAGAGCCTGTCTACTAAGCATGATATAAGGACTTAAGGGAAAAAAAAAAAGATTGTTGCTCAGAATATAAGAAGAAACAGTAATGAAGATGATAAAGGTCACAGGAAAGAAGTTAGAAAAGTGACTCAACAGATCAGGGTCACTGCTGGATTCAGGGGACAGGAGATGGGGAAGAAAAGGGAAGGACTCATTTTCCCTTAGAGGAAGAAGTTAAAGTAGGTGAAGCAGAATATACAGAGTAACAAAAGTACACAGGAAGAATTAAGATTGCTATAGATCACAGAAGGTGGGCAATGAGAAAGCAGGAAACGTAAGATTACAGAAATTTGCTGGTAAACAGACATTCATAATAAACTAAGGGGATACCACTACCAGTATTTTGTGCCAACTTTCCAAATATGCAGTGTTTGGTGGCTGCAACTGGGCCAATTCCCCCTGGTGGGTGAGAAATGTTAAGGATGGAGACAAAAGAAAATCTCAAAAGCCAGGTGAGAAGCCTGGAACTGTTCTAAACTGCTGCAGTATGATAAAGGCCACAGTGGGGAAGGGAGGGCCTGCTGTTTCCAAAAACCGTTCTAGTAAATTATGTAAAGGATGATGCTATTAAATAAAAACCATCTGAACTAATCAACGTTCAGAAATACGAAGCAGCGCTACTTCTGAAAATCAATGGGCTGAGGATAGGGACCACAGGGGCAGTCCGGGTATGGGAACACGGCTATGGTTTCAGTCTTGACTTCAAGTTATTCCTGCTGTGATCTATCAGAATCAAGATGAGAAAGACAAAGTATGTGGTGGGGAATGGCTGACAACAAGAGATATTCCAACCTTCATAAATTAAAACGGCAAAGCATGAACTATGTACATTTGTTTAAAAATTAAGAATTTAAGAAAAACCATCTGAAGTACCACCTTACAGTTAGTTCAGTTACCATTTTGATAAGATCTTTATTTTTTTTTAGTATCTTTTTTTTTTTTTTAAGGACCTTCATTATAAAACCAAATCTGCTTTAGGTTACTGGTATGTTAGTAGCTTCATTGAAGTCATCTATGATTCAAATAGTTTTAATAGTCTTTAAATAGAAGTGGTAATTATGTAAACTTTTTTTTAAACATTAAACATTCACACCTATTTTTCCTCTGTGAAGAAAAATATGTTACACAAAAAGGATTATTACTGGAACTAAAAGGAGACAAAGTGACACCAATTCAAAGCAGTTATAATTGAGTGTGATGCTTACCACGCATCCTCCACCATTCCAAGGCTGCCCAGGCTGCAGTCTACATTTTCCATCTGAATTTTCCCCTCAACACAGGTTAGTGGACTCCCCAGATGTGAAGAGAAGGGAATACCTGAACTCACTTCTTTTCAGGTAGCAATGTCGTTTAACTCCCCCCATCCCACACCCAGTCCTCCTGAAAACTGCGCTAATGCAGAAAGCATGGACTTGTAAGAAATTTCTTCACTCTCTTGCAGTGAACTTCTGTAAAATTATTTTCCTCAGTAGACACTGAGCATATCCTAAGATAAAAGCACTATACTAATAATACTTTGGGAGTAGGTAAAGGTCTCTGCCCTCCAGAAGTGTGCAACCAGATTTAGGACAAGTGACCACAAGGTGGAACCACATAAGCATGGGCTGGGACAGGCCAGGTACCGTGGAGCCAGGGCCCAGAGTGGGAGGACCAGCATTTGAGTCAAACCTAGGACCAGCAGAATTTCTCTACTCCGAAAAAGGAGAAAAAGGAGTGAGGTAACCAATGTTCATAGTACTCTGCAATCTTTCGTGTACAGATGCTTTAAAATTTAGAAAAAAGCACAGCATACCTTCTCGCTGGGTTCTATGAGGTGCCACAGTGAGTCCGTCATGAGGTATTGGGGCTTGTTCTATTAAACTGGCCTCGTTACTTTGCATAAAATCACCATGAGTAGAGTTATTCTAGATGAGAAAGAGAGGCACATGTTAATTTATACCATAGACTAAGAGTAGTGAATGCCACAAAAACAAACTAGATTAAAGTCATACTTTTACTAGCAGTTACTTTAATAGCAATTTTTAGAGATCAAATAGGTGGTGACACATTAAGAGCAGAAAGGTGCAGTGTCAGAGCAGCAAGGAAAGTTGTGTTAATATTTATCTTTATTTAATGGTAATATATCATCAATTATTTTCTGTCCCAGTTTTCTTGGGACATACAGCAAACTGCTATGCAGAACTGCCAATGATGTCAAACTCTGTAACAGTGAACCAGGAACAGAGAAACGCACATAAAGAAGATGGTACCCTTTATGCCATTCCCCATACGTAAGGGCATTTGTATTTTTAATATTATGATGCAGTTTTTACTCATTACTTGGTTTCAGTGGCAGTCTAACAAAGATATTTTGTTAGGAAAAAGTTTTTTAAAAGGTATCATCATTAATACATGCTAAATCTTTCTAGACAAGAATGTGTGTGGACTGGGTACTCTAAATTGGAGTTTGCTCAGCCAATCATTACCATTAGTAAACGAGTAAGTTTTACCCCTAGAACTGCTGTTTCCAGTAATGACGAGTAATCTCACACACACCTCTCGGAATTCAAGCACTGTCATGTATGTATCGTTACCATAACCCACAGGGTAAGTCGAAAAATAAAACAACCTTCACCTTATCCCCCTTCATGTTCAGAATCTCAAAACACTACTTAGACCAAAATTATCTCAACTTCAGGAACCAACGACAATTTTATAAATTGCAATAGATAATACACATTTTTAAATTGTATAAAGAAATGAAGTAAACAGAAGACCCTAAACTTTCCAAGAATCCTAAATTTACAATATTTTGTTCTGTAGTTTAACATGCATCCTGGCCTAACAGTGAGTACGGGCCGCCAGTTGATGGCTCTATTTCTGGGAATAAGGTATCGTATTAGATAGATACTCTTGGGAACTAAGCTTCAGCCTTCTAGTGTGTCTTCTTCTAGAAACCCAAGGAAGTAAAGACTGTCTACACAGAAATACTTAACAAGAAGGAGAGTACTGACCTCTGAAGTCAACATTTTGAATGGCATTCACCAATTTTCAGTATTACTGATTTTAAACAGGTGGACATAGGAATTCTTCTAACAATAACAGAATCATGTATTTCCTATGCAAATCAAAACTACAATGAGGTATCACCTCACACCAGTCAGAATGGCCGTCATTCAAAAATCCACAAATGACAAATGCTGGAGAGGCTGTGGAAAAAGGGGAACCCTCCTACACTGCTGGTGGGAATGCAGTTTGGTGCAGCCACTATGGAAAACAGTGTGGAGATTCCTCAAAAGACTAGAAATAGACTTACCATATGACCCAGGAATCCCACTCCTGGGCTTGTATCCAGAAGGAAATCTACTTCAGGATGACACCTGCACCCCAATGTTCATAGCAGCACTATTTACAATAGCCAAAACATGGAAACAGCCTAAATGTCCATCAACAGGTGACTGGATAAAGAAGATGTGGTATATTTATACAATGGAATACTACTCAGCCATAAAAACTGACAACATAATGCCATTTGCAGCAACATGGATGCTCCTGGAGAATGTCATTCTAAGTGAAGTAAGCCAGAAAGAGAAAGAAAAATACCATATGAGATCGCTCATATGTGGAATCTAAAAAACAAACAAACAAAAACAAAGCGTAAATACAGGACAGAAATAGACTCACGGACAGAGAATACAGACTTGTGGTTACCGGGGGGTGGAGGGTGGGAAGGGATAGCCTGGGATTTCAAAATTGTAGAACAGATAAACAAGATTACACTGTATAGCACAGGGAAATATACACAAAATGTTATGGTAACTCACAGAGAAAAAAATGTGACAATGAGTGTGTATATGTCCATGAATGACTGAAAAATTGTGCTGAACACTGGAATTTGACGCATTGTAAAATGATTATAAATCAAAAAAAAAAAAAAAAAAGAATCATGTATTTCCTAACCTGGACCATATAATCATTTACTGCAAGGTAATACAACCACATTGGCCTAAAACTGTTGTTTAAGTACTCCAAAAATCAATATAAATAAAGCACTTGTAATCCTCTCAAATATCTGTGTTAATTGGAAGTGTAGTTGAATAAGTCAACCATTTCTTACAGAATATTTTCCACATCGTTCATATGCGGTTCATAAATTAAAAGTAACACACAGCTTCAAATATAAATGAATGCAAAACACATAAATAAACAAGTTTTCATTAGAGAAATGAAATCAAAACTACAATGAGATACCACTTCACACCCATTAGGATGGCTATTTTTCAAAAAAACCGACAGCGAATACTGGTGAGGATGTGGAGAACCTGGAACCCCTGTGCATTGTTGGTGGGAATGTAAAACACTGGAGCCACCGTGGAAGACAGTCCTTAAAAAAATAAAATCATTACATGATCCAGCAATTCTATTCCTAGGTATAAACCCAGAAGAATTGAAAGCAGGGACTCAAACAGATAATCAGTACTCCAGTGTTCATAGCAGCATTATTCACAATAGCCAAAAAGTGGAAACAAGTCAAATGTCCGCTGATGGACAGATAAATAAAATGTGGTAGATATATAACTGAGTATTATTCAGCCTTAAAAAGGAATAAAATTGACACATGCATGAATCTTGAGGGCATTATGCTAAGTGAAATAAACCAGGCACAAAAGGACAAATACTGTATGATTACACTTACATGAGGTCCTAGAGCAGGCACATTGATAGACAGCAGAATGGTGGCTACCAGGGGCTGGACAGATGGGGGAATGAGGAGTAGCTGCTTAACACGTTAATCGCTACATCACCCAAATCTGGGTGACAGTTGTGTTTCCTCAGGGGCCCCGTCACCCACATATGGGTGTTCTGGTCTATGGGCTTCCTTCATCCAATTATGCAGAATTTATTCTGAATTTATTGTACAGAATGATATTCCAAGAAGAAATAAAGCTGTAAAGAGGTTGAAAACTGAAAATAAGAAATTAAAAAAAAATCCACTTATACTGGAAAAACTGAATTATAAGCACATATATCATTAGTGTGTTGCACTGTGGTGAAGTGTGAGTTTGGGCCCCGCAGAAAACACACCTGATCCACATGGGTGATCAACGTGTTAATGGATACACAGGTTCAGTTTGGGATGAAAGAAAAGTTCTGGAGATGGATGGTGGTACAACAATGTGAATGTACTTAACGCCACTAAACTGCTCAAAAAAGGTTAAAATGGCAAATTTTGTTACATATATTTTATCACAATAAAAAATAAAGAAAAATAATCTTATCATGCTGTCTCCATAAAATTACATTGAAGCAACTGTGAGAAAGTTGTTTGTTTTCCAATCAAAATCACATTTTTAATGTCTGAGGTGGGAGGGTATCGCTCAAGTGGTAGAGCACACGCTTAGCATGCACAAGGTCCTGGGTTCAATCCCCCAGTACCTCCTCTAAAAATAAATAAATAAAACTTGATTACTCCCCCCTCAAAAAAAAAAAGAAAAAAAAGTTTTAAGAACACAATTTAACTGTCAAGTAAAAAGCCTCCTGGTTTAATATTGTAGGCAGAAAAATGTAATTTAAGTTTCTATTCAAGGACCTACGTTCATTAACCCATGAAATAACTACTACTTAAGTTTTCTCCCCATGTATCAATGTGCTAAAATCATTTAAGTTTAGAAACTATAAAATTTTTAATTTATTAATTTAACAAAAATTTAACCTAATGCCTACTGAACTTTCAATCAGGATCACAGTGTTTACCAGTCCCAACAGTGAACGGCTGTCAGCCCGGTCATCTCCCGCTACCTGTCGCGTGTGCTTTGTGTAGGGGAACGTGCCATAAAATCTGAAAAGTGGTTTAACGGAATCGTACAGGAAGGAATTATGCCCACTTGCTCTATTAAGTTCAGATTTCCATGCAAATGCGATACAGATGACATGCCGGAATTGGTATTTTACAAAGGCTAGTTAGATGAAAGTGTGAAGACTAAATGAAAAGTGGCACTTCTCTGCTTGGATTAAGAAGATGAAGTTTAAAAATTCTAAGCCTGCAAAAATGTGCACAGGAACAAAAAACATTAGTATGTGTGCGCCCTTCTCCTTTCGGTAACTCACGTGAGTACATCAAGCCTTTTCTGACCTATGGCATGCTCCTGGTTAGCTCAGATCCATGTGTCATGTAACATACCTCATTCATTCTAGAGACTGCTCAGACTTTCCTTTGACATATGTAGATCTCTTAAATGTGGGGAAAGTTCATGAAATAGTCAAGTGACTGGACAATCCGAAAAAGACTCTTCTCTGAAAACATATCATGAGAACAAATATCACACTGGCTTCATTTTACTTTAACAAGGGTCAACTTGTAGATGGAGTTTATTTTAGCTCATCTACCAATGTTCTACATGTTTCCTCTAGTCCTTTGAGGCAGATTGTAAATTTTAAAATACCAAGACATTCCCTCTTAAAAAAAAAAGTGAAAATTAAGAGTTATAGGGTTTTTTTTTTTAACTAAATTTATTAACTTCCTCAGGAGTTTTTACACTCATCAAATGAGACTTACAATTCAACATTAGAATATAACAACAACATCCTATTAAGATTTTGCGTTAAAGATAGCCAAAATACTGCAATGAAAGGTGGATCTAATCCCCCAACCCATGGATCTGGGCTGGCTTTAGAGACTTGCCTGACCAGAAGAATGGGATGGAAGGGATGTTCTGGGACTGCTGCAGGGTAGGTCATAAGAAACCCTGGAGTTCTGAGCCAGCAGGAAAGTGCAATCCCCTAAGGCTGCTGAGAGAGAGAGACCATACAAAGAGAGGAAGGGGGAGAGAGGGGGCCTCCAGTCCCCAGCCACGCCTCCAGACATACTGGAGCAGAGACAAGTCGCCCTCACTGTTAGTTACCCACCCATCTAAATTCCTTGCCCACAGAACTATGAGAAAGAACAATAAAATGGTTGCTGCTTTAAGCTACTAAATTTGGGGGTAATTTATTACAGTTAAAGATTTTAAATTATCTTCTTTAAATAACCAGGGTTGCACCTAAGGCATACTATTTAAGAAAGATTCATAGAAAGTCTTGCTTTTGAATGTCAGAAAACGATTCATTATTAGAAACATTACTGAGATGTCAAATTTCATCTATTTTGGTGGAAGAGGAGGGAAGAAGCTGAGAGCTTAAGAATTAACTGTCTCTTTGAGAGGATGTGGTAGAAAGGCAGGCATTTATCTCATCTTTACTCAATGAAAAGCATAACCTAACTGAAAGCAAAAGCCTTGAATCTACCTATAGCATCTGATTAAGGCAAGTTCTAGTGTGAGAAGAAACATAGATGGTAAATGTATTAAAGTTATGCTGTAAACAACAAAACTGACCCAACAGTGCACATCAGCAGCTCAGAAACAGCATGCTGTGGATTTCTGCTCTGACCGGGATGAACTCACTTCCTGTGTAATTTACTGCTTAGTTTAACTAGAAATGTGTACCGTATAAGGTGATTCGGTAAGGCGAGTGGGGAAAATCCTATCTTAAAAGCGTTGGTAAATGCACTCTAGCTATTGAATGGGGTTGGGGGGCTAAACAATTTACTGAATCCGTGTACACACTCTGCCATCCCAGCCCACAGACCAGACCTGGCTCTGCAAGTTCCTCTTAACATGACATCTGTGAACTGTGGTTACCTGTGCAGAGCAGGGGTAGGCTGGAACTGGGCAGACAGGACAAGATGGGAGTCGAAGACTTGATTGACTATAATGTTTTGTGTATTTTAGGGAACTCTGGATTTATTACAAATAAAAAAATTAAAATTGTTGATGTCATTGGATGCACAATCAGGGAAGACCTAGCAGAAGAATGCTGAAATGAAAGCCTACTGGGACGAGGGGACGAGGGGATGGGGTGGGGGGGTAGCGGGGAGGTAGAGGATGAAAGAGAAGTGAGGGCAGCAGTTTTCACCCAAGAACTGGACGGGATGTTTTTTTCCCCATGAAACTCCCTTTGTGTTTCTGCTCTTTGAACCTCAGTAGCGCCATGTGTAGTTGACAGATGGACTGGTAAAAAATATAAGTGTACTGGAGCACAAAACTACAGTATAGAATGTGGGGAGAGGGAGTGTTAATGGCCTCTCAGACTAGACCAAAGCTGGGGCCCCCCTCCTTAGCACCAGCATCTGTGTTTCCATTATGAACCTTCGGCTCTCCTCTCATAGAAGGGAAAAGATCTCTTCTCTTACCCTGACTGCTGCATCCCTGGGCCAGCAGCCTCTAGATTTTTAAATTCCCACTTTGCCAGAATGTTTCTGGGTGAGGGGAGAACACACCCATGAGCATGAATACAGGAGGATCTAGCGAGGTGGTGTCTCTCTCCCTCAGCCCACATATGACCGAACTGCCCTCTCCTACACAGCCCACCCCACAGGAGATGAGAGCAGAGGACGCCAAAGGTCTTGGTCACAGGTGAGCCCGACAGCCAACGGCACTGCAGGGACTTCTGGCCCCTGCAGCAGACCCACAGCCTTCACCCCCAGCGCAGAAATGTTCTAGAACCACGTAGAAACTGTAGCTTCTGAAGGATCCTTGACAGCAAGTGATTTATAGGTTGGTATGTATTAGTGCTGGGAAACATTGCATTAGGACTTGTGTTTAATGTCATCTAGTAGAAAAGGCACCTTCCCCAAACTAACAAGACCACTCAACATCACCCTCCCATCGGGCAGCCTCTCTGTAAGGAACTCTTTCTTGAGGAAGTCTTCTCCAAACACCACAGCATTTTGGTTCACATGAGACCATGTTGTTCCTTCCAGGAACACTAGTGAATTTCAATCATCTGATATCCAAAACAAAAATCAATTGTACTGCAGGAACATTACGTTTCTTAACTATCCCAATTTAGACATTCCAAACAAGAAACATAAAAACTCTGCAACTCTTTTAGATTATAAACTGCTCATTTCAGTGACCAAAGTTTTTAACTTTCTGACCCTAAGCTAAGCAAGGTACCGTCTCAGTTGTGCACCTGACTCCTGCCACCCCTCAAGCAAATCACAGACTGGAGATCTACACTAGACAACAATAACTACAACTACCCAAACAAAATAAGGCAGTTTGTGGTTTGTGACTTTTCCATCCCATCAAAACATCACCCATAGGTTTGCAGCAATGTGTACCCCGACACACACCAAAGCTTAATTTACGGAGTAGAGTACACACGGTCTGATTTTGAAAGAAAAATTAGTAAGCATAACCAGTCATCATTCACTCATTGAGGCTTCAGTTCAAATCCATACCGTTCCATGCTTTTTACCTAGAGAAACAACTCTTTCTATTATTTCCACATGGCTGCAAATATTCTTATAAAGTAGCTGATAATTCATACAAGACCAAAAAAAAAAAAAAATCACTGCCTGATGTACTTTGCCTTACAGCAGCTCATCAAAATGGTATTTTTCAGAGCTATATTTGAAATACCCTAAGCATAGGAAATTTTGACTGAGTAATTATGATATATGCAATGCTGACAAAAAAAAAATGAGACATGATCCCTGAGCCTTTGGGGAACTTAAAATCCAGGAGAGAAGGTCAACTGTATAAGTTAAAAACAATTCAAAATAAAATTAAAAAAAAAAAACAAAAACAGAAAAAAGAATTATAGGTTAAGTACCAAAACTGTTACACAGAATATACACACTACTTGAATGCAGAGGCAGCAAAGAATCTTGGGAGAAGACAACCACAGGGACAATTTCAAAGAAAATCATGCAAGAGGTGAGGGCATGAGCCAGCCATGAATGAATGACGGGACGTGAGAAGACAGACCAGAGGAAAGAGAGTAAGTCTAAAGACCTATTAGAGACGAGCTTCCATCAGTCACTGCAAGAAAAGATGATTGATAAAACTAAGTACTGCTTTAGGAAGATGTATCTGGCAGTGGTGTCCAAGGGAGGGCTTAAAGCACGGCAATTAGGAATCAAGTCCCAGAAGAGAATGGTGTCAGCAAGGATGAGGAAAGGTGAATTTAGGATATGAGGGGAGGAGAGGATTAAGGTTATCAAGCAAATCAGAGTGACTAGAAATGTAATGGTACCACTGAGAGAACTGGATGAGTCTGGAAGATTTTGTGTGTGTGTGATCAGTGATACATTCTTTTCAGATATTAATTTTAATGACAGTGAACATGACAGGAAGACCATACACAAAGTTTCACTGGTTCCCACAGCAATCTGTCTGCAACCTGTTTCTTTCATCTGACCTTCAAGACCCTCTGCAACCCAACCCCTATTATCTCTTCAGACTTCTGTATTTCTCTTCATCCACTGCAACCGAATTGTGCTATCCATCCATTCCTGGATCAACAGACAGAGCGGTTGACCTACCTCACTTATGTTTACCAAGCATTTTCACGTACATGATCAGGTTCATCTTCACAGCAGTTCTGTGTAATAAATGGTGATGACATCCTTATTCTACACTGAGCAGTCTGATACTTGAAAAGACGAAGTGACCTGCCAAAGTGACCTCTTCAAAACCTACATCTGACCTCAAATAAATTATTTCTTGAATGAGCATTAAACACGTCTAATGAGCTAAGACACTGAGAAGAGAATTAAAGCCAAATGTTCTCTGGAGCAAAGGAACAGAAGGAAACGGACTACTAAGCGCCCAGCAGCTCTGTCACCTGTAACGTAAACACCCGATTAGGCACTTCCCTTCCAGAGTGGCTGTTTACGCAGACTGGATGAAGGAGGCCACGTGACAAAGCATTCTCCGTGAGGAAAAGGAGCCCTGTTACGACACGGTCCTCCATAATGCAAAGTAGAGTTGATACAAGTGAAGCTCAGTCGGCTTAGAGGGTAGTGCAGGCTTTTTATTTTGCTTCTCTTATTAAAAAAATTTTTTAAGCGTAATATTTCTCAAGGAAGAACAAAAATATTAAGTAAGCTTCAAAGTCAGCCAATTTAAAAGCTTCTATAAAAAGGTATAAAAATGTTTTAATTATCCACGGATTCCAGTCTGTGCGCTGAACTAATGAAAAACTACATAACTTAACAAAACTGCAAAATATCTTTAAATTACAGACTAGTTTCCTAGCTAAATGTGAAGATTTTAAGTACATTATGGTTGCGTGGGAGTTCAGGATAACCAAAATTCGAAATATTTTCTCCATTCCCATTCCCAAATCCAATATAGGAAAATACATATTTTAATGATATATAACCCAGAGAAATGCTTTCTTTGGGCTTATTTTATCTGTAGCATATCAGATCTTTACAGTGCAAGAACAAAAAAATTGCCCCAAATAAATGTGTCTCAAACATCAGCTTAATTATCTGTCCTTCCTAAACACCAATCAATTTACAAGTATGGCAGTAGAGAACAATATAGAAAATACTATATACCATATGGACTTTTATTAAGTTAAAAAAGAAAACCTACTCTTGAAAACAACTGATCTAACAATGTGAATGGTTGCATCTTAGTGGAGAATAAAAATGCACTGAACACTCTCAACAGAGAATTTGTGCTCAAAACACTATATAAATTATTTTGCATCTTATCTCATTAACTAAATCACCATTACCTTAAAAAGAAGTTATCCCCATTTTACAGATAAGACTGAGGCTGAGGGATTTAAGTGGCCTGGTTAATATCACAAAGCAAGTGGCAGAGCTGGAATTTAAGCCTTCAAGTCTAGTGCTCTGCTAAATTCTTCAAAGTCTTTGAAAGCCTTTATAGCACAGTTCCTGTCCCCTATCCCACAAAACAACCACAAAAAGTAATTTTTTTTAAAAGGGGATACATATTACATTAGTTAATTTGCAGAAAAGTAGTTAATAGTATATTAGCTTATGGTATAAGTGAGACTCCCCCTGAGTTCTTACCTGAGAAAACCACTGCACAGAAAAAAATGTAAGTAACTGGGGGATGATGCCCAATAGCTCCCATTGCTACTAAAATAATCACTGCTTAACTGTGATCTTCTAAAAGCCTCTTCTAAAAGGCATTTATTAACTGAACTGCTTTTATTTTTGCTGTAGCCAAACCAACTTAAAATTTCCCATAAAGGTCACGGCTAGTTCTGCTCCCTGCTTTCAATTTGTGAGACGCTATACCCACTACTCTACCACCTTTCAAACAAGGCTTCACCTGTATGGAAAACTGCTAACATTTATCGAAGATCATGTATCAGACATCGTTCTACAAGTACTCATTCATTTAATCCTCACAACCTAACATAAGTACTGTTATTATTCCTCCAGTAGGAATGAGGAAAGCCTCAGACAGAGCCCACTGCTCCAGGGATACTATTAACTATAAAATCTCCCAGCAGTGGACAACAAATTAAATAAAGATATTTATTACTGTGAGTATTACAGTTGTTCTTTTTAAAAGTCATTTTAAGAAAGCATCTTTTTAGTGCCTAATACACTAACAACTGAAATCCTGATCACTAACCTCCTCTCTCATTTTCAAGTCACAGCTCTCACTAGGATTCCAGTTGCCACATACACATTATCTTACAATAAGAGCATTTATGCTAAGACTTCTGAAAAGAGTTTGCTTCTTTAGGCCCCAACACTACTAATACATGATCTGTTTTATTAAAATGAGTTGAGATACTTGGTCTGTCAAACACAATATAGCTAATTAACCTATGCTATGAGAAAGTAACAATTTTGCAAAGTTGTCTTCTTTAGTACCTTCATTTTTTTTTAAGTAAAGGGCCCATGGTCACTTAATTTTTGTGAGTCCAAATAACACTAAATAAGTACTATCTACTATACTAATACTATCAAAACTTCCCAGTTGCTGTTTTTAATTCAAACATTAGTACTATTTGCCAAGCAACTAAGTTTTGAGGATACTGAAAACAATCTCCAAAGTGGCCATACCAACGACATTAACCACTAACCACTATTACCACAGGACATCCGTTTTATGCCTTTTTTTACCTTTGTGTTGCTAACTAGGGGCTAAATCTCCAAAACAAGAATATCTATTTTCATAAAGTGTCTCTAAGCATGCAAAGATAGGAAGCTCAGCTGTCTTTTTCATCTTTTCAATGTAACAGCCACAAAACTAGCATCTTTTAAAAACAGTAAATCATTAAATATTTAACTGAAAACTAATACATTAGTTTTTTGTTGCTACTGTTAATACATCATTCACAGTTTGTATTCCTAATAACATGGGGCCCCCATTTTTAAAACCATTTTTTTTCCAGCTATGATATATACGCAGTCCACAACTTTATTAACACAAAATCACAAAGGTCCTAGGACACTGTCAATGTGTATTTTCACTACTGCCCACTGGGCTGTTTGCTGAATTTTGCCCAGGTGACCGGCAGTCCACTGCAGCTGTGAAGCACATGAACTTTATGCACAAGTCTAAAAGCAATGCCGACATTTCAGCTGTAATTCAATGTAACATTTACTCTAAGATCATTCAAATCATGTAGGAAAACTAAAAGAATGCCACTTTTAAAATCGTCTCCATTTTTCTAAAATGACCTAGTTACTATACTCAAGCGGTAAATCCGAGGACTTGTCACTTCAACTATTAACACTGTAACCACGCTGTCTGTAAACAGTTGCTGGGCCTAGGCAGCTTGAAAGCTTACAATCGGTATAAAATTCACTTTAAAGCACAAGTTCTTCCTGTAAACTTTGTTAGTTTTAAAAAATTTTTGTTTACAGAGAAGCTGCTTCATATTATGTATTGGGTACAAGTCTTGAAAAAGCCAGAAACACTATTCTGGGTTAGTATTAATATACTTTCACCGTAAGAGTAAATTAAAACACAATTACTAGTTCTGCTCCATCCACTTAGACAGCAGTTAAGAAACAGAAGTATTTTCAAGCAATTAAAGTTACATGTATGTGTCTAAAAGGTCACTTCCGGTGCAATAAAAGGCTGCCACACGAATTGCCTTTTGCCATCCCCAGAGTACGCCGCCCGCAAGGCTCTCCACGCGGGTGCCGCGCGCCCGCCTCGCCCAGAGGCCGAGGGAACCCCCAGCGCGGCGCGGCCGGAACTCAGACCGCCCTCCCGGGGGCGGGACCAACGCGCCAGTCACGTGGGCAGCGCGCCGCCGCCATCTTGCGGGGCGGGGGAGGGGAGGAGCCCCGCAGGCCGGGCTCCCAAATCGCCGTCTGCCGGTCTGCCGGTCTGCGCGGTGTGGGTCCGCCGCGGCGCGTCACCGCTGGGCCCTCCGACGCGCTCCGGCGCCTCCCTGTAGACTCCGAGGTGGGCGCTCCCTCGCGGGACAGTTGCGCTGGAGTGCAGCGAACTGGGATTAAAATCAATCCAGTCCACCAGTCGCCTCGAGAGTGACAGCCTGGGAGCAACAAGATCCGCGGAAACGTCGTCAAGGCCAGAACAAGTCACAGCTGAGGGCCTTGGATTCCACGCTAAGAAGCAGAAAGTGCGGGGTACTAACAGTTCAATGAGACGTAAATGATGTGTTACGGTAACCCCAAAGAACTCCTGGAGAAAAAAGTTCATCACACCACAAGTGTCTAGAAATAGCCTTCAGCATTCCCAGTAGTACGTGTATCCCCTAAGATTTACTCTCCCACTTCAACTGATGGCCACAGCACAGGGCACTGCCTGAGAAGTAATGATGTGCTGAAATTAATGGCAGGATGCCCAGTCTCACTCTGTCCACTCTTCTCAGCACTCACCGGCTGCCAGACAAGGCCACACATTGCGGTCAAGATAAAAATCTCATTACTGTGGTATGCATGCACCTCTCCCCTTCGTCTAGTCACCTTCCAACACTCGCATTATAAGCAAAATTTAAAGGGAAAAAAAAAAAGACTCCTAGCAGTTAAAATCAGAAATCGGTTATCCCTGTAGGAATAGGTATTCCAACCTATTAATTAATAATAGAAATTACATAAACTGCTCCACTGTGGAATATTTTCACCTACAATCTAAGGTTATCTTAACAATATATACAAGAAATTAAAAAGAAATACGTATTTCTCCCGAGTTCAGGCTTTCTTCTCTAATAGCAGTGGCACATCAGGTTTTTTGGAATTATTTTAGTGAGTAGGCTGAAGAGTGGCAAAGGCTTTTACCATAAGTATATACAGTTGCATGCTAGTAGTAAATAGATACTGGAAGATAATATTTCAAACTCACGAAGAAAACTCTAGGTACTAGCCTTACTACATGTGAGTTTGATAAAATATGTCCTAAAACGTGAGTTAGTCATTTCACCGAAGATTCATTTTCAGAAGGAGGAGCTCAGCCTAGATTATCCCTAAATCCCTTCCAGCCCCCAAAGTCCTTTGATTCTATGGGTACTGAGTCCACACCACCATTAGAGAAATACAATGCCCAGTTTCAGTTCCAAGGTATTGAATGATAGAAGTTATATAAGATGAATTAACTCTCAGGCAAGGAGTGAAAAAAAATCCCGCTTTCCAATATATCATGGTGAAGATCACCTAAATTGAAAAAGCATAGCATTCAAATTAATACCTCTTAAGTAATCGTGAGCCACGAAAAAACTGTAGTTTTAACTCTAAATGAAAGCTACTACTCCATTAAACCATCACACTCAAAGACTTTATATTGGGCCTCGGTTATTATCAAATTGCTTTCGTGGCTATATAAAATTTTTCTTTAATGCTTGCGACAAGTTACTCATCTGAATTCTCGTCTACATTTTGGTGCTTAATTTTTTAGAAAACATTTATGCTTACAGTAGTGGCCCAACAAACATCTCTGGACCCAAATCTGTAGGCACGACTCAAGCCCATAGAAAGCAGGACATGTCAGAGGTGAAGGGCATACCCAACCGGCCCTAGGAGAGCTTTCTTTACCCAGACAACCTGCGCTACTACTTTTCTAGTGAGTCATTTCGCGGCTCTCCACATCTGATTTTTTTCTGAGAACATGAAGTTCTCTAAGCAGGAATCAGAAAACTCTACGACCCCTTTTAACTCAGGCATACACTGAGCAAAAAGCGTCCCTTTGTGTCAAAGACAGGACAACATGCCGGGAGCGCACCTTTAGGACATCTCACCCGGGGTAACGCAGAGCTTTAAAACGTGTGACCAGCGCGCCAGACGGCAAGACAGGGAGGGTTCAGCCCGGGGCCAACACACAGGCTCCCCCAGCGCTTAGCCTCTCCCAGCATCTACAGAGATGCTCAAAGCCAAAAAGGTCCCGAGATCCTTCATCCGAGAGGGGAACCGGGCTGAGAGCTCCATGTTTTCCGTGGCAACTTCGGCACGGAAGAGACTTCTAGAGCATTCTGTTATGGCGGGTGTCTGTGTGTGCATATTGGGGGGGGGGGGTAGTGGAGGGGGAAGAGGTGAGAGGAACTGGGCGACCCAGCAAAACGAAGATCCGTACTACCGGGCTGGGAGCCTGAAGTGAGGATCCCGAGCCACCTGCGCCGGGGTGAGGCTCGGACAGGGGGTTCCGAAAGCCAGGCCTGGGAGGCCGCCGGGGCGGTGACCGCACCGCGGACGCAGGGAGGCTGGCGCGCCTTACCTGGGCCCGGGGGCCAGCAAAGTTGCACGGCTCCGCCTCCACCTCCGCGTCCTCGGGGCCCCCGCGGAGCGCCGCGCGGAGCCTCTCCAGGTGCTCCCTCAGGGTGACCCGCTGGTGGAAGGAGAAGGCCGGGTGCAGCGAAGCCATGGTGAAGAGCAGCAGCAGTTCCTCCTGGGCCCTGAAGCCCAGCCCGCCGCCGGGCCACGGCTCGGCGCCACTACCTTCCGGGCCGGAGCCGTCCTTCTCGGCGTCCTCCTCGCCTTCGCCGTCTTGGCCGCGCTCGCCGGGCTCGTCCTCCGCGCCGCCCCGCGAGCCTTCGCCCCGGGCCGCGCGCAGGCTCTTGAGCACCGAGTCCACCTGGGGCAGGAGGCGGTGCAGGCGGCTGGCGGCCTCACGGTTCTCCGAGCCCAGCAACGCCAGGTAAACGATGAGGCGCGAGCGCACGGCAGGCTCTCGGAAGTCGGCAAGTGGCCCTGGGTCCGAGAGGCCGTTGGCCTTGGCCTCCGAGTCGCGCAGATAGTGGTAGTCCTTGCGCGCCAGGTCCTCCAGGCACGAGCCGAGGAAGCGCAGCTCCAGTGGGTTGCACAGGTCCAGCAGCCCGCACATGAACTCCAGGCGCTGCGCCGAGCCCAGCACCAGCCCGAACCACTCGTACACCCGCTCCTGCTCACGCAGCGCCGCCGCGGGCCCGCCGCCGCCTCCGCCGCCGCCCGGCATGCTCGCCCCCGCCGCCGCTCCGCCAGCAACAGGCGGCCCGAGCCCCCGGGGCGGCGGCGGCGGCGGCGGGGGACCTCGCGGCTGGCCCGAGAGCGGCGGCGGTGGCGGCGGGGGGCGGCAGTCGCGGCGGCGGCGCGGCGGCGCCTTCGCGCCCGGCCGCGCGTCCGCCTCGGGCTCCTCCGCCTCGGGCGGCGGCTCCGCGGGGTGCGTCGGCTTCAGCGGCAGCTTCATCCTCAGCATCCTCGGCTAAGGCGGCGCGGACATGCGAGCGGGGGCGGGCGGGCGGGAGGGGCCGGGAGGAGGGGCCGGGGTCGAAGCGGCGGCGCGGCCGTCAGGAGCAAGGCCCCTCCATGCCGCTGGGGGAGGGCCGGGGCCAGGGGCGGGTCTCGGCCGGCGAAGGGGGCGGCGGCCGGTCGGCGGGGTAGCTGGCGTCGTCTTCCCGGGCCGGAGGCGGGGCGTGCCCGCGGCGGCTCCTCCCCCTGGGCTCAGCGCCGGCTCTGGTAGCCCAGGTGCTGGTGGGGGCAAGCGACCAAGCGTGTCCTCCTTCCACCTCCCTCTCTCCTGTCGTCCGCGCTGGGTTGAGGCGGCTGCGTCTGAGCGGTTCCCCCGCGAGCCGGTGCGGACCGAGCGACTAGGAGAAGAGGAGAAGCGGCCGGGCCGGGCGGAGACGCTTGCGGGCTCCAAGCAGACACTTCAGCCAATCAGCAGCCCCAGCCGATGATTGCGTAGAGCTCCCCGCCCCCGGGACCCGCCTCTCTCCAAGAAGCCACGCCCAACTGCTATCTAGCTGCCTTCCCTCTCTGCGGCTTCCGCGCGGTCCTAATGTGTGGTGGTCCCTTGAGGGTTGGGGCGGTGGGGTGGAGGACTTGGTGGGACTGTGCGGCGGAGGCTAGGTGCACCAGAGCGCGGCGAGGAGCGTGCGAGACCCGCGTATGAGGAGGGAAGTGGGGAACTGAACCTTTCCCAAGGGCCCGAGCCCGGCTTTTGACAACTCCTCGCGTGGGCCGTCGCCCCACCGCGCCGCCAGGTTCCCTTCGCGGCCGCATGGTGCGCGTTCCAGGAACGGGGCTTCCTCTGGAGGGAGGGCGCTCACCCGAGCTCCTTCATTCCACAGCGCAGTCGGCTATCTGGGAAGTCAGCAACAGGATAATTCCCACCACAACCTTACTGGGATCAGTTGTGTCGATTCTCTGTGCTGGGCATCCGCGAGCTGGGTCGGGAGGCTGGGATGTGGCTGTGGTTAGGGGGCCCGGACGCCTCGATCCTGGACGAGTGCCCACACGGAGTGCGGGCTGCACCGTGCGCCCCCGGGGCGCGGAGGCGACCCGATCCTCGGGGGTTTCACGGCCTCTGGGCCGAGTGGGGACGCGCTGGTGTGGACGTCCTTGGCCCAACGGTTTCCTCTGGTCTGTAACGCTCTTTGGAAATTATTTCCACGACGGTTAGCAAAAGCCCCCCAAAGCCAGCATCTTTGGGGAATTATTTTATTTGCTACGTAACACTTCTGTGCCAATCGCTAACATTTTGAATTCCTGTGCCGGTGCGAATTTTCTGCGGCTCCAGGAACTGAAGCTGCTACCTTGACAGGCTTTCAACTATTTAAAGAAAGTTTTGTTACATTGTTAAGGTTTGAAGACCTCCAAAATATCTCTCTCACTGTTGCTTTTTTTTTTTTAAGCAGTATAGTCCAAAATTTAAAAACCCAGCTGGATCTTTTGAGGGTTAATTTTTTTAAAAGGTACGTTTAAAAAAAATCCTTGATGTTTTAAATTAGGAAGTCCTATTACAGCTATGTAGTGGATTTAAGTAAAAACAAACAAACGCTCGTTCCAAAACTCATATTGAAAGTATTTGGACATCTGTTGGGAGAGTGTATGCTGAGCCCTCTTTACCTCACAACTTCATGCCCTAAGAAGCTAATTTGTAATTCAGTAAAAGGCTGAACTGAAGCCTAAATCAGTTTCAGGAGTAAATCGAGGAGACAGACAATTGTTTTCAACACGCTTGAGACTGGCAAAATATATGAAAGCCATTCTTTTGTGTAATTTGCTATTTCCTTGCATTCTTTGGGTGCAATGTAGAAATCACTACAATCAGGAGAAAACCTCGTAAGGACTTTTATTATTACAGTCCTTGCCCCTTTTTGCTGTCAGCCTCAACTGCCCTGGAATCTTCTACCCTATGTCACCCATTCCCACATTTCTGAAGTGTAAGGTGAAATACTTTAGGCAATCAATAGTAATATTAATCTTGCTAGATATTCACAGGCCCATAATGAGTCTAATGTCTAGATTAGGATATCGTGTGTTCCTTCCAGGTGATTTTTCCATGTGATCCAGGCAACTTGATCTTTATATTTTGCTTGGCAATGAGAAGCTATTTAGTATCAACTTGCCACAATACTTGATCCATAAGTTTTAGTTCAGAATTCAGATTTGTAATCAGTGATGATTATTTTTGTCCTTCTGTCTTTGGCTCATGTTAGAAAATGCAGTGATCAGAGCATTAGGGGGCCCGGACACCTCAATCCCAGACGAGTGCCCACGCAGAGTGCAGGCTGCACCATGCGCCCCTGGGGTGTCGAGGTGACCTGATCCTCGGGGGTTCCACACATATATGACATACATGGTGATTTAATGACTGGTTATTTTCCATCAGCTGGACGATTTGCTATTTATGCTGTAGTGTATTGTTTCAGAGCCCTCTTTTTCCTTAGTGCAACTCACTAGACCATCCTCAGTGTTTTTTCCACCCTATCGTAAGTGAGAGAGAGAACGCCTTCAGTAAGAGTGATATACAACAGGAAAGGGCCCAGATGGAAATCCCAGGATGAGATATAGGTTTGTTTATTGGGAAAACTACCCAGATGCTTCCAATAAGACGTTTAATAAGAGAAAGTATTCCTCCCTCCAGCTCCACCTTTTGGGAACACCTGCTCTAGATTCCCTGGTATTTATATATTCCCTGTATAATCAGATGGGCCAAATAGTATTACTGTGGCAATCGTAGGTGTGTGTTTGTATCCAGATCTTTCAGATGGATATATCTTGTAAAAGGCATCTTTAAGGACACAAAGTGCTATTGTATCTTGTCCCTAGATGATAGATAATGCATATTCAATATACTTCATTTTATTTGCCTCTTTACAATGCAAGACGGTATTACTGACATTATTGTCCAAATATTTATGTGGACCAATCAGACTGGTTTAAAATTAAGGTTATACTTTGGATTAAGACACCAGCCAGTGGTTGAGGATTGAGGAGACTTTGCAACCCTTTTGCAATTCAGTTAAGTGCAAGAAATTTCACTAAAACCACAGTTAATTGGATGGTTCAGGGCAGGTTGATAATGATATCAAGTCCACATAAAGGATGCCCAGATACAACCACTTCTCCCTCAGATGATATCCTGCAGCAGCTAACCTGGTCCTTACCAAGAATTTGTTGTTCCAGTTTTTGTGAATCTTGACACATTTGCTCCCTCTCTCATTACACCTCCCTGTTTCCTCTGTTGGAATATAAATATCTTAACATCAATGACCATGTCTTATTCAATTTTATGTTTTTACATCTGGGACACAGTAGATGTTACTGAATGTTTGTTGAATAAACGAATGAATAATGCTCCAGGAACCAGGAACCAAAAGTAACAGCCAGCAGCTCCTGGGGTCACCTGAATCCTTTTCCCGTTTAGCAGGGAAGAGAGAACATAGGCATCCCATTACTGGCAGGCTAGTCCTGACATTTATTCTAACTGAATTGGCTTAGATCGCATGCCCATCTCTGATCAATCTTAGAGCCAAAGAGGTGGAATCAGAACCAAGTGGATCCCCTCAAAGAAACCTGGGGCTGTTGGAAAGGAGGCAGGATATTGGGAAAGAAGCCAACATGTGTCCAGTGTCACTGTACTTACAATCTATAGTTTTGATTACTTAAATTGTCATGAGTTTAAGGTACCTCAGAAAAAAGTTATGTTTAGTTAGATCACGTATTTTCCTTTAGTTAGATCATGCATTTAAGAGAAATTAAATATTAAATTGTCTTTAGAGATTATAGTAAAAGCTGGTCTAAAGGTCTTGTAAACACAGGTAAATTATTCATTGATAAACAACTTAAGGAAAAAATAATTGCATGTTTAAAATTAAAAGAATAAATTTTTGTAAGGTTTACAAAAACACCCAATATGACAAATTTGAGATAAAAAGAAATCCTCAGTATTGACACTGTGACAGTATGCTCATTGGTCAGCAGGAAATCCATGCCCAACTCTAGTGTTTGGCACCTTTTCTGGAAGCCTAGCATTGGGTAAAATTCCCAGTCTCCCTAGAGTTGTGGTTCACTTATTAGAAAGGTTCTTAGGGACTTAGATTGACCAGGCTGCCCAAGTTCTCCCACTTGTGTATCAAAACTTTTGGAGAAACCCTGAAATTCACCAATCTTTGAAGCCTGTCCAGAAATTAACTTGATTCTAAAGTGATTTGGTTTGGAAAATCCTCAGGCTACTGGTTTGTGTTAGAAATTAAGGAACTGGATGACCTGGGGCACTTGTGTGGTTCTTTGGTACCTCTGGAAATAGACCTTTTGCCCCACTGCTCAAAAAGGCAAGGGCTATCTCCCCCAAAAGACAACACTGCCTTCTAGGACCTGTGGAAGGTTGGCTTGCTAGATGGAAAAATTACCACTGCTCCAGCAGTGTTCTCTGCAATGGAATTTGCTGAATTCATGTACTTCTTTAAATATATGGTAGCATCAAATTACTGGTGAGCTGTTGATTGTCAACCCATCTAAAACCCACCATCTCTTATCCTTTCACCTTCATAAAAGCAGCATGAGTTTTTTTCAAGTATTCAGCCCTTTCCCAAAGACCATGTGTGGCTTGGGGGATACCTTTGCCAGCTTTGTGGATAGATCTTGAGCAGTGACCCAACCAGTAACGCCCATACTTCCTGCCAATTGATTCAGAAATCTAGAATGATCGGTTTATGTCAAAAGAACACATGAGCCAAATTCTATAAAACATGAAGGGGCTCCCCCTGGCCAAATCTAGCAGAATTTGAATATCAAAAAGAATAAGATAGAGCCAGTGAATAAAAAAGAATCCAAGTCCATATGTATGCTCAAAGAAAAGGGTGGAGGACGCTGCAGGGAAAACTCTTCTTGATAGAAAAATGCCAGCTGAAAGTTTTAGAAGGAAAGTATCATTTTGCAACCACCAAATGTAATCATTGATCCAGGTATTTTCACCACTGGGTGCAAATTGTTGGGAAGCAAAACATTCACAGGTCCTCTAAATAACACCTTGCTTAATTAAAAGGGGGATGGTACTTTAACATGGATAAATCTGATGGATTCCACCTTAACGATCACCAATAATGAGACAGCCTAATATTCCTCCATATGTCATGGATGTCATTGGAAGTACACACTATTTGCAGTATCCTTGCCAAAATATTTACACTGAGTCTAATCCGGAGGAAATAGGACAAATCTGGATCGGGGGACATTATAGAAGACACTGGCCTGAATCATCAAAATTATCAATGTCGTGAAAGCAAACACAGTCAGAGGACTGTTCTAGCTTAAAGAAAACTAAAGAGACTGGACAATGAAATCAATTATGATTGGATTCTGGGTTTACAAAACTCGAAAAGACATTTTGGGAATAATTAGGTAAATTTGAATATGGACTTCCTATTAGATATGGTTACTGTATCAGTGCTAAATTTCTCAGGTGAGGTAATGACATTGTGGTTTTATAGAAAGATGTTTTCAGTTGGTTCATGCCGAAGCACTGAAGGCTGAAATGTCATGATACCGACAACTTAATTTTTTAATTTAAAATTATATAGAGAGAAATAAAGCAAATTTGATAAAATATTAACAACAGACAAATCTAGGTGTAGGGTGTATGGGTGAACATTGTACTTCTTCACCTTTCTTATAGGTGCAATTTTTTTCCCAAATGAAGTGGAAAAATGGAGATTACAAATACACATCCACAGGATGAATAAGAAAATAAAATATGTTAAATTTGTAGATAGTGTTGAGTACATTTAAAGTTAACCAGTTTTGTCAATGGGACAAAACATTAATCAAAGTCCCCTTAAAACTATATATAAAATAGAATAATAACGTTTGTAAAAGCAACACAGAAGCTTAATGGAGAATGGGTTTTCTAAATTTGTTACCTCAATATACTGACTTTTCAAAAAATTAGACAGTGAAGCTGGTTAGAATCAACTTGTAATGGCTTGCAGAGTCATGAGGTGTCCTAAGAGTGAGTTTGTCACTGTGTTCTGAAGGAAACCTGGGACACAGCCAGATGTAAGCAAGATCATCCTCAGACCTTGTTCCTGAACAAGAGTGCACAGTAACCGCACCGGAACCAAACTAAATGAAGTCATGGTGAAGTACTAGTCTTCTTTCAAAAGTGATTTAAGGAGACTGCCTGTAATCTAAAATAGGGAAAACGGGCAGTCTATTTATTTGTTGACGTTGTTGCAGGACTTTCAGTGTAAACAGCCATCGTATCTGGTAGCTATGATTTTTCCTTCAGTAGAAAGACATACTCCTTCCTGGAGAAGACTTAGTTCTTTGGGCTTTTCCCTCACCCTCATGAAAAATCTCTGAGAGCATGCAGTTTCCACACTGTGATCCTGATAAGAATACAACAACCTTTTGATTAACAATTCAGTTTCCCATGGACTTAATGCTGAGAACAGGATACCCTGGAGATGGGAGATACTTAACCCACTCCCAAGAAAGGGATAGCCCACGTTGAAGTAACTCTAATGATACTCGGATTTACCACTCCCTTGTAAGTTTAGTTAGAAGGGTCACTCCCCCTGAATCTCATCAACTTTGGGTAAACAAATAAGATCACTTTCTTGGATCCTGGCCTATATATGGTGCCTTGAACAGCCTGCTGTTCTGGTTCTGTAATTTTAATTTACATACTGTGTAAACTTAAATAATCATTTAGAGTCAAACAAACTACTTTAAGAACACTATTCTTTCTTGAGGGCGGAAGAAACTATTTGGAAGAAATTTTTTAACTCTATAAAATGTTACTTACTAACTTTAGAGGGCTGGTTACAAGCCTTTATGTAAAGGGGAAAATACATACTAAATGACTTTTACTTAAACTCCATAAACAACTGATGTATATTAACTAATTTTTTAAAAATTTAAAACCAAAAATTAAGTTTAAATTATGCTAAAATAAATGGTGGAATTTTTTGGTTTGTTTTAAAACTATCCAGTTAAAGTATCCAGTTTGTTTATGATGTAGAAAAATACTTGTTTTATTTTGTAGTTTTTCAACTGATTGTGATGGAACCATGTGGATACCAGTTAAGCAAATATAACCTAAAGTAACCAGTACTCTTGCCACATTTATCTTAGAGCATATCTGTACTTCAGAGCACTGGGTTTATGTTCTGACTACTTGAAATTATTCAAAAATGTTTATTTTGCTATTAAACCTCAAGTCAAAGTTTATTTTTCCTGTATGCCATATTTGTATTTAAAATGTGCTATCAACATCTGCTACTTTACAGTTTTTCATCATAAGTCTCAAATATCTCACTATTGAAAAAGGCATGGGAACAGTTTTATTTTACAGAAATGTAAGCTAAGTCCAGACATTAAAATTCTATCTACACAGGTCTACAGTTTTTCAGATTTAACTGTGCTTGTGTAGCAAGCACATGGTGTGTACCATTAGTGCTACTGAAATCTGGATTACCTACAGAACCATTTCAGGTCTATCAGTTCTATCAGAAGACAGTGGATGATGAAGGTAGAAGGGTTAGAAATAATAGAAGAACTCTGACTATATTGTCATTTCCCAACTTCTAATCTCTGAGGAGTCTTAGGCTACAATTGGTGACTCAGGCAGTCAGCCACATTAGAGGAGATGACTATATGGTGCTAAGTTAACACTCATATACACACTATCAGTTCTCAGCATCGCTCCCCAGCACCCTTTCTGCTTCCACATCTAGTCCTGTGGCTGCAAGATCTCACAACCATTAGATGTCCAATGGCAGTGAAGGAAACCATACTGTGGATTCATCCTAACTGCTGCTCCTCATGTGGGACAGCTCTGGCAACGTATGCATCACAGCTCACCTCTAGCACATCCTGCCTACGAACTGGAGCAGTGACCTTAAGGGCTGAATGACTCAAACACAGAGCTGCAGTAATAATGCAGAGTTGCCACGATGATCTCCAGCTACACCTAATCTTATTGGCCAGTGTGTTCCCTGTGCTAATGACTTGAAAAAAGCAGGCAGAGCAAAGAAAGAACAGCCAGGGTAAAAGAATCATTTCCCCCAGCAAAGCATAAGTCTCTCTAAACTGAGCTACAGCAACAGTAATAAAGAGCATTTACCAAGTACCGAACGGTGTGCTGTTGTACTAGCCATTTTATACAACTTCTATTAATCCTCATAACATTCTTCAGATATATGCCATTTTACAGATGAGCAAAATGAGACTAAACGGTTAAGCCATTTCCCCCAGGTCTCATGCCAGAAGGTGACTGAGACATGATCCAAAGCCTGGCTGCCCACTCAAAACTGTTTTCAACCACTGTACCATCTAGATAATGTGAAATACTTTCAATCAGGAACTGAAAGAATTTAAAATAATTTGCTGTTTGTTTCCTGACTATAAAAGCCACACAAGTTCACTGTTAAAAATCTGATTAATTAAACAATTTTGATTAAAATTAAAAATTTTAAGTGAGCCATATTCCACTGCCTACAGTAACTATTATATAATACATTTCCAATATTCTCTGGGGATTGTAGCTGTGTGAGTGAGCACATATATATGTGTGTATATTTGTCCAGAGTATATATATTTTACACTGTAGTTTTGGGAGTGCTACTTTTTAACTTAAGACTAAATTGATTTCTTAAATTTATATTTTGATTGTTCATTGCTGGTATATAAAAATACAATTGATTTTTGTATGTTAATCTTATATCCCTCACCTTGCTGACTTATTCATTCTAGTAGTTGTGTGTGTGTGAGTGTGTAAGTGTGTTCTTTAAGATTTTCTACATATAGGATCATGAGTCTATGAATAAAGACAAGTTTTACTTTTTCGTTTCTAATTAGTATGCCTTTTTTTTCTTCCCCATTTGCACTGGCTAGACTATCTAGCACAATGTTGAACAGAAATGATGAGAGTAGACATCCCTACCTTATTCCCAATCTTAGTGGTGAAAAAATTCAGATTTTCATCGTTGAGTCTGATGTAAGCTATACATTTTTCATAGATGCCCTATATTAGACTGTAGAAGTTCCTTTCTATTCCTAGTTTGCAGAGAGTTTTTCTTTTTCAATCATGAATAGATACTGGATTTTGTCCTGTGCTTTTTCAGGGTCTTTTGAGGTGATCACATGGTTTATATACTTTATTCTATTATATGGTATATTATATTGATATTTAGATGTTGAACCAACCTTGCACTCCTGGGATAAATCCCATTTGGTTGTAATGTGTCATTTTTTTATATGTTGCTGGATTCAGCCCCATCTGACAGCTGCCTCCCATCACCTACTCTACCTGAGCAGAACAACCTCTCCATGGAGCTGGGGTTAGGTGTGGATGGGAGAAGCCCCAGGTTAAAATGCCACAGACTTCTCTGATCTTACTGAGGTTCAGTAGTTTATCTTGAATAAATTCTTCTCAATTTGTTGTATGATTTTGGTCAATTTACAAAGTGCTGAAATGGTTTTTTAAAAATAATTTTGTCCAATTTTATCATTTTGGGGGGGGGGAGATTTGCTATGCTTCTCCCTTGGTCATTCTGGCAATCCTGTCCCTGCCTTTCCCCCTGTCCCAGTGATTTATATAAGGATACAATATACATCCTTAACTTTTCAGTCTACTTTAGTTAATGTTTCCACTTCATGTAAAATGTGGAAACCTTGTTATATATAGGTTGATTTATCACTTCTTAGGTTCATATACAGGTTCATTTACCATTTACAGGGAGTGTGAACACTCCCACCACCTCCTGTCCTTTACACTATGCTATCATATATCTACATATATCTGCAAACAACTTTTATGGTTTAGGTTAAATAATAATTAAGCCCCTTTTCACTAAAAAAAAACCCCATAAATGCTTTTAACAAAGAAAAAATATAACAAAAACTCTTTATATGAATAGTACATGTCCTTTCTCATAGTTTAAAATTCATCAAAGAGAAAAGAAAGCCTTTATATTTTAGGGACTAGTGCCTAGAATAATAGCTCTAATTCTTTTACTGTATAAAAGGTGCAGAAGGTTATTTGGAGCAAAGGTATTGTGTGCAGAGTGAGGGAGCTGTGTATATTTGTAATACCTTTGCCCCCATGCAATCACCCAGAACTGAACTTACATACCTTTTACACCAGGAGGGATTCAGCATCCATCAGTATTTTGTGACTATGTGTTATCACTAATTGTTAATATCCCTTAGACCTTTCAGGAAACAGTATATTTTCCATTCCAGATTGTTCTAGTTTATAGCAATATAACTGGGGAAAGTTTTTAAGGTGTGTTTTTTGTTTCACTGGGTTTATTTTTTTGGAGGAAAAAGAGTTTATGTACTTTTCAGTGCAATCTTTTAGAATACATTTTCCCTTAGCCCTAAAAATGACCTCTTGGTGAGGGTGGACTGTTGATTTTATGCTATATGTATGTTCACATGCCTGCTTATACCATATTTATCTATTTTGGAAAGTTAATTTTTAGCCATCAGAGAGCATGTTTATCTAACTTGTCAAGAATAGGTACATTAGACTTCTCTTTCATTCCTTGTCTGTAATGTTCCTTATCTCCTCATTCTTCTAAATCTTAACCACTGTCAAGGACTGAACTCAAATCTTTACTCTTTTAGGAGCTCTCTCCTGCCTATCCCACCTGGAAATGGTCTTTTCCCTGTTCCTTCATTTATTCATTTAGCAAATATGTATTGAGTACCCACTCTTTGTAAGACACAATGAGCAATAGAACTCAGATAAAAGTTACCTGTATCAACTAATTTTGCACACTTGGAGATATATATTTCTACATCTCATTTTCTCAGTTAAATTGTGAGCTGCTTGGGGCTACATCCTCCATCTTATTATTTATTGCATTCCTCATAAAATTTAGCAGAGTGACATCTATTAAGAGTTAAAGAAAATGTTTAATTTGTATTATGATTATAGTGGAGACTTTCTTTACATATACTTAAATATGCAAATAGTTCCAATAGTTAGTTATACCATTTACTCAGTCCACACAAAATATTCTAATACAGCTATGGAAATAAACTGTAAAGCTGTTCGAAATTCAGTCCCCTCTTCATGTCTATATAATCCCTCCTACCTGGCAGCTACCCCCCCCCCAATTATTGTTCCATGCTCTGTAAGAATGCTGTGTGCATGTAAACATATAAATATAAGGCATTAAGTAAACTTGGTCTCCGTCAGATTCCCATCTGGTGTACCTGAGTATAAGACCCCATAGAAATAGCACTGTCCTTGGAATTAGGACATAAAGTTTCTAATTCTTCACTAATGTCCACTTCCTCCTTTGAAAAATGTAGTATATGTTTCCGCCTCTACAAAATAAAAATGCAGAATATGGGAGATATTGGGCTGGGCTAAGATCCCTTCCAGCTCTAACATCAGATGGGCTTATGTGGATTGACTTCTCTGAATACAGATCAGGAAACGGAACACCAGAATTTAGTGTACAAAATAGCTGACATCACTTGTAAATTTTAGCCTACTGTCTCCTCATTTTCTTACATTTATGACGATCCATCTTTGTAAATCATGTTTTCCCAGTGTACAAGGCCCTCCTCACCTCATCTGTATTTACCTAGGCCTCACCATGCTTCAGTGCCAGATTCCAGCACTTCCAGAGGTAAATAATTCACCTGTCTCCCCATTCTAGTGCCTGTGAGTCTCACTCCCTTTGAACTGTGGGAGTCCTTACCAGCCAGTCCAGCAACCTTGTTTACCCCCAGTTGTTTCTGTACATAATTCTTGTCTATCGTCTGGGACATAGACCACAATTTATACTTCTCTTTATGCCTCTATGTCACATAAATAAACTGATGAAAGCTTGATTTTTAAATTCAAATATGGTCACATTAGCAAACTGCTAAAAACCTTTCAGAGACATAGGTAACATAAAAGATATTTTTGCATAAATTAGATGTGTGGCAAACTTCTTTTAAGGGGATTTTTGCTTCAAATAACTTGAAATAGCTGATTTTGCTATGAACATTTACATTGAATAGGCTATTTTAGAGTGCCAACTGCTACAACTGTTTTGTAAAGCAACTTGACAAAATGTGTCAAGAATCTTAAAATTTTTTGTACTATTAGTACAGATTCCAGGACCCCCTCGGATACTAAAATCAGAGGATGCTTAAGTCCCTTATATAAAGTGGCATAGTGTTTGCTTTTAACCTGTGCACATCCTCCTATATACTTTAAATCATGTCTAGATTACTTATAATGCCTAATAAAATGTAAATGCTATGTAAATAATTGCCAGCCTACAGCAAATTCAAGTTCTGTTTTTTGGAACATTCTGGAATTTCTTTTTTCCACATATTTTTGATCTGAGTTTGGCTGAATTGTACATGCAGAACCCCAGACAGGGAAGGCCCAACAGTATATCTATTTTTGGGAAGGACTCCTAAGGAAATAATTCTAAATAAAGAAAAAAAACTTTATATAAAAACATGTTCACAATAGGATAATTTGTAATATCAATCTCCAAAATATAAATGAATGGACAAATGCATTATATACATATGAGAGAATATTATGTAACCATTAAAAATGTTGTTGATAAAATTTGTATCCACACAGGGAAATGCTATAATATAATGGTAAGTGAAAAAAGCAGGATGTAAAATTTTACATATAGCATGATCAAAACAACATGCAAAAATATGAGTAGAAAAAAGAAATGGAGAATACTAGAAGATGTTGAGGAGTTTTCTTTCAATGGCAAAGTTGCAATTTGAATTTTTTTCTTTCTCTTTCAACATTTTTCTGTTTTCCAAATTGTCAGAATAGAGCAAATATTAATTTTGGAAAGGAAAACAATGTACTTTCAAATACGGGGGCATCAAGGTTTTAAGTTTCAAGCCGGAATATTTTAGAGGTTAACTATCTTAGTGATTTAGTTTCTGAAGTATGTGTGGTTGTCTAAACAGAAGTTCAGTCTTTCCTTTTCCCTAAGTGCTGTCAAGTCTGAAGACTGTTCTAACCACATGGTCACTATTTTGAGTTCTTTCCTCAAACTTTCCAGTTCATGTTGTCCCTTGAAGCCCTTGGGCTGTTTGGCTTCAATACAGTTGAGAATAAGCTGTGAATGAAGATATTCACAGGTTCCTCTCCTCCACTTTGTGGCCAGAATACCAGCTTGTTTAGGAAGTTCCCAATCAGTCCTTCTTCTGGAAAAGGCAGAAATACTGGATGTGGTTCATTCACGATGGGCCAGTCAGGGTGTTGGAGACTCTTGGTGGCCTTTCCATATCAAGGAATGTACAGATGGGATAAGCTAAGCTGTGGATGCATAAATACTGAAGCAGCTATTGGGCAAATTTATGGTACCCATAAAGTAAATGCATTTTACTTAATGCTAGAATAAATGTGCATGGCACTAAGCTCTAAATCTGTTTCAACTTCTTGTTTAGAAATATCTGCCATAGAATAACTGGTGTATTTTAATCAGGTTCAAGGGCACAAAGGAACAATTATAATAAACAGGATCAGATAATACCACTAAAAAGGGAAAGAGAATATCCTGACAACAGAACTGAAACTTAAATGATAGAAAGGAAATGAAATGAAACTGAAACTTGGCCGGCACAGCTATTTACAAAAAGTCCTGATCTTAACAGAGTCCTAGCAGGTAACAAGATATGAGCCAGTGTTATCAAAAGTAAAAGAAATGTGTCTTAAGTTTTCCTAAGTTACCTTTATATTTGAAATGAAACAGGAAACCAGCTGTGTGTCCTTGCTGAAGTTACTTAACCTCTCTGAGTCTCAGTTTACTCATCTGTGAAAATAGAAGTAACACTACGTGTCAGCCTAGATTGAATACAGACTCCCAGAACTTGAAGGGGACTTAGAGACCACCCAGCCTGACCCCCTCTACTGCCTCAGGGTCTCAGTCTTGCATGCTTCTCCCTAGTCACCTCACATCCAGGGTCCATCTCTCCTGTTGCTAGGAGCTCTTAAGGCAGCCAAGGTTTCTGCTGGGCCCACTGAAGGCTCAGGCAAACTGAGTGCCAAGCAATGTGAGGAAGGGGGTCCAAGGGGAAAGGCTGGAAGGACGTTAAATTGATCTGGCTTCAGAAAATGGCTCTGTAGGGACAGCTGAGTGGTCCGAGGCAGCTCAGACCGGATACAAGCATTCACCTTTGTCAGAGAGGGAGTCTATGTAGTGCTGTAAAGGGACAATGGAGCCGGAAACAGGAGCAGGGATGGGGTACCACCAGAGCACATGACCTGTGCAGACAGAACACCATGCTCAGAAAGGAGGAGCCCTAGACTCGTTAGGATGCCCTGCTATCCCAATCCTGAAATTCTTAATCTTTTCCCAGAGGGCCCGGCAATTTCACTTGGTACTGGGCTCCACGAATTACGTAGCCAGTCCTGATACGATGCCCACGACTTGCTCAGGGGAAGGCTGAGGGAACACAAGGAGTGGGACTCAGGGAGGTCAGGAAGTGCCCTGGCGTGTGTCTTGTTCCTAAGCTCTAGTAAATGGTAGGTCAGCCCTGCCCTGTGTTTCCTGGCCCCCAAGGACAGGCTTAGCATCTGAAGGACTAATCTGGGTTTGTGGGGCCTGGGGCTCCTTCCCATGGAGGCAGCCCCACAGAGGTGACTGGGAGAGGGGCAAGGGAGTGCCTGGCTGTTGTCATTGGTGTCCCTATTTTCAGTTCTAGGACACTGATCATATGGTAATTCTATGTGTCACTTTTTGAGGAACTGACAAACTGTTTTCCACAGTGGCTGCAACGTTTTACATTCCCACCAGCAATGAATGAGGGTTCGAATTTCTCCACATCTTTACCAACACTTGTTATTTTTGTCTATTTTATTTTCTAATTGTAGCCAACCTCCTGGGTATGAAGTATATCTCCTTATGGTTTTGATTTGCATTTCCTTAATGACTAATGATGTTGAGCATCTTTTCATGTGTTTGTTGGTCCTTTATATCTTTGGAGAAATGTCTATTCAAACTCTTCGCCCATTTTAAAATTCAGTTGTTTGCCTTTCTGTTGCTGAGTTCTAAGAGTTCTTTATATGTTCTGGATACAAGTCTCTTATCCGATACATGTTTTTCAAATATTTTCTCCCATTGTGTACGTTGTCTTTTCACTTTCTTGATAACCCTTTGATACACAGGAGTTTTTAATTTTTATGAAGTCCAATTTGTTTTCCCTTTTGTTGCTTGTACTTTTATATAATTTCTAAGAATCCATTGCCATGTCTCAGATCTGATGGATTTACTCCTATATTTTCTTCCAAGAGTGTTATAGTTTTAGCTTCTAAGTTTAGGTCTTTGATCCATTTTTAGTTAATTTTTGTATAGGCTGTAAAATAGAGGTTCAGCTCATTCTTTTGCTTGGGGATTTCCAGTTGTCCCAATACCATTCATTCAGACTATTCTTTCCCCATTTTATTGTCTTGGCATCCTTGTCAATTAGCCATAGATGTATGGGTTTATTTCTGGACTCTCACTTCTATTCCATTGATCTCTCTCTCATATCATTTTTAATTGATGTGAATAAGAATGTGTAAGAATGCATTGCACTGAGTCATGGTAATGTACCAATAAATTCTGGCCAAAGATCAGATACACAGCACTTGGTAAATTTGATAAAAGAGTAGAGCTGTTCACATTAAGCATAAATGCTGTGAACACATATGCTGAGATAGCAATCTAGGGGCCTTTGCAAGAACTTGAAATAAATGTACAGAGACAACCTGAGCAGCCTCACTTGGCAGGCCCATCCTGGAAGCAACAACAGTGCTTATCTTGGTGGATGAACTTGTTCTACAAATACAAGTAAACACTTTATGGAAGGGCACATGCAACCAGGACACTGCAAACAATTCAGAGCACGGTGCTCCATACGCTTAAACCAGGAAGAAATGATGATGCATTTGCTCACAGCTATTTAAAGTCATCCTCCAATTTTCAGTTTGGTAACATAACAATTTGCTTTTCTCTCTCTTTAGACAAAGTGGTGAAACTTTCTAGGAGTAAATTTAGTTCGAATAAATTCAGTGAAATGGTCTAAATAATTTATTGTTTACTATTTAAATTTTACCTAAACAGTAATTTATTATTAATTATATTTTATTACCATGTATGCATATTATGTATATAATTAATATATTATTTATATTTATAGGTAACTTATATGTATCATTGATCATAATTATTAGTTATCCTTAATTCATTAAAATGCTTAAAAGTAATTCTTTAACTCAATAACGTATTGTATGTTTACTTGGTGTAACATGCTAGATGAGGACGTTTGTCCATTCATTCAGCAAACATTGAGCACACACGCAGCCTGAGCACGGGGGTGGGACAGGGACAGGCCCCGCTTTCCCAAAGCTGCTGTAAAGGGCAAGGTGGCAGAGGTCGCAAAAATGTTTCCAGGGCTCCCCCTGCCCTGGTTCTACTGGCTCTGTCCTCGTCCTGGGGCTCTGGCCTCCTGGAGTCCCCATGACCACCTACTCCAGCCCACAAGTGCACATCTCCTTTAGCTTCTCAGCTTGGCCAAGACACAAAGGGATTTTTCATATGGAATCTTATTAGGATGCTAAGGGAAACCTCAAAAGAACAAGAACAAAGAAGAAAACACCAAAGCAGAGAAATAGACAGATTTACTGAAGATGGATCATTTATCCCTCATTTATCTCAAAGGAACAAGAATTCTTCATTTCAGTCTTCCAGAGAGAATCTTTCCCCAAACGCCAGTTTTCCACACACCATCCACCGTACTCCTAGCAAACCCCTTGCTTTGGCTGCCAGACTATTAGAAGGCTCTCCCAGGGAAGGAGAGGACGTTTTCTGGGACCTAACAGTCATTCTAGACAGGTTTCAGAGCATTCAGACTCTCTCTAGGGGTAATTAACTTAGGAATAAACCCCTGTGCAGCCCTAGGTTCACCCCTAACCTATTCTAGGGGTGCGGGGCAAAGGTACAAAGGGAGGCCCGCCTGCCACACATCTATAAATCAGCTTGTAAGTCAAGCTAACAAACTGTTAAATGGCGTTCATATCCTCCTTCCTTGACAAACATAACATCACAATGACACAGAAAGCAGGTTCCAATTTAGAATTCCCTACCTCTGCCGGGGGCTACCCTATCCCTCTTCTCGTCTTACTCCAGGGAGGACCTTTCGGGTATGTGGGTGGACACTCCAGCCATCCAGCCAACATGTCCAAGTTCTGTATTATGTCTTACAACTGCATTTGAATCTACAGTTATCTCAATAAAATTTTTAATTAAAAAAGGAGAGAGAGTGAGTGAGTGAGTGTGTGTGTGTGTGTGTGTGTGTGTGTGTGTGTGTGTGTGTGTGTGTGTGTGTGTAGGCCCTAGGGTAGCCCCAGGGTGGCTGTTCGTGGAGAGTATGAAAACTTGATTTGGAAACTGAAGTCTCGGAGTGTTGGTAACCACTCATGGCCAGGACCGGTGGGGGAAGGGAAGCCAGGCACCCAGTTTCTTTCCCTTTTAGCCGTGAAATTCTGGAAAGGAAAGTGCGAAGAAGGCAGAGCCAGCCTTTGACACACTCCCTGACCTCCAGTGTGTGGGACAAGGTTCCTAAAACACACCACAGACAAAGATCAACTGTTCTGTTCCAATCAACCACGAACAACTGTGACATCCAACAAAATGTCAGGCACCAAATGCAAAGAGTAAAACATCTAAACCTGCAGTGGAACAAGGATGCGTCACGATTTCACTCTTCAAATCACAAGCTGACTGTACTCCCCTGGAAAGAAGGGCCATTGATTTTGGCATCCAACACACAACAGTTCAAAGTATAGTAACCTTTTCTAGGTCCTTCTGGTCCAGCCAGGAGATCGGACCAGGAGGCCCACAGCAGAGAGCTGTTTCCTCTGTCAGGTCCTGTCAGACACGAGGGTTTCCTGGTCCGTACAGCAACCCCATTCTCTGAGGAAGATGCAGATTTGAGACCTAGCTGTTACGGTACAGAAGGAAATAGGACATAGTGGTGAGCTGATCTCAGAGTACAATTGAGGAGTCTCTGGATGTTTAATATTAGTAACGGAATCGTCGGTCAGTCACCAAGTGCTGGATGTTTTAGAGTTGTGAGCATTTCTTTTTCTAGTCCAGACTAATTTATACTTCACAGTGGATTACCATCTTAGGTATTTATACACTGCCTCCTTCCCCTCCCAAAAGGATTAGAAACAGTTTATCTCCCTTTAAGGTTAATGTGTTTGGGTCCTAGAACTCTACAAAATACGTTTGGTTTTATATTAGCCAGACAAAATTTCTCTTGGGAAATTGTCAGAGAAAATAAATAGCTGAGCAGGGAAAGGCACAGTTAAACTAGAGGACTCTTGGATCCGAGTGTACCGGAAACACGTTTCTGCTGTGACTGTACTGGGGGAAAGGGCATCACACTTTAAAAAATCATCTCTAGCAGGACAGTAGGGCCTGACACACAGACAGTGCTCAATAAACGTCTGTTGAACAGGGCAGTCTCCCCGTCAGTGCGCTGGAGCCTGCGAAAGGGATGGGGTGGCTGGTGCCCTCTGCCTAAAATAGTACCATTTCCTACGCGAGCCGTGATGGAAATCACCAAATCCAGCCCCATCACACTCTTCTCGCTCTGATAGTACCCAGAGCTCCTCCATGGCAGGAAAGAGAGCTCGCTTGTATTTGCATCCTAAGAACAAGGCACCACGCCTGGCATCTGGTAGACACTAAGTAAATGTTGAGCAGAACTTGCAAGCGTGCTTTTTATCGCCTCCTCCAAGTCATCTATTAGAATGTTGAGCAGTAAAAGATTACGGGCAGAACCACTGATCCTCCAGGTGCCAGGCTGACAATAATTTATTACTCCATACTGGAGGGAGGTGAGTTCTAAAAAGGAGGAGACATGGCTGGGACATGGCAGTTTTGTTCAAACACTAGAATGGCTATCCCAGGGGCAAACTGGGTAGCAGTGAGTGAAACACAGAGAAAAGGTAAGGTACTCCCAAGAAGAGAATCATGGGTAAGTCTTGGGGAAAGGGGCATTCTCATAACTGCTGTAATAAGGGTAGATGTTCAGTTTTTCTGGGACAGAATCTGGTAATACGTATGAAAAGTCTTAAATATGTGCAGAACATTTGACCCAGGAATTTTACTTCTAGATTTTGACTGCTGAAATTTAATCAGCTTCACAAAGATGTATGTTCAAGGATGTACAACACAGTATTGGTTATAATAGTGAAACATTTAGAATAACTTAAATTTTCGACAATCAGGGCTCAAATAAATCACTGAATATAGTCATGGCATGTAATATTATGCAGCTATTAAATTTAGCATTTTTATTTTTATCTGTTATTTCTAAACTTCTAACTATGGATATGTAATACTACAGTAGGAGTAATAATAATAATAAAGTTAGGACTGATGAAAATGTGCCCTTGCTGTTCTGGTGAGCATTCTACTACGCAAGGTGCCAAGCTAGGGCTGAAACAGTTACCTGGCTGGATGTTATGGGAGGAAAGCTGGAACAGAAGAGGCTGAAACCACTTCCAGCTGCCGAAACTCTGATTCCATGAAGGAAGATGGTGGCATTGGAAAATGTGCATAAGCTCTTTGCACACTTTGTCAGGCAGATGTGGTTTTCAGAACTAATATTTAAAAAAATTTTTGCAAGGCTTTTTTTGTTTTTGATGACAAGAATGTCTTTTAAAACCAGAAGTTATATTCTTAGTATCTGCCTCTTTCTGTGACTTAAAGAGCAACAACATAAGAATTAAAATCGTCTCATTTCATTCCCTGCTTTGGCACATAATACATTTACAGATACTTGTATCTGGACCTGGAAACAGAAATAATATTTGCCTCTGATCCCACAGGGTACACCGTAAGCTCCATGAGGCCAGGAATTTTATTTGTTTTGTTTCAGAGCCCAGAATACCTGGCACACAGAAGGCACTCAGTAAATATCTTTTGAATGAATAAATGAATCTTGGCAGAATAAAATAAGCAACTTGAAAGCTGCTTTGCAAATACGTGCCTTTGCTGTGTTCATTTAAATTACTTTAAAAACATGAATTTGTAAACAATTCCAAAATAAAACTCATTGTTTTTTTATGTAATTAATTTTTCAAATGACTAACATTCTTTAAAAATCAGGTATGATCTTCATACAGCCACACATGAAAAAAAATGAGAACTACAGATTGTGTTCTAGAGAATCACTGTTCAATGGAAGTTTCTGTGACACGTGAAATATTCTATATCTGCGTTCTCCAATTTGGTAGCCATTAACCATATGATATATCGAGCACTTAAAATGTGGCTGGTTGGGAACAAGGATTGGAATTTTAAATTTTATTTAATTCTAATTAATTTACATTCAAATTTGAATAACCATATATGAGTGGTAGCTACTATATTGGACAGTACAGATCAAGATCAAACTTCTCATTCTCATGTACGTTACAAGGTAAATACTACATGTTTACCGAGACACTGTGTATAAACGAAACCATCACTGCAACCTAGGTTGGATCCTGTACTGAGAGAAGAGGATGGAAATAAACCCAGGAAACCAGGATGCCTGACAGTAGAGTATTTTTCATAGATTTAAAAAATTTCTTTACCAAACGGCCTTCCTAATCTCCAGTAGTCCCGTTACCCTCTGGACATTCCACAGATTTATTTGTGTCCAAAACAGGATTTATAAGAGTTACAAAATCCAAAGCAATGATCTGTGCAATGCATACTGTCAACATTAGAATGAAAAGTGCAATCTGCATGGAAAGTCTTATTTTTATTCAAAAGTGCCTCCTTTTATCAGTTGTGCAATGCTGCTTTAGTAATGTTAGTTATAAACAAAGGTTTTTGTTTCTTTATTTTCCCTTAAATATCCTCCTGTTATTTCCGAAGCAGGTAACAGCACTGAGGAATTAAGTGAATGGAGAACTAAGGCCACCATTCGGAAGAGGCACCCCTCTGCCCTCCTCAGACGCCTTCATAAAACTTTCATGCAAAGTGTTCTCCTTTAAATTAAATGAGGATTTAATCTTAATTCTTCATCTTACTGACGTATAACTGTCCCATGGCCTTTCTTAGTGATATAGATATTACTGTAGGTCAAAGAATAGGAAGCAAATTCAGAGAAAAGCGAAAAAGGAGGAAGAACACAGTAAAGTGAATATATTTTTGTGGTATTAAACCGAAAAAAAAAGTTGTAGCTTTATTATGAATTATAACCAGTTGCTAAATGAGGTGCAATCATCTCATTATAGCTAAGCCGCTGTGACAAAAATACCATCGACTGGGTGGCTTATCAACAACAGAAATTTCTTTCTCACAGTTCTGGAAGGTGGGAAGTCCAAGTTCATGGCACCAGCAGATTCAGTGTTTGATGAGAGTCCACTTCCTGGTTCACAGACGTTTCACTGCGTCCTCATGAGGCAGAAGGTGGGAGGGAACCCTCCAGGGTCTCTCTCATCAGAGCACTAATCCCATTCATGAGGGCAGGATCACTTCCCACAGGTCTCCTGATACCATCACATCAGGGACTAGGCTTCAACATTTGAATTTTAGGGGGACACAAACATTTCGTCGGTGACACATGTGTTTTATAGTTTCCAGCCCAGTGTTGATCATGTAAGAGCCACATAATAAATACTGGATGGTTGATCGTTAATCATATTGTATAAAAGTTAGCGTGATACTTGCTCATTTGTTTATTCAACTAATGTCTATTTGAGAAAACCTAGGCAGGCATTGTCATGGGGACAGGGGACTTCAGTAACCAGGAAACACCTGGTCTCCTGCCTGCCTGGCACGCACGTTCAGGATCGCTTACTATTGTCCTCTTGGTGCCAGTAATGAAAAGTGTTCCTAGGCTTTGCAATACACTATTGAGTCTATATATTAAGACTGTCGTCGCTTTAAAACTGTGCAAACACGTCTGAGCAGGCCCACACAGCAAGGTACGGCAGACGGGACAGCTCCTGGGGCCCATCGCAGTGGGCAGCTTTGCTCAATTACAGCTACTGCAATTTCCGTTTGTCTTCTGTTATCACTTCCGCGCATGCCTTGTTGGCAGAAGTTGTATCTTTATGGCAGTGGTCTTCATACCTTTTGGCCTTAAAACCTCTTTCTACTCTTAAAATGACTGGAACTCCAAAGGGCTTTGGTTTATGTGAGTTACAGCTCTACAGTCATTCGCTCTATTGTAAAATTTTAATACTTACTAAATCACTTCAAAACAATAATAAATTCATTCTATGTTAACATAAATGACATATTTCTGTGAAGAACAGCTATAGCTTTCCAAACCAAAAAAATTTAGTGAGAAAGTGGCCTTGTTTTCCATTTTTGCAAACCTGTTTAACATCAAGCTTAATATCTCTTTAATACCAAAAAGCTGGATTCTCACGTCTACTTCTGCATTTACTCTGTTGTGATATGTTGTTTTAGTTTAAATATGTGAAAAAAAAATCTGGCCTCATACAGATATGTGTTTGGAAAAGAGAAGAGAATTTTCATAGCCTTTTCATATAATAGTAGGTACTCCTTTTTGAAACCTCACCGAAAGTAGACAAGTAGCAGTTTCTTTTTTTTTTTTTTTTACAGTTGATGTACAATGTTGTGTTATGTTTTTGGCATACAGGTTAGTGATTCAGTTATACATATTTATATATATTCTTTTTCATTATAGGCCATTACAAGCTATTGAATATAGTTCTCTGTGCTATGCAGCAGGGCCTTGTTGTTTATCAATTTTGTATATAGTAGTTATATCTGCTAATCCCAAACTCCTAATTTATCTCTTCCCCTCTTTCCCCTCTGGTAACCATAAGCTTGTTTTCTATGTCTGTGAGTCAGTTTCTATTTTGTAAATAAGTTCACCTGTGTCATTTTTTAAGATTCCACATATAAGTGATATCATATGGTATTTGTCTTTCTCTGTGTGACATACTACTTCACTTAACATGATAATCTCTAGGTCCACCCATGTTGCTTCAAATGGCATTATTTCATTCTTGTTTGTGGCTGGGTAATATTCCATTGTATATATATATACCACAACTTTTTTATCCAATCATCTGTCAGTGGACATTTTGGTTGCTTCCATGCCTTGGCTATTGTAAATAGTGACAAGTAGCAGTTTCTTAGTTTAATTGTAGTGTGGAATCTGAAACAGTTTCAGGGAAACTTCCCTATCCAGTTGCATTAATTCCTTGGTTTATCATGAACTTCGAATGGATCTTTCGTCCATACTCTTGCATAATTTTATAACAACCTGCATTGACTATTTGGAAAATATTGGTTCACTGAGTTGTGGACATCTTTCAAATGTTGACCCATTTCATTACACAATATCAAACCCCACATTCATTAATATCAGCATCAATCTTATCTGGAAAGTCTTTAAGTATTGGGACGCTGTCAAGCCTATGATGCCTCATGCAAGATTTTTAAAAATCTAATTTTTGCTTAAAAGCTCAACAAAACAAATACTATCAGTTGCTTTTCCTTGATATAATTCAAGAAAATGCCTGCCAGTCAGTCAAGTCTGAACAACCCCAGCTGTCAGTTATTCTTTCAGGTAAAAGGGTGTTCTGTGGGTCAGCTCACCACTCAAGTGATGGTATGAGTACTTTTTCTGGAGATAAGCATGGTGGTTGGATACACAGTAGAAGTGCTTTGTGTGTACTTTCTATTTCATCACACAGAATATTCAAAAGACATAGTGTGAAGACATAATTTGATACAATTAAGAATTTGATAGTTTAATTAATTCATAATTTAAGTTGCTTCATCAAGGACATTCTTTGGTAAAACTGGCTGTTTAAAAAAACCCATTGTGGCCGGCAGAGAAGAACACCATGACTGCCAGCATAGCTTCGTACTACGGCCATGACTCAGCAGGCATCAACGGTTTTAGCTCCCATTGTGTTTGCAGCATCTGTTCAAATGACAACACAGTGCAACAGGCAAATGACATTAATAATAATAATAATAGTTATTATTATTATTAAAATATTATTATTATTATTATCATTATTATTATTATTATTATTGACTTTGCAGACCTCTGGAAAGGACCTTGGAGACTCTGAAAGTGTCTCTATCATCACACATTGACAACTGCTCCTTTAGAGTCAGTTATGAGTTGAATTGTGTGCCCCCAACATTCACATGTTTAATTAACATATGAACTAACTCCCAGGACCTCAGAATGTGATAGTATTTGGAGATAGGGCCTCTACAGAGATGATTCCATTAAAATGAGCCAGTTAGAGGAGGCCCTGATCCAACCTGATTAGTGTCCTTATAAGAGAAGATCATGACACACAGAGAGACACCAGGGACAATCCTAGGAAGAGGCAGCAAGAGAGTGACCACCTGCAAGTCAAGGAGAGAGGTCTCAAAGGACACCAATCCTGTCAGCACCCTGATCTTGGAGTCCCAGTCTCCAAGACTGTGAGCAAGTAAGTTTCTGTTGTTTAAGCCACCTAGTCTGTGCTATTCTGTTTTGGGAGCCCTAGCAGACTAATGGAGTCTTTCCTGTGCGCATCTTGGGCGTCAGGTGGCCACTGTAATGGTTCCCCTTCTCCGGCAAGTCAGCGCCACTGCCTGTGTGTATGGGTCCCATGGGCCTCCAGACAGGGCCAGCCAGCTCTCCCTGGAGCTTATGTTGCATTCTGTCCATATTTCCCTCACAGCTGCAGTCCAGGCATTTCCCCTACTCACAAACCTTCTTCTTTGCTGTGTCATGAGATCTTTGGGTTTGTGGACCAATTCAATTTCTTCTCCATAACCTCAGTGCCCAGTGCAGGGCTCAGTGTTTATCTGTAAAATGACTGGCTGTCATCTACCCTTTCCTTGTGTTCAGCAGCTCTCGGAGGCAAATCACATTCTTCTCTGATAGATTTGTCTTCCAGGATGTCCCAGCTCATGAAGACTGAGGTAGGATGCCATTTTAGCAGTTTTTTTTTTAGATGGTCACACGATAAGAATACATCAGTCTTCCCAAAGTATATATTATGAATCGAGCCACAATTAAGCTTTCCTTGGGCATAGTTTGAAAGAAAACAAAAAATTTCACTCCTCATTAACACTTGTATTTCAGTTGTTCGCTCTTTTCTTAGAATTGCGGCAGATCTCACATTCCCCACCCCTCCCTGAAAATAGTTTTTCTTTGTTCTTTAGGCAAATTTATAATTCCATATCAGTGGTAATATTTTGGCTTCTTGTCTTCTAAAAGTTTATTCATTAATTCCACAAATATTCACTCAGTGCCTGCTCTGTGATGGGGACAGTTTTAAGTGCTAGGGTTATAGCAACGAACTAAACAAAATCACTACCACATGGATCTTATAGTCTAGTGAACAAATTGTGATTTATCAAACTACTTTGGTATAAAATTCAAAAGTATCTGATTATAAAAAACTTGATTATGCCTCTTGATTCTGAAAACTTCTCCCTGAATATTTAGCAGCAAGTATGTTATTGCACAAAAAAAATTCTGGTACCATCTTATGTAAGTGCCATGAACTTAACCATTATTCATTGTGCCTGTAAGAAAAACATCAGAGGCCACAGCCTAATAGTAATTTAATCATTATATAATACCACTACACTTTAGAAATAATGAACTAGGCATTGTTGGCAAAGTTCATGTGTGATCACGCATGATTCTCCAGAACTCAATTCTAATAACCAAGGATGACTTCATAATGATTTGCGGTTGTCTCAAAAGATGTCAATGTTTCTAATCAAGGGGACACTCCAAAACTAGGCACAGTAATTTTAAACGGAGTGATTTTTAAACTGAGCAAGCACTTATGAAAATAACTACCAGAGGAAGCGCTGCCTTCTTATATCTGTCCCTAATAATCACAATTTAATTATAGAAGACCAGATAAAGCACCTTATAGAGAGACCAGTGTCATTAAAGTGCCTTTTAGGAGTAATGGAAAGAAAAAGAAGAGCCTGAGAAATTGTATATAATGACTCACCTTATTTTTTCTAGCGAGTTCACAACTATTACCCTAATTTTCCCATTTCTTTCTTTTGTCTGTAGACCAGAATGTGGCCTATTTTTATGTGATAAACAGTTAATCCTCTGGGCATGGGGGTGAGTTCAACTCATACCACTGTAGTAAGACCCACCATGCTCAATCCCTTGGCGACTGGTGGCTTTCCCATGATGCTTCTGGACAAAAATTGAACCCATAACACCAAAGCTCCTGACATTCCATGTGTTGAAGGCAGAAGAGTGATTTGAAAATGGACTGTCCAACTGGTCACTACTGGATGAATTCAGCATCTCCTGTGACCTTCCAAGAGGGCCTGTGTACCCCCAAAGGATGCACAGGAAACTCCTCTGGGATACTGGAAGGAAACAACAGAACTTCTATTTATATACATTTTTTATCTCATCATTTGTCATTTCTATCTTTGTGTATGCTTTATAATATATATACCACACAGGAGCTTATGTCTATGCTTTACTTGTAAGTAAATAAATTTACTTTGGAGTGCATGCTTAAATTTTTTATTGGTTGAGCAGGCAATCAAAAAATTTTGAGGATACTGTTCTGAACAGCTGGGGTGGAAACACCTCATTGAAACAGGACGGAGAAAATCCTGTGGATGCCAGAACGTGAGCAGAGGATCCCCTGGCCTTTCCAGCCCCTGAAGAGTGAGAAGTAGATGGCGTAGTGGGAAAATGTTGCCAACCACGCCTCAGGGCCTGTGCTCTCTCTGGTGTGCAGTTACGGAAAGTCCCTCCTCAGGAAGGATGCTGTCAGGTCTCCTGGACTGTCTGTCCCACTGAAGGACTTCCTGGCGCTTCCCTGTAATGTCCACCTGAAGTCACTACAGCTTGCAGGAATGTCCCTGCCCTGCGGTTTCCCCTGCTTGGATGCTGCTTGAACTTGCTGCCCTCCCCATCTTCCAACCCCAGCCCCACTGGGGCTGGTAGTAAGGCAGCAGCATCCTTCCCCTGGCCTTGGCATCCAGTTTCAGTCATAGAACAAAGGCCACCCACAGCCCGCTGGCTTTTGTGTCCTCCTGTCTCACAGGGCCTCATCCCCGCAAGTGCCCCTGGGGGTTGGGGGTGAGACCACAGAGCGCCCCAGGGCTGACCACACCGCTGAGGCCCAGCAGCCCTCCAGCTGCACCTGTGTTCTTCCCAATCTCCAGCCCGCAGTTTAGGCCTCTTGGTTGCAGGGAAACACGCCTTTTGGGTTTTCACCTCAGGTACTCACAACAACACTCTGGCTGTGGGCCCCGAGGGACAGACAGCTTGCTGTGTTCAGACTCACCCATCGCCTGTGACAATGACTTTAAAAAATTTGTGAAACTTGCTGGCTCTTTCCCAACAACTTGTCACCAGATTGCCTGAAACACCAGTCCGTGCGATGAGTCCTTCTCAAGCCGAAACCCCCTCAGGTACAGTGGGGTGACTAGAATTCCACATTTCCCCCTGAAGGTGGACGATGTGGGTAGTCAGTCAAGGCCTTAAATGCTTTCCAGAAAATTCTTTCTAGTCTTCATTTCATTCCATTTCCCTCACAATGAGCTGTTAACAACTCCTGTTATGTAAGAATCTGATGCCTTTTCAAGATAAGAAGAGAGCTTCTGTTCTCTGATCTCTCTCAGGTAATACACTTCTGGGTTTCTTCCCTGGCTCCACCCCCAGACCCCAGACGACTGCTTTTAACATTTGTTTACATCTAGTTCTAAGCTGCTGGGTTTAGACTCCCCATGGGTTTAGGGACCTGTTAGGAAGGAACAGTGTATTGAGTAGATTTGACTTGCTTTTCATTTTAGTTCTTAAAAATGCTTCACTTGACAGTGAATTGTTAAACTATACGGTACTGTGCTCTGTTGCTCTCCTGAAAAACACCTGAAGAAACCTCTCTAGGCTTCCAGGCTTTCCCTTTCTCTTTCCTCTTTAGGTCTGGAGGGGAGGTGTCCTTCTCAGGCATCCTGACATTTTGTTGTGTTCTCCCGGGACCCTGAGGCATATTTACTAGAGGGTGCAGGACACAGTTGCATATTCTTTACCTGATTCTAGATCCCAAACAAAAATCCAACTGATGAAATAAAAGGTTATGTTTATATGGAAGACCCACAAGAGGTACAGTGTTATAACAAAAGATGAAAAACATAAGCCTTGGAAACACAGATTTTTGAACGTATATGAAATAGTGAAATAAAAATTCACCATCAAATACTAGAAACTCATACATGGCAGAAAACAATAATAAGATCTTCTAGCTCATGAATCATTCCTCCTGTACAACACTAAATTCTTTTCTCATGAAGATCTTGTTTCATTGGTAGGTATTTATTTACATGGCTTGTTCTACATTTGATTTTGGTTACTCTGGGATAAAAACCAGATTTTGTTTATCTCAGTATCTCCAGTACCCAGCACGGTGCTTAGAAAACAGTGGGTGCGCAATAAAGGTTTATTAATGAGAAGAAGAAAAGAAAGTGTTTCTGAAAGAATGAAGAAAGCCTATGGAAAGAGAAAATTGGCGTCTAGCATATTAACTAAAAGAAACTCAATGATTCTCTACACCATAGAAAAGGTTATTTTGTGCAGCTATAATGCCATGTTTCCCCTCCAGCTTATTGGAAAGGCACTGAGGATTAGCTACTGAGTTAAGAGGGGAGGGGTGGCAGAGTGGGTAATGGGACAGACGCATTGTAGTTGGTGAATTTCAGAGTGGTGTTTTTCACACCCACAATGTCTTATAGGCTATATGAACCGAAAACAAATTAAATTAATCACCAAGTGCAAAATACCTTTGAATTCACCAGGAATGATCTGAAGATATTTTGAGAAGTAAAGATGAGCAAAAGAATAAGTCCAAAGAGTAGGGTAATTGAATGGTTTTTAATAAGGACTGGAGGAAAGAAAGCTTTTCGCATTTATTATCACCCTCCTCCTCCTCAACACCATCCTTAAACGAGCAGAAAACAATGTCACTGTCAGTACATGGGCAAACATCCTCATTAGGAGATGCATTTCAGAGACAGACGCCCCTTTCATCACCAGATTCAAGAGGCAAATGAGGTAGACAGGTAATGAGACGTAGCTTAGTGCTTGTTTTACACCGTGATTTTAGGAGGGTCATTACTGAGACTCTCCATTGATAGAAGATCCCCCAAGGGGTTAGTATCCTGTTAATATGGAAGAAGATGGAATTCAGGATTTTTATATCTTCTTAAACAGATGGTTATAATTTAAACTTCATGAAATACAGGAAAGAAACAACACAATAAAAAAAAAAAACCTTAAAGTCCTAGTTTCTTATTTTCCAGGCCAAAGCCTGCAGTATAATTGTATAAATAGTTCTGAGACTCTCTTCCATTTTCTTCCTCCCTGGAGATAATCTGCAATGTGTCTGTCTGGACACATCTAATGGTTGCCCAGATGGCATTCCAAAATTGCTTTTCTAAAAGTCTGAGCTCTCGTCAGATGCACTGGAATGATCCTGAGCTGGTGGAGCAGAAACAGGATGAAGTGCAGAAGCTTTGGAATGTAAGGAAGGGAAGAGCGTACAAGAATGCCACGGGAGGGACGTTTCCTTTAAAAGGCGGAAGGAAGATTCGAGGGTGAGATGAGTAAAACCTTATATGTATTAAATCTGTCATGATTCTTATGACGCAGGGTTGCCCTGAGCCAGCTTCAACGCTGTCAACATATTTTAACAGCAGTGCAAATGCTATATCAGGGTTTATAAATATTTCACAGTAAGGCTTGTTAACTGCAAGACTTCCCTCACTGAAGTCAAACAGGTTTGAAAGCAAATCACAATGGCTTTAAGCAAAGCTAGTGAGCCTTTCTTTTAGGAACAGCAGACGCTATTCCAGGAGACCCCAAACCTCACTTCAGACTCACGGTTTAATGCAGGAAATTAACCCAGAGCTTCAGTACTTTAAGATTCTACTCTCTGTGAAAACACACTCTTCCTATATTACCATTTCTTATTCACATCCTCCCAGAGATTAGTACAAAATAAGCAGTAGACTGATCACTTGGAGGTTAGTGAATCACTTAGAGCCTCAGTTTTGGTCCTGAGTAGAAGTTTTTTAAGTGTATAATTCAGTGGTTTTGTACATTCACAGATTTGTGCAACCGAACTATTTTTATGGGTGAATAATATTTCATAGTATAGCTATACCACATTTTGTCTAGCCGTTCACTCACTGGCAGACATTTGGATTCTTACTGCCTATGGTGAATGTTGCTGCTATGAATATTCTTGTACAAATACTTGTTTTCAGTTCTTTTGAGTATACCTAAAAGTCGATACCATGAGAATTATGTTTACATTTTGGAGGGACTGCCAAACTGTTTTTCACAGTGGCTGCATCATTTTACATTTCCACCAGCAATGTACAAGGATTCCAATTGTTCCTTGTATTCTAACCAACACCTGTTATTTTATGTTTTGGTTTTGTTTTATTTATAGTAGCCATCCTAGTTGGTATGAAGTGGTATCTCACTGTGGTTTTGATTTGCATTTTTATAATGATGTTGAGCATCTTTTCATGGGCCTGTTGGCCATTTAAATTTCTTCTTTGGAGAAATGTCTATTCAAGTCTTTTGGCCATTTTTAGGTTGGGTTGTTTGTCTTTTAGTTGTTAGAGCTCTTTAAATATTCTGGATTCTAGACCCTTATCCAATGATTGTTTACAAATTTCTTTTTCCGTTCTACAGATTCCTTTTCATTTTCTTGATGGTATCCTTTAGAGCACAAAATTTTTAATGTTGATGAAGTCTAATTGTTGCTTGCACTTTTGGTGTCATTTCTAAAAATCCATTGACAAATCTGAGGTCAGGAAGATTTGTTTCTGTTCTCTTCTAAGATTTTTATAGTTTTAGTTCTTACGTTTAGGTACTTTGACTCATTTTATTTTTTTCCATGGTGTGAAGTAAGGTCCAATTTTATTCTTTTTCATGTTAATATCCAGTTGTCCCAGCACCATTTGGTGAAAAGACTATTCTTTCCCCATTGAATGGTCTTGGCACCCTTGTCAAAAATTAATTGATCACAGATGTATCGGTTTATTTCTATAGTCTCAATTTTATTTTAGTGGCCTATATGTTTATTCTTATGCAGAAATGAGGCATTACAAACTAAAAATACAGTAATATAATATCTATGTAGTTACCTTTACTAGTATTTTTTGTTTTCTCATATGGCTTTGAGGCACTCTCTAGTGTCTTTTCATTACACCCTAAAAGACTCTCTTTAGCATTTCTTGGAAGGCAGGTCTACTAACAATACACTTTCTCAGTTTTTATCTGGTATTATCTTAATTCTCTTTCCCTTATGAAAGAAGAGTTTTGACAGATGTAAAATTCCTTGTTGAGAGTCTTTTCCTTTTCAGCACTGCCAAAATTATCAAAAATCATTAACTCATGGTCTGTCTTATTTCTCCTATGCCCCTAAGCACTTCTACCTCAACACAGATGAAATTTTTGAGAATTACAGAAAGAAGGAATCTTAATAAAAGTGAAAAAAAGGTTTGAATTGAAAGAAAACAAAAATATGGCAAATCAAAACTTATGAGATGTAGTTCAATATGTATCTAGAAAGAAATGTATAGGCTTAAATGCATAACATTAGAAAAAAAAAAAGAATGGCTGAAAATCAATGACCCAACTAACCATCTCAAGAAGTTCAAAAAGAACAGCAAATTAAGAGAGTAGAAGGGAAGAAAAACTAAAGAAAAGAGCATGAATTAATAAAATGCAAAACAAACGTACAATAGAAAAAATTAACAAAGTCAAAAGTTAGCTCTTTGACAAGACTAATAAACAGAATAAATCCCTAACAAGACTGAAAAAGAAAAAAGGGAAATGCACAAATCACTAACATCAGGGCTGAAAAGGGGACATCGCTGAAGATCTTACAGACTTGAGAAAGATACTACAGTTCTAAGATAATATATGTGCACTAAAGGACGTGTTCCAGAATGGTCACAGTAGCATTATTCATAATCACCATAAATTGGAATCAATCCCAAATATCCATCAACAGTAAGAGGGATAAGTGGATTGTTGTAATACCCATTCAAAGGAACATTGTAATGCCAATGGCCATGAACTACCGCCTCCACAGAAACACTGGCATATCTCACAAGCATAATACTGAGCCAAAGAAGCCAGATCCCAAGAAAGTATATAGGGTATCATCTCATTTAATCTGCATGCAAATACAAGGTTCAAAAACACACAGACAAAACTAATCCATTCTGTAGAAGTCAGGAGAGTAATTTCTTTTTGAAGGGTCATTACTGGGTGGAGGGCAGGGAATGAATTGGGAGATTTGGAAGTCCTGAGAATGCCCTATTTCCTGTCCCGGGTAGCAGTTCCACTAATGTGTTTACTTGGCGGAAATCCATCAAGTTTACGATTTGTACACTTTTCCGTATGTTAGGCTTCCATTAAAAAAATATTAAAATAAATGAACAAACAAAACCTCACTTTAGCCCTCTGTGCCTGGGCTCCCAGGACCTGAGTTCCCCCCAAATCAGCTGTTTTCTAACTTGAATCTCTTCTCATCTGTTTCCATTTTATTTTCCTTTTGTCCTGAGCAGATGACAAGTAATCAAGCCCTCACTTCAGAATGTATGGAAGCTTCTCAGCCCCTGTGTTCTTCTGTCTCTTTCTCTTTCTCTTCTCTTCTCTAAACTCTCTACCTGCTTCTCTGTCTCCCTCTTCGCCCTGCCCTCTCCACTTCCTGTTCCTCTGCTCATGCCCTGCTCTCCCCTTCCTTCCTGCCTCCCCATCCCTGCCCCTCTTCCTTTCTCTCCTCTCCCGCCATTGCTCCCCATTGCTCCTCTCCGCTTCACCGTCTTCATGGATGAGGCAGGTGCAGGGCCCGGGAGGAAGTCTGCTGCTTTCCTTGCAGATCATTTGACATCCTCTATTTTTCTGATTAAAACCAGTAAGTTGAAAATACTCATTTCCCTAAAAAGCACAGTGGCATTCAGGTGGTTCCCATTTTAACATTTCAAATTGAATGCTGCTAAAATACAAATCATGAGAGAATGCCCCATATATTAACAATGATCGCTTCTGGGTGGCAAGATGATAGGTAATTTTTATTTTCCATATATATATATATTTCATATCTATATTTATGTGTTTAAAAATTTCTTCATTCTTTTGTAAATATTATCCTCATTAAAATATAAGTAACAAATTGCCATATCTGTTATTCTTTCAGGCTTTAAATTTTTAAAGTTTTGGACATTAAATCTTTCTGAAAAAATCAAATTTTTAACCAGTTCTGTTTTTCCTCTTTGGTGCTAGGGGACATCATAACAAGATTTTTCTTACTTTTCCTTGAGTTGTTCACTAAAGTTGCCATATAAAATATAGGAGGCCCAGTTAAAGTTGAAGTTCAGTAAGCAATGGATTTGGGACATACGTGACAAAATTATTCATTGTTTATCTGAACCTCAGAGTTAACTGGGCATCTCGTATTTTTATTTGCTAGACCTAGCAACCTTAGACAGTCTCTGGAGTCAGGTACAGCTGGATTCAAATTGTAGCATCATCTTTTATTTGCTTGATGACATTGACCAAGTAACTCAATGTTCATCTCTAAAATTTAAGTGCTGTTATCTCAAGCCTTCCATGTTGTCATAAACATGAAATAAAATAATATATGTAAAATATATAGCACATCACCTGCCATATATTAACGTTCTCCAGTTCTTGTTATTGTTAGTAGAGAGACATGGCCCTTTCTCCTCCTAGCATCAAGGAAAGGACATAAGATACATCACAAATCACTCTAATACAAAACATACAATGACGTGTGTGGAAAGAGGGAAGGTACCATGTTACGGGAGTTTGAAGAGAGAGGGGTACCTCTGCTCTTGTGATTAGATGTTCACATATGTGAACAAGGACATGGTGGGCTGCTTTTGAGGTGGCCCTAGGAATTAAGGTAAGGACATTCTAAATGGAGAAAACAGCTTGCACCGAAGCATGAAGATGGGGAAGTAGGGGAGACATACAGAGAAAAGCAAATGACTTTGAAGAAAAGCAAGAGGAAGGAGGAGTATCAGGTGATCCTGTGGTTCTAAATCCAGAGCGAGGAGTCTGGGATTTATTTCACACCCATGGAGTGTTGGTAAGGTGTCTTCGCAGAGCCATGACAAGATGAGGATACTTAAAAGAGTATTCTGCAGTGAAGCATGGAAAGGACTGAAAGGGAGATTTTCTGGTGGTCTGGGGAGGGAGTGCCAAGTTCAGCATCCATGGAAATAAGGCTGGTCTCATGATTCCCCTGCTTAAAACCCTTTTGTGGATTCCCACTGCCCTTGGGATCAAGTCCCAACCCTCCAGGTGGTGTGAAAGCCCTGCACATTCTGACTCCTGCCTGCTCCCCTAGCTGGCCCTGCGGTATCTCTGTATCAGTCCACCTCTGGCCACGGCTGCTGTTCCTTCTCCCTGAGGCTTTTCTCCTGGCACGTGGCCCAGGCAAACCCTGCTCCTCATTCAGCTCTCAGCTTCACTGTCCCTCCCACGGAAGCTGTCTCTGAACCTCGGGTGGGGTCAGGACCCCCATTATACGCTCCCAGAGCACCCTACAGCTCTCGTGGGCAGACTTGTCATCATTCACGTATTTGCAATGATTTCCTTACTGCCTGGAACCCTAGGAGGGCAGGGATGCGCTGGGCTTCCACACCACTTCCCAGGTGCAAATGCAGAGCCACAGGCTTTCAGTACATACTTATTGACGGATGGACATGGTGAACAGTGATGAGATGCTTCTGTTAGGATGCTGGCAATGGAAATGACAAGGGCAGGAGGGGAAATACAAATTTGTAAACTGCGCTCACTCTACTCCAGACTGAACACTGTGGAATAGGGGGTCAGCAAACAAGGGATGGGACCAAATCAGGCCTGTTGCCCATGTTTGTAAATGCAGTTTTCTGGGAGCAGAGTCACACCCGTTCATTTAGGTGTTGTGGACGTCTGCTCTCCTACTGTGCCAGAGGCGTGGCTGTTCCCTGTACAGCCTAAAAGAGTTACCATCTGGCCCAATGCCAAAAAGCTTGCCAACCCTTGCTCTAGAAGGCTGCATACAGATTTACTGTAATAATAACAGTGGTTATCTTTCTGCGCCAGGATTACAGATGAGTTTTATATCCTTAATTTTCCACATTATTCATATTTTCTACAAAGAACATACATTATTTTTATAATTGGTAAAACAATAAAGGTTATTAAAAACCAGATTGAGAGCCCCACTAATTCTTTTTAGTTTTTAATTTCTAAGCCTTTCATACTTTTTTCTGTGAAAACCTTGTTGATCAGAGCAACTTTCCTTGCCGGCTTTGGAGAACATTAGGAAGACAGCCCTAAGAGCTACAGAGGAAATCTCTGTTCCCCTCATTTCCTGCACCAGTGGGACAATGTCTTGCTGCTATTTTACGAGTCTGGCTTTGATTTTGAGTCCAGAGAATCAAGCTGAACTTTCTGTGAAACTCGGATTCCAGTAAATGTACACCTGTCACCTACAGTACACGTCACGATCAGCATCTTGATGAGGACTCTGGTTAATATCTAGCAGTATCCTGATTGGGACTTACTTTCTGTATTTTAACAGCAATTATTAACGTGGAGTAAAACTGCCAAACATAGACACAACTCTTAAAGAGTGATTGCAGATTTTTAACAAGTGTTAGCAGATGACTTTAATTAAAACAGAAAATGAATAACCCAGATCTTTAAAAGTCTAGTAAAAAAAACAGGCAAGGTCAAATTTCCCATTTAGCTATCTCTCTCCTCCCTTTCCTTCCAAGAAGTCTCAAAATAATTTAAGTGAATGATTATTATGGAAAATTTTGCTTATAAATGTCCATTAGAACGTAAGCTCTGGGAGAACAGGAATATTACTGTTTGTACTGGGCATGACTGTCCTGGCATGCAGAACTATAAGAAACACACAGACAGTGCTCAGCAATAAATGTTTCTTGAATGAATGACTATAAAAGAGATAAGAAAAAAACTGGTCCCCAAGGAAAGTGGTCTTTTGCAAAACATTTTTTGTTAATTACAAGAATGATGCATACTCTTAAAAAACACTAAGAAATTAAGAAAAGTAGAAAGGAGGAAAAAAAACTCTGTTCTCTCAGATTTAAAGCTATCATGTTATTTTGTTGCATTGCATTTCTTTTCCACATGCACAATTTTTAATGTAATGTTAACCATGCATTTATATATACATATATATACACACACATATACAGACACACATACGCACAATTGTCTTCCTTTTAAAATCAATCTTACACTGTAAGAATTGTCCACGTAGTTTCATGGTCTTTGTAAACATTCATTTTAATGACTGTATAATAAATTGAGTGGAATTGCATCCTTTATTTAATAATTCTCAGTTTCTTTTCTTTTGCTATTATAAATAATGCTGCAGTACCTTTGTGCATTTAGCCATTTTCCAAAGAAAGCATCTGACATGTGGTACATCAGCCCAGAGAGTCTAGGTTCTGCTGCAGTAACAAACCCTCCCCACCAAGTCTCTGTACTTACAACAGCAGTGGTTTATTTCTTGCTCTGGATGCTATGTGTCCACTGCAAAAGTGGGAAATTTTAAAAATTATAAAAATTCAGTTCCCTTCTATTCAAGTCCACAAATAATTGTTGAGTGCCTGTTATTATAAGGCCCACTGCTGGCCCTGAATGTAGTTGAAAAGGTTTCCTGATGAGTCACGAATGAAAGCTGGGAACTCTATTTTCATAACATGCTGTACAACAGCAGAAAACAAAAATCAATGAAGGCAAAAGATCATTTTTCTAGTCTAGTCGTTTGTATGCCATGTCTGTATTGTTTTAGATGTAAGTCTCCCTTTCTGTCTGCCTCTTAAAGCCTTCCTTTGTGTGTAAAGGTCAGTCTGTTATGTCCCTTTGCCAGTGATATAGCTTGAGCAGACTCAATGCCAGGCACTAGGCTCACCAGCCTTGGTTTTGCAACATCCTCACGCTCCCATGACCTCAAAAGCTGTTGTGAAATTTTCCACACAGAACACATTTCAATTTACCAAAAATAATAAAATAAAATAAAATAAAGGAACTTTGTACCAATAATCCTAATCCTAGGAATTTTCCTAAGGAAATATTCCACCAAAGGATGATATCCACATGAAGATCTTTATTGTGGATATTTATAGCAGCAAATAATGGTAGGTAAATTACAGCATATTTACTAGATTGAGTATCATGAATCAGTAAATACTCACAAGCATGAAATTTATATAGATGTTTACGATTTAAGGTAAATGGGAAATTTGTGATTTATGCTTATGATTTAAGATAAAAATGGGGGAAGACAATAAAATTCCATCTATGTTGTGCAATTATGTATAAAATACAAATACATTTTAAAAGACTAGTGGGAAATACGGCAAATGAAATGGTTGGTTTGTTAGGGCATGGGAGTTTTGCATTACTTTTAAAGAATTAATATTTCTGTTATTTTTGCTTTCATATTTCAAACAATAAAGCATAAAAAAAATACCTAAAACCCATTCCTAGGAGAGACTCTGTATCAAATTAAAGTTTTTAAAAATTGGAAATAAAGCCTTAGGCAGATAACTAATATTGTGTCAGGATGTTGGTCTGCTAGCTCCTCTGGAAGCATATTCCTTCTTTGTCTGATATGCCCTTATTCCTCAATACTAAGGAACTGAATCATTTAGATAAAGTAGATAAAGTCTTTTGAAATAGAGCTGTTTGGAGAAAGAGCACCCATTGCTATCTGATTTCTTGCTATCACTTTCCAAAACTCAGGAAATGATTAGGTTTGAATACTGAGGGATGCTTCTATTCGAAACACGCGGACCACATGAGACATTTTTCCAGAACTGAGTCTACCCAAGTCTTTCCTTTTGCTTTGGACTGGGCCACACAGCAGATACCCAACAAATTGCTGACGCAAAACAGAGAAGAAATTGTATTACGCACCCAAAACCCCCAGGGAGGGAGGGAGGGAGGGGCTGTGTCCGCCAGAGCAGTAGGCATCTCAAAGTGGGAGGCAGGAAGGACAATAGGACCAGGCAAAGGAGCCCTGCGCCGATCACAGGTCTTCACACGCCATCTCCGCGGAAATCTTTAGGAGGCGCAAGTGAGCAAGAGCGCCCCCCGCGTTGATGGAGGGGAAATACAATGCTCTGGGGCTTTCTCGTTAATTTTCAAACCCTGTTGACAAAAGGTGGGGGATGGCGGCCAATGAAAGCTGCCAAAGAGCTGCTAGCTTTGTGTAACCCACGTCGGCATATTACATAGGCTCTTTACTGAAAGCTCTCTCAGGCCCAGATCCTGAAGGGACAGACTCTTGGAACCGCTATTTATCCTTGAATCAAAAATGCTTTGGAAACTTTCTTGTGCTTTGCCATTTGAATCCATAATACACCAACAAGGCCAGAGACTTTTTTTTTCCAGTAGCTTTAACAAATCCCCTTGTTGCTGCTGGTTTGTTAGTTTTGGGTGTTTTAGGTTTGCCTGGAGCAGATCCAGTGTCCTCACTTGGTAGGCTGACGACTCACACATCATAGCAACAGGAGTTTTCCAAGTAACACCAGTGGCATCAATCTCAGCAGCCAGTGGCTGTTTACCACAATGTCACCTTGGCTGTACTCCTGCAGACGATGTGGTGGCTGTTGACAGGGGCATCTGTTGGGCTGCTTCTCGGTGCTGAGCCTGAGAACGAGCATGTTCCCAGGGCAGTAACACTTGGTAGACTTGCCCTGAGCGACTATGGTGTGGTTGCTTAGGCCAAGCTGGCATGCCAAGGCACTGGATCAGGAACCTGGGCCCATCTGGATGGCCCAACTGGCTGCACTGGCCCTGCTTCCGCATGTTCTTTGGCCTACTTAGTTGCAAATTTAGCTAAATGTGTCTATCCCTTGGGTCATTGTGAAGTTTCAACTCCCTTTGCAAAATATTTTGAGGTCCTCAGTAGAGATAAGAAAGTAATTGTTAAATATGAGTAATGAATTAGATTCATGCCTTCCCTTCTGGGTAGCTAGTGGGTAATTTATTCTCTTTTCAAACTGCAGTGAAGTCCCCAAATGCTGACATCTGCAGAATGACAACTCACCTGCATTCTTGGATTTCAGTTTGTTTCTTAGGATCTTAATGAAGAAACTTTAAAACAAACAAACAAACAAAAAAAAAACAGACAAAAGAACCAAAAAACTTTGAATTATCTGATGTTTCCTTTGCCAAAGGTGTAAAAGATGCAAAGATTTCAGAAAACTGGGAAACAAAACTTCTGCTGCCAAGTTTCAAGAAGGAGCGAACGCTCCGGTATTCAATGGTTGGCTGTAATAAATGATTAATTTTCCCACTACATTACATTAAAGGGATTAAAAGAGATACCACGCTCCTTTTATATCCTATGTTTACGAGTCACTGGTATGATGATATGTCATACGTGATAAAAATGGACCAGTTAAATAAACTGTGCCACAGCAGAAGGCAGGGTGTGCGGTGTGAGTTTCTATTAACTATTCCTGTTGACTGGGGGAGTGGGTTCCCTTCTGGAACAGAGGCCACCAGCTCTAGGATGGATCCAGGGGCCACTGTCTGTGGGGCTTCAGACAGTCAGGGAGTCAGTTCTGCACCTTTTCTGGGGCATGGGGCTGGCTGAGCCTTCCTCTGACCAGCTCGATCGCCTACAGGCTCACTGTACTGGTCTCCTTGGGCTGCCATAACAAATTACCACAAAGTAGGTGGCGGAGAACAACAGAAGTGTATTCCCTCAGTGTTAGGACCAGAAGTCTGAAATCAAGATGTCGGCAGGGCAGCACTCCCTCTGAAGGCTCTAGGGAAGGGTGTGCTCTAGCCCTGGTTTAGCTTCTGGTACTTCCTCGGTTTGTGGCCGCATAACTTTAATCTTCACGTGGCATGCTCCCTCTGTGCAGATCTGTCTCCAAGTGTCTTCTATAAGAACACTAACCATGTCAGATGGGGGGCCCACCCTAATGCAGGACCCTGTCTTAACCAAATAAGATCACATTCTTAGGTTCTAGGGGTTAGGATGTCAACAGATGAATTTTGGGAAAACAAAATTCACCACATAACACCCATCCAGGTGGCTCTCCCTGATACTTGCCTTGCAGCCCCTAGACTGTCCTTCCTGAAGCTGCAGGTAAGTTGCCAAATCTGTCAGGCTTTTCAGTTCAAATCATGAGATGAACCTCCTCCCCTGCCCTGCCTTGGTTAGTGTACGTGGGTGTGTGGCCTTGGATTCAAATCATCCTTGGAGGCTGAGATTCTAAAGGATGGTGGATAGGCAGGGACACACCCCTTGAGTGAGAGTCCGAGAATCATCTGTTTGTCTGAGAAAGTCTTTGTTTCTCTTTCACTTTTGAAGCATGATTTTGCAGGTTACAGAATTCTAGGTTGGTAGTTTTTTTTTTCTCTCAACACTTTAAATATTTCACTTCACTTTCTTCTTGCTTGCATGAATCCTGAGAAGTTAGATGTAATTCTTATTTTTATTCCTCTGTAGGTAAGGTGTTTTTTCCCCCTCTGCTTTTTGTTGGGATTTTTTTTCTTAATTTTTGACTTCCTGTCAATTGAAAATGATACCTTGGTGTAGTTTGGGGGTGGCATTTATCCTGCTTGGTGTTCTGTGAGCTTCCTGAATCTGTAATTTGGTGTCAGACACTTATTTGAGGAAATAGTCATTCTTGTTTCAAATATTTCTTCTATTCCTTTCTTTCTTCTCCTTCTGATTTCCCATTTTGTGTATGCCTTTTGCAGTTGTCCCACAGCCCTTCAGTATCCTGGGTTTTGTGTTTTTTTTTTAAGTCTTTGTTCTCTTTTCAGTTTTACAGGATTCTATTGACACATCCCCTAGCTCAGAGATTCCTTCCTCAGCCAAGTCCAGTCTACTAATAAAATCACCAAAAGTATTCTTCATTTCTGTTACTGTTATTTTTTTTCTCTCTCTCTCTCTAGCATTTCTTTTTGGTTCTTTCTTAGGATTTCCATCTCTCTGGACTTTGCCCACTGGTTCTTGTTTGTCAGAATCTTTCGCATATTCATCATAATCGTTTAAAATTTCCAGTCTGATTATCCCAACATACCTATCATGTCTGGTTCTGATATATGTTCTGTCTCTTCAGATTGGGTTTTTGCCTTTTGGCATACCTTATAATTTTTGATAGCCAGATGTGATGTACTGGGTAAAAGAACTGATGTAAACAGTACTTAAGTAATATGATGGCAAGGTGTGGGGGGAGGGGAAGCTATAGTCTGTAGTCCCACAATTGAATCCGAGCCTTTAAGTGAGCCTGTGCTTCTGGACAGCGGGCTTCACGTGTGTTCCTTCCCCCTTAAGTGGGATAGGATGACTAGAATGTGCTGGAGTTGGGTATTTCCCTTCCCCAGGTCAGTTGGTCAGGCTCTGGTTAACTGGTTTCCCTGAAGGCAGAAGCTCTGCTGAGAACAGAGCACTATGGTGTATTTCAGAATGGTTCCTTGTTCCCTTCCCCATAACTTCCCCCTGATATTTACTGTAGGAGCTGATCAAGCTTTTGGAGGTAAAACTCACAGTACTGTGGGGACGCTCCCTATGACTGGACCTCTGGAGTTTTTACTCTCAAAATTGTCCACATGGAGCTTCCAGCAATTCATCAATTACAGTTCAGGTTTCCCCACCAGGGCAAGAAAGGGTTACTAATGTCCCTGCTTACCACCTGGGATGCGGAGACCCAGAAGAGAATTGTGAAAAAGCATTCTCTAGACCACCTAGTTTACCTGTTTCTTAATCCGATGTGCTTTTTTCTTTTTATAACTTCCCCCTAATTTTTAAAGTAGTACACAGCCATCGTATAAAACTTTGAAAAAACCAGAAAAGTATATTTTTAAATTGCTATCATCCCTTTTTTTACTCAGAGATCTCTGCTGCTTAGAGTCCTGTATACTTCGTTTCTGATTTTGTCCTATGTATCTGTGTAGACAGATGGTAGATAAATTTGTAGAGTGGATATTGCAGGTTACAGTATTATATTCTGCTTTTCCAGTTAAAGTGCCCTTATATCTCCCCATGTCACTGCTATGTGCATCATATTAAATGGCCATTTAATAGTACATTATTTGGATTTTGTATAATTTTATTAACTGTCCCTTGTTTAGGGTTGTTTTGTAATTTGGGGGCATATATATTTGATAACATTTTATTATTTCCTTTGGTTAGTGTTCTAAACGTAGAACTGCTGGGTTAAAGAGCACAGGCATTTGAAAGGATCTTGATAAATGCTAATCCATTTCCAAAAAGTTTGTACTGTGCCCTTTGTCTTTCACTTGTATTACAACATATGGATGGACAGCCCTTCATGGAGAAAGAGGCCATTGTCCTGGTATGGGGTGCTAGGGAGTTTTTTTTTAGGTACAATGATGTTGATAAGTCCACAGTAGCAGCCCGCCTCCTATTTTATTCAAATGCTTTCATTACTTTTTCCCACTGTTGTTGAAGGCTAGTGAGCGTAAGACCAAAAACTCAAAGAGAAGAAAGCATTGCCAGAAATCAGTTACCAATGCTTTCTCCCCTGAAACAAATCCAATCCCTAACAGGAAGGAGATGGGAAAGGAGGAGATGAAATGAACCAAAGTGCTGTTAGCTACTTATATTTCCTCTCCACAAATCATGTAATATAAGCAGCAGGAGGCAGATTTAGTACCAACAGAATCATTAGTTTATGAACCAGGAAACGGGGTGATGTTGGTGGAAACGCTGGCCAAATCAGCACCTAGCCTGACCCCGAGGCCACTTCTAGAAAGATCAGCAGAACCCGTGGCTGCCCTGAGTGACCTGGAAAACTCTTTCTGGCTGACCTTTCCTCCCTGATCCTTTTGTTTCATTAAGTTTGTACTATGAAATATTTCAGATACGTGAAAAGGTATACCCTCAGCAGCTTATTAAACATAACAGAGTGAGCCTTTTCCTCATTATTATGCCCTTCTCTTAATGCCTTCACACCCCTGCACCCAGAAATAACAATTATTCATAATTTAGTGTCCATCATTCCCATGTATTTTTCGTCGTTTAAAAAATTTTTTGTGTTTTTTTGGCGGGGGAGGTAATTAGTTTTATTTATTCATTTTTCTTTTTTAATGGAGAGCCTGGAGCTTGAACCCAAGACTTCGTGCATGCGAAGCACGTGTGCTACCACGGACCTATACCCTCCCCTCGTGCAGTTCTTTATACTTTGCTACATGTTTGTATCCCTAAACAAAATACAGCATTTCTTCCCATTTTTTTTAACTTTTATAAGGATACTGAATGCTTCTTTCTACAACTTTTTTGTTCCACATGATGTCCATGAAAGTTATTCATGTTGAACAAGCAGCTCAAGTTCATTTTTGCTGCTATTTAACACTCCTTCATGTGTACAGACCATTTATTTATCCAGTCTCTAAGGATGAATATTTAGGCAGTTTCTAGCATTTTGTTATTAAAAACAATGATGCAACATATATTCTTGTACATAATCCTGTGCAAATTCCTTTGGGCCTCTATATAGCTGTGATCAAAAGGTCTGCCTGGCATTCACGTTTCTAGATGTCGCCCATCTGCTCTTTGAGAGAGCTGTCTCTTCTGGTTCCCACTGCCCCGCAGCCCCATCAGCTCCATCAGCTCAGAAGTATCAGACTTAGTTTTGTTAATCTGAGAGGTTTTAATGTGCATGTCCCCAAGTACTAATTTTAGTATCCATGTTTGTGTTTATTGTCCATTGGTGTGACCTCTAGGAATCCTTTTGTGTTCATATCATTTGCTCATTTTAATTTTTAGGTTGTTTGCCCTATTTCTGGATGGCCAGATCTGGACAGGATTAGCATCATGGTCAGCCCTGACAGCGGGGAAGCCATCACCAAGGGGTAACACTGGGAAGAGAGGACGACTTGTCTGGATGGTGGTAACAGGCCACTCTTCAGCCATCAGCATGTAGAATCACAACATTGCCCCACTCTTCCCGGTGGTGCAGAGCCCGGGGAAATCTCCCAAATCCTCGTATCCCAGGAGCAACTCCACAGAACCAGGTCAGCCTAACTCCCCCAGTGAATCAGTTCAGGGCTCTTTACTACCAGCATCAGAAACCAGCTCTAGCTAATTTAATCCCAAATGGAATTTAGTAAAACATTGAGATGGTTGGAGAACCAGGCTTGGACAAGGGCTTCTGAAACAGGAAAGACACCCCAAAGCATTTCACAGAACCAACTGGCAAAGACACCATCCTCAACCCAGACACTGGACACACTGTTGTTGACTTTGGCGTTGGAGACCAGGTTGGTGACTTAGACAAGAGTGGTTTTACTGTTGTAATGAGAACAAAGGGCTGAGTTAAGTGGGTTCAGCAGAAAATGGGAAGAAAGGAGGTGAAGAGGAAACAGAAATGAGCCTGTGGCTAGAGAGGGCCATGGGGTCAGGAAGATTTTTTAAGACAGGAAATATGACAGCATGATTGTATGCTTCTGGGAAGGAGCCCATGCTGAAAAGGACATACAGTCATAGAAGCAAAGTGTTTAAGTAGGTAGGAGGGGATGGGACACCTTGTAGGAGGACGAAGGTCAGGTCACTAGAGTAACAGAGGGAACCCAAAGTAAGAGGAGACAGAGGCAGGCAGGCTAGCAGACTGGGGGATGGGGATACAGAAGGAAGCAGAAAAGAAGTACCCTCTAGATGGGGAAGTAAGATCAACTGCCAATAATTAAGAGGGGGAGCAGGATTTTGAAGGCTTGAGACCAGGAGAGAGAAGAGAGAGAATGTTAATCAAATTTCAAAGGTTTCGGCTTTTTAGTCCTGATTTTTCGTACTCTGTGATAAAAATCAAATGAAAAAAATTCCTTAAAATGGTTTACCAATTAACAAAAATTATGTATCTGATCTTTGCAATGAATTGCTGGTCTACAAGAAAAACTCCTCTATCAAAGAACACCATCAAGTCCTGAAGAATCTCTACAAACCACGATCTATTTACCATTCTCCAGAAGGGAAAGTGATGGAAGAGCTAACAGCTGCTTGTTTGAAGCTTAAAGTCCAAGTTGTAATATTTATTCTGACGAACCTTCTGAGAACCAGAAGGGAACCTCTCAGCGCAAAGGGAAAATTTTGGCCCGTGACTATGCATGGTGACAAGTCCTGCATTGAAGAGAAAAGGAGCCAGTTTTGCTCACCTAGAACTGGGATGGTCTTCTCACTCTAGGAGACTCCGAAGAATCTTCCCTGGATGTGTAAACAGCACAGATGACTCTGCCCGCCACAGAAATTATGATGCTAGGCACCATGGGTGTGCAAAGTGAATGTTTTGAAACTTGCCGCCCACGCTTGCCACCTCCCTGCACCCACTGAATTTCAACACTGGTCTAGTGGAGCAATGTTGATATTCCCCTGGCAGGAACTCCTTCCCAGAGGCTCTAGGATGAGGCAGGCTTGCTCGGAGCAGTTTCCCTGCATGGTGATTTGATGGCATGCAGTGGACTTGCAAATTAACTGGATGTGAAATTTTATTTTCAGCACAAAATTTTGCCAGGACATAAATACTCTCTATTGGGCCTTCCCCAATATCAAGCCTCTGATGCTGCCTGGTGTGAGCACCAGTGAGAATATGGACTGGACTGTCAGTTGTCTGTTCGATTTTACTTAAAATGATTATTGACCCTCCCTGCCCCCAGCCTGATTTCTCTCAGAGCTGATCTAATTTCTTTCGTGATCTGTGCCTGTGGACTCCTGTTAATTTGTTAACTGAGTTAGCTGCTGCCAGAGCATCAGAAGATCTTCACTGGGCTCTGTACAGGGTCTAACGGTGGAACGCTGACGGTAATAAAGCTGTGCTGGTTGAAACAAATGAGAACTGATGAATGACAGTCCGAATGTGACATTGATGAGAGTCGATCACTCCCAGGTGGGGATGCACGTGGGTCTCAGAACGGCAGCGCTCACAGAGCAGGCCCGGGAGGGGAAGATTGGTGGTTTCTAAGCAGTGTGTCCTCCTGGAAGCTCTGACACGCACAGCAAGTAACGCTGGCCTCAGAGGCGTGAGCCAGAGCTCTGGCCCCACTCCAGGGAGGCACTCTCCTTTGCGCTGGACTGCAGTTTCAGTGCTATTCTCCATGACTCAGCTGTCATGACCTCTTTGGGCAAATTCCACCTTCTGTGTTGTGGGCCAGGGCTCTTAATTTAAATGCAAAGGCCCTATTGTCTAAGCAGATGGATGGAGCAGCTGCCACTTCCCAGGGAAGCCAGGAGATCCCGCTGGGTCAGCGGGGAGGGGTTTCCTGTGAGGATACCATGCGTAAAGTCCTTGGGGATGCAAGGCATTCTGAGCATGTGAGTTATCATGGCAAAGCTCACCAAGGCTTCCCTGATTTGATATAAATAACTCTGCACTGGCAGCGAATGGGAGCAGAGCCAAGCAGTAATGAATACCAGGACAAACAGGGCTCCGGGATGCCGGCCCAGGCACTCCAAAGCACGGTTGGCAACGAGCTTGGAGGTGACGGTGGGCGAAATCGCACCAACCACATTGTACAAACCCCTGTGAGTAAAGAGAGGAAGCTCTCTAGAATAATTCAAGGCCAGATAGTTAGGAGAGGCCATACCACACGGGACTAGAGCGTTGACGTAAAGCACCACGGTGAAGCATGCTAATTCGCCTGATTTGATGTTTGAATATTAACCGACAAGTCAGGAGTTATAAACCGGACACTTCCTACTGACAAAGCACTGTGCTGAGAGGTAACTGAGAGGCCAGAGTTTCAGCATCACTTCCCACCACTAGAGCTTACAGTGGAGAGGAAACGCGTGGGGGAAGGAAAATGGGATGTCGGTTAGCAGTGCTGCATACTATCCAACAAGTGACTCCGGTATAAATCAGGTTCTTTATTGCACTGTTGGGTTCATGTTAAGTAAGCGGTGGTGGGGCAGGTAGAAAAAGTGAGACGAACGCAGAGTGGGAACGTTGGGGAGCAAGCCAACTGAGGAAGGGAGAGTTAGTTGCCTTGAGCGTGGCTGCCAGGGTCAGCGCTATGGGTTAGTCTAAGCCACGGGCTGCAGTGAAAGGGGGTGAGGAGGAGAAACGGAGATTCTTGCGTTAGTCTGGGGCAGCGCCTCTGGCCTGCAGTAGAAGAAAATCTGAGTCCTCTCTGGGTAAAAGCATCCCCATCTTAGGCCCTCAGGATCCCCCATATTCAGATTAACCAATGAGCTCAGAATCAAACATGAAAAATACAAGCAAATAGGCCACCATGAATGAGAATCAGCAGAAACTATGAACCACAGAATTAAACTCCCTTCCTTCAGGTAAAGAAATTAAATCAGACACAAAAATATATAAAATAATAATGCATCAAATGTTGGAAGACTGAAAAAAGGAATGACAGAATAAGAAGAAAGAGACTATAAAAATGACTGGGAAGATTTTAGAAAAAAGTAAATTTGGAAAATGAAAAATAGAATTGCATAGGTAAACAAAACACACCTCACTGAGGAGGTAAAAGAGCAAATTAGTGTAGCTGAAGAGATCATTTTATTGAATCCTTGAACAAATTTTTAGTGAGTATTTACCACAAGTCAATTACTGTTCTAGGCCCGGGAGTATAGGAGTGAACAAAACAGACAAAAGTCCTTGCCCACACATAGGTCACAAAATAAGTGACAAATAAAATACACAGCATAATATTTTGAAAACCATAAATCAGGGGGAAAGGATAGAGAATGCTAGGTGTGCGTAGAGCTGTATTTTAAATAGGAAAAACAAAAAAAGACCTCACTGAGAAACAAACATTTGGGTAAAGATTTCAAAGAGACCAAGAAACAACCCATGAAAATACTGAGGGGAAAAACATTTCAGGCAAAAGGGAACAGTAAATACATAGGCTCAGAGGTAGAGGTACCCGTGATGTATTTGACCTGGAAAAGAGGTCAGTGTGGGTGGAAAGGTGGGGTGGGCATCGCAGAGGTAATAGGGGGCAGGTCCTGCAGCCTGTGGGATGGTTAAGGGATGATGCCAGGCAGCAGTCACACCTTAAAGGCCCTTATAAGGTCAGTGGTTTTGAATTTAAATTTGAATTTAACTGTAAAATTTGGCTTACAAGTGATCCTAAAGCTTCTTCTGTCCTGGTTGTCTGGCATCCCTTCTCTTGTGTCTGGAATCCTCTCCTCCCCCGAGTGCCCTGTCTCTGATGTTTTCCCTCACCTTTTCTGTCTGATTTATTTGCACTCCGATCCCTGTTTCTCTCTCACTCTGTACTTACAGAACTGCCATTGTATCATGTTTGCTGTTTGATGCCTTCAACCAGGAGCACCTTAAGGACACAGATGAGCCACAGTCATCAAATGCAACGCTCAATATATTGAAATGTGCTCTATAAAATCCCACCAGATTATTGCAGGAAAGGGCTAAATGGTGACTAAATGGTTTGCAATAAGATTCTTCTGGCACTGTTACCAGATTTGGTTTGTCTTTAAGCACACTGCTGAATGTGCAATCAATATTTTAGTAATTACGTACAAATAGTTCTTGTTATAAATCAAAATTGTTATTACCGCCTTAAGCTCTGCTTTGGTAACAGGTCTTTTCTTGGGGACCGTACTGCTCCCCTGGTGTCAGCTGCCTCACGCAGCTCCCGGAACCACTCTCCTACAAAGCTGCGCGTTGGGGTTAGCTGGTTACAAAGGGCAGATATGACTTTCCCAACACAGCTAGAGTAAATTTTAGCAGCTTCCTCACCAATGTGAGAATCAAGCCTTTGCTCCCGCATGCAGGAGTCTAGCCAGAAGGACGCAATGAACTGTCCAGGCCACCATGACCTCCTGCACAAAGCTCTCCAAGGAATTATTGGGACCTACTGTCATTCAACTTGAAGAAAGCTCTGAAACACAAACTGCAGGGCAGAGCTGTCCCATCCTGACATAAGGGGACTGGCTTTTTGTGCCCCTGTCATTGTACCTTGGTGGTTAGTCAGGCTGCTGCTGGCAGGGGCCGCGTGGTTCCAGGGTGGGGAGTAAGCAAGCTCCTGGGTTCTGTAAGCAGTGGGGGACAGGAGTGCCAGCCAGGTGAAGAGCACCTGGCTGGACACTCACAGCCTTCGAGTCACGCTTCCAGAAGATTCAATCTAGAACAAGATGGCTTAGCCAACAAAGGTGAAGAAAGCACACAAAATTCTTTTTTCTTCTTTTTCCATGAGGAACCAGGCTTAGCAGCAAACCAAGACGAAAGGTTCTTTAAGGAGTGGTGTCATATGAGGAAATCTACACAGAGTCCCAGATTTTCATTCAAGTTCTCCCCTGTCACAACCACATGGCTCACCTTTACCTAAAGTTTTCCAAAGCATGACCATACGTACTTTTCCATCTGCACCAAGGGGCCCTATCTGTGTTCTCTGGCATCTCTCTGCCAGAGCCTCACAGCTCCCCCCAGGTTCAGGACAGGGCTCTACTATTTAGTCCCAAGTCCCCATAATTACCCTCATTTCCAATCATAGCAGTTTCAACTCCCTCAGCCTGTTCGAGGTGGGCAGGAAGACACAGATGTAGTCATGACCATGAGAGACTCCGGAGCAGGGAACCTCACATCAGCGGCCAGCACCTCAGAAAATGACTCATGTCTTCATTTTTTAATCAGAGAGAGCTGTTGTCTGAATCGACGGCTGAATGGACAGCAGCCCCACAGGCTTTGATCTGACTTCCATAATCAGGAGGGAAACGTACTGCTTACCCCTCCACTTTCCCTTGATGTTGTCCCTGCTGTTACTGTCCACAAAGCCTTCGTTTTCAGCCCAGCACAGACATTACAAGAGGTCTTACGCACTATACTCTTTTAAGGACAAGTCAGTGTGTCCGAAGCCCTGCCGTCCACCTCCCTTTTTGTTCCGGGCACAATTATGTTCCTCCTGGTTCATTGTGACTGGGGCCCATGGAAACCCCACTGGGCTTGTATTCCTTCTACAACACACACCCAGTTGTCACCTAGGTCACATGTTCCCCTCCATTCCTGCCTTTGGTTCAAAATAAGTGAAAAACCCCAAACAATGATTCTAATAAGAGATGAAAACAGAAACCTAATTTTTCAAAAGAACTTAGTCATTCAACCCCCCTGGAATAGCTCCTCCCTTGCTCTGAATCAGGGCGCTGAATTTTTAAAAATGCCTGTGTTAAATACACATTTAAGTGTTACCTCAGACAGATGACTAGTGGGTGTTGTGCTGTGTGGTGTTTTTTGTGTGTGAACTCCACAGAGATAATTTTTACTTAATAAAATTTAAACCATTATCATCGCGTCATTGGAAGGCGAGGGTAGCAGTTTTCTCTCCCAGTCCCTTCCCAGCAGCAGCTGCTAGAGCCACGTGCTAGACAGCATGCTTATTTGTTTACTTCGATAGTTTTGTGACAATTCATGGGGAGGAAATTGACAGGCCTCATCTTCTTTAACAGCCCTGAAGCTGTCCCTTGCAAATCCTTTCCTGACCTCAACAGTCACCCCTTATTTCTAACTGATTGGTTTCCTCCATTCCTCAGGAGGGGGGCTATTCTTCAAGCTTACTATCTTGGAAGGGGCAGCCAGCCAACTAGAAAGTTCTCTTCTTTTTCATTTACAAGCTTTTCAGGGCTACAAAGGTTCTGAACCATCCAAGAGAACTGTGGGGCATCTATCCAGTGGTCTGAGGGTAACCTGGACGCTTACTGGGTTTCAAGATCAGGAAATATTAGGAATAGCTGGCACCTGGGTAACCACAGAGGCCAGCTTGCCAATCCAGCACGTGAGCTCACTTGTACTCAAAGGAGGGAAGTTTCCGCATCTGAGAACTAGTTAGTCATTAGTAGCAGAGCTGGGTCTAGATCCAGACCAGGTCACAGTCACTCCCCCATGGGGCTCCTGATCCCTCTTCTTTCCACCCTGCACGAGGGCAGTTTTCTGGGCAGCTCCGTGAGTCTCTCCTGACTTTTGGAAGGTACAATCCATTTGGAGTAACTGAATTTCCGCAGTGCATCCTGGGCAATGTGATACCCAGAGTGGGACAAACTAACTTCTGTTTGGAATATACCCAATAATCACACTAGTTTATCAAAATATGCTTCAGGAAACATGAAAACAAAGCATAGGTTTGGTATGTATCCTGAGAATACACAATGGCCTTCCTTGAACCCACTCCAGCAGGTAGCAACAATGCAGCCATGTTCCATGCGTTCGTGCGGCTCCTTCTGTTAGTGGGGTGGGCAGTGGACCTTACCAGGAAGGTGTGAGCAGTCCCAAGATTTCCATCTGTCTCGTGGGTGACCTGACATCAGCTGCTGCATCTCCTGGAAACCTGTAGCCAGAGGCCTTACTGCCTTCTCTTCCTACTCACACGGGCCTTCCTCTGCATTTCACTGCCATGGAGGGAAAACGGATGCCCTGCCAGCCAGCAGGAATGCCTTGGTGAGCAGTGCCTCTGAGTTATCCTTAGAGAGATGCTAGGAGCGAAGAGGCAGCTGAGCAGGTACAGGTGGGCCTTGTCCCAGGGAAGAAGGTGGAGGAAAAAGCAGCAACTCAAGGCCACAGAGACTCTGCTCGCAGATGTCCTGTCTGCCTCCTTCTCATCTGCTTCTGTTGATCCCTCCATTCCTGAGGCCTCCAGACTCCAGCCCCTGCCGGCTGGGAGCACAAGGAGACCAGGTGATTGTCCTGTCTAGACTCTACCAGTGTTCTGAAAATGGCCTCTTTCCAATCCACCAGAGGGGAATAAACAGCACCATGGAGATTTAAATCATCACTAATGGGGACACTGCTTTATTGGAAAAGGTAGTTTTCTTTTCCAAAGGGCATAAAGGATTATTGGCCAGCTGATTATTTAAGTTTATGGAAATATACAGCATAGGTTGCTAATGTTTTTCTATTGTTTTCAGTGATAACTCTAAACTAAGGAAAAGGCAAGAAGACTTGAGGATTTTTATCCCTAAAGATGAAAGATGGGTTGTACCCAGGAGCTCTCAAAAAATAGTAAAAAAAAAAAAATATATATATATATATATGTTTTTTTACATATATATATATAGTATATATATAAAAATATATAAATTATATATATAATATATATATATAAAATCTTGAAAAATATAATCAAACAAGAGAAGGAAAAGTTTCTTTGTTTTGTCTTCTGAGCTATTAATTGTTAAAGCAGTTTTCTCAGGCAAAATCCTCTGATTAACTGTATTCTCATAACCAATGACCATACAAGTGAAATATGCACCTGGTGAGTAAGCATGTTAAAGAAGAGGTTGTGAAAAACTGAAAACAGACTTACCATATGATCCAACAATCCCACTCCTGGGTATATACCCAGAGGGAACTCTAATTTGAAAAGATACATGCACCCCAATGTTCATAGCAGCACGATATACAATAGCCAAGACATGGAAGCAACCTAAATGTCCATCAACAGATGACTGGATAAAGCAGTTGTGGTGTATATGTACGTACGTATGTATGTATGTATGTGTGTGTGTATATATATGTGTGTGTGTATATATATATACATGTATATAATGGAATACTACTCAGCCATAAAAATGCCATTTGCAGCAACATAGATGGACCCTGGAGATTGCCATTCTAAATGAAGTGAGCCAGAAACAGAAATAAAAAATACCATATGATATCACTTATATGTGGAATCTAAAAAAATGACACAAATGAACTTATTTACAAAACGGAAACAGACTCACTTATAGAAAACTCAGTTATAGAAAACAAACTTATGGTTATCAGAGAGGAAAGGGGATGGGAAGGGATAAATTGGGAGTTTGAGATTTGCAGAGACTAACTATTATATAAAATAGATAAACAACAAGTTCATACTGTATAGCAAAGAGAACTATATTCAATATCTTACAGTAACCTACAATGAAAAATATGAAAAGGACTATATGTATGTATATGTATGACTGAAACATGATGCTTACACCAGAAATTGACACAACATTGTAAACTGACTATACTTCAATTTAAAAAAAGGAAGAAAAAAAATAAAAAAATTTTAAAAAGAATTACTCCCTTATTCCTCACTCCCCCATGGTCCTTCTCACTGCAACCATTGCTTACAAAAGGATCTCACATTTTTTATGTTTTTAGGACCCTATTTCTAGTGCCCAGCAGCCCACAGTTGCCTCCATCTTTCTCAAGTCCTTTGCTGAGCTCTTAAAGCTGCTGTGGTCCTTCAGCTCACATCCAGCATCCCTGATGCTCTACAGCAGGCTGCTCAGGGATTGGGCTGTACCTCTGTCAAGCTACAACACAGCTGCTGGGTGCTGGCATCCCACAGCTGCTTTGTGAGCAATCTGTGCCCCCGTCTGTAATCTGAGGATATTTAAACCTGCTGTCTTAGCCTGGATTTCCTCCCTCCCAAGAGCAGAGCCTGAATAAAGAACTGGGAGCAGACAGACTACTTGGAAACTGTAATCATTCCCTGAGTTTGTTGCACCAAATCACTACAAACTGGGTGGCTTAAAATAACAAACGTATTTTCTCACAGTTTTAGAGGCCAGAAGTCCAAACTCAAGATGTTGGCAGGGCAACGCTCCCTCGGAAGGTTCTAGGGGAAAACCCTTCCTCGTCTCTTCTTGGCTTCTGGCAGTTGCTCACAACCTTCGGCGTTCCTGGCTTGTAACCCTATCATGTGGCCACCGTCTGTGTGTTTCTCTTATGAGGATACACGCATTGGTTTTAGAGCCCACCTGAGTCCTATAATCTTGACCTTTTCCTTAATTACATTCTGAGGTTCTGGGAGGACATCACATTTCTATGCAGCACAGAGCTCAAGGATCCTTTCAAGTCCTTCTGGAATTACCTAACGTTGACAGTGAGACTCACCTAAAAGGTTAGAGAGTGGATGCCGTGGAAGGGGATAAAGAGCTGGTGCTCAAAGTACCTCCTGCATCACCTACTCCTATGACTGAGATTTCCCTATGAACAATTTCTAAGCAATCTGACTCAATCTTCAAGACTCAATCCTCTGAGAAATGGCAAATACCTCCGAGAAATAATTGCTCAAGCTGCTATTCTCAAGGGGGTGGGGCACATCAGAATCATCTGATGGGGATTCTTACAGAGAACACCTGCCCCAGGAATGCTGCATGGGGTGTGAGGTGGCGGGAAGGAGTTCCTTGCAAATAAATCACTTCCATGGTAAAACGCTGGTACTCCTGCAAATGTTTTCTACATCTCAGGTGTGTAACTTCTGTTGCAAACTATGGTTACCTACTTCCTGGCATGTCATTGACCCTAGCACTTGTCTGGGGTAGCTGGGAGGACACACAGGTGGCCAAAAGAGAACTGGACCACAGAGCAGCTGCCTGAAAGGGCAAATCACCCACATTTCACTCATTTCACATTTCCTACAATAATAAGCCTAAAATTTGTAGCAGGGATGGCAAATCCAGTTGAAATCTGGTGAGAAGATGTGTGATTGAGCAGAATGCTGTGTTAGGAATGATTCTGAGGCTGCATCTGGGTGCTTAGTGGGAAGAGAGCCAGGATAAAGCCACCATCTGCCACAGACACCCCCAGGGGCTCTCAGGGCATGTGCTGCAAATCTGTCACCCCTGGTATATAGCTTTTGGGGGACCATTTCCTAAATATGTTGTTGCCAGATATAGGTAACTGATTTTTACATCTTGATGTAAAAATTTATAAAGTCATAGAAACAAGCTATTTCTATGTTATCACTATTTTCTCATATTTCTAAAGACATCTTGATACTCAACATACATGTCTTGTGATTTCTAAACAGTGAATTCTTAGAGGCGAGGCACCCCATCTGTTTATACTCTCCAGCTGAGTGCATGCTAGGTATTGGTTGTGTAACCAGGATTACTGGGTTTAGGCCAGGCCCGAGCTAATAAACTCACTGGAGTGGGGGGTGGATAAGTGAGTAAGAAATGGGGGGTGGCAGTGTTTTAGTCCCAGTTCTGCCCCTAAGAGCAGCGGCATGCGCCACCACGAGTAACTTCAACCCTTGGCATCTCAGTTTCCCCATCTCTAAAATGGGAGTAAGATTCCATGCCTACCTTCCAACACAGGCTGGTGTGAGGCATGTATGGGGTGGAAGCGTTGGCGGGGAAAGAGCGGGAGTCATCTTTTAGCAATCGTTCCTGCGCAATCTAAGGGCAATGCCATGGTAAATAAGCACGTTTGCAGGCCAAGGGCACTGCTCTGGAAATCCGGCTCTGATTGTTAAAGAGATATCTGAAAGTCTCCAGGGCCCAATCATTCTGAGGATGCCAAACAAGGAAAGGTGACAGTCTGAAAAGGCTGCAGTGTCCCAGGGACGGGGTACCAGGAACAGCCTGCGACAGGCGGTGCCAGCAGCTGACCTTTCCCTGCATCAGCACCGCCTGCAGGCACCCAGGACAGCTGGCCAAGGTCACTGGACCTCGCGGCCAGACCCAGAGGACACTAGCAGGGGCCTTAGAAATGACTCAGTTAAACGTTTGCTTCTGAGGAAGCAGGAGGAAAAGTCATTTTCACCAGGATCCCAAATTAGTGGCTTAAGAGGGACGAGAAGCCCACTTTCTGGATACCAGGAAAACAAGAACATCCAGGGAGCTGGAGGGGAGTCCGCATTCCCTGGAAGGGCTGGCTTTGGGAGGTAGGCCCTGAGGCTAGGGGACTGGAGCTGGACTCTGACACCCGTGGGTCCCTTCCCAGGAAAACGGCGGTAGCTTGAGTAGGAGAAAATCCACCTGCAGGGTTTTTGTTTTAAAATCGATTTTAATCCTGTGTAATGAAATCAGCTCGACAGTAAGAAGTTATTGGGTCTTGGGAGCAGAATGGGAGGTTCCTGAGACCTACACCCCAGGGTTGAGGCTGGTGAATTTTCTGGCCAAAGGTTGTGAGTTAAAAGGCAGACAAGTGGGAGCAGTCGCCTGGTGTAGGAATGAGGGGAGAGCACATTGCAGAGAATTTTAAACTGCTGGCAAAACCATGTATGAGTCGGTCTGCCTTTCGCTATCACCGTGTCCTGGCAATTCTAAACGTTAGTGATGCAACACTCCTCCCAGCGTAACCTTTTGTTGGTCAAAGTCCTTAAACAATTGTGGTTCCTGTGGAGTTTAATATTATATACTTAAGCCTGAATGAGCACATTTGTGTTGTTTATCCTTTAATAAATATCCTATGTGGAGATTAATTTGCCTGACAACTGGGGAGGACTGAGCTACATGCCTTTCTTTCCAATTCGGGCATGAAATGTTAACAACTGGGGCGAACTTGAGTGACTTCAATTCTATGAAACTGTCCTATGGAACCATAGAAAAATATCCACAACCTGTTAACCCTGCTTGAACAAGGTATAACAACACTTTAAAACTGTTCCTTGCAAAGAAATTGGGGAGGGGGCTGCAACTTCTGCAGTAAATAAATAAGTGAATAAGTGAATGAATGAATGAATGGAGTGAATGAATGAATGAATGAACAAAAGGGAAGAAACGGACAGCTGCATAGAAAAGAGAATCATATTCAAAGAAGAAATGTTAAGAGAAATGACCAAAGCTGTCAATATTACATTTGCCAGATGAAATGAAAAGGGCAGTGTTTGAAGCCTGAGTCATTTTTCCCAGAAACTGGACGAATACTCAGTGGCTCAAGTAAATCCCGTTTACTGTCATTCCGACACTGTCTCTGATTTTTGCAGAAGAAAAACTGGAGAACCAAACACAGTAGAAGTTTGTGGTAAGTTTCCTGGTGATGGGCTTTAGTGAAAATTTTTCAACTATGGAGACATTTGAAAGCTGCTAAGCTTGAGCCTGAAGAAACAGAGGTTATATCACTGATTCTGGAAATTGCTGTGACACGAGATTGAGGTGAGTCTATGTCAAACTTAACTTTATGCTTAGGACTTTCCCCAACTGCTTATATGTCTGTTATTACAGGTGAACGAAAACGTCAGAAGTTAAATGACTGAAAAATATTCCTCAATCAACTATGAGAGAGGTTGACAAATCTGGCTCTGCTGTATATTAAATGTGGATATTCGTGGTTAATTTTGATAAAATCACTGATAAATGTGCAGAAGTCTCAAAAACAAAAACTGTAATGTTCTACTGTTACCAGCATGTAGGCAAAAGATTTTCAACTTTTCTTTTTTTTTTTTAAAAAAAGACCAATTTAAAAGTATTCCCTTTTCCCCCCTTTTCTGGTAATATACTATCTATTTACTTATTTATTTATTTGACCACCATGATTATATATGTGAAGTTTAATAAAAGAAAAATGTCACTGTCTGCATTTGTTTCTCCACTGTTACAGATACTCTATAATTTCATGATTATTACTAAAACTAACTTTGTCATATGGTAGGGGAGTTGTTAAAAAAGAATCCACTCCAGGTGTGAAATACCCGAGGTCTGTCTCTAGAGTAGGCATAACATTCTGGGAGTTTCTGCCCAAGAAATGTGACTCATATTAAGAGAATAATAACACCAGTCAGAATGGCCATCATTCAAAAATCCACAAATGACAAATGCTGGAGAGGCTGTGGAGAAAAGGGAACCCTCCTACACTGCTGGTGGGAATGCAGTTTGGTGCAGCCACTGTGGAAAACAGTATGGAGATCCCTCAAAAGACTAGGAATAGACTTACCGTATGACCCAGGAATCCCGCTCCTGGGCATATATCCAGAAGGAACCCTACTTCAAAATGACACCTGTACCCCAATGTGCATAGCAGCACTGTTTACAATAGCCAAAACATGGAAACAGCCTAAATGTCCATCAACAGATGACTGGATAAAGAAGGTGTGGTATATTTATACAATGGAATACTACTAGCCATAAAAACCAACAACATAACGCCATTTGCAGCAACATGGATGTTCCTGGAGAATGTCATTCTAACTGAAGTAAGCCAGAAAGAGAAAGAAAAATACCATATGAGATCGCTCATATGTGGAATCTAAAAAAACCCAAAACAAACAAAACATAAATACCAAACAGAAACAGACTCATAGACCTAGGATACAAACTTGTGGTTGCCAAGGGTAGGAGGGTGGGAAGGGACACACTGGGATTTCAAAATGCAGAATAGATAAACAAGATTATACTGAATAGCACAGGGAAATATATACAAGATCTTATGGTAGCTCACAAAGAAAAGAATGTGACAATGAATATATATATGTTCATGTATAACTGAAAAATTGTGCTCTACACTGGAATTTGACACAAATTGTAAAATGATTATAACTCAATAAAAAATGTTAAAAAGAGAGAGAATAATAAAAATATATAATTTTTTGTAATAACCATAGCAGCAACATCAGTATTTATAGTTTCATGGTTAACCTTTATCATACAGCAGATGCTTGCCATCTGCTTCGCTTCGTGGCTACCCAAAGGGAGTGTGTGCTGCATCCTGTCGGATGCGAGAACCTTGATTCTGGGGGAAACATCAGCATTCATGCTGAGGTTCTCTTATTTCAACCCAAGACCAGCCCAAGGCAGGACTGTGAAATCTGGGTGATTCATCTCTGGCCTGACAGCCTGCCTTCTGTTCTGTTCTCTCTCAGGAATTCAATTCCTCTGCCTCCCATGGTCTCTTCACCTGGCTCCTTCTCAAACCCTCAGCCATTGAAGGCTGTGTGATGGATACAGTGGAGAAAGCAAGGGTCTTGAGGGATAAAATAGATCTAGCTTGGATAAGCCTGGTTCTGCCCCTTTCTGACTGCCTGATCTTGGGCAATTCATTCTCTGAGTCTTGACTTTTTTATCTGTAAAATGGACATAATAGCAGTCCATGAAAATTAAATGAGTAACCATATGTAGAGGACTTAGTAGTGTCTTGGGCATCAAAGCTAAGGACTCCAGGGAGGACTATTCTAATGATGGAATTTTAGGCATCAGACAACATGGAGTGGGGAGTAATTCTAGGGACAACCAGCTGTTTCTCTTGAAAGACCTCCTCTGCACTGCTTAGAAACTTTACCAGTCGGGATATGGCTTTAGCCCTCCCACTAAAGACCTGAAGCTCTCATTGGAGTTTTAGCTCAGCACCCATGCTCAAACAGTTGCAATGAGAAGGACTGGGAGACTGCACCCCTGCTCCATGAGCACGAAGGCTGAGATAGATGAGTAATCCCCACTAGGGACGAGGCAGCAGAGAATTCGGGAAAACAGAGCTCTGCACTGGCCATCCCTGCTCTTGCTTCTCAGCTGTCAAAGCCAAGCCTGCGTCCTTCATCCTAAGGCCACCCTTTCCTTATGTGCTTGACACGGGAGTGGAATAAAACCTGGAGATTCAAGCAAGCACGAATACACTTTTGGCTTGTTTGACTTCAGATAGTGTTTTCCTTGAGCTGGGCTCCTCATTGGAGACGTGGGGCCAGGCCAAATCTTCAAAGAGCTGCTTGGCCACTCTCATGACTGGCAAAGAGCAAAGAAATTGGTAAACAATGTTTTTAAAATACGTTAAATGCCAAGTATTCTGTGTTTCATTTCTAATGTTTATTTATGGATATTTGCTTCTATTTTCAGGAATTCTAGTAGCAAGTATCCAACTATTCCAAACCTCCGTCTGTTACTAGGGAGGTGCTTCTGAAATACATTCAGGCTTCCAACAGCCTGCATAGAGTGAAGGGCAGATGTGTCCTTTGGGGTGATCTCAGGGACACCAGAAATCCCCTGCCTTCCAAAAGACTCCTACCCACCTTCTGCATGGTGAATAAATGGGGGGAAATCTTGTCCAGAGAAGAGCAGGGTACAAGTGTCCACTGACAAAGTTATTGATAATCATTTTTCCCCCTAAGATCAAGTTTTAATAGAGAAGAAAAGGGAAGAAAGATGGGGGCCTGTAACTTCGATGAGAGGGTCAAGAAAGGGAATCAGAAGAAATGGAAGGGGCCTGAAATCAGATCTATTTCACAATGTCCCTGGGATGGCCCAGAACGTGCACCCGCCATGAGGCTCCAGTGTCCAGATTATTTTAGGGAAGTCAGCACACCTAGCTTGGTCTTCTTGGAGCCTTCCCCTGAGCCATTCAGCTGGCAAATTGGAAGGCAGCAGGGAGCCTCACACATCCTTCCCCACTATTCATAAACCAACAACCAACATGGAGGTAGGGGCGAAGGGGTTTGTTTTAGTTGCTGTGAGCGGCAGAAATCTGTACCACGGTATTCTGCAGCTCCGCTTTGGTGACTGATGTGTAATAATTACGTCAATCTCTTGTGTTTATAAAGCCCGTCTCCAAACTTCTCAGAAGAGCAGCAGGAAGAGAAGTGAGTGCTTTCATGATGACCTGCTGGGGAGTTTCAAGATTTACTTCCAAGCCTCATCACAGCACCACAAGGAGAGAACTATTTCTCCAACTCAGCGGAGGAAACTGAGGATCAGGAAGATGTCTGGCCGCTGGTGTTCAACAGAACCTTTGTCACACAGGAAAAGCAAATTCTTCTATAGTCAGTACAAGGGGAAGCCTCTTTCAAGGTTTGCAGTGGTGACAGCCAGAGAGCTCGGCTCAGAGTTTTCTTTTTAGTTTTTAGTCCCTTTTGTTTTTAGCCTGACGCCTGTCTGACACCCATGTTCAAATTCTTAACAGTGATCTTTTAAAAAAATATATATATTTATATATATATTTATTTATTCTTAACAGAAGTACTGGGGATTGAATGCACACACTCTACCACTGAGCTATACCCTCTCCGAGTACTTAACAGGGATCTTAATGGGAGAACTTGGCTCAGATCCAGCTGGAAAGGCACTTAATCCTGTCACGTCAAACCATCCCATCCTTCTCAGCTGGTCACTCTCTGAGTGACCCAGAGGGTGTAACTGGGCACAAAGAACTCTGTCTCGCCAGCGCCAGATGGCATCCACCGATGAGATGCTGACAGTGCCTCCTCTGCCCACCCGGCCACCTCCACGCCGGGCACCAGGCTAACCCTGACGGAGAGTCACCTCCTATGTTCAGCCTCGTAACCCTGAGAACCTCCTTTCACTTATTTCCATCTGACTTTACGGTTTGGTTGTGTGTTGATCCGGAGCCCTCCAATGGGAGGGAGGTAAGAAGGAACATGATCACAGAGGAGGCTCTTCATGAGGGAAGCAATCGGAGGTTCTATCTAATATGAAAATTAAGGATAAGGAACATCATCTTCTAAAATCTGTCGGAGCAATTTAGGACTGCCTTCTTGACATCTTCATTCATTCCCGGATTGCTCTCATTAACTGCGATCCTGAAAGGGAAGCGCCGGGACCCTGGGTCCGACCTTCAATGGAGCGCCATCTAGCGGAATTGTTTTCAAATACAAGCATTATGCGGCCCAGGAAGTCCCCTTTGCTAAGGGACTCGGCATTTGCGTCTTATTTTAGGCGCTGTGTCCACAGGAAGATTGGGCATTTCCTATAGCCAAATAAGCCAAGTTAACACATCATGGATTTAAACAGGGTGGACATTAATTGAGTGAGGAGATTTCACAGCCTAATAGTTCAAGTTCCATTGACTGGGGGAGCAAAGTGGACCTGCCACACTGGGATGCAGTCCCTGGCAGCTGGGAAAGCAGCAGGGAGGGAGAGGAGAGAACAAGGCAATGTCCTGGAAATTTCTGTAAAAGATCAGGCGTGGGCAGATTAAATGAGCATCATCCTCACGAAAACAGAGGCCAACAGGTGGCCCAGCATCCCAGGCTTCAGAAGCTCTCAGCCATCAAGAGGAAAATTCCCATCTCTTCCCCACCCAGGTGGGCTGGCATTGTTCTAGGATCCTAAATGTCTAGATTCTTTCCACATCATCTGTTGCTCAATGTAGCCAGGACACAAATGATTCAGTCCCCTCAGGCCTCTTGTTTAGAGGCAGCTCACCATGATTTTATAAGGTCAGAATTTCAGGGGATTAAAAACTGCTCAGATAAACACCCACCACCCAGCCACTTTGGAAGGTCTCTCTGCTGGAAATAATCTATTCATTTCCCAGGGCTGCCTTAATAAGGTACCACAAAGTGGTGACTTGAAACAACAGAAATTTATTCTTTCCCAGTTCTGGAGGCTTCAAGTCCAGGACCAATGTGTCAGCAGGGTCATGCTCTCTCTGAAGGCACTAGGGGAGGATATGTGCCTTTCTCCCAGCTTCTGATGTTGCTGACCATCCCTGGTGTTCCTCAGCCTGTAGACACTCCAGTCTCTCCCTCAGCATCTCACGGTTCTCACCCTGTGTCTTCACGTCATCTTCCCTCTCTGCATGCCGGTGTCTTCATGTGGCATTTCACTCTGTGTGTGTCTCTTCTGCTCTTCTTATAGGGACACTAGTCCTTATTAGGGGCTCACTTTCCTCTAGTGTGACCTCATCTTAACTCATATCTTGAATATATATATATATACACATACATACACACACACACACACACACACACACACACACACACACACACACACACACAGATCCTATTTCCAGATAAGGTCACAATTCCAGGTACTGGGGTATAGGACTTCAACATATCTTTTTGGAGACACATTCAACCCACAAGAAACAGGAAGGGACAAAAGCAGGCAGAAAACCACAAGACCAACACCTGTTACAAGTATGATGGAGGAGAAATGGATGTAGGGACATCCCAGTGCTGCTGGTTGTGCTTTTCCTGAATTCCCACATTCTCATCCATCCATAGCCTCCATCCATAGGAGGCTATGTTTGCAACACCAGACAAGACCATGATACCACATACCTACTATTATTTTGCTAAAGACACACCATTTCCTTAGAAAGGTAGTAGGGGTCCATTATTTACTTGGAACATCCTTCCACCAGTTCATATCTGTCACTAACTTACTCCCCTTTATTTTTAGTAGGTGCAGAGGAAGTAAATATGACTCACTTAGCACTCTCTGTGCATTTCCATTGAAATGGAGAGTCAACCTGAAATATGTAGAAACTTTCCTCTCAGTCTTTTTATCTAGGATACCTTCTTATTTAATACATTATCTATTCAATAGATAATGCAATAGATCCTATTGCACTAAAGCTGATAGCACTCATTCCTTATATTTTTTACAGTCTGTGTTGCCTCATTACTGATAACACATGCATGTGTGCAACACTTAAGTGCTGTCCTTATGGGAAATACTTAACCTCTTTCAAACAAATGTAATAATGATACCTGTCATTTACTGACTGTCTTCTGTTTGAGACACTGTGCTAATTGGTTTATGTGCATTATTTTATTCAATTCTCAAAATAAACATGCTGTAAGTGTTGTCATTCCCATTTTACAGATGAAGAAGCTGAGACTTGGATAACTAAGATCTTGCCCCAAATTGCATAGATTTTAAGTGGTGGAGCTGGAATTTAGATTTGAATTTGATTCCAAAGCTCATATTGGACTACCTTAATATTTTTCACAGTAATCCTGGCGGGTTTTCCTCAACCAATGTAGTGTTTGTTTGTTTGTTTGTTTTCCTCTCCCCATCCTTTGACTCTTAAGAAAAGCAGCCCAGGTTTAGGTGCGTAGACTGACACCTAATGGTCCAAACCCATCTCAACATTCCCACATTTTGCTTTTGACCACTAGGTGGAGATATGCCTATTTTCTCTCCTCCAAAAGATCTTGAACTCTTTAGAATCCATTAGTGAGCACGTCTCCCCTCTTTGGGTCCCAAATGGTTATAGAACCACAACCAGATTACCAGTAAGTCAATACACCCAGATCTGGGCCTATGGACTACCTCGTTCACCACAGTATTTCTCTAGGCTTTATTAAAAGTGAAAAAAAATTCCACTGTGATTCCACATGCTGGTTGAATCAACAATCCACTTACATACTTATATAGAATAGACCCTATAGGCTTGGAAACTATGTGAATGTGTTTTTTGATCCATAAAGAGCTATGTCAATGTAAAAGTTGTAATAATAAAAATTACATGTCTAATGAAGCTGAAGACGTGATGAGTAACTTTAAAATGGCCTTGGTAGCTTTTACACAACTACATCTAATCTTGATGGACCTGGAGTAAATGGAATGTAGTCTCTCTGTGGGTGTGTGACTGACCTTATTGGATAATGTGCCAGGCCCTGCACAAGGTTCAGAGTAGACACTGGGGACCAGGTGACACAACTCCTGGTTCATATCCATGGCCAATGCCAAGGTAGGTGCAACACAGAGAGGTGAGATCTGCCCTCAGAGTTATATGTGTGTGCGAAGGTGTTTATGTGGGTGTGTATATATATGTGTATGTGTGTGTGTGTGTGTGTGCGCGCACGCGCTTGTGTGTAGTGTTGAACTTCATTATTCGTGGATTCTGTACAGTTGTCCCACAGTACCTGCTAGGGGATTGGTTCCAGGACCCCATGGATTTACCAAAATCCCAGGATGCTCAAGTCCTTTATATAAAATGGGTTAGCACAGTTGGCCGTCCGTATCTACAGGTTTTACACCTGTGGATACAGCCAAGTGCAGACTGATGCTTTCTGCTGATTTCATGGTTTAAAAGGCCCCAAGTGTAGTGCTGAAGTGCTGCCTGGTGTTCCTAAGCCAGAGAAGGCTGCAACGTGCTCCAGGGAAAATACACGTGGTGAATAAGCTTCCTTCAGGCATGTTACAGCACTGCTGTCATGAGTTCAACGTAATTAACAATATATATTAAGTAAGGTGTCTTTCGACAGAAGCACATATAAAGCAAGGTTATGTTTGACCAACTGATGAAACAAAATGTGGCCGAAGGTTTGAAGGAAACTCACCCCGTATTTTCTCTAGGACCAATGGTTCAAGTTCCACCAATTCAGTGTTTATGGCAACTTTAGAGACCGTAACTACTGTGAATAAGACAAATTACATATATATAAAATTATATATATGATATATATAATATATTCACACACCATTGCGTATATACACACACACACCCTACACATATGCACACACAGTTCTATGATGTATTAATAGAATTCCACACGATGGAGGGTGGCATCTACAAAAATCAGTACCACTGCTCAGCCGGCTCTCAGATCAGTCACATGCACACAGATGAGAGGGGGATGTATTGATTAAAGTAACTACACTAGATGGGGAAAAAAAGCTATTGGATTTGGGGAGGACTTCTGATTTGTAGGCCAAGTAGCCTAATCTTTGCATCCTTCATTTAAGGCAGGAAGGTATAGATAAGCAAAAGGAGAGGGAAGACAGGAAAACTCACAGGGGTCCCTACAAACAAACACGGGGCTAGACGAACAGGGAGACCTGATTTGTTGATCCCATGAGGGTACTGAGAAAGAGCAAATCTAGATTTAATCAAGTGACAATTGGTTCCAAGGACAACTATTACAGTTAAGCTTTCCTATGATTTTCCTGCTATTTCCTCTGACTGTTTTCCTGCCCTTGCCAGCATTAAGTTGTCTTCGATGAGTTCAAAAATACTTCCTAACTTATTTAGAGTTTGAGGGCAGGAAGCAAGAGACAGTGGGGCTCCTTCTTGTAGTGCCCCAGTGGGAGAAGGATGGTGGCAGCTAAGAAGAAGAGCAGCCTGAGGACCCACTGAAAAGGGAAACAGGGAGGCATCATCCCCACCCCGCGTGCTAAGACAGCCCACAGGCAAACAGCCCTTGGGTGACTTCCCTATGGCCAGCCGTCCAAGAGGAGCTTGGACCTTTAAGAACCACGTCAGACTCCAGCATTCAGGGCTTGTGAAAAATGCTGTGGCCAATCCCGAGGGCTCTGTCGATCTACCAAAGCCAAGGAACAAGGAAGACCACTCCCTGCCCTGAGGGGCCATGTAAAAAACTGCTGGGAGGAATGCAGAACTGCTCAGAACTTCTACTCCATTACTCAATAGTGCTTTTGTTTCTGTGTCACGGAAAATGATCTTTCTAATGGGAAGCGTGAAATGAAAATAAGCATCAGGAGTGAAACCCAGAGAGGGCGGGGCCTCCGGCTTTAATGTCTTGAGTGTATGAGACGGTGAGAGCAGACAGACCCCCAAACTCAGATGAACCCTGTTCAGGGAGGCTGGGAGCTACGGCTGGGGCGGTGACTGAAGAACCAGCTCAATGAGAGAGAAACGACAACTCCCAATGACAATTCTGATGTCATCATTTAGGAAAAAGGAAAAAGGTGGAATCTGGGACGGACAGACAAGGAAGCATTAAATCCTGACTAAGGATTAGAATCTATCAGTAAGCAGTTGGTGGTAGCCCCAGGCATGAGCACTAAGAACAGGTGGTTCCAAACTAACCACATTTTCCTGGTTCATAGCATTACTAGCAGATCAGCAAATGGGGTAGTCACAGAGCTCACGTATGTGGATTCTGGCAAAAGCTCTCGTGGTACCACGTAAACAAGATGGAGAAATGGGAATCGGGTAGTATCACATCACAACCATGGGCTGGATGACCACCTGACCAAGAACATAGGCCAGCTGACGGCAAAGGTCTCTTTCAATTCCAAAACACAGGAAAATCCATGGGATGCCTATTTTGAGCGAGGACTTGAGAACTTACTACATTTCTACTACTGACTTGATCCTGGAAATACGAAGAAATACTTCCGAGTGAGCTTGTTTCTCATAAGGTTAAACCTAGTAATTCCAGTAAGTGTCCACTCAAAACTTTGCCCAGGAACATTCATAACAACATTTTATGTAGCCCCAAAATGGAAATAACCTACATGTTCACCAGCTGATAAGGGAATTAAAATGTGGTATGGCCACTCTTAAAACGTATACATTTCATTGTATATAAATGTCATCTCAATAAAAGAACAATAAACAACAAAAAGATGTGGTATATCCATCAATGGAATATTAATTGGCAAAAAAAAGTACTCATACATACTACCACATTTATGAACCTTGAAAGCATTACACTAAATGAAAGGAGACAGTCCCAAAAGACTACATACTATATGATTTCATTTTCATTTCCTTGTATGAAATATCCAGAACAAGCAAATCTGTAGAGACAGAAAGAATTAGTGTTGCCTAAGGCTGAGGAGTGGGTTGGAGGAAAATGAGCGTGACTGTTAAGGGATGTTGGGTTTCTTTTTTGGGATGAAAATGTTCTAAAATTGATCGTGGTGATGGATTGCACAACTCTGTGAATGCATGCACATACACACACACAAAAACCCCACCAAACCTGAACTGTACACTTCAAATGGGTGAATTGTATGGTACAAGTGAATTTTAATGCAATAAAGCTGTATCTAAATTTAAAAACGGTGAACTCTACTAGTGGAAATATGTGTAAATAATTACAATACATTCTGAAGGATCCCATGTCAGAGGTTCTATTAATTTATATGTTTACCTGCCAGTCTCCCCTACCACCTGGTCGATTCCTCTAGGGAGGGAACCACACATTAGCCATCTTTGTGTGCCCAGCTTCCAGCACAGTTCTAGGCCCACAGAAGATCATCACTAAATGTTGTTGAATGTTCAGTAAATTGGTAGCATGCTACCTGGCAACCTGGTAAAATGAAGTACAAGATAAACAAATCCTCAGTGAGTGCTTCTTTGTAAACATTTGATGTTGACTCTTTCTGTAAAGTCAATCCCCCACTTAAAAGATCCACTTCACAGCATTAAGCGTCAAAATTGATCCAAAAAAAGGACATTTTTGCTGATTTTATATTTTATGCATCATACATCCTTCCTTAGTCACACTGATGAATGAAGAATTGTCAGCATTCATAGAAAAATGTCTAAAAACTAAAGAAAGAGGTAAGAGAGATGCATTAGCTTGAGGTGTGGGCGCTGACTGGGCGACTTCTGCTGGCTGTTAGGCAGACATGGATGTGAGTTTGGTTATTAATGAGGGTATCATTTACACTAAGGGGATGTGATGGCAAGTGTTACAAGTAGTCGTTGCAGGTCAGCGCTGACTTGACACACCTTAATCGCTACAGCCAACGTAATTGATTTCACTGTTTTCATAGGTTGACATTCAAATAAATTGGTAGCTGATGAAGCCATGCTCATTGGAGATTTCAATCTAGAGTGAAAAATCCATAGTCCTAGTAGAAGGTGATCATGGTGAGGATTTTTTCCCTATTTCTACTTACGCTGAAGGACTCCTATCAAATCATCTCAGACTGTAGACATTGCCTTCTCCAAGTGATTTTCAGGTGGGCGAACTCTGTCCTCCCGAAACACAACTTTTAACGATTCAATTAAATCCTCCTTGAAATGTATTTTGGTTAGTCTAATCACGGCATCATTACTGCCCAGGCAACTCCCAGGAGATCCCTATGAAGACTATTTCCAGGAGTCTTTTCCTTAAAGAGGCAACTCTTTAATTTTGCTCAGACACCTAGAATTTCCCCAAAAGGTCACAGGAGAATATCCCTGGCAGGGTTTTAACATTATAGCATGCGCTAGCCTGGCTAATAGTTACTACCCATCATGTTACGCAGGGAGGTGCCAGCATGCTGTGTGACTTTTAATTGAAATTCAGAACTATGGCTGGTGTGGTAATGAAAAGATTTTGGCAGAAGTCATGTGGAGCCCTTGACAATTAACAGCTGAGAAAATACACTGAGATGGCTGGAACATCCATTATGAAATAACCTTCTAAATTGACATTTTTGGAATTCTATGTTTGCCAGCATTCCAGGAGAGAAGATGGACTGCTCTGGTAGTCAACCTTAGCTCTCGGTGCATTTGGTTTGAGAATATCGAGAAGCCAAAGTTGAGGTGAAAGGCTGGTACATACCGGACAGAGGGGGGAAAAGCAAGCCGACGTTAGTGTTGGTCAACCTCCGCAGTAAAGGCAAATTCTTCTGGCCAAAGTTTCCAGTATTTTACGAGGTATGAGATAGTGGGAAGTTAAAGACATTGGAGCAATCATTTATTCATGAATTCATTCAACTATTTATTCACTTGACTTCCTGTTCGTTGGAGAGTGGAATTTTCTCCCCCCTTCCTTCTGCTCTGCTCCCATCCCAGTGAGGAAAGGGTTTTGGAAAGACAGCCAAGCTAGGCAGACATGCAAAATAGAATCTATATTTAGTGGTCAACCTTAGCAAGAAGGGCTTGTTTGTCTCGCTCATGTCTTGCTCTGAGGAGCCAGAAAGCTTTATGACTTTCGCCAAGCAAGGCAGCAGGGAGGCACAGAGCCCTGCCTTCCTGGATGGTGCGGGATGAATGGTCCCCATGACCCTGTGGGCTGCTGCTGGAACGCAGCCAACATCCTGGGGAAGGAAGGAGAAAAGGGAGCAGGGACCCTCTCAGGAGCCCATGGAGGGAGGCTCTGTATGAGGTGATGCTCATAGAAAAGTAAGGAAAGGTCTGGCCCCATCCTCTGGAAGCCATGTGTGTTTCTGATCAGCTAGAAATAAGACTGTATTCTTTCTAGTAAGGGACAGAGCAGCTGGCCCTTGGACCCTGGGGTAGGGAAGGTGGAGGCTAGCCAACCTCTTGTTCAGCCTCAGGCCCTTTGTGAGAAGCCTTAGGAACTTCACCGGGATCATCTTCAGCAGATGCTTTTGAGGACTGTCGATTGGAAAGACTCGTGAGTGAACAAATGGACACAGCCAGCCATGAGAGAAAGAAGCAAAACCCTGACTCACTAGCACATGCCAGGCACCTGTGGTAACACTAGGCTCCCTCGAGAAGGTTCTCTGAACAGATGTTTCGTAGGCAGATTTTAAAACATCTTAGTAAGTCTACTTGCACTGGAAGGCAGAATGACGGCTCTCCAAGGATGTCCACGTCCTCAGCCCTGGAACCTGTGAATGCGTCACCTCATAGGGCAAAAAGGACGTTGTGGATGTGAGTAAGGATCTTGAGGTGGGGGTGGTCATCTCGGGTGAGCTGGACAGGCTGGATGTAGTCACAAAGGCCCTCAGAAGTAGAAGACAGAAGTGGGAGACAGGGAGTCAGAGAAGGAGATAAGACAACAGAAGCAGAGGTGGGAGTGACCCGATGGCTGGGGCTGCAGGTGGAGGAGGGGCCACAAGCAAGGAACGTGGGCAGCTTTTAAAAACTGAAGTAGGCAGAGACAGATTTCCTGCCGAGCCTCCGTTAGGAACTGCCCACACCTTGATTTTAGCCCAGTGAGACCTGTTTCAGATTTCTGACCTCCATAACTGTAACATCATACAGTTGTGTTTTTCTAAGCCACTAAGTTTGTGGTCCTTTGTTACAGCAGTAATGGGAAACAGATACACTTGCTTTTACTCAGATGATTACCTAAGGTTTTTGCAAGAAAAATAAAGAGGAGGGATTTTTTTCTTATCCCTTAGAAGTATAAAATATCCCCGTGGGAAGGTAAAACAAAGCATGATTAACATATAGGATACAAGACATAGATTTCTCTGAAATAAATAGAATTCTTAACCTGTTCATGTCCCATGTGCAGCCTGAGAGTATGGAGGGGGAGCCCTGTCCTGTCCACACACCAGCACCCCATGCGGGAGGGATGGACCTCACCCCTCCTCTATCCTGCGTGCCTCAGGCTCTGACTTGGTTCTACTCTGCCCAGCTATATACAGCCTTGCCCTCATTGCCTCTCCTGGTGAGTCTCCAAAGAACCCTGCCTCTCCTCAGGGAATCCTTCTGAGATGGTCAACAGATATCCTCTCCAGGAAGAACAGGTCAGCAGGCTTTGTGCTAGCCCAGGTGACCGAGGTCCCCCCAGCCATGGATGGGTTATTCAAGTGTTGGTTACATAGCATGTGACCCCCAAGACTTATGGGGCCAGCACTGCATCCTTCCAGATCCACTAGGTTTCCTGGAGGCACCCCAGATGATGAAGACTCCGAAGGGTCCTAAGTGACAGGGTAAAATGAATGAGAAGTCAACCACATCTTACCTCCTGCTGCAAACTCATCATGAAAGAAATAAAGCCATTTCCCCTTCTCAGAAAGCAGCCCAGTCTCTTCATCCTGGAGGATTGGGTTTCTCTCACCTCATTAAAACTTTGATTTTCAAGAATCTTGGCCAACAAGCTCAATTGTCCAAGGGGAGAAAGCAGCTGTACTAGTTTCTTGCTGCTATAACAAATCACCATGAATTTGAAGGCTTAAAACACCACAAATGTGTTTTTTTTTTTTTTTTTTACAGTTCTGGAGGTCAGAAGTCTGAAATAGGTCTCACTGGGCTAAAATCAAGGTGTCAGCAGGGCTGCATTCCTTTTGGAGCCTCCAGGAGAATGCTTCCTCACTTTTTCCTGCTTCTAGAGGTTGCCTATGTTCCTTGGCTTGTGGTGCCTTCCTAAAGCACATCACTGCAGGATCTCCTTCCAAGATCAGGTTGACTTCTCTTCTGTAGTCAAACCCTCCTCTACTCTCCTTTATGAGGACACTTGCGATCACACTTAGAGCTTGCCTAGACATTCTCCACCTCATGGTCCTCGACTTCATCACATCCAAAAAGTCCCTTTTGCTATAGGTCACATTTCCAGTTCCGAGATTAGAATGTGGGCATCTTAGGGGACCAATACTCATGCTATGAAAGGGTCGAAGAAGTGAGGAGTGGTGTGAACCTCACGAGGGGTTAGATCTCCCAAGCCCGAGTAGGGCAGATTTCTCCTCCCGCCCCCTCCCTACACAGCTCCCACTTGGCAACGCGGTTTCCGACGGGATAACAGAAAGGCTGATCCCTATGCCATGAAGCTGAAGACCCCTGTGTGTGAGCTTTGCTAGGAAGAACACGGCCGTCCACCTTCGAGGGCCACGGGGGCTGGGGCAGCAAGTGTGTGAAGCTCCATGGCATCACCAAGGACAGACGAGAAGCCAGAGGCCTTTCCCTACATTTTCTGGACAGACTCATGGTCCTCCAGGGACGCAGAGGGGCACCCCACAACCTGGCTGACAGTGAATTTCTTGCTACTCTTCTCAAGTGGAAGCTCAGGGCCACATTTAATTCGATTTAGAAAAAAATGTAGTAATAGAACGTGTTTTGCTCCTGAATGTGGAACAAACTCATACCCAACTGAAGGCACAGCACGGTTGGCTTCTAAAGCAAATATTCTGATGCGTCCACTTTCCCATCCTGTCTTGATTATCTGCCCCAAGAGGCCAGCTTTTTACAAAATGACTTTTCTTATCTCCAAGGCTTGCAGTCTCTTTCTTTTCTAGTTTACAGAGGGGAAAAAAAATCCAAAAAACATGCAGAGACAGTGTGTGGTTTGGCCATTTTCATCTCATTATCAAGTGGGGCAGATCAGAGTTCCTGGGCTCCAGTAGTAAGAACCCTTTGCCCTTCCCCAACTTTAATTTCCCTCCTGAGAAAGGGGGACGCAGTGTGCCTTCAGGTTCAAGTGTGAGCATGACACGCGTGGCTGGTTTCCAAGCTTGACCAGTTTTGGACTCTCTGACCGTATCCACTCAGTGACCAGGGATGAGAGCCCGAAATGCAGCAGAACAAGCAGTCTCCCCACCCCCAAGGGGAGCTGTTTCGCCAAGAAGACAGTGGATGCAAATCAAACAGGAACCTGGACGGGCTTATTTATAACAATGAAAATGTTATTTAAAACCTGAAGCGACTGGCGGCCTCTCCATTTGAAAGGCAGTGGCATCATTCATTTCCATGGGAAAATGAATTCCCTCCTGCTCTGTCCACTTAGAGGGATGGCGGGGGGGGGGGGGCGAGCTAGGGAGACTGAAGCTTCAGCCTCAGCCGTCCGTTGTCACCCAGAGTGGATGGCCTTGTGCTTAGCAGGGCACACGGGTACCGCTGGCTGTGCAGAGGCCGGCCAGGAGCTGAGGAGGGGGCCACGCTGCTCTGGGAAATAACAGAACTGAGTCAGGAGGGAGGGGCAAACAAGTCCAGAAACGGAAAAGCACAGCCTTGGGAAAGAACTGGCTGGGTGTGGGAGCGGCCATGGACTTGACAAGAAGGAGATCAGAGGTGGCGGAGGAGTCCGTCTGATGAGAAATCCCCAGCACTGGAGGCCCAGACAACGCTCACGTGTGTTATTGCTACTTCTGTAGGTGCTGGTACTACTGAACACTTAGTAGGCACACAGGCTATGCCTGGAACGCTAGGTGCCTTACTTCATTCATTTCTCACGGTGGCCAGTATGAAATGGGTTAATATGCTTATTTTGGGGGTGACGGTGGAAGTGCAAAAGGGCTAAGTGACTTGCTCAAGATGAGCTCAGGGGCCCAGCCACCCAACCACATCCCTGCAGGCACGCTGTGCATGTAAACACACACACAACCTTTGGGGATGTTTTTATTGGGGGTTTGGGCAATAAAAGTTCACTGGGTTCCTGCCTAGGGTGGTGCAGCCCAGAGATGAGAAGGGCTCTAAGAGGCAGCTGGGAGGCAGCCAGATTAGCAGGAACCAGCTTGGAAGCAGAGGCCCGGGCGCTCTCCTGAGATCGGGGATTCACAGAGATCCTGGGAAAGGTCCATGGGACATAACCTACAGCTCAGGCTCCATGTATTTCCTTGATGGACTTTGGGATTTTGTATTTTGCTTAACTAGATAAAATTAAGTTACAAGAATATTTTCAGCTCTTATAAGATGTTTAACAAGATTATATAAATGGCATATTCCATTTTTGTGCATCCTGCTTCTTTTGTTCAACTTTTTTTTTTGCAGTTCATCCAAATTATTGTATGAAGTGTATATTCATTTTCCCTGTCATACAGTGTATCCCACTGAAGGACTATGCCAGAACTTATTTATCTATTTGATTATTAATGGACATTTGGGTTGCTTCCACTTTGGGGCTATTCTGAGGAATGATGCTCGGAGCCTTTTTCCTTGTTCACCCTGGTGCGTGTCTGCAAGGGTTTCTCTGCGGTGTACAGCTAGTAGCGGGATTGTGGGTCATAGGGAATGCATACCTTGAACCTCGTCATGACACCAAACTGTTCTCCATGGTGGCTGTCCCTTTCATTCCCACCAGCAGTGTAAGAAGTGCCTGTTTCTCTGTTTCCTCGTCAACAACTGGTATCATTAGAACTGTTCAAAATTCGCCAATCCACTGGGTATGTAATGATCTCATGGTGGCTTTGTGTTTTTTTTTTTAATTGAAGTACAGTCGATTACGATGTGTCAGGCTCTGGTGTACAGCACAATGTCGCAGTCATGCATATATTCGTTTTCATTTATACTTTGTGTTTTCTTGATGAAAGATAACTTTGGGTAGCTTTTCACACGTTTATCAACCCTTTAGACTTTCTCTTTTGTGAAGTACCTGCTTAAGTGTACTGTTTATTTTTAAAATTTGTTTTTCTTATTGCCAGGAATTCTTTGTTTGTATTTTGAATACTAGTCCTTTGTTAGTTACATGTATTTCAAATATTTCCCCCTCCTCTGGCTTTCATTTGTACTCTCTTTATGATGTCATTTGATGAAGAGAAATTCTTTCAATACAGTTGAATTTACCAGTTTTTTTTTTCTTATGGTCAATGCCCTTTTGTGTCTACTCTATGAAATCCTTCCCTAAAGTCATGACAATACAGTCATCCTTCAGTATCCTTGGGGGATTGGTTCCAGGACCCCTGGAAATACCAAAGTCCTTGGATGCTCATGTCCCTTATAGAAGATGGCATAGTATTTGCATATAACTGATGCACGTCTTCTTGTACACCTTAAACCATCTCTAGATCATTTATAATACCCGATACAATGCAAATGCTATGTAAATAGTAGCCAGTGCTTGGCACGTTCAAGTTTTGCTCTGGGTAACTTTCTAGAATATTTTTCCCCTGAATATTTTCACATCTGAGGTTGACTGCATCTATGGATGCAGAGCCCACAGATATGGAGGACCAAAGGTGATCCACTTCATTATCATTTAAAAGTTTCATCATCTCTAATATTTTAAACTCAGCACCACCTGAATCCCTTCTTTCAGAGGTTCCAGGCACCTGAGCTTTTCCAGGACTCTGAAACACCAACAGACTTGCTTCTTTTTTTCTCACTCACTGCCAACGAAGGTTTCAACTTTTTCTGATCTGTTACCAGTCACCTGCCATCTAACGGCTTTTCAGCTTCCAAATGGTGCTTTCATCTGCTTTCCCTGTTATCTTTGTCCGTGTGTCTGTGTATGCATGCGCCCATACACTTTTATTGTCACATCGGGGGGAAAGGCAATAAATACAAGTTCAAATCTCCGTGTTTAAGTGCAAGTCACAGCAGCATTCCTATAATAGCAAGCAAAATTGAAAACAACCTAAACACCCACCCACAGATGTTTCAAGCACCACCAAAGATATTTAAATGTTAAAGCACAGTAGGTCCACACGAGGGAGCACCACACAGCTGTACAGTGTTGTGTTACATAGATGCAGGCAGTGGGGCGGCTACGAACACAGATCCTGACCCTCAGCAGCTGTGTGACTTCAGGTGAGTTACTTTACCTCTCCATCCCTCAGTTTCCCCATCTATAAAATGGGATAACAGTACCTACCTCGTAGAGCTGTTGTGAGAATTAAAGTGGTTGATATAAGTAAAGATGAACAACTGCAGGTAAACAGTTAAGAGTACATAAGAGTGATTATTGTTACTAACAAAAAATGAAGTTTCATGAATTTATACATGAAAATGTACTCTCTAAGGTATATTAGTTTAAAAAAAGTGAAAAACAGTAAAAACAGTATGCATAAAAGGAAAAGGACATATAAAAACAGGATCGCACTTTTAAAAGGACAAAGGTACATACAAATATACATACACTTCTGAAAGGATACTCAAGAAACTGTAAACGTGGTTATCTTGGGGCAAAAGGTAGAAGGGATTTTGAATTTAACGTCCTTTGGCATTCTTTGATTTTTTTTTTTATCATGTGTACTTAGTAATGTTACAATTAAGAATAAGCAAATTGTAGATAATTGTTGAAGCTGGGGTTTATTATATTATTATAATTAATATTTATTATTATAACTTCTATTATTATTTATCATATTATGATTTGCACTTCTGTGTATTTTAAAATCTTCTAGAATAAAGAAATTTAAAAATAAACTAAAGCAAGTAACTCATCATCTTTTGGGGGGATACCCTCCAAAATCCAATGCTGACTAATTGGATAGCATGAAATAATTCCTTTAAGAAAGCCTCCTCATCCAGCCGCAGGGGGGCGTTCCCATGGAGGCACACAGGAGCCAAATGGCAGAGAACCAGCTGTTGTAGGAAAACACTACTGAGGATTTACTACTATTGCAGGAAGTTTTAACAAAAATTTTGAAATTTTTCTAGGCCCTAAAATGCTTTTTTTCCTAGAAAGCCTTGTTTTCAATACTGCCTTTTTAGGGAACTTCTGGCTTTCTGATCAGCTAACTACAGGCAGAATGACCTTACATGTGAGTGAAAACAGATATGTAATTTCTCAACTCTCATAGCAGGTTATCAACTTTATCATCTACTCATTTGCTTTCCAAATTATATGCATCTACCCTGATGCAGCAAGACAGGAGACAAGCATTCTAGACTCTCACCAGTATGTGCAATTTAAACTAGCATTCACTCCGCTATTACCACTTTTTTGGATCGGACAGGTGATCAACAGAGCCGACTGTCTACAGCACATGTGTGCTCCATTAGTTCCTTTAGGGACTCTGAGTTTTATCCTTTGATCAGATTAGAACACCAGAAGCCTCGATATTTGAACTATAATTAGATTAGCCCATAATAGATTACCTTGAATTGGATAGGTTTTATCCAACATTGCTATAAGAAATGGCCAGAAAATTTTGCTATAAAATGTTCTTCACTACGCCATCCATATAAAGCCATCTGAAAAGTTTTAGAAATCAAGGCCAAGAAGAATTTTCCTATACCACAGAACTGAAGGGATTTCTTCCGATAAAGAAAATCACATACTTTAAGCATCTCCCTCACTTTCTCAAGCTATTGGGAAGCTCAGAAATGGATCCACTGCCCAGTCACAGCAACTCAGGAAGCTTTCATCCTTATTCCTTAATCTTTATTTTCTATTTCATTCAATTTTGTGTACGTCCGTCGTTTTTTTTTTAATCCTTTTTTTTTTTTTAAACTTAACTGATCCTCTTCAAAAGTTTAATAGATTACATCCCAAAGAGGTTTACACTTCCTGGGGGGATCGGGGTCAGGATCTTTTTCTTCTGGCAGGATAACCAGGAATGGTTTCATGAAGACACGGCATTTGAGCCAAGCCTTTGGGAATAGATAGGGCTGACAAACACTGGGAAGAATGCTACTGGCAGAAGAAGGTGTGAATAAAAGAGTGATGGAAAGAATGCACAGGCCACTTTGGAGTAACAGGGGAGTAATAGGACTCGTTTTGGCCGAGGCATGAGGTGGTAGAAGAGATGAAGGGAAGGCAGGTTGGGAAGACAGGAAGGCTCAGGTCACAAGGAATCCACGTGCCAGGCTGAGGATTCAGCAGTAAAGCACAAGAGAAGGATTTTTCCCCCAGAATAGGGAAAACTACTGTATATTTCTAGGCAGAGGATAGAAACTATCAAGACAGAGTTTAAAGACCAGTATCAAATAATACAACTACTATAGCAAGGTCCCAGGTGTTGAGGCATGAAATGTGATTAAAAGCACTAACCGAGGGCTTAACCTCAGAAGGACCACAAAAGAGAACGGTGTCAGGCACACAGTTATGGGGGCCAGGCTCTCCCCCAAATCCTGTCATGGATGTTTAAATCATGCTTTCCTTTAGGGATACCTTGGGAAACATTAAACAAACAATATCACACGCTTAACCATAGAATTTAAAATGAATTCTTGCCCAAATGTTGATGAGGGGAGTTTGTTTTTGTTTTTAATTCAAGACTTCCAGCCAATAACTTTAGAGGGAATAACGGAATTTAATAATTATCACTTTGCCACTTTGAGATAGTAGAAGTAAGCAGCATCACTGGTGGATGCTGCAGCCATCAGGTGAGCCTTTGAGGACAGAAAGGGTAACACTCCTAGAAAGAACACCATAAAGATGAAGTCTTTCTAAAAAACAAAAATACTAATTCAAAAAGACACACGCACCCCAATGTTCACAGCAGCATTATTTACAACTGCTAAGATATGGAAACAACCTAAGTGTCCACCAACAGATGAATGGATAAAGATGTGGTATATGCATACAATGGAACACTACTCAGCCATAAAAGAGAACGAAAGTTTGCCATTTGCAGCAACATAGACGAACTTGGAGGCATTATGCTAAGTGCAACAAGTCAGACAGAGAAAGACAAATACTGTATGATATCATATATGCAGACTCTAAAAAATACAACAAACTAGTGAATGTAACAAAAAAAGAAGCAGACACAAATATAGAGAACCAACTAGTGGTTACCAGTGGAGAAAGGGAAGAGGGGAGGGGCAATATAGGGGGAGGGGAGTAAGAGGTACAAACTATTAGGTATAAAATAAGCTCTAAGGGCATACTGCACACCACAGGGAATACCACCACTATTTTATAATAACTATAAATGGAGCATAATCTTTAAAAATTGTGAATCACTGTACTGCACACCTGTAACTTACATAATATTATACATCAAATATACTTCAAAAACTAGTAAATAGGAAAAAAAAAAGATCACAGACTAATACTTAGAGTTGTCTCATGCAGAGTCCTCTTTCTTTGAAGTATTTTATCTCCTTTGGAGTATTTGTTGCTACTAGAAGGAAAAGATAAAACATTCCTGTAAAGTAAAATTTTTAAAAAGGCTTTCTAATGGAGTGATCATCAGACCAGCTGGTCTATCTAGGATTAGGACACAGGCAGTGGAAAACGTGAGATTGCCAGACACAATGTGCTTCACAACAGAGATGCAGTAAGTAGGACATGCCACCACCTGGGAAGTATTCTTGCCTAGAATAATTAAACCTGAATCTAATCATGACTCCAGATGTAAATAATATTTTACAAGAGAAACAGTAGGAGGAATTAGTTAAATGACACCATGAGGAAGTGATCGGATAAACCCAGAATGCAGACCACTCTGCAGGATAAATGACTCATTTTCAAACAAATCAATAGCATTTTTTTAAAAGTCTAAATTAGAATAAATAGAAAAAAAAGGACTTGAGACATAATAATCAAATGGAATATACGGATCTTATTTAGGTCTCGATTTGAATAAACCAACCTTTAAAAAGACTTTTAAAAGGCGATCAAAGAAGTTTGAATATGGGCTGGTTATTAATGTCAAGGAATTATTGGAAATGTTTAAATATGATAGTGCCATGTTGGTTATGTAAAAAAAGAAAAAAATGTCTTCATCAAATAGACAGGCATACTGAAATTTTTATCAGCAAAATAATATGGTGTTTAAAATTTGCTTTAAAACACTCAAGAAAAAAAATTAAGGGGATAAGCGAAATAAGATTTGCAAAATATTAGTAACTATTGAAGCTGGGTGATGGGTACGTGGCGGGTTTACTATGTTATTCTAATTTTGTGCATGTTTGAAAATTTGTCAGAGTTATTTATTTTAATGGGTGCTTTACAGTGACTAGTGTGAAAAGTCTATATTTGTTTTTGTATTTGATGAGATAAAGGGGTTGTTTTAGTGTACAGGATGGGAACTTGGACATATACTAGCCCCAATAGTATATTTGGTTGAGGGAACAAGAATGCATTATTTTATCCAGTGTGAAACGACACTGTTCTGTAGTTCCAGTTTGTGGAGACCAGAGAGAAGAAAAATCTTTCCTGACTCTCACAAAGAACATTTCTTTGCACTAACCTACCTCCTGGGTTCTCTTGCCTAGATCCCTGCAAACATCGAGTCCCACAGCCCCTTCCATGAGCCACCAGAGATTGGCTCCTTATCCCCAGGTTACCTAGCTTACAGCTAAGCCACGAGGCCAGGACCTGACACGGTGACCGGCCCCACATTGCCAGTGTGGGTACCTCAACCTGAAACCTGGTCTGCTAAAGTGTCCCTGACACGTAGTGAGCATGTTGACCAAAATGTGTCTGTCAATTCCAACTCTCGGTCAGCAAGTATCATCGAGCATTGATTACGTGCAGGTTAAGAATGTAGGTCTTTTTAAATGAAGGACTGAGCTTTATCTCATAAAATGATATCTCCTGCACCTTCAGCATCACCTGTGTCATCACTATCACCATCAACTCTAACCTGAGAAGGTCAAACGGGAGAGACCTCTAGGAGATAGGAGGTTTATATCTGGAAGAATTGGACATCTCCCTCCCCAAAAGGCAGAGTTTAGCAATGACCAATAATGTTCCTGTCTTCTTTTTTTTTTATTAACATTTTTTATTGATTTATAATTATTTTACAATGTTGTGTCAAATTCCAGTGTTCAGCACAATTTTTCAGTCATTCATGGACATATACACACTCATTGTCACATTTTTTTCTCTGTGAGTTATCATAACATTTTGTGTATATTTCCCTGTGCTATACAGTGTAATCTTGTTTATCTATTCTACAATTTTGAAATCCCAGTCTATCCCTTCCCACCCTCCACCCCCCTGATAACCACAAGTCTGTATTCTCTGTCTGTGAGTCTATTTCTGTCCTGTATTTATGCTTTGTTTTTGTTTGTTTGTTTTTGTTTTCTAGATTCCACATATGAGCGATCTCATATGGTATTTTTCTTTCTCTTTCTGGCTTACTTCACTTAGGATGACATTCTCCAGGAGCATCCATGTTGCTGCAAATGGCATTATGTTGTCGGTTTTTATGGCTGAGTAGTATTCCATTGTATAAATATACCTGTCTTCTTGAGGACAGATCCTGTTCCTTCTCTGTGGTGGATGCTGGATACCCCACCCAGCCCCGCTTCAGGAATAAAGGACCTAGTTAGTCAGCTGCCGGCAGTGTTGCCAGCAGATGGCCTTCAGCTGTCGTCTCCAGGAATGTGAAGGCAACTATTTTGCCCAGATTAACCCCACTTCCTGGGCAGCCAGTGAAGGGTTGACCCGGAAGTACAAAGGCCTTGTGCCTTCAGTGAGACTTGAGACAACTCTGAAAGGCCACGCCAGTCTCTGAGGTCCCCACAGGATTAGATGAAGTCTTCATCAAGGCTGCATCGTAGCCCACCTTCTCCCGCTGCCCACAAACCACCCGCATCCAGTGCACAGAGAGGCCTGGAGCTGCCACTCTTGCCAAGATTCCAATTTCCAACCTCTCTGCTTAAACCACCTAGATATGAAGAACATTAAATGGTTGCCTTGCTTAAAGGCATTTATTATGGAGACAATGTTATGCCTTCTGTCTCCCGCCCTCCCTCTGCTGGGGCAAGACGGGCACGTGTCACCTTCCAGGACTAAGCCAAGGCCTGGAATGGAAGCGTCTATCAAGAATGCCGGTGGTTCTGTGGGGCCATCTCCTGTGTTCACTGCTGTACCTGGCACACACCTGGAGCACAGGAGAAGCTCACTAAATACTCATCTTTATGCAAGAAAAAGAGAGAAGAGAGAGGGAGAGAGGATAAAGGAAGGAAATGCCACCTTCACCATGAACCTCTTCTCCGTGTCCAGACCAGGATAACACGTATTCTGTCCTGGGACCTTGAGCTGCATGAAGGAAAGACCTGTCTGTGTTCATCTTTGCATCCCTACTGCCTGTAACTGACCGAGAGGCACAACAGGTGCTCAGGAAGCTTTGTCTTGAGTGAATGAAAGAAAAGATATTCTGCTAACCAAAGGCAGTGTTTAACCATCTATCACTGAGTAACAAAAACCCTGAAATCTTATCAGCTTAAAACAGCCACCGGGATTTGCTCACCGTCTGGGCTCAGCTGGACAGTCTCCTGCGGGGTCCTCACGAGGCTACGGGGTCTAAGAAGGCCTCGTCCGCATGTCCCGCCGCGCAGGCAGGTGCCGCACTTCCCTTCCAGCAGGAGAGCCGGGGATCCCCCCTCAGCGAGGGCGGCGTTCCACGGGGCAGGCCGCGGGCGCTACGTGAGGTTTATCAAGCCTCTGCTTGGGTCACGCGGCCGGCGCACATTGGCCGAGGCAAGTCACGTGGTCCGGGCCCGCGCCAATGAAGGAGGAGACGACCCCGCCTACACACTGCCTGCGGGGAGGCTTCATTAGGGCCCGTGAGTTACGTAACAACTTGCAGCGGGCAGGTTTAGCCACTTAAGGCCAGACTTCTGGAAGAATTCTTTTTCTGCTAATGGTTCCCAGGTGACTTGGACTTAAGACTTTTAGAGGCAGTGAAAAAGAACCCACCAGGCAAAACCCTGCAGAGAAGCTGAGTGTGGGAAACACCTGGGCTGCCACCCACAGTGGTGGCAGGTAAGGGTGGCCAGGGTTGGGAGATGCCACATGGCTTCTGGACAACCACCTCCTTTGAGTTTAGGCCAGCTCAGGAGTTCCATCTCTCCTAGGACTCCAGGGGTAGTGGGTCCCACCACGTGGTTTGGGGGCAGGGGACGACTGGGCAAACAAGCAGGCCTGTGGGCAGGAAGCTGTGGATGAAGGAATCAGAAGAAAAGATGCAGGGACAGGCCCAGAACCTGGGACCAAGAAGATCTCAGCTGTACTGCTGCCTCCTGAATTTGTCAGTGAAGGACCCTGGTTGCTCCCCAACCTCACGCATCCCATGCTGGGTCCTCTGTGCACCCTGAGACCTCAGAGCTCAGCACTTGGGGCCTCTCTCTGCTCCTTGGAAACCACTGAATATGTCATGCTCTGAGTAATTAGTACAATTAGCTTGAAGTAATTATATCATTTCTCTTATCATCTCCTTTAATATGGTGTAAACATTTATGCAAATTGAGAATATCTTCAATTATCAAATATTTATATAACATCTGCTATGAGACAAAAATCTAACTGAATTAAGAATTTCCAAGGTAAACTTTCAAATCCTAAAACTTCTGGAACTCTGAAGTCCTTATCTGGAAAGTGATTTATCTGGGAGGTATGGGTGGGGTTGGAGTGGAGAGGGCTGTCCATGGTTAATGACAAACCTTTGGCATAGAGGTGGATTCATAGTTGCATGAGTTACAAGATTGCCCCCTAACAATAAGGTCACACTTACAGGTGCCAGAGGTTAGGACTTCAACATATTTCGGCAGGGACACAATTCAACCTACAACACCCCCATAGGCCACCTGTAAGGGAAGAGCCTTTTTTCCATAGCAACTGAGTACAGGGATCCCTGGGGCCCCATCTAAGTCCTAAAGTCCCCCCTTCTTTTTCCTGGCACCTGGTTCTCCATTGTGCTAGCTTCCATCTAGAGGCTAGAAGTCATCTTTGGAGCATAGGATTCTTTTGCTTTGGGGAGAATACACTGATTGTTCTTTCATTTATGCAAAGTAAAGCAAATATCCTGTTATGAGATAGGGTGACTCAAAATAAAAAATAAAAAAAAACCTCTGATAATATAAAAATCTGTCTTCACTGACTGTTTCTGGGGGAAGCAGTTGGGCCTGGATTTTGGGTAGGGCAAAAATGGTTTCAAGTGTATTCCTTTGCTTGAGGTGGAGGTGGGAGAAGTGGATGTAGGGAGGTGTGGGTGGGAACTACAGGCCATGCAATATGGAGCCCAGCTGAAGGCGAAGGGGAAAGTCACCCTGAAGCTGCATTGGCGTGTGTGCTGGAGCTGGCTGCATGGACTTGCAATAGATGATTGTAAACTTCTCAGAAATTTTGCAAGCTGACTGATAACCATTACCATCATTAAAAATTAAACTATATAAACTTGTAATTAAATATGTGATATTAAAAACAAAGTTAACTACTCAAGCACTCAAGCTCATCACTTCATAATTATTTTACTAGATTTCTATCATCTGTATTTTTGTTGTCCAATGTATTGGCTGGTGGAAATACTACACAGGGTTATACAGTGTGTGCAACTGTGCATGTCTTCCCAGCTCCCATTCAGTGACATCACAGCTGGCAGCCCAAAATTGACCATGGTGGGATTCACATCACGGGAAGTGCAAAGACTAGGAATCAGCCCCCTCCAGCCAGTTGTTAGATGTCTACTAGCTCACTAGGAGTCATCTGGTTTCCAAGACTGATTGTCTTTTCTATGCTGGAAAATTAAGGAGCAGACTGGTGTCTATGCACAGTATGGGAGAGCCCAGCAGCCTGGGCAAGGAGGTGATGAGGTGGCAAGTGGTGGTGTAGATGGAGACAGTCCAGGCCAGAGAGCTGATACCTCTAAGGATTTATAGACTGTGTACCACTGACTCAACTCCATTCTGAGACCCATCCCCCTAAAATAAAAAGGAACATATAAGCGTTTTCCTTGAGGATTTTCAGAAACACTCTCAGAACCTGAGGAAGGACTGAGTTTCCACTCATGCCACAGGCAGGGGCTCCAACTGTTCTATTCACAGAGATTGACAAGCTCTCAATTCTAGAAAGTTAATGGCAGCCTTTCCTGTAGGCTTTCTTAGGACTGGCAGTGATCTAATGTGCTCCAGAACTCGCCCAGGGGGTGCTGAATGCAGCATTTCCCAACACTGCTCACGGGCCAGGACGCCACAAAAACAAACTTTGCACAGCTCTAAACGAGGCACGTGGGGATCGCAGCAATCCACTCGGCCAGCGGGGCGTTTTCTCACCCTGATTATAGTTCCGTGATCCTTAAAAAGGGAAATGCTTGTTAATTTCCCACACGTGATCATGCTCAGAGGGCAGGCTCCCTTACTGCCCTTCCTCCTCACTCCATCACCCAAAATACACAACAGGAAGAAATCTTTTTGCAATGATATAATGTGAAAGTGACCGCAGAATACTGGCATCTCCATGATGGCATCAGTGAGGGTCGGGGTGGCTAGATTTAGCAAACAGAAATGTAGGATGCCCAGTTAAATTTGCATTTCAGATAAACAAGGGATCATTTTTAGACTCTTCAAGCCCCATGTAGTATTTGGGACATACAAATACTAAAAATGTATTTGTTGTTATCTGAAAATTTAACCGGGCACCCTGCGTATTTCTGGGATCCCAGTGAGGGCAGGATTTTTAAGGGGTGCTGTCAGGTCTTTGGGGAGGCAGTCGTGGGGTGGTGGGAAAAGAATATGTTTTGGAGTCAGATCTGGTGGGACTGAGTTTGACCACTTACTTAGCAACATGAGTAAGTTAATCAACCTTGCTGAGCCTCAGTTTCCCAGCTATAAGTAGTTACGGGAGATAAAACTTTCCTCACGAGGTGGTTGGTAGAATGAAATCTGAAAATTCATGAAACAGACTCCAGCACAAATTACCTACACACAGTAGCTGCTAAACCAATGTGAGTTCCACTCCCTCCCCATACTGCCCTCTTTTGGGGGGATCTGTTGCTGAGGAAACAAGTAATTTTGCTGGACTTCTGAGGGATATTGTGAGCGCTACAGCCACGTGTGAAAATTTCACCTTCTACAGGGCTTCCATAGTTCGGAGTCAGAACCTGACTGACAATTTGTGGGACAGCCTTTGGTCCCTGAAGACAACGTGCCCACGTAGAGGCCATTCGAGCGAGACTAGCCCAGTAGCCCTTCGTCTACCTAGTGATTCAAACATTCAACAATTCTACCAGGGACAATTAGTTAAAGTCTTTACAGAAGCCTCCGTGTTTTAATTGTAAGGTGCTGACTTTACCAATACTGTTCGCTTGGTTTGTGAACTGTGGCCAGGGAGAGAGGGAGAGTCCCACCTCGGTGGCTCTCCATGTGTTTCCCTGTCACCCTGTGGCTGACACACCTCACGTTACTCTCAATTTCCCTGGGTGACGAAGAACCACCCCATGTATGCTCCGAAGATGGTTAAGCATTTCAAGCTGTGAGTCTTTGTCTTGATACTGGTTTGTATAATTACTTTGATTACAGTCAATTCTTTAATTATGTTCCCTTTGGACTAATGCTAATTATTTAAAATTAGTTTGTAGCATGCCTGGATTGACAGGGAAAAAAAATCAGTTGGCTTGGGCAGTGAGGAGAATTAGAGGCAAATTGGGGGCCACTCAATATGTATTCTAAACTGGTTGTGAGAATTCTAGAAGCTGATTGTCTGTATGTATCAATATAGATGGCAAAATTTTTTTAAAAAAGCCATTTCCTGCAAGAGAAATGAGAACAGTCCAAGGTTACCGTTGTTCTAATTATGGTTTTGGTTTTCCCCAGAGCACAGGAATCTTCACATTCTTTTCAAAATAGCATTAAGGAAGTTGGAAGCTTCCTTTTAATGAAAATACAACTTCACTTGAGTGTTTAAAAATACCCCTTGAACACAAAATCAATTGTGAACCTACTTACTGCTTAGGTATCAAGGATGTTGGTTGTAAGAGTTTGAATTATATGATAAGGAGGGAAAAGCCATACTTAATGCAATGACCCAGAAGAATAATTTATCTCACTATTAACTTCTTTGGAGAGAAGCCTTGCTTGTAGAAAACAAAACAAAACAAACTCTGCTCATTGTTAGTAATGACTTTAAACTGTTTTTAGAGTCAGTCTATGGACAGCACCAAGGGTTGACAAAGAAGGGGAGCAGCTGGACCTCTCATACGTTGCCCTGGTGTAAACATACACTTACTGCACAGTCCAGCAATCCCACTCTTAGGTATTTACTCAAGAGAAGTGCAAAAGACATCCACACAAAAAGCTGTATGTAAAGACGTATAGCAGTTGTATTTATAACGACCCCAGACCAGAAAAAACCCAAATGCCACTCAACTGGTGAACAGATAAATTATATACTACATCCAAGGCAAAAGGATACTACTCAACAATAGAAAGGAACAAATTATTGACACACGCAAAAACCACCATGGTACCCAGTGAAAGTGGCCGGACTCAAACGCCTACACACTGATTCCATTTATTGTGGAAAAAGCAAAATTCGAGGGACAGAGAACAGATCCGTGGGTGCCAGGGACTGGGGTGGAGAGCAATTCACTACAAAGGAGCGGGAGGGAACTTCCGCAAAGATGGAAACGCTCTGTCTTGATTATGGTGCTGGTTACATGACTATATGGGTTTGTTAGAATTCATAGACCGGCAGTCCTGGAAAAGGTGAATTTTACTGCATGTACTAAATTATACTGACTCAATAAAACTGATTTAAAAACCAGTCATTTTGTCATTCCTAAGTATCATGCTGATGTTGTAAAAGCTTTCATTAACACTCTTGATGCAAACAAGTGTGGGGAAGGTGGGCAGATCCTTCACACTTCAAATATCTAGCCCAGATGTGGGGCTATAGCTGCTTTGTTCTGTCTGAGCAGGGGACAGAGGCACTGGTTGACAGGGCCCACGACAGGCTGCAGTGCTCCTGGAGAACACTTCCCTCCTGGAAGATGTCTTCCATCCCATGGACATCTGCTCACTGTCCATATGGTCCACGGATGCCCAGACATGAAGTATTAAGTAACCGCTGAGTTTGCATTTGTTTACTTGGCTTTAAAGACCTCTCAACCATGCTGTGGGGGCTGTTCCTTTTTAATAAATGCTGTGTTGAATATACAGTCATCGACACAGATCTGTGGAGGTGCTCAGGCATACATCCAGCGGATGCAATGACAGACAAGTGCCCAGAGCCACCATGAGCGGAGGTGCTCATCCTTCTCATTGCACATGAATCTACACCTGCCTGAGGTGCTAAAAAGGATAAGCCGTATTGTCTTACTCACAGAATGGAATCTCTTTGGAGGCATAGGGCCAAGAGACTGTATGCTTAGGATATAAAATGTCTAATGCAAAGTTTTAGGGTTCTGCCTATTGAACTTGGGAATCTAATTATAATGAGAGGGTTTGGGGGGTTTAAAAAAAGTATTCCCATCATTGACTTCCTCCACCACATCAGTTCCACTCTAGTGTACATCATTTTGCTATAGCTGAAAACAGAATACCTTAGAAGAATCAAAACACAGCGGATATAAACATGACCACAATCCACAAAGTCATTCTAACAGTGGGTAGGAATGCAAACTTTGGGGCTTGCTTGGCTGCAAACCCCACAAACTAGCTTTGTAAGCTCGTGGGAGTTCATTGACCTTGCAGATCCTATTTCCTCTTCTGAAAGACAACAGCAGTCACCTCATGGATTTGCTGTGATGATTAAATGGGGTAATACATATGTAAATAACTTTGCAGGCTGCTTCAACAGTAGTTATTTTGCCCAAGTGTTACCTGTGACCAATGCGAGGTGAGGCTCCCTATACTTTGAGCCAAACTCATATTTCTGTCTTCCTATAACAGGCTGGTCAGTCATGGCCGCAGTTGCTTCCTCCCTGTGGGCAGCCACATGTGGATTTTTTTACAAGCAGGAATTGAAGGTCAAGAGCAGAAGCTGCTGTCAGTGCGAGAGCCCGGGGCTCAGTGACAAATGACAGCTCAGCATAAGGCAAGGATCCTGCTCGGAGCTTCAGGCCCCTGGCTCGGCTGTCATGCCACACCCCAGCCCTGACATGTCAACTCCTATGGGGCCTAAGGTTTGTTTCTTTTATCAAGAATTATTTTTCGGTTCAGAGTTTGAGATTTGCAAATATTAATTACTATATATAAAACGGATAAAAAACCAACTTCCACAAAGCACAGGGAACTATCTCAATATCTCATAGTAACCTCTAGTGAAAAAGAACATGAAAATGAATATACGTATGTGTATGCATGACTGGGACATTGTGCTGCACACCAGAAATTGACATATTGTAACCGACTGTACTTCAATTAAAAAAAAAAAAATTCTTTTTTGGCAGATCAGTCTCCTGGCCTCCCAGGGCAGAGCAAGACAAAGGAATGCAGAGTGGAGCTGAAGGGGCAAATTGAGGATATTCTGCAGACTGGATACCTACCTCTGTCTCATGAAATTATACATCCACACCCTGTTAAGAACTATGAAAGGTCTGAGATTTTACCCTGCTTACAGACTAATGATTTAGCCTGTCACAGTTTTGTGGATGCTGGCAGAAGACACAGACTCCTGGGTCCGAGACAGAGGACTTAATTACTCACAGCATGTCGGACAACATGAGCTTTGCATTTACATCAGTTGTGCTTCCCACTCCCTCCAAGTTCCGAAGAGGCGATAAGGAGGTGGTCCTAGGTCTACAGTGTACACATGGTGGATTCATTCCCCAGATGAGGAACCCTGAGCTTAGTGAGCCCTCGACTTTATAAGGGACTGCTAGCAAATCTGCCCAATTTTTGCCCTGGAGGAAGACATCTTTACTACCCTGGGCAACAAGCAAATCTGCCCTCTACCCTGGAGGGAGACACTCTCTCTGTCTTCCAAGACGGTTTACTCTATAAATGTCCTTGAAAAGACAGTCCTTACCTCTACAAAGGTTTTCACAGTTGTCTTTTCCAGAGTTTAAGGTTTCAGAATTGTAAAGCTTAGCTCAAGCAATAAAGGTTTTTTTCCCCAAGCAATAAAGTGTTAATGCACACTAATTTAAAAAAAAGAGTTATTTTCCCCTAGATTTATTGAGATACAACTGACATGTAACATTATGTAAGTTTAAGGCATACAACATGATGATTTGATACATGTATATATTATGAAATGATTACCATGATACACCTGCGTCACCTCACACAATTACTTTTTGGTAGTGAGGACATTTAAGATTTACTTTCTTCGCAACTTTTAAATATTTAGTGCAGTATCATTAACTATAATCACCATGCTGTACATTAGATCTCTGGAATTCTTTTCTCTTATAACTAGGAGCTTGTACCCTTTGACAAACATCACCCCGTTTCTCCCAACCCCAGCCTCTGACAACCACCATGCTGCTCCCTGTATCTATGGTTTTGGCTTTTTTAGATTCCACATGTGAGGTCATACATATTTGTCTTTCTCTGTCTGACTTGTTTCAGTTAGCATGATGCCCTCAAGGTCCATCTATGTGTCACAAACGGCAGGTTTTCCTTCTTTTTTTTTTACAGCTGAGTCATATATTGTCAGGAATTACTGCTCTAGCCTTCCTTCCCGTTCTGAACCATAGCCAACCCTGGCTTAATAAAAATGCTTACTTTAAAAAGGAAGGCACACAAAGAACTCTTATCTAAATAGACCTATGTTTCCACCAATGTCCTCAGAGCAGAACCTTAAATCGTGTCTTCCATCCAGGAAGATGTATCTTTTCTTGAGTCATTACTGACAGAATGGAAATTGGAAGAGAATAAAAGTCCTATAATGATCTTTTCCTCACTGTGTTTGCACTTGTTACCAGACCTCAGGGTGGCTCAGGGGTCTACCCTCCTTCATCCTTCTCTGGACAAATTCCTGCCCACAGGTCTGATTTCTGTCCCAAGTGGCCTTGTCTGATGATAGTGGCCCTCCTTGGCCACTGACTGGACTGATCCACGGGTCCCACGAATGGTAGTCTTGCTTGAAAGTTATGTTGAGATAACCAGAGTCTATCTCTTAGAATTTGGGACTGTCTTATGTATAAACCGGATACAGTTTATATCTATAAAGTTTATCTATACTTGTACACGTATACATATACACACACATACATAGGGCCACTGGGTGGTGGACACTGGAAAGGAAAGGATTTGGGAGCTGAAGATTTGGGAACGGAGCAGCCATTACATGCAACACACAGGGGAGATGGAGAGAAACAGCCTGAGAGAGGGGCGACATGAGGGAGCAAGAACAGAGGAGCTGCCTGGATCCTGTCCTTCCAACATCTGAGGTTCAATTTCCCCTGCGTTTTTGAGATCCCTCCCTGAACTGACCTGATTTCACCAGAGTGGGTTCCTTGTCTCTGAAACAAACCTCTGTGCAAGCTTGACTTGGAGGCGGTCAGAAAGAGTCATTGGTTTCAACTACCACAGAGCAGGGCGTACAGGTTCAGAAAACCATTTAAAACGCAGGGGTCCGGATCCACACATGCAGCCAGAGGTTGAAATGATGAGATCTGAGTCCAAACCCTGCCCTTTGTGTCTCAGGGGTCCTTCCTAAGAAGACGGAATCTGGACTTTGCCTTGGCATGAAAGCAGAAGGCTCACTGGAGCAAGAGGAATGATAATTTCCAAGAAAAAGCCAAGTTCTAAGAGAGTGGATGGCTTAAGGTTTAGCTCCAGCAAGAAGACCTCACCACAGCACCCTCGGTAGCTGGGGGCCCTGGGGTGAGGGAGGGAAATGGAGGGCCTGGCAGAGGGCACATGAGCAGGGTTTGGACATAGGACCTGAGGACACTGCAGGGGAGGCTCTGAGGGCCCAGGAGGCAGGGAGGAACAAAGCAGTCATTGAAGGAACAATAAGGAATGTGGGACCAACAGGGAAGGATGGAAAGGGGGAAGTGGACCACGTACCTGGGGGAAGAGGCAGAGAGTCAGAGACTGGCTTGAGCATCAGGAAAAGAGAGAGAAAGGGACACAGAATTAGGGAACAGAGAAGAGGTCACTTGGAGAGGAACAGTGGGGGCGGATGGACAGGGGCAGATACAGAAAGAGAGAGAAGACTCTCTGCTTCTGACATATTCTCATCAGTGACCTTGCTCCAGGTCATGGTGTCTCCCATCTAGAGTGTCCTTGTTTTCTGATTGGTTAAAAAAAGGGCTACTCACACCATCCCAGTCTATCTCAGAGGGAAGAAGTCAGGACCAGGGGAAGAACTGGTGGCAGAATGCTGCAGGCAGAGAAAACAGCATGTGCAAAGGCCCTGAGGGAGGAGGTGGGCGCGCAGGAGAGACCAGTGCAGCTGGAATGGGGGAGGGTGGTGTGAGGTGAGCCTGGAGGGCTGGGGGCCATGGATTCCACATGAAAGACTCTGGTCTTTTTGGGAGGTAGCTGTGGACAAGTCCATAATGTCCTGACTCCTCTTTTCCATCATTTGTTTATCTCTGCATGTCTGCTTCACTAGCTCCAAGTATAAAATACAGCTCCACCTCTTCTCTTTTTCCTATTAGTTGCTGGAGACCCCATATGTCAAATTGCTGACATATAAAGCCCCACCCTGCCTTCAGGCATCCAAGAACCTCAAGGTCTTAGTTGGTCCAAAGAGGAAACGTTCTTCCAAATACCCCAGAGAGGATGATAAAGGCTAGTGAGCTCAGTCATGGTCTGTCACGGCCTCTGGTCACTGTTGAGCACTGGTCCACACATACAGACAATTGTGTGCTGCTGAGGGGGTGGGGGAGCCTCCAGAGGGAGCATTGGACTTACCTTGCTCACACTCAGCCACTGGCTCGGGAGCTGACTCGGAGGTGACTGGGCCTGCTGGAGCGTCTGCTTGTCCAGCCCCAACTCTTCACCACCAGGCCAATGCCCCTTTGGAACCCCTGGTGTCCCTTCTCCCAGAGGACTTCCCTTGGGTGCTCCTAATTCATCCTCCCGAGTGTTGAGCCTCCCAGGATGTTGCAGGGCTTCCCCGCAGTCTTGCCTTCCTTGCCTCCCAGCACTAGTTCTGCAGACCAAGGGCAACGGTGGAGCACAACTGTCAGGGCACAAATGACCCTGACCCGCTCCAGCCAACAGACACCAAGTGGCCTTACGTTCGTGAGACCAAACAACCCTTCCCAGGATATCCAGATCCATCCCAGGCCGCCTGCTCCCTCCATTTCCAGACACAGAAGATGGTGGCATTTGGAGTTTGTTTCCAAGTTTTCCCTCTCCCAGCACCTCATTATCATCATCACGTTATTAATACAGAAAATAACGAAATCAGAAAATATCAGTAGAAAAACATTCCACGTTTCCAACCAAATACAGACATTTATACCAGCATATAAAACACAAAACTCACAGTTTCCACTGGTGAATGTGCTCCCTAGAAGCGTGACCACTGCATTCTGTATAGCCTTGTCAGACACGGCGGCCCACAGAGCAAACGACGGCTCTGGGCCCTGACACTGGGAGTCCCACTGTGAAAAGAAGTTTTATTGTGGAAACATTTACTCTGAATGAATGTTACTGGGGTCCATATCCTGAAACTTAATTTTTTAATAAAATGAAAAATTGGGATGTTTTTATTCTTTACTAATAGTAGTAAATACTTACAGAAAGCTGTAAGAGCTTTAAATATATATTTTTTCCATGTTTTCTTTGTCATTGAAATAGAAAGGCCCTAAAAACCTCTACATCCTTGTATCCAGAATATATAAAGAACTTTCAAAACACAGTAAGAGAATAAACAAACCAATTAAAAATAGGCAGAAGATTTGAATACACACTTCACCAAATAAGAGATAAAGACAGCCAAATAAGCACATGAAAAGATGTGAAGTCATTTGCAAATGTAAATTAAATTAAAGCCACAGTGAGACACTATGCATCTATTAGAATGGCTAAAAGCGAAATAAACATACAACTGACAATATCAAGTGCCGATGAGGATGTGGAGCAACTGAAACCCTCCTTCAGTGCTGACAGGAATGCAGCATGGTACAGCCGCTTTGGAAAACAATTTTGCAGTTTCTTATAAATATATATTTACCATACAATCCCATAATCCCACACCTGGGTACTTACTCAAGAGAAATGAAAACACATGTCCACACAAATTTTTATAGCAGCTTTATTTGTAACTGCCCCAAACTGGAAAGAATCCAAGTGTAGGTGAATACATAAACTGCGGTACATCTGTCAATGGAATACTACTCGGCAATAAGAAGGAACTAACTGCTGATGCACCCAACAACTTGGCTGGAGTAATGAGGTGGAGAGACCGAAAGTCAGACTCTCAACAGCCATGAGAAACCATGGTGGAGAAGGTCACAAAGGGTCACGCCAGAAGTCACTTAGTCATCCATCCTCACTTGGAAATTTAGTAAATCCTTCTCTTTTTCAAACTTTGGGGAATATCGGGCTGTTTGACCAAGGGAAACAATGCCTTAGCAGGGGCTGCTGTGGGAGTACTGGTCTGGGGTTTCTGCATCTGTGGCTCCCCTGTACCTCAGAGATTGGCTTCAGTGACACTACTTGACATGCCTCTGCCCACTGCTGGCCCCACCCCTGCCCAATTTCAGTTGCCCATATATTTTTGGCAAGGCTTAGTAGTTGCATGGTAGTCTGTTTACCAGCATAGTCCTGGGGGGGTCAGGAATTCCACAGATAACCCCTCCCCAGCAGCCTTCCTGGTGCTCTGGAGTAGAGTAATGTCCACAGTCTTCCCTAGCCCTGCAGGACATCCCTAGACTCTCGGGGCCTCTCCAGCTACCTTCATCTCCTTTCTCAGGGATGCTCAGGGCCCAAACATCAAAAGTACACTAACTAAAAATGATGACTCACCCACTGAATGTTCAGGCTGTTGAATTCTTATCCCTTCTCCCAAAAGGGGCCTATGCAACTCATGCCCAGAACACCCCATAGCTCCCCAAATTAGATGGCCAAAGGAAGTCATGTGACATCAGAGACCGTCAAAGAATAAACATTTCAAAACTATGCCTCTTCCAGCAAAGACAGTACTCTTGCTCAAACTCACTCTTTGCCTGGCACCTACCATAGTTTGTTGAATCAGCATAAAGGGTGAACACGACATCGTTTATTTGTTTATGTAATAGATGCCTCTACCCAAAGGATCTCACCAGTTTTCTTGACTTTACAAATCCGCACTTTTCCATGATCTGTGCCAGTGAAATGCAGTAGTACAGGAGACCCAGTTCCCCAAACGTGGATATTTGGAAGGAATTTCAATATGTAAATATGAATGTAAGGGTCTCTCACTTGTAAGAATTCACTGTACTCTGCATTAAAGGAGTGTGGTCACTAGAGAAGGAAGCACTTATTAGGCACTGGGAGAGGCCCCTCTCCTGCTCCCAGAGGCACTCTGCCTTGCACCATTTTATTATGAACAATGTCCCTGTGGTAGAGAGCTGGCAAGAAGGGCCCCAGTCTTCCCCTCCTTGTATCCACCACTCTCTCAACGTCACTCTGTAACTGTTTTCCCAGCCCTTGAATCTGGGCTGCCCTCTGTCTTGCTTTGGCCAACAGAATGGTTCTACTGCTCTCTGGGAACCCAGACATCACTGTGAGAAGGCGGCCAGGCTAGTCTGCTGGGCATAGTGAGGGGCCATGTAGAGAGGGCTCAGTCTAGCCCAGCCAACCCCCAGCCAGCCAGCCAGCCAGCCTGCAGACTGCATGTGGGCTCGCTCAGGCCTAAAGAACCAACCAAGCTCAGCCAACCCACAGAATTGGGAGCTAAATGAATGGCGGTTGTTTTCAACCGCTGCGTTTTGGGGTAGCTTGTTACACAGCAAGATTGCCCTGCCATAGGGAGGTTCCAGTACCTCATATTCAAACTGCTCTCTGAGCTTACAGGTAGAGAAGAAATTAATTCTTCCTTCTTCAGATAGCTGAATTAAACGTGGATAGAAAACACTAGACTCCATTTCCCTTCCAACTGTCTTTTACTGCATAGCCAACTTGTGTTTTAAAGAATTTTCTTATGAGACTAACAGTAGATATAGCGTTAAAACAGGGCACTTTCTGTCCCAACTCTTGTTGAGGGTTCCATCCATGACACATAACCAACATTTGATACCACAGCACACCACAGAGATCAGAAAGAAGTCAAATCACCATTTCATAAAAAGCTTTGTTTAAGCAAGTCAGGGGGAAAAAAAACCTTTTATGGTCAAATATAGGTTTCACAATCTCTTTACCACATCCCCCAAACAGTTTTTTCATCATTGTCTTCATTTCATTCTGTTTACATTTGTCATATACATCTCTATAGTACACAGACAACAGACCTATATTTGCTATATATTTCCTATCATTTAATTGTCTTTGGATCAATCTAGAATTAGTAGGGAATCAGTATGAGAAAGAAGACCACCTTTTTCTGAAAGGAGATTCTTCTGTATTTATTTAGCACCTTTTAAGGAGCTCAAGATACTTCAACATTCACTGTAGCATCCTTTTGTCATCTCTAGGTAGGGGAAGTGTCGAAAATTATCATTAGTGCCTTTTTATGGGGAAAAAAAAAGAAAGCACAGAAAGGCAAAGTAGTATCAGCGAGACAGTGACAGTCACAGTAGAAACTTGGGTCTTTAGCTCAGCCTTCTACTTTGCGAACTATACTTTGTTTAATATATTCCATATTAAGAGGTATAACGGTTTCTTCCATTTTTTAGCATCTCTCTTTGGATGGATGTTAACTAAAAGGGCAGCACAGACAGTAAATTCCCACCAGTGGGTCATCCTGGCAGTGCAGTTATTTCCTGCAGTTCTTCATGTCAGCCAAGGAACCCCATAAATTACAGAGCTACCTCTGGTCCTCCATTAAAAATCATCATCGACTGCTACTACCCCATTGTTTCCAAGAGACAGGCAACCAACAGGGAGAAACCAGTGATCAGTGATCATTCCCTTCAGCTGATTTGTGGCCATTAAAGTCCGGACAGTGACAACTATTAGCACTCTTAAAAACAGCAGGTCTGCAAAATTAATTTTAACGTGCTTAGGTATTTTAACTTTAATATTTGAGGAGAACAAACACTCACTGGCCACAACAGCTAGAACATCCCAGGTAATTCCTTTCAATCTAACTCAGACTGTATGTTTCCTCACAAGAGCACTGATGCTAAGGGAAAAGCACCTCTATGAGTAATTTTCTTAAGTTCACAATATAAGGATTTGGTTTTTAATTTAAATGCATGGAAAATAGCAGGAATATTTTCCACCTCTACAAGGCTAAATTATAGATACACAATTGCTTAGGAAGAAAATAAGGCCTCTTGCCTAAACACATTTATGCTGTCTTTATTTAGAATGAAAAAAATGCATAATAACATTTCAACTTCATTCTTTCTTTCCTGAACTTCCCTGGCCCCTTCTTTTCACTTTGTGTGTGAGCCATCCTCTGGTCCTCTTCATTTTCCACATCTCTTCCAGGGAAACACCAAGAGTAAAAATGCCAAGTGCAACAACTTGGATTTTTAGAGATTTAGTGACACAAGTGCCTGAATGCCTTTGCTGGAACGGGTACATACATTCACCCCGTGGGGATGAACCATTGGGTAAAGGAGGACAACGACAGATTACCACTTAGAGCTGCCTAGAAACCGACACAAACTAAACATTCAGGTGCAAAAATGGAGTTTCCTCTTTTTCACCCTTTAGAAAAATGAGAACTCAGAAAAATTTTCAAAAACGAAAAGTCCCTCCCCTGGTTCCCTGAGCCTCTCCCCAGGCTTCACATTTCTAGCCTTTTCCCAAAAGTGCTTAGTACAGACCCTCACTCTCCCAAGCCATCACCAAAACATAGGCATCTACTTGTGAGAAGGGGTGCAAAAGAACATATGTAAAGAAGACCATCACCTCTAGGAGAACTTTCAGGAAAATCCTTAGGTTTCAAGGGGAAAAAGGAGAGCGGGCCAGTATCAAGAAAAATGTTATGAGAGAAAGAGAAATACAAATACAAATATGTGGGAGGGGGAAAAACAGACCCAAATAAAATAGGACAAGCATAACGTCATGTGTCATAAAGAGACAAAATATTGATGAAATAATAATGGAGTGGAGCGGAGGTGAAAGGGAAAGGAGAAAAACCATAAAAGGAGGTAGAAAGTGGAGCAACTGAAGAGGGCAAAGTGGATCTGTGCAATTAGCTGATACACGACTGTGGATGTCAGTGAGTAGTAATAACAAATGTACTTTAAAAAAAAAAAAAAGTCCCCGATTCTATTTAGAGCAAGGTGGATAGAGAACGCCAGGTCATTGGACTCAGATGTACCGAATGGAGGGGCATAAAGGCTCAGATCGTGGCCGCCGTCCCGACCCCCAGCCCAGGCCCCGCCCAGGAGCAGGTGCGCAGCGGGCGCCGCCGGGTGGCATCGCGGCTCCGGACGTGCGCGGCGCAGAGGGCTGGCAGGAAGGTCCGCACCGCAGGTCGGCGCCCGCCCGGCGGCATCACGGCTCCGACGGGCGCGGTGAACCGCAGCGGGTCCCCGCCCTCTCAGCGCCGCGCCCCGGGCGCGCCCGCCTCGGCCTCCCCCTGCTCCTGCACGGGCCGCGAGGCCTTGTCAGGCCCGGGGACGCCGCGCTCCTGCAGCCCCGGGCCCACCTCGAGGCCGGTGCACGTGTCCGGGAAGCGCGGCCCGAGGCCGGCAAAGGAGTCGCAGCACGGCGGGCTCTCCTCCTGCACCGGGCGGCCCACCGGCTCCCCTGCGCCGCCGCCCGTGCCCGCCGGGCCCTCCTGCGAGTTCTGACTGACGTAGACCACGATGATGTCGCCCTTGAAATTCATCACCTGCCCGCTGGAAATAAACGTGGAGTTACTGTTTCCAGTCACATTTCCTACAAGGGGAGAGGAAGAGAGAACACGCAGAGGGTGAGTCATCAATTCTGGGCAAGAACTTGGGTCTTGTGAGGGGGAAGTTTCCCAGTGCATCGAGGGTCGCTGGCGCCCCAGCTGTCTTACAGGCGGCCCCTCCTCACCCACGTCTCCAAAAATGCATCAGGCACTCCCAGTAGTTCATTTGTCAACTCACTGGGCCTGACTGAAGCCGAAGAAGGAGGAAGGGAGTGAGAAAGAAAGAAGACAAGACAAGAAAAGGGAAGCAAGCAGTGGGCCACACTCCAGTTTTGTCGTTGGCCACGCAGAGTTCAGGGAACACTGGCAGGAGAGCACACCCGGATTTCAGAATCAAGACGGGATTCAGATGTTGCAGAGGGTGCACGCGAGTGATGGATACGCAGGAAACACAGATAGTGGCGCAGCAACGGTGAGGTGTATCAAGAAGGGATGCAAAAGCCGGAGGGAAGGTGGTTGTTAATAGAACCCAGCAGCCCACCTCAGCCCGGCCTTCCCTCTGACCACACTCATTCAGGTCTTTTCACCCTCCCTGAAGAGGTCCCTAAGCTCAGCCGGGAGGGTCATAGGGCCACCTAGGCTCAGTATTTAGCAGAAGTCAGTCAATTTCCTTAGCATTAAAAAACAAACAAAAAACTCCTGGAAAAAAAGAGATTCAGGAAACTAAAATGGAAAAAACCCAACCAACCAAAAACAATCTTATAAATCACTCTTTCCTTCTGAAGAGGGGAGGAGGGATGTTCCTCCCTCAGGGGTTCTATCATCACTTTTTGTGGGTGACTGGACTTGGCCAGTCTTTAATTAGTGGGTCTTTTGAAAAACAAATAGTTCAACAATGTTAGGAAACCTACTACCTCTTATTCTTCTGTTGTAAAGACTAATGCTCCAGCAATGACTCAGGCAAAAATAAGTGCCACAAACCCAGCAGATGCAGAAAAGCCCCAACACTCAGCGTCACCACCAGGACCTTTCAGTCTGACCAGGGAAGGTGAACATCAAAACAGTTCCTCACTGTTAACTTCATCTTTTTTTCTTCTCTATTGTGACAAAGTTTAATAATTCATACAAATGAAATCATTTCTGTCACTATTCCCCATGAAGAGATTTCCCCCAAATGTGGAATGCAGTTTTTAGATAGTCTGACTAAAATGCCAACAGCATCCAGCAAATTCCAGGAGCCTTCCCTGCACCCACAGGGGACCTGTAGAGATGCTGAGACGGGCACAGTGGCCCATGAAAGCACAGGGATTTCAATGGAAAGAGATTTCAAATATAGGCAGCAAACTGAAATTCACGGGGAGGATCTGTGACTCATGCTATTCCTCCCCTAGAGTTGTATTTGGTATATTCCTCGACGGGCAGTGGCGGGGCTTTGTTTGTCTATTAAGTCCCCAAGCAGCTTGGGCAAGGCCAGCTAGTATTCCAGTCACCAACTAGCCAGACTGACCCGTATTCTCCATTCCCTCTAAAAACCACACTGACAGGTGCCCATAACATCCAGCGTTCTCCAAACTAGGTGTTTATTCTCTAGCATGCCTGTGTCTTTCTGCCCCTACCAGTTACCAAGTTCGTTCTTGAGTCTGTTTGTAACCAGTTGAACTCATAAGGAAATCTAATTAAATACGAGCAGATCTCGTTTTCTTGCTCTTGGCTTTACTGTGCTTCGAAGATACTGAGTTTTTTTTTTTTTTTTTACAAGTTGAAGGTTTGTGGTAACCCTGCATTGTCAGATGATGGTTAGCATTTTTTTTTTAGTAATAAAGTATTTTTAAGTTAAAGTACGTACATTGTTTTTTTAGACATAATGCTGTTGCACACTTACTAGACTACAGTGTAGTGTAAACATAACTTTATATGCACTGGGAAACCCCCAAAATTCATGTGACTGGCTTTGTTGTGATATGCGCTGTATTGTGGTGGTCTGGAACAGAACTTGCAATATCTCTAAGGTCTGCCCGTGCCTTTTTATAAAGTTGTGAAATGTAAGTGTGAAAAGAAAAGGAATGTTTCTATGAATACTAAAGTCAAGGCTTTGCAAGGACCAAATAAATGTGAGCCACTGAAGATAAAACAGGAGACATCAACAATCTACTGAACCAGTGTGTGTGGTGGTGTGAGTATGACAACCGTTAAAACACAAAAAGGAGGCTTTGAAAATGCAGAGTGGATTTGGCACTCAAATTTGTTCTTCAAAAGTCTGTAACTCCTCATTCCACACTAAAGAAATAGAAGCTGGAAATTAAGAAGGTGTGGTTAATGTAAAAAAGGCTCAGGAAACTATAATCAGCCAACACATATGTCCCTATGCTGAAAAATAATCAACGTTGATGTGAGTTACATGTTTTACGTTTAAAAAGGTGTTTAAGATATGAACTTTAAATGACTTTCTCAAGCAACGCAGTAACTACTAACGAAGAGCTGTAGCCGCAGCAGAAAGTGAGCAGAGTGACTTGCAAGTCCTTGGAGTGGAGGGATCTCTCGCGAGTAGCAGAAAAAGTCAAAGTGAGAAATCAAAAGTAACACATCTATACCATAAACATTCTATTCCAATTGAAAACATACCATGTGTACTTAATCAAAGCAGCAATTTTAAGTTGCTTTAAAGTGTGATTTTTTTTCACCTTGGTATAATTCCTCTACCTTTTTATTATTACAGCATTGGTTCTGTTGTCCTACAATATCATGTAAACTTGCACAAAAGGCATGGCTAGCCACTGCATGATTGATTTATGGCCTGGAATTTAATATCTTCATCCTCTTCATATAGATTTATCTGTTTATGTCAGTTTATGTCATGGTATATATAATTTCTCCATCATTTAAAATTTTATTTTGCAACAAGTCATCATTATGAATCCACTGTTGCGTACCCTCTCCCTTGTCAGAATCTTGAATTTGTCTGAACTCAGGTAAAAACCTTTTTTTTTTAACCATCATCTTACACATCAAGACTTTGTGTTAAATTTTTCTTAAGAATTTCGTTCCATATCTTTGCCTCACGGCCAACAATATATCTTTTGACATATTGTATTGGATCTATATCCTTATTTTCTATTTTTTTTTCCAAAATGGAACTCAAACCCTTTTGCCTAAGAGATGTATTTAAACATTTCAGAATTCTTTGATCCACAGATTGGGTCAAGAATATTATTCTTGGGAGGTGGGGGGACAGTGGGCAGGGGAGGACAAAAAAAAAAAGGCTTTTAAATTCCTGGTGATTAGGATGTTCCTGAACTGTCCTTGCTTACAAGCAATAATTCCTTAAAATTTGCTTTCCACTTTTCAGAGGGTTTTACATTGGGGGAATGGACCTGAGAGGGAGGGAGGGCCCTGGGAGTCAATAGGACCCCATGTCAGTCAGGTGGGTGCTGCAGGGCCCTCTTATTGTTGGTGGCTGGTACAGGGAAGTGAGAAAAGGAAAAGAGGGGGAGGGTGTGTGTGAGGCCTGTCCAGGATGCCTTTAGAAGGCTCAAGGCTTTTATAGGTACCATTAGTCCTCAGCCTTCTGGGAATACAAGCAAAGCCAGGCCTGTTCCCTGCCCCCGTCCCACCCCACCCTTCCTGACTCTACTCAGCTGTCTTTCTGCCAGCTCTCCCCAGCAAGGCCACCCTTGCATTTATTTTAACTTTATTTCACTTGCAAAAAAAAAAAAAAAGGGGGTTGGAGGCATGTGGAAGAAAGAGCTTTCCTCACAAAAGAATCACTGATGGTGAAAACAGTAACTTCCTGAGACAACTGGCAGAAGAGAGGGGACTCAGAGGCCAAGGCAGCCGCCACCTCCAGCACAGACACTAGTGTCCCTTCCCATGGATCCTTCTGGGCCTGGCCTGGCCCCCGCCCCATGCTCAGCCAGAGTCTGCCCTTATTCCACAGCACACTGAGGATTCTCCAGTGCATGGTAAACAAATGAAATCAGTATCAATGGCACCCACTGTTGGCGAGACGATGCCATGGTTCGAGGCACAGGCTGTGCAACAGGATCTGAGTCGTGGTTTTGTAGCTAACTAGCTGTGTGGTGGGCGAGGAGCTTGCCCACAGGACTTCAGTGAGGAATTAGGAAGGAGATACACGTGAGGCACTTAACCAGCACCTGGTAATTAACATCTACGATGTCACTGATAAAAACATAACCTCCGGATGTCAAAACGATCTTAATGGGTCTCTGAACACAAGGTCACTGACGGAATTCTATGTGAAGGCTACCCAAGAGTATGATTTGACAGCCAACAAGACAGGAGGATTTTTATTAAATGAGAACATTTGAAGAGTTTCTAACACTGAACGTGGCTTAACGTTAATATTTAATGTGACTTAGCAAATAATACCACCCGACTGTCATGTAGATTTTCTTCCAAGGAAAAGAACTAAAAATATACACAAATCCACTCAAATCATCCAAGCTATATTGGGCTCTTTCGGAATTTTTTAAAAACTTATTTTATATTTAACCCATATGCTTCTCATGTGATTTTCTTTTTTATGGAAATGCAAGCTCTGCTTTAGGCTTTTGGAAGAAACTGGGTCTATGATGATACGGGAAGGGAAGCAGTATTTAATAGTTCCATTCTGAATCATGCTTGAAAATTACTTAGAATGGCTCATGAATGAAGTCCTTCCAAATGAGCCCTGTTAGAAAAGAAAGAAGGCAAGCAACTCAAAGTTAAACAAAGCATAGAGTGAACGAACTGTTCATGTATTTTGAAATAATGCATGGACTCTTAGCACCAATGAATGCTGAATATTATTACCAAATAACCAAATTATAAAATACGTTTAACTTATAGATTCAGTGAACTGATACCTGCCCTTATAATACTTAGCTAAAGGTCAAACACAAGTTAGTGGATGGCATTTCAACAGGAGAGAAGGAAGTCAGAAACAGAGGACTGTCCATTGTTTGAGGGGTGGGGAGGATGGGAACTAAAACTGGGTAAGAAAATCTGTCGGGATGGAAGTGGATGGTCAAGAATAGTCATTTCAGGTTGGGGTGTGGCCCAGGCATGGGAGACTGAGGATGGTGACTGGGAGTCAGGCGGGTACCCTCACCTTCTAGTGCCCTTGGCTCCCAGGCATCAGCCTGGGTGTGTCTGTGCCACTTGGACGGACAAGCTCCTCCTTACTTGTCATCTCTGCCGCCTCTACCCAGGACACCTAAGTCTGTCCAGGACAGCTAGTGGCAGTCCTTCCATCCCCTGCCTGACCCCCTGCTCCCCAGAACAGACAGAAGAGGTGGAGTCTGAACATGAGTCAGGGAGCAAACAGGGGCTACGGTCTCTTGCTCCTCTAGTTACTCATGACTGGACGAATGAATGAATGAGCTTCTGAACATGTATTCACTTAGCAAACTGTGACTAAGCTGCCTTAGGAAAGACCAGAAAGATCAGGTGTGGCGAAGGACATGGAAATTCCTGCCGATTGATCGTGGCTGCCTAGAGACGGTTGTGGATACAGATGTGAACATGCTGGGCTCCGTGAGAAAGATGCCAAGATGAATTACCAGGGGCTGGCGAGGACACGGAAGGGAGAGAGGCCACCGAGGCAGCCGACCTGCGTCCCTGGTTTAAGAAGCAGCATTTGAGCTGGGACTTGAAGCACAGGAGGAACTGGGCTCTCTGGAAAAGGGGACAGTGCCAAGACAGTGGCTTCTGCCAGGGGAAGCACGTTACAGTGCAGAAGCAGGAAAGGGAGAGGTTTCCACCGAAAGCACAGGCCTTGGCCAAACTGAAGTGGGTGAGCAGGTGAAGGGGAACAAGAGCGTGCATGTTAGAGGGGGTGGGCCATGGAAGGCCTCACTTTCTCAAATTACTGATTCTTTTTGTGTTGTCCATTCCCACTCCCTCGCAACAATCCCTACTTGTTTTCCAAGCTTTTCCGAATCTCCTTGTCTCAGTGGACCCTCAATAAAGATCTGACAGAAAAACACATAGCTTGTTTTCATTAAGAATTGTTTTGGGCCCTGCAAATAAACATCTCTCTCCAGCTCAAAAGTATCTGAACCAATTAAGTGATCTCAGGAGCTGGAAGCAAGTCACTGGCCAACTAGCGGCACGTTAATCATAAGAAGTTGTTCTTTCTTTCACATGAAATAACTTTCTAGACACAGAATTCTCCAAACTCCAGGTGAAAGGGCTTGTAAGTAAGGTAACCACCATCATGTCATCAGGATGGTAATTTAAGACGTAAATTAAAACATGGTTAACGCAAGACAAAACCGCAAGTATGTTTTCCCCCTTCACTGGTTTTTGCTGATAATCCTCCCTGTCCTTTAAGAGCTGTTACATTGCTAAAATAGACTTACCACTGGGTATTCATTTTGAAAGATACACTTGTGGAGCCCTTTGAAGAACTATCATTCTCTTCAAAAGGAAGTTGGGTGCAAAGGAGATAATTTTCCCTACTGGGGAAGTGTCCAACCATGTCATTTCTGCAGAAACCACTTGATTTGGTTGTAAGTTTTCTTTTCTTTTTTTTTTTTTTAAATACTCACATACAAAAATCCAAAAGCCAATAAAAAGGCCACCTCCCTCAAGTCCTGAGAGCACAGTGGCTTTTAGATCACACAAGATTAACCCCATCCCCTACTCTTTAACTTTCACCCCAGCTCCATCCTCTTTCACACGTTTTATAGAACATAAATTATGGCACTTCACAAAAAGGAATAATGAGAAAGTACTATGCTGACCAGGAACCAGAAGGCTGGTTCATGTAGAAGTAATTCTGGAGAGAATAGCACAGCCTCAAAAATCAATCTGGCTGCTGCTTCGCCTGAATCCAGCTCCCTTGCTGGCGTCTGTCTGCGGGCAGACTCTCAACGGATGTTTTATGTGGCTGAGCATCAGAGGAAGACAGAAAAAGCAGTGTAAACTTTTTGCAAATTAACACCGCTTAGTTGATGACACACTTTTTTTTTTTTCTTTTCTCCAGGCCTAGATGTTCAGCCCTGGAGAAATAAAGGATAAAGGAAAGCAGACATGGGCCCTGCTTGAACTCCTTGCAGGAGAGCTCAGACCAGACTTCTTGGTTTCATGACACTAAGGAAAAATGATCTCTTTCAATTTGGCTAACTCTGTTCTTCCCAGAACTGCTGCTGATTTTCACACAGAGGCAAATGTCACCTTCCTGATGTCAGCCACAGAAAAACCGGTCTGTCCCCTGGCAGTGTCACAAGACACGGCCACTGCCACACTGCCTTCCCACTCCCCACAGCCCCAAACATTCGGGTTCTGTGTGTGTCTGCAACCAATAGGAGGAAAAGTAACCTCTAGAAAAGAGACAGAACGGTACAAACGAACGACAGAGCCAAACATGGAAACTCCTTAAAATCTTAAAAAAAGAAAAAAAAAAGTTGAGGTCTTTGGAAGAATAAACACATCAGTTCTTTGAAAAATATCCCCGAGCCTATCTCCTCCTTTCAGTTTGACTGAGAATTGATACAGACTTGACACATCAGTGAATCTGTGTGCAGAAAACCACAAAGCTTGGAAAACAGATTCAAGGACATTTTCTACCAAATAAGCCAGGAGCCAGCATCAGCACAAGGCAAAACAGACTCTGTTTAGGGCCCAATGGAGCTGCCTCAGAGATGTAACGTAATTCAAAGACCAGCACCTAGACCTGCTTGCAGTTTAAAGAGGCAGGAAAGAAAAAGCAAAATGCATCCCAGGATAAAGGTGGTCCATGTTTTTTTGGAGGCTGGGAGGATTCTGCGAAGCCCCTTAAATAGTTATATATTCATAGATTCGGTTTTCTGCAGAGCGTCTATAAGCTTTCAGAAGATTTTCAAAGAGATTCCTGATCCCCGACCCACCACACATACTGCAAATAATCCCCAGAGCCAGAGGAAGCCCGCACCATCAGTGGCAAAGTTCCTTATAACTATATAATAAAACAGAGGATGTTTTACCTTCACAGAAAAGAGTTATAATATTACAATTTGTGGGCTAGCCATACTCAAGCAGTGGTGCAACGATAAATCTCTATAATGATTTTAAATTGTAAAATTATCCTCCTGGTTCCATAAATATATGCAGTGGTGATAAAAGATGCTTCTCACATAATGTATTACAGGACAGCTCACTGCATCATTATCTTGGCCTAGAATCAACAAGCTCCTCTCAATAAATATTAATTAAGCAAGGATTAACTAAGCAATTTTGTTTGCTCTGAAATTTGTTAAAGAGTTTTTTTGGGGGGAGATTTGAGGCCTAGATTGCTTTAAAAACAAACCCAAAACCAGAAATCTAAGGGAACACCTTGACTTCAGCCAGTCCTGAGGTCAATCTTGACACTGTCTTCAGGGGTCAAGGCTGGGAGTTAAAGTCTAACCCCATCGTGAGAAGCCTGAACACAAAAGGGCATAGGACACGGATAAACGAAGGGAGAGTCCCAGGGGTATGGTCCACAAACCCGATACGTGGACTGAATCAAAACCCACCCCGTGAAGAGGCTCATCAGGGGAAAACGCTGGAGCTGAACTTTCCCTGCGTTAGCTTCTGTCTTCCCTGAATGGCGTACTACACTTGCCCCCAGGCGCTGCACAAAGACCAGGCATTTTTGCTTAGAAGAAACCAGCAGAGTCACTTACCAGATGCAGGTGGCTGGTCACTGGAGGGACTTCCAGACCCAGGGCCTCCCCTCGTCCAGCCGGGAAGCCTTACATCAGCCCCGTCCATGGGCTGGCCTCCTGTCTCTGCCCCATCAGCCGCTTCGGGTGGAAGGCCCAAGCCGTAGGCACACTGGGGCAAGGGTCCACTTTGGGGGAAACCCATCAGGGGTTCCCGGTCCTCCCTAGCAGGGTTCCCGCAGCCCGCACAGCCATCTGCAGAGCTGGAGCTGGCTGCCCAGTGGGGGCAATTGCCACCCTCCACTTCTTTTTGCAAGTACTTTTCAGAGGACGCAGGAATCCAATCAGTCCTGCACGGGGGCTGGGCGCAGTGGCAGCTTTCAGAATCCATCAAGCTCTCTGTCCCAGTGAAGCACTGGCTCAAGCTGTCATTCTCCCCCACCTCCAGGGGTTCAGGGAAAGGCGGTGTGGAGATGCCTCCAGGCTGAGTGAGTAACAGTATAGAGTCTGGGACCTGGGAGGGCCTGTCCATATATTCATCTTCCATGGGAACCTGCCTGAAGGGGTCCCCCTCAGTCTCGCTGACCAAGGTGAGCATCCCGGTATCTTCTCCCTGGGCACAGGGACCACCCCCTCCACAGGCACCACCATCGTCTGGACAGCACATATCTTCAGAAAACCGCTTGTCTTCCAGAGTCAGCAGTAAAACACTCTCACAGATTTCACGCTGACTAGAGGCTTCCACGTGAGTGCAGCTAAAATTGTTGCCTGAGGACTCCTGCTGATTTAAATTCAGAAGGCAGAGCATTAATACAAGTGTTGTTAGAACATGGTTCTGCTAAGAGCGGCTGAAAATAGTGTTTATAGTAATTATTTCCACCATAACAAGTACAGACAGAATACTCACTGTGACACTTTATTTGGGTTATTTAAGACTTGGGGTCGGGGAGAACCCGCAAATGGTGTACAACCAGAAACTGATGAATCCAGCTGCATTTCAAATGAATAGTGTGTTTACACTGAACCAAGGAGGAGAGCTAATTCTGATAACTTCAGAACACGGGATTCAGTCCCTGTACTCCCAACAGAAATTTAGGCAAAGCCCGAAAACAAATATTGAACTCCAGTTGGTGGCTTTGTTTTTTGCTGTGGGGTGGCTTAATGATTCTGAAACTACTTTCTGTGTATTCCGGAATTGAGTAAACATAGTGAGAGTAACAGGAGGCAGGTTTCATACTGCTGGAGAAGGGAAGATTTAGAGACAGACAGGGGAAGGCTAGAATGAACCCTGCAGTGCTGGGACTGGAACTGGAGAAATCTCGATGAGCTCTGGGTTTAAAATTTATACATCTTTATATCTAAACTTATATACCTTTATATCTATTTAGAAAAGAGAGCTGAAGGATATAATGGGATAATTAATAACATTTTCAGATCAAATGTAGATTAGATAATAGTACTGTACCACTACTACACTTTTTAAAAATTTTTTCATAAATGTACTATGGTTATATAGGAGAATGTCCTTGTGCTTAAGAAATTCACAGGAAAGTATTTAAAGGCGTAGGAGCCCGATGTCTGCCGTTCACTCCAAAATGGTTCAAGAGGAAAAAAATATATACATACACATGTACACACAGAGAGCAAATAATAAAGCAATTGTGAAAAGATAAACAATTGGTGCATTTGCATATAGGGAAGTGGAAATTTTTAGTACTATTCTTACTGCTTTCCTATAGTTTTGAAATTATACCAAAAGTAAAAGCCACCAACACAACTACAGAGAAAAGGAATGTGGCAGCTCTTCCCACCCAGGAATCTGGCCTAAGCGATCGAGATTGGCACTAAAATAATGATATAAATAACATATGGGCACAGAGAGGACAGCAATGGGATGAAACACAAGAAAACAGCATTTAGGATGAGAACTGACTTGTGCTTTGTGTTACTCCGTAGGGATCAATCCTGGGATATGCAGTTCCGACCCCTCAAGGAAGTACCCATTCCCAGTGGGGCTCAGTATTTGAATAGTAATAGTTATATCAGCCAAATCGTTAACAGTACTTAAGACTTCAATTTACCTTATTTCCACTTAGGCGACCGCAAGCCTCGTTGACCCAGTGCCACAAATTAGCTAGAAAAACAAAGTAAGGATAAAGGCTTCATAATATTATCTCCTATTTCTAATTCAGTATTATTGACCACTATGTCAGTTCAATATTGTCTTTAAACACAGCCATCTGCAAATCTTTGAGAGTTCCTGAGAGTGAAAACATTTAAAAGAAAAATCAACCAATTTAAAGGCAATGAAGGCATCTTGCCCCTCCTTTCAAAAACAGAGCTTTCTGATCTATGTAAAGCAAAATATGGTCCCCTACCGTTCCATCGAATACCTCTGGGCACATGGTGAAGGCTGTCAGAGCTGCCCTCAGCAAATCTTCTTTGACTATGAGGGACGTGGCTAGGTATTACAGGGGAGCAAAGGTGACACGGGTCTAGGAGACTGATTTTGTAGTAAACTAGTGCAAACATATGTACAATAAAAGTGCACGCTGGAAGGCTGTGTCATACCCCACTGAGTTCCAGTGGGCCCCAAATCCTTTTCCACTGTACCCCACTGCTTCTCAGAAGAAAGAAGATAATGTTCTGTGACATACACAAAGTACCTCTTCCTTAACTTTTAAAAATAGAAGTGATGAAACTTTAAAGTTAAATCTACGAATTAAAAAATATCTATTAATGTATATAAGACAAAGACAAAATTTTATCCCACCTCCGTTGGATATTTGATGTTGAAGTCACTGTAAAGACTAGAGGCAAGTGTTGGTGGTATGGTGGTGAGCACAGCTGCCTTCCAAGACAAAAGCCAAGAGGTTGTCCCTTCTCTACTGGAGGACGGTCAGGTCATAGTAATAGGTAATGATACCTAATATGTGACCTTGCCTGGTTTACTTAACTTCTCTGAGCCTCAGTTCCCACATCATAAAATGGGGGAAAAATGCTGCCTCCCTCACAGTGCTGTTGTGGAGACTGAGTTAGTACATGTGAAAGGCATACAGCAGTATTGGGACATAATAAATATTTAATATATGTCACTTACTGCTGTGATCATCATTATTATTCATGCCTATTTTCTATCATTTAAAAATTATATAAAAATAAAGGTAGTCCAAATAAAAGGGAAGTTGCAGCCCTTTCCTTGTAGGGATCAGTACTAGACAATTACAGATAGTACAAAAAAGAACATTTGTACACAGAGGTGATTGTTATACAAAAATACTATGATAATCATCTCTCTCCTGGATGACTGCAAAACCCCTCCTTACTGGTTGGTCTGCATCCACATTTACTGCACCCTCAAATTTGTTTCTGTTAATAAAATACCCAAATGCTAAAACTAGAGGGCTGTTTTTGCTTCCCTCTGCTACGTATGAGGTGCATACTCCTTAGCGAGGCCTGCAGGGCTGCACCAGCTGGCCACGCCTCCTTTTCCAGTTTCATCTCACACTGGTCCTGACTTCCTCTTCCAGCTGCACTAACCTTCTTTCAGTCCCTCCAGCTTGCCCTGCTCTCTCCAAATCAAGTAATTCTCTCCACATGGAATGCTTTTGATTCTCTTTGGCTCCCCTTGGGCTAGTGAATTTCAACTTGTTTTTCAGATGTGGCTCCCCCTGCCTCCTCCCTGGCTGACCCTGAGGGTGGGCAGACAACTCCGTCACCTGGAGCTCTGCTCCTCCCTCTCCACACTCAGCCTCACTCTGTGAGCTCAACGTCTGTCGTGCCCAGGAGAAGCTTCCTCCATGAGGGCACTGGCTCTGTGTGTGTGGATTCGTTTTGAGACCCCAGGGCCTGGCTGGTCCCTGGTGGCCAATAAACAGGTGTTGAACAAAGGGATGAAGAGAGAGCCGACAATCCGACAGTCATACTTCCCAATACAGTGACTGGCAGGCCTACTGCCCTTGCTTGGCATTGGGAAGGTAAGGTGGTAAGAGATTATCACAGAGACAAAAACTAAAGAATGAAACATCGGAAGTCTGTTTATCTCACATAAACATGACTACACAAGTGATCTGCGTCATCTGAACGTGCGTTATTGAAATCCCCACTCATGATGCTGGGAAGGTGAAGTTGCATTAAATAACAATATTCAATAATGAACAGACTTCCTAAAAAGTCAATTGCAACTTTTCCTCTTCAAACACTCTCTGCTTAACACTGGCATCTTTAATCACCGTCTTCCCTCTTTAATTAATCTTTTGATTGCCCAGTGTTACATTAGGTAATGTGATGTTGATGGAAACAGTTAAGTATGCAGGGTTGTGTGAAGTCCCTCGGTGTGACTGTGGGAGAACTGATGAAATCACAGCAAAGCAGAGGTGGTCCAGATAAACGAGCTGCCAAAAATGGGAAAGGACGGTGAGGCCGCAGGTGCTTCAAAAGAGAACGAAACACCTTTAGGGAACTTCATGAACCTTGAGTCCTTTCTTTAAAATTACACTTTTTTAGCTTTGTGGTATAAAATTCAAGCATGACGTGGTGCTACAAGAAACTATATATATAAACACATTTTTTTTGTGGAAAAACCATTCCCAATACACAAGGTAACACTTGATCACTCATTCTAAGATTGAGCACCTAAATTTTATTGTATAAGACAACTTACTTTCAGAATTTTAAATCCACACATCAAGGTAACACCCCAGTCAAAAATTTCCATCTACCACTTACCTGAACATTTTGTCTCTGTTTTAAGTAATTAATTTAAATAATTAAGTAATTAATTTAAATAATTTAAAATGTTTGTATTCTAGGATAAATGCAACCCCTGTATATCTGACGCTGCATAATTCATACAACAGTCTTCAGTCTCCTCCACCTTTTTGTTTACATATAAACAGGCACAGTGATGTTTGTTCTGCCAGAGAACAACGAATTAGGTATAAAGTGTGTTTCACTTTAGTTTAAACAGATCACCCTAGAGGCAGTCAGAGAGCAAAACATGCATCTTCAAAGCACACACCTAGAAAGGTACCTATTTTCTTTAAGATTCAATTTCAAAAACCACCACGGACACAATACCTGTTAGCGCTTTCCCTTCTCTCCTGTAGTAAACACCAAAGATGACGGCAGCAACTAACGCCACAGAGATGAAGAGGAGCAGGATAATTAAACTGGGCAAGTAAGTCTGGGGTTCTGTGTCGGAAGAAAATGAGAAAAACAGCATTAAAGATCGTTTATTTTTACTCTCTAAATTTGAAAACAAAACGCTTTCAACCAAACCCCAAAATCAAGGATGTTGGTGTGGAGGAAGAGAAGTTGGAAGTTCCCGACCCTGACTGTACGTGTGTCCCAGAGAGCTCCCCCTGGGAAGGGTGAAACCCACCACGTGGCTGGTCCTGCCTGTCGCGCCCTGAGGGAGGTCAGCCCAGGGCCATCTTTAAATGCTTCTACTTTAGAACAACTCCAGTCAGGTTTACCACGCCATCCAGTTCCCTCTTTGCTTACCTGTAGAACACTTCAACCTCTCCAGGAGGATGGGCTCCTTCTTCATAACAGTCTTTTAAAAATGCTGCTCTGACTGTGGAACTCCTTATCCAGAACTCTGATGTTTTTGTTTTCCTGTTTCCCAAACTGTCAAAACTAAACCCTTGATTTTCTTAGTCCAAGTTCATTCACGCTATTATTCTGTGGCCCAGGTTCTCTTGCCTCATTAGAAAGGTCTTCTTGCCACTTATGCTCCTCCTATGCGGTGATACCTGGACCCACCTCCACACTCACCTGGATAACCAGCATCCACCATTAATGGTCAACTTTCTGCCAATCTTTGAAACTGTCCTTAAGATTAATTTGATCAACAAAATGTTCCATAAATAATGATATCTATATTCTAAATAAGTTGCTAACTCTGGTTGGTGACCAGAATCTGCCAAAGATACCCTACTGTGCCCACCACCACCCTACCATATTTGGGCATTTTAATTTATGTTTGCAGCCCCATTTTCTTTTTCTTTCTTTGTATATATGAGTAAATGACTAGTTATCCATTCCAGAGTAGAAAATTATCAAGTAAACAACACATCTGGAATTAAAACACTGATAAAAATGAAATACTGAGCTGACCATACATAGGATGAGATGAAAAGGGAAAGATGGACCCCTCCCGACACAGCATGCAATTTGGGAGAAATCTAGAAGAGCTGACTAGACTGGGGCACATCTACTTACCAACCTGCTCTATGAAACATACCATTTGGTGGTTTTGCAGATGGCAGAGAAGAACTACAAACCACATCTGATTTCTTGGTCCCATGATGTGCTTCCTTCTCTCCAAGAATGGTGCAGCTGTGAGGGGAAAGGTAAGTAAGTGCTTCAGTTTTATATTCTTATTTTTGGGGTTTTTTTTTAAGCTACAAAATGCGCTACCCCACTAGATTGCTAGCTCCTTCGGGAGAGGAACTTAACTCTTCCTGGACGTTTGAATCCCCAGTGCCTATCCACACATCATTAAGGTGGACAAATAAATAAACAAAAGTAACTGCTACCAGTGCTCTCTAAGACTACTCTGAGAGCATGGTCTGAAAGAGGGTAGACTGGTGTCTTTGGCGAAGGCAATTCCAAGTTCAATTACTGCGGCTAACTGATAAACTTTGGACGAATACTCTTTTGAAGCTGAAAACGCGGAAAACCTTTTGAAAATAAAACTTGGATAAGTCGATCAGAAAATAAATATTTAACGAGAATTAATAGATCGGGGAATGAAAGAATCATGACATTGATTATTAGTATTCAACCACAAGCATGCAACCAAAGGATCCAGGAATTTCACTGTGGACACTCTCATAGAAGTATAAGATAGTATACAGATGAGATGATTCATTGCAAAATTATTTATTATGGCAAAAGACTGGAAATAACTTAAATGACTATCAATAGGGAACTTACTAAATAAATTATGAAATTATGGTACAGCTCTATGATGAAATACTATGTAGCTATAAAAAGCTACAAAGATTTAAGTGAACTAATATGGAATGCTTCATTCAGGATACATTATGGGGAAAAAAAAAAACCCAAGTAGGTAAACATTTAAACAGGACGCTTCCATATGCACATATAACACACACACACACACACCCCTCTGGACAAATAAACCAGTGGTGTTGGGAAGCTGGGAAAAGTAGGAATCATGAGTGATAATAAATGTCATAAATCATTCGCAACTAAAGTTAAAACAAGGGAAAAAGCAGCTGCAACTGTAGTCAAAGCTTCAGTCAAACTGAATCTAACAGGTCTTACGTAGCCTGCCCATATCAGGTTGGCAATTGGTTGGACAGGTTTATCTTCCTTACGCCCAACTGACAGACTTTTTCCATCGTGAACATGGCTCCAGAGGAGGCCTCACCAAACCGAATCAGTCTGTTTTCAACCCAGACAAGACAGCCAGAGATTGAGTTGTTTAAAATCAGCAAACTCCCTCTAGGTTCCTTCGTTGTCACTTACTTGGTCCAGGGTTTGCATTTCTCTGTGGAGGAAAAGGTGTCAGAGAAGTAGCCCATGAGGCAGGGTTCGCACACCGTGTCTTTGTTGAGCTGCACTGTCCAAAAGAGAAACGGACAAAAGAACACACAAGACAAACGAGGACACTTAGAGATCGGCCAGGATGATGGTCCACAGGACCAGCAATCAGGTGCTGCCCCCCTGCCTCTTGCCTCCCCCTTCCCACCCTTGCCACCTGCAGCTGATGGCTCCAGCCCCCATAGGCTTCAGAGACCTGAGATCCTACAGCAGGTGACAGCACTGTGCCCAGAAGGGTAACTGGTATCAAGGTGCAAACGCCAGATGTGAATTAGGTCCAGTTCTCTGATCTGGACCCTTTGCTGGTCAGAGCCACCGTCCTGGTCACTGACGCTTTGGCCATGAAACCTGCTGTCTGATTTGTTTTAACCAAGCACCTGTCTGTTCTTCCCTTTTGGGATTATATCAGCCTTTGTCTACAGAGAATGGCAGCCTGTTTACTGCTTTTAAAGGAAACTGCTTGGTGGGGAGGGTGTAGCTCAGTAGTAGAGTGTGTGCTTAGCATGTGCAAGGTCCTGGGTTCAATCCCCAGTACCTCCAGCAAAAAGTAAACAAATAAATAAACCTAATTACCTCATCCCACCAAAATAAAGGAAACTTCTTGTCTTAACCTTTCTGATTGATAATCTCACCAGTCCAAGTCTTAGAATGTCAACAAAGTTTTCTCAAAAAAAAAAAAAAAAAACTGAAAGGAGGACAAAAAGAACTACCCTACACTACAGGTCACTTTCTCTTAAACCAAGGGTTGGTAATAGAAATTTTATGTAAAGGGCTAAGTAATAAATATCTTAGGCTTTTCAGGCCTTCTGCGGTCTGCAAATTACATGTAGCATGAGAGCAGACACAGTGAATGTGTGAAAAAAAAATGGATGTGGCTGTGTTCCAATAAAACTCTATTTACACAAACACAAGTGTTGGGATGGATTTTGGACCCCTGCCTTAAGCCACAGCACTGAAAGCAGGAATTGGTTCTGGTTAGTAAGCTGTCTTCAGCTCTCTCATATTTCTCATAAACTACATTATCAAAATAGGAAATGTCTCAGATTTCCTACGTCTAGTGCCTTTACTGCAATTGACACATGATGACCTCTGCTGATGCCCATAAAGAAGGACATTGGCTAACACATGAGATTATAATCAGGCAACTGGCTTGTGCCAAAACCACAAATTACTCTTGAAATCAGTAGCACTTCTGTGGTTTATTTTCATGAATAAAAACACTAAAATAAGAACTTATATGTTCTTTGTCCAAAGTCCAGGGGGAAGTACATTCTTGATTTCTGCAACTGACTCAACACGTAGGGTACCCCATCCCTTATTCTAGCGATTTGATTTGCTTTGAAATATTAGCGAAGGTGTAGTTAAAAGCTAGTCACTCACATTAATTCAAACAGCTTTTAAAAAGATAAACACACTCGAGAAGATTAACCCAGAAAACAAAGACTTCCTAAGGGGCTGCAAAGCACCAAGAGCCTGAAAGGCGTTGGTATCTATACACTTGACTTTCACATCTGCTCTTCGTAACACTGACCTGCTGGGGGCATCCTGCACGTTCTTCTTTTTCTTTTCCCCTTTCAAAAGCACTCTACTTTCACTTTATAAGAGAAGGCACACTTCTTACCTACTGCAAATCCTACCATGGTGCCAAACTTCCGAGATACCAAACAGAGCAACAAGTCAAAGTATGGGTGATGGAAAGCTCCTGCGTTCAGAGCACCTCAGTATAGCTTCTGTCTTTCCCTATCTATTAAGGGCAAGGGTGTGACAACAGAAATGGGATGTCTGGGATCAGGCTGAGCTGTTCTGAGTTCAAATATCCTGCAAGGTCAGGTGGGAGTGAAATTTTCATTCATCCACGTCACCCCCTGTACCCTCCACCTTTTGCTGAGGAATGCACCATTCCCGAAGGAGCAAAGTAGAGAGGACACAGATCCGAAAAAAAAAGCAAAAGGGGTGCAGCACACTTTTTTCACACAGGCAACACACTTTCTGAAAGGCCCTGGGTCTTGCCTATGTCTTAGAACCAGAATTAAAAAGGCAGCAGGCTGTCACAGGGATATTTATTTTAGAATTAAAAAAACCAGGTCAGACTTCTTCCCAGAGACAATGCGTCTTGTTTAGTTGATAATTTGACAATAGGGACTGACTGTATCAGTTAGACGCTGTGATGGTTATTTTCCTCAGTACGAAATGAAATGAATAATATTTTAATGCTCCCAATCTTGTGTTTCACTTCTATAATTATAGCAAAACAAAGTATATTCATTTTTTGACCAACTGTGTAATAATAACTGTAGTAACACCTCAGCCCCAAAGAGATGTTTTTAACTTTCAGAACCTTGAGTTACAGGAAATCTTTAAAAATTAAAATTTCAAAAAGGTCCATTTTTTTTTGATGTGTAAGAGTATGAAAAGGTAATTAGTAAAAACCCTCCAAGCCTAAAAATACATTAGGATAAAACTCTGCAGGGATGGTGAAATGGATACAAATCAAAGGGTAGTAAAGAACTATGTAAAATTTCCAATAGTTAAAGAGGATCGGGGTATTTTTAAACGGATGATGATGGGTATCAAATTGCTGTGGTTGAGATTCCACTGAATATTTTTTAAAGCATTAAACTGCTGTTCCAATTCCCTGGAAACTAAGTCCTTAGCAACTCCTTAAATTTGTAATACAATTTTTTAGATGTCAAAAACACGGCAGGAGGTGCTCAGATTTTCAAAATTCTTCTAAGGGGGTGCACACGTTTTTTAAAAAAGTTCGGGGGGCCCTGCAGGATCCAGTTCCCCACCAAAGTGGGGATGAGAAGGTTGCACAGAAGGAGCGTTGAGCAGAGCACGTGGGCCGAGCGCTGACATTCCCTTGGAGGCACCTAACCTGGGGTCAGTTCCCGGGGACCCTCAGGCTCCTCCAGAGCCCACCCCCCCACACCCGCCAGCTCCCTGGGAGCAGTGTAGTGACGCCGGGCAGCTGTCGGGAAGCCCGCCTTGGCCTGGGGGCACTTGCACGGCTAGGGCAGAGCTGGCAGATACACGAACCCAACCCGTACCCGGATCCCGGGCGCCGAAGCCGGGCGCGCACTTGCTGTTGCGGCGGCAGCAGTGGCAGTCCTCGCTCCAGTGGTACCCGGCCGTGCAGGCGCAGCGCCGCGGGGCCGTCCGGTTGCCGGGCTCCACCGCCACCAGGGCCTTGCCTGCGGGAGAGAGAGACAGGGCGGCGAGGCAGCGGGGGGCAGTGTGGATGCACATCTTCCACCTCGTGCCACCAACTCTCAGACACCCCTGGCCCCAAACCGCCCCAGTGCAGCGCCCGCCCAGCTTCGTGGACGAATGAGTCACGCAGGACCCCTGGATGCAGGAACTCTCCAGTCCCCCCTCACCCACACACACCTTGAGCTGGCGCTAAAACATCCCAGTGGGCTTTGCTTTCTCTTTCTCTCTTTTCTTTTCTTTTTTCTTCCCTTTTCTTTCTTTCTCTCTTTCTCTCTCTTTCTTTCTTTCTCTCTTTCTCTCTCTTTCTTTCTCTCTCTTTCTTTTTCTCTCTTCCTTCCTTCCTTCCTTCCTTTCTTTCTTTCTTTCTTTCTTTCTTTCTTTCTTTCTTTCTTTCTTTCTCTTTTCCTTCCTTCCTTCCTTCCTTCCTTCCTTCCTTCCTTCCTTCCTTCCTTCCTTCCTCTCTCTCCCTCTCTCTCTCATAACGAATCCTGTGGGGTTTTTAAAAAGTCAGTTTTCATGTTAGTGGGAAGATTAGGGCCTCGGGAGTTTATGATCTTTGAATATTTTGGCTGATGCAAAATAGTCAACTTCACAGTCTGGATTTTTAGTAAATTCAAATGTGATAAACATTCTCAACAGCAATATTAGATTGGACCTAAGAGAATAGGGTTTTTGGAGATTGGGGATTCATCTTGGGATCCTGCTGGGCAATAGTATAATTCAGAGTCCTGAAAACAGGGGTCCCTGTGTAATCAGATTAGGGGTCAAAGTCAGGAGGTTGGGCCTGGGGACACGCTTGGGAATTAATCTCTCCCCCAATACTTAGAATAACACAGTTGTGTCTTTTCTCACAACACACAGCAAAGCTCTCTCTCCTTATTCCAAATCTCCTGGCTCTTTCTTTCCAGTTTTTGCAGCATAGAGGTAAATGCTCACACACACAGTAGATCTTCAATATTCGCTGGTTCACATGAGCAATTTCGTCTACTGGCTAAAATGTAACAGCAACCCCCAGATCGATACCCTTGGCACTCTTGCGGTCATTCTCAGACACATGCAGGACAGCAAAAATTTTGAGCCATTGGCTGGACCTGCATGTCTCCAGCTGAGGACAAATGGGGTGACACTCTGCCTTCTAGTTTCGGTTCTCACACTGGAAACCAGTGTCCTCTTTGTGGCCTATGTAGTGTCCTGTTTTTGGCATTCTTGTGCTTTTTGTTGGTAATATCACTGTTTAAAATGGCCCCCATGCGTAGCACTGAGATGCTATCAAGTGTCCCTCAGCCCAAGAAGGCTGTGATGTGTCTTATGAAGAAAATGCATGTTTAGATAAACTTTGTTTAGGGATGAGTTACAATGCTGCCTGTTGTGAATTCATTGTCAATGAATCAAAATATTTCTTAAATAAAATGTCTTTAAACAGAAACACAAAACAAGGTTATGTGTTGACTGATTGACAAAAACACTGTGACCAGCAGCTGACAGGAACCTGGCCCTGTATTTCCCCCAGGAGCGGAGGTTCAGTAGCTGCCTGGTCAATGTTTGTGGTGACTTTACAGAACACAATGACTGGGAATAACAAGAAGCAACTGCCTGTCTGCACATGCACACGTGAAACAACACAATTACGTTATTTAAAACAAATCTTTCACCCCTTGAGGACCCCATCTCACCTGGATTGTCCCTCGTATTTTATATTCCTGAATACTTATAGGACTTATGGATTGATGCTTGTGTCCCCTCAAAATTCATATGCTGAAATCCTAAGCCCCAATGTGATGGTACGAGAGGGTGGGGCTCTGGGAGGTGATCCGGTTGTGTGGGATTAGTGCCCTTACAGTAAGAGCCAGCAGAAAGCTTGCTTCCTCTCTCTCTGCTCTCCACCACATGAGGACACAAGAAAGTGGCTGTCCTGAAACCCGGAGGAGGGCGCTCACCAAGCACCCCACCCACCATGCTGGCACCCTGATCTCAGACTTCCTGCCTCCAGATCCATGAGGAATAAGTGTTTGTTGTTTAAGTCACTCAGTCTGTGGTGTTCTGTTAGAGCAGCCCAGCCGAACCACCCAGGGACAGAGTTCTGAGGGGGAACCAACCAACCAACCAGAAACCTGCTCCTCCTTCACCTTCTCAAGTTACAAGCAGCAGGGAGGGGACGCTTCCTACTCCCATTCTTTTCAGAGCAGAGCTTGGTGAACCTGAGAAATCTCCACTCCCTCTGTGTCACTCTCCGGGGCCGGGGTCAGCTCCGAAGCACCGAGGCCAACATGCCTAAACATGGACATAATGTCTGGAAACACAGACGGACGAGGGTCACTTCCTTGTCCAGTATCCCACTCAAATGTAAGCCTGTGTGGTGATGAACAATACTGACATATTTTAAAATATCTTAATGCACCAGGTTTGGGGATTTAATCAATTTTGGCAGTAGACATGGTGAATCTTTCTTTCCAAGAGACAGCGATGAGTCAAACTCATTACTAAGCAGTGGGAAAGAAAAAAGACTTGATCAGATGCTTCTGCTCAGTGGAGTTTCCATGTTACCTTCTCTGGCCAAAATCTGCCAGCTGTCTCTAAAACTTTAGAAAAATTATGATGCTTAAGAAATATTTATTTCCTACTTCTGTTTATTGGGGAAAAACCCTATAAATAAGATCAATCCTGTAGCAATGAGCCTCCCGAGCACTCAGACTGAGGTCGCTGAACAAGATGTTCTGCTGAAAGCAATGCTGATTCCAAGTTCAAGGCAGGAATGTCCAAGATGAGCCTGGAAGCAAGAAAGCTCTTAAAGACACCCGCGATCGTATCAAAAGACATGGGGGCCACCTGGGAGAGGGGAGATAATCTAAGCACCAGTAAAACTTGTAAGTTCAATGGATTAAAACACTTCAAATATGTCTAAATGCATGAGTTCATAATATTCATACAAATCCTTTGGAGAAAACTTGGTGATCAAGTCATTACTTTAAAAAATGGCAAATCAAGTTCCAAGCATTCATTCTGTCTTTCCTGTAAATACTGTACTTCAGAGTAACAAACAGTGGATGAGGGAAGTTTCACTTTATAAAGCATCCCAGCCAATAAATGAAGAAGGGATGATGGAATTTGACCTTTCTGCAGCCCCTAATTCCCATGTTTTGTTTTGTTTTTGGGGGGGGTGGTAATTAGGTTAACTTATTTATTTCAGTAGAGATACTGGGGATTGAACTCGGGACCTTGTGCATGCTAAGCATGTGCTCTAGCATTGAGCCATACCCTCCCCTACTGCAGCCCCTAGTGAAAATGGATCTAGGCCATGATCATCAACAGCAGCTAATGTCACCAAAAGGGAGAGAGGCAGCTACTTTGTGAGCCCTGACATAACCACATTATGCCTACTTACGAAGGAGTTTTGCCAAAAACAAAGCAGAAAAACCCAAACCAGATTCTGATCAGCCTTCTTAATCTAACAACCTCTTTACAGGAAATATAGGAGACAGAACAGCACACTCAGTGTGACCAAGGGACTGCAACCAGCAAAGTTCAGACTGTGGAAACCCCACAGGACTCACAACCCGGCTTCCTCAACAGACAAACTGAATGGAAAAGAGTGGGAAAGGAGCTTCTAGGTTGAAACTTAAGAGACACATTTTGACCCTGTTCTAAACAAATAAGCTATAATTAAAAAAACATTTGAGGCAAAAAATCCTGTAGCAGTCTGCTAAGGTGATCAAACTGTAGAGTCAGTAAGACATGGATGGTTTAGGAAAAGGACTGGAGACTCAGATCTGGTTTGGAGTCCCGCTTCTCACTTGTAACCTTGCAGAAATCATTCACCCCCTCTTCGTCTCCATTTCCTCACCTTTACCATGGGATGATCAGGGCTCCCTCACAGGGATTTTGTGAGGATTAAGTAACACAACACACGTGGAAACATTGTGGAAACCTTTTGTCAACTGTAAGACATGTTCCAGGACTAAACACGAAAATATTCCAGGACAGCAGTCCCACATGAAGAATTTTAACACAATGCTTCTGGGATCTGAAGCATATCCTTCTGGGGGTCTGTGGTCCACATGCCTTCCTATGGGCCTCCAAAGAGACAGCACTGCTGTATCTGAAACTGTCCTTTATCCACACTTCCCACTGATGCATGGCTGACTCACCTGTATCACACACTTTGTGTAGCAAGCATTTATCTTCCTCATTCCAGGTGTCCAGGTATTCATCTGGGCCACAGGGCAGACAGACGCTTCCAGAGGTAGCGGTGCATTTGGAAGACATGTATTTTCCTTAAAGCAGAAAGGGAAAAATTGCACCAATCAAAAATACACTCTCCCCAAAAAACCAAGAAGTCCACAAAAATGAACCAGTCTGTTGAACCCTTTCCTTGATCACGATCCTAGGACATCCCCCACAGCCAGAACGACACATGAGGTGTGGCCACAAGTCAGTGACGGCTTCTCAGGCCTACCTGCTGACTCAAATAACCTCTTCTGGGTGTGCTGTGGCTGTGGTCACAGCGGCCTTTTCATTTTTCTAAGTAAAAGATCACCCTTTCCACCCCAAAACCTCTGCTGACTAAGGAAAAGAACAATGGTTTTCAAACTGGTGCTGGCAGGACTTGAGGGGCTCCCTGGGAGCTAAGCAAGAGGAACTTCATTTCACCCCTCCCCCCCGTCTTCAAATCCTCTCTGCTGTGAATCTGGATAGTGAACTACTTTTGTTTTACGTACACTGTGGGCTCACAGTTAACTTCGTTTGACACACACACACACACACACACACACACACTCTCTCTCTCACAAACACACGGATCTTTGTTCTGCACATCCAAGAAGCATTTGTAGCTGAAATAGCTAAAGCATCTTGTTATAAGGTAAACACCTTTGACTCAAAGCTGCTCTGCCCTCCCCAGAACACTGAGTGAGGACCCTGTGGACCTGAGGCTTTCCTGAGGCCATAGAAATACTTGGCCATGTTCTGGCAGAAAACTCTGGGACGTGGTGACCAGTCCACCTTCCACACCTGAGTAGGTATGGGGGGAAGTTATAACAGAGTTTAGACAATTTTTAGCAGCAACAATTCCAGTATACTTGTCCCCAAAAATTTCTGTGAAAAGAATACTTTCAAATAAGAGTGGCATTTCATATTTTGAAAGTTTGAAACTGCCAGAAGAGGTGTTTAAAAACCATCTTGCCTTCTCAAATAGCGTTCTGGAAAACAGGTATTTAATTCATCTTCCAGCAGCTACTTAATTCAAGTACCAGTTTCTGAAACTGCTTTTGATTTTTAAATGATTTCATCTTTTGAGAGAAAGGTTTTTGTGTTCAGAGTGACACAGATAAAAAGCCTAACCAATTTCTTTTTTCATCTAACAGGACAGAAATCATTCCTCAGATTAGAAAAAAAAAAAAAAAAAAGCCCCACCCACCTTGGAAGGACAATGAAAGGAGGTTTAGAAGTACAAACCCGGTTCACATTTGCTGCAGCATCGTCCAAGATGCTCGTAATGCCTCTCACTGGCACATGGGGGAGTGATCTGGAAAGTCGCCTAAAGAGAAAATGCACGTCAGGTAGAGATTAGGCACAGGTTCTTTCTGGAGAAAACAGAAAGAGAATTACTGACTCACATTTCTGAAAAGAGTAAGAAACCACTATAAACAGTCCTGAAACTGCTCTGCATAATATCACCCCCACCCCCACCCCCGGCCAAAATGTCACTTTCCTACTGTAGCCTGTTTCTCCCAACAACGGGCAAAATCAGCTGACACTGGAATCAAACGCTTTTAAGTGACACTGGAATCAAACGCTTTTAAGTATTTTAAAATATGTCGGTTATGCTCATGGTAATAGGATGGGTAAAGGGAAATTTACAAACGGTACACAGAAGGCTGAAAATTGCTTGACATAAGCCACATACAGAATCTGTCCCACTGCTGTGTCATCTCATGGTGGATAATGTGTTCAGTCAATGTTGGTCATAAAACTGCTGAAAGACAGAGTGGGGCCCCTTAATACGTATATTATACCAGGTCAAATGTGGTCTTACAAGCTATCTCTGATTTTGAAAGGATGTTTAATACTGCTTACCTTTTAAATTTTTAAACAGGTGGGGAGGGATAAATTGGGAGTTCAGGGTTTGCAGATACTAACTACTATATATAAAATAAAAACAAGGTCCTAGTGTATAGCACAGGGAATTATATTCAACACCTTTTAATGGCCTATAATGAAAAAGAATATGAAAAGGAATATATACATATAAATGAATCACTATGCTGTATACCAGAAATTAACACAACATTGTAAATTGACTATACTTCAATATAAAAAATAATTAATGAAAAAAAATTTTAAACATGCAGAGAATTTTAAAAATGGGACAGCAAAAAATGGGGTCATAGGAAGCGTGTGGGCTTGGAGCTAGGAATCCTGACCACCTGCCGGCTGAGGGATCCCAAGCAGGCAGGCTGCTTCAGCTTTTTGAAACTCTGTCTCCTTTCTATATGATTCTAATACCAACATTAATGTCCAAATCTGCTCATCTAAGCAAAACAAAACAAAAAGCCAGGTCCCCTACAATCAATCAGAGATTCTTATCAGTTTGCTGCAGGAGAGCTCTTTTCCGTATCAGCTTTCTCAGTGTCAGAAAAACAACACAAACTCCTGTTGACAGGTGGTCATGTTAGAAACTGAATGGTGAAACGGAAGAGTTGGGCTGAGCTGAACAGACTTCACATCATGCACACCAAGGGTCAAGTTCCTGCTGGGTCCCGGGAATGCAAAGTTACAACCTTGTCCCCAAGGGGCTTCCACACACCGAGGTGTGGGCTACCATTCAGGCAGGCAGGGGGACCCTGACCTCAGCTGATGGCCAGGGGAGGTGTCCTAAGGGATGTGACAAGAGTAGTCTCACTGGTTAAAAAGAAATTGGCCTGATGAGGAAAAAGGTGGAAGTAGAGGCAGGGCAGAGAAGGCTTCTTTGGTAGAGTGAAATGTTCAAATGGTAGTGACACTGAGGTCTGAAATGACACATGGGGTGGGGTGGAGGTGGCAATGGAGACCATCAGCAGAGTTGTGGGAGACCGTACCAATCATGGACAAAGCAATCGGTGGGCTTCGCCTGCATGCTAAAGAGCTCGGATGGAAGGTGTAGCAATAACGTGGCCTGGAAGAAGCCATGCATCCTCAAAATATCTGTTATGGAAGAAAGTTTTATACAGAAAACATCACAGCCAGAAAACCCCAGGTCAGCTAAGCAGAGCAGGTGGGTTGCAGCCAGTATGGACTGCTCCAACCTCCCCTTGGCTTTCAGGAGGGATGGAGACAGGGACAGTTACTCTGAGGTCGATGAGAATTTCACATGTGTTTCTGGAGCCAGGTGTGCCAGGAAGGTTGTATTTGGACTTGCTTCCTACGCCCAGCTAACACTCTCCCTGGACCCCAGATAATGCAGATTGATGTCAGTACATTCACCACGTGATAGGGTTTAAGGACCACACTGTAAGCCTAGTGGATATTAAGAAGAATGATGTAGCAGAAATCACTTCCTCCTCTCTTTTCTGGTCTCTTTTTCTCTGCTTTTATAGGCATCATTACAGTTTCTCTGTGTCTAGCACAGTGATGTGTGCACGTGGAAGAAAGACGTACGGAAGCAAAATGGTGCAGCTGAATGCAGTCAGTTGATACGTGAGTGCTCCTGCAACGCTGATGACAAAGGCAAACGAGGAATGCGTGCTTGGGCTGTATTTCAGATGTTAAAGATTATCGAGTGCTTCTGACCTATAAGAAAGCTGCAAGCGTCTCTCTAAGATAAGCACAGACCTTGGCGGTGTCACACACACGGGTTCTTTTTAGGGGAATTTGGTAAAAGGGCTCCCCTGAGGCAGCAGCTTAGCAGCACCGTCAGGCTGCTCCAAACTCTGGTACCTGGTGAGCATCATCTACCTGAATGTGTGGACAATTTATTTACACGTTTAGGAGCATGGCTGTGATTCCTTCAATCCATCCACCATCTAAGCCAGGGGCTTAACACCTCCCGGCAAAACTGAGGAAGTCACAGATTCCACAGGTGACCAGATGTCCTAGCACTAAAACAGATTTTCACAGATTATTCCTTAGAATTCATTTCTTCTCCTAAGCTCACTGTAACTTTACACTTGGACATGTCTTCTTTTTTTTAAAATCGAGATATAACTCACATACCGTAAAGTTCACCCTCTCAAAGGGCACCATTTAGTGGTTTTTACTATATTCACAAAGTTGTGCAACCACCACTGATGTCTAATCTCAGAACATTTTCATTTCCCCAAAACTGAGATGTCTGCGTGACAGAGCTATAGGATTACAGATCTTTTAAGGAGTAGCAGCAAATCTGCTACTGGGAAAATCTGCTTCAGTGAGGCAGGAAATAATGGTATTAATTTAATTTAAGGTACAGCTTAAACTGAACCCTACTTGGTTCTTGAGTTATATCATATACTCTGCAATATACCATCAAACCTTCAAAATGGCAATAAATATACAACTTAAAAGGTAACATGGGAGGGTGGGTATAGCTCAGTGGCAGGGTATGTGCTTAGCATGCACGAGGTCCAGGGTTTAATCCCCGGTACCCCCATCAAAAAATAGATAAATAAATAGACTTAATTATCTCACCCCACCATAAAAAAAAAGGTAACATACATACACAGGTATAGTTAAGGAAATATGGTTTGAGAGTAAATAAAAATAATCTGAAAAACTCTTCACGATGCTCACACCTTCAGGAGAAGGCAAGATATGTCTTTGTTGTTTTTCCTCTCTTGTCCTGGCTCTCTGCTCCCAAGAAGCTCTGTGTTTTTTTCCTCCACTTGGAGCTCTAGGGTGAACCCTCTTCCTAGAGGATCTGCAGCTTCCCAGACCTCACACAGCATGTGAAGCTCGCCCTGTGCTGGTCTCACTCTGATCCTGAGCTCCAAGTCCAGGAACTGCTCCCCGTGATTTGCCCTTTGCACAAAAGTCTCTGTGTTCGTAACTATTAGGAAATCCAGATCTTGGACACCCTGGCTGCTCATTTTCGCTGATCCCCTGGGTAACTGTCCCTCGATGCTGCAGGTCAGATTGGCTCTGCCTGCCTGCCTCCTAGATCCCAAGTCCCTGAGTCCCACCTTCTTGGGCTCGGCTTCCAGTTAGGCTGAGCTAGATCTCCATGATGGCTGGATGCCTGCCAAGAACATCCATAGGATGGCATGTTTTTGGTGTGAATGAACCCTTCAGCGCCTCCCAGTCAGACCCCTCCTTTTCCCTACAGATTCTGTTCTGCGGTCTACCATCTCACCAGCAGCTGGGAGCGCCCCTAGGCCACTCAAACCCCTCCTGGTCCTCTGGCCCCCTACTTCTAGAATTTGGGCCTGACGCCATCCCCCAAGACCAAGTTCCCAATAGTTGTGCAGTGGAAGCTCTTATTATTGGGGGCAATCCTAGTTAGGCAGTAATTTGACAAAAACATGTTCCTGCTTAAGTGTTTCAGAAGTAACTTCCCAGGGAATGAGGGAATTTAGCATAAGGCTGCAGATTTTCAGTTAATGGGGTAATTTTGGCAACCACCTACAGCCTCCTCTCTTAGCCCTAGATATAGCAACAGAAGGCCTTCGGTAAGTGAGTTGAGATGTACAAACTTTTAGTTATCTACATATTTTGTTTCCTAGTTTGCCTTCAGGATTGATCTGTTTCTTTCTAAAACAATAGAGCTTTTGAACCATCATTGTTTCCATTAAGCAAATAAAGTAAAACCACTTTTAAAATGTCTATTTACTGAATAAAGAATACAGTCACATAATACAAAATTCAAAAGGTGCAAGAGGCTGTTGGGGAAGGATGCATCCCACTGTCTCCCGGCCACCTCTCCCCACAGGTAACCAACAGGACCATTTAGGGGCACATCCTCCTGGAGGCAGAGTACTCATCTGTGACCCCTTCAGGGTCTAATCTGTAGAAGAGCTGCCTCGGAGGCCAGCAGGGATCAGGTCTGTCGCAGCACTTGTGTTTTGGGGAACAATTTGATTTATGGTACTTAGAAGTCCTATAAAAAACCAGCCAGGTACTGACAGCGTCCTACTATAGTTCTTAATCGATAAACTACAAAAATAATGTTTGGCCCACAGAGTTTACATGGACTAACTTCTGTTTCCTAACAGACTTGCCCTGAATTTGTAAGAAACAATGGAGTCTGTTTATAGCAAATACCCTTTACATCTCCCTCCCACCCCCTGCCATATGAATTCCTTGGAAAGCCTTAAAAAAGGACTTAAAATGGCAAGACAATACAGCTGACTTATTTGCCATCTGTTGCCTGACTTTCTTGTGTGTTTTCTGTTGTGTATATACTTGTTTCAGGGCATACAGGCTGGTATTTAATTTTAACGGCTGACAAACTCTTTTGGAATAAGCAAGTCCACAGTCTGTGCAAGGTTTTGCAAAGCAGGGGGAAGATAATAAATTGTAAATCAAATTTTTTATTTTATAAAGCTTTTATAAAAGCAAACTCTTTATAAAATTCCATGGATTGATTTCCTGATGCAGTACCACGTTATTAGGTCTAATCCTGAAAAACCCCAAGCTGAAGAAACAAAACATTTCTGCTGGCGGAGCTACACAGACTAAAGGCTCCGTATTCGGAAGCCTATAGGGAAGTCTGACTTAAACGTTTATTTTTCGTGCTGTCAGTCAACCCTATTGTAGTGAAAGTCATTATAAATACTAAAATTACTTTCCTGCTCTACTGAAAATTCATGCTGACAGATAACAAAACAGAAAGAAGCTTGGTCTCTCCTGTCAAATCAAGAGGAAAAGAACCCAGCCCAGAAGAACAAATGAGGGATTTTCCATAGGTTTTATTTTATAAAGTATCATCCATGACCATATTTGAGAATTTGGCTGTTAATTAAGTAAAGATGATATCAAATTTCTGAATGTTACAGTGGAACTGAAAGATGTGGTTTTTCTTGAGAGAGAAACTATTGAACATGAAAATAACACCTCACTTAAGAGTCCTGCTACCCTTGAAAAAAAATCCTTTAAACAAAGTCACGACTGGAAGCGCTCCAACCCAGAAGAGACTAGAAACCAATTCCTGGAGACCTGTGTTCCCCAGGACACCAAGGGAGCGGCTTCACTCTGCCGGTGTCACACCAGGAAATTGCTCCTTGTTGAAGCCTTTGTTTTCTACAAACAAATAAACAACACATAAATAAAAAATCGCAGTCATAGATCAGAGGAGCCTGCAAACAAACGCTGTCCCTCTTGTCCACTTCTTTGAATGTCTTTTTTCTCTGCTGGCTGGGAAGTCAGGCCAGAGACAAGGTTTCAGTTTCTCCCCTGAAAATGTTTCAGTCAGTGAGTCAAAATGCAGACTCTTTAAACTGAGATGCTCTGGGGGACCTGCTCAATTTGGCCCCTTTTCTTAGGTCCTTTCCTCCAGGAGCTCCCTTCTCTATTCGACCTAGCTTTCTGTTCTCCGCCATGGCCATGGTCACATGTCTGTTACAGGAAGGAAAGCATCCCACCGTGATGCTTCTCAGTTCCAAGTTCAGAACTGGAAGCGGATGTCATAGTAATTTATAGCTCAAAAATCGGATAAGACAGGTTTCTGCAGAAAACAGAAAAATCAAATACTAACTGAAGTCAAGCCCAACATGCCAGACGTAGGGATTTAGTGGAGCAGAGGCGGGCGGGGCCTAGAGAAAAATACGGGAGGCGGGAGGAGGCCACCTGGCCAGGTGGCTCCACTGGCTAGTTAGGGCCGGTGGGCCTCAAGGCAGGAATCTTCTACCCGGAGCAGCTCTCAGGACTGAGCTTCCAGCCTGGCCTGGACAGAAGAATGCCTGACATTTCTTTAACAAAATTGTCTACATTTTTACAATCTGAAGACACGAGGGAAAAGCCAATTGGAAGCCTTAGTCTCCTCACCTGTAAAATGGAGCTAATAATTGTGCCCATCCCACCGCAGTGAGGATGAGATGGGATAATTCATGTAAATGATGTAGCATCAGCAAGTGTCAACACTCAGTAAAAATGAAGGCTCTGCCTCCTCACTCTGAGGCGAAGGACCTTTCCAGGAGGTTGCTGGGAGAACAAAGTGGGACAGTCATCGTGTCCGTCACTCAGCTGAGAGGCGCACACCTGGCTGGCGTCGGTAGAGAGGCTGCTACTGTGCGCACCTGAGTAGGCTGGTGAGAATCAATTACTTTTATCAGATCGTTCCCTGAGGGGGTGGAGGGAAAAAGACTGTCGCCTCCCTTCAGTCAGTGATGTAAGCCAGGCTGGGGGCGGGGAGAGCCTTGACGCAAAGCCTCTGCTGATAAAGTAGCCGCTAGATTCTGTCAGTGATCTCTCTAAATTCACACTGAGCCAAGTTATGACCAAGTGCCCTTCTAGATATTTTCATTTTAAATAAACTAGACAGGCAGAATTTCAAGCTTATAGATTTACAGAGACAACCTCAGAGTGATTTCTCTTTTGCACAAACCAAAGCTTCACATTTCAGAACAACATTACACAAGTGCCTATGAAGACAGTATGTTATCAATTAGAGCCCAAGAATAAAAGGACAGCTTTGGGGGCTCTTCCGGGCACCTGAACAGATCACCCTGAGCTCCCTGGAAGACGCTGAATGGTGGAACATGCTAAAAATGCAAAGACCCCAAATCATACCAGCCAGGTACGTGGTCAAAGCCATAACAGAAGAGGGTACAGAGAATCAGAGGGTTTCAACAGAAAAATCCCTGAGTGTTTAAAATACTGCAGTTTACTTTACAGAAATAAATTTTATATACAGCTCTTGAAAAAGAAAATTCTGCTGCTCAAAGTGACACTCTGTTCTCTGATTGGTACCATGTGAAAAGATGTGTCTAGTTTGTTAAGAGAAGAACGTGAAGGAAATTATGATTGTCACAGAGATTATAACTGATCTGCTACTGAGGGATTTGGGACACTCTAAAACGCATTTTATGAATGTGTTTCCAGTGATAAAGAGTACTCAAAACTCCAACTTGAAGGCATTCATCACAGCTGGTCAATGCCCGCTGGTCTCACTGAAAATCACTAGTATGAATCAACCCCCTTCCCCCCATCCTGACCACCCCCCATAAGGGGGCTGAGAGTTGATTTACTCACGGTGCAGATAGTAAGGTAAGGCCAGTCATTCCTCTGCCTGAGTCATTTGCCTTCACCTTGTAAAATGACTTTTCACATGATTATGACCATGTGAAATTTTATAAGAGAAATTTTGGCCTAGTCAAGGGTTTAATAATCAAAAGCACCAGTCTCTTAAAAAGCTCTGCTATCATCACACCTTCAAAGCCGTCTTCCCTGAGCTCACATACTTATGCAAGGGATTGGCCTGGTGTGGGACAAAGAAATGAGCCTCTCAAAGCGTCCAGTGCCGGACGACACCGGCAGATAGAGAGGAAAGAAGACTAACAAGAGACCCACTCAAGAATGCAAGAGCAGGTGCCCTGGAAAAATCCAACCTCCACCACATCCCTGGATTCAACCCTCACTGGTCCTGGACAGGGACGGAGAGGGAACTCCGCCCAGGAGTCAGGGGAAGGAATCACAGAGGGAGGTGCACAGGGCCGGGAGGGAGGCCAGGGCGAGAGGCAGAGGCAGAGCGGGAGAAGTGAGGCATGGGAGGGGGAGCAGTGGGAAGCCTGGGGTGGGGCCAGCTCAGGTGGGGAGACCCCGGGGGTGCTCTGACGCTGGGACGGGGTAGGGGCTGCTTCAGGGCCCAGAGGAAGAAGCAACCAGGCAGCTGCAGAAGAAAGGGGGGTCTTTTTTTAAGCAGCACCATGGAACATATTGCAAAGAGTGGTAGAATAAGAAGGGCCACTAAGAAAGTGCAAACTCCTTTGACAATGAATTGTGTCTTATGACAGGAATGACCAGTGTCTCAGGGAAGGAATAACCTTGTAAAGAGCTGGCATGAACAAACAAAGCAGTAAGTCTGGATCTGCAGGAGTAGCAAAGAAAGTGGTCCATTTCAGGAAGGTGAGAAAGGGCTGCCTCCATCGCTAAACACTGAATTTGGTTCTTTTTTATGCCCATCCTTTGATCGCCCATTCTATAAAAACTTTTGAGTACTTAACTTAAAAACCATTTTTACTGGGGCAAAATTAATATATATAAAAAACAAAATTTGCCATTTAAGCCATTTTTTTTAGTGTACAATTCAGTTGCATTAATTAGATTCACCATGTCCTATAACCATCACCACTATCTATTTCCAGAACACTTTCATCATCCCCAAAAGAAATGCTTTTAACCACTACAGAGTAACTCCCCACATTGTCCCCTCCACCTGGGAACCCTGGAGTTAACTGATAACTCTCCATCTTCTCCAGCCGCTGGTGACCTCTATTCTCTTTTCTGTCTCTGTGAATTTGACTATTCTAGGTACCCGGAGTAAGTGGAATCACACAGTACTTATCTGTGTGGCTTATTTCACTCAGCACGGTCTTCAAGGTTCATCCACACTGCAGCATGTGTCAGAACTTCACTCCCTTTTATGGCAGAATAATATTCCATGGTATGAACTTGTCACATTTTGTTTATCCATTCACCTGTCAGTGGACATCTGGGTTGTTTCCACCCTATTGTGAATAGTGCCGCAATAAACACCGACACACAAGTAGCTACTTGAATCCTTGTTTTCAGTTCTTTGGAGTCTGTACCTGAGTCACATGGTCATTCTATTTTCAGCTTTTTGAAGAACCACCAAACTATCTTCCATAGTTGCTGCTCTATTTTAATACATTCCCACCAGGGTCCCAATTTCTCCACATCCTTGACAACACTTGTTATCCCTCCCCCCCTTTTTTTTTCATAATATCGATCCTAATGTGGGTGAAGTGGTCTCTCTGTGTGGTTTGATTTGCATTTCTCTGATGACTCATAGTGCTGAACATCTTTTTATGTGCCTGTTGGCCACCTGTATATCTTCTTTGGAAAAATCTCTATTCAAGTCCTTTGCCCATTTTTGTGGGGTAATTTAATTTTGCCTGGTCCTGTTCACAGGACTTGTTTTAGCTGTCAATAGCACTGACTCACTAGAGAGGACAGAAATGTACCAGAAGGCTGTAGGACCCTTTCACCATCTTGAAAGAAATCTTTGATTTTCCTATTTTAGAAAAACTTTCCCAACCTAAATAGCATCAGTGCATGGTTCTCTACAAAATCATCTAGGAAGTTTAACACTTAAGTAAGATATGCTCAGTGAGTTTACAACCTACAAGTGGGACAAATTAAATATGCATTTGCTGGGGAGAGTATAGCTCAAGTGGTAGAGAACATGCTCTGCATACACAAGGTCCTGGGTTCGATCCCCAGTACCTCCTCTAAAAAACCTAATTACCTCCCCTGCAAAAAAAAATTTTTTTAATTAAATACCCATTCATTTATTCCTCAAATGTTAAATAAACACATCTTATGTGCCACAGACAATTTTAGGTTTTGTGGCTACAGTAGAAGGACCCTAGACAGAGGACTTGCTTATAGTCCATGGGAGAAGAGTGACAATTTTAAAAAAACATGTAATGGAATCTGGTTGTAATGACCATGATGAAAAAAATAAAACAAAGCAGGATAAGCAAGGTGATGGGAGACTTTTGAGCAGAGGGAAAGAGGCAAGCTAGTAGCAGGCATCAGGAGGACAAGTGTTCCAGGTGGACGTAAAAAAGCATAAAAATGCTGGGGGAGGGAGCGTGCCCGCCTTGCCCAGGAACTGCAGGAAGGCCTGTGTAACGAGCGAAGCAAGGGGAGGCTGGTGTATAAACCAACCAACCGCACACGACCGATGACATAATTTACCCAGAGAGCGAGTGAATGTGCGCCTGCAGCTCCCAGACTGTGTGCTACTGACTTTAGGTTCTTATGAGACATTGCTGTTACCCCATAACGTTTTGAATAATAAGCACGTTATGGTATTTTTACCACCAGGCAGGAAATACATTTGCTCTAAGATTTTTTAGTTTTTATTTTTAATTGTGGTAAAACCCAAAACTTATGATCTTAACCACTTTGCCATGAGATTTTTAAAAAATAGGTATTATACACAGAAAGAAAAAACCTGACTTAAATCAGGTTTGATTAAAAAAAAAAGCCTTAAAAATGTAAAGTAATTGTGGCTATAGGAAGACTTGGCATATCCACCATTTTGATTTAGCAAACGTAACAATCAACTTCATGATCTGTCTTGAAAGTTGCTTTTTATGGCCCCATCAGCGTTTTTTTTCCTGACCACCTTGATTCCAGATAAGCTTTCTTTTTTTAAGAAAAAAAGAGCAATGTACTTATTCAGACAGGAGCCTATCAAAGGGCTATTGATTTTTGCTTATCTCTCTTTATTCCTTTCTCCACAATGCGTTTATTATCTCTCTTCCTAGAAAAGAAAACATATGGCTCAAGGGAAAATGAAGAAATAGCCTTGCATTTCAAAACTTCAATTGCAAGTTTCTTTGTCTTCTGGAGAGATAAAGGTGAAAAAAGCCTGCAGCTGTGGGCTACCTGAAATGAAGGCGCAAGGAACGTTTGTTTCCTAAACATGATAATTAGGATGGGTTTGACTTGTCCTCGTGTCCTCACCCCACAGGCTCCGGTGAATGCCCCTTTATTCTTCCAGTGTGAAAGGATTTTTTTTTTTTGCCATTCTTGAATTTTTTTTTTTACCCTTTATTCATCTGAGATGAGAACTGCTTTCTCTTCTTTCCTGTTGGAAGCATTAATGACCCCTGTGCTTCCACGCAGGCCCTGGTCTGCTGGACGTCAAGGACCTTTCCAGGTTCTGTCTCTGTTCCGGGGGTGGACCAAGCTAAGAAGGCCTCAAGCCCCCAAAGTGGCCAGGGAAGGGACAAGACTGCCCTGGCTCTCAGAGTGAAGTCCAGTGGTTCTTAAATGTGCACAGAATCACCTGGAAATCTAATTGAAATGCAGATACTCATTGGATAGATCTGGGGTGGGGCCTGAGATTCTGCATTTCTAACAAGCTCCCAAGGGATGCTGGTGATTAAGTGGCAAGGTCAGAGATCGTTTAAGGCCAAGATGAAGTTCTCCTCAACAAGCCCCGCCCAGGATCCCAGGCCTAAATCACACTACAGCCCCTTGCTCCCCATTTCTTTCAGACCACTCTTGTGGCCCTACTTAACCTTCGAGCCCGTGTCAACTAGGCTGAAATGTGAAATCACTGATGCTGGCCATTTTGGTTTGACCGAAGATCTCCCACCTCGACTGGTTAGACCCTTGTACTAGATGGTCTGGCATCCACCCAGACAGTCTCCTATCCCAACCCCTTTGATGCACTGTGGTTGTTATCTGTGTGTTTGCTCTTCCCGGTAGACTGTAGGCTTGCAATGAGGCGCTCAGCATACCATCCGCCTTCCCCCATTCACTGTCCCCAACATTTGTCAACCGATGTCCCTACACCACTTTCAGGGCTACCCCCTGCTTGAGTCTTTGATTAACTCTGCACTCACTGGCATTCCAAGCCCCCTCACCTGGTTCTGAGTCCCCATGTCTGCTACTCACCCACTGCTCACCCACACGCCACTCTACGAACCGCATCCGCTCAAGGGTCGACCTTGTCCCTGTGCTCTGCTCAAGCCTTCCCCACCTTTATTACCAAGCCAGATGCCAGCCCTCTCTCTGGCTTGGCACACGTCCAGCCTCTTCTGAGGAGCCTTGCCCAGAGACTCGCCTGAGATACTCTCTACCCTTCCCGTCATCCTACTACGCACCCCATGTAACCACATCTTACAGCCTCCACTGTCCTCTGTGGCCACATCCAAGGGCTTCAACTAGAAGTTCCCCCAAAGGACTAAGCCAGTGCTGGCTACAGAGCAGGAGTCCCCAAGATGCTGGACCTGGATGGAAGATGCTGTGGGGAGACTGACCACGTCATGATGGCTGGGGTTGGGGCACAAGACACCACTGCCCCGGCCTCTGGAATAATCATTGCCATGCCGGGCAGTCTTCACCTATCTTGCTTTTCGAGACCTGAAATCCCACATCCAGCACTATCCCTGGATTCATCTGAACTTGTCCCTCTTCTTCCTATATTAATTTGATTAACACAGTTGAGTTTCACCTTGTCTTGCTTCAGCCACAACTGACCTCAACTTTTTTTAAAAACAAACTCAACCAACCAATATTATTCAGTACCTTTCAGCACCACCCTGTGCCAAGCGTGGGAATCTGACTCTCCTCCACTGCCATGTTCACAGACCAGTGCTTCTCAATCCTTCATGCAAAAGAGTCTCTTGGAAATCTTATTAAAATGCAGATTTTCTAACAAGCTTCCAGGTGATGTGGTTGCTGCTGGTCTTTGAGTAGCAAGGTCAGAGATGACATTAAAGACCAAAAGCCAGTACTTTCTCGTATCTCCAGACTCTGTACAGTTATCTCCATCTACATAATGGACATGGAGAACTGCCTCTCCCGTGGCTGGATACAGACACCATTTATCTTATGGAACACGTACTGTGTGCCAGACCCTATGGCTGGAGGCTTTCCCTTCCTTATCTCCCTTGTCTCCCTGCTACCTCACAAAGAGATGAGGCAGCCTGCTCAGACAGTTCATGATAAGTACCCTGGCACAGTGCCATGCACACAGCGAATGTTCAGATTCTCGGTAAATTAATGAATAATTTTTCCTGGAGGACGGTTGTGATCTTTTAACTTCCCTTTACAGAAGCCTATAATAGTTTCCTACTAGTTCAGAATCAAATTCACACTCCCAAGCATGAACTTGGAAAGGCTCCACCAATCTGGGGCAAAACTAGAGACACTCTTAGGGGGAGCGGTTTGCAAAATCAAGATCAGAAATCTCTTCCTGGGCTCAAATTCCCTTTCTAATCGGGATAGAACACAGGTCCACCTAACACACAACACAGCTGCTCCAGCCTCTGACGCTGTCGCTCATGCAGGGAGCAGAATGCCTCTCACACTGGATGAGGCCACTGTCGTGAGGCCACTCTGGACTCACTGTCCGGGCACAGGTCAGCCGGGCGCCCATCGCTCCTGCATTCTCTTGCCCGTGAGGACTGCTCTGCCCAGTGAAGATGACCGGTTGTGCATTCTAGTGCTTTGGTCATTTGTAGTTTTACACACAAGTAGGACCTCAATGGCCTGGTCACAGGGACACCAACTGGGGCAAGGAAAACCTAAGCCCATAGGAAGGGGGCACGTTTTCATGGTTTCATTTTTTAATTTTTTAAAACTTGTGACCATCAGAAATTAATGGGTTAAAGTTTAAGACCGTGGATTTAGATTTGTGCCATGATACAGACATCAAAGTAGGAGCCCCGGTCATTTGGGCCAAGAGCGATATCCCCAAATTCATGGTTATTGTGGTAATACTAAGACATATAGAGCCTTTAAAATATAATAGAACTACATTTAACCTCTCACTGTCTGCTGCCCTGAGACCTGGAGGCCTTGTTCCCCGTCACCCCCTCCCTTGCCACCCCATACAGCACAGGGCCTGGCAGGTGGCAGAAATGGGATAAACACCAGCCTGTGAACTGTCTTAACAGAAGCAGGAGCAGGGCTATGGTGCAGGGATATAATATAGTACAGCTTATTTTTGGTGGGGGAAGGGTACACAGAAGAGTCAGAGATGCCTTTGCTTTGGGAAGTGGCAGAGATGATTCAATATGTCACACTTCTTTTCCTCCTGAGTCAGGGAGCAATCAGCACACAGACCCTATGCTGAGAATGCTGAGGGTGTCTGTTCAAACTCAGGTAGCCTTAAAGTCACAGCATTTTTCTTTCTGCTTAATAACAGTTAATAACAGAAAGCCCTCAATGAGTGGACATCCTTAAGCAGATCTGGTTATGCTATTTCCCAAAACACTAAAAAAAAAACTTGCTTTTGTTCCCCTAGTTCTGGAGGTCTCTTTCTCTGCTCCCCACCCCGTCATAAAGACAACTGTATAAGCAGCTTCCCTGAAGGGTCAAGGCCATGCCACTGGAGCAGATGCCTGGGAGGGGTTTCAGCTCTGTCATTTCTGAGTTGTGCAAACTGGGCCTCTCTGTGCTTCAGTTTTCTCATCTTCCTCGCAAGGTAGAGTGAGCATTAGAGAAAATCTGTGTCAAACCTCTAGCCCATGCCTGGCACACAGTGCGGATTCAACAAAGGGCAGGTGCTTTTAGGAAATTAATCATATAATATTCACTTACAGCTGTGCTCAAAACCTTTACAGAATCCTCAGTCCACAGCAGTGGTCCTCAGACCTAAGTGTGCATCAGAATCCCCTGCAGAGATGGTTATACCAAGTTGCTGGCCCCCACTCCCAGGGTTTCTGATTCAGTAGGCCTGGGGGAGGGGACCTGGCAATGTGCATTTCTAACACATCCCTAGGTGCTGCAGACGCTGGGTCCAGGGGCCACTCTCTCCACAGGGCAGAGTCCTAACTCCCTCCTAAGGTTTGCTCACACGGCCCTTCACCACTAACTAGGACCTTCTCCTATCCCAACTTGTCCAACTTGTCTCTGGTCTCTGGCCAGCTCTGGGCTCCAGACAACCGGACAGGACTTGATTTTCTCCTGTATGGCTTTGCCTGTCCCCACCTCTGTCCCCTCCTCTGCTCTCTCTGCCCTCAGAATCATGCCCGTCCTTCCAGTCCCAGACAAGCACTACCTGCCCGCTCTCTGCTGCAATCCCCTCCTATTTTGAGCTTCCACAGAACCTTGCTTGCACGTCTTAGCAGCTTTAAACCCACTTAGCTGCAAGGCATGAGGACTGTGCTGTCTTATCTTCCCAACTAGATGGGGAGCTTTCCTGGGCACAGGCCACATGGGGTAAATCTGATGTTTTCCAGAGTGCTTTATGGGAGTGCAAAACCAGGGTCCTGAGAATTGGAAGGAAAAACGCTGACAGAGAGGTTAAAGGAAGTAGAATGAATAACCCGAGCAAGGGGAAGCAGTGGGCTGACAAGCTTCAACGAGAGAAACACAAAAATAAAGATGACGTTGACCAACTGTTCTCTACCCCATGAAAGAACAAATTTGAGGCAACGGGGTCACACTGTGGCATAGTATTAGATTTAGGTCTGCTCTAGGGAACGTCCTGACATTGGGAACTGTTAAACGATGCACCGGATTAGCAAGGGCGGATGTGAATGACCTCTACTACGCTTGAAAAATGAAATGGATTCTCAATTACCTTGAACGTTTCAGACGAGATCCTGCTTGGGTGCAAGGTTGAGAGCCCTGGATAGGTTTTTTTTTTTTTTTTTCCAACTGGATATGAGTTTGGCAGCTGACTGTGCTACTTAAGAATATACTTTTAAGTCAGTTGCTAACTACATCCCTAAGAGGAACAAATATTTTTTAAAAAATCAGAACCTTAGAAAAGTGGCTTGTTTCCCATTTGGGGGAGGTAATGAGAACCCAAGCCAGCAAACTCTGTGGTGCTAAGAGGATTTGTGTGATATCACATGCCCTCTCTCCCGACTTGCCAGGTTTAACCGTCACATTCACGAAAAGTTAAAAGTTTTTCTTCCTCATTTTTAATGGAAAGTCTTCAAATTTCTGGTAGCTGGAGGAGGTGCCATGTACTCTTCAACACTGAACAGGAAATGTAATAAGTTATTATTACTCCAATGAACTGAAAGGGTGCTTTCTGCAGTCGGTTCTTCCTGACCCTTGGAAACCCGGCAGCTCTCTGACTTTGCTTGTGCCAGACAGGCATCTGGGTCACCTGCTGGCCTAGGACTTTTTTGGGTAGGGTAGGCCCAAGGGGGCTGGGCAGACAGGAAGGGAAACATTCATCTGAGGCACTAACATCCACCAGGAAAATGTGTTTCATGCAAGCGAAAAGTTTTTGCCGCGCTACAGGTCCAAGGTAAACAGTGCTTCAGTTAAGGGGCAGGTGTTCCATCTGAGGCCAGTGTGGGAAGACCATGGGGTCAGGGCTGACGTGGGACCCTCTGGGGATCACGGGCTGCTGCTTATCTCTTTAGTCCTGAGTTTTTAAAACTCTGCCTACATCCTGAACTTCTAATTCTAAAGACACCTTTCGGTCCGGAAATGGCTCTCCATTCCAGAGAACACACATTTCCTGCAGATCCCAATGCTTTGGGGCCAGCTCTTTGCTTGTTTTCTCCTCTATGGAGTCTAAGGAACTTTGCCTCTCAACAACATAATCCAAAGCAAGTGTGAGTCCACATCCTCAACAGCATCCTTCTTCATCGTTTGGGGGAAAAAAAAATCCTTCTTGAACCTGAACCTGATCTGATTTTGATTTGGACTAAGACAGAAATTTCCTTATTAAACTGTGAAAAAATACAATCAAAATGGTCAGCTGTTTTGTTCTGACATCTACCACATTTTTTTTTTATAATCAGTCCAACCACATCCTTTGCCCCGGTATCTTCAGCACCTATCACAGCTTGCTGGCTCTGAAATTGCTCGTGCATTTGGCTTCTTTCTGTTACCCCATCCCTGACCTGATTCAAGCCTTTACCAGCTCTACCTAAACCAGAGACTGTGGCCTCCTTACTGGGCCTGCCCCCGGGCACCCTTCTCCATAAAGCACAAATCAGATCAGTCCCTCCCCAGCTCACAATACATCGAGATAAAGTCTAAACTATTTTCCTGGCACCCAAGGCCCTTGAGTGCTGGCTCTGCCTCTCCCCCTGCCTGCTCTTGGAGTCCAGGAACGCTGTCCTCTTTACAGTTGCCTGAAAACACTGCACCCTGTCAGGCCTCCCCACTGTTCCCACCACCAGACAGAGCACGAACCGCCCTCGAAGCCCTGGCCTAATGCTGTTGTCTTGTCCCTCTGTTTGTACTTTAGACACACACACAACCGCATGGTAAGGAAGAAGAGGATATTTTCCCCGGCACTTTCAGGCTAGTTAAGCAGTCTAGTCCCGAGTGCTCCCCGCACTCTGAAAGCACTCCGGTGACACAAGTGTCCCCCTGCCTTCTAACCGTCTGCACGTGCCTAGACTGGGCGCTTCCAGGGCTGTGCACGGTTCTCTGTCTCCTTAGCTCCCCACTGCAGAGCGTCCCAAATGGAGGAAGTGATCACTTTGTTGAACTGAAGGAACACATGGAACACAAACGCAATCTCATTTCTCACTGTTGAGCGTCGTACCCGGAAGTCGGTGGTGGCCCACAAAACAAAGACAGAAAGTTAGCCCACGTGCAGGCAGAATGTGCTTCAGACGGCTGACCGCGCTGCCGTGAGGACGGCCGCGCCAGCCCCTGCCGTCCGGCCGACAGACGCCTCGCCGGCCGAGCCCAGCGAGACAGGCGGCAGCTGCCAGGGCAGCAGGCAGGTCGGGCTGCAGGAAGCAGCCTGACGGCGCCTCTGGGAACGAGGACCCAGATGCGGGCTGTGCGGAAGCTCGTGCGCCGCCCACTCTGCGTTAAACCTCAAAAGCTCGCTGAGAACTTCAGACCGACCGGGCCTAATGTTTTGCTGAAGTCCACTGTCTCACTCCTGGTTTCTTCCAGCTCAGGGCTTTGGTTGGGGGCTGGAAAGGATGAGTTGAGCTCAAACCGGTGTTTCTAGCAGCGGTTCCTAGAGTAAGCCCACCCATGACGGCCAGAGAGAAACACAAGGAGAAGGTGCCGGACTTCCTGCAAACCAGGTGGAGAATGTACAGGTGCTTGGAAAGAAAATCACCTGCCGGATAGAATCCCACCCAGGCTGGCTCTGCGTGTGTGCAGGTGGGGTTAGGTCTCCTTCCCTTGAGGGCTGGAGTCGGGTTGCTGCAGAGAGACAGCAGCCAGGCTACTGGCTGTTCTGGGGGCACCTGGCCTAGAGGAGATGCCCTGGGGAGATGCTCACTCTTAGAGGTGAGGACCTTCAGGGAGGGATGCAGACCCCCATCCACAGCAAGAACAGCCTAGACAGCATCCCGTCCTCTGGACTCCCCATGTGGGAAAAGCACTAATATCTTTTTCCATGCACTTCAAAAATAGGAAAATACCATGGGGGAAATTTTAATACTGACCTGGCAGAGAAAGTTCAGGCAGCTCCTTCTTTAAACAACACCCTCTGCAAAGGAGGCTCTGCTTTGGAACTCCCCTTTTCATGGCCTCATAAAACACTGATTTATTGACCTTCAAAGATACACCTTTATTGTTTCAGTTTTCCTGGTGTAAGAATTTCTGGTAGATAACTGAAAAAGCAAGCTCATATTTCCTTATCAACACGGAGAACATGTTCATGTTACAGATTTGCCATTTTCGGGGGGAACTGGTGGGAAGGAAATAATGCGGGAGGCATTCGAAATATCTGTTATCAACAAAAGGACACTGATCCCTGAGTCTGTGATTCTCCAAACAAAGTATTAACATACAGCCAAGTCTTCCCTCTAGGAGGGGCTGGTGGGGCAGGAAGAGAGCTGGGCAGGTGCGGGCACCCACCTATCCTAGGGCCCTGAGCCCCACCCGGGGATTTCCTCTGCGGGGTCTCCCCACAGGCCTTTCCAGGGACCTGCAGCCTATCTGTTTTTGATCAGTCTACCTTAGCACCTCAACAAGGGCCATACAAGAGTTATCTCAAAAACTATAAATGTTTAATGTCCTGCCTGTCATGGGGTTTCTTGAATTAAGCCATTAAGCTTTGCGCTATCTGTAAAGCCATAAAAAATTTTTTTTCTTTTTTTTGGCAAGATTCCTTTAGGCCTAACCCACTCACACCACCTTCTTAAATAGAAAGCTCTCTTCCCCAACTGCCTCTTGGAATCATTCCTTCTCTGACCCTTGATTTCCTCCTCATCCTCCCGAGACCACTTCAGAAGCCCCCTCCTCCAAAAGTCCTCCAACTGATTCCTCCAACTATACCCTGTCCTTCCCTCCACTGCCCTGTGCTTCTCATATCACAGGCTGAGTAGTTATTATCACAGCTTCACCCGTCTTGTCCTCGACTGGACTGTGACCTGTGAGGACACAGCTATGTCTTCACCTTGTTTGTCACCAGCACAAGGTTTTACATCCCATGAATGTTTGCTGGCTTGGATATGAGTGAATTTGCCCTTAGGTCTTGGATAACTGAGGATACACATGGGTGTGTGATCAATTACCCTAATGAAAACAACCTGCTCCTATAGTTTCTTAACTGGAATAAACAACAGGGCTATCAACATAAAAACTTTAAATGTTTTTTTTTCCTGTATGCAAATAGTCTTCTTATGTCTGAACACAAATTCCCTCACATGTACAGGTGCACAGAGATATCACAGAGATGTTTTAAAAGCAAAACTTACAGCCTTCCAGGTAAGCTGAAATTGATTTAATACAATACAAATGAAACTAAATACAATACTTGCAGATAAAGCATTCTAGAAGCTGTTTCTGCCAACTATTTTATAAAACCAACACTCCCCACTCCTCACCAAACAGTTCTTCAAGCCTCACCAAGTGTGTGATAAATAACATCAATGGATCACCAATGCAATTCCTTTTTTTGAACCAATACAACAGGTTGGCCAAATAAGCAGTAGTTGAATACACAGAGTGCTTGAAACCACAGTATCTTTGGAGGAAAATACTGCAACATTACATCGAGCTTCACTTTTCAGAATTAATGGATTTCCACTAGGGAGACTGGGCATAAACATATCATTTGATTAGAGCTATCCCAACATCATTTGAGTGTTTCCTGTTTAGCTATGATTAAAAAATGCACATAATTCAAGTAGCCAAAAGGGAAAGGGAGGGGAGGTGGCACTTGCTGAAGATATCTCTGAAAAATAAATTTTTTTTTCCAAACAGGTAAAACAATTTTATTTCACAGTTGTCTTTAAAACCACAAAGACACTATGTTCTCCATATAAAAACGTTAGTACAGATAGCTATACTTTCTAGAAAATGATTATATAGACCCTCTTAAAGAAAAATGTACCCCATTATATGGTTTCAGTAAAGTTGCTTGAAAAAAAACTCACTTTTTTAGGACTGATTCCTAAAATGAAAACTAAATGTTTTGATAGCATTTGCTGTTAATGTTAGAACCTAATGTATTTTATACATATATGGATGTAGCCTTTGCAATAACAATGTGAGATGCTTTTTTAAACTGTGCAGTGAGCCGGTTTTTCTCAGGTGGTTAGCTGTTCACTGGAGTCTTGGTGCCTTAGTTCAAATAAGGTAGCAGCCTGTCCAACCTGTTGAACACTTAATTAAGCAACACCAGAAGTGCTTAAAATGAAAAAAATTCCATTAGGTTTTTCCGCCTTCTTTTCCTTCAACCACTCCTAGAGACTCATACGAGTAGAAACGAAATGGACTGAATTTTCATGAGAATTTTCTGTTCCCGCCCACTCCTGTTATTTCTGTCGAGGCCGTAATACCAGGCTGGCATCCCCTCCTTCTCACCCAAATACAGTTCTACAAGTGCCTCTCTCCTGTCTTCACAGGGTTCTGTGCAGTTCTGCTTAACAATGCCAACAACAACCTAAGCCAGTTTTAACAGAGAAGGGAAATCTGAAACTGCCGAAACCCAGAAAACCACCAACATTTACCCTTCCCTCTGAGGGACTTCCAAGTATACAAGACTTTTACAGTATTTGTGGTGCTGGGTTTCCTGCACCTCCAGGATGACAGAAAACCAGTAACTGCCTTTATTTACTTAGAGACGGTACTGACTGATTTAGTAAAGAAATTTTTTAGGGGGGCCGGAAATGTGGACAAGGATCTAGGAAGGTGCTCATTTTCTGGCACCTCTAGCCCTCTTCATGCTGAAGCCCTTTATCAGCCCCGTGATACTCCAGGGGGAAAGGCCCCCAGGGGAGCCCCCGGTGCATCCCCGCCTGGGGAGCCCCAGAATCGCCCGGCACCAGTGAGACTCACCACTGCCCTGCTGGGCCCACCTGCCCCTCCCAGCCCCATCCCGGGCTGAGCTCACGGGGAACAGGGGTGTTTCTGGCTCCACCACTGGCTCAAGCACCCCAGGTACCTTGGTCTCTCCAACTGCAAATACTATGTTGTTCTAACATCTTCAAAGAGTTTCTAAGGATAAGCGATTCCATGTTATTCCGGGTAGATACTGAACTGGTGGGCCTTAAAATCTTTGTAGGGGCAGTCGGAGGGGAGAAAGGAGACATAAAAAAGAGGGGAGCATTAAAAAAGAAATCTGATGTCAGTTTTTCTGAAGAAACTACCAAATTCTGTTCCCATACACGCTCTAGACATCCCCATGAGGCGATGATCGCTCTAGTCTTCAGACAACCAACGAAACAGTTGGGGAAAAGGTGCGAAGCCCAGTTACAAGCCCAAGTTACGGCGAGCTCCTGGGGAACTCAAAATGGCCCGAAAGGAGACATCGCATTTAGGATGGTTACTTAATATGGGTATTGTCTGCGACTCTGAATTTTTCCCTGGCTTTTTCTGTTCGCAGGGGAAGGGGCTGTGTCTACGCCGCTGTGTCCGCAGCGGCTACTCTGAGTGGGCACCTAGTAGGTGCTCCAGAAATGTGAGGAGAATTAACGACACCACCAAAGCCTGCTACTATGTGGGACTTTTGTAAGCGCCAGTGTCTGGGTGTTGGGGTCCCGCAACCACCGCTTCTGCGCTCCAAGACCCCTCCCCTCGCCCTTTTCCACCTTCCACCGTCCAACTCGCAGCGCCGCAGCTTTCCGCCCTCCCCGCCCTCAAATCTTCAGCTCCTGCTTCTCCGTCCAGGTCTCAGGACGTCTGGCAGCCGCCGCGCCCCGTCCTTTCCCAGCTCCCGTGGAGGCGTCGGGCGCAGTGAGCGGGTGCGCAGGGAGAGAGGGAGCGGGAGCCCGGGCGGCCCTCCGAGGAGCGCGGCGACGGGCGGGGAAGGAGCCCGTGAGGCGGCGGGGGCAGAGGGCGCCCGGCGACCTCCTTACCTGCAGCAGGCCGAGCAGCGTGCAGAGCGCGAGCAGCGCGGGCAGCGGGCGGCGGCGCCGCCGGGCGCGCGGGGCCATGGCGCGGAGGGGCGGGCTGGGCGCCGCGCTCAGCGGCCTCTGCGGCCCGGGCCGCGGGGCTCCCTGGGGCCTCGGAGTCCGCCCGCCCCGCCGTCGCGCCCCGCCCCGCGGCGCCCCGCCCCGGCACCTGTCCCCGCCCGGGCAGCACCCCCCTTCCCGCCGCGCCCGCCAGATGGGGCCCGAGCGCGGGGCGCGACGTCTCCTTCCCTCGCGTGCAGAGAGGGACAGGGTGGGACCTGAGGTGCTCTCCGTGCCCGCCGCCCGCGTCCTCTGCCCCACTGGGCGCCCTCGAGCGCAAGTTTGCCTGCGACCTGCCTTAGGGTGCCTTTCACGGTCGCAGACGTGGCTGGCCTGCTTCCCGGGACTCGGGGGCCGGATGCCCGGGGAAGGACAGCCGCCCGGCGGCCTGGCCCGGCCCCCCGCCCGCCTCGACTCGTCTGTCAGGCATCCAGGCCGGGCCTCCCAAAGTGGGTGCCCCGCGTCTGGGAGTTAACGAGGCGAGGATCTCCACTGGGGCTTCCCTGGACAACAGTGAAAGGATCACCCACTCTAGCGTCCGGCATGCTTCGCAATGTCCTCGTCCAGTTTTCCGGTCAGCAGACAATTCCTCCGGCCTCCCCCCGGCTGCCGGCTGCCGGCCGCCGTTGTCTCCGCCCCTCGCCGCACTTCCAGGTGGTGCCCGGGGCACGCGTCTGCCCAGCCTTCGCACAGATAACTTTTTGAGTGAAAACGCTTGTTTCTTGTCAATAGAATATAGTTTGAATTCCTAGAGTTCCAGAGCCATCAACATCCCTTACTTTTGGCCCCGCATGTGCTGTATCTTCGTGAATATTCCATGTGCACTCGAAAAAACTGTATTTCACTGTTGCTGGTTGAAGTGTTTTATAAATGTCAGTTAGGTCAAATTGGTTAAAATACTCAGTGATTTTGTCTCCTTGTGAGAAAGTTGTGGAAATTTCCAACAAAAACTGTGGCTTTGTTTTTCCTTTCAAGTTCCGCCAGGATTTTTTCCCCCTACGTGTTTGAATCTCTTGATTAGAGGCATAAACATTTAGGATTATTATGTCTCTGATGAATTGACCTTTTTATCATTATTACATGTCCTCCCTGATCAGTGGTTAAATTTTGTTTTCCGAAGCCTTTGATATTAGTTGTATAGCTACTTCACTTTTCTTATGAATAGCAATTACATGGTGTATCTAATGCTGCGATTTTAATTTATCTATGTCTATATAAAGTGACAGCATATGGTTGGGTCTTGCTTTTTCATTTTATCCAGTGTGACAATCTCTATTTCTTGATTGAAGTGTTTAGGCCATTCACATTTAATGTGATTATAGATATGGTGAACTTTGCTATTTGTTTTCTATTTGTTCCATCTTTGCTCCTTTTTCCCTCTTTTCTTACCTTCCTTTGGATGTTTTGAGTATTTTTAGGTATCTTTTTTTTTCTCTATTGTTAGCTTATTTTATATATCTCTTGCTTTGTTTAGCTCTTGGTTTACAACATGCATCTATGACATCACAGTCTACCTTCAGATAAAATTCTGACACTTCAGGTATATTGTAAGGACCTTAGAACAGCATATTTCCATTTTCCCCTCCCACCTTTGTGTTACTTTAACCATGCTAGTCGCCTTGCTTTGCAACTCTCTGCTTTGCAGCCCGATTGGTGCACTGCCCAGTTACTTTTTGCTTTTGGAAAGCAATCTGGTAGTGTTGATTAAAAAATTTTAAGTGCTTTTGACAAAGCAATTCCATATCATAGCAAAAGAAGCACGTTACAGAGTTATATCATCCCATATTTGTAAACAATGATCAGAAACATGATTTTATTTATATAAGCAAAGGAAGTTTCTGGACAGACAATAATAATAGGAAACACTAATAGCATGCTTACACTTACAAATTCATTTAATCCTCGCAACAGCTTTATAAGGAGTACTACTATTAGTCCCATTCTACAGATGAGGAAACTGAGGCAGAGAGGTTAATAACTTGCCTAGGGTTACTTGCCAATAAGTGACAGAGATGGGATTCAAACGTCTGGCTCTGGAGTGTGAGCTCTGCTTCACTAAACACCAAATTTTTTTCTTCTTTTTTTCAGGTTTTCTTAAAAATTGAACTGTATGTATAGTTGATTTACAATATTTGTTAGTTTCAGATGTACAGCAAAGTCACTCAGTTTACATACTTTTATATTCTTTTCCAGATTATTTTCCATTATAGCTTATTATAAAATATTGAATATAGTTTCCTGTGCTATACAGTAAATCCTTGTTGTTTATCTGTTTTATATATAGTGGTGTGTATCTATTAATTCCATACTCTAATTTATCCCTCTCCCCCACTTTCTCCTTTGGTAATTGTAAGTTTGTTTTCTATGTCTGTGAGTGGTTCTCTTTTGTAAATAAGTTCATTTATATCCTTTTTAGATCCCACATATAAGTGATATCATATATTTGTCTTTCTCTGTCTGACTTACTTCACACAGTATGATAATCTCTAGATCCCATGTTGCTGCAAATGACAATATTTCATGCTTTTTAAGGCTGAGTAATATTCCATTGTATGTATGTATATATCCTTTATCCATTCATCTTTTAAAGCACCAAATTTTTAATACTAGATGAGTTGCAAAAGCAAAACGAGAAACTACTAATTTTAACTTTTGATATTCCTATACTATTTACACTGAGGAAAAATTACTTTTGCATTTTAACTGACAGGTGTGTAAATTTGGTAAATAGATGTTGAAACTCAGGGGAAGTAAGTACAGGAATGGTCAAAAGTACAGATTTTAAAAATGTGTAACTGGCCTACTGTTGTCTTGACTGTGGAGATAGGCTTTCTGGCAATGGTGGTGGTGTGAAATTATGATTTTAATAAAAGGAACTGACTTGTGGGAGAGGGTACTTTCACTGTGGCACTTTAAGAGAAATACCAAGGCTGACTCCTGGCACATTTCCAACATCACCCCCTTCTTTTTTCAAAAAAGATTAGGGGACTTAAAACTTCTGCTTGGAAAGCCCCAGAGGTGAGTGCGCCAGTTTTGGAAGCACTATGAACAATAGAATGTCCATGTTAACATATTAAATCTAGAAAAAAAAAGTTTAATTAAAAAAATGAAATTACTTTTAAAGACTCTCTATATTTACAAAACTATTACTCAAATAATTCAAATATTTTATGAAGATTAATGTAGAATACATTTGTTATCAACAAAATCCACTAAAATGAGCTTGAGGACATCATCTTTCCTAGATAAATAGCATTATTATGAGAAACATGGAAGTAAGTTAAACCAAATGTTATTTTTCCCTATTAAGTGAAGGATGCACACACTATATAGCTAAAGAGATTGTTCATCATTGACAGAAACTAATTTAAATGTTACTTATGATTTTTAAAACCCTCACATTTATAAGCACATGTACAATTAAATTTTGGTTATATGTAATAAATGTAAAATATATTTTAAATAATAGATGCTTTAACATTTATTAAAGTTAAACATTTCCAAATTTTAAAAAGTAACCAGTTGACAATGAATTGTTTTTATTTATTCTGTGGAAAAACAAAACACATTATACAAATATAGGAATCATCAGTTTATTTGAAAACTCTTTTACATGGATAGTGTGCACCTCACCCTGGAAATCCCCGCCACTCCCCACTTCTGCAAGAACTCTTTAGTTTTCAGAATCAGAAAGGTAAAATAAAAGTATGGCTATTATTTTTGTTTCTAGCAGGTGGTTTGTAAGTGTTACATTTTAACAGTCTCCATTTAGGCACCAGAAAACAGGCACAATCTTGTTAATGAAATGCTTATAAATGTCAGCAAGAATGAGAATTAATCAGTTCATATAACTTTTTTCACATGGTGATACAAAAATAATTACTGGCACAGAGCTAAAGAGAATGTATAAAAAGCAGAGTTATTAGGTAAACAGAAGACTACAAATCTTTCAGTGAAAACTTACTAATAAATACACATGTTTTTACTACCTACCTTGTTATGGTTTGCTCTTCCTCTCACCTCGCCTACATAAAATATTTTTTAAACAAAAGTAAACCATTGATAAGTGTTCACTCACAGATAAATCAAGGTGCAATACTATCACATAATGACACCCAAACATAATAGGAAGACTTTTGAGCTGTACACATGGGCACCTAGCTTGCCTTGGTAGACAAGAATGTTTTTCAGTTCTATAGTTCTATTTTGGTATTGAAAATAAATGAATTTCTAAACTGTAAATGTTGTAGTTATTACATGCTTTCTAGATATTTTGTTATATATAAAATGTTTCAAGTGGACACAAGGATTTAATTTGCATTTCCTCTACTTCTTCCTTAACCCTACCTTAATAATATGATGGAGAAAGTGACTGTTTATCCCTTACACATGAACACAAGGACAAGGATTATCCTTTACACTGATGGCAACATTGTATTGATTAGGTTCAGATTGGCTCAACAGACAACTGTTGCTGCTATCTAGATCGAGATGGAATGATTTATTTTAAATAATATTTTTATTGAAGTATAACATACACAAAGTGTACAGCTTGATGAATTATCATAAAATGAACACATACATGTAGCCAGCACCCAAATCATATAGTAGAACATTACTGGCACCCCAAAAGCCCCTTCATGTTCCCTTTTAGTCATTCCCACTTACCTTTCTTGATAAATTTAATTATAATACCACTGATTAGTTTTGTCTGCTTTTGAACTTTATATAAATGGAGTCTACACTATGGTACGAACTATTTTGTGTGTGGCTTCTGTTCAATATCATGTTTGGGGGAGTCATCCATGTCGTTACTGTAAAGCATTCCAGTATATGACTGTATCACACTATATTCATCATTTTACTGGTGAAGGATATTAGGGCTATTTCATACGTTGGTGGATTCAGATTGCTAATATTTTATTTTATTTTTTATTGAAGTGTAGTTGATTTACAATGTTAGGTTCAGGTGTACAGCAAAGCGATTCAGTTGTACATATATGTACATATATATTTTTTTAAATTATAGCTTATTATAAAAAATTGAATATAGTTCCCTGTGCTATACAGTAGGTCCTTGTTGTTTATCTATTTTATATATAGTGGAGTGTGTATGTTAGTCCCAAACTCCTAATTTATCCCTCCCCTCCTTTCACCTTTGGTAACCATAGTTTATATTCTATGTCTGTGAGTTTATTTCTGGTTTGTAAATAAAATTTGTATCTTTTTTTTAGTTCCATGTATAAGTGATATCATATGATATTTTTCTTTCTCTTTCTGACTTATTCCACTTAATGTAATTATCTCTAGGTCCATCCATGTTGCTCCAAAAGACATTATTTCACTTTTTTATGGCTCTGTAATATTCCAGTGTGTGTGTGTGTGTGTGTGTGTGTGTGTGTGTGTGTGTGTGTGTGTGTGTGTACACATACCACATCTTCTGCATCCATTTTTCTGCCAATGGATATTTAGGTGGTTTCCATGTCTTGGCTATTGTAAATAGTGCTGCTGTGAATGTTGGGGTGTGTGTGCCTTTTCAAATTGTAGTTTTCTCCAGATATATGCCCAGGATTGGGATTGCTGGATCATATGGTAAGCCCACTTTTAGTTTTTTAAGGAACCTCATACTGTCCTCCATAGTGGCTGCACTAATTTACATTCCTACCAACAGTGTAGGAGGGTTCCCTTTTCTCCACATCCTCTCCAGCATTTCTCCTTAGGTAGGTTTATTCCTAGGTGTTTTATTTAGTTATTTATTTTTTGATGCATAGGTTGCTAATATTTAGTTTAGGAAATTCCACATCTATGTTCATGAGAGATTGGCCTGTCATTCCCTTTCTGAATTGGGTCCTGTTAAGTTTTGGTGTCAGTGTTATGCTGAACAAGACTGAAATATATGGAAGAACTTTGAAGAAGTGTATAAAATGGTGTTTTTTTTCCTTAAGTATTTGGTAGAATTCATTGATGAAGCCATCTGGGCACTGGGGTTTCTTCATGGCATGGTTTTAAATTACAAGTTCAGTTTCTTTAACTACAGAGTTTTTCTATTTCTTTTTGTGTTGGTTTTGATAAGTAGTTTATGTGTTTGTTTTTAAATAGGAATGTGTCATTCCATCTAATCTTTTAACTTTGTTAGTATACAGTCATTCATAAAAATCTCATATTTCTAATGTAGCATTTGTAGGGGTTTCTTCTTTTTAATTTCTAATACTGGTAATTTATGCCTTCTCTTTTTCTTGATAAGTCTTGCTGGAGTTTAATCAGATTTATTAGTTCAATTATTTAGAATTTTCAGCTTTGTTCATCTTCCCTATTATATGTTTGAGTTCTCTATTTCATTAATTTCTGATCTTTATTGATTCTTCTGCCTCCTTTTGGTTCTTTTCCACCTTACTGAAATGAATATTAGATGACTGACTTTAAACCTTTCTTCTTTTCTAATTTATGTATTTAAAGCTATGTGTACAGCTCCCTATAAGCATGGCTTTAGTTTCAGCCTATAAGTTTGGTATTTTTGAATTTTTGTTATTTAATAAGAGTATTTTCTAATTTTCACTGTCATTTCTTCCTTAACCTATGGTTTCTTTTAGAAGCACATTGCTTACCTTTTCAACATTTGATATTTTCTAGTTACCTTTTTGTTATTAATTTATAACTTAATTCCACTGTGGTCAGAGAACAGATTATGCAGGATTTCAGTCCTGTGACGCTTATAGAAAAGACTTGCACTGTGACCCCGCTTAGAGTCATTTTGTTAAATGCTCCATGTACATTTGAAAATAACGTGTACTTTGCAACTGCAAGTTCTTTTGCAACAGAGTTCTTCATAAGATTATCAGGTCAAACTTATAATTGTGTTGTTTAAATCTTCTATGTCCTCCCTGATTTTTAAACTGTTTTCCATCAGTTTCTGAGAGGAGTGGGTTAAAAACATAAGAACCTTCTACTATGACTGTGTGATGATATCTCTTTTTAGTTCTGTAATTTTTTATTTAATATATTTTGAAAAAATTTTTTAAAAAATCACTCTATTCTTCCTCTCTATAAGCTTGACATTCTTTTAATAGTTACCTGGAGACTACAACATGCATCCTTAATTTGTTAAAGTCTAATGGAAAGTAGTTTTATTATTTCCTGGGCAATTCAGGAAACTTAGACTGCTTTAATATCAATCACACCCTGTCCCCACCTCGTGTGCTCTTTTTCTTGGGTATGTATCTTTAAAATCCTATAAGACATTAAAAATTTTGCCCATATATCTACCCTTCCTATTGCTTATTTCTTTTTGCATCTCTAAGTTATCACATAGTTTGAGGAAACTTCCTTTTGCTTGGATAACTTTTTCTGTTTTTTCTTTTTCTCTAGTGTGGGTCTGCTGGTAACAGATTCTGTTTTCTGCTTTGGGTTTTTTTGGGGGGAGAGGGCAGCAGACTGTCCAAAAGTATCTTAATTTGCCTTCATTTTAGAAGGTATTTCTGTTGACTATAAAGTTCTAGAGTGGCAGTTATTTTCTGTCAGCATTTAAAAAAATCCAATACCTTTGTTTTTTGTTGATAAGTCAACTATCAGTTTCACAGTTGCTGTTTTCAAGATTTTCTTTTTGAATTTGGTTTTCAGCAAGTTTACTGTAACATACATAGGCTTAGTTTTCTTTGACTCTATCAGGTTTGTGGTTCATGGCCTTCTTGATTTTTTTTTTTTTTTTTTGTCAGTTTGAGGAAATTCTTGGCCATTCTCTCTTCAAACAACATTTCTGCCCAATCTCTCTCTTCTCCTGCCCCGTATGACTTTTACTCTCTTTTCTGTGTTCTGCATTAGTAAAAACAAAATCTCTGCTGCATCCTGTTTCCGGTTCCACATGTAGGGAGCTTGGAAGTCAACACTCTGTCCTGACAAGTAAAAAGCTGAACAAACTGAAAAATCAATGAATCTTCCTAAACCCAAAGAGGTCACAGGGCATGCCACTGCCCCCCAAACTGGAGAGACTGACAGGCAAATACAATCATAAGTTACCAGAGCAGAAACTCACGAGCTATAGCCTCTGTGGGAACCAGGACTGCAGCAGGAAAACCAGAGCTGTAATTGATCAATTGCTGGAGGCCCAGAGTGGACAAGTCGGAGAGTTAAAAACTCCAGTGGGACCCAGTCATACAGCATTCCCTACATTTTGGTGAGTTTTTCCTCCAGGGCCTTGGCCAGGGTTTCACAGTAGGTATCAGAGAAAAATCTGTGCCTCTGGCAGGAGGGGAGAGGGAACAATTTTGAAATACACCAGAAGACTCTGTTCTTCTTAACAAGGCCCACCCTTAGGGAAGCTAATTAACCTCAGAGCCTAAGCTGCTGGGGTATTATCAGAGCCTAACCAGCCTGGTGAAGGGGAAAACCCCACTCCAGCCCACTGTTGCCATTCTGTCCCACCTAAAGAGGGAGAAAAAAATTGAGCAATACCTGAAGTTCACAATCCAGAGGCACAGGCTCACTAAAGGTGGAGAGCTAATCACAGGACTGTAGAATGTTTCTCCTTCCCTAACACCTCACCACCCCATTAATAAAGGCCTATTTACAACAGTTCCTCTTATCCAGTACATCACATCTGGTTATCAAGAAAAATTTACAAGGCATACTAATAGGCAAAAAACAGTTTGAAGAGTCAGAGCAAGCATCAGACCAGACATGGCAGGTACGCTGGGATAATCAGACTGGGAATTTTAAAATGATGAATATGCTAAGGGCTCTAATGGATAAAGTAGACAGTATGCAAGAACAGGTGGGCAATGTAAGCAGAGAGATATAAATCCCAAGAAAGAATGAAAAAGAAATGCTGGAGAGAAAAAACACTGCACGGAAGTGAAGAATGACTTTGATGGGCTTATTGATAGGCTGAACACAGATGAGGTAAGAATCTCTGTACATGAGGATTTATAAATAGAAACCTCCAAAACTGAAGAGCAGACAGAAAAAAGACTGAAAAGCAAACAACAAACAAACAAACAAGAACAGAATACCTAAGAACTGTGGAGCAACTACAAAAGTTATATGCATAATGGGAGTATCAGAAGAGAAGAAAGGGAGAAAGAAACAGAACAGAAAATTGAAACAATAATGATGAAGCTAACAACAGCTAACAACATACTTAATGCTGAGAAACCTGAAGCTTTCCCATTATCCACAGCGCTTTGATTTGCAGAGAGAACAGGGGACCAAAGGACCTTATACTTCCAGCTTAGAGGAACTAACCACTTTCTCAGACTGTCTACTGTGTCATCACAAACCTGCTTCCCTCACTGAACAGAAGCCCAAGCTTTTTTTGACCAGAGGTCTTACTCTTGAGCTACTCTGAACATTCCTTAAAGTTACTTAGTCTCTAACCCTCCCCCTCCACCCCCTGAGCACGTGGGAACTCAAGGTCTGTCTTCAGATTTCTCATCTACATCCCCAACCTCTTCTCTTGAAGGGTCTCTTGTTCATCTCGTATTAATTGAATCCTGGCTACCCCTAAGACATCACCTTCCCCGCTATGCTTTTAAGTGGAGGCTTTTCAATTTTGTTCTCACAAACCCCTGTACCTTAAAGCCTAGAGGTAGAACAGGTATGTTATTTGTTTTTCATTTCTCCTTTCAAAGAAAGTATCTTTCCAGTTCACTTACATATTTTTTACTTTACTGAGACCCATTCCTCAGATTATTTATTTCCCGCCTCGTTCCAGTATCTCATTTTCCTCCTTTCCCAGTTTAGATTCTATGGTCCATCACTATAATCTTTTCTTTGCAAGGAGCTTTAATATCCTTGTCTTTTCTCTTCCTCTTATGCATCCGGAAAAACCCAGACCTGGTTTTACTTTATTGTATGTGTACTTCACATCTGCTCCTGAACAGCTAATCTTGTCTGGAAGAAAAAAAAAAAAAGAACATTGAGTTAACTGGCTTTCTTTAAATTCATAATTACTATTCTCAAATGGGCTTTCAAAATTGCTTGGCAGTCCTACAGTTCCCTCACTTATTAATTCTGCCATTCTTGAAAACAACCATTTCTACCTTCTTTCTTCTCAAACCTCCAATACTTTCCACATGCCAGCCAAGCTAATCTCTTTGCTTCATACTTCACTGAGAAGAGAAGAAATTAAACGGAAACCCCCAAATCTTCCCACCACCACCTCTACCAAATTACCTGCAAGTGTATCTATTCTCTGCTTCCTCTCCTGTTACAGTGGCAGCCAGGCTGCATTTGTGCTCTGGACCTCACCCTCTTGTCTTCTCAAGGATTTCACTCACAGTTGGTGCCTGTTACTGCTGCTGCTTCATCACTTCTTCTCACTTTACTGGTTTATTCTCATCAGCATATGAACACGATCTAATTTCTCTCGTTACAAAACTTAACTAAACAGCTCTCCTTGACCTTACGTTCCTTTGTAGCTCCCAGTACTACTGCTCCCCTTAATGGCAACATTTCCTCAAAGAGTTGTCCTCTCTAGTCATTGTCTCTCTTTAACCCACTCCAATCAGGCTTCTATTTCCACCAATCCACCAGAACTACTGTTGAAGTCATCAACGACTTGAATCTTCCAATGGATTTCAAATCTACCCTCATCCTGACTAAGGAGCGCGCTACACTTTCTTGGTTTCCCCCTATCTTACTGTATGTTCCAACTGAACCTTTTACTAGTTCCTCTTGCTCTGCTGAATTTCCCAATATGAGAGTGTCCCAGGGTTCAGATCTGGATCCTCTTCTTCACAGTTACTCTCTCCTCAGGCCATCTCATTTAGTTCCATGGCTTTATTCAAATACTGATGACTCTGTAATTTACAGCTTCAACCCTGACCCCTCCTGAGATGCAGACTTGGATAACTAACTTCTTACTTGACATTTACACAGGTAACTCTCAGACATACCGGATCTGACACATCTAAAACAAAACTGTAGACTGACTCTTAAAACTGGTTCCTTACCTCACTATTGTCATTACCCATTATTTCCTCAGTTTTTCTAGCCATAATCTCATTGACATCTTTGGTTTTTCTCTTTCTCTCACTCTTCATGCCCAACCTGTCATGCCAATTCTACTTTCAAAATCTCTCTCAGAGATGCCTTTTCCCCTCCATTTTTGTCCAAGCCATTGTCATCTTTTGCTTGGGTGACTGCAACCTCTACTCATGCCCTTTTCCAAAGCTTAAGCATATTTAACCATAATGTAAATTGGACCAAGTCATTCTACTGCTTCAACTATGCGAAGGCTTCCCTTTCTAGCTTCTGACCATAGTGTACAAGGCCCTGTAATGATCTGGCTCGGCTCCTCTCCAATTTCATCTTTTGATTCTCCATCTCATTCAAAATGCTCCAGCCACACTGGTTTTCTTTTTCCAGTTCCTTGAATACACCAAGGCCCATGCATATAATGTCCTTTATCCCCTATTTGCACATGGTTAAAGCCTATTGTTCCTAGTTTTAAGGTACAATGTAACCTTAGGCCTTTCAGTAATCACTCTAATTAAGGTAATCCTCCTCAGTCTTTCTCTCTCAACCTGTTTGTTTCCTTGCCTGGCTGCAAGCTGTTCATTGCATCCTATGCCTGTCACAACATAGGTACTCACATGGCACAACTCTTTATTTACACTTTTATTTACCCATATTTTCTACCTCAGAAATAAAGACATTATGAGAAACAGTCAAATACTTTGCTGAGCTCAAAATGCACAAGACTACACAATTCTTATCAGTATATAATGGCTCTATAGAAAGGACATTAGGTTAGCTTGGAGCGTAGTATCAGTAAATTCATACTGTTTTAGATCCTTATAATCATCTTTTTAATCTAACTAGAGAACTTGCATAGAACTGGTACCAAGCTCAACAATTCATTCACTCATTCAATTAATGTTTGCTGAGTACCAACCATACACCAGGCATTCTTCAAAACACTGATTGAAAAGGATAGACAACATTTCCTCTCATGGAGCTCAGTCTAGAGAGAGAGACAGACAAAAAAAAAAAAAAGAAAGAAAGAAAGAAAGAAAATGAGTGCTGGTAAAAACCATGAAATAGAAAAACCAGGCTGATGAGGGAGTTACAGGGGTTACTTAAGAGCTGGGCAGTCAGAAAAGGCCAGCTTGCAGTTTTTATATCTAGTTTTTAAATTGAGAACTATATGGTAACCCACATTGTACAAAATCTGTAAATCAGGACATTTGTTCATCTCTAGTCCTCTGTCATCTTTCTATAATTTCTTGAGGATGATTACAAGAGTTTTTCTGGTATGACAAAGAAAGCAAAATGGTCTCCAAATCTGATATGGAGCATATACCTCCTAAGATTTGAAGACTTCTGTATCTTCAGCAAGAAACCTGGATTTTAACTTTAATGGTCAATGGTTAACTGAAGGGTTTCCTTCTTTTAGGAAGCACTAGGAGCCACTAATTTTCAAGAAATGCTAGTTCTTATTTTGCTTCCCTGAGTATGAAAAGTTTAATTACAAAGAGCCTGGAAGTTCAAACTAAATATCGAAGGAGCTAGTTACTGTAAGAATCAAATGTACACTAACAGATGTGAGTGGAGCTGCAAAGAGGAAAGCTTTTCCAAGTTTTCCTCTTTGTCCTAAACAAATTATGTAATGGAAAACTAATCTATTAAACTAACTTACGCAGAACTTTGAAAATTTTTAGTTTAATCACAAATTTTAGTAAATAAAAAGCAAATTTACCTTCCTAGTCTTCATTAGGTTGGATACTCTGGGAGTGGTTAAAGTAGGCAAAACTAACAATCAAAAACTGATTTCTGCCTTCTACTGCCATGTTCGGTAAGTCACGCCTGGCATGGTAACCTGTTAACTTACTAGAAGACAAAAGTATGGGGGAGAGGGTTATCCACACTTCAGCAATGCAGTGATTTAAAATTTTAAATTTCATTTTGACCTTTCACAAAACTTCCAAAGGGCTAAGGCACTTTCAGTTTTACTATTGTGTAATTTTCATAAAGTCTTGTGAGGAATAGAAAGTATGTTATTATTTCTATGCTCTTTGGTGGTAAGACAAAACAATTTGTTATAACTTGTTAGAAAGGTGACTATATTGATAAAATCCATATAAAAATAAATTAGGAAATGATTTACCTTATTAAAGTATTCACTCTAAAGTTCATTATTTAATACATGATGGAAGGCTTCTGAACAGAGAAAGCTAAACATTTAAAGAATTGTCAAGTAATTATCAGAAATAAAGATAAACCACCGATGAAGTCATAAAGTCAATGAGAAATTATTAATACTACTCAACAATGCATATTTTACATAGAGGTATTTAAAATATTGCTAGCTTCTCTGAAGATCCGTACCTAAAAGTATCCAAGGCTGCAAATGCCAACAGTAGAAGAAAGGGCTACTTTTCCAGTAAGATAGTAGTTTAAAAATTTTAAGAAGCAGACTATCAACAAATGACAACCTTAAATAACATTACTGACAAAGAATTTTTTAATACCTATAATGACACAAAATGCCAGTTTACAGACAACATAAATTTTGCTACATTGAAGTCCCTCGAGAAATCTATTCATGAAATGATCTAATTGGAATAAAAATAATGGAGTAGTCTTTAATGAAATAAAAGGAGTTCAAATAGTAAAACAGTCCTCCAATATAGACATGCTTTGGACAGAATTTTCCAGATATTATTGAAGACTCTTTGCAGAAAAGCAAATAATTTACATTCCTTACCACACTGAAATGAAGGAATTATCTATGTACTATCAAAAACACATAATAAAGTTTTCTTTTATATTCTGTTAAGCTTACTAATATTAACTGTTGTGTACTTTATGATTGGTATGGTCTTATACAGTGCACAGGAATTTTTATTTTCAGGTTTTTCTTAAATATACGAACAAAGTAAACCATAAAGAAGGCAATCAAAACAAAGTTTCCTATAGTTAGTCCTGAAGGGAAAATACGAATGATGGGACGTGGCACTCTCTCTCACAGTGTGATCAGAGCACTGATTCCACAGACGAAACGCACAGGAAGCATCCTTATATAAAAATCGTCTAAAATCCAATTCTTTTGCCAATATGCAGAAATCTACCAGATACATTTATTATTTTTGAGTGGTAGTATATATCTTCAATCTGTTAATTTTTAAAGTGTACTGATATAAAATAGTAACAAAACCAAGTACACTGTAAAGTTACATTAGAACTTTCAAACACATGGCTATTCACATGAAAGGCTAAATTTATTTCATAGTTTGCTTATAAGAGAGTCAACATCCAACATAAAGTTGGAATTCTGTTACCTGGCCAATCTGGGGAATTTTAGGAATTAGAGTGGCTAATTACAAAGCTCTTTAAATATACATTATTTACACAAAAAAACCCATGAAGAAACTGGTAATCAGCCTGAAATGTTAACTACAGTTAGTTATTACTGTTCAAAGATCAAAAAAGTGGATCTAGAGAAAGTTACGTCCTTAAAGAACAAATGATGGTCTAACATAGGTTATCTTAAAAACTGGGTTCATGAAAAGACAATTCAATACACACTGATTTCACCTCCCCAAACTTTATCAGAGACTATTTGAACCAATTTTTTTCTGTAAGAAAAAGAAGTTTGATAGCAACTTGGATTGAGGTCCCATGAAAATTACTTAAATTACTCACAAATTCAGGTTGTTAAGTCCATACGATGTTTAGCAAAGTAATCTTTCAAAGGGGCACTGATGCAAATAAACGAAGGTCAGGGACACTGTGTACAGAGGTAGCTGGTGCTGCCATTCAGTGTTCTTGGAATAATTCAGCAAAACTGGCAACTATGGCACTTTTGGATTTCTGAAAAATTATGCTTGCTTTGGAGCATAATTTCAAATTAACTTTTCATTACTTTGTAAGCCTAGCTTTTATTTGTACCAGTTTTACTTATGCTTTAAAAAGACTGAGGATGGGACTTTTACAGCTTGTTTTAGAAGAACATTCTTAGTCTCAGTGATGAGTGTCTGTCTTGTCTTGAAAGAGTACCTATTTTACCAAAAAAAAAAAAAAAAAAATCAATGCGAAAATAAATGTGAAGTCTTACTGACATTAAGATATTTAACAGTATAATAAGGGAGACTCACTTGAAACATGCTGTGTATTTTGCTAGCTGGTGCCTTTGAAAAAATTTATTAGCATTTAGATAAATGGATTCACAAATTAATAACAATTATCACATTAAAAATACATTATATTTATTCACCAGGTAACAAATATACTAATTTCATTATAGTTCAAACCAAATGAGAATTTAAATATTTTTTCTTTAAATCATCTCTGAAATGTATTTGTTAAATTTTAAATACAACAAAATCTTTTAGTTAAAGTAAACTAAAATATTGGTAATTTATATAGATTGTATTTCTAAAATAAAAGATTAGTATATTTTAATGAACATACACTTTGTCATCTCCTTTTGCTTGGATATAGCATATAGTGTTTCAAAATGAAAATAAATACACGTAGCCAAAATTAAAACCAAAACAAATATGCAAAAACATTTTATTTATAATAGATCAACATTTTTGACATGAAAGGTAGCCACTTTCAATTTCTCAGGAATGCCTAGAATCCAACAGTTTCCAGAAAGACTAGTTAGTTAACAATTATTTCACTGTAGGTAAAAGAAATAATTTCAGAATAAACTTTTTAAATGGCTTTGCCTATGGCAACTTATTTTATAAGCTTAATGTGTGGTAAGCTATCTTTCCCAGGAAGTCAATGTAATCCAACTATGTTCCAAGTGTATTAAACCAGTTTATACAACAAACATGACAATCACGCATTTGTATCAGCTGTGCTCAAAAGAGAATTCTCTTTACCAAAATATTCATTTTTCAAAAAGGCCTCACATTAACCCCTTAAACCAACCACCTTCTTTCTATGTCCAGTACCACTCTGCTACTTCAAGTTGCATTACTTTACAGACAACTGTCAAATTCCAGTGGAACTGTACACTTACTTAAGACTCTAAGAAATATATATCAAACACAAAAATAGTCACTGACTTTAAGGGACAAGGTGATGACTAACTCAATAATAATTTAGCCAATGTCATTTTAGTTTAGAGGGAAAAAAGCAGCCCCCAAATGTCCTTAACTTGTCTGTACTTCTCTGGAACACAAGGAATGAAAAGATAATCTCTGAAATTAAAATCATACGAAAACATCTTAAATGTTTTACGTAAATAAGTGTTAATTTCAGATTCAAACCATATTTTCTTCTGTATTTCAATCTGGGGAAAAAAGTCACAATTATTAGCTCTTCTTACTTAAATTTATTTTTGAGTATTTAAATCTACTATACACCAGTTTGTAAAATTCACCTTGGGTACCACTCCCCATGTGCTGTCTTTACTCAGGTTAAGTCCATTATATGCATGTAAGTGATGGGGGGGTTTATATAGCACTTAAAGAATATTCATGAGAGCGCTGAAATGTTCAAAGTTTCACTATTATCTACTGACTGTAGGATTTGTAATTCAAATTCATTACAGTATTATAAATACTGTGTGAATGGAATGCACACAATTCCTACAGACACACAAACTGAAGTCCAAAAGGCACAGAGTAATGCTGGTGGCTCTTTCTAGTCAGTTAAGAAACAATAAAAAGTCTGCATTATTCTTTCATAATTTAAATACTTAAGTAATCTCCACTTTAATTACTTTATAACAATGACTTCAAATTTACATTATTTTAAGTACCATTGAATAGCTTAGTGTATCATACAGATATTTGCTAATATCCCATCCAAAAATTAAAAAAAAAAACCTCTTCACTATATATATATATAAAAAAAATTATTCCAAGAGACAAGAACATAGAAGAGGGACTTGGTACAGACTATCAACTCAATTTTCTATCACCACAGTTATAACTCCAAAATTAACAGATATACAGCAATAATCAAAAGCAGTGCAAATATCTTTGGAGGTTAAGATAAAATTATAATGCAAGAACATAAAACAAGGAAATAAAAAAGGCAAGTACTTCAAGTACAAGGAACCAGTCTGCTTGAGGTCCATCTTAGTGTTTACTGGGGGCTTCCTTCCTTCTTTTACTTCTTTCTCTGAAACACATTGGCCAGCATGGCACCTGATGTTGTCAACTGACCCATTTTGTTCAAAAACTTGGTCTTTGTATCTTCACTCACTAAGCTTGCAGCGATTGACATTGAGCTAGGAAAGAAATTTTGAAATTCATGTAAAGCAATTAAAAAACTAAAATATCAATTTTTTCATTAACATTAATAAACATTCTAAACTGGTATCACAAAAGGGAAATTAATATTTATGGAATAGTTTTTTTTGGTATCGTATTAGGTCAGGGGCTTCCATGTTCATCGTTTCTATTAAAGGAAGCAGTGTGGTGTAGTGATTAGGAGCCAGTCTGGAACAAGACAATGTCAGTTCTGTCATTTTCCAGCTGTGTGACTTTGGGCAAGTTATTTAATCTCTGTTTCCATATCTATAAAATGGAGATAATTCTAGGATCTACCTCGTAAGGCTACTAAGGATTACATCAGTGTAAAGAGCTTATTAGCAGTGCCAGGCAGGTAACAGCATGCTATAAATGTTAATTATCCCTTTTATCAGCATTACTTCATTTAATTCTTACAGAAACCTTGGAAGATAGATATTACCTCTGTTTTCACAAACAACTAACTCAAATCACAGTGAGGTGTGGTACTGTGCTGGGTAACAGTCCCATGACATATACTTTTCTGGGGGTTTGGGAGAAGAAACATATCTCTGATTGCCAGCTGCACTAGCTTCGATCAACAATGTCAAATCTTTTTCTTCTTTCTTTTTGACCAACCTTCTGTGTAGGGAGTAAGCACAATCTAAATGACTACTAAATACCGCTGATTTATCACACTATTGAACGGAGTATTGATCAAAGACAATGAGCAGTGAGCGATGTGCAGGTGCTCAACAGATATCTGTTAAATCTAAATCTTGGTCTGAGACCAAGGACTTCTGGTTCTGCGTAGGTTTTAAAGGTCCGCACTGTGAGTTACTCAGTTAAGTACCCGACCATGATGCCCACCTTGAAAATCTCTCCTTCCCTCTTATGTCAGTATCTCAACCTGGTCTGTCCCAACATGCCGCTGACTGCTTTCCTCTTATATATGCTGCTTTTTCTCTTCCCACAGAGCAATCCTCCATAAGGGTCAGCATTTGGCTCTAGGTTCTTCAATTACAAAACTTACTCATTCTGTAAGTTTCAAGTAACATCTCCATAAGGATGACTCCAAAATATTTATTGAATCACAACACTTTTCATAAAGGTTAGTCCCATATTACTATTGTTTGCTAGATAACGGAGTCAATGTCTCAAGCTTCTTTTTTCATATTTTAACTTTATTTAAAAATTTTTTTAAAATTATTTTTATTTTTATTTATTTAGGGTTTTTTGGGGGGTGGTGGAGGAGGTAATTAGCTTCATTTATCTATTCATTTATTATTATTACTTTTAATGGAAGTGCTGGGGATTGAACCCAGGACCTCTTGCATGCTAAGCACACATTCTACCACTGAACCATACCCTCCCATCCCCATACCTTAACTTTAGAAATAACTCCTCATTTTTATTTCTTTACTTGTCTTCTCAGTGGTTCTATCACTTTCCTCTCTTCCCAACTATGAATTTAATGGCTCTCTTGCTATTTCAAACTATCTTCAAATCTTGTGACTTCATTCTCCGAAACACTTCCTGTATTGTTTACTTTCATTTCTATTGCCAATAATTTACAACTGAATTATTCCAACAGTCTTGGATCTGACCTCCTTGCATTAGTCAGAGTTACCTCTAAAATAATCACTTCTTTATATCACACCCCTTCTCAAAATCTTCAATGGCCACTTACTACCTGCAAGATAAAATGTGCATGACACTCAAGAAACAGAGCAACTAATTCGTGTGTGTGTGTGTGTGTGTGTGTTTAAACCATCACTGCTTAACTTCTGGACTCCCTTGAGTCAAGTGTCCCTAGTCTACTTGTTCAAATCATTCTCAACCTAAAAATCTCTTTCTATCTCGTGTTAGTCATCTTTCAAATCCTAGTGATGCCTTTCTTTGACACTCTAGGTTTACAGTGCTGTTTTCTTTCTGTAGAAAACAGTGCTAAGTCAAAAGGTAAGTATGATTTTAATTTTGTGGGTCAGATAATACTTGACATACCATCAAGTCTTAATGATTCTAAGAGGAGAGCAACAATGATGATAAGGGGTCTGGAAATCCTAAGAGTAGTGAAAGAAATGAAGAATGGTTTGGAGAAGATTTAGGAGACTTAACAGATACCTATGTTGTAACAAAAAACAAGAGGTATATAATCCATATGTGCAGAGCTGTATATACCTTTATAGCTCTGCTGATATACATCACAATTACCTGAGGAACTTTTTGAAATGTGAATGCCTAGATCTAATTCCAGTCAGTGATTCTGATTTTCTTCCACCTGCGGTAGAGGACCTAGGCATTTATTTTACAAAGCTTTCTAATAAAGAGCCAATGCATTATAGCATTTTTTTTTTCTTAAAAGAGTTCATATTTTTATCAGTATGACAAAGATGACCCCTCCACCAAATGATGAAAATCGGCTTTAGCCAGTAGATACAGGAAGGGAGATTTTAACTCAGGATAAGGAAGGAATTTTTAAAAAACAGAGTAGTTTTAGAAGGTAATATGTCTTCTTACTAGAGGTTTTCAGGGAAATCTCAGGTCCTTCCTTTGTGATGCATAGCCAACCAGCTGCCATTGCTTGTTGATACTGAATCTACAGAACCTCACTTCCGGCCTGTCTCTAAAATGACTTATGTCCTAGAACGTTTCCCTCTCTCTCCACGTCATTCCATCTTGCAGATTAAAGGTCACCACTCCTTCTCTTTGAAATCTCTACTTGAGTTTTTGACACTGATTTGGTTTGCCTCCTGTTTCTCAGCTAAGCTCCTCTTAAATGTTGGTCTAATTCCATGTCTGAGCCCCCTTTCCAAGTGAAATCATTCATCCACCTCCACCCCAGTTCTCAGGCTGCACCCCAGATCTTCTGAAAAACTCTGGAGATGGCACTCAGCAGTTTCCAGGTGATTCTGATGGACCCTAAAGCCTGAGAAGCAAAGTTACTAAGGATTAGTAAACTAAGGGTCACAGGCCAAATCCAGTCTGCTGTCTGTTTTGTAAAAAAAAGTTTTATTGGAATGCAGCCATGCCTGTTCATTTCCACACCATCAATAGCTGCTTGACTGCTACGATAGCAGAGTCCAGTTGCACAGTTGGGACAAAGACTGTATGGCTTGCAAAGCCTGAAATTTTCACGGTCTTTCCAGAGAAAGTTTGCTGACTTTGGCATGAGATGTCAAAACCTTTCACGTGGCATACAGAGTTCTTTATTAACGGTGTACATCTACCTTTATAGACTTATCTCTATCATCCTCCCATATACTCTGTGATTGATTGATTGATTTAGGGGTTAGGTTTACTTATTTACTTTTAGAGGGGGTATCTGTGGTCTAGCTTTCAATTACAGTTCCCAAAATATGCTTTTCTGAAACTATCGTCTCTTTGCACAGTGCAGATATTTCTGCATGGACATCTCTTTTCTCTTTTCCTTTTGCCTCTGGTCAGAGTGTGAATCAATCTGTTATCTTCAAAACTGGTACATAAAGAGGAAGAAATGAACATTATCTTGTCTTTACTATATAAACTATACCACTTGAAACAGTAGTACCTATGGGGGAAGGTTTTCTTTACTGAAGACTGACAGCTCACAAATAAAGAAGGGATAATATAATTAGAGTAATATATTTTGTAACTGCTAATGAGTTAGTAGATTCAGCACTGATCATTAACAGATGTTAATATCACCAAAAAAGGAGATATGCAGACATTATTTGCCTCACAATGAAAACATACCTCCTCCTGTGTAGCAGTTTTATCAAATAAAAACCATGCCCTGATTCTGATTAAGTCTCTAGATCTAGATTCAACTACCAGATTTATAGGAAATACAGAGGAACATTTTAAACAGCACAAGGGAAATGCAATTAGCAAGATTTAGACTGTGCGAACCTCTACAGGACAAATGACTCATTTCCTTCAACAAGTAAACTGTATGGAGAAAAAAAAAAGAAGGGGAACCTATGAATTAAAGGAGACTTAAGAAATGCAGTAACCGTTTGTAATACACGGAATGTTGGATCCTGACTCAAAGAAATAAACTGTAAGGAAAAAACAAACAACAAATCAATATGACATTTATGAAACAATTAGAAATTTGAACAAACGCCAGATAATAAATAATATTAAGGAGTTATTTTGGTATGATAATGATATTATGTTTATGTTTTAAAAAAATAGCACTTACCTTTTAGAGATGCATACCAGAATATGGGAGAGGGTGGGAAGTGGGTATAGACAAAATAAAATTGACTATGAATTGATAACTGTTGAAGCTGAGTGACTGAGCACAGGGGAATTCATTATATTATGTTTAGGTTTCTGTATATTTGAAATTCTCTACAATAAAGCTTCTAAAAATAAATGTAGAAGATTTGAATATCATGGGAAAAATAAGATTATAAAAATGAACTTTTTTTTTAAAAGGTAAAGTCAAATAACCAAAGCAATCTTAGAAAGTTATAAAGATATTTTCTTTTTTAATTCTTGCATGCTAATTCATGAAATTTCATTTAGAATGTATTTCTCATAAAATTTTTCTCAATTTTGATCCAAAAACCTTTCACATTTTAAATAAGGCACCAAATAAATTTTAATATTTAATGTATGACTAATGAGAATTATTTGCTTTAACATTAATTTTATAGATTTTGTGTTCAGAATAGAAACCTATCAAGGTTTTTTATTGTTTTAACTTTCCATTGCTAAAATGATACAAGAGCTCCTACCAATCTAGGAGGCTAAGGAAAGGGTTCTGACTCCCAGTAAGAGGCAGAAGTCTATGTGTGTGTGCTAGGGGTGTGGAGGAGTCTTTATGTGTATGTGTACCTAGCTTGAAACGGTGAAACACTTATCGCTGGTAGTCAGCTTTACAAAGGAAACACCTTTGAGCTTTTTATGCCTAACAGAGTCCATTTAAGATTACCTGCTCAAGGTTACTTCAGTAAGAGTCAAGAGTACACATAGACTATTTGTACATTACTTCCTCTCCTGAAATACCCAACTTTATTCTTTCACACTTATGTTCATATTTTAATTTCACTGAATCTTTGAATTCTAATTAGTTTGGTTAGAAGCATATGACTAGAACGTTGACAAATTTACAATCCTTTATGCAGTGAATCAACTTAAATCTTACAACTCCTGTCACAAACTTCTAGGAACTATTTTCACCAGTAGTCCCCAAATCCTGCTACCTATCAGAACTTCTTGGGAAGCTTTTATTTTATTTTAGTATAGTTGATGTACAATATTATATAAATTATAGGCATATAATATAGTGATTCACAATTTTTAAAGGTTACACTCCATTTATAGTTATTATAAAATATTGGCTATATTCCCTGTGTTGTATAATAGATCCTTGTAGCTTATTTTATACATAATAGTTTGTACCTCTTGATCCCCTCCCCCTCTATTGCCCCTCCCCACTCCCTCTCCTCACTGGTAACCACTAGTTTGTTCTCTATGAGTCTGTTTCTTTTTTGTTATATTCACTAGTTTATTTTTTAGATTCCACATACAAATGATATCATACAGTATTTGCCTTTCTCTGACTTATTTCACTTAGCATAATACCCTCCAAGTCCACCCATGTTGTTGCAAATGGCAAAATTTAATTCTTTTTTATGGTTAAGTAGTATTCCATTGTAGATATACACCACAGCTTCATCCATTCATCTGCTGATAGGCACGTGGGTTGTTCTCATATCTTGGCAGTTGTGAATAATGTTGCTATGAATATGGGGGTGCATGTATCTTTTCAAACTAGTGTTTTTGTTGGAAGCTTTTAAATATACAGACTCCCTGGGCTGATTCAGAATGTTAAGGGCACAGAACACGAGGTAGAGATCTGAATTTTAAATTCCCCAGATGGTTTATGGATTAGCATTTGAGAACCGTCAATTTAAAGGATTTTCTTGCCTTCCAAATAAATGAGTACAAAGTAACACATTATAAAACACGATACCCACCTATAGAAAATTTACACAGAAATTACGGATAACACAAAGCCTTAAAAAAGAATTAATGTCTTACCCTTGAGGCTCTTGGACAGTCTTGTTCTCTACTTTTTGTTCACATTCTTTTATCATGGAACTTAAAATAACCTGATTTTTAAAAAAATTACTTCAGTGAAATACAGTTTACATAGAAAAATGCTATGGTTTAACATTTTTAATTGAATTTTTTAAATATTCCCAGAAGCTAATACGTTAAATAAGAATTCAAAGTTTTGGCAGTGACTTTGTTAAAGGAATTCATGTTGGATTGCTAGACTAGGTGCAGAAATAGCTTTAAAAGACCTCCATCATGTAACTTAATAATTCACTTTGATTTTCACTAACCTTCCTTCTGAGTCTGATTTCTATTCTCCCAGCAACTAATGTTAAAAAAGTAAAATTTATATACATTTAACATATATATATATATATATATATACACACACACACACACCATGGTCAGACATATTTTCCCAGTAAAAGCTGTTCTGTCCCTTTGTCCCTTGCTTTTTCCAGGTTGCAAAAAGCAAGATGCTCTACTTTAAAGTCTAGAGCAGAGGCCAGATATAGGTCTGTGGTTACTAAAATCGGGGATACAATGGGTGTCTAAGAGTTAACATTAACACCACTCTTGCAGGGAGACAGTAGGTAATGGAAAGGGTGGGGGGATCTAAGCTACTCCAGTTGCTGGCACCCACACCAGAAACCATATGGCCCTCCTGAATTTTCTTGGTCCATATTTGTGCATGGAGGTCACTAAACAACAAATACTTATTGCCACCTACTACGTGCCAGGCACGTTTTAGACACAGAGGATGCAGCAAATTAAACAGACAACACTCCCTCCCTGCAGAGAGCTTATGTTCTTATGTTCTAGACAACAAACACAAAAAATAGGTAAATCATATATCAGAAGATGATAAGGGCTTTAGAAAGAACACTGAATAAGGCAAGGGGTACTAGGAGGCCAAAGTGAAGAATATTACAATTTACATGGAGGTATTCAGAGTAGGCTTCATGGAGAGGATAATATTTAAGCAAGAACCTGAAGGACATGAGAAATAAGTGTTGTAGACACTTGGGAAGAAGCTGAGCAAAGGCTGTAGATGGGAGGGTGTCTATCATGCTCAAGCAAGGAAGCCAGAGTGGTGGGTGTAGAGTGAGCAAGGGGGAAGGAAGATGGTGAGGCCTGAGATGTAAGGAGGAGGGGAACTGGGTTCTCCAGTGCCTTGCAGATTATGGGGAGGCCTTCTGATTTTTTTCCTGCTTTCCCATTCTCTTATCTAACATATTATAGATTTTTGTTTGTTTGGCTATTTTTTTGCATCAGTGTTTTCTGGGAGAGTTTCTGTACTTTTTCTTCTGCTCCCTATCTTGTCTGTTTCTTCCAGTGTCCTCTTTCTTGTGTGTATGTTTTCATCTCTGCTGTGGATGTCAGAAGCGAATTTTCTCAAATGGCTGGTCATCTTGGGATGTCCACTAAAGACTGGGGTGTTAAAATGTTGATTAGAATCTCTTCATGCATGAATAATATCACTTTAAGGTGAATCTGGCACAGACTTTCTGTCAGTCTTTTCCCGCTGAAGGTATAATTCTGGCTGCCACCATTCTTGGAGCCAAGAAGGAGAAAGGTAATGAGGTTTCTAATCAGTAATGATACATTTGACTTAATTTCCCTCCTTTCATTATAGTGCCTCATTCATACTCTCAGCTATGCCTGATCTCCCAAGTCTAGAAAGTAAAAACTAAGGTTTGGAAGGGAATCTGGGAGTCTGTTCCTTTTAAAGACTTTTAACTACTCCTCCTATTTTCAGTCCCACCCTACATTACTGGAAGGTGGGGAAAATCAGGCTTGCTTCTTGTTTGTTCTATTCTATAGATAAACTCCATCTTCCATGCAAAAATCCTGAACAAAATACTAGCAAACTGAATCCAGCTTCATATAAAAGGAATTATATACCATAATCAAGTGGTATTTATTGTAAGAATGCAAAGGTTGATTTAACATCTAAAAATCTATTAATATAAAACATTGTAAGAGAATAAAAACCAATAACCATGTGACCATCTCAGCTGACACACAAAAATCATTTGACAATATCCAACACCCCTTCATGATAAAAATATTCAACGAACTAGCAATAAAAGCTAACTTCCTCAACCTGATAAAGGGCATCTATAAAATATACAAAGCAAAAAGGAAAAAAAAAAGGAGAAATAGAAAACTCCCAATCATAACTTTAACGTCTTTCAATAGCTGTTAGAACAAGCAGATCGCAAAAAGTTGATACAAATGTAGGAGAACTGAATCATAAAATTAACTGCCTTCACCTTATTGAACAAAATCCATGGATCAATAAAGAAAAGAAATGAGAATCTAATTTAAACTATATGATAATGAAGCTGCAACACAGCAAATGCATGGGATGCAGCTAAAGGAATGAATACTTAGAGCCTTTAATTCATGTACCAGAAAAGTTAGTAAGTAAATAACCTAAGCTTCCTCCTTTAGGGAGTTAGAAAAACAGGAAAATAAAAAAAAATCAAACCTAAAGAAAGCAGAAGGAAATAAAGATGAAAATAGAAATAATGAAACTAACAAACAGAAAAATCAACACAGCCAAAAGTTCAATATTTGAAAAGATTAATAAAACTGATAAACTATCAAAACTATTTTATAAAGAAAGCAAGGAACAAGTGAATGTCAGAAGTTAAAAAGGGATAGCAATATAGATCCTATTATAAGGAAAAGGGAAAAAATAAAGTGAAAGTATTAGAAAAGAATATATTATTTACAGATGACTTCTCTACATTTGAAACATACACACAAACAAGAGACATTTTATTATTAGAATTAATAATAAAGTTTCTCAAGTTGGCCAGACATGAGCTGAACATACTTAATATGTATTTCTACACACCAGGAAAAAAGGGTTAAAAAACATATAATCCTAAAAAAGGTAACATTATAACATCATAGCTACAAGGTGACAATTTTTTCAGATGAAATTATAAAACTTTATTGAAAGAAACTGAAGGAGATCTAAATAAATATAAGATACAGTATGTCCTGAATAGAAAGATTCAAAATCACGAGGTTGATGTCTCCTCCAATTAGTTTATAGAATCAATTCAATTTCAACCAGAACCTGAATGAAATCTTTCTTGGAACCTGAAAAGATCAAGATAAATTTTAGCATGACCAAGATCACGCTAAAATTTGCATTAAAAAGCTACAGGTCATGAACAGCTCTAAAAAAGGATAGAGTGCTGGACTTGCCCTGTTAGATTTCAGGACTTAACAAGGTAACTGTAATGAAGACAGTGTATCAATGTTACAATAATTGAGGAAGAGACCAGTGGAAAAGAATGTTCCCTAATAACAGACACAGGCATACATGGAAATTCCATTTATGACAGAGGTGGCACTGCCAATCAGTAAAGACATGACAAACTGTTCAATAAACAATAATGAGACAACTGGTTACCTGTATTGAAAACAATGTAACTGAAGCACTACTTCACACCATACATAAAAACCAATTTTAGATGGATTAAGAAGTTGATTGTGACACTGTAACATTAAACATTTTAAGAAGAAAGGAGATAATGTTTTGGAAATGATCAATCAAAAAAAAAAAAAATCAAGTGTTCAAACCAGCCAAAAATGTGAAAAAAAAAATCACAAATTGGACGAAGATATTCATAAAACACAAAACTGACAGAATACTGGTTTTCTGGTTATATAACAAACTTCAAAGAAGAGTAAAAAAGTCAACCCCAAATGGGAAAAATAGGCAAAAAACCTAAATAGGCTTTGATTAATGCACACAACTAGTCAGTAAACATACAAAGAAGGCTCAAGTTTGACAATAATCAGAGAACTGCAAATGAAAACCGTAATGAGATACCACTTTATAGCTACCAAATTTAAAAAGTCTATGGATACCAAGTGTTGACAAAGATATGGACAAAAAGGGTATATACTCCTTTACACTCCTATCAAGTCTGAAAAGTGTCCTTTCAGGCTAGCACTTTGATAACCAGTGATCTTAGAAGTAGAAGTTTTGTTGGATTAGTGTGATGGCAGTAAATATAATGTACCAACAGACAGTGTGGAAGTTCAGAGAGTGAGTGTAGACTGGTGGGAGGGAAAAGAGATTTGAGGGAGGGAGGGAAGATTTTGTTTTTGTTCTGTTCTGTTTTGTTTCAGAGGGGAGAGTCAAACATGATAATAGGTTAAAGAAAAGTTGATAGAAAAACAGGTTGAAGATACGGAATAGGAAATAAATGATAAACAGGGTTTTAGAGGAAACAGGAAAATAGAATGAAAAGAGTTATGAGAAAATGGAGACAAAACAGAAATTTTGTTTCTAAGAAAGTTGATGGTCAGAGAAATACTGCATAGCATTTTATAGATAAAAAGTATTTCACGTACATTCTCTTATTAAATTCTAATTATATTCAGCAAAGGAGAGTACATTATCCCTACTTTAGAGAACTAAACAGAGACTCAAAGATGTTAAAGGAGTTGCTTAAGATCTTGTAACTAGTAAAAAAATCCATAAAATGACACTGAATTAGATTTTTAAAAATTAAGCACAGTATATCATAGTCACATGTCACACAAAGGAATAAAAGTCTGTATAGGAGATACTAAAACACATGAACACGGCACTGATAATCACAGTGGCTTAATTATCACAGTAGCTTACCTCATGCTCTGGAGAAAGATGTTCCATGTCAATGCGTAAACATCTGAGACCAGGCAAAAAGTGATTAACCATTAACTCCTCTGAAATGACTTGAGACAAGGTAGTTAAGGACATAAAACAAACTGGTAGGTCCAACAACTACAGAAGAATACAAAAGCAGCAGCTCTCTTAAATGATGGCTATGGCACGCCGATCACTCAGACCAAAGAGGCTTCCCTCAGCACGATCCTTATTTGTTGAATTAGTTCCTTATCGAGAGTCAACTGTGTTTATTCCCACAAATCTCTTTGTTACGGTACTAAAAGCACATAATTTAATTACATAATATGTAATTAAAAACATATGAAATAATAAGGGTGAAAACTAAATCATGTAATTTAATTGGATGTTTAAATGAGAATGAAAAGTAGGAAAATTAAAGTCTCCACCACAACCCAAGTTAAAGGTTTTGGAAAAATTGATAAAGGCCAGTTGCTTAAAACACTGCTGTTTAATTGTGTATATAAGACAACTGTTAAAAATTAAGAAAAATATAAAAATCTAGAAAAATGCTGTACCCAGTATCACAAATGTTTCTGGATTCTCTTTAAAGAAACTTAAGCTGAAATTCATAGACAATTGTATTATTAATGTGGTTTATCTAAGAAAGATGATGTTTAATCAGTAGACTCACAAAAGAAATGCCCCAGTCCTACATCAAAAGATTGGTAAAAGAAATTACATTTATGTATTTTAAGTTAAAATAAGTTATCTTAGGTATATACCATTTTCCTGATTTCTTACTTTAGCCATTCTGTTAAACTGACCTACTATTGGTCCTGATTGAATTGGGCAAGACAGCTTTTGCTGTAATAATGTAAGTTAAGTACGACTTACATCTCCTAGCCATATGAATTTTAGTTGATTATCTTGACATTGAAAGGAATCAGGAAAGCAGATATATTTCTTGAGAAAACAATTCACCTTGTTTATTCACATCAATTCTGACACATTCTCATCTATCATAGTTGTTAGCTATTTAAAAATAGTTCTTACTTAATATTATACCATATTAAAGCAAAAATGGCAGTAAATGAGTTCCCTCATAAAGATGCATTAGTCTTTCTGAAAAAAAAATTACAATAAACTCCATTAAGTAAAAAATCTATATAACTATGGCTTGAAAATATAGTTATAAGTAAATACTATTTGTAGATAAAGCTCCTATAATAAATAGGCAGTGACTTATAAACAGGCAGTTATAAAAATATAGACATCATTTGGTTGAACTAAATCCCTGTAAGATATATAGAGGTCTGCAACTAATGGCTACGTAGTCTTATTTTCTGAGTATGGGAAAGTATCACCAAGATACATCCGTGAGTGACCTTTGGATTAGTAGTTAAGAGTCTGATCTACAGAAATTTGGGCATGGATTGAGAAGCTGAAAATGGCCTTATTTGGAGGTGAGAGGGAAGACACTTTCCTCTCTCTCTACTTACTGTTGGTCCTTTTCCCCAAGGAATCCCACAATCTTTCTTAGGGGCTGGAAACTTAGAGGCTATTTAATCCTATCTGATGTCAGGAATCACCTCTACCTCATCTGTGAATGATGGTCATAAGGCCTCTGACTGCTGACAGGGACAAGATGTTCACTGTTTCATAAGGGAGATCACTGCACTTTTAGACAGCTCAGTTAGAAAGTTTTTCTTATAAACAAAATAGGCCTCTCTGTGACCTCTGCTTGTTAGTGTTTGCTCTGCACCTTAGTTACACAACAGTATGCCTAATCTTTTTCCTATACAACAATCTTTAAAGTAATTCTCAAATTATCTTTTCATCCTTAAGTCATTTCTTTTCCAGGTTAAACATTTATAAAGTCCTTCAGATTTTTCCTAAACATGATTTCTTGACTTAATACTATGCTGAATGTTAAACCATATAGATTTTCTGTGTCCCTATTAAAATATGATGTCGTACTGAAAAGAATACTCTTGTGTTTTATCAGCTCAGGATGCAATGGAACAGCAGAATTTATTTATTAGTGCATACCACCCTGTTGATACAAGTACAAGTTCTGACTCACACAGAACTAACACTTTCAGTACTTGAACAGGGCCTATTGTTAGCATGCCTCTTCCCCTTACTGTATTAGTACAAAGGCTTTTTACCATATTTCCTCTAGTAATATTCTGTATATACCTAAATATACAGTAATATTCCTTCTACACAGACTTTTATGCTCTTTAGAAACCACTGTCTTGTCTACTTGGAAAATTCGGTTTATAGAGCTAAATTTTTGATCTTTTGACTTTCCCACTTTTCCTGAGGCATATTCCTTTAGAAACTCCCTGCTATATAAGATTTTATACAAACTTTCACTTAAGGTTTTAAACATGTAGTTTCACAAAGTTTAGGTAACAGGTATAAATAAACATTAATGCTTTCTTTCTTTGACATGCCAGATTCTGACACGCCATTATTACTTTCTTGTAAAGGTCCTGTCACTTCTCCATTACTGAAGAGTTCTTCCTTGCTAATTCAGAATTATCACTTCCTCTTTTTGCTTCCTCTATTTTCTCTAAGTTGAAAATGCCAACATGATAAATCAGGAATGATAGTAAGTTCTGCTTTTAGTGGAATTAAACATATAGAAGATACATGGATGGTTGAGACAAAATTATCAAAATACGGTTCCTCTGCTCACTTTATAATCTGTATTATAAAAAAGTGGCTTATATCATCCACGTGAATAGGTAATTTGTAGAATATTCCCAAAATGAAGTGTTCTCAACTGCATATCCAATTTCAAGTTTTAACATTTCTAAAAGGACAAATAGCTCCTTAACAGACAGCATTATATTTCTACTTTTTCTACTGTTTTTTTTTTTTGTCAAAATCATAATCCTTAGAGTATGTTGTCTAGCATGTACTTTTACAGTTACATCTGAGTGTTAAGGCTTTAACTCCTGTTTCAATCTCTTATTTCCCCTTTCTTGAGCTATTCTGGCTTTTAATGGGAGAGCCCAAAAGCTGGAGTTTACTCTACCAATCCTTATCTTTACTTCCTTCTTTTTTACTAGGTCTAGGATAGTAAAGAGAACATTTAACAGGATAGCTTAAGTTTGTTGTTCTAGTCACAGTTTTGCTTTTAACTATAAAAAACAGAAGTCACTAATGTCTTTAAGCTTCAGTTTAATCACATATAAAATGTAGTGGTTGACATGGGTTAGATGACCTCTGAGGTTCTCCAGTTCTACCATCACGCAAATGATTAACCATAGTCGCACTGTATTTTTCCAATGGGTGATATCTCGCCAAGAGATATTCATAGTATCATAAAGACAGTTAAACAGTTGTTGAAAATGAACACCAGGACACTTATTGCTTGCTTGGTTATATAGCTGATTAACACAGATAAAATTTGAGTCAATGTTTTTAAAACTACAGAACATATAAACACAGAGGACTTAAAGTTACCTTTTAAAATTATGAGATGGCTAGAATAAGGAGTGGGGCAAATCAACTCAAATTTTTAATCTACGTAACTACTTCTTAGTTAACTTGAAGGAAAAAATTCTACTTCTCAATCTTTAACAACTGAGGTTCACTGTTAAGATTTATTATATAAATATAGATACACATTAATAAAGCAAGGATACAACAACAGGAAAGTGCACTGTAGGCTTCAAAAAGATGGGTAGCAATATCCAGTCTTTTAGAATCCACAATTTGTAAGTTGTTCACCAAGGCTAACTTATGCAAATGTGGTATGACAACTGAAAAAAGAAAAAAAAAATTGTTACATTTTAATCTAAAACATACTTATAAATTTAAAAAAACAAATTTTCAGTTTATTTTATAAAATTTTATTTTAATTCTGGGATGATTTTAAAAGACTACCCACATCTTACACTTGCTTTTCTTATTCAGAAAAAAAGCACGTTTTTCACAGAATAAAGATCTAGGATTTGGGAGAAATAAATTATAGCATGCCATTATAACCTATTTATGAGGATGTACACAGGTCATTTGGCTTCACTGCAATTAAATTTCCCAATTTGAAATATGAAAACCAAATAAACAAATGTAAACAACCTACCTCTTGTGTTATTATCATCTTTATAAATAAGTTTATAAAAATCAGGTATTACTGTTGCTATTAAAAAAAGATATAAATAAAGTATACTTATTCTTGTTTCAACATCAAATTATTTCACTACTTCATAAAACTATTATTAGCTTTAGTTTTTCAAGTTCTTAGCAAAGACCAATGTCAAGTAGCACCGGTGTCTGAGTTTTCAAGTCACTCAATGGGCTCAGTATCTTATATTTCAATGAATGGTGTAAAATTTAAAAAATAAAGCAGCACACTGCTAAAATAAAAGTGATGGCCCAAGAAATGGTAACCATTTCAGTAGCAATGAGCACCCCTACTGCCTAAGGTTGTGTTTTCTAAGTATCATTTCCTACCAAAACCAGGGTTTCTTGGAGAAATGGCCAGGGTCAGAGATTGTCAAATTGTTGATAATCATGGTCCCTTTATAGATTCTGGTTTGTTGGAGAACCCAAAACAGCATTCATAAGCACATACTTCTGACCAACTGCACTGACTTCTTTCATGTTTACACTGACTTTGTATATCTTTAAGATACAGTATCTTTTTAGAAAAATCTCCTGCTTCCTCAATAAACCAGCACTATAATTACAACTTTTATGCTTACTTAGTAAATGGCAAAAAACTCCACAAAAACTTAGGACAACAATGGTCATTTTTAGGGGACTTTGTGACTTGTCAAAATTAATAATAACTACATACTTTAGAGGTGCTCTAAAAAAATAATTAGGAGACAGAAAACTCTAAATATTCATTGAAATCCCAATGAATTCACTGAAACTCCAATTCATCAATTGGCATGCTGAGGTCTCAACAAAATGGTGGCTATAAGTTAGTCTCTTTAAGATTCTCTATTTCATTTCTGCCCAAACCTTCTGAAACTTACCTTCCCTATACTTCTTTATCTATAAACACACGGCTTCTTTATTGATTCTGCTCCTTCTCTGATTTCCTACACAAGCAATCCTTTCCTCAATGTTTTTCTCAGAAATTCAACAACCACATTATGTAATACCCTCTTAAAACTGCTTAACTAGAAAACAAACCTATACAAGTTACTTTAAATTGTAGAGAAAGTTAAAGGCTATAATTAAAGATCTTCCTAAATCTCAGAAGATAAACAGAAATTTACTACAGAATTCAATACTTCATTATATATGTATTATCCTGGGCTACCACATCTTACCAATTAATTCACTTAATTGTTAACCTCTCAGATAGAGATAAATGGTTAAAAGATTTACTAACCTAGATGTGAGTAATTCTACAACTGACCTTTGGTGGGCAAGGAAAATAGGAAATACACAACATAAGGCCACTTCAGAAGCCTTTCTCTTAAGGGCAGATGGGACAAAGATTCAAAACCGCAAACAAAATAAAGATAAATCAATGGGAGACTTTATAAAAATAGATTTTAATAAACTTTCAAAAAATATTCTGGGGTAGATCCAACAGCAAAAGTGAAGTGAATTTTGTCATCTCTTTTTGTAAATGGGATCAGATCTAAAATAAGGGACTTTTGAAAAAAACTGATCTAAAATGTAAAATTGCCAAGTTAGAAAATCTCCAATGTATGATTTAATATTTTCAGACAGTCTTAAAAAGTTAAAGAAATGGAAAACAAACAGTCAAAATTGTTTTATGCTCTGGATAACATAAATGTCTCCTGAGATAAAACAGACCAAAAGGTCCTGTAATAACTAAGAGCTGGGAAAGATGAAAGGACACTGGATGAACCAAAGTCTTGTATTCTCTAAGAAAAAGAGAGGCAAATATCCAAAAATGCCACTCCAAGGAAGACATTACCACCCAGCAATTCTCTGTCCTTTCTCTAAACTCCTAACTGGAATTATCTGGAAATACAGACAGATAACAATACAGCACCCTTGTCAATATGGGTTCTACTTTGTCTACCATTAGTCTTATTAATACAGGACATTAAATTCCTCAGGCCAAAGTGTTAAAGCAAAAGGGAAGCCAATTGACTGAGGAGTAAATACAGAAGAAAAAAATGTTTTTATCTTAAAAAAAAAAAAAAAAGTCTGGTTGTGCCAGAATGTGAAGAAAGATTGTATAAGACATACTTGTGGGTATACAGTAAGTTGTAGAAGGCCTCAGAGATAATGGTCTACTACACTTATTTAAGTAGTAAAAACTTATATTCTCAGTCTTTTCTCAAGTCAAATATTAATCGTTACTTTGGGACCATTATGAAAAGAAAATTTCTTTTTTCCATGTGATGCATAAATCTTCCTTTTGAATGTACATAAAAAGGTTAGATCATGTTTTAGAGAGTTACTATCTCAACATGACAACCACCAAGACCTATTGCCTATTAGCTTATTCCTTAATCCAACAACCAAGACTTATTTTCCTCACTTCAAAGCAACTACAGCCTCAAAAGAGTTAGTCAAATCACCTGTAAATCTTATGTTACTGTGATGAGGAACTATCCCTACTGCTAACTAAAATACCAAACCTTTCTGTTAACTAATTGCGAAATATTATTATTTTCTTCTCACGCTACCAACACTATTACCCACTGAAAAATAATCTCGTGATTGTGTTTCTGTAGCTCAATAAATGTTAATGCACTCAACTGACCAAATTTTGAACACTGCAGTCCAAATCCTGACTACTTTTTGTCGATAACTCTTATCTTAAAAATAACAAGTTGGATATACAATAACTAGTCTATGGGAGAATCCAATTTTGTACTAGAAACCAAACTGACTTAAGAAGCCAAACTTGTCCTTTCTAGAGCATGTCAAATTGCTAAAAATAAAAGAACTAAAGCATAACAGTGACAACTGTTAGGCTTTTGGAGTAAAAATTACTGGATACTTTGATGCCAATCAAAGAAATCCGTGTCTTAAAGGCTGAGTCCCACAGTAAAAGTGATCCTAAAGAAACCAGAGAAAATACTTAAGCAGATAATCTTGCAGATCATTTAGTATAAGCCATGTTTTAATACAAAACAATGGAATGGCATTCTAAGAGGAAGAAATGCTTATCTTTCATAAGAATGTGTCAAGAAACACAAAAAAAAAGTCCTTAAAAATAAATTAAATAAAAGTTCTACATATAAGAAAAACAGTATTTTGAAATTAATAGTTAAGAATTTTAAAAAATAACTTGAAATTGTTTACGAGTTACTTTTCACATGTCTATAGCAATCTCTATGTAGCATAAGAAACCATTCAGTATTAGTGACACTGATCAATCCACAGTAACAAACTTGTTTCATTTTCAACTTTCAACATGTGAAAGATAAAGTGTAGAAAGGCTTTAACAGACAACAAATCCTCAGAGAAGCTTCTGGCTTTGCTCTTACATTGTAATTCAGGAAAAAAGGTAGAAAAATGCAACTTACACTCATCTCGGAACCTTGGTTCTGCATTAGGCCCAACTCTACCAAATGTTTTTATGATCTCTGTATGCAAAGAATACTGGTCTTGATACTGAGGATCTTCCAGGAAAGAAGCCAGCTGCATTTTCACTCTTTCCAGCAACTTAAAATTGAATATTATACAGTCAAATTGAGTGGCGTTATTAAAGAGAAAGATACACATAAAACATGGCTTCCAGCACTGGATTCAAATGACTTATATCAACATAATAATAGAAATTTTGAGTTAAATAAGTACTTGTTTAGTCTTCTGGCACAGAAAAGGTTTTACATTTTTGTTTATGCTTGTTAATTCATTTTTTGTTTTTTAAAAACACAAATATTCCCTGACAGACTGTAAAAAAACAAAAAAAGACCCCACAATATTTAGGAAAAAAGATAGATTTATGATGATGTTGTATCTAAATTATAATTCTTAAAAAATCATAGCATAAGTTACCCACTTATTCACCTTCTGAAAGCAATGAGTCATTAATGACTTACATCTTACTCATATTTCCCTAAAAGACATTTTTATTTTAGGATTTAAGAACATGTTGAAATTCTGCCAAGACTGCAAGCTTTGCAAAAAGATGTGTTCTTTTTTTTCGCTCCACCAGTGAAACATGTAAGTGAAAAAACAGAAAACACTTTTTCCCACGACTAACAAAGTTGTTTAATTTTTGTTATAAGAAATCTTTATGATAAAAAATTTTACAAAACAATTTATACATACACATATAGATACACACACACACACACACACATATATAGGGTAAAATGTCTATGAGATGGAAAACCTTGTCTTCCATTTAAGTGGCTAAGTAATATGTCCACAAATAACTTATTTTCTCATGTACAGGGTTTTTCATTGTATAAGGGCATATCCAATGTGATAATAAAGGATAAAATTCTGATACCAATTTTGAGAAGTGCTCTAGAGTTAATTTGCAGATAGAACCTAACAAACTTAAAATTAAATCGCAAGTTTCTGAATCGAGATATACTTTTAGGGAAGAAGACTTTGGTAATCTCCTGAAGCAGGCATGATATAGGGTTATCACAGAGATGCGTGCTACAAAAAGATAAGGCCAGTCTACATGGCTTACAGCTTGATATCAATGTCAGGCAAAGTAATGACAGTGACAAGAATATAGGTACCTTCTAGCCTCCATTTGTGAAACTAACAAAACCTGTCTTCATATTTATGCAAACTGGCAATCAGGAATTTATGTAGACTATCCAGAAGTCTACTGGATAAGAGAAGCCTTTGGAACTAGATCTGGTTTGAAGGATTATTCAAAACTGTAATATCCAGATAGGCTTAAAACAGAACATCTGAGAGTTGGCTTATACTTAATTTTCTAATTGAGAAGAAAGACTAGAGATTTCCTTAGGATGTAAAAATATACTTTTGGTAGGCTATCATATTTTCAAATACTAAGATCCTCTTCCAGCTTGTAACTAAGAAATAAAATGAAGGGTATGATGCTCCCTGCCCCCAACCCCTAGATACCCATATGGTAATGTGGTATCATCACCTTAACAGTACACAGATTAAATAAATTCTAGTCATTTCTTACCTCTCTTTGAATAACTGTTTCCATAATAGTGCCAAAGGCTGGAATTGTGGCAATCCTGACAGAGCTGTTAGAATTAAAAAAGAAGGAAACTGAAACTTTCTTAGAGATAAAAAACCGATTATTATAAAAAAATATGTATCAAAGTAAGTACAAGGTAAATATACTGTATTAGTCTCTAGCAATGACAAATTAAATTAAAAAAAAGCAGACCAAGAAGAATGCTCAAAAAGACAGACAGGATAACTTAAGGTCGCAGTCTGTGAAACTCACAATTCAGGATCACTGGACAAGGTAACAAGGGCCGGAGCAACCCGCTTGTCAACTAACGCTTCACTCATGCCTCGAAGAGTCAGCTGTAAACCAGTCAACATGCAATAAAAAATGGTTTGGTAAACTGGAATGAGAACTGGGTTAGCTGTGACTGAGGATGGGCAGGCAGACTCATTGGCCTTTCTTGGTTTAGTCACCCACACGAGACATTAAAATGTTAAGCCTTTGGTTCATGCCACTATACTTACTGGTAACAACATGTTAGTGAGATTAGCAGAGCATCCCTTCTTGGCTTGGAAGAAATAGTCCATCAGCACGTTTTAAGTTTCGGAAATGTTTATTGAGGACTAATACTACTAATATATTCTTCAATATATGGCCTTCACATTAGGCTTACTGTGAAGGTTGACTTAAAAAAGGATACATGAATAGTTGTATAATAAAGTTTAAAATCAAGTAAGCATAATCCAATATTATTCTTTTAAAGAGATAAATCTGTTCTTCAATGAATTTAAAAGCTGATGGTTATTTCCTGACAGGCGCAGTCCGAAAGGGACGCTGAACGTGAAAGGTAGGGGTGACACTTACATTTCAGGGTCACTGGAGAGAGTTATGAGAGCAGGAACAACCCTCTGAGCTACCAGAGTTTCATTCACCCCCTTCACCAACAGCTGATTGGTCAGCACAGGGGGTATTCACAGGTGATGCATGGAAAGAGCAAACACAATGCCACGGGAAGAAGAAAGGAACAACCAAGAGAAAGAGAGAAAACACAAAAGCAAAACCAAAATTAGAAGCTAAGCAAATATTGCTACTAGAGTGCTTTAAAAAGGCAGAGAATGCTCAGGAGAAAAATAAAGCTTAAACAGCCTAGCAGTCCCCAAAAACAGTTTGTCACCAATTCAATGGCAGTTTGTACTTTTGGTCAAATAGTCTATGCAGTTTCCATGTCCAACTAAAATGCATTTTAAAATAAAGTTTTACTTTTGTTCTTGTTTTTAGAGAAGCTGAAAAAAGACACACTGGGTTCTATGGTTAAATTCTTTAAATGAATCTGGTATAATTTTGTTATGACCAACAAAGTGCAAACTGTACTGTTTTTAAACCAAACTCAAATGGCTGGCAGCCACCACTAAACTGCTTCTGATTGTTCTATAGCAAGTAAATTTAAAGATCACATATGAAAATTCCCCACCTTTTACATCACATAGCTTTCTTTCTTAAGGTACAGCCTAGTGAAAGTACTTATTTCATGTGGGAATCAGACCTGGGTTCAGACTCTAGCTCTCCACTTATTGTCATGTGGCCTTAGATAATCTCTTGAAACTCAGTTTTCTCATCTGAAAATGGTGACAATGTCATCTACCTTAAAGGATCATTGTGCTACTAATTGCATATAATATACTTAAATATTGTGTCTGACAAAGACTAGGCATTCAAGAAATGTGAGTTTAATTATTATGACTACTAAAAGGATATAAAATTTGTGATGTATTTGGAAAATGAAATTAGGAATTAAAAATGTTTTTGGCTGGTCCAAGTAGTTAACTACAAATAGTTCTTTGTTTTGCATTTCTCTAAAAGCTCAAGTAAAAAAAAATGAACACAATTAGACCTACTTCTATAATCTAATCATAAAATGATTCACTTAACAACGAACTCAAAATCACAGAACAAGAGAACAATATTGAGCTGTATTCGTTTTATTTTTATAAAAATCACTGAACTTTATGAGTTCAACAGAGAAGGATAACATCCTAATCCTACATTCTCAATTCCGAATGTAAACACAAATTAACCCTAAATGCTAATCACTTTGTAACAGAATTAGTCCTTATGGAAGACGGAAGATGCCATGAAATTTTTAGTAACAAAAACCCAACACTGTGTGCACGTTAGCCATTCCTCCTACATAAGAGAGCAGAGCTCCTTTTTACGTGAAGATTTTAATTTTACAATAATGTTACTATTTGACAACTGATTCACCTTAGATATACTTCAGTATTCTGAGATATTTTTATTTCAACAGAACCATAGATAATTTGGAAAGGAATAAAATGACAAAGGAGCTTTTGTAACTACCTTAAACATTACAGATGTCAGGTAGAAAGAAAGAAACGGGAAAGAACTCAAACACTATTAAGTAAAACTTTCTTCTTCTCTGTATTATTTTATAAATAAGGTAGCTTAGATTTGAATCAGTAAAGTATATCTTGAACTGTCTATCTTGTGCCAGCCAAAAAGCATTAAAAAAAAAAAAAGGATAATCTAATGAACAGGTTAATTTTTCACTGCCCTGGAGTTTTTAAGTTTAATTTCTTAACTAAGCTAGAAACTCAGAAAGCAAAATTTAAGAGCTATCAATTATTACACACTTTATACACACTGTCATTTGATTTTTTAAACCCAATGAAGTAAGTACAATTATTATCAATGTTTTAACAGATGAAGAAACTGAGCCTTCGAGAAGTTAAACAACTTGTCCAGGGCTTCAGAGACAAAAAGAGGTAGAGCTAGAAAACTGACTCAGTCACATCTGTCTTAAAAAGGCCATGCCTTCTTTTAACTGTTGCCTTATTGTTATCTGCTTATTTCCTTATGATTGATGTAAGAAATCATTATATGAAGTTCTTTCCTGTATCTTTTGGGAAATCCATTATGTCACACTAGAAGTCACACAACAGTCTCTTTTATAAATCAATTTCAATAATAATTTGCTATATCAAGAAATAATACATTATCTCTTACTTAACAATGAGAATAATATGATTGATTGGGTTTCCCCGTTTTGTCTGAAAACTCAGAGCTCAATTTAGTGTTCAATTTCACTAAGTAGCTTATCTTATGTTCCTGGTGTATTCATTTCCTACTTTCTTCTCAACAGCTTCTGGTCTCACATTGTAAAAATTTTAAATTTTAAGTGTCCTGTTTTATATGTTTTTACTTTGAATTAACCTATTTTGGGGGCAAAGCAGGCATAATTGTAAATTGTAAAGCATTAGTATCAAAAATCTTATGAAACAGTTATTCTTTTAACATAATTTTGTTCAGAAATAAGGCTCCCTGACAAGGTAACTTTAATTTTTCCTACTGATGACTTTTACTTGCATGCTCAGTAAAAATCTTTTTTACCATAAATGAATTCGAAAAAAATGTTGAAATAAGTCTCCCAAATTAGACTCAGAAATTAATAATCAATCTGACAGAACACTGAAAGCTGCTTAAGCACAGGTATAGTTTCCAGTCAGCACTGAGAGAAGACATAGAAACCAAAACCAGGTAAAAGCCACATGTAAGAAATAAAGCAGAAAAAATACAAAAACAAATAAAAAGGGAGGATGCTTCATTTTACTCATTTAAATTATTTTCACTTATATGGTATGCTTCACCAGTATATAAATACATTTTAGAAACAAATAGTTTAAGAAAGAGAAATAGGTTTTGTGGTCTTAGAATAAAGTCTTATGAAGAGTAGATTATAGAAGTAGGATGGCGTTTTTCTTTTTAGGGGAAGAGGAGGCTAAGGAAAGACTTTTTAATGGCAATAACTCTTTTTAGCATACTGAATAATTAAAAATTATTTATACTCAGAAGGAACTTACACTACACATCTAAGTGAATTTTTATTTTGGCATTTATCTTGACAAACAACATGTGATTAGCTTTTTGATCAAATATGTATAATAACTGGGAATAACATGGACAGAGAATTTTCAATCTTCCGATAGCAATGGAATTTTCTTTAGATTCCACAAATATATTTTATAGATTTAAAAGTTTCAGAGGGTATATATTTTAAATAGATCAGTGGTCTATTCTTTAGATTGCAATTTATCTTAAATTATGTAAAAATTCTGAAATTCGGGAAGAAATGTCCAATTCTTCTTATGGAAAGAAAGGCTTTAACATATTTTAAGAATTACATGCATATTAGGGACAATTTTAGTTTGGATAAATATATGTTTCCTAAACTATTATATTATTTTGTGAGGTAACAGCATAGATTAAAAAAAAGAACTCAATAGTGATAATGATAGTTAACATTTGTTAAGCGTTTATTACTATGTGTCAGACACTATTTTAAAGGCTTTACAAGTATTAATTCATTTAATATTAACAAGAATTCTTTGAGATGGATACTTATTATTCTCATCTTCACTTTATACATGAGGAAACTAAGGCACAGAGAAGTCTGACCTTGGCATTAAGTGGCAGAGACAGACACTGAACCCAGGCAGTATGGCTTTATGCAAAGATTCAATAGCAGTAAGAAACACTCTAAACCAATTTTGGTGCTCAAATACAAGTTCCAGAAATATATATATTTATATACCCACATACACTAGGTTATAACACAATTTCCTCTATGATGGATAAAAAGGTAAGTATTCTAGTTTTAATATTACACTTGGGTCTTTTCTAAGTCTATGGGCAGTTAATGTATAGAGATGTTGTTACTTCTGATATGATATGTGAGGGAATAATGAAGTAGGAGTAATCAATAAAATAAGTATTTCCATAATTGCAATAACTGATTTTTAAAATGTTACTCATGGAATCCAACTATATTTTACAACTTTAATGATACCCTGTATTGTTTCAATTTATTTTGGCAGCCTTTTACCTCAGTAAACAGAATAGTCAGGAAGATTTATATAGTATGGAAATTAATGTAAGATTTAAAAGAAATTCTGAGAAATGGAAATAATATTCAAGGAACCAATAAGGCATTCTGAAATATATCAAAGCTAAATTCCTGCCCCATCACACAGTACACAACTAGATACTGTCCAACGTCATAAAATATAATCAACATAACATAGTATGAAAAGCCTTTTTTGAGAAATATTCCCACTACCTCTTCCAAAGAAAACCATTATGATCTGAACCAAGAGAAGCATTTGTACACATACCTCAAACATTCTAGCAGCAGTACACCTCACAAGTGCTGAAGTATGGACAACACCATACCATAAAACAGTTAACAATAACTCATGGTAGGCTGGATTTGCACTGGAAGAAAAAAAATCAATGCTAAAAGTGAAAGCCATAAGAACCACGAGAATCTTACTAGTGTACTGAAAAATACTACATTTATGAGGAATATTAACAATGAAAATATTGGCAAAACATACAGAATTACTTTTTACAATTTAATGTTACATCTAAGATTCTTTAAAAAAGGAAATCACCTTATAAAACTATAAACTTTTAGCATATTCAGGAACTATACTTTTAGGTTCATCATTTGCAATGATGATAGAAATTTCAACTCTTTAGTAGCATAGATGTTAAAATTATAAAAATAAAATAAAATTTATTACTTATGAGAAAAGAACACTGGACTAAGAGTCAGATGGGTAAGTTATAACATCTGTGGGTCTTAATTTCTGCATCTATAAAAACTGGGGAAACAATGCATGTCCTATTTATGCCATATAGTTGTTGTAGGATCAGTTAAGACAACTCAAATCACCTGTATGGAAGGGTTTAAGTTGACTGTGAAGACTGTCCAAATGTAGGATAGTATTATTAATAATACGTAAAGTCTGTTTTCAGAAAGGATGAGACAAAACTACATAAGCAGCTAGATGATATGATTATGAAGGACTAAACAAATCAAATGGAACAGAAAAAGGAGCCCTGTGAGCTGGCTTTCACTTGCGGCTCCTTTTTCAGTTTTGGGATACTAAATTTTCTTCAAATCTGTACTTGATTTTATTTCTCCAGTTGCTTCAAAGAAGACATATATCTGTATTCTTTACCCCATTCTTTTATTACAATTGGTTACAAAATATTAAAAATAAGAAAATAAGAAATACGAAAAACCAAAAATAAAAAAAATCTTGTCTCAAAACCAAGAGATTTGGTGTGTATGCCAGTCTTTTTAGACTGAAAATATGTACTCTATAAATCCAATTTTAAAACTTTATATAACTTTTAAAAAACTATAAGCTATAATTTTTACCCCAGTTCCACAAAAGAAGCTTTCAGGCTATCAAGAGGAGCATGAGATAATGAAAGCAAGGTCATTACATCTTCTAAGAATCCAACTAACAGTTTTCGGTCTTCTTCCTACAAGAGGAAAAAGACTGATAATGAATTTCCAAGCAATCAAGTAGTGCTAAAACGATAATTTCCTATCTATAATTAGAAAATTTTACCAAATTAAGTGGGAAAATATCCTACTTTGGAAGCATTTTTATTAAAGATATTTATTAAGCATATTTATGATCACAATGGTACAAGGACAAAGACAATCTTGATTCATAGATTTAGACCTGTGCTGTCTAATATGGTAGCCACTCACCACATGTAATTATTTATATTTAAATTTAAGCTAAAAATTAAGTAAAATAAAAGATCCAGTTCCTTAGTTGCACTGGTCACAATTCAAATTGTTTAACTGACATGTGTGACTAGTAGCTACCTTATTGGATAGCTAAGATACCGATACGAGTATTTCCATCACTACAGAAAGTTTGATTAGATAGTTCTGGTTTAAAACATAGTAAGGTATATTCTTTTATTAAAATCTATTTTATCAATTTTAGCTTTCATTAATTTTGGCTCTAAATAGTTAAACACAAACTAGTAAAACATTTATTCTCCTAATAGTAGAAAATTGATATCTGAGAAATTATTAGTGGTGAGAAGCTGCACATTTGCTAAAATATAGACCATTATGCTCTTAAAGGAAATAGCTGCACCCTTGATTAAAAAATAATCTTTATTTTTCAATCTTTCTTTAACAAACCATTATTTTGACAATCAGAAAATATTTCTTTTTCTTACACAGCACTCTATTTACTAAAGAATATGTTAGAAAAAGCAAGCCTGCTAAATTTGGAAAGTTAAAAAAATAACAATGTTAAATTAACCTGAATTTGTATAGGAAAGGAATCTGACATTCTACCAGGAAATAAATACATAATAAATTAGAGTCAGGTTTTTTGTCTTTAGGGCTATATTAGGTCAACAATAAACGGCTTCTGTACATATCAACAGATCCATTAGGAAGACTGGATTACCACCTACCATTTTTTTCTACATGGTCAGATTAATTTAGAATTCGGTGGAGATAATGGATTGACAAAAGTAATGATCAGCCTGAATAAAGGATGGATACAGCAATTTTATACAATGCTAGTCTACTTAGACACTGACAAACCAGCAACAGAGCTATGTTGGAATAGACATTTCAGCCATTTTTAGTTGTGTATTAAACACAGCATATATATAAATTTGGAAAACTGTAAATGAAAAAACTGAAGTGTGAAATAAGAGCTATGAAATGTACTTCTAAATGAGCATGGATTCTTTGATTTGAAAATTTACTAAAATACTTTTTCTCAATTTAAAAATTTCAAGACAATAATACTGCTTGTATATTTGATTTAAAATAGTTTTTATTTACCAAACAGGGCAGTGATTTACCCTAACAGAAAATTTGGTTTAGCAAGAAAAATATTAACAGCTAGTGTGTGCTTCCTCAAGCAAGTAATGCTGGCAATTTGTGACAGCTACCTCAATTCACATTTTGTGACTAGCAGAAAACTTCTTATCTCTTTATATATTTGAATTTCATATAGTGACTCAAAAAATATACCTTTATTCACTTATTTAACAAATCACTGAGGTACTACTATGAGGCAAACTTTGTATTTTGTACTTTATTATGCTTTAAAATACTATTTATGGTCAAAATCAATATCCTAACCAACTGCCAGATGTTAAAATGGAAAGAGAAAAATATCAACATCACACTGTTATCATATTGGAACAGCTTCCAAAATTAAAGAGGAAAATAGCATTCATACTATTGTGCCTGGCAATGTGCTAGGACTTAATCTCCATGAATTTAAGAACAATAGAGACAATCTATTAAGGTCACATGATTTAAAATGTTCTAAACACAGGGATTCTGTGTGTATCTATATTATGAGGTAGTCTTAGAAACTAGTGTAGAAAAGAAAAGTTTAAAAGAATATTGTACTGTAACAGAATTGCAGCTTCTATTGCAAAGTATCATCTGATGCTGTAGAACTAGATTTTAATATTGTAAGATGGTTCAAATCTGTTTTGGAAGAAGAATGCAATAAACTGCTGTATTTTGAATTCAAAAGGCAAAAGAAGTTAGGTATTAATGGGGGAAAGTCAGGGAAAAAGGTCCTCCTGTTTGAGTTACACATTCTAATTTTTATAAATTGCTTTATCTTGAGCCCATATTTTCACCTCACTGGTGGGACTGCCTCACACTTAAAAGTGACTGATATGCTTAATACACATCACATGTTATTTACTTAAAACAATATTAAGTAGAGTGAGGTGGTCTGTGTGACCACCAGTGAACCACAGCTGGTTCAGGCTCTCATTTAGTCCCCTCTTTTTGACTCTGGGCTGGGTCCGTGACTTCCTTTAACCAACAGAATGCAGTGGTAGTGATGTGCTAATTCGAGGCTCAGGCCTTCGCCTAGCAGATTCTGCTTTTGCAATTCTGGGAGCCTTGAGCCACCATGTAATGAGTCTGGCTCTGCCGGTCCGGAGGCCCCGGTGGACGGAGAGAGGCCCTAAGACTACATGGATACTGAAGCTCAGCCATCCTAGCTGAGACTCCTACCAACCAACCAAGTGAACGCAGCAACACAAGTGATTACCAGCAAGACCAGCAGAAGAAACACCTAGCTGATCAAAGCCAGTGAGCAAATAAAAAGGCTACAATAAGCCATTATGTTTTGGGGTAATTTATTACATAATAACAATTAAGAATAATAAAGTATTAATAAAAAGTACTTTGCTAAAAATGATGAACAGTATTCTATAGCATTTTGTAGTTTGCTTCATCTAACACATGTGCTTCGTTATTAATAAAAAAATTATAATGAAACACGAAGAAACTGTTAAATAAGTGCAATCTAACACTTTGAACAAAATTCAAGCACAGAATCACTAAAATTCGTTCGAGATTTTAATGAGATTTATTATTGAAATATGCTCTCCCCTATAAATTATTTGTTAAATAAAATGAATAAATAAATAGTTTTCCTTTACAGGTAACATTTTCACTCACACACACATTAAAAGACATAGTATCAGGTATCTTTCTCAATAGAAAGTGCTTTTACATTTTCCAGTAAAAGAATTTCTCCCTTACCTGAATATAACATGTAAGGACTCCTGTTGCGTAAATGGGGACTGTGGCTTTAGTGAGGACCCCATTTCCTGCTGAGGAATCTAAAATCATTAAAATAATTTTAAAAATCTGAGTATGCCACAAATGTAAAGCAAAAAGTCACAATGCAAATTATATTTAAAATTCCAACCGGTTACAAGTCTTACAAATAAATATTATCATTACTTTGGAAAATATTTTAATTAAAATATATATCCACTGGTGGTAGTAAAAACAAAACTTAATACTTTCACAAGGGCCATTAGCATAAACATTTTTGATAGATGGGAAAAATTTTAATAACCCAAATGAGATGCTTTGCTCTTACTTGCATAATCAGAAATCAGAGTTTTCTCTCAGACTTTCCCAAGTGCCCACTGAAGTAGGTCTTCATACATTCATTCTTTCAGTTGGCAGTATTCAGTAAAACGTAAAGGCACACAGCTGACAGGAGGCACTAGACAGACATTATGTAACCTGCTTCCAGACATGGATACCACCTAATTTCCAGTACTCTTCCTGCATCCTGTATGAGGATTTTCAGCTGGACAGAACCCTGATTATTTTCACGCAGTAGGGAGCCTAAGTAAAGCAGGGGGAGGAAAAGCATCCGATCACAGGTGAGTGCCTGTAACATTAGTGCCTGACTAATGTAATGTAAGAGATTTTCTCATGCAGCATGTGTGGATAATGTTCAAAAAGTTCCAGAGATGATAATAAGAGTAGTTATTTATAGCACCTCATTTATTGATTTTTAGGCAATGTTTTAAGTGCTTTACATTTGCTTTTATGTACTCAATTTCCCCTTATTTTTTATATGGTTTTAAGTTCTTTTCAGAAAGTAATAAATAAATGAGTTGCAAAGATGTATTTAACAAAATGCCCTGAAGGAATTTTTAGCAAAAATTCCATTTTCACATCAATTAGTAGTATTTGAGGTTTGTTTAGTCTCTTGGTAAGAGGAACTTTTTCTTTTGGGAGTACTGATGTTGGCTGAGTGTGACTGTAGGAGTTGAGAGGTAAATCTGAGGCTAGAAACAAGCTTAAGTTAAATTCATAGATGTAGACTGCATATACATTGGTTAATAATCACTTCCTATATGAACAGCTAAATATTCATAGCTAATAATCCTAAAAGCTATCAGTTTCCAAAATACGTAAATATTATTTACTAATTTATCATCAGAATTAATAACTAACTAAAAAGATAATACCAACTATTAGGTATTCCAAACATAAACCCTTTAGAAAGCTATTAAATATAAACTTTGGGAAGCATTTGTCCAAAAACTCTCATTGTTTTCAAACTTAAAAGGAATCATTTATTCATGCTCTAAATACCTCTGAGGACAGCCCAAAATGGAGTTTTCTAGATCACTCAAATCAAACCATTAAGGTAGGACTGACATAAGAATTATTTATATATTCAAAATCAACCAAGTTAAAAAATACACAGGGACATAAGATCCACACATAAATGAGTTCTTACGCCAATGGTGCTATAACTAGAATTCTTAAGACAGATGAGTGAAAACTATGAAAAGAGGGGCTGGAGCTGCTCATTAAAGCCTGTAGTTTCTTTAAAATCTCATGTTTCATTTTAAAAACATATATGTATATCTTGCATTCTATTTGATTACATTTGTTTTAATTTTTAAAAGTTTTAAGTAACTAATTATAAATTGGATGCTCTTTACTTTCTACTGTTCACTATGCTGAATACACCACTTCAAACCTACAATGGTTCAAGTCTCAGTTTGAGAAGCTCAGCCTTCGGTCAGTTTGATTACAGTGAAGGTAGATATTTACAATCAAACTGACAAAGAGTAATCTTACTGCCACCTCATGGGAAGGATATTAGATCTGACAGAGCTGTAAAACCAAGGACCTCACAGTATAAATTTTCCTTTTTAATTGTACTTGCTAATTTATTTATATAATTTGCATGTAATGAATAAAGTATTTTTCTGGAGCCAAGAGATTTAATTGTTTTTTAAAAGTAATAATGCATAAACTTACCAATATTTTCTTCAGACAGCCTTAAAATCTCCTGGAACTGAGGTTTTACCTAAGCAACCCAAAGAAAAGATGAAAAAAGTCTCAAGTTCAACAGACCAATCAATGTGTACAACTGCTGCTATTACTATTACTATTTACACATTTATTTTGCATTATATACTATTGATTCAAGTGGTCAAAAACATAACATTCTTAAGAGCCATAGGAAAAAAGAAGAGTCAAGTTACTGAAAACAATACCCTTAGAGATAAAATATTTTAAAAATCAATTCAGGTCAGCAGGCCTTTAGTTTAAGTCACTAAAATAATTTCCAAGATGATTTTAAATTCTGGAAATTACTACCTCTTAAAACCAAACTTGATGACAGAAAGGTTATTTAGGTAGATATTATATGATTAGAATTACTGAAAATAACATTTGCTGTATATGAAAGGAATGAAAATAAAATTCCACTCATTTAGGGTATTCAATAACATATTCATCATGTGATACCCATCTGCTTAGATTAGTTTCTTATTTCAAATTCCTCAGAATTTAATTGTAAACATCAAACACAGAATTTAATTTTAAAATCTTATGTTAGAGCAAATGCTTGTTTCAATTTTTTTACTATTAACATTATCACAGATTTCAAATTTCAGGCCACTGAAGTCAACCACTTAACTGTTACATACTAAACTGGACTCCTAATAGCCTTTGTAAAAAAAATAACAGCTACTTCCTTTGGAGATATCAAACAATATTTGCCAGTAGTGATACCAGTAAAATCAAATTATACTTGTTTGCTCACTAGAAGTTAGTGAACAATGTAAAATGATTTTGTTTCTTCTACAAGTAACATCAAGGTCTGGCTTTTGCCCTCCTATTGGTGGGTCAGGCATATCAATTTACAAATTCAGTTTCAAATGAGGTGTACACCACTGTGAAAAGACTGATCTACAGAACCAGACTTACAGAATTAAAAGACACTGAAGCAACTTCTTCATTTCGTACATGAAAAGATTAAGACCAGATAAATTAAATGCTTTATTACAGGACACAAATATAACAGTCATAAGTCATTTTCTGAATTTTGCCCAATTTGCTATATGAAACAGTTTTCCTTTATGTTTCAATAACTACAGATTTAATAGTACAGAACTGCATAAAATTCTTACCTTTTAAGTGTCCTGATTAATATTTGATTATAGCAACTACATCTTTTTATGTTTTTATTAGATCTCTAAAAAACTGGCTTAACAATACAATATGCTATGAAGACAAATAGATTAACAAGATTTAAGAAGAAAGTGGGACCTCAGTACATTCCAATTTTAATATCTAAAAATACAGAATAACCTGGATAGGCAAAAGTGACAAATAATACCTTTGGTAGTGACTGAAATATGGAGCATTCATCTCAAATGTCTATGCTTTTCCAAGAGCTGGTATCCTTGTAACAAGTATTTCATACAAGTTGCTTTGGTTCTATAATCAGCTGATGTTTTGACCAAAGCATGCTGAGCAAAATGGCTGTTTCTGTGGTAGCTGGTAAAATACCAGAAGCACATTCAAAGCAGTGCAGTTGAGTCCCCTAGCTGATACTTCCTATGCTGGAAAGCTTTGAGATATACCCACAGTGAGTAGATCTTATATCCAAATCTGGATACAAACTAAGCTTTGGCTAAATCATCTTCTGAAAATCAGTAAAGATAAGAATTACTGGCAAGAATTTTCTTTTACTATCATGGTTTTCTTAAATATTAAAAGATAATGAGTAAAAAAAGGACTCACGCTTTTATTTACTCTGTTCTAGCATTAATTAACACATCATAGTTCTGTTTCTTGCATATAAGAAAACATGGAATACAAGTTTTTACCTTAGTGTTTGTGAAAATTTTGCCAAATGTCCGGCAAAGGCGCCAGAAAAATCTGGAGAATTCATGGACACAGGCAGTTGAAGTAACATTAAGTTTGCCAACTATTTCTATAAGTTGTGGCAACCTGAATATGAAAGGAAAGAAAAATAGGCAGAGGATACAAATAAATCAGTGTTTCCTTGCCAATTTCTGAAAAAATGCAAATTTAACAGCCTCTTCTGTTCTGCTTTTCATAACCACTAAAACTGGAATGCAAAGGAATTGTTTGGGACCCTTTGAAAAAGTCTTAAGTTTATATTCTATAAACTTAAATTTTAACCAACTGCCATAAAATATATGAAATCTTAATAGTAGAGTTCTGAGTATGGACTTATGAGACTCAAATCAATGGATCTGATGCTTCACACAAGAGCTCGGTTAACATGGCGTCCATTTTAGCCTCAAAAATGAGAAGTCTGGATGTAGTTTAAAATCCATCACTACTTTTAGACAATAAGGCAGCAGATAGTTCCTTCTGACATAACACAGCAGCACCATCTTCATGGATAATTACATATCCAGTGATATAAATCTCTCCTAAAGATATTTACCATAGATGATGCCTAGTTATGTTTTGCTATTTTAAAAGATGTTTTGTTTTATTTTTCTCTTGGAGCCCAGGCTAAATATGGTGAGCTATTTTCTATTCAACTGATTGAGGCTTATCAAATGAATACAGTGGTAGTAACTTACAACTGATTGACAACCCAAAGTAAACTCTCCCAGCCTGTTGTACCCTCGTGTTCCAGCTGGTAATCATAAAGTTGTAGTAGCACTGCCAATTGCTCACGACTTCCAATAATAGTAGACACATCTTGAAGAGGCGACAGAGGCCGTGGGAACCTAGTCACTATAAACAACAGAAGCAAAATAAATCACATGGAAAATGGCAGTTTGGAAAATTAGCCATTCTGTCAAAAAGAAAAGTAAGATTCTGCCTCCTGATATTTATTTAACTTATTATAGACTTTAAATATAAAATTTAAAATATTAATTAAATCATTTTTGTGAAGAAAAAGAAATACAGTTGATGCCTATACAACTTGGGGGTTAATCTGCCTATAACTTACAGTCAGCTCTCTGTATCAGGTGCCTCCACACCCACAAATTCAATCAATCATGGCCCATGCAGTACGACAGTATAAACTACTGAAAAATACCCACATGCAAGTGGACGTGTGCAATTCAAACTCCTATTGTTTAAGGGTCAATTGTAAATTGTCACGTGAATAATTTAACAAAACTCAAAAATTAAGCAGATTTTGAGACTAAAATAGTTAACAAACAAATACTGTTATAAAACAGCTTGCTAATAAAGAGTAAAATTTCACTTAGGTTAAATTAAAATTGGCTCAAATGTAAGAGCTCAGCTAAAATATGGGTTTGAATTTGGTTTTTAAAAAACAGAAATAGGGGGAGGGTATACAAATCAGTGGCAGATCGCGTGCTGAGCATGCGTGAGGTACTGGGTTCAATCCCCAGTACCTACATTAAAAAAAAAAAAAAAAAGATAAAACTAATTACCTCCTCCTTCCTAGAAAAAAAAAAAGCTTAAAAAATAAATTGAAAAAATAAAATTAAAAAAACCAGAAATATTTGTAATTCCACCAGACCGTCTATGTCAATGCAATAGTAAATATGATTCCTTCACAGAATAAGAAACTAGCAGGTTGATAGCAGGGAAAAACTGTTTAATACCAGAGAATAATGACACAAAATACATTGAAGCTTGAGCTAAATAGGCTTTTTAAGTATTTAAACTCCAATACTAAATGTTTTATTTTAAAAAGTTTGACAAACATTAAGTTAATAAGTATTAAAACAGTGACCAGTAAGATAAAGGAAAATGTACTATAAATATTATAACCACAGACTTATATATACACTTTAAAAGTTTTGGGGGAAAGCTGAAAAAAATTACTTTTAAAATTACATAAATAAAACATTAATATACACTAATGTATTTTAAAATTCAAACATATCAATAAAATTTATGAGCCTATAAATCATAGTTAGATCCCAGGTTATTAAAGAATATGTCTTAGATAGCTGTTAAGTGAATAATGCTACTAACAGCTCATTAACTGTTGGTCAGAAATTCCTAATGGCCCAGTAACTCCTGCATAGAGGTTAACACCCTAAAAAAACACAAATAAAGATGCAGCACTTTCTCAAAACATATTAGTGGCCTAATGATAATGATTAAACTTCAGAAAACATGAAATAACTATAAAAATGCTCAAAGACAAGATGCTAGTGTCTTCCTATGCTGCCCAAGGCTTTTAGCAATATCTTAAGTACAAATGAAGGTTATCCCTTGCTTGTTAAAGTCTCCTATTAGCTATCATAATACACAAGTAAATCAATGAATTTAGGTAACATGGTATCCCATACTATCTGAGGTTTCTGCTTGAACTGTCACTATTTCAGCCTAGGAATCAAACAGATGTGGATGGTGAGGGTATGTATCTGTACTTCATATTTCTATAGCATGTCAAAGCATATCTGATATAATTTCAAACACGGTTAGATCATACTGGTTACAATCTGCTATACTATGATGAAATGTATATTATTCCTTCAAAAGTACTGACAATCTATTGGAAAATGCAGGAATAGTTAAAAGTAAAATAGATATGTCAAGATTTACTGTATGAAAAGCGCAGTCCATAGATTTAAAGCTAGGTCCAACAGAAGCAGAATAAGGTCAGGAAATAAACAAATTACTTGGATAACTCAGTTATAACAGATAAGCAATCAGAATGGTTCAGGAACTTCAAAACATTATTCTATTTAAGAAGACTTTTAAAAATTTGAACATCTAACATAACGATACAGAACGGTCCCCAGAATACCATTTTAATAGGCTGGCAAAACACTATCATTTTATTGTCAAAAATAGCCACAATTATCCAAATCCAGCAAAAAAACAGCTGTTATGACTCAAAGTCTTTAATGTATTTCCCTCTCACTAGAATGTAAGCTCTATGATGGCAGAGATTTTTGTCTATTTTACTCATGCCATTTAAAATAGTGTCTGACATAAATATTAGCTAGTGCTGTGGAACTTCCGTTATTTAAGAGAACACAAATAAATCTTCACTTACAGTAAACTGCATCCCAAATTATACACTTGTATATATAAACAGACATACAGACATACATATATATATAGACTCTAAATAAGGATATAATATTTTCTCATTTCTAATAAATGCATTGTATACCTACATGTGAGTATAACAATGTTAACATTTATAGTTACTGTTAAAAGTCAGAGTCAAATTAAGTCAATGAGAACTAAAAATAAAAGATTATTTTTGGCATGATAAAGACATAATCACAAGGAAAGGTCACATAAATATTAGAAGGAATATGTTCAGGATGGTAAAGCAGCTTTGAAAATTTTCTATCTAATCTCTAGCATGTGTTTGGCAATAGGCAACATTGAAGAATTACTTGTTAAATGAATGAATGAATGATAGCAAATGCTATGGGTTAAACTGTGTCTTCCTTAAAAATTCGTATGTAAAGTCCTAACCCCCAGAACCTCAGAACGTGACCTTATTTGGAAACAGTGCTGTTGCAGATATAATTAGATAAGATGAGGTCATACTGGAGTAGCGTAGACTTCTAATCCAATATAACTGAACTTAGAAAGAAAGGGGAAATTTGGACACATACACGCACAGGGAGAATGGAATGTGAAGATGATGGCAGAGATTGGGGTGATGCATCTACAAGCCAAAGAGCACCAAACACTGCCGGCCAACCCCCAGAAGCTAGGAGAGAGGCATGAAACAGCTTTGCCCTCACAGCCTCCGGAAGGAACCAGCTCTACTGATACCCTGATTTCAGACGTCTAGCCTTCAGAACTGTGAGACAGTAAACATCTGTTGCTAAAGCACTAGTTTATGGTACTTCGTTATGGCATCCCTAGCAAAACAATACAGCAAGATAGAAAGAAAAAGAGAGGGAATCAGAAAGGTGGGAAAGTCCCTAGGCAGATGAAGTGCCTTAATGAGTGAAAGAGTGGAACTGAAGTGAACAGCTGTGGGTGCTTCATGAAGACTCATTTTGAAAGTTTGAATTTTCATTCTCCTCAATAACATCATTAAAAAATATTAATCTAATGCTTCCCTATCCATTCTCAGTTTTCCAAGTAAAACTGGCATTCAGACACTGTAAACCACTTTAATGCTGTGCTTTGTGCATTCTTAGACATAATGCTTTATATCCCAAAGATTATAGGTAGTCCAGTTTACTTTATATGAAAACTGCAATTCTAAAAACACTGTTGATTTTTCTCAATGTTATAACTCTTTTGTCTATCAGAAGCCTTTAAGAGACATGGATAATTTCACAAATCTGAAGACGCTGCAAAGGGATCTCATGCATAGTAATAACTTGTCTACAGACATCCATCCTGTGGGTTGGGTACAGTGGGGCTACCAAGTGCCAGGTTACTGGTTAGCTGGACTTTGAGCTAAGGAAATACTGGCTTTTGCTTTCAATTTCATTTATTTCTAAAAATAAATTATATTCCTACTTTAGGGGAAAAAAGACAACTAAGCTGCATATGCTTATACTCCTATCAAAGACATAATAGGAAAGAGTAATTACATTTACCTTCCCCTATTGAAAATAAGACGAACTAGCTGGGAGAAAAAATATAAAGAAAGTGGAAATGAAAAGCTTCATAAACTGGCACTGGTAACTATTAATTCAGCTCTATTAATGAAAAAAAAAACATGTATTCTTGATTTATAACACTGAAAAAAAAAGGTTATAAAAAGGCTCTAGATTAAAAATGAAAAGAAAGTATAAATATTTTAAAATAACACCAAGAGCCTTATCCATAAAAGATGAAGCCATATAGTTTACCTTAGATATCATACAATCTATGACCATGAGATTGTACACATATAATACATTTTAGTAAGTATGCTGTCAATAGTGATTTTTTAAAATTTTAATCATAAAACAATTCTTTGGGAAGCTTAGCTGTTAATATTCTACATCTTCCTTCCATAATTTCAGTTCAGTACCTTCTATCTGTGGCACTTCACCATGAAGCTTGGCTTTGCTGGAGAAAGGTGCATTCTGTAGCACTAATGCAAAGAGAGATGGGATCAAGGACTGCAAGGCAGACAGATACATGTGAAGCTTATGTTCATCCAGCCCGTGCTCTCCTTCCTGAAACATAAGGAGGTGGAAGCTAATTTTAGCCTTTCAAAATTACATATTTATGATCTTCCTTTCTGTGGCAAATAATAAAGCATTTAAGGACATGTATGTTAGACTCACAGCATAACACCTAGTGGAGATGTCCATGAATCTTAATGCTCTGAGCATGAAAACGCGAAGAAGCATTAAGGCACTGAGTAAGTAACAGAATCTTTTATATGGAAAACTTTAGGGTGAACATCAGTCATTTCCATTTGTGTGGAACTTCTTTTATAGGTTTTTTCTTTTAAGAGGGTATTATCTTTTGAAATTTTATAAGTCAGGTTAAAGAAATTAGAGTGAGCCACAGGAATCATTTTAAACGCTCAACTGTTCCAGCAGCAGTACTTGCTACTCTCTCTCCTGCTTCCTAACTCCTGTAATAGATCTGGTGACAATTGTATTTGTCAGCATTGAAAGCATTTTGAAATAACTGAATTACAGATAAAATGTAGGAAAAGAAATTTCAAAAGGAAATGAAAGAGATAACAGAAAGAAAAAAAGGGAGTGAAAGGATCAGTATAGTACACAGAAACCGAGTATTACAGTGAAAAATAGAATTATTAGAGATGAAAGCATTTATTGCTGTTCAAATCCACTTGAGCTGTCATTACTCTATTATAAATAACAATTATGCCAGAAATACCAGATACATTAGCTATTTACTATCAAGTTCTAAATTAGTTAATTTCTTGATGGAAGAATTACCATGTGTGCTGAATACTGCAGCTATGTTTAGTAGCAATGTGGAATTAGCTGTGTTATGATATGGACTAAGAAAAAACCGGGTATGGATAAATTCTCAGATAGAAGGAATGTGAACATTAAAAAAAAAAACACTTGAACTCCCTAGGTTTCATAAAAACGAGTACTTCAGTCCAGTTGTCTATTTATAGTTTTTTAAACACCTATTTTGAAATTTTATAGGGAAAAGAGCCAATTTTTAAACTAAATGAATACATGAATATACACGTAAGACTATCTACAGAGTAGTAAAATACATTAAGGGTCTGATAAATCCTTTAAAATTGGGGGGTTGAAAGAGCAAGAGACTGACATCAGATCCTGGTTCTGTCATTTGACAGCTGTGGGACCCTGAGCAAGTCACATAAACACTCAGTTTCAACACAAAAATCAAAATAGAATTCGAAGGGTTACAAGAATGAAATAATATGTTTTATATATTAAGTATCTGCCTTAATGGTACATAATTAACAGGTATTAAAGAAATGTTAGTTTTTCTTCTAGACTCTAAAAAGGTCCAGAAGGTTTTTTTTTTTAAGTACAAAAATTAGACCAAGAAGTTTCTATTGTTTCTTCAACTTTTCTTCAATTCATTTACTTGGGGGAGAATAGAAAGTTCATTTTAAAAAGTGAGGACATGAACTACAGCTGTGAAATAAAGTCAAAGCAATTTGACATTGTGTAAATAAGAAAGCTTTAGAGACTCATATTTTAGTTATGTCTGCATTTGGGGAACTGAAGCTGACACTTTACCTAAAATAGTTAAGTCTTCAGAAGAGGCTAGGAAGAGGTAGCATTGTGAATAGTGTATAAGTTAGTGCCACAAAGGTGCTATTTCATTTAACAAAGTCAGATCATGCCCTTTCTGCTCTGGCTTCAGCCAAGCTAAACCTCCTCAAATCACCCTTGTCTTCAGACCAACAGAATCTTTAATGGGTAATTTACTAGAATGTTCAGTTAGGTGGTATTTTCTGTCTTTGTTCCCCCCACGTTGCCTTAGAACACATCATTTAAATTTCTGCTAACTATATACTAAAGGAAGCACTTACCCTGAGAAGTTTTTCAATCTTGTTCAGCAATGTAGGTATAAGATGAGACTGTAAATTTCCAAGTTCTGTAGTCCAGGCGGCATAAGCTGGTAAAAATACTTGATGTGTTGCACTAACTACTCTTTCTGAGGGATCACCCAAGGCCGACAGTAACAATTCAAAACCCTGCCAAAAGGAAACAAGCAAAATGTAGACTTAAAAGAAATTAAATTCTGCCTAATAAAACTGAAAAAGGAGGAGAAAAAAAGTAAGGAAAAATAATCTAAAAACACAATTAAAACATAGTATACATTGCAGTACATCTAGCAGACATTTTAAGCCAGAAAGAAAGCCATACATAATCCTACCCTTCCCAATTTCCTTAAACAAAAATGTCATGTATCCACTGATGGGGAAATCAAAGAGAAAGGGTGATAACATGGCATGTCTGTTGCCAATTTCCTGCCACAAAGTTGTGGCAGATACTATAAATGAATCAAAGTATTCTCTCCTCAGAATTGAAGAACTGAAACCAGGCAGCCAACTTCAACTGGTTAAGGCTAACATACCTGTCATCCCCACTATAGGTAGGGTATCTGAATCAGAGATTTGGAATATTATACTATCTGGAATTTTATAATGGAATAAATGAGATTAATTCTGAAAAACACACCTGTTGATATTTGTCTGGATCATCAATGTATCCCATAATGATACCGAGGCTTTTGATCACAGCTTCTCTTACCAAATCTGCCTTATCTTCCATTAACATCTGTTGCAACATTGAAAGAACCAAGGAGCTGCGGATTTCTTTCTGAAAATAAACAAGAACATGTTTTATTATTTAATTAGACCAGCAGCAGAAAAGTATAGAAAATATGACAGATATCCATGTATTTAAAACCCACATTAAATATATATTAACATTTTGCTATGTTTGTGTCTTCATTTTTGAAAGACAAGACATGACAGATACAGCTAAAGCATCATTCTCTTCTACTCTCTCTCTCTTCCTCCAATCTCCCTCTTTAAAGATACTATCTACCCTGAACTTGGTATTAATCATCTCCCAGCATGTTTTTATATTTTTATTAAATATGTGCCAATTCCTCCAATCTTCACAGTGTACTTTTGGCAAATCAACAGTCACTATTCTGCTATAAACAATGACTCTCCTGCCACTACCTGTGCAACTCAGAGAAGAGCATCCAGGAGGGATTACAAAAATCACTCTGCTAATTAAAACATCTGCCAGGGGTAGGAGTGTGGAAACATAAAATCCTGATGTTCCTATTTTTTGAAGAACTGAGAAAAAAAATTCAAACAGAATGATAAAATCTGAGAGTGAACTTTTAAAAGTGCTTTTAAAAAACTGCACTGCTATTCTTAGATGCTACTATTTAATATAATGTCAATCACTGTTGTGTCTTAATTTCACTTTTTTCCCCATAGTTTTATCCTAATTAATGTCTGAGATTAGACTAAACGCCACTTACTGTTACACAAATTCTTGCCCTTCCTTCCTTTTTTTGTACCATTATTGTAATTTGATCAATTTATAAAATTCTTTAGACCTAAACTTGTTTAGGTCATTTTTATATATAATAGTTCAAATAAAAAGATATGACAATTTTCATAAATCTACAGTGCAATTTCGTATGCAAAGTAAGGTCTAAAAGACATTTTAAAATACCCTAGTTTTTGTTTTGATTTTTAGAAACAAAAATATATGTAATTTTAGTAAATTTTCATCATATTTAGATTAGTGAATATGTCTTTTGGAAATAGCCTTGTTTATTTATCCTTTAGGCTAAAAACTGCCCCCTAAAATTTCTTAAAGTGTATTAAAAGGGCTTTTTGGTTAATATCAGCACAGGCAACAGGAAAGAGGTAAGTAAACTTCAGCTGGGTATTTGCTTTACAGTGATCTAGGCTGAGGGCAACTGTGGCAGTTAGTTTCAGTATGCTACAGGGAACCCACAGACCAAGTCAGGAGGCATTACTCTATTGAAGCCATGACCACACTGAGGTTTTACTGTTATCAGTTAGAGTGGTGTACAAGGCAAGTGGAGTTCCATGGAACAAACATTAAGTCCATTATTAATACTGCTTAGCATCTTACTACTAGGAACAGTATAGAACAGTTTCCTTCTCTGCAAGCATGTGATGTTTATCTCTGTCTCGGAACAATAAATAATAGGATGCTCAAACTCACTCATGCATATACTATATATAAGAATTATCACAACAACAAGATAACAGTTTTCTTAAAAGATAGGAAAACATTTTACAAAAAGTTTGATTATGCCCAGTTCTTGGTGGAGGTATGGGAAAATAAGAACTCTAATGCACTGTTGATGGGAGTACAATCTGTGCTATCTTGGCTGGGGGCAATTTAACACTGTCAAAACTAAAATTGCAAATGCTGAAAGAAGCAAGATACAGAGGTATTAACAGTTTGTGAAATTTAAAAATGCACAGACTCCCATGCAAGGGGTACAGAACATTATATATTGTGATTAATTCTGGGTGAGAAAAACTTAAAAGCTATAAAAATGCAAGCTGGTATGTAAAAACTACTAACTATAGATGTGTATCTTTGGAGAAAATGAGTAGGGTCAGGGAAGTCTCTGAGTTTCATTTTATTCTTTTCTATATTAAACAAAAATTTATTTTTAACAAAATAAAAAAAATGTTACTGGAAGTGACACTATGAATTATTCTTTTTTCTTTATATTTTTCTGAATTAAAAATCATAATAAATTTTATTTTTTAAAAGACAACTGCTCGGCTATTGGTTTCTCACTCTTCACTAAAGAATATGAGGTTTATAGTAAATGCAACATAAATAGTGCATACACTGTTGTATAATTCCAATTTTTGTGCCCTTTTTAAAGAAAAATCTTACAAAAATGACTCTTTAAGGCAGGTGTCATCAAACTTTCTGTAAGAAACCAGATGGTATATACTTTTGGCTTTGGGGGCCAAAAAGTCTCTTATAACGACTCAACTCTGCTGTTGCAGCATGAAAGCAGACATAGAAAATACACAGCGTGTGGTTGTGTTCCAACAAAACTTTATTTATAAAAACAGGCTGTGGACTAGATTTGGTCTCCAGGCTGCATTTTGTCAAGCTCTGATTTAAACTACAGTTGTTCACAATAAAATAAATTTGTGATGTCACCTCATCCCTCTATCCCTGGACCTATGGGAATATACCTAAAAGGGCACAACAGTCCAGTGGTTCTCAATCTTTCTGGTGGCAGGATTCCTTCAGTCATTTAAAAATTAATGAGCATCCCAAATGGCTTTTGTTTGGGTGGGTAAAATCTATTGACATTTATCTTATTAGAAATTTTAAATGAGAAATTTTAAATTATTAATTTATTAAAAACTAATAAACTCATTAAAGGTTAACATGAATAATAAAATTATAATTTTAATAAAAAACTATAAACAAAAAAATTAGTGAGAAGAATGATGTTCTTTTACATTTTGTTGCAAATCTATTTAATGTCTGACTTAAAAGAATATAGGTAGATCCTCTTATCTGCTCTGCATTCAATTGTGTTATGTTATTTTGGTTGAAGTATTTAAGAAAATCCAGCCTCACAGAGACATGTAATCGAAAAAGGGAGAAGTATTTTCATAGCCTTTTCTGATAAGAATAGAAGCTGTCAAGCTCACAGTGGTAGATATAAGTTTTGCAAAATTCTTGTTCTCACTTAAAAGTTCCAATTTTATCATTGGCAGTGAATGCTGTCTACTTGTTTCCTTGGAAGTGGCAGGCTCCATTTCATTCATTTTCATAAAAATGTCTGCCAAATACCCAAGTCTGAATAACTGAAGCTTGTTTTTCAGTGGTCTGTCACGTAAAATCGGTATCCCACAAAAAAAGCAGCTGGTTCAGCTCACCAACTTAAATTATTCGATTACTTTCCTTCAAACAGTCATCATAGTTCAGAATGCAGCAAAAGGACTTGATGACATTATGTTCCATTTTGTTACACAGAATATTAAAAAGATGTACACTGAGGGTCAAAATATACTAGCATTGATAATTTTACTGATTCACCAAGCTCATTTTTGAGTGAAACTGACTTTTTCTGCAAGTGCATGACAGTGAAGAACACAATCATTATCAGTGTATTTGGGTGACACTGCCTTGATCAGTGCACTGGAACTGTTGCCCATTACAGCTTTTGCACCAACAGTGTAAATGTCAACACAAGGAAAAAGACAAAAAACATTATGAAAATAATTTTCATCTCATGGGCCTCTTTGAAAGGATCAAGGAACCCCCCTCAAGGGAACGCATTTTGAGAACTGCTGATCCAGTTTAATATATTTATGCTCATGCAAAATCAATGGTTAATGTACCAATCTGTCTGCAATGCCATAGGGTATCAACGTGAGTCTTTTCTCTTTGGCTCATCTTTTTCCTTTGTTAGGACAGAATTTGGATGAAAAGGTATAAGACACCTGAAAAAAGGTTTCTCTATTGTTAAAAAAAGACAAAAAGGTTTTAAAGAAAAAGTTACAATTCTTACAGGAAGGTAAGGTGCCAGTGCTCCACAGGACTCTGCCACAAGTAGTCTTCTTTCAGGGTATTTGTGATTAATCTAGAGTAAAAAATAAATAAACCAAGTATAAACAACATACCTTCCCTTCCTCCAAAAGAGAAATATTTCTCACCACAAATCCTGTTAAAAATGCAATAAAGCTTCTTCCTTTTCCACTTTTGGGGATCCCTATACCTAGATTAAGATTAAGGAAATCAGGGAGAGCCTAAAAAGTGAGGTCACAGGGGTTATCTGTTAAAGAGAAAGAAGATAAAGCAAAGATGAAAATTTGGCAAGGTGTCTAGAGATTGTAGGCTTGCCTAAAACTAAGCTTTCCCTAGGATGTCAGGAGCAACTTTCTCCTTCCCTAGTAACATTAGTATATTTTTTAATTTGGAAAAACCCAGCTACTGGATATTTATTGATATGGTCTATAATATGTGCCAGGAATGATTCATAGTCCTCTTTTTTAACCTAAGGGATTAGGAAGTAAATTAATTGAAGATTTAACCAGAGCCCCTGACTGGTGTTATGATTTTGTTTTTAAAGTAAGCAGACTTCAAGCCATTCCTGTTTGCATATGCAAGATGATGGGGTTTTACCATTGTAATGACTACACTGAACCATAACAAAAAAATAACAAAAAAAAATGACACATACTGGGTTTTGTTCCCATATGTCTTCTTCATAGAATATAAATCTTTCTTTGACTGGAAAAGAAGTATATCTGTTCTCATATTCCCATATGAAAAGGTGACATAATTCATTAATGTATTGGATGCCTAAAATTAAGAAAAGAAATTATGTAGCAATCTACTGGGCAACAAACTGGAGGTAGGCGGCTTGACAGATATCCATGTTTTACTCAGGTTACAGAAGAGGTGGTTGATAGAGACGTTGATAACTGACATCTCTGAATTAAATTTAATCCAGAAATGGTAATCTCAAAACAAAATGGTTTGAATGTCACAGTATGTTATATGTAAGGTTTGATTTTGCTTTTCTTTAGTCTAGCTCAGTGAGCCTCAAAATTAAATGTACACAGAAAAATCAATTGTATTCTGATATACTGGCAATGAACAAACACAAAATAAAGAAAATTATATCTATAATAGTATTAAAAGAATAAAATATTCAAGAATAAAGTTTAAAAGTATATAAATTATATTCAGAAAACTATAAAATAATGTTGAAAGAAATTTTGAAAGACCTAGGTAAGTGGAAAGATATCCTAAACTCACAGATTGAAAGGCTCACTATTAGGATAGCAACATTCTCCAAATTGATCTACCAATTCAATAGAATTCTTATAAAAATTCCAGCTGGCTTCTTTGCGGACACTGACAAGCTGATCTGGAAATTCAAGGGACCGAGAATAGCCCAAATAATCTTGAACTATGAGAACCAATTCAAGGGGTTGGGACTTCTTTTGGGGGTGATAAAATTGTTCTAAAATTGATTGCGGTGATAGCTATGCAACTCTGAATATACTAAAAACTACTAAATTGTACACATTAAATAGGTGAATTATATGCTATCTGAATTAAATCTCAATAAAACTCAAAAGAAGAAAGTAAAATGTAAAAACTATTAAAAAACTACACATACATATGTATAACTGTACAGAACTGTAAATTCAACATTGTATATGTTTTTCCAAATTAATCTGACTTTTAATGATTAGAACCTTACCTTAAATTAGTATGCACTATAATCTTTAAAGGACATAAGGGACTGTCAGAGATAATATGACAGTTCAAATACTGAATAATCTAGATATGACTTTATATAATGTTCCCTTCAAATACTGAATCGAGATATGACTCCACTAAATTTTAAAGAAAAAACTGAATACACAAAGAAATTGGAATAGAATTCTAAAAGATCATATACTTTAGCAATATTCCAGAGACTAATATTTTTTCCTAAGAATAAGTGACAATGCTCATATAAATAAGGCCATGGAATTTGTCTTCATAAGTAAGAGATCCATCCTTTTAAGATGGAAGAGTAAGTTGCTTAATGACCTAAACACTTAGTCTAGAAAGTCAATGATTCTGAGTTCTAAAGGACTGGAAAACTAAAATTCAATACAAAACCAAAAGTATTGTTAGTAAATAGTGAGTTGAATTATAAATATATAATCCTCTTACATCAAATGTTTACACTTTATATCCTGTATATGTTTATAATATACATAAGCATATAATATATACAAGGTGTTATTTCTATTACCTACCTACACACACGCTTCTCCCTTGAACTCATCAGTTTTTTTTAAATCTTTTTTTGTATTTTATATCTCGACCTGATTCAGATCCTTGAACTCAGCAATTTCTGTATTTTTTGCATTTCATATCTCAGATCCTTGCCTAAACATCACTTCCTCAGAGAGTCCTTCCCTGACCACCTTTTCTAAAATAGTGTTCTCATCACTCTCCATCTCTTACCCTGCTTTTTTCTACATAGTTATAAACTACAAGACATCATTTCATTTATTTGTTTTCTCTTACCTCCCTACCAGAATGCCACTGTCTTTTATTCACTACCATATTCCTAGGGACAACAGTACCTGGCACTGGAACTAGTGTTTTCTAAGTATCTGTTGGAAGAATGAATAAAAAGCAAAGCATCCCAGAGCATTCTTAAGCACTATTAAATTACTGTGCTGGGTTACAGAAATAGCAGTGTAATTTATATCCCACATATTTCCTAACAGTATTTTAAAAAGATAATATGAGCATTTATAATACATTAGAATATAAAGGCTAGGGAAAAGCTAATACAGTTATTTACCTGTTCCCAACACTGCGGTAGAAGTTCAGCTTCTACACGGGTTGGTCCAACATGACGTGCAAATGCCACACAACCTGTCAGTATCATTTGCCTGAAAAATAATACAAATGAATAAAGACTTTTGTTTGTATTAGCAAATAGAACTGGAACTAAGGGTTATAAGGAGTCAGCTATAATTAACATGAAGTATAATATTTTTGTACAATCAAATTAGACTTTTCCAACAACGGATAGGCTGCTGCCAAAAGAGTGAGTTTCTTAACACTCATCCCTCCAGCAGTGGCAACACCATTTGTGAGATGCTGTGAAGGGATTCTGTACTGGTGTGAAGCTGAATTTGAAACCCTCCTAAAGTAACCTCTCACATACGCATTCTTAGATTACAGTAAGTTTAATGATTCAGTTTCTAATGAACTTTAGTTTCTAGCTACTAAAGCAATCAATGATTATTTTCCCAGTATTTCTACAACTAAAAACTGTGATGTCATATTAGTAAAATGATATTTCTTAAATCAGAATTTTTGTTATTGCACCCAAGATAACTGTGGTAGGTAGCTTCTGACATGGCTTCTAATGATGTCCACCTCCTGGTATTCATGCCATTATGCAATCCCATCTCCTTGAGTATAGACTGGACCTAATGATTTGCTTCTAATGAACAAAATAATGGCCAAAGTGATGAGATTAGGTTATAAAAACCTGCGGCATCCACTGTGTGGGACTCTTTACTGCCTTCTCAACTGGCATGGTTTGAGGAAGGACACTGTTGGAAAGTTCCATGTGCCAAGAAACTGAAGGCAGCTTCTGGACAAAAGTCAATGAGGAACCGAAGCCCTTGGTCCAAAAATCCATGAGAAACTGAATCCTGCCAATGACCAACCATGTAAATGAGCTTAGAAGCAAATCCTTCCCCAATGAGCCCTGAGGTGACTACAGCCCCAGCCAATACCTTAATTAGAGCTTTACAAGATACCTTAAGGCAGAAGACCCAGATTAACTGAACTACATAAACTGTAATATAAAAGTGTTATTTTAAACCATTTTCTTTTGGGGTAATTTTTTATAGAATAACATATAAATAATACAATAATTTCATTTGAATTGACAGATTTATAACTTCAAATGAGTATAAAATTTTAAATAACACTTTTCACTCTTCAGAATGAAGTTCTATTTAAAATGACTTTAAAATGCAGTATTGTACGCTTTTTTACTTTTGATTGTCTGACTTCAAAACAGTAAAACCTAATGAAAAAAGAAAGTATGTTTTCCATAGATATTTCAAAGTAGCCAACTTCAAGGAAAACCAAAATAGAATGTTTAATTCATACTAATTATAAAAGCCTAGGCATTGCTCATTGCTGTTTCTCAAAATATGTCCATTTAATTTACACTGAAAAATGACCTTACATTTCTATGTAGTTTAGCCAAGTTGGCTACAACTGTTCTCTCAAGTTGAGAAAAATAATGACAAACAAAAAGCATCTGGACAACAATAAAGGCAATGTTGAGCCAATGTCTTCCTTTTATACTGCAGTTTCTTCTCCCCCTAACCTTGTAATTTTTATCTATCTGATTTCCCTTTTTATTTACATCATTGTCTTCTATGCCTATTTCTCAACATTTCTTTTGTTTTTCTATTTTCTTATACTTTAGAAAGGCAAAGTGAATAAAAAGAAAATAGGAAAAGAAATTCCCAAGCTTTAAGACAGCAGTTTAGCTGCTTGTTTCCCGCTGAAAATTTCCTAATATCTAGTCATTCATCCCTTACTAGTGTCTTAAAATAATGAGAAGCTATATGCATAGGTTCCGAACATTTGATATTTATAATAAATGAACTCTGGGGAAATTTAGGCATTTCAAACACATGTAAGAAGTATACACTTGTACAAAACCTTCACATGAAATAACTTTAAATCATGACTCATCATTACTATACTAAAGATGTACAAATTTATTCAAGAAAATGTTAGGCCTCTCAAACTTCTTGTTCAGCAAAGATCAAAATTCTAAAAAATATGACAGTTTGAAATACACCTGAAAACAGAAAAGGTCAGATGGCCTATAGATTATTAACAGCATTGGAAAAAGGTTCCTGAGATGGTAAAAATAAACACTATTCCTCTTTATGGAAAAATCACAGGATAAGAACTGTTTGACTACTATTTGACACAGTTGTAGAAATATGGGGTCAGTTATGGTTGTTAGCAAAGAAGTGCCAAAGTGTACCATTTTTGAGCATAAAATTAAGGTTTTCTTAGGATACAAGGAAGCCTGAGATTCACTAAAGAAAAGCAACAACTGATTATATGTCAAACATACGCTAATTTAAAAATTTTGCTTCATTTATTTGTTATTCCTATTATATATAGTTACTAAATTATTAATTTATTTCAATAAATAACTGTATTTCTGTAAGCTGAAAGATTTAAGTGTGAACATAAGTATTTAATTCCTGGTGCATCTTGACCTGAAGTAAGGCTAAAAGGTATTTTTGGCCACCAGGTGGCAGCTGCTAGCTTTACATGCAGAGTCCATGGACATGGGCTATAAAGATGGAGAGGTTTTTGCCTTGCAAAGTAAAAATGATAACGTAGTAAGTAGATTTACAAATTAACTAAGCTACCAAGTATTTTTCAAGGAGAAAATAAGATATTAATTTTCCTATCTAGCACCATCAAATTGTCCTTAGAAAAATTTCAGTTTGGAATAAATGGTATGACAGAATTTCCCTCATTTCTATTTAACTAGTATGTAAAGACTGCTAATGTAGATTAATCTTGACTAGATCCTGAAAGGACATGTTTCTCCGCTTGCTCAGGTATATTTTGGTAAGAGTAGGAAGGAGATATATGCTTATAGAGTTTTAAAGTCCACATGACTTTTTATTCTCATAGTTGAGATTCCTTGTATTTAAATTTTGGGGCTTGATTTGTCTTATTATGGTTTACTTTTATGACTCCCCAAACATTCCCAGAGGAGGTAAATATTGTAACAGACAGTAAAAAAAAGTATTGAAATTACTTAAAGTTACCTAATAATAAAGTACAATTCTACTGTTTTGCAAAAGTATAAAAAAAAATTTTTCAATTAAGATCGAAAATTATAACATAGAAAAACGTTTCAATGGCTCAATCTTATCCACCTGGTGCTTAGTCTACCTACCCACCCACCAGGATGTTTTGTTCATGTTCACACTTGTACAGTTTCACCTAGTATTTAAAGATCTTACTCTCTGGGGTAGACATCTACCACCATTGTTTGATCAAATCCCCCTTCTTCCCAAAAGGCTCCCTGACATGCATTCTGGCCCTCGACCACCCTCAGGTGTAACTCATTTCTCCACTCAATCACCCCTGGTTGTGAGTATTTGACTTAGGACTAACCAAAACACTGTATTCTTCTAGCCACACAGAAATTGCTTTACAGATAGCTCAGTGATGCAGACATTCATACATTAAATATTTTATTTCTTGTAAAGCGTAACCATTAAGAGGCCATGCTGTATCTAGTTCATCTGTGAGGAAAAGGAGGAATATTCAGGAATTCTTGGAAATCAAATGTGAAAGATAAAAGCAAAGAAATATTTTTGAATTTGAAGACTTAGAAGACCAAAGCTAACTTAACACAAAAGTGTACAAATTCAACATGAGCAACTGGAATAACAAGAATGAAAACATTACACAGCACCATGAATGGGGCATTTCCTGTTATTAGGAAGAAAAGATGGCATTTCGATTAAATGCTAATCATGATGCCAAATTAGTAAAATTAGTAAGTCAACATTATATTTATTTTCCAAAGAAGTAGTCACACCCACCTTTGCTCATCATCTGGCCTCTTGATCAAATTGAAAAGTATGTGGAGCAGCTGGTCTCTCTCTTTAGGCTCAGGATGTAGGCATGCTGTACACAATATGAGAGGGATCAACTCCTAAAGAAAAATGAAGGTGGAACAGTCAAAGTAAAAATGCATTGCAGAATATTCTTTCTTTCCCCCAGAGTATTCTTAAATGGACATTTAAAATGAAATAAACCTCAGCATATAGAGGAGCAAATTTTAATTCTGTAAGGTTGATAATTCAAGAGAAAACACTTCTGTGTTTGTTGTGCAGAAGGTGCAGATCACATTGTAATAGTTACTTAAGATTCAACTAATTTTTTTCTTAACCAGTACTTCCTAAGGGTCTATTAGTTTTTAAATCCAATAACATTCCATCTTACTATAACCTGATATAGTAGTCTTAATTTTGAAAGTGTTTTTAAACAAAAACTTGCAGAAGTTAACCATATTTTAAAACTTAAAATAGTAACAGAAAATAAAAACTCCTCCCACTTCTATAAGCACAATTAATCTTTCTCAAGATTAGATATAATTAATAATTTTGTACCCTTAGCACCTAACCTAGTGGCCAACAGAAAAGAAGACCATTTCCACAGGTGTTAAATGCTCTCAGTACAACCACAAAGTATCACTAGATATACTTTACGTTGAAATGGAAAATTTTAAGAATATTTGGTGTTGTACTTGCAACACACTGGGGTAAATTCAACATTTTCAAGGAAAGTAACAGACAAAAGTTTATTTCTCTCTTCCAAAGAACTTGAAAATGAAATTAAAGTTGTTTCACATTTTAATTAAATTAAGACAAAATTCTAAAATATATTCAAAAGATATTAGTGCTTTTCATTTTTGGAATAGATTTTTAAGTCTAATGCAGTAAAAGTCCAAAAGCGATAAAATATTTTTGAAGAGAAATTCTCTTATAAAAAAAATATTTTGCAGATATTTTAAAGAAGTCACTATGATGTAATAAAAAGGGTAGAATGATTACTCCCATTTCTTTTTCCCATCTATCTCCCTACCCACCAGAAAGTGCTAACGGGAATGGATCACTATGTAATAATGCATGATACCCTGAGGAAAGCCTACACATTTTCCCATTTTGAAGATACTACCCTAGAAACAAATAATATGCTTTTTAGAGGAGTTGAAACTGAAACTTTAAGGAATGACTAGATGTCCTTTTCCATTATTTCTAATGTCTTTATATATTATTTTAAAATTATAATTACTTGGTATAAATCTAAATTGAAAGTACAAAGCTGTAGATAAGAAGAGCTAAAAATAAATCTGAAAAGCAAAAAAATCTGAAACATTTGTTCTGTCATCTTTCTATTTGGGCATCTCTGTAGGTTTTAGATTAGTGAAAAACTGAAAAGCAAAAAAAAAAATTTTTTAAGTAATTAGGGAAAATAATTTTGAACTGGGAATGGAACAGAGTATATACATGGATCCTATATTGTTACGTAGGGTTTTCACCAGACACCTCATGTGATGCTTGATGGGTAAGTCTTGATTTTGTAGCAGAAAATAAACAATCTTTTATAAAATATTAGGATAGAAGACCATTAATACCAAGGGTCCTTAGAGGATTCCATTTAGGCTGCTAAGAGCCAATGATACTAATGAGAAGACTAATACTCTGAACACATCAGTATATCCCACCTAGACTAGAACCCTAAGGATGAAAAAGGAGTTACTATAAAAGATACTAACAAAATCAAAAAATATTTTATTTGTACTTTCCCTTCATATCAGAGCTTTCTCTCCCATGGGTTTTCTTGCTTCCTCCTAACCTGTCTTCCTGCTTTCCCACTGTCTCTAAATACATACTTTTACATTATCTTATTCTATTCTCTTCCTATTAAATACTCTTTAAAGATAAAGTTATGAAATGTAGGTAAGATATTTGCTATAATTTCAAATATATGCATATACACTCTGTCTAAAATACAGAATAATATTTAGCTTCTTTTTATTTTACTTTATTTTTTTTTAAATGGAGGTACTGGGGATTGAACCAGGATCTTGTGCATGCTAGGCATGCACTCTATCACTGAGCTATACTCTCCCCTGCAATGTTTACTAGCTTCTTTATCTCAAATACAAGTATACCAAAATGATTGTCTTGCTGTTTATTCTTTGTGCCTTATATTATTTTTCCCTTTTTCTTTTTTTAAATCATGAGGCTTTGTGATTCTTAATCAAAGAGGAAGTTTATGTCATACATTAATATAAAGAATCTTTTAACTGCAGTATGGCTACAGATGTGCCAAACCAAGAACACTGAATTGGGAGCTAGAAGAATTCCTGTCTCAATTTACTCCTTAGTACCAAAGAACCTAATGAAAACCACAAACTTCCCTGATTTTTAGTTTCCTCAAGTGAAACATAAAAGAATTCATTAAGATTAGTGCAGAAATAAAAAATACTTCACATATATTCTGCATTTTTCTTATCTATTGTTAAGGAGATTGTTAATTTTTCCTTTTGAGATCAAAGTTGGCCTTAAAATGCCTTTTCAACACAGCAGCTATTACCAACTAATTCAGTTGACATGACACATGGGAGAAAAACCATTTGTCAGTCCTTGTCTCCTTGAACTCTAAAATTCTGTGAATTTAGGTCTTTGGAGAAACATTCTTTTCACGTTTCTCAGTCACAGTTAGTAATAATTTATATTGCCATTTGTTTTTATTCATTGCTAGCAAAATTAATAAACATGGGCAGTCACTGCCAATAGTTTTGGGTTGATATGCTATGCTAAGGAGAACTGGGCACACCCTGGCACATTAATGGCTAGGGCAGTTGTAACTCAGTGTATAAAGTATGCCAGATGGTCTCCTCCTCTTATAGCAACAGAGCTGAGAAGAGGCCCAGTCAGTGATGGCACAAAAAGGGGAAAGTGTAGTCTGTTCCTGATAGAGTCATCAAGGATTTTAATTGCTAAGTTATGACTAGCTCCAAATACCCTAATTCCTCTATCATTCACTTATTTATTCACCTCTATTTGTACCATTCTTGAACTAATGACTTCTGTAAGTATGTATCTGCTGTGTTGTACATTATTTACTGTGAAATCACCCTTTGTTAAGCCTCTGAGGTAGTAATTCATCCACATCAGAATTCATTATTTTAAGATCTTATTTACCATTTTCACACTACAGTTGACCCTTGAACAACATGGGCTTGGACTGTGCAGGTTCACTTATATGCAGATTTTTTTCCCATAAACATGTACTACAGTACTATACAATCTGTGGTTGTTTGAATGGAAGTTTATACTCAATTTCTGGACTGCACGGGTGTCAGTACTCATAACTTATGTGTTGTTTAAGGAAGGGTCATGTGTATTCATAAATTTATAGATTTGAATCAGTATTCTTCCTTTGGTATCATCTCTCCAACTGAAGATGTCTAGAGTTTTAAAAAACTTTCCTTGTAATTCTGAATAAAAAATTTAAAAAGTGGTAGCAAAGTTTTCTTCAGAAGACAAGGTGATAGGGGTTAGATCTTTCAATGATTAAATATAAAAGAAATGTATTGAGAATTAGAGAGCAACGTTACTATCATATCTAAAGCTTAGTTTTTCACATTAAAAAATCCTAAGCATATAAGATTTAAAATGTTATGTTAAGAATGAAATAATAACCATGGTAACATAGTACCTATGGCTTTGGTAACATTATATTCAAAAGGAACCCTCCCCCCAATAAAAACGTTACTGTGCCCATATTTCAAGGGAACAGAAATTTTAAATATTTTCAAATATGCTTTAGTACCTCTTAGTACTCAATAAATGTGTATTGAAGTGAAATACAAAATTGATCTCCTACTGATCATTACAGAGGAAATCAGTGTAGTAATACTACTACAGAAGGTACTCCAGTACTTTACTACCATGTTAAAAAAAAGATATTTCTAAGGCCTATAGAATTAATTAATCTAAAAGGCTTAGTAATTTGACTTTACTCAAGGAAATGACTTGTGCTTTTAACTATTTTGATTTTTGCACTTTTAATAACAAAGCTAGTTCTTTTTCCATAGAAGGATCTCCCATCCCGCCCAAGGAATTTTGTACAGAATTAAACAGGAAAGACTTCCAGTATTTTCCTTTCAGTTTTACAAGTAAAACAAAATCACTTCTAATGACAATAAAGAAATCACATTCAAGAGAGTAAGTGTCTTTAGAGTTGATGACATTTGATTTTATGAATATTTTTACCTAACTTTCTTAGTCTTTAAAAATTAGTGTTCAGACTACAAAACCAGAAGGAAAAAAAGAGCACCTAAAAAGGAACTAAAACAATATGAGTGATTAGATGTTAACAGGAAAAGAAATGAAGTAGGAAATGAGGTTAGGCAAATTCTAAAATTAAAAAAAGCATGGAAATGTTGATAAGATAATGGCTCGAAGATCTGAAAGTAATCTAAAACACAAAAGGAAAAGTATTTAGATCAAATGCCAAGGAGGAAATGCTTGAGTACTTCAGGTCAAGAAGCAAAATTCTACAGTTCTCGAAAGGTAACATTAGCCCAATAAATTGTAGTTCATTGCTTACCCTTACTGTTCCACTAAAATTATTTCCTATAATTCAAGCTTCATTAAAAATTTTTCATAGTTGTTATTAAAATTTTTTCATCTAGTTTTTTGCCTAGGAATTAAGCAATAATGAATTACAATTTAAATTCAATTACTGACAGGTGAACACCTCTGACTTAAATTTTCAGTTAAAATTTGTGAGGATGTTGATAGTAATACATAAAAAAAAGAAAAAAAGAAAAAACATTACAAAGACTCACATAAGGAAAAGACAAGGTTACTCACCTCTGGAAAAGTTTTATACTTCAAGGGCTGCTAAAATATCTATTCTTAGAATTATTAATATCTATAATTCCTGAGGCTCATTCTTTAGGAAGCCTAACTAAAATACTTAAATGACTTTCAATTCTGATACTGCTAAACAGCATATAATTTACTCCAAAAATTACAAGACAGACACACACACACATACACACACTAAATGGTAAAGAAGGTGGACCAAGGTTATCTACTTTACTATGTTATCTACTTTTCTATACTTACACTACTATATTACTCTCACACAGTTATAATTATCTGGGGCTATTACTACACATAAGTTAAAAAATTTACCATAGAACAACACGAATGGCAATGTAAAAGAGCAAGTTTAGTTTCTCCAAAGATGGGCAAGTCTTTAAAGGTACTAGCTATTTTTAAATCTCTTAGGGAATTGGTGCTCTTCTTGGCCTTTTTTCTTGTTACAGCTTAAATGAGATATATTTTATATATCATAAAATTCATCCATTTCAAGTGTACATTCAGTGTTTTGTTTTTTTTAAGTATATTTAGTGTTGTGCAACCATCACCTATCTTATCTTGGAGCATCCTACAAAGAAAGCGTGGCCTCACTTTCCATTTCACCTTGCCCCATCCTCATTCCAGGCCCAGGCTTCTACTTTGCTTTTCCAACTTAGCTAGCTGATGCCATGTATTTCCTTGGCATAGAATGAAAATGAACGTTAAATTTAGGTATACTATTTAAAAATGCTTTTAGAAGTAATCCTTTAAGAAATCTTACTTTTAAATTATAGAATTTCCCCTTCAAATGTATTTAAAGCAGAAATTGTGAAAAATCCACTTCTTTAGCTTATTTACTATATACATATATCAAATGACAAATATATTTATTCTTTAATTTGGTTTGAAAAATTCAAGAACCTCAACCAACCCATTAATATGAATTACTCCATAAGCCATATACCGAAAATTAGTTCATCTTTTTTTTCCTCCCAAAATAAATACATGTCTTTTTAAATACAAGTTGGTAAAAAGAGATTATCATTACTTCACAGAACATAGGAAAATTTTTTTCACTTTTCATCATCTCTGAAATTGAGATGCACTTTATAATGGAGAGCATGTCATAAATTAATGGAAATCCTTCTTTCTCCAAGGTATGTAATTGTTACAATCAATGGTATTTTTGATTTGAAAATATGGTATGTTGAATTTGGAAAATTCAATAATTGTGACCTGAAAGTTAAGTGAGGATGTTATTTTTCTTCTAAAAACCAGAAACAAATAATACTAATATCTATAGTGACTGTGCTTTCCATTTTTATACAAAATAAAATTTAATCTATTAGACAGTTTTAATTAACCTTATGTCACTCCCTTTAAAATACTGGGTCATAATATCAATTAAGTGGGTCACAAAAACCTTTTTTTCTTTTTAAAACTGTTTATTTAGGTGTGTTCTTTAGTTTTAAAATGTTTATAAAATCCTGTTTGATATTGTCTTCCATTTTAACTTTTGGTAATTAATAAAGGTAAGACTTGGTTTGTAACACATTTATTTTAACTACATGTGTAATTTATCCTGGCACGTGATGTAAAATGTCTTCCTTACTGACAGTGTAGTCAATAGAGTTTGAAATACCTAATTTAAAACATGTTTAAAAACTATAGGAGACCAGATATTATGCAGCCTTAAGAATGAAGAAGTTCTTTATCTACCGAAATAGAAACAAAAATATGTTACATGGAAAAAAAGCAAAATGGAGAACAGTGCATAGAGTATGGCATCATTTGTGTAAGTCATGGAAAGATCATATATTTGAGTTTGCTTATACATGCAGAAAGTATCTCTGAAAGAATACAGTACAATCTACAACAATAGTTGGAGACTTCAATATCCCAGTTTTGATAATGGACAGAACATCTAGACAGATCAGTAAGGAAAAAGAGGACTTGAACAATGTAAAACAATTAGGTCTAGTAGACATACAGATCACTTGAGCTAACAATGGCAGAATATATATAATTCTCAAGGCACACGGAACATTCTCAAGGGCAGACCATATGTCAGGCAACAGACAATTCTCAATAAATTTCAAAAAGACTGAAATCATACAAAGCATACTCTCCAAATCACAATGGAAATTAAAAATCAATAATAGGAAGGAAAATTCACTAATATGTGGATGTTAAAACAACACATTTTAAACAATCAGTGGGTCAAAAAGATCAACAAGGGAATTAGAAAATACTTTGATATAAATAAACACAACATACCAAAAGTTGTGAGATGCAGCATAAGCAGTACACAGAGGGAAATTTATAGCTGTAAATGCCTACATTAAAAAAGAAGCAAGAAAAAAAAAGAAAAGAAGAAGCAAGATACAAAGTCAACAACCTTCCAACAAAGAGCAAACTAAGCTAAAAGCCAGCAGAAGGGAGAAAACAATAAAGTTTAGAGCAGAGGTAAATGAAATACAGACAAGGAAAACAATAAAATCAACAATGTCAGAAGCTGGTTCTTTGAAAAGATCAACACAGTTGACAAACCTTTAGCTGGACTGATTAAGAAAAAAAAGAGAGAAGATGCAAATAACTAGAATCAGAAATAAAGGAGAGGACATCAGTAACAACCTTACAAAAATTAAAAGGATTATAAGTGAATACCATAAACAATGGTTCACCAACAAATTAGATAATCAAGAAATGAACTAACTCCTAGAATCACATAAATTACCAAAACTGACTCAAGAAGAAACAGAAAATCTCAAAGCAGATCAAGCAAATAGACTGAATTAGTAATAAAAAACTTCCCCAAAAGGAAAGTTCCAGGATCAGATGGCTTCACTGGTGAATTCTAAATCACATTTAAAGATTTATTAATATTGATCCTACTCAAACTCTTCAAAAAAAAAACAAACAAAAACAGACGAGGAGGAACAATTCCTAACACATTCTATGAGACTAGCATTAGCCTGATACCATAACTGGACAAAGACAGCACAACAATAGAAAACTACAGACCAATATTCCTTATGAATTTAGAAGCAAAAATGCACAATAAGATACTAATGCCAAATTCAACAATGCTTTAAAAGGATTGTATACCATGACCAAGTGGGATTTATCACAGGAATGTGAGGGTGGTTCAACATATGAAAAATCAATCAATATATTACACCACATCAGCTGAATGAAGGGGAAAAAATGATTATTTCAATTAATACAGAAAAAGCATTTGATAAAATTCAATATTCTTTCATGATAAAAATACTCAGCAAACTAGGATCAGAAGAAAACTTCCTTAATATGATAAAGGGCATTTATGAAAAACCCAGCTAGTATTACACTCAATGGTGAAACACTGCAAACTTTCCTCATAAGATCAGGAACAGGATAAGGGTATCTGTTTTCTCAAAACAATGTTATTCAAAATTGTACTGGAAGTCCTAGGCAAAGCAATTAAGTAACTGGAAGAAATAAAAACTATCCAAATTGGAAAGAAAGCAGCAAAATATCTATTTGCAGATAACATGATTTTATATAAATCTCAAAGAACCCACAAACACCTATTAGAGCTAATAAATAAATTTAGCAAAGTTTCAAGATACAAGATCAACACACAAATATCAGTTTTGTTTCTATATACCAGCAACGAACAACCTGAAAAGGAAACTAAGGAAACAGGTTTACCTATGATAGCATCCAAAAGAACAAAATACCTAGAAATAAATTTGAATAAGGAAGTGAAAGACTTGTACACTGAAACCTACAAACACTGCTGAAAGAATGTCATTAAATGCAAAAAAACCCTCATGTTCAGAACAGCAATATTCCCCAAAGTGATCTACAGAGTCAATGCAATCCCTATCAAAATTCAAATGACTTTTATGGCAGAAATCAAAGCTGAGCATTAAAATCATATGGAACTCAAAGAGGCCCTGAATGGTAAATAATATTAAAAAAAAGAACAAAACCCCAGAAACCAAAACAAAGCTGGAGGATTCATATTTCCCAATTTCAAAATTTACAATAAAGTTACAGTAATCAAAATAGTGTAGTTGAGGCATAAAGATAAACATAGAGATCAATGGTACAGAATTGAGAGTATAGAAATCAATTCAAACATCTACACTGAACTGATTTCTGACAAAGGTGCCATGACCATTCACTAGGGAAACTACTTTCTCTGTCACAAATGATGCTGGGAAATTTGCGTAACTACATGAAAAGAATAAAGTTTTGGCTCCCTGCTTTACTCCATATATTAAAAAAAAAAAAAACCCTCAAAATGGATCAATGGCCTAAATATAAAAGCTAAAGCTGTAAAACTACTAGAAGAAAACATAGGGGTAAATCTTCCTGACCTCCGTTTTGGCAATGGACTCTTAAGATTTGATACCAAAAACACAAGCAACGAATGAAAAAAAAAAAAAAACAGATAAATCAGCTTTCATAAAAATGAAAAACATTTGTCCAGCTAAAGACATTATCAACAGTGTAAAGACAATCTACAAGACAGGAAAAAATATCTGCAAATGAAATATAAGGTTTAATATACAGAATTGTAAGAACTCTTACAATTCAAATACAAAGACAAATAATTCAATTTAAAAAATGGGCAAAGGACTTGAAAGAATACACTGAATAGCTAATAAAATTTATTGCAGTGGGATGGTGGCCCAGGGAAAGGGGAAGATGAGTTTTTGCTGTACATCATTTTATATTTAAAAGATGTTAAACCATGCAAATGCATTATTTAATCAAACTCTTAAATCTTGTTTTAAATGTTTTATTTATTTAATTATCTAGGATATTGCTAATCAGTCTACTAAGGGACACTTTAATTGTATTTACATTATCAATAAAAAGGCTTATACTGATAAGAAAATATATAAAACTTGAGAAATAAAAAACAAAAGCCTTCAATCACAAGACCTTTTAAAAAATATAGATTTAAGGAACTAGGGTAAAATATCAAATAAAAGTAATCCAATATCAAAAGATGAAATGAAATAAAAATTTTGTCCTTTTATGCCCTGGGATTGGTTTCATACAAAAGCAAAACATAAACTTCATTATTTACTAATTTAATTTCAAGGGAATATAACTCCGGCATATTATAAATGGTAAATTTTCTGGTAAAACAGAATAAGGCACAAATAATTAAACAAAGATAAATAATCAAGTCTTCATGAAATTATAAGTATATAAATATTTTTAAATATAAAAAACTTAAAATCAGCCAGAAAAGTAAACATCATACCACAAATAAAATATATATGTATATGTATATATAAATATGTTTATATATTTATATATACATATATACACTACATCTGATTACTGATGATGCAAATGTATAAATACTTCATGCAGTACAATCAGACTTTAGTGGTAGGGTCTTTTATGATTAAAAAAGGGGAACATTAAAATAAAAAAACTTACACTGCATCTCATAACAATTAGGTTTCTATGATATTTTAAAGATTATATTAAGGAAACATAGTAAAAGGGATGCAAACATTAATGCATTGCACGGATTGTTACAAGCTAAAAAAGGAAAAGAAGCTCAAACACCATTCTGCCAGGCAGAACTGCAAAACAATCTGAAATTGGACACTGATCCTTCAAGACAGAAAAATTTCCATACTTATTAATATCTCACAACTGTTTTAAAATATTAGGTAAAATAAAACCATCAGTAAGAAAACAGTCATGTTTATCTTTTTTAAATTAAAAATACCTACAGGAATAAAAATTTTAAAGCTCTACGTGTAAGCTTTCTTGAGGATCAGTACAAATTTCTTGGGCTAGACAGATAATTAAGGATAAGCTTTATACGGGTTTGCCAGTGCACTGTGTATCTATCATACTGTAGGTCCCATGATTTATGATTAAAACCAGTGGTAAATATTAGGAAGATGACAGAAGAAACTTTTATGACACATTCTAAAATATTCTTAACCCACTGAAAAAAATTTGTGAAAGGAAAATTGATGTCGTAAGTTGAATAATCCAAATAAATAATTAAACTTGTTTGTAAATAAATCCATTCACTGTCATTTAAATGAAATTACAGATAACTTTTCACTAATCTACTAGCTAAATATAACTCTAAAGATAACTTTCTACAGTATTTATGGTTTATAACACAGGCAATGTGTACTAAAATATATTTGCTGCTCTATGTTGGATATGAAAAGCATTTGTTGGTAACAGGTTAGCTACAAGAAAAACAAAAAAGGTACTTTAAAAAGTTATTGTAGTCAATATAACTATCCTATCATCATAAGACAAGTGTAATTACTGCCAAATACAATACAACTAACATGAATAGGTAACTACAAGTACATTTAAGAAAAGAGTTACATTACTAGTCCCTATTAATTTTCAACACGAATAGTGTTTCTATAGATGTATCACAAATCATATCAAGAGCAGAGATAAAATTAATTAGTTAACTGGCAATGTAAAAAACAGACAGTGTTCGTGGCACATAAATGGACCTACAGTAATAGTTAGTGTTGCAGAAGCTAATGATGCTTTAAGCAAAATTGGAAAAACATGAATACCATGCAGTTTTACTGAACTCACCTGACAGAGGTGTAAAACCATTCTCTAGGAGCAGAGATGCATGCACAAAAGTAAGAATATGATTGCAAGTAATAGACTTTAACAAAATAAAAATATAACACTAAACTTCAAAATGACAAAAAATGGACAACACGATGAGATTACTGGGATGAAAACACTTTTATGTGTCTCACCTCTCTCTTTGCCAGCAGCACATTAGGAACGATGTGGGGCAGGCAGCGCCCCAGCATTAACATGACACTCTTCTCACTGTCTGCAATCCGAGACACCTAGAAAACCAAAGAATTAACACATGACAATACTAGAGAATTTCTGTGCGTCATGTACTTAAAATTCATGCTTCAGATTCTGTCACCTCTGCTCCAAACACACACCACAAATTATAATATATGATGATGACGATAACAACAACTGTGATCCCAAACAGGATAAACATTTTTGTAGACCAGAAATGCATTTAAAACACCAGTGACAAGCAAGGTGAAGCCAGGGAGGCTTACCAGGCTTCAGTTCTGGGAACAAATACGGATAATGCAGGAGTGGGGCGGCTTCAAGTGTTTTTAACTTTGTTCTCGAAAAGGGGCCCACAAAGCTACAATCTTTGTCTCAGGTGAAAGAGAAGTTTGTATAATGAAGCTGCATGTAAGGGGAGGCCCAGGGAGGCTGACCCAGTCTTACAATGAGGATTACCAGATTGCATCCAAACCATTCTCTAGCTCTTTCATGTTCTTAATGACACCGTGGGACAGAAGCCCAGGAGAGTTTAAGTGGAATGAACTACAAAACAGCTAGAAAGGGAGGACTGAACATAAAATAGGAGAAAAAAATAAAATAAAATACCCTCTCAAGATGAGCCTGCAAAAACAATTACAAAGCACTTGAGGAAAACAAATCTGACAACTAATAAACTCTGCAATCAAAGACAACCAATCCTAATGAAAGAAAAAAATGAAGTAGACTAAAAACTGAAATATAAAAGTGTACACTTGAATTGGTTTTCTAAATTATACCACAAAAAAGCATATAACCATGTCAGTAGACATAACAAATTAAAACTAGACTGTAAAAGGTCACTTTAATACTAAACAAAGCTTTAATCCAAAGACAAAAATAATCAACAACCTTCTTTAAAAGTTTAAAATTTTAGGAACTACTTCTTAGAGCATTATTTTAAATAATAGATTTGTACTTGAAATAGAGTCTTATCACAATTATTTTTTGGATAAGATGCCAAAAAGAAAAACTGAATGTTTTAAGAAAGCTGCAAGAATCTGGTATAATTTACCTCTGATCCTAAACGACTGTCTGCTGACATTCGACAAAAAGAGAGTAGTGCTTGATGGAAAGCAGGAGACAACTTCCTAGAAGAAAATATTCAATGGAAATGGTTCATTTTCTATTAATCATTAACCAAATAGTTACCACTGCCATTTAAGGAGAAAGTAAGTTGCATGCTATACGCAATTCCTACTCTTGCATGAATTCTACCTTACAAATAAATGGTAACTGAATTTCTCAGCCACAAATGACTGGAAGGTCAATTCACTGAAGAATTATTCAGGGGAAAAGAAATCAGCAATAGTTGTTCATCTTAAAACAGCTTGATGTTATGTGAATGAATGATTTGTAAATGATTGGATTCAACCTGAAGTGGAATGGCAGGTCAACGACTACAGTGTTTGCAAAACCAGAAATGAGGACTTTTTTCTCCCCAATTCTGTATGGCCCCAGAAAGGTAAAGAGTGGATACAAAGGTTGACCTAGTATGTTGCAGAGAAGAGTTAAAGTTCTGCAGATCTAAATAATGAAAATGAAAGGCAAGGGACCATGCTTTTGTCATCTAACTATAGTCACTGCAACCCAATAAAAATTAAGTGAATTGAGCGAATATTAATGATACAATATTAGGAATGGTAGCAGACACAGGAAAAAGGCCTAAGAGCAATAACCATTCCCCTCTTTAGCCCAGGCACCTTTGCAGTACCAAAACCTTCTATTGACTGAGGAATAGAGAAAAGGTAAAAAGCATTGGGTAAAATATTCACAGCACATAGAACATAGATTTTATTTATGGGTTTAAGTTGGCGAAAATATAACCTACTTTATTTATTGTCTATTTCTCTTTAATGTAATTTAACTTAGTAATTACTTGTGTTTTGTTGGGTTTTTCTTTTTCTTTTTTTTTTTTTTTGGTCACATGTACTTTGGTATACGTTAAGCTCATGCCAAACATAAAAATTCAGACATCTGATCTACAAAATAAGAACTGAAACTCTTCCAGTTTGAATATGTACTAAATAGCTGAAAGATGCATTTCAAAATACAGAATCATACTAACCTATTGGGTTTATCAAAATGGACTGTGTTTTTACTTGATGGAGAAGAAAATGGCATCCCTTCTCTTTCTCTCCTGGGGAAAGAATTTGGAAAACTCTCTTTAGGAATAGTGGAATCAATGTCATCAGATTTTGAAAGATGAATATCCTTGTTTTCTCCCTTGTCTGAACTATTCATAACTGAATTTTGTCCACTGTCTTCAGAGTCTTTGTGGGGAGACTGATCCAAAGAAGGCTGAACAGAGTCACAAACTACTGGGCTGGCAAAGTGTTCATTTTTGAGGAAATCCATTTCACTGCAGAGAGAAAGAGAAATTATCAGAAAGTAACTATTTTTTTTTAAACTTCGGCAATAGCATAAACCTCATAATGAGTTTAATGCTTTAAAAGAATAACGTATTAATAGAAAGTGGTAGAGCAAATGATTAATCTTTTCTGTACCATATACAATGATGCTTCTTATACCCAGAAGTATAACTAAAAACTCTTACAAAACATAAAAATGGCTTTATAAACTGCTTTGGATTAACACTTAAATTTCTTCATTTGCAAAATGGGGATAATTCCATCTAATCCACAGAATTATTAAAAGAATCAAATAAATGGGAAATATGTATGAAACTAATGTAAAGAATTTATTTTACTAATACTGACACAACTTGGGGAAAGTGAAAAACATCTTATTCCTTGTTTCCAAGACATAAACGATCACCTGATTATGTTGACTGAATATCTTTTTTGGGGGGGCCAGGGAAGGACAGATTAAGTACATAAAACATTTATAAGAATTTTTTTCAGAAGTATTAGGATATGAAAAATTGTGTCTTCTAACTGAAATGTTATTTTATATATTTATAAAATCTGTCAATATCTTTAAAAACTTTAAGAAGGTTTTTAGAAATGATGATTAAGTACTAACCTTTCAAGTCTTCTGATTTGCTCCATCAAAGACCATTTCTCACTACTTAATAAACTAATTTTATCTTCTAATTTCTGTACTAGCAACGAGTTCTGAAATCAAAATGGGAGAAAAACAGAAACTCAAGATCTCATAGTATGCTTTTACATAGTTTAAATACTTTTTATAGACTTAACTACTTAGTTAATACCTCTCACCTCTACAGCCTGAGGAGTTTCAAGAGTTGGAGGAAGGTTTCCTAAAATTGGTGTAAGAGCCTCTAATTCATCTTCTTCTACACCACTGGCCACATCCACAAGATCTTTCCCAGCCACTTGATGATTTCCAAAATCTCGGTAGAGTTGCAATAAGTCTGGAGGTTTTGGAATGTTTAATCCTACATCATCCCATAGTTCAAAATCCTAAAAGATATAAGGCAGTTTTATCTTGCATCTTTGAGATTAATCTGTCTTAGATGTCAAGGTGCCCCATATACAATCTTTTTGATCAAATCTCTCAAAAATGTAAACTCTTAACTTTAAAGCTTGTGTTAATGTTTAAGTTTGTAAAACATGCTTAAATATTTGCATGAAGTCACAGAATATGTCTAGATTAAGAAAGTCCTAGTTCATAAATTGTATTCATTATTTACATGTAAACTAATTGATGGCATTAACTTTTATTTTTCCTTTCTTTATTATTCCAACATATATATATACACACATATATGTATATATATATGAGTGCAATCTTTAACAGGTAAGCAAGCAATTTAATCTGCTTGCCTTCTTGCTGTAGCTGTTTGAATCTAATTATATTATTAAAAATGCTCTGATAGTCTTCAGAATCCAAATACCTGCTCTTTGATGTCTTGTTATGAAACATTCTGGAATTCAATCTAATATAATTTTATTATAAGAGTACAAAAAGGCATAGAACCTCAAAGCATTCTATGGGCAAAGATTTTTTTAAGGAGCTTTATAAAGTTCCAGAGTTATCAATCACATGCAAATACACTGTCCTACCATTTTATCTTCCTCTAATACACCAGAATTCTGTAATTTGATATCTTATAACTTATTTATTTATAATTTATGAAACTCTGAGAAACTATGGCATATTCATTTGAATGTTCTGAATATGACACTCTTAATACTTTAAGGATTAATAATAATTGAAAATAGCTATTATTGGGGGTTAAATCCGAGGCAGATGTAAGACAGGTATTAAGTGTGGGCTTTGTATTTGCAAATAATGCGACAGACAAGGGCTTAATTTACAGTATATAGAAACAGATCATACAACATACAAAAACAAAAACAAAAACAAAAACAAAAACAAAAACAAAAAACCCAACTCAATCCAAAAATGGGCAGAAGACCTAAACAAGCAAGTCTCCAATGAAGACATACAAATGGCCAATTAGCACATGAAAAAATGCTCAATATAGCTGATTATTAGAGAAATGCAAATCAAAACTACAATGAGGTATCATCTCACACCAGTCAAAATGGCCATCATTCAAAAGTCCACAAACAATAAATGCTGGAGAGGCTGTGGAGAAATGGGAATTCTCCTGCACTGTTGGTAGTGTAGTCTGGTGCAGCCATTATGGAGAACAGTATGGAGAGTCCTTAAAAAACCAAAAATAGATTTACCATAAATCCAGCAATCCCACTCCTGGGCACATATCCAGAGGGAACTCTAATTTGAAAAGATATATGCACCCCAATGTTCACAGCAGCACTATTTATAATAGCCAGACATGGAAATAACCTAAATGTCCATTGACATTGAAATATAGATATAGATATAGATATAGATATAGATCTATAATGGAATACTACACAGCCATGAAAAGAGTAAAATGCCATTTTCAGCAACATGGATGGACTTGGAGATTGTCATTCTAAGTGAAGCAAGCCAGAAAGAGAAAAGAAAAATACCATATGCTATTACTTACATGTGGAATCTAAAAGAAGGACACAGATGAACTTATTTACAAAACAGAAACAGACTCACAGACATAGAAAACAAACTTATGGTTACCTGGGGAAAAAGGGGGTGGGAAGGGATAAAGGAGAAGTTTGAGATTTGTAGATAATAACTACTATATATAAAATAGATAAACAAACAAGTTTATACTGTATAGCACAGGAAACTATATTCATTATCTTGTAGTAACTTATAATGAAAAAGAATATAAAAAGGAATACATGTATGTCTGTGTATGACTAAAACATTATGCTGTATGCCAAAAATTGACACATTATTAACTGATTATACTTCAGCTAAAAAAAAGAAAGAAGGAAGGAAAGAAGGTAGGAAGGAAGGAAGGAAAGAAAGAAAGAGTGTGGACTTTGAAGAAAATTAGATCCAAGAATGAAATTCATATTTTCTCCACTTATTACTGTTATGAATTAATTTGAACCTTGTACAGGTCATTTGTAGAATTGGTATAATACTTATCTCTTAGGGTTTTTATAGTGATAAAATAAAATGTTTATTGAGGTCCTAATACAGTGTTTGGCTTTTTAAAAAATTATTAAATGAATATTACACATATAATTCAAGTATCCATTTATCCATCTATATTCATCCAATATTTATGAGATATCTATCCTGCGCTTAGAATCAAGGATAAAATATTGTCACCATTCAGGGGCTTTCACAGTTAAAGAGTAGTGACATAAAGAAATAAGCAGAATCTAAAGTATCACGAGTGTTATGATTGAAGAACTGTCAATAATTCAGAGAAAGGAGTCAATTTCTGTCTTAAGGTGGAGGGTAAGGAAAAGTTTCTAAAAAGTGATGATCTATGCACTCCCTTGGAAAGGTTTAGGTATTTATTCATAAGGCACATGGCAATGAGAGGATAGGGGAACTAATTATTTCAGAGACAACAGGAAGAATGAGCAAGAACTCAACGCTCTGAAGGAATCAGACACATTCAGGGTGCAAGTGCTTCAGCTGGGCATGATTATAATTAACAGGTGAAAGATAATGTTGGAGGCAGGTAGAAGGATAAGCTAAAAAAAAAGTTGAGAATATTTATAAATTTAAAATTGATAAGGAAGGAGTTAAAGCAGGAGGCAGGAGAGATGACCGATGTGAAAAAGAGGGAGAGATTGGGAAAGTGAAAATATTCAGGTGAAAAAGCAGATATAGTGGGAGCAAGACAGTGACAAAGTTTAGAATGTGGCAGTGGGAGCATGGTGACTTCCTACAGTGGAGTGCACAGCAATGTTACTGGGAGTCGCGGAGCTTTTCATTTATATGTGTTTTACTTTCTCTCAGCACATATAACAGTGTTCAGTGTATAAGCCCTTACAGATTTACCCCTATTTCCTACTTTTTGATACTCTTGTAAATAGTATTTTCTAAATTTCAATTTCTAATTGTTGCCAGCATACAAAAATACAATTCATTTTTGTTTACTGATCTTGTATCCTACAACTTTGCTAAAGTCATACATGAGTTGTGGTATCTTTTAGACAGTCCATAGGATTCTCTACATATACAATCATGACATCAGTGAATAAAGTTTTATTTCTTCTTTTCCAAAATGTGTGCCTTTCATTTCTTTCTTGCTTTTTATTGGCTAGAATCTTTAGTACGAAGTTCAAAAGAAATAATGAGAACATATATCTTTGCTTTATTCCTCACCCTTCATCATTAAATATAAGTAACAGGTTTTCTGTATCTTTTATGAGATTGAGGAATTGCCTCTCAATTCCTAAGTTGTTAGTAACATTCCCATTTTATCCTTTTAATATAAGTAAAATCTGTAGTGATATAACCTTGCTCATTCCAGATTTTGATAATTTGCATCTTTTCTCTTTTTCTAATCAGTCAGGGTAAAGATTTGTCAATTTCATTTATCTCAAAAAAACCGGTTTTTTGTTTTATTAGTTTTTCTTTATTGTTTTCTGCTGCCTGTATCATTGATTTATCCTCTCGTTTTTATTATTTCCCTTCTTCTGCTTACTTTGGGCTTTGCTTAGTTTTCTTTTTCTAGTTTCTTAATGTAGAAGCTGATTATCATCAATTTGAAACCTTTCTTTTCCATTATAAACATTTTAGTGCTATAGATTTTCCTCTAATTACTGCTTTAGTTACACAAATTTTGATTATTTTGTTTTCATTTCATTCAGTTCAAAATTTTTTATAATTTCCCTTTTGATTCCTTTTTCAACTTATGTGTTATGTGAAAATATTTAAAATCCTCTTAAATATTAAGACTTGCTTTATCATTTATAATATTGTCTATCTTGATAAGTGACCCATATGTTTGAAAATATGCATTCAGCTACTGAAAGATGGAGTGTTTTACAAATTTTACTTATGTTAAGTTGATTGACAACATAGCACAAGTGTTCCATACCCTAAATGATTTTCTATTACCTTGTTCTATCAATTATTGAGAGAGCCAGTAATTGTTGCCTTTTAAGTGGGAAGGACAGACCATTTACATTTGAAGTGAGTGTTGATATGGATGGGTTTTAAATCTACCATCTTGATATTATTTTCTATGTGTCCCATCTATTTTTTTCTTTTCCTCCTTTTCTGCTTTCTTTCTAGCCTCTCAAAGTTTCTTACAAATTAAACATATATATTATTCATTAGTTGATCTTTAACCGAAATTTGTGATAAAACTTGATTAAACTAAAATGTAATCATGGTATAATATTATTTATATAAGGTAAATACTAGTTTCTATCTGTTTTATTCTAACCACCACTTAGTAAGAAATAACTAAATATTTTATTAAATTTAATTTTTGCCAAAAACATTACAATTACCGAGAGAGTAACTGAATTGCTATCTTCCTTAGATAACTTCTATATTTGTTGAACAAACCATGGGATATTTTATGGACCAAAGGAATACACCTGATTTAAAATGATGGCTTCCTGATTTCTACATAAAATACTCCCAGGTATTCATTTTACTAAGGTACAAGATTCAAACTGATCCATTAGCACTAAGAAGTCAAAATATTCCACATTCAGGAGACAACAGTAAACAAACCATCATTTCTTTGCTTACAAAATTTTACCAGGAAAATAATGAGGTTCTAAAACTGGCTCCTATTCAGAGACATAACTTATATTCTCACTCTTATTCAAAATATTTTCTTATTTGCTGTTATCTATTTCTCATCTTAATTATTATAGTGCTATTGGAGGTTTCAGCTAAACTGGAATTATAAGTCTACTTTATTCTTAATCTGTACTACTACTAAGTAAATGTTTTAAAGTTAAAAAAAGCACACTTTATAAATACATGCAAATATATGAAATTATATAGTTACTGGGGAGTTGTAAAAAGCTTTCTGGAAAGAATCTGAAGTCTTTATGTAGAGAGAAAAAATCTATAAGCCAACAGAACACTAGACTGGGTAGGTAAGAAAATGTGTTTGGTAACCTGCCTTATAGAGCTTTAATACATGTGTAACTTTAAAAAATTAAAGAAAGTAGATAAAAGAGAAGATATATTAATTAAAAAGGAAAAAAAAATTCAAAAAAAAATGTACCTGATCATCATTTTCATCTGAAAAGGTTATTGATGTCAGCTTGTAGTTATTCTTCAATAAAAATTCATTGACTAAGAAGTTTAGAGCTCTCTTTTCAAGAGGTTTGATTGGCTCCTGGAGATAAAATAAAAGACAGATACAATATTGTAAGTTCTCCTCCTTCAATACTTGTGCTACCATTTCATGTGGAAGATACTTTTAGATCTGTCGTTCACCCACCTGAATTTCAGGACTTGATTTGTAATTTTTTCGTTCCTGTAAAGGAACTTCGTGTTCTGGTGGGAAAAAATACGAATATTTTACTATTTCACATTTGAAAATATCTCAGCTACTTCTACATTGTCAAAGTAGAAAAAGTCTCAAAAAAGTTTTATGTACACCACCTGCAGCCTTTGTCAGGTTGGCTCGGAGGGCCTGAATGGTCTCCTTGGCTTTCCGTAGTTCAAACTCCAGGACTGGACAGGGATTTGGAATAAACACACACAGGCATCCAACCAAGAAAAGGGAAACAAAAATTAAAAAATAAAAAGCAAGGATGGGTATGAAAAAAAAATACAATTTGTATTGAAAACAGAAAGCATGCAATCTTTATGAAACTTGTGAACGCATGCAGCAGAGTTGATTTGCAAGCAAACTGGTGAATGTTTTCCATAGTTTCAGAATACAGGGGACTATGGATCAAATGTTCCAGCTGTCTGACAGGGATGGCTCTATTTAAAAATAAAATCTATGGCATACTCTCATTTAGGTAAATAAAAATATTAGTGATTTAGATGCTTCTGCTTCACTCAGTCTAGGTAAGAAATGTTATGGAATGTTTTCAGGTGACACATTTCAGGGGAAAAGACAAAAATTAGATGAAATCCAAGCAAATATACTTAAAGAAAATCTTAGGATTTAAAAAAAAAAGTACTTTTAAATGCACTATCTAGAATAATGTTATAAATCAGTACACAGAAATATTAGTGACTATATTCCTTTATTAAGACGTTGAAAGAATATGTTTTAAATATTTAACAATGTGGGATGTCTAACAATTTTTCTACAAACAAGCATATGCCTTCTACAAACAAGCACAGTTATGTTAAACACATATCTAAAAAAAGTTCCTTTATTTTAGGTTTATTTTAGGTTTCATTTAAAGCCAAAAGATAGAAACAGTTTGTCTTTTAATTTATAATTAAGATCATTCCAAAGCAAATGATTCTGTACAATTCTACAAATATAGTAATTTTAGGATATTGAGTAAAACTAAGTAGAATTTCAAAGTTTCTGACAACTCTTCAGACAGGTATTTATTCATATTAAGAGGTACTACTGAAACTTAAAGATTTCACCTGTTACCAGAGTCTGATTATAAGATCAACAGGAATACAGAGGCAACATTTTAGTAAAATGTTTCATCAGGAGCAAGATTTAAGCATGTATGTCTTTACTGGGAATTTTCTTTAAAATACTTTAAAGTATTAATAAATACTGCTCTGAAGAAAAAGCAAGCTTAGAAGCAGGAAAAAAAGCCATTTCTGTGAAGTGAAGCTGTGAGAAAATAAGTGATCTTTGTCACAACTGGATATTTTTAAAATTACATTATCCTAAATAGTTCTGCATAAAAACTAGCAAATTAAAAAATTTAAAGATGCAATTTTTTCCTGATTGACTAATAAACGGAAAAAAGAAGATGGCAAATGAAATGCTATTAGAGACAACAAAGCTATAAAAATATATGGAAAAAATAGAATTCACTCAGTTTGCATATTTTCATTAAAATAATACTTAAGATATAACTGAATCACATCTAGTACATGAAAGCCAATTATTTTGATGCACAGAATTTCACTGCAGCAACATGGAAGCACAACTAAAAACCACATGACATGTATGCTACTATTTCTTTTTTTGGTAGTCAGCAATGCTGATCTGCAAACATTTCTGTGCAACAAAGTTAAATCAGTTTCCCTAAAACTTCTACTTCTGGAAAATTCTTAGAGCTTGTGTTTAAAGTCAGACTGCACACATTCAGTGTGTAAGGGAAGTACAGAAGTACTTTTCTTTCTTACTTCAAAACTCTAGGTAATTGATTTTTATTTAAGAACACTTCACTATATCATAAACAAAGTGAGTATACATATTACACTTTCAGTATCACTTACAATTTAGTAAGACACATTACAGAACAATTGCAGATCAGAAATGCCCTGCACCAGAATGACAGAAATATGAAAAAAAAAAAAAAAAAAAAAAGAACTGGTTAAAACACAAACTGTGAAAAAAAACTTAAATTTGACTGATGAAAGTTTAGGTGACCAAGAGCGAAACACTGAATGATCAAGGCACAGAAAGCCAGAAAAACCCATGTCAGACGGCAAGAATTTATATTATTATGCACATCTACATATACATTGCCAAATGTCATTAAAAGTTTCCAAAGCTTTGAAAAGATAGTGCTCATCAAAATGAATTCACTCTGCTGCATGTTTCTTAATATGCAATAAAGACAAAGGCATATCTTTGAAGCTATAGCACATCTCTATAAAAGCACAGTACAATCAAGTAATTGCAGTTATGTGAGAAAGAAAGTTTCACAAGAAAGGTCTGAACAGCTATATTTACACATAAATGAATCTATCACTTCTTTATTTAAAAATTATTGGATTAAAGCTCAAAATTTATTAGCTTGTAAAGAGATACACTGTACCAAATGACCTCCAAGTATTTTTCAAATATTATAATTCCTCACAAAAATATTTGAAAATACGTATGTTTTTTAAAAATACTGTAGGAACCACCCGCCAACCTAGTCATCCACTGTCCCAACTCTATACTTGCCCAACCTTGCTAAATGCCATTTTACTGGAACTAAAGTAATAACTATAAGATAAATATATATTCAAATATTGTATATTATAATCTTATCAAAATAATTAATGATTAAGTCAGTATAAGCAACTCTAGATTGGCTGAAACAGTTATTTCCCAGTCAGGGTTGGATAACACTGGTATTACATTGGAGGTATTTGAGTGATTAAAGATCATGCTCTCATGACTTGGGAGAAAAACAATTGACTATGTGGAGACACCAAAGGTGAAGTGTTAAATTTCAAAGCAGACAAAAATATTGCTTCTTTGTTGCCTCAACTGAATATATCACTAATATTATCTTGAAATATTTGTTAGTTTTAGTTTTTTTGGTGCAAAACTCAGAATATTACATATTTTGGAAGATCTTTCCCACAACACTAATCAGAGTCAAGTATTTTTTTCATTCACATTTTCCTTCCACTATTGAAGAGTTCATATCAATAGGGTTGAATCAAGGACCCTACCAACTCATAGTAGACATGAAACTGAGTTCTTTCAAGTCAGAATTTCTTGGGTTCTTTTTCCCCCTGAATGTAAGGTGATTTGACTTCATAATAAAATACCACTTCCCCATCTTTAATACTTATTTTATTACCCAGGAACAATTCTAAGAAAAGAAAAAAATTCTCATAAGAATACGAGTTAAAATAAAAATCTACTCCTAAAATAATACAAAAATCCCACGACAGTACAATTACCACCCCTCCTGGGTTTACAGAATTCTCCCTGCCTATTATAGACTTAAGAAAGGTAGAATACTGTTAGGCATGACTCAGCAAATAGAAATAAATGAAGGGAAGCAAGATGGAATCTCCATGGTTTGTATAATTTTGTTTTCTATAGTCATCTTAGGGAGAAAGAAATTCCTCTTTCCCAAGCTTTACAAGAAAAAAATTTTCCCATTACTGCTCCTCCTGCTCAGGTACTCTTAGAGCTTCTTATGTCACTCATCTCAAAGTTGGTGTTTCCCAGACTGTCCTCCTTGGTCCTTTTCTTACTCTGCATACTCCACTGGGATGACAGTCACTCTTACAGTTTTAACTATCACCAGTACTCTCAAGATTCAGAAATCTTTAAACCTTTTCCCCACGATACAGACCTACCTAATTATCACCTGGACATGCCTATTTGAATATTTCATGAATTTTTAATTTGATCCTATATAAATGAATTTCATATCTTCCCCTCAAATCTGCCCTCCTTCCTCCTCCTCCTGCAGTCTCTCTCCATTAAGGGCACCACCATTTACCCAACTGCCAAACAAGAAACCTAGATAATATTCTTCACTTACCCTGAGCCCTTACTCCTACATTAGTTAAAAGCCCAAACCATGATGATTCCAACCCTTGAATCCTAAATAAGCCTAAAGAATCATCTCTGCAATTGTCCTGGTTCAGATCTTTATGACTTATCATATAACTTATAACAATTTACAACCATATTAAAGGTATGTTGCCTTTAAAGCCTTGTTGGGGCATCTATCCTATTTTAAATCGTACAAAATCATAAATAAGATTTAAGTAAGGTTTAAAATAAGAAAATCAAAAAGTACTGCTAACAGTCTAAGTATGAACATCTGTATTAAGGGAGAAATACATAATAATAGGACAAATATAAAAATAGATTTTAAAAACTTTCTTCTGTATAGCACTGGAAACTATGTTCAGTATCTTGTAATAACCTTTAATGAAAAAGAATATGAAAATGAATATATGTATGTATATGCATGACTGGGACATTGCGCTGTACACCAGAAGTTGACACATTTAAATAAAAAATAAAATAAAATAAAGCACATTCCCTTAAAAAAAAAAGACAAATAGGCTTATTTAATTCTGATAAAGCTGGATATGTATGCTGCAGGCCAATAGCTAAGGAATGAGAGGGCTACTGATGATGATTCTTATCCCGGGGACAAGGTCAGGCTATCTCACAGACAAAAATCTTAATATTATTTTAGAATGTCTACTAGATTATGTAGGCTTTAAAAGGCTTCTTATGTCTACTCTATTGATGATTGTTCCCAGAAGCATATAATAGTAAAGTTTCACCTACAGATTACACATCTGGTTCAGTAACAGGCTGGTATAAGAGCACTAAAAGTCTGAAAGCTATTCTCTTAGAATAACATGGTTTTCCCTCTTTTCCAATGAAGATGAAAGACAGTGTTCATTCATTCATTCATTTACAATGAAGTATAGTTGATCTACTATATTGTGTTAGTATCAGGTGTACAGCATTGTGATTTGACCTATTTTTTGCAGATTATATTCCATTATAGGTTATTACAAGATACTGGGTATAGTTTCCTGTGCTGTAGAGTAACCTGTTGCTTATCTATTTTATGTATAGTAGTGTATCTGTTAATTCCATACTCCTAATTTTTCCCTCCTCTCCCTCCTCTGGCAACCACAAATTTGTTTCCTATGACTGTTAAGTCTGCTTCTGTTTTGTATATAGATTCAACTGTATTAGTTTTTAGATTCCACATGTAAGTGATATCAGACAGTACTTGTCTTTGTCAAGACAGCATATGTTTATATATTAGCACTATACAGTAAGTTAAAATTACTTTAGCTCCCCAATCTTAGAGACAAGAGTATAATCCTTAGATTTAAAATATAAGGTTAAACTACCAAATATTTAAATATTTTACTCTTAGTTATGCTTAGTTATAACATTTTGCTTTTACATCAATGGTTCCCCGAATTAGAAATAGTAAACTACCTAAATAACGAGAATAATAATGAACCTCTTAAATTTCAGTAAATCTAAAATTTAGATCTTCAAATCGAAATTAAAGGAAAGAAAATAACCATGCGGCCAACTTCTGGGTAGAAGTTATTTTCTAATATGTAACCATTTGAACAATAGTACAATATACAAAACTAGATATATTTGGTGAGTCTCTAATAAACTAGTACACCATGTATTTAATATTTAATATATAATATAAAACATATATCTAATATTTACTATATCATATATAACATGCTACTTAACAAATGATATAATAAGGATTAATTAATTCTAAAATTATTTAAATAATTCCCATTTGATTCGTTAATTTTCAAATATTACTGATGTGATTTGCTGTTTTGATACAGCTGTCAATTAATAATGCTTATGACTAAATCATGATTTGATATAGGGAGGTGCATTAAACTCTTCCAGTGATTTCTCCATTCTATTGATATTGCTGTTTTCATTGCTGAATCCTCTCTTAGCTTCTGCTGAACTAAAAACAATTACATCATTTTTTTCCTCAACTCACCTAATACTGTCTGAGATTTTTAAACATTCAATAGCTCTATTCACAAATTATGAGTGAAAACCACATACTGGAATGTCATTTTAATCAGGTCAAACTTCATTCTTAACGCTAAGAGGCAGCATAAGGTACAGTCAGTTGTAGGGTCTGTTGCTGGGCTACATGCATTTGCATCTTAGCTCTGCCACTGAAGTCTTAAATAATCTCTCTGAGTGCCTCAGTTTCTTGGGGAGGGGAGGATGATAATTCTATAACTCAATGAGTTAATACACATTTACAACTGTGTTTAGAATGCAGCAAGTGCTATATAAAAATCAGCATTCACTTTTATTCATAATGACTTATGATGGGCAAACATTTGGTAGGTTTTAACAAACCTGTTCCAGTAAATAGAAGAAAAATTCAACATAGTTGGTCAAGAGAGGACTCCATTATGGATTTTTCCCAATCCTGTATTAATTGCCTTTACAGGCTCCATCTGTCCTATGTGGCATCCCTCCTGTTTCAGGTGTGCCCCCAATTCTGGTGGATCAAAATACCTAACTAATGTCTGTCTGCTTCCTATTTTTCTCAATGCCCTATGAAAATCCTAATTCCTACAAGACATCCAAGAATTACTTTAATAACAAGCCACAGCCTTGAAGGACCAGGAAGATACCAGATATTTGACACTTGAGGAGCCAGGGTTGCTACACTGCTAAATTCCAGGGTGGCCCCCGAGCAGAATCCAACTGGCCTCACTTTATATGGGCAGAACACAGGCAGTACAAATAGGTCTTCTGAAGTCTCTGCAGATCCAATGGTGATGCCTAAAAGGCAGAACTGATGGGAGGGTGGAGAGGGGAAGGAGACTGGAACAAGAATCAAGCAACTAGAAAGGATGATGGTCTTCTTTTTTGAATGGGCAAGGTCCTAGAGGCCCCTGCTGGACCAAGCATTAACCCTTTATTTTCTGGTTCAAAGGAAAGTCAAGATATATTTCTGGAGAGATACAGTGATGGTCAGGGAGCATCCAGGGAACTCAAGACAAACTTTTATTTACCAACCAGCATGGAAGTATTTTAACCAATTTTTAACAATCAGTAGAGTTGTATTGGTATGTAACACATGAATATTACTCAGCCCTGGTTTGGAGGATAAAAGGAATGACGAAGCTAAGGTCCAACTAACTTTGTTCTAAACCATGGCTAACTTACACCTGTTTTACACCAGTTTTATAACTACATGGTTGTAAACTGTTGGCTACAAGCAGAACCCAGCAAACTGTAGGCAAGCATAACCAAAAACTCACAACACCACTGGAAGGCAAACTTGGGGGTTGGGATGTTCCCTACAGCCAATAAATTAGTACAATAATTTTGTATAATAACTATATAATTATATTCACATACCAAATCGTTGAAGAGAATTCCTCAAGTCATTTTATTACTTCTGGAATGTCAAAAAATCCGAATCTGTCTTTATAATCTTACTCACCTGCAACTCTCTCATCTGTTTCCCTGTTACCATCATCTGAATATCTTGCAAAGTCTAAAGAATCAAGGGTACTGATGCTCCCAGCTCGATCTGTAATAAGGCAAAAAATAAAAGCATTAAACAGATTTTTATTTAGCTGCCAAAATAAAGGATTGGAAATCAATTACCTATGATTTTTTTTCCCAGTTAGTAAAACTATGATTCTAAGATCTAGAAATTCTGTTAAAACAGTAAGGTAAAAATGCTCACACCAATTAAACTACTTTAAAGTAACTCAAGTTTCCCTGCCCAAATCTCTTAACTCCTGAACAATGCACACACAGGGTATATTGCAACCAGCCCAGCTGAAGCAAAAAAAACTGAAATGAAATTTGAGCTGCTGTCCAAGAGTTTGCAGCTTGAGTTCAACCAGATAATTTCCTAATAAAAAACTAAAACAAACAACATTGTTTGAAAAAATAAAACAGAAACCTGTCTTCACAACGTAACACACACATTGTCCACCATACAGTTCAAAAAAGAAATGAATGAGCTGGATTTCATTAAAATTAAAAACTTTGTGTTTTAAATCATTATTAAGAAAGTGAAAACACAAAACCCACAGAATGGGAGGAAATATTTGCTAATCAAATATCAGAGAGTTATATCTACAAAATATGAAACACTCCAATAACTCAAAATAAGATAGCATAATTTCAAAAATGGGCAAAATATTTAAGAGGTAAAGCCAAACCAAAGATAGCATTACCCCAAGTCATCTGTCCACCACATTTCTTTGTTGAGTAACACCTATTATATCACAAGATCTAATGTTATTCAGAATACATTTTGAGAAATGTTAAGTCACTTTCCCTATTATCTGCAATACAAAAATATATTTGTTAAGGGGAATAATGCTTTAGAACAGGGGTTGGCCAGCTAAGGCCTGGGAGAATCATGGCCTGAGGCCTGTTTTTATATGACCCCCAAACTACAAGTGGATTTTGTTTTTGAAAGGTTGTTATCATTCATTCATTCACTAAACATTTATGAAGCACCTACTCCATACTATTGGTATACCTACTCCATCTACTGCTGGGTACTGTTGTAGGTAATGGTTACAGAGCAGTGAACAAAGCAGATAAATACAATATGCAAGTAGATAAATATAATATGCTGGAAGATGATCAAGTACTATATAGTAAAGTAAAACAGTGGAAAAGGGAAAATTTATTTATATAAAAACATTCTAACTCTTATTAGATCTTTGTGATACAGTTATTTTTCGTTTTGTTTTTTATTCATTCTTAACTAGATCAGAAATTTTCTTTGTCTTTTATATCCCATCTCACTGCCTGAGGCCATGGAAGACTTCCAACAGGAAGTATCTTAAATTGAGCCCTAAAGAATAAATGTTCACCAAGTCAACAAATGAGGGAAAGAACAAACAAGCTTATGGTGTTTTCAAAGTGCAGGACAAGTTTAGTGTAAATAGCAAGGTTCTAACGGACAGAAGCTCCAAAGGGTTAGGCAGGCTAGGGTGCAAAGGGCCAAGAAGGATATAACTCATCTACAAAAGAAACAGACTCCCAGACATAGTAAACAATTGTATGGATACTGGAGAAAGAGGGTGGGAAGGGGTAAATTTGAGAGCTTGAGATTTGCAAATGTTAACCACTATATATAAAAATAGATAAAAAGCAAACTTCTTCTGTATAGCACAGAGAACTATATTCAGCATCTTGTAATAACCTTTAATGAAAAAGAAGATGAACACGAATATATGTATATTTATGCATGACTATCATGCTGTAGACCAGAAATTGACTAATTGTAACTGACTATATTCAATTAAAAAAAATTTACAGGCATGGACCAGGCTGTTAAAAAAATTTAATAAAGTCATTTTTACAAAGGAATCTGCTTCTGTATTAAATTTTACACATGCAGAACTGGTAACTGTTGAACAGTCAGCTTTTAGATTGATCTCTCCTTGGTAAACTCTAACTCAGCCTTCTGTTTTTTTTTCCTAGATAGTACCTGATTGCCTAGCTTTCTTACTCAGAAGACACTGCAAGATTCTGCAAGTGTGGGGTCGTTACTAAAAAAATCTACTGCTGTAGAACCTGCCTGTCACACAGTAAGTGCTCAATAAATATCAACTGTTATTATTTAAAAAAAATCTATTGCTATTTTACTATATAAGAAACTACTCAGAGATTCACATATTCAAATTAGAGAAAGACTTCTTGAACTGCACTCAATACTTGAAAATATTTAATAGCCTATTACTATTTGTCAGGCACCATCTTTAGTGCAGGGGACTGTGTGTCAGCAAGACTGACAAGGTCCCTGTTCTTACAAAATGCTTGACTAGAACAGACCACTGACCTATAAATACACCTGCCTGGTAAATAATTATCATGATATGTTATAAACTGGAGTTCCTAGATCACTATATATACTACCTAAAATTTCCAGCTCTCAAAAATATTAATCTAACTACTTTTCTCCAATGTATTGTACCACACTATAAATTACAGTTTTCCCCTCCAATTTTATAAATATACACATTATAATTATAAAAATAAAGGTACATAGAAAAATAGATAAATCATTTCAAACCCACTAAAATTGGGAAGCTCAGAAATCATTAAATTTTTCCGCAGAATTTCCAAAGTTTTTTTAACTCTTTTTCCCATGACTTGTATATCTATACAGTTTTGCAAAATAAATGGATACATACAACTTAGTATCTTGCTTTTTTAAAATGAAGCTCATATAGTGAGAGTTTGCCATATCATTAAGGCTATTGATATATACTGCTTAAATTGCTTTCCAGAATAAGTATATACAGCAATTTGAGTTCCATCAGTAGTGCATAATAGCAGTTGTCAATGATTGATATTATTAATCTCACCAATTTAACATACTATAAAATTTTCTTATCTAATTATGCATCTCTTTGATTCCTGGTGAACTTGAACATTCTTTGAAAGATATATTGGCCATCTACCTTTCTTGTGTGTATGTGTGAATTTTCCAATCACTTTCTTTGACCATGTATCTAACATCTACATTTTCCTGATATATTAGTTTATCTGGCACTGCCTAACCAGAAGCTCACTTGAGTACTATACCCTCTACTCTTAGTCACACATATCTTAGCTGCTCATTTGCTATTCTGACGTCTCCAACCTGTATATTAAAACAGTTACACCCAATAGGATGAACTTTTATCAACCAATATTCCAGTGTTGTGATAACACCTCACTGTTTTATTTCTTATTTTCATGGAATGTTAAGGATGATGTGGGCTGTTGATTTCAGAGAAATATTTTTCTATTATATTAAGTATCCATCTAATGTTAGTATTCCAGGTATTCTCTTTTTCCTTCTAATATTTGTAATCATACATAAGGCCTAGGTTAGAGCCTATTTGATCATACATTATTCCTCCATTATACTGTTACTATTTCTCTGAAAGTTTCAAAGAAATCACCTAAGCAACAGCTGCTTTTCCCCTTGGGGAAAGCAAACATAGCTTAATTTTTGACTTGGTATTATGGTGGCCACTGAAAAATACACTGTAATTATTTTTTTCCAAGCCGATAACTTTATATTCTCTAAGAAAAAAACTTTTTAACAAACAATAACCATGATATCATAAAAGTAAAAATCTCCTAATTTACAAAAATTTACTCCAAGTCATAAAAAAATTATTTATGGAAGAAAGTAATCTCAACTTTGATGGGAACTAACCTATAACAGATTTTGCAAATAAAATGTACTTGGGGTTTTAAGACTAACAGGTAATATTACAGCTCCTAGATAAATATGATTCTTTGGATTCAGCCACAATTCTTTTCCAGGGCAAGCAAATGTCTTTCCAAATACTCTAATATAAGAGTAAGAGTTTGGAAAAGTTAGCCTCTTTTATTAAGAAAGACACTACTATTTTCTAATATAAAGTATACCACAAAGCACTTCTTCAAATTCCAGGGTTGTGTAACTTCTTAGTAATTCATTTTGTAACTCAGAAACTGAATGATCAGGAACTTTCATCAGAGTTGGCAAACCAGTAAAACCTGTACGTAAGTTTTATTAAGTCTGAAAACTAAATTCATTATACACGGTGTGACTGTAAGACATGCAGATAGATTTTATAAATCACATATGAAAATAGTCTTATTTTTACATACATTTAATCTTTTAGTACTGATGACAGAATGTACTTTTATAATAGTTCAAAAAATTAGTTTCAGACCCTTGAAAAGGTTATCTTTCATGTAAATTTTATGGCACTTTAAAAAGCTAAATGTATCAGGAAAAACTGACCAGCTGCTAACTGGCAAAAAACATTGCTTAATTAGGTAAACATCTGGTGAACAACTACTGTGTTCAGGTACTGACAGGAAGGTACTGTAAAATATTAAAAAATAATTTTTTAAAGGATAGGCATATAAAAGTCCATGTAGGTGTGTTGTGTATGCTTATATATGCATTAAATGTTTTTATAAATATACACAATAAGGTATTAACAGTAATTAACTCTGAGAAGTTATAATTCTTCAATACACACTCCTCTCTGTATTCTTTGAATTTTTTTGCTCGTATTTTGGTATATTTTCCCCAGAGAGAGTTAATATTTTTTACAATATGAGCATTTTAGAATTAAAAAGTCATGAAAGTACCCAATTCACAATTAAAGGGTAGGAAGAAAAATAATGTCAAGCAATTAGCTTTAAATTCCAATTTGTATAGTAAAGAGCATTTACTGAACCATGCCTAAAAAACCTATGTCATGGTAAATAACAAAGGAAGAAGTATGGAGTAAATAAACTCAATAAACAGACAATAATATTACCTTAAAAGTAATTATATCTAAACTTGAGGTCATGTATGACATTTTAACATGCTGGCTGCTTAAATTAAAAGTGGATCTTAGAGATCTGCCAATGGCAAAACTTACATTTATATTTTCTGATCCTCAACTCTTTTCTAATGTTGGGACTCATTTCACTGACCCTTATGTTCAAAATATTTGAGAGCTGGAGAAAATCTTACAGATAGTCTAACCCCTCATTTTAACTGATGAAAAAACTGAGCTATGCATTCATTCAAAGAATATTTACTAATCCATGATAAGGAGCAGAAAGATAAAATTCAGTAAGACTTGGTTCTTGCCTTAAATAAGCTTATAAACCACTGGAATTAAGTCATGTACACAGCTAACAGTGATACAATTAAATCACTTTAAGTTAAAAGTCAAGCAAGTTAATCTGTGAGCAAGCTAGAAGTATAATTCAAGTCTCCTGGTTTGCAGTCCACTGCTCTTTGCCACAAGATTCCACTGAGCCAAATGTAAAAGTCAAAAGATTCAAATTTAGGAAGAGACAAACACTGAAACTTCATTGACAAACTATTCACTAAAGTTAATATTTCTTTAATGCTGGATGGTTTTACCATAAGAACAGCTTTGAGGTAAAAGGATTATTATTAATAACAACAATAATTATTATTACATTTAACATTTTTTTAAAACCACTTTTTCTGTGCCAAATACTTTGGGCAGATAGCCTTATTTAACCTTCCTAAGAAAGCCCTGCGAGAGGAGTCATTACCATCTGCATTTTACAGAAAAAGAAACAGAGACTATCTAGTGTCATGCAACTAGGAAGTAGCAGAATAGAAATATGAACTCAGGCTCTCTGATGCCAAAGCCTGAGCTCTGAACCTTTAGTGCTGTTGAACAATATGTAAAAACATGCAGGTTCAGATCTCCTCGATTCCAGCTAAGTTGGGCTTGAGGCTGTGAATGGCCACGGAAAGACCAAAGTTGACTCAACCTTCCTCAGGCTATGGAGGGAAAGGCTAATTTTACAAAGGAAGATTTCACACTTTCATACTTACAAGATCCCGTTACTTAAAGATCATTTCTTTAACATAACATCAACCTTTATTCAAAAGCTTGTTTGCCAGGCACAATTTTAGGTGAAAGATAAATAAAACATGGTCTCTTTTTATACTCACGCTACATAAACATTTATAAGACAAAGATATATGAGACATGAAAACCAACTAACATCTTAAACAAAAATCTAGTCAGCTAAAACATGAACAAAAAAATTTCAATAACACTAAATGCATTCACAAGTCTCTATATAATTGATTGCCATAAGTGAGACAGACAAAAAATTACCATAGGTTCAGAGGACTTTGAGATCACTATGGGCTGGAGAAGCTTTAGGGAGAGGAAGGAACTGGAACTTCCTTTAAGGATACACAGAGGAGGAGTGCACAGCTTAGTGGTAAAGCACATGCTTAGCATATACAAGGTCCCAGGTTCAATCCCCAGTACCTCCATTAAATTATAATAATAATAATAATAAAATAAATTAATAACACTAATTACCTCCTCCCCCCTAAAAAAATAAAATTAAACTAAATTTTAAAAAAAGATACAGAGAATCTGGAAAAAAGTAATGGAAGATGGAGGAAAAGAATTTCAAGAGGAGGAAAAACAATATAGACAAAGGCAGCGAGACAGAAAAATATAAAACATATTCAAGGGACATTGAACAAACACTGTAAGTACAACAAAAGTTTTGTATATGACAACATGGTTGAAAAGGCAGGAAGAAGCAAAATTATAGGGAGAACTAACTTTATAATGCATATTTATAATAAAATACTTCAAAGTCATTTTTATCATATACTATGCAAAAATGGGAAAAATTAAAATTGCTAAACAGATTTGTAAATTCTTTTTTCTATAATATATCATTTTGCTAATAAAAAGAGTTGGAAAAAGTTGCTTTGGACAGGAGAAAGCAATTTTAAAAGGTTTTAGCTGGAGTGACATGAACGAATAGCTTTTAAAATCAATTAAGAATAAGGATTAAAGGCACAGGGACCAGTTATAAGGCTAGAGCTGAGGTTCTAAATGTGATCTCAATGCCTGAACCAAAGCAGCACACAAGCACAAAACTGATGGATGATACAAATAACACAGAAAATATGATGACACTACCTTGAGCAATCTTAGTCATCTAATCAGGACCAGCTGGTTTCAGAAACAAATGAACACCATCTCTGACTGCTGGGGAGTTTGGAAATAACAGGTGGGAAAACCCGGAAGGTTACACCCATGACTGCAACTGTGGTGTCTCCTCCTTGAAGCTTAGTCATGTTCCCTGACTAGACCAGAAACTTAGATGTAACCACGCAGCAAAGCTTTAAGATTAAAGAAGAGAGTACATGCTAATTCAGCTTTGGTGAATTTCCTTAGTTGAATTTCATGCAGAAAAGACAATTGAAGACTATATTTGACTGTAATTGGAGGCTTAGTTGACCCTACAATCACATACAGGATGTGCATGTTCTGACTTGGTTTAAGTTGAGTGCTGTGCGTTGTGGACATCTCGATGGAATTAAATGATGTTTTCAGCAGATTATTTACCTCTGCCTTGGCGTGGTGGTACAGTTTGTCACTTTGATTATTTTTTAAAGGATCAGTATAGCACTACCTGACTTGCCTTCTGCATTAAGAAGACTGGCCACTTTGAGTTAATAAGATATACTCTCTAAATGACTTACTAAGATACTTTGACTGATTAAATACTAAAATAATTTGAGAAATTTTGCTTTAAACTGTGCTTTAAAACTGACATAAAACAGTTGTGGTGTAATGGAAAGGATGAAGACTTGGAAGTCAGTGATCTGGTTTGGAATCCTAGTCTTGCCACTGAAGACGTGATAAGTGGTAAAATATAAAAGGGCATACAAAGAAAAGGTAAGCCCATCTCTCAACCACAATCATCCTCTGCAACAGCAATCATTGTTGAAGACTCTTTTGTATGTATCCTTTTAGAAATATTCTAGGTAGATGCCAATTCCTCTCTTTTTGTATGTAGATGGAAACAATTCACATATTCTGCCTGCATCCTAATTTATTCAACTTATAATGTATCTTGGTGATCATTCTACACCAGCACATATAGATCATTCTGTTTTATTTAGCCAATCTCCTACTGTTAGACATTCAGGTTGTTTTCAATCTTTAATACCTTTACTTACAGAAGATACCAAAAAAATGTAGGTTCAACAGTTTTAATGCAAACAAGCTGTCTATAATAAATTATAGAAATGGAATGGGATATTAAGGAATATGTGTTTTTAAAATGTGATAGATATCACCAAATTACTCCAAAAAGAGTGTCCTACCAACAGTGCGTAAGTATACATTTTGCTTTCCAATCTTTGTGTCGCACATATTTTGATCAAAAGTACACTCAGAAGACAATATTGCCTATAGAAAAAAAAATCTGTTAGGCAGAGTCCAGTGAGATTGTAGATTCTAAAATCACCTATTAAAACAGGCAAATTTCATGATATGGATGTTATTAGAAGGTTTACAAGACAAAAATCAATATTCTTAATATTGTAACTTACCAAAGGGTACAAAATGAAAATATCAAACATGAAGAACAATATTAAAATGTGACTAGACATTTTGGTGATATGTTTATAACGTTCATCGTTCCACCTTACATTCTTTGGTCAATTCTCTGTATTCACACATCTATCCCTGAAAAAAAGTGTCAATCCTTACTATAATTGAAAAGAATGACTATAATAAGGAGCTATTTTTGACTAGAAAAATTAGAAACTTTAAGGTTGTTGCTAGATACTTTTCTAATGGTAATTCTACTTCTGTACACATATACAGAATATTTATAAGACTCCCCATACAATGCAATAAAAAGCTATCAGTATAAAACAGTTTTGTTCACTTGAAACATGTTAAATTTCAAGAGAGATTTGTGTCAAATGAAGACTTCCCCTCCAAATAAAACTGGCAACAGAAGACTGAAAACAGAGAAACTAGTTCATATGCAACAATGTTTGGGAGCAAAGAATGAACTTTTTTGCTGTTATTTCGTGCAAATTAACAGATAATCCAAGACACTGATATTCAATATAAGGTAACAAAAAAGGTAGATACATGCCAAATACACACACAGAAGTAACATACTATGCAAAATATATTCCTTGCGTTCACATACCAGAGAGAAGATGGTATTTCATGTCAGAAAAAACATGAACTTGTTTCACATTGCACAGTTACAGGACTAGGTGCCAATTAATGGTGGAACAGTGGAGTTGTAGTTCTCATCACATATTTTCCTTGTTTTGCCATTCATTATATGTAAATTCTGACAAAGTGTGGTACATATTTTAATTGCTTTAGAAAAGTGCAAAGTTCAACACCATATAACCAACCGCCACCTGATACAAACAACTGTTAACATTCTTCAGAATTTAAAAAGAAATAACATCTAATGTTTCCTTCCTCGAGGACAAACACAATAATGGATTTAGTGTGATTCTAGTTGATGTTTTTATATCTGTAATAATATATGTTACCTATAAATAACATACAGTAATGTTTTATGTGTTTGAAAATTTACATAGTGGTATAGAACTGTATGCAATGCTCCACAACAGATCTGATATCTGATTAATGGCTGCTAAGATTTCCATTTTATGACTATACCATAACTAATCTTTCCATTATGTATGGCCAAGAGAATTGTTTCTAACATTGTACACACCTTGTTATGCACATTTGTGAATTCCAGATAAATACTTCTATGTGGAAAAACTGGGTTGAAGGGTGTGCACATCTTCAGCTTTACTAGATTTTATCAAAATATTATTCAAAGCAGTTGTATTGACACTTTTACTGGGTAGCACAAGAGTTCCTGCTTCCTCTTCCATATCAGGAATACGAAGTGTTGTCAGACATCTTCATTTTTGCTGAAAGGTGGGGTATTGTGAATTGCATTTCCCTGATTACTAGTGAATTTGAGTATCTTTTCATTGGTTTGCTTCTTTATGAATTATCTATTTATATTTTTTGCCTATTTTTAATTAGCTCATTTTCCTTTTTCTTAATATTTGTAGGCATTCTATATAAACTCTATACTTGAAATACTTTTTGACTATTATATATATGTGGCAAATATGTTCTCCTAGTCTATGGCTTGTCTTTTATTTCATGTTATCTTTTTGCATACAAGAATTTTAACTTTGATACAAACATATTAATCTTACTTTAAAGTCTGCATTTTTTATGCCTGAGAAATCCTTATTTCAAGGTCATAAATACGTTTTAATATTTTCTTCAAAAAGTTTTCAAGTTCCATTTCCCACATTTAGCATTTTAATTAATTTGCAGACTTTGTTTTGGTGTGTGTGTGTATAAATATACATATATGGTAGGAGATAAAGAAATAACTTCCCTCCAGGAGACAAATTTGTTGAATAGTCTACCCTTCCCTCAATGATCTGACTCTTTTTCCTATACTAAAGACTCACTGAGCTTGTTACTGGGCTGTAATCTGTTCCTTAGTTCAATCTGTCTACTTCTGTTCTTCTTTGTTTTTGAAATATTTATTTTGTAAATGCCACATATACTGATTTTTAAAACTTGAGTTCCAAAAAAAGATAAGTCCCCTTTTCTTCGCATCTGTTAGTTGTAAAATTGAGTAACTAACCACTGCCTGAGAAGAGAACAAAAGGAAATTACATTTAAAAATAACTTACATGAATATAATTTAAAATATCTGTAAAATGTAGGTGTAATGCCTTTACAGACATAAAATATAATGCATTAACTGTATTATGACATTTTAATGAACCATTACGAAATCATAAATCCAATGTTTGCCTTTTAATAATTTATTTTACACTTATATAGACTTACTGCCAATGACAATAAATATTAACTCAGCTGACTCTCACAACAGCTCAAAGAGGTTCTGTTATCCCGTTTTTAGATAAGAAACTGAGGCATAGAGAGATTAAGTAACTTGTTCAAAGTCACAAGGGTTTAAGAAAAAAAGTGGCAGAAATAGGATCCAAGCCAGGTAATCTGACTCCAAACTCTGTGCTCTTAACTCATTGTGTATACAGCTTTTTCCCTTAAAATTAGCAGACCTCTTTGATCTAATTTATGGTGGCTACTCAAATAGAAATGCTATCAGGTTTTCTTATGAATTTCAAGCACAGATACTCCCAGTATGCTTTTTAACTTGTTGTTTTAATTAGGACACCATATATCTGCTAGTCCTGTTGAATCCTATGAATTAGTACTGTCAGACATCACCTATCTTCCTCCGTCTTCTATCATGGGCAAATCTGATCTAGTCTTCTCTCCTTGCTTCATATACTTTTTCTTATAAAAGAAAGAAGTCACTATAAAACAAGTTTTTGAAGCCCTTTCACATATATACTCTCATGTGAACTTCCTTAAAACCCTATGACTAGCAGTGGACAGAATGATTATTGTGCTTTACACAGAACAAGAAGGTTCAAAAAGGTTAAATGATACACCCAAGATAACAGAGCTGTAAGTGGCAGAAGCAGAACTAAAGATCAGACACCAGTACTACAAGTCAGGTGGTCTTCAAAAAATACGCCATGTTCAAAAGTGTAGATGGTGTAGACTGGCACAGACCTACTGTTGTTTTATCACACGTCTTTCCACAGCTACTCTTTTACCAAGCCCATACTTCTCTATTTTATTTATACCAGTGTGAGAGATCTGTCATTTATCTTGCTATGACCCAAATATATCAGCTTTAGAACATTCATCTTCACCCCGTTGTAGTTAAGTGTTATAGTTTGCTCAATCTTAGTAAATACCATTGCTGAATTCAGTTATATCGGGTATTCATTTCTCAGAAATCAGAAGAATCTATTTTTAAAGTGAACAATTTACACTCAACTTGATCAAATTTTCCTGTGCAGATCTCCTTAGTTTGTAGAAATTATATGCATACGTGTAATTAGAATCATCAGTGTCCCATGCTCCAGTGAAATGGGGCCAGCAACCACCTTACAAATTAATTGCAGGTACAAACTTCTACTTATAAGATAAATAAGGGCTGGGCATGGAAGGTACAGCATGGTGACCATAGTTGACAATACGGTATTATGTATTTGAAAGTTGCTCAGAGAGTAGATCTTAAAAGTTCTCATTACAGAGGAAAAAAACCCTAGCTATGTGTGGTGATGGAAGCTAACTAATCTTATTGTGGTAATCATTTCACAATATAGACATATATCAAATCATTATGTTGGACACCTAAAACTAATGTCATATGTCAATTAGATCTCAAAAAAAATTAACTGTACTATTGAAACAAACACTCATATGAGGGAGTTGGAGTAGAGCAATCCTAAACTAATGCAAATTCCCCCAAAAAGTCAACCAAAGAGGCACTGCATTCAAAACATGGCCAAATAGCTGAATACCACTTACTTAACCACCAAGTATGCTTTTAGTATAAATAATTTAGAAACCACATTTTATCATCAAATCTCACAGCACTTATAGGAAGAAGCCAATAAAAACAACTACCTAAAAGAAAAAAATAGGCTATTAATAATTAAGACCTTTCTCAACCAATATTTGTAACTTAAATATAAATAGGCTGTATTTTTAGATCAAGGTAAGTATTCTTTTTCAGTCAATCATTCTAAAACCAGGGGAGTTAAGGAGTGGACACAGTTAAAAGCCACTATATAAAAACAAAGTAACCAATTTCAATTTTTGACCTAAAAATACTATACAAAATGAAAGTTACATCAATTCTGGAAGGTTTTGTTCCCCAAGCAAATACTCACTGTGAACATCATCTCTAACTTTCTTGTTGAAAAAGCAGAAAGTATAATTTAAATTTTTGACAGCAATAAGGTCTGTTTTCCCTGATTAATACCCCTATCACATTTCCTTTTAAACTGTGTACCACAATGGTCTGAAAGTCATACTGTATTTTCACACAAAAAACCCCAAATGGAACCCTTTTATTAATTGGTGAGCCAGATAATGGTAAGCATGTTCTGAGATGATGTTTTAAACAAGGCAAAATATAAAATAAATAATATCTTCTCTTTACCCTCACTTCCTTTTCCTCACTCAGGATAAAGAGTCTAAATATGGCCAAATAATAAAGTTACTACTTATTCAAAATTTCACCCATACTTGAGCATCAAATTAAAATTTTACTTTCTCCAGAAGAGCCATTTCATTAGGATCACAATCAACAATGATTTTTCCATAAATAAATGTCTACACTATTACCTGTACCAGAGAGGACTATTCTATAGGTCTTTCATGTGTTAGTTGCCTCTCCATCAAGAACATAAACTCAAGGACATGCACTAAACTTCTTTTGGATCCCTACAATCCTTAGTTGATCACACAATTTAATAAATGTATTAATCAATGTAAAATATTTAATACTAACTATACTCAAATCACTGTTTAAAGCAATGAAAACATCTGACTACATTTCCACAAGAATTAATAAGTTCGAAGCTACTGAAAGGCATAGGCAAAAAAAAAAAAAAAAAAAAAAAGAAGACACTCATGCAAGCGATAAATTTAGGAATGTATATGGTCCAGATAATAGTGGAAAGTCTTATTCAGCCAAAAGCAGTGAACTGAATAAACTTTAGAAATATTCTGTTGACATTTTCTTGTTAGCAGCCAGAGGAAGCACTAAACCCAATTCCAATCTAATGGGGGGAACAACTTTGTAAAGTAGAAGAGATGGGAAATTTGGTAGATTGTAATCATGACATCTCAGCATTTGGTAATACTAGGCAAGGAATACTGAGCACAGTGAGACATGTACTCTTTGAAAGTTCTGAGAAAAGATAGGTAAGATAATAGAAAATTTTAAAAAGGAGAAAGATGACTCAAGAAGTCTGTAGGCTCACAAGTAAAATTATTAAATTCAATCAGAAATGACTGCCTCCTGATAAGTTGCCTTATAAAACTTTGAAGGCATGATAAATACGGAATAAAAGAAGTTCATTACTGAAAGGGGTAAGTTACTTGTTCTCCCCATGAGACCACCTACTGTCTCTACTGCACAAAGAACAGGCTCATCCTAAACAATTAGAGTTCAATTTTGATTATAGCTCTAACACTTAGGGTGGAACCAGCAATCCTCTAGCTAAAATACTATAATCTGCTCAGTGTTAATCAATAGCATTGGTACGACTTTTGTCTTGCAATCTAAATAGAAAGCAAAACAATTACCAAACTGGCTCAACTGGCAAAAGTACAGGAGAAAAATATACAAATAACATGTATTCAGCAAGTAATATTAAATGTAAGATCAAATTAGTTTATCAAGTAGATCTAGCCTGAACACTGCAACAATGTTAAAACAATTTATCAAAAATCAAGACTTCCTTAGAGCTCATTTTATTCAGTTAATAGAAATTCTTCTACTGAAAATATCAAATTTATAAAGCTATAATTCTTTTGATATTTGAATATTTTATAAATGTGGATTATTCCACTAGTTAAGAAAAAAAGATGAAATACAGCATGAAGCCTCCTTAAACTATTTTAAAAAGATCACTATATTAGTATTAAACTAGGTCCAACAGACTTTTAGGTAAACAATTCAGTAAATCTTGCAAAATTAAATTGTTTTTGGACATCATTAAATAAAGAAAACTACTTTTGATTATAATATTTATTATTTTGAGGTATTATGAATTTTCAGATCAGACACACATCAATCAAAAATACATAAAAACAAATAAAAATAATGTAATGTTTTAGATAATCCGTACTATCAATCTTTATATTGTTTTATCAACCAAAAATACTTATTTAGTATCATAAAGTCATACCCAAATTAGCAACAATTGAATTGAATATAAAGGACCTTTAAAACAGGCAGTAGTTGGGTCCCAGAGAGATTCATCCTTAGAATCCCTAAAACATCATTTGTGTGTTCAGGAGCTTAGTCAAAAATCTTCAAAACATGGTACTAACCACAGTTTTACAGACTTACTTTAGCTTTTATCTATTTTCTGACACTGTTAAGATATTTAAATGCATTGATATTTTGACATATACAATGCATTTGCATTTAAACTATACTAAAGTTTGTGCTATGAATGTCTGCAAACTTAGGAATATTTAAGAAATATTTCTTTTTATGATACCTTTATTAAAATGCAGTCCTGCCATCACAGTCCTGAATTTAAAAGTTAAAATTATAAATAAAACTTCTAGAAGAAAATATAGGAGAAAATTTTTACAACCTTAAAACAGGCAAATATTTCTTATTTAGGACAAAAAGAGTACAACTCACTAAGAAAAAAAACCTGATTCATCCAGTATTTGATGAAATTAAAAATCTCTGTTCATATGACACACCATTAAAAAATGAAAAGGCAAACCATACTAAGAGAAAAAATTTGCAAAACACATATTTGATATAGGACTTGGATTCACAATATATAAAGAACTACAACTCAATAAAAAGATATGAACAGAAGTTTCACAAAAGATACACTAATGGCAACACACATACACATCCTAATGGCAAAAAGCTCAGAAGAATTCAGCATCACTAGTCCTCAAGAAATCTCACAATGTGATACCACAACACTCTCACTAGAATAAATTAAATAAAAAGTCTGAAAATACCAAGTATTTGGGGGATGTATAGAAATTGAAACTCTCATACACTAATAATGGAAATTTTAAATGAAACAACTACTTCTGAAAAAGTTTTGACAGTTTCTTATAAATTTAAATATGTACTGATTATAAGACTCAGCAATTCTATTCCTAGGTACTACCCAAAAGAAATGAAAACATATATCCATGCAAAATTTGTATAAGCATGTTCAGGGAAGCTTTATAAATACAAGCCAAAACTGGGAAAAAATACAAATGTCTAACATCAGATGAATAAACCAAAAAAAGGAATGAAGGAAAGGCTACATGCTCTGCAAATGCATTTATATTAAATTTTTAAAAAGGCAAAACTTGTCTATAGAAGTGGTTCTCAATTGGGGAAGTATTGCCCTCCCCTTCCTTGGAAAATTCTGGAGACAGTTTTTAACTGTCATAACTTGGGGGATGGGGTCGGGGTGGCTGCTACTGGTATCTACTGTACAGAGGGGCCGAGATGCTGTTAAACATTCTAGAAGGCACAGGGCAGTAGCCACAACAAAGTATTATCAGGCCCAAGAGTTCAATAGTGCCCAGGCCCAGGTTGGAAAATCCTGTTCTATGGTGATTAGTGACAGTGTAGGGATACTGAATGCAAAGGAAAATGAAGGAGCTCTGGGACAATAAAAATGTTCTATATTTTATTTGTGGTAGATGTTAATTTTCCAAAACTCATTACATTGTACACTTGAAATGGGTGCATTTTATTGTATGTAATTTTACCTCAAAGTTAATGGTAAAAATTATAGTGCCTATCAAATAATATAAAGCTATATAAAATAATTTAGTCCAATTTTTGCTTTTTAAAATACATGCATAGAAAACACAGAAAAGGCAAATACCACTGGTTGGATTATGGATAATTTTGATTTTTTTCCTACTGCTCATTTGTTTTGTAGTAACTTGAAAATATACTATATGAAATACATATGATATATATATTACATAATAATATATTTTTAAGTTATACCTAAAACAACTCCAAATAATAAGAATAGAGAAGTACAAGTACATATGGATATTTGATTATACTTAAATTGTGATTTTTGATCACAGGACTGAAATTATTTAAAGAAACTATAAAAACGTGTAATGCAAAAGCATTACTCTAAAACACTGCTATAATATTTAAAGAGTCTAAATTACAAATATAACTATTTCTATAGAAAAAGTTTTTAAGAGAAATTTTCACAAAACAGTGATGTCAAGCCACAATAAGGTAGGCTAAAAAGATTCAGAAATTCTTTTAAACAAGTTATGAAGTAAGGAATAATTCATTTCATTAGTACATTAGAAAAACATAACAGATGCAATTTAGTTCTGTTCAACAACAGGCCAGGAACTGTACAAAGTGTGAGGAATATGAAGATGTCCCTCAAGAATGGACTATCTAGTGGAGAAAAATGATATTGTTAGCGAATCAGATTCCTTAGAGTTAAAGGCTATGGCTGAGGTTTGAAAGTAGTACAATGAAAGAACCAAACAGCTAAGCCTGGGGAGTGTGGGAAACACTTACAAAGATGACATCTGAGCTGGGTCTTGAGGAAGTACTAAGAGCTTATTAGCTTATCAGGTAAAAATCATTATTAGTTCAGGAATCTTAAAGCAAACAAAACATGCCCAACTACCTAACAATTTTGTGACTCTGCTCTTTGTTACACTTTATAGTCTTAAAGGTCAGCATGAAAACATCTTTACCTAAAAAGGAAGATTATCCCATAATATTAAGCAAGTTACACCTGCTGAGAAAATTCCATATTCAATAGAAATCTGCTTATAATTTACCTTGATTGGAAAATGCACTCTTTGCACGTTCACTACATCTAAGTTAGGCAACAGAAGTCTCTGGCACCATTCAAAAGTATAGACAAAAAATAATCAATTAGGCTACAATTTTTAAATTGTATATTTAACATTCGTTAGTAAATTCCAGTTGGCCTCACATAACACACTAAAACATCTTATTACCACCGGTAATCGAAGATGTCTTTCAAAAGGTGGATACTGGGAGTCCAGTATACATCCTTGATAATACATTTTAGAGCAATAAGAAATACTTATAAATATATGATGAATGAGGTAAACGATTACTCTATACTGCTGGAAATGATTATAACTAGGTAAAAAAAGAAACTTTCTAACCTATGCAGAGAAAAAAGCCTATGAGGTGGTGGGAACACAAGCTACACTGCAGGTAGAACCTGCCTGTCCTGTTCCTTAGACTTCCTATAATTCTGGAAATCTACTGAATTAAGGTAACCGAAAGTGAATTACATTGAGTTCACTTAAACAAAAACAAATTTTATGCAGCAGAAAAGCCAATTTTTGAGTGAGCAAGTCATCGCAAAGGCAGTGTCTTAAAGTGGATCAGACTTTGCAGAGAGAGGAACATTTCCTATTCTTTTCTCTCTTTGAGTCAAATAATTACTGCGAACAATTTAAGAGACATAGGTTCCTTGTAGTGGTGATTCGAGTGTGTCGAAAATGGAAAAATGATTAAAGCGATAAACCAGGTTGCAAGGGAGTCCTTTTGGAGTCACGTAATAGCCAGTGAACTAGAAACTCTGGATATTGAATAGATACAGATACCAATAGGAGAGCCAGGAGCAGATGCCAAGTCCAGCCAAGAGTTGGAGTCAGGCAAGGATAAAACACTCACTGCCAGATCCTTTTGCTTCTGCCGCAAAAGACCACCCCCACCCCCCGCCCCAACTTACCCTCTCTGAAACGTTCCTAATATCCGCCCAGTACCTACCCAGAAGTACCCCTTCCCCCACAATAACTTCTAACAAACCCAACAGTCCTGCCGGAGTGACAGGCTGCATTCACTTACTGAGCTGTCCCCCACCCGACGTCGTACTTGGTTCCCGACCTCCTGCGCCTCCAACGCCGACTGCTCCAGGGATCCCAGGCGCCCCCATCCCCGGCGGGGTCCCACTCTGCCTCTCGAAGTTGCCAGGATTGGAGAAGTAGTCACGCAGCCGAGGCAGCTCGCGGCCGCTCTCTAACAGCTCGGTGTGCAGCTCCAGGGCGGTCAGTAAGTATTGATCGCGCAACAGCTGAGCCGCGATCGCATCGATTGACAATCGGGCCGGGGTCTCCCCGGTGCCCCCCAGTGACATCGCCGCCGCCGCCTCCCCAGGGAGCCCTGGTCGTGCACTGCTCCCTAAGGCCACGGGATCCTGGGGCGATAGCGAGTCCGCAGAGCCAGGATCTAGGCCGCCCCCGGAACCGAGCCGAAGCCCTGCTCGCCGCTCCTCGGTCGCTGAAACCTCGTCGTCGTCCTCATCCGAATCGCTGAGGAAAGGATTCACGCCGCCGCCACCACCTCCAGGCGCCATCGCCGCCATCTTATACTGTCAGGAGTGTGGGCGCCTCCCTGTCTGGCTCTGACAGGCCGCAACTTGAATCCCCGCTAAGCCTCAATGGGCACTGTGCACCTCCAAAGCCCCGGCCTGGCCACGTCCCGCCTCCTCACTTGGAGACCAGGCCCCAGGCTCCGAGGCAAACAGTCCGGATGCAGCTGCACCCGCTGCCTCAGCCGCAGCTGCACCAGCAGCCCGGCTCTGCAGGCGTCTTCCTGGTCCACAGTCTCGCGAGAAATGGAGCGTGCCCTGCCCCTCTCCCCGCCCCCGCCCCGCCCCTCCCCGCCCCGCCCCCGCCCCGCCAATTCTGCACACCGTGTGCGAAGATTGAGGGCCCCACTTCTCGCTCAAAGGCAAGGCCCCGCCCCCTCCCCATTTGATTGGCCAAAGAAGGTTGGGGGCGGGGACTGGTGTTACGGAGGACTGACCCAAGACTTATCGCGAGACCAGCTGCTGGCCAGGTAAGAGTTAGGGGCGTTACGCGGTTGAGGGGTGATTATGACGGTGGCTTAGGAGCATTCTCTTGGCTGTCCTTCGTGGGCAGAGGGGAGCTCTGCCCTAGAGCTGGGTCCCGCCTTCACGCTGAGGAGGCCTCATTCCTGAGATCCGGCCTCACCTGATAGGCCCAGGTAAAGTCCGGGGACTAGTGCGGAGGGATGCGGTGGCCCCCAAACTGGTCTCATGCCGCTGACGCTCTGCTTCACTTTTACTTAGCACGCTTCACTTTTTCTTGCTGTATGCTGCCAACTGGTGACATTTTCTCTGCACGTGTCGCAGGTGCCTAGGGCACTAGTCAGAATGTGGCTTGCTTTCTCTTCCTTGCCTTCCCAGCCAAGTGCCTGCTTGCCCTGGAGGCCTGGGAGAGCGCCTTTTTGCCACCGACTTACTGGTAGAAAGGGCGGGTCGAGATGGGGTGGGGTGGGGTGTGAAAGATGGAGAGAGTAAATGGAAAGTGAACAAAGAGGTTGGGGTTTTACTTGGACGTAGGAATACTCTGATAGCCTCGACTTGGATAACAAACTATTAGCAACTCAGTAAGCATTTAGGATTTAATACACAATTTGCACAACGGGGACCCTTCAAAATATCAAATGCAGTCCTTCAGTGGAGAGAGAAGAAAACTCAACCTCGAGACATTCAGTGACCCAGTCAACTCAACACCACTGATAACTATTCAAAGGAACTGAAATCATTTTTATGTCCAAAGCCATTCTTTCTCCACTATGCCTTGAAACTTTTCTGACTTGTCCATTTAGGTTGGACTCAAGGTACTGACTGTAGAACTTAATTATTTTAAAACTTGGATGCTTTGGACAGTTTTGATATGCTTTATCACAGGTTAGCGCAGTATACTAAGTTCGGAAGTTCAACAATTATCTTTTATGTTGTTTTATGTCATTCCTTGATTACAACTGGAAGTGGCAAAGAGGATGTTAGTTTCTAGTCAATAGTATTAAAATGCTGTTCCTAAGAGCTTCTGTTTTCTTCACGCATAAATTGCCACTTTTGCAGGTTTTAGATTTCTTTGTTCGTAGCTTCTTTTAAACACCAAAATAGAGGTAGCAATAATTATGCTATCAGGTCAGTTACATTACTTTGAAGCATTAAAGTATCTCCTTTAGCTCTGTGGAAAAATAAAAATAGAGCATTCTTATATAACCCTTGGGTCAGATTATTGGTTTACATGTAAGTGTATGCCAACAGTTAAATGTAGGCTTTAATTTCAGTTTACCTAGGCTCAGTATACTAAAATTTTCATTTGAATGTGGCTTAGGTTTTTTGTTTTGTTCTTGGTAGAAGATTTTTTTGACATTGCTTGTACTAAGAATTCAAAATGTTTTTTTACAGAACATTATTAGCTCCTAATGTTTAAATCCTAAATTTTGTGTGTGTGTGTGCCATATATTGAAGAAAAGTATGAAAACAAATCCTGGATCTTAGGAAAAGAGTATCAAAATAGCCAAGGCTGTGTCCTGTTATTTATTTCTTAGGAAAAAGAATTGCTGATCCTTATTGTAATTGAGTTTGCTGGAGAAATTAAAAATGGGACCAATTTCTGGAATGGAGGAATGGGAGGGATTAGAGAATGACATGGAAAGGGCATGCTTAGAAATGGATTGTTTATATACAATATTTCTGTCTCTGTAATGGGGAATTTTAGAAATCTTTTGTATTTAGGGTCCTTGCACTTAGGGTCTTCCCTTAGAGGATTGTGCTTATTAGGTTGATGAGCCTGAAGTTCATACCCCAGTTCTGCCAATTATTTGGTGTGAGACTTTAAAAAATTACTTATCTTCTCTCTGCCTCACCTGTCAAGGAGGTACTGAAAGTACACAGAATTAGGAATGTGCTTGTCATGGTGCCTGGTACCTAGAACACAATAAATACTGTCATTATAATCGGTTATCAATTAACATATAATATTAGTATATATTGAGAATATTTGATAGGTTTTTAAAAATAAAGCAAACAAACCCAATGTCAGTCGTTGAGTAGCTACAGCCAGAAAAACCAATTAAGTGAACAGGCCCCATAGGTAACTAATTTAGGATCTGATTTCTAAAGTGAAAGTTGAAAATAGATTTAAAATATGTTTCCTCAGAGTTGTAAGAAATTGGATGTGGAAGTTCTTCCCATGATTGGCTTGCTGTAACACGTCTATAGTTTCCTGATTGGATTTCATATCCTATAATTATGGACTTGTTTATGTGACCTTCCAAGCCCTTCACAAATCAACTGGCCAGTCTTCTCAGTAAGTATTTTTCTTTTCTACAATACATAAAGGTTTAATTATCAATTTAAAATGTTTAAGAAATAGCACATACTAGAATATTCTTAATTGCTCATCTCTACTTATAATAACTTGCTGTTAATATTCTTAGGAAATTTTCTTTCTACTTAACAAGATTTGCATTAATCTAGATCTTTACAGCTAATATTTTATCACACAATCAGAATAGTCATTGAAGTTTGTATCTTAGTGATGAAAATGTAAAAGATTGCTCTTTTTCAAGAACTTCAGTCATTGTAGTGTTTAAAAAATTTTTTTTTGCTTTACTAGTCTTAAAATAGCCACAAGTAATATTTTAAATGCAAGTTTTTGGTTTATTTAAGGTTTTTATAAATATCTAATTTTTCAATACATTTTTATACACTCTAATTTTTTGACATTGTTTTTCAGTGTGTGGTAAACATCTCACAAGAATAGGCTAAATAACTTTTGTTAGTACATGGTTATGTATATTTAAAAATTTTTAATAGTTATTTGTTTTGGAGGTTTCCATATGACAAAGTTTTCATTTTCACTGAATCTGAATAAAAAGTCATCTTTTAAAGAGAAATATTAAGTAATAATATTACTTAATTACATGTGCTTGGCAATAATAAAATAAGTAGTATGTGAAGGATGTTATTTTGGAATCACTGCGGTTTTATTTGTAGTAAACGACTTAAATGTAAAAGTTGTTGTTTTTAAGTATCCTAAATCTTCACAGTTCATCTGTATGTTCTGGAGAAATAAATAGAAAAGCAAGGCAGCCTCTAGTGGCTATAGTACATATTACATGTACCTTTGAAATGATAATCTAATTAATTTATTCAGCAAACATTTGAGTCCTTACTAAGTGCCTAGGATTGTGATGAGTGCTGGAGAAGCCCCGTCTTGCTGACATGGAAACAGGGTTAAATGATAGAGACAGACATTAATACAGTCAAAGACAGAGCTGTATAATTATAAACTGAAGGAAAGGTTTTGGCATCTGGTTTGGAGTGTTTCAAGGGTGAAATTACGGGAAGCTTTTTAGCTTCTGTCCCTTATTTGTTGCCTCTTCCTTATATTCCTATTGCAGAGGAGGAGGGAGTGAGAAAATTAATTTGGAGGTTCAGTTGGCAGAATTTAGTGAAAATTATGACTATTCTTGTTTTATAACGTTTAATTTATCCTAGTGAAGCAACTGAAGTGTTATCATATCCTGAGTGCCAAGCGTTGGGCCAGGTATACGACATAAATTCATTCTAATCCTCACAACCACCTTTGTAGTTCGTTGGTATTATCTGCATTTTATAGGTAACATATCTGAAGTTCAGTTTATCTAAGGCCAGAATCTGCTAAAGGCCTGACTTTCAAGCCCATCCAGAATAGCAAGTTGCCTTTAAAAAATTTTGTAGACTGTATCCTAATAAATGCTTAAATAGAGTTGTCAAATTCCTTTTTATTTATGGAATTTTTTAATATTTTGGGGATTGATAATAAGTCTCAATCTTCATTCACAATTTGGCAGGAAACTATATCTTTTATTTTTCTATTGCTTTCTTTCAAAATAATGTAAACTCACCTATTAAGAGTTTGATTTAAAAATAAAAGTTGAGTTGCTTCACCATCTGGTGGTATTGCTAATACTTTACGTTTATATGGTGTCATGTCTGTTTACTTCTCACAATACCCTATTATGGAATAGGGCTGACGGTGCCCTTTTTTATGGATAAGTAAACTACGAGAGGGACTTGACTAGGATCCCACTGTTACTATATAACAGAGCTAGATTTTTACGTTGGCTTTTACAGCTTCAAGGTCTCAAATAAAATGTTTCACTACTTCAATAAGCTTTTGAGTAGTGGAAAATTTATATTATCCTTTCACATGAGACTTTGATACTTTATACAGTAAAGTTGTGTAATAGCAATAGGGAAAAGAGAGAATGTTAAGTCCAGGGAGTTATTTGTAAATGCAAATAAAAGTGAGAAATGATATAGATGTTTGTTTATTTATAAGCATGATAAGGAGAGTACTGAGGTTTCCATTGTAAAGAGGAGACACTTAAATCATTTTAGCTTCTGTACATCTAGATGTATACCATATGTACTTCAGTTATGAATGGAGTTCAAGATCTAACTGAAATGAATTAAGTACTGGAAAAATGACTTACTGTGGATAACTAAATATGATGCCTGATAGACAGGGTCCTGAACTAGAGGATGGAAAAAAGTATTGTAAGTGAATAAAATATTATGAATAATTTTAAAACAATGCATTTGACAATTTGGGTGAAATGGACAAGTGGACAGACTACTTAAAAGATAAAACTACCAAAACTCACTCAGCAAGTTGTAAATAATCTGAATATCTCTCTCTATATGAAGAAATTAAATTTAGTTAAAAATCTTACCACAAGGAAAACTCCAAGCCAATGGTTTCATTGAATTGTTATACAATAAAGAAAGAAATAATACAAATTCTACACAAACTCTTCCAAAAAATAGAAGAGGTAGCAACACTTCCCAGTGCATTGTCTGATACCAAAACTAGACAAAGACATTACAAAAAAAGAAAATTATAGGCTAATGTCTCTAATAAATATTACTTTAAAATGCTAAACAATATTTTAGCAAATAAAATCCAATAGTATATAGAAAGGATAATACTTTAAGTAGGCTTTATTCTGGGAATGCAAGCTTTGTTTAACATTTGAAATTCAGTGTAAGTCACCACATTGGGAGACTAAGAAAAAACACATGATCATGATCATCTCAGTAGATGCAATGAAAGCATTTGACAAAATCCAACATCCATTCATGGTTTAAAACTCCTAACGTATAGGGAGTAAAAAGGAACTTCTTTAACTTAAGAAAGGAAATCTACAAAAACCTGAAAAACTGACAACTTTCACCCTAAGATTGGAAACAAGACAAGAATTTCTGTTGTTACCACTTTTATTCAACATCCCACTGGAAGTCCTAGACAGTACAACAAGCATGACACATAAGAAATGTAGTGATTGACAATGAAGAAGTCTTTTATTCACAGGTGACATAATTATGTCTTTAGAAAATCAAAACACATCTACATAAAAGCTACTATTACAACTTTTCCATATTGCAGGATACAAAGTGTATATAACAAAATCAGTGGTAATTTAAGAACTAACAAGGGGGAATTGAAATTAAAACTACCATTTACAATAATATCAAAAAATGAAATACCCTTACGGATGGCTCACAGAGGCATGAGAAAACTTGAGGGTTATGGGTATGTTCACTGTCTTGACTGTAATCATTATACACTTAAAATATGTACAGCTTTTTATAGGCCAATTATGTCTCAATAAAGCTATAAAAATGCTATGAAGAACATTATTGGAGCACTTCAAAAATTTGGAGTATAGATGGTAGATAAAACACTGATATTCAGTTTGCTGAAGGTGGTAAGTCTGCTGTAGGTATGTAAGGGAGTATCGTTATTCTTAGGAAATAAACACTAAGCATAAAGAGAATAGTGTATGTACCTTACCTTCAAATGGTTCAGAAACAATATTAAGTGATTTTACACACACACACACACACACACACACACACACACACACACACACACACACACTACACACACACACACACACACACACACACACACTAGAGGTAAGTTAAAGAGATGCGGCAGGGACTGGAAAGGCAAGAGAGAGAAAATGATAAAGCAAGTGAGAAAAATGTTGCAACTTTCTCTAAGTTTGAAATTATTTTCAAATAAAAAAGTACTAAAAACCTATACAAAGAAATGCTATCACAGAAATTCCTTAGATGAGACACGAAATACAACAGCCAAAAGAAAAATTAATTGAACTTAATCAAAATTTAAAAGTACCATTCTTTGAAAAACACTGTTAAAAAATGAAAAGAAAAAAAAAGAGGATTTAAAAAAGTCCATTAAACATATGAAAAGTTGCTCAACATTATTAGTCATCAGGGAAATGTGAATTAAAATCACAGTAGGTTACCACCACAGTCCCACTAGAGGTACATAAAGGGTGATACAATGGATCAGTTTTACTACAGGGTAACTTACTCACAGGATGGGATTTGGTAGACACAGACCTGGAGGCATTTACAGCTGCGCTGTGTACTGCTGAGGGGCCAGTTTTATAATTACCTAGTGTACGTGGGTAGTGCTTGGAAACAGGAAGTGCTTTCCTAAGTCAAGATTTATGAATGGATGGCTGGTCTCACTGGCTCCAGGAATATGTCATCAAAGGTCTTCATCCTTGTTTGGAGGTTAACAGAGCATATAAGCCACTGGATCCTATGGTTATTAAACAGTATCTATTAACTACTGAGCCCTTGATGACAGAAAAGCGATTGACACAGTAGGGAGGGTCAGTGGAATGACTGGAGGACTTGTACGTGCCCAAGATGGTATCAGTTATGCTAGTCGCCGTACAATGCTTAAGTTGATGCTTTGGTGTAAAACAGAGTTTGGGATTTGATTCTCTAATCAAGAAGTTTAGATCCACTAGATTAGATTTTTAAACCCCAACAAGGAGGGCCACCAAGTTTTTCTCACACGATGAATTCAACTTAATGTACATCAAGAAGAATAATAATAACAGCTAATACTTAATACCACTGACTATGTGGTAGGCACTCTTCTGCATATTTATTTTACACCTATCAACTCAATTGTAATAGCAACCCAAGGTGGTAGGTACCATTATTATCTCCATTTTACTGATGAGGAAACTTAGGTGCCAAGACGTTAAATAACCTGCCTGCACTAATACTTCTGGTATGCAGAAAAGGCAGGATTTGAATCCTGGCAGTGAACTGCTAGGGTATGCACTCTACCATTAGGCCATCCTGTCTCTCAAGGAAACATAACTGAGATCAGGTCTGGACATACTGATCATCTGAAAACGTGTTCAAAAAAGCTTGAGCTCTCCAGTGATGTGACTCTGGTTTCAGATCTCGGCTCTTTCCCCCATGTGGTCTTTGGAGCATCACTTAGTCCCCATGACAGTCAGTCCCCTCCTGTGAAAATGGGGATTCTCATACTTCATTTTCAAGGCAAATTCTGGGGATTAGAGCAAATAATGTAAGTGAAGTCCTCAAGCCCAGGATCTAATGCAGAGTTAGGCATTCAGTCAATACTAGCAAGTATTATAACTGGGTACACTTACAGTGGGAGAAACATTGTATGCAATATATTAACAATTATAAAGCACATTATACTTACAATAAAAGCCAAGTTAAATCAAATGGCATTTATAGCAAAATCATAGATTGTCAGCAAAATAAAGTTTTAAAAACACTTAACAAAAGACATCACTTTTAGGTGTGTTAAACAGTTTGGAAAAATTTTTACATATTTAAACATCTGCTTACCATTTAACCCAGCAATTCCAATTCTGAATATTTATTCAAGAGAAATTAAAAGCATATATACGCAAAGTCTTGTACCTTTACTGTTCACAGAAGCTTTATTTATAATAGCCAAGAACTGGAAACAATTCACATATCCATCAAGAGGTTAATATAAACAATTTGTTTTACAGCCATATGATAGGTCCTTCTCAGTATTAAAAGGGAACAAACAACTAAATCACAAACATGCATGAATCTCAAAAATGTTATACTGAATGTAAGTGGATACAATAAAGTACATACTGCATGATTCCATCTCAGTGACAATCTAGAATGCTAAAAATTAATCTTGAATCACAGAAGGCAGTGACTACTTACAGTCAGAGCTGTGGGGACAGGGATTGACTGAAGAGGGACATGGGGGAACTTCTTGGAATGATAAAAATATTCTATATCTTGATTCTGAGGTGGTTGGTTATGTGAGTGTATATATTTGTCAAAACTAATGAAACAAAATGTCCATTTTTGTCTATAAGTTATACTTTAATAAAGTTGATTGAAAATTTTTAAAATAGATGCCATTCATTAGATTGCAACAGAAAGAATTTAGTAAGACTTGACCTTAGAATAATTAACTGTTATTTAACTAAGTGGAATGTTTTATGACAGAGAACCCTTTTACTCAAAAAGAAAACCAACTATATGCAGCTAGAGGTAATTTTTATTTAATATGCATATATTAAATTTGTTAAAAAGATACATTAGTGGGTAATTTTTTGGATCTGAAAGAATTATCACAGGGTTCCTTGTTAGCGCTGAAAAGTGGGCTACTAGCTATTGTATTTTTGCGTCCATCTTGATTGCCTAATAACCCTCATATCCTTGAAGACTTGGTTACGTGCCAGTTATTCTTCAAAGCCTTTCCTTGCTTTGGCTGAATTTGTTGCCCTGTTTTTTGTGGTCCTACTATACCTGATAACTGTTATAATGAAGTGCATTTTTTTGTGCCTGTCTTTTTGTACATATAGAAAACAAGCACCCTTTCAAGTGCTGAGCACAATACTTGAGAAATAGTAGGTTTTGAATAAATGTTGAATTGAAATAAGATTCATTTTATCCAAAATTACTTTGCCAGTAATTTAATAAGTTCCTTAAAAAACATTGAGCACTTACTTTGTCAGTAGGTAGGACATACAATGGTGAAGGAGATAAGATATCAATCTGTGTCCTTATGAAGCTTATATCCTAGTGGAAGAGAAAGACTAAATTTCAACAACAGATACAGAATATATGATTGTTTAAATCAAGGGAAATAATAGGGAGGAGTCTACTTCTGGGTGGTGGAGAAACCTTGAGGAGCCTACTTTTGAGAAGATGGTATGAAAGGTGAGAAGCCTGCTATGGGAAGAGCCAACTAAAGAGCCCAGAGGTAGTTTGTAAGGAACTGCGAAGTTTCCCTGGATGCAAGACTTCTACTGCCCGAGACAGGAGGTCGCAGGCACACCAGGCGTGGGCCAGCTTCTCTGCTGTGCTCCAGGTTCCAGCTCTTCTTGCTTTCACAGAGATTTTTAACTCCTGCAGTTACTCCAGCTTTCTGCTACAGCATTCATTTCTTCCTCTATTCTGTCATTCTTCAGAACATAAATCTAGTATTTCCTAGCCAAGGAAAACCCTTTATTGGCCCTACATCAATTTTCGTTTAAGGAAAGAACTTTCCCTCTGGGAGTTAGCATTCTCCCAGAGAGCTGTATTCTTCCCTCTGCTTCCCATTCACTTCCAAAGAGGCACTTTAATGGGGCTTACCTCCCACTACTCTGTTGAACTTTCTCAGTAAGTTTAACAGGAACTAAAAGCCGCAGAATCACTCTTTGCTGCCCTGCTCTTACTCCAGTCTTTGAGTGTATCTGACAAAGCTGACCATACCCGCCTCTCATGAAACACTGATATTAATAATAATTTCTATGTTTGAAATCTTGACATTTAGAATATTCTGTTCAATGTCTCCTTTTTAATTCTTCAAATGTAGTTTGTTATACTGTGTGTATTTGAAGTGATGGCTTTTTCTGGAGGAGGGCTTGTGAGATAAACAAGAGAAAAATATATTGCAAGTGTCTAAGTTAATTTATCATTAGCAGAATTAGTATTCAACTGAAAAACTTGTTTCCATATGTAGTATATTAGGAGCCTTAAAGATGTGCATAGCCTTTGATTCAGTGATTGTACTTACAAGTATCTTATGCATATACTGTGAAGTGTCTGAAAAGTTAACATAAAATTACATATAAATTTAGATAAATCACATTGACACTTATAATAATGAAAACTTGCAAAAACCCTCAGTGCTTAACAATATGGGGGTGATCAGGAAAATTAAGATGAGATAGAAGAGAGTGTGGTAATAGTAAATGATGTGTAGGAAAAGGTGGGATGGGTTTTTTTTTTTATAATGGGAAATGTTAATGTATAATAAAGGAAAAAATCTAAATAAAATTGTGAGCCTCTGTGAAAATGTAGAAGGGATAAAAAACTAGAAGAAACTATTAACAGATTTTTCTTTAGATAGTAGAATTATAGGTAATTTTTCTATATATCTAGACTTACCTCAGTGATACTATTTTATATTCAGATTGCCATTATTAAGATGGTGTTTGCCGTGTAGTTGAAGCACATATATATATGTAATATATATCAGAAAAAGGAGAATACATATTCTGAGGGTGTTGCCTTAGATTACAAAATAACATCTACTCAGTAAGGGATTTTTAATAATTTGTGGAATATCTTTAATATTTAGTTGACTCTTGAGTCTCCCAGGAAAAAAGTAGCCCATAATTTAACCATTTGCTCTATTTTATTTTATTATTTTATAATATGCTTGATTTTGGCAAGATTTTTTTTACCAAGTGTTCAGTTTTTTTGCCACGCTTTCCTTTCATAATGTAATTTTTAGGGCCAGAAAGAATAAGATATATCTGTAATTAAATTAACTCATCTTGGTGTTTTTCAGCTGAGGATCACTATGTGTAACTAATGCAGTTACATTACAAGAAGGACAAGTTAAAGTATTTTGTTGTTGTTTTTAATCTGGGGGGGGATTCACCAACAAAAGCAAATTACAGATTGGCTTGAAAAGCACTCCCATGTGGACTCCCATTGATTTTGGCAGTTAATAGTATACTTTAACTATGATATTTAAATGTTTTACATTGCTTAGTTTTCATTCCCTAAGTATTTGTAAGCTCATCATATTTGTGACTGTATCATTTTGATGGTTCCTGTAGTACCCTGGCACACAATTATACGCTTGAAATGTGCATAGAACATTTTTACTGAATGAATGAATTTAACCCTCTGCTTTTTTGTATTGGTTCAGGGAACTAAGATTAAGAGTTCCCTAATGTAAATCTTTTGAAACACGGAAAATTTAACTACTTTCCCCTTCCTATAATTCTACTGTATGGACAAAATACATGTTGTCTGTTCAATTTGGTGACAGTCAAAAGAAGCTAGAACTCTCCTAAGCTGATAACCAAAAATAAAATTTTAAAAAAGCACATTTAAATAATGGTAAATTCTGAGAATATCAATGGTTGTCCCATGGGTAACCAAAGAGCACTATGAGTTTTATATATATATATATATATTTTTTTTTTTTTTTTTTTTTTTTTTTTTTTTACAGGATTTGTCTTGACTGAACCCTGACTCATTTAATCTTTCTTTGGTTTTTGGTTCTATGTTAGTTTTTATAAGCTTAGTATGCGCTTAAATTTATTATAGTTTATTGGTTCTAATTACTTGTTACACTTGAACTTTTTCTTTTTGCTTGAGTGTACTTTATCATATATTTTATTTCTATATTATCTCATTATTAAATAATTCTTATTGTCACCACTATAAATGAAGGTTAAGTTGTGGATCATGTAATGCTTTAAAATATTTATTCAGTCCATATGTAGTCATCAAAATAAGTGAAAGTATATATGATTGCATTAAGGCTTACCCAAATTTAATTTTGTTCCCTCTTTTCAGTTTTCCTGAAGATTAATTAGTTACACTGGATATGCTGCTGTACATTATTTTGGGATTGCTCGTACATTTTGTGTTCTTCGCCTCCATCTTTGACATTTATTTTACATCTCCTTTGGTTCATGGAATGACCCCTCAGTTTACGCCATTGCCTCCCCCAGCAAAAAGATTAGTGCTGTTTGTTGCTGATGGCCTGCGAGCAGATAAACTTTATGAATTAGATGAAAATGGAAATCCTAGGGCACCATTTATTAGGTAAGCATCTCAACTGGTATGAAGATATCTCTGGAAAATATTATCCTTTTTTTTTTTTTTAATGTGGGGAAAAGGTAACTAGGTTTATTTATTTAGACAGAGGTACTGGGGATTATTTATCTAGACAGAGGAACTGGGGATTGAACCTAGGACCTTGCGCATGCTAAGCATGCACTCTACCACTGAGCTATACCCTCCCCTCTATCCTAATACTGTTTACCTCACGTTGGGTAGAGGAGGGATGATGAGAAAGAGAATAGGGCACGTGTACATTTGCCTTTGTCTTAGAGATCAACGGGTTTATTTCCTTCTATGAGTTATTTCTCGTCCTGTAGAAGTTGAAATCTGATGAATTGAAATGAATAACCTTAGCTGCTGGCCTAACTTGTCCTAATTTCTGAAACCTGCCTTACAACTCACTATATTATCTTTTATTTTTATAAAATAAGACTGTTAAATTTATAAGTAATGACAAGCATAAATATTATTGAATTGACAATTACAATGGTGTTTAACTAGAAAATACAGACTTCAACTCAAAATACATCTATAAAATATATAAAGCTTCCAAGTCTATATCACTATGTAATGTAATTTTGAATTCTGTTGGCTTTGAAAAGAAATGTTTAATTTTTTGAACTTATGGGGCTCCTGCAATCAACTGTTCTTTTTCTGACTTGTGGCAAGCCCCTCAAAAGCCCTTCCTAATGCTGTTGTGGAGAGATGAAAACTCAAGTTAAACTATAGAAAAGTCAAAAGGATTATACCATGAACATCTGTATATCCTTGATTTAGATATAACCATTTTAAACTTTTTCATATTTGCATTTTCTTTCTCAATACACAAACATACACACACATGCTTAAACTTTTAATTATTTTTTCTTGAATAATTGGAAAGCAAGATATTATGACACTTCACTCCTAAACACTTCAGTGTGTATCTCTGAAGAACAAGGACTTTCTTTGACATGACCATAATACCATCATCACACCTAATAACATTTAAATTGACAAAATAGTATTGTGTATATCAGTTATTTCCTAGGTAACAAACCATTTCAGTATTTTGTGGCTTTAAGGCAATAATAATGTATTTTTATCTTAGGACTCTGTGGAGTGGTTGGGTGGTTCTTTGTTTCACCTGGGCTCACTTATGCTGCTGAATCAAACTGATGAGAGGTCTCAGACTGGGCTCAGCTGGGATCAGAAAGATTCCTTCTTATATTTTGGCTGACTCTTTTGATTGCATTCCTTCTGTAATAATATTTTTCTAAAGCCTAACAGAGCATTTGATCATAGTCTGTGAACTATTTGTCTGAAATATCTTTTAGGAACATCATAATGAATGAGGGCAGCTGGGGGATATCGCATACGCGTGTGCCAACTGAGTCTCGGCCAGGCCACGTAGCCCTGATAGCAGGGTTTTATGAAGATGTCAGTGCAGTTGCCAAAGGTATTGTCTATTTAGGTGATTTGGTCTAATGAAAACTTTTTTGCATAAATGCTGACTCCTTAACACTGAATCATAACATAAAGTGAAGTCTAATTTGAGATACTTTTGACAAGTGTTTTAGCATGTCTAACTCACAGAAACACACACTGGGATTGATTCAAAAATTAAGCTTTAGTCTTTTGTCATCCTGTGCTATTGAAAGAATATGATTGGATGGATCCATGGTTTTCCTTGATGTTAACTCTCAAAAGTTCGAATGTGATTCTATATTTTAGTAAGAAGTAAATTATCTGTTGTAAACTTTTTAAAAAAGAATTGTGGTATAATACATGTAATGAAATCTTTTATTAGAGTTGCATTTGTTCTGCAATTAATCTTCATTGTCATTATTTGAAGAATACTTCTTTAGAGGCTATACTAATACTTCACCATGTATTATTACTATTGTTATTGTTTACTTTCTTTTCTCAATTACTTGAAGGATGGAAGGAAAATCCTGTAGAATTTGATTCTCTTATTAATGAAACCAAGTACACATGGAGCTGGGGAAGCGCAGATATCTTGGCTATGTTTGCCAAAGGTAGGAGTCATTGATTATATTAATTCTGATGCTGAATAGGTAATAAATCAATATGGTAATTTAAAATATATTACTTACTATATTTTATTGATTTTGAAATACATGTTTTTCATATTTAACATCTCTGAAATAAGGATGGGTATTGCAATGGATAGACATGTCAGTTTGATTTTTTCCTTAGTTGTACTTGAAATGTTGTACATTATACAGTTTTTCGTACCTTGGATTTGATGACATGGTATATGGCTCTAATATCTAACAGCTTTTTTAATCTTGGACAAGTTAGATAACTTCTCTGAATTTCAGTTTTCTTTTTTGTAAAATGTGGTAATAATAATAATTTCTATCTCATAGGTTTGTTTTGGGGGATTAAATAAGATAATTCATGTGAAGCATTTTGCAAAATGCTTCTTATGATGCTAACTCCTCATTATGATGATGGTGTTGATATCTGTTTCTTTTTACTTTGATAGGTTACCGTTAAGTTAGTAGATGTTCGTGTAAAGATTTAAATGTTAAAATTCATATTTATAACTCCTATTTTCATGTATTCAAGATCATGCCATTTGGATTTGTTGTATTTGTAGTATTTGTTTCTGTGCATGAATCTGCAGGTGTTAGAACATCTCGATTAGAAAATCCATTTACATTATTTTAAAAAATCATTTGGAGTCCATTTGAATTTTATGTCATTAAATGCTTTGTAAGTGGGAGCATTATGGTCATTTCACTTAATGAAAAGATGTTGTAACATTACGCTTAGCCATGGGTGTAATTGTAATAATTGAAATTGTTGAAGATTATTATATGTCATGAAAGCAAAATAAATATTCAGAATTTTCTGTACAATATTCATAGAACATTATTATGTAGGGCAGGTCGGAAAACTCATACTGCTTACCGTTTATATGCTCCCTTCTTTGGAAAGCAGTTAAGCTTTTGGGGGGACTGGTGGTGGTGAGACTGTATTTAGTTGCTAAGACTTACCAAACTTACCTTCCTACTTCTGGCTATAATTGGTAGGACAGGACCAACGCCTGAATTGGAGACAATGCAATAGGAATGTTCCATTTCTTATGGTAACCTACAGACCCACTCAGATTTTTGCTTACAATCTGAGAATCAGAATGGCTGAGCAGTGGAATAATGTCATTATAGCTGAGCTGATGTTATAAGAGATTGTCCTTATTTTGTTATATCTCTTCCTTATGACCTGTAAGAGCCCATCTAACTCAGAAATTGACTAAAATGATTAGATTCATAATAAAAATTTTACATATATATAAGATTAATATATATGTTGACCCTTTCAAACTATTTGGCAATAAGCAATATTTTTTCCTTTATATTGAAAAAAATGCACATATTTTATGACTAAAATAATTGAAATATTTGAATTTTCTTCTTAGTTAGAGAATTGTGCAAAACAAATGATGTCATCTGTTTTAGATTGTACCATACTAAGATGCACAAATTCTTTGAATAGTTTAACCCTTACAGAGAGACAAACTTTGGTGTTTACTTTTGTGCTATTGTTTATTAATTAGCACTGTGACTTTCTCAGGTTAATTAACTCACTTGTAGTGTATTTGTAAAATTAGAATATGTTATTGTGAGAACAAGAAGCAATTGCATATGTTAAAGTACAAACCTTGGTCCATGGCACAGAAAACAAATGTTAATTATTCCTCCCATCTTTCTCTTCCTCATCATAATTCAAAATGCTTAATGACAAATTCTGGTTGCTCACAGAAATATTTAAGTGATTATTTTATATTTTGTGACAGTTTAAAAGATCATTAAATTTTTTCTCTCAAATTTCCTTCTCAGGTGCTAGTGGAAACCATGTTTATACATATAGTTATGATGCTGAAAGTGAGGATTTTGGTGCCCAGGATGTAGCAAAACTGGACACTTGGGTTTTTGATAATATGAAGGTACGTGCTATTGAGTGGCTTATCTACAGCACACATATTTGTATGTACTGTAACTAGAAATTGATTTGTTTGTAAATATGTCTTAATTTTTTCTATTTGTATGAACTTTGAAAGTTCTTTATTATAGCATGCTATTTTTAAAAGACTGGATTCTAAGAAATTACATATTCTACAATAACCAATTAATAGAATTAAAAATTTTTTAAGTTAACCCTTTAAATTCTGTGTTTCGAGAGTCAAATGAACTCTTGACTGGATTCAGGAAACCTGCATTTCATTCCTAGTTTGCTAAATCATCCTAGGTGAACCTTCTTGATCTTTCGTTGACCACAGAACCAATCTCTTACAAGTAGTAGGACCATGTGATTTGCATGAAAGTCTTTTGAAAAATGCTGTTCAAAGCTAATGCATTTATTATAACATAAAGTAGATGTTTAAAACAATTTGTACCTTAAAGAAAAATTAAATAAGCAAAAACAAATTAATAAGTTAATCATAATAAAATGCTTGAATTTCTTTTAGAAATTGAGTTTTTTTGGACTATTTGATAGTGAAAATCATCACAGTTTCACCAGGAATCCAGTAGAATTTGTATTTTCAAACGTTGTGAGATTTTCATCTCAGCTGTGGATATTGGCTCTCTCCTTTCTATCCATTGTTTCTCATCTCCAAATTAAAACTCACAATTCATCTCTTGTAAGAAGCATTCATTGATTGACACTTAATGATTCTTTTTACCAGTAGTGTCTTTTGAACTGACGTTATGGACTTCTCCATTATATAGTCATTTTTGTTAGTTTGTAAACAGTCAGCATGTGTCTGCATTTTCCTTTGTATTTACTTAGCAGGAATTAAGTGCTCAATATATTCTTTGATAGACCGTAGGGCTTTTTTTATCAGTATCTTTCTCCTTGAAATTTTCTTTTTTCATTTGTCAAATGGGAAAACCTTCAAGTTAAATAGAATCTCTTTAAAAAATAATTAGCAAATTACTTTGCTATCATTTCTCAATATAATCGACTTAATGCTAGCATCTGCTTAAAGGCCCTTGGCTTCGAATTTCACATACATAGCTAAAAATGCTCCAAAATCATGGATTTGATTTCTTGTGGGTTGGCAGCAATCGGTAGTGGCTGGCCTGATTTTATGCCTTTTTTCCTTTCTTTATTTCAACACTACTAATGTTGGTGAATGATACTGACTAGAAAAAAAGATTTTCCTGCAACTTCATTAAATATGCTAGAGATATGTACATTAATCAAGTAATAACAAAAATACGAAGTCATCAACAATGGTAAGTGGTGTAAAGGAAATACAGGAACTAAGAATGTATCTTCAGAAGATTCTGATCTAAACTAGCAGTTCAAGGAAGGCTTTCCTGAGAGCTTTGAGATAATCTCTGGAGGAGTATAGGAGACTAAGAAATGGATGGATCTGGATTGCATGTGGAGAAGAGTGTTTCAGGCCAACAGCATTATGTAAACTTGGGCCCAAAGGAAGAGCCAGCATAAGGGATTTGGGGAACTGAAAGAAGGGGCGTTTAGCATGGCAGGAACACTGACTAGAGCAAGGTCTGAGATCGGGTTTGAGGGGGGTCAGGGTTCTTACCTGGACTTTGTATCCTAGCCAGAGACTCATGCTTAATTCTAGCCAAACAGTTTATGAATATATGCCAAATTCTACTCACTTTTTAAAAATTGTGGTAAAATACACATAAGCATCTCCTGTATTAAGTCTTCCATGACTTCTCTTTGCTTTACCCCACTGGTGGCTTATTTAAAAGTACTCTCCCCGGGTACCTGTTTACATGTTCATGTGTATGTAAGTACAGAATGAATCCCTTTCTTAGAGGGCTCTATGAATCCAGTTTGTCATTATGAAATTAATCATTTTGGAACCATATTTCATTAAGTGGACATTTTTTCTATCATACAATGTGAAGAACAGCCTTTAGTCTCAGGACAAAGGAAATAGGAGGCCATCTGCAATGTTCCAGGAGAGATACTGTGATTGGGCTAGGGTGGTCACACATGGGACAATGAGAAGTACATGAAAACATTTTAAAACAATAAAGCATTCTTAAACTGTTGCCTCTAGCACTGCTTTTATTTTTGGCTCTTGTCATAATAGTTCTTCAGTCTGCTGTATTTTATTCAATGTTATGAGAGCTTCATGAAGTCAAGATCCCCTTTCTAAAACCTTTTTTTATTTGGCCTAATTATAACATGGAAAATAACTCCCTCTCTATCTGAACATAGATATCTGGACTGACAAGTACTTGTGTTGGTAGGTCGTGGGACAAATGTAAACAAAATAAGAGAATTTAATTTTATAGTGATATATCAATTTAATTAAATGTTTTCATCAGAATTACTTTTTAAATAAAATAAATGAACTAAAATGTTTTAACTGGTTTGTTACATGTAGGAATTCTTTCATGCTGCCAGAAACAACCAATCTTTGTTTTCTAAACTAAATGAAGAAAAAATAGTTTTTTTCTTACATTTATTAGGAATAGATACAAATGGACATGCTCACCGACCATCATCGAGGTAATTTTAATACTGTGTTTAATTTCATGGTTTTAGGGAAACGCCTGTTCTGTTTGAACTTTTTAAATGTTATAATGTTTTCTTTGTAATTATCACAATAGAACTTATATTTTAAATAACTCCAAAGTAGGATAAATTCTCATTTATATGAGATGTAGTATGATACACTGGCTAACATCACATGTGCTGTGACTAGACTGCACATTAATGTAAGTAAAATATATCCTGTACATGTATTCCATATTCTTCATTTATCAAGGCAGAGATAAAAAAAACTTACATTTTAGAGTGTTTTAGTAAATTTTGAAATAAGAAAACATTATGTGGTGTTAATATTTATATCAAAAAGATATGATTACCTATTCCTTATTCCATTTAACCAGAATTGTATCTAGAGTATAAAGCTTTGTATACTGTATTTCATTAGCATTCCTTATGTAAAACAGCAAATATATTTCTCACTGTCGCAGACTGTAAGAAAGAGGAAGAATTCATATTACACTTTTATTCTTCACTTTGAATTTGATTTATGTTACTCTAACTAACTATAAAGCCTATTGGCTAGCTGCTGGTAATGAATACCTCACGCTTCCCTTCTTTAATGCAATGCACTGTTTCAAGTGCAAGAACTTACACCAAACCATCCTTGTTCAACTGTATGGAAAGTTTAAATATAGTTTGTTCAAAACATTATAGTATATTGTAATGTTTTATATCACAAACACTCTAAGGGATGCAAATATTCTATACTTGAAACAGTGATGTGTGTTAATGTGGCAAGAACAATATCGTTTACATTATGAGAGGCATGAGCCTGAAAGTCATCATTATTGCATTTGAGACTTAAAAGGCATTCATTAAAATTTATTTGCTAATCGGTATCTTTTTAAAAACCATTTCTGAAAATTATTTCAGATTTTTTTACTTCTTTAAAAGGAGAAAAAATTATTTTTAACAATCTAAAGAGTTGTGATTTAAACATTAAAGATGAGATCTAAAAGTACTTCATGAGTTACTGACTTTGAATGTCGTAAGTGCTTGTTGAGTAAATTTGATTTTTCCAAATCAATGTAATTAATGTAACTTAATTTGCTCTTCTGTTTCTTTTTTAACAGGGAATATATGGACAACATTAAAATAGTTGATGAAGGAGTGAAAGAAATTACATCCATGCTTAAGGATTTTTATGGAAATGATGGGAAAACAGCCTTTATCTTTACCTCTGACCATGGAATGACAGACTGGGGTTAGTCTGTCTCTAAGTGATTAATGCTTAATGATTAAAGTAGCATTAAGTCTAGCTTGCAGATATCTTACAATGTTGGGAGAGGATTAGATGTCTTAATATATGCAGAGTGTCTAGCGCATAATAGTATGCTTAAGATGTTAGTGTGAAAAAGACTGACCATATATAATCCTTCTTCTAACTATAAAAGGAATACATTCTCATTTAAAATGAGAAATTAAAGTATGGAGGAGAAAACAAAAATACTTATTATTTATCTACCTAGAATTAGCTGTATGTGATGGCAAAGGGGGTGAGTTTAAGGTGGTATTACCAAGGGACCTAGGACTACTGCACATCGGCCCTAGGTGAGCCTGTCCTGCCCGTGAGATTCCCAAGGCAAATGCACGGTGTGCACAGAGAGCAAAACAAGGCAAAGCTGAAGTTTGGGTCCCCAGATCACAATATAGAATTCTGATGAGCTGGTTCCACTTTATAAAGGGTTTTTGGCCATACCAGCCAGAGTGGCCTGGAAGACAAGCACTTAGAGACTTTGCCATCCTCTCCAGAGGTGACCTTGCCTTGACTGCTTGCCTCAAACTTGGGTGGTTACTCCCCAAAGGAGCTTTCCCTGTTCTTTCGCCTTTGGTGCTACACTGGTGGCAGCTTCTCCAAGTTTTATTGTTATTATTCTTTCAACCATAGTCGCTCAACGGATGTTCTGCCGTTTGTTTTTGCCTGGTTGTTGTTGATGCTCAGACTTGCTTTGGGAATATTTTAAAACTAATTATTATATAGAGAGGCAAACATTTGGGAGTGTGGTGGCTAGAATTAGCTATATATGGATCAACTCTTCAAAACTAAGTTTTAAAAAATATTTAGGCATAAGCTAGTTCTTATATACTTGTCTTACTGCTCTTTGTATCTTTCTTGTAGGTTTCCATGGGGCTGGTCATCCTTCAGAGACTTGTACTCCTTTTGTGACTTGGGGAGCTGGAATCAAGTATCCCCAAAAAGTGTCAGCTCAGAAATTTGATGATACATATTTGGAAGGTATAAACATTTATCTTTATTATTTGTATAAAGGTGACATTTTAAAATAAAACCAAAGTTTAACTTTAAAAAATTACTTTTCAAGTTATAGTTTTCATTTTGATATTTGTGCCATTACTATTTCTATGTATTACTTTTATATAGTTCATATTGTTTGTTTTTAATATTCAGCTTAAGATAGACAGTGTTAGTTATTTTCCTTGGAAGTTCAGGTATAAATTTTACTATTCTTTTTTCCACAAGCCTTATTATTCTAGGACTTAGATTAAACCTTGACTCAACTCTTACGTGCAAAGACTGTCAATCAGGTAAATCACACATGTGTCACAATTGATATTTCAAAACTGGACAGATTTTGCTCTGTCTCTAGCACTTTTGAAGGCTCTCTCTGTCACCCAATCCTCCCTTGCTTCTTAATTCATGATGGAAAGGAATTCCTTTTTTTTTTTTGGAGCTCTGGTTATTTTGTAAGGTAAGATATTATTTACAGTTCCAAAATTTTAACTAGTTGAACAAAATTAATTCCTCTTAGATGCCTTTCTTTGGAGTAGTTGCGTCAGACTCATCCAAAGCACTTGTTAAAAATGCCAATTAAAAGGGAATTACAGATTTCTAGACCTTGTCACTAGATATTTTGATTCCATGAGTCTGGCCTAGAAATGTTCTTTTTGAAACCTTCTCCAGGGATTTGGACTCACAGCTGTGTTAAGGTATTTCTACCGTAGAAGACTTTTGGGTTTGTATAATAGAATTCTCTTGCACTTACTTTCTTATTTTTGAATTTATTTTTTTATTGAGATATAATTCTAATACCATAAAATTCATGTTTTAGAAGTGTATAATTGGATGTTTTTTTAGTATATTCACAAGATTGTACAATCACCTCTACTGTCTAATTACCAGACATGTCATCGCCCTCCCAGAGAACTCTCACCCACTGGCAGTTGCTCCTTATTCCTCTCTCTCCCACTCCCCCGGCAACCTTTGATGTACTTTCTGTCTCTATGGGTTTGCCTGTTCGGGACATTTCATGTCAATGGAATCATTCACTGTCTAGTGTTTTGTGTCAGCTTCTTCCTTTTGGCATAATGTTTTCAAGGTTCATCTATGTTGTAGATGTATCAGTGATTTACTTTTTTTTATAAATAAGCTGAATAATAAATTGTATATATATATGCCATATTTTATTCAATCATCTTATGGACATTTGTCTTGTTTCCACATTTTGGCTATTATGATAATGATGCAGTGAACATTTGTGTAGAAGATTTTGTGTGGACATGTGTTTTCATTTCTCTTGGACAGATACCTAGACGTGGAATAAACAGGTCACATATTCCTCTATGTTTAATATTTTGCAAACTGCCAAACTACTTTCCAAAGCAGCTGAACCATTTTGTATTCCTATGCTCTGTGTTAAATGGATTAGACTGGGTCTAAATAGAAGCCAGGTTAAATAGTATGCTTATACTTAGGAGACAGAAGTTTATTTTGGCATTTGATTTCTCAGTGAATCAACATTTTAGAACCATACGACTTGAAGAATCACTACAGAAAGAATGACTTTTCCTCCTGTGAATATTAAGTATCATAAGTTATAAAGAAAGGAAATGTACATGTTTTTTCTTATCAGGGGATTATTGTGAATTCTTAGTAGCTGACTAGTAGAATCAGGATTATATTTTAAACTTTTATCACCTTATTAAATAAGGAAATTTCATCATAAAATATCTTAGAACACTTTTTGATAATACATCTTAAAGTCAAAGAGTCTTAAAATCAAGACAGTTTCAGAATCATTTGTTCTGATTACTTTATTGAAATTTCTGAATTTATGGAAAGATAGAGGAATGAGGCATTTTAATAGTAACTCTCTGCACTATTTTCTTATGTGGGATTAGCATGGTAGGAGTATACAGTTTCAAGTATTTTGCAAGCAGCTGCCATCACAGAAAAAAGAAGAGCTTGGATTGACTAATGGACTATCAGTTGCCTTGATAATTCCTTGGAACAAGATTGTGACTAGTTGTAGTCACTCTGACAGTTGTTACCACTGTGCCTTTTACTTCTGTCTTTCCTTCCTTAGCCTTTTAATGTTGTGAAATAATTATCTCCAAATGAGCATTTTGAAAATTTGATAAATCATCACAGAAAAATCAAGTATTTACTTTTCAGTTGTTCTTTTTAAGTTCTAGTTTTAAAAATTTACAGCTCTGCCTTTTTGAGCATCCTTTTTGTTCATACTTGGCTTAAAATTTCCGGTACTTTTTTTTCCACTAAGCATCGACCACTTGTAACAATAAAATTATTTATTCTTTTTAAATTCTTATCATCAGCTTTTGTGTCTAATTGTGTATTTCAGAATGGAAATTGGAAAACTGGAAGAGGCAAGATGTCAATCAGGTATTCATTAAATTTAATCATGTTCAAATTTAATATTATCTCCTATAAGAAGTTTAGACAAAGGAGGGAGGATATAGCTCAGTGGTCAAGTGCATGCCTAGCAGGCATGAGGTTCTGGGTTCAATCCTCAGCACCATTAAAAATAAATAAATAAACCTAAGTACCTCCCTCCCCACAAAAGAAGAAGTTTAGACAAAAAAAAAAAAAAAAGAAAAAAAAAGTGTATTAATAGTAATGATGTTAAAGGGTTTTTCTAAAACATTTCAGTTACCAAGGGAAATCCTTTTAGTGCGCATATTTTAACCCCAAGTAATCTTTCTTTCGGCAAAATGAAAAAAGCAGCCTCAAGTAAGACTGAAAGAAGACTCCCTCCAAGTAATACTGGCTAATTAGAGAATTATTATACAAATTGAAACTTGCATGCCTGTTAAATTTTTGTGATTTCTTGTCATGGTTGCCCTGCTTAGTTACTTTAAGCACAGTTCTAGTAAAATCCCATTTATGCATTTCTTTCCTGTTAAATGTCAGTTACCGTTTCTTTTTTATTGACACATGTTTTGTCTTTAATTCTACCCAGAATTTTTACAAATGCAATGGAGAGAAAGTGACAAGAGTGTATAGATTACTCAGCCAGAAACCTTACATTATAAGAAAATACATGGCTGACCTAATCAAGTTAGACCCTTAACATTATCTGTAAATATAAAGCACAGAATTTTCATTGTTGAAGATATGCTGCGTATACAGCCATCGTCACTATTTGTGGAAGGCATGGCATCATTGGTATGTGGCCTCCAGAATGGCAGGAGTATCTTACCTTCTCCAGGTTACCTCACGAGCTGACATTCCCTGCTGTGGTGAATAAACCAAGGTCTAGGACCTCATTTTCAGGCCTGTGACTACAGAAGCCTGTTCTTCCTCAACATCTTAAAAATGGTCTCTTCTCTCAGGGTGGATGCTTATTACCCAGGCAAATGAAAATGTATAGAATCAGATAGCAGTCTATTAATTTGCAATAAAAATCGCTGTCAAAAGGATAGGAACGACTTGAAGTCCATAAAACAAGAACATGTTTTACTTACAGCCAGACTGGGTCATAAGCAAAAACTGACTATAGACTCAGCTATTGCTCTCTGAACACTCCTACATTAGATAAGAATTTCTTTATTCATTCCTTCTGCCAACAGTGTTATGTGTCTGCAATATGTTTAAACATTGTGCAACATTGGCATTAAAACGTTGGAACATTAACACATTAACATTAAACATTGTGTAAGGGATAAAATGATGAGTAAACACAGAAACAATGCAGACACAGTCCCTGCCTTGGGAAGCTTATAGTTTAGGGGTAAGATAAATTTTATCATAGGGGTATGATAAATACAAGTAAATGTAAAATTTAAGCTGTGATAAGGCCCTGCGAAGCCATAAGAGCATAGAGTGGGTGTATCTGGTAGACTGTGTGGTCAGCAAAGGCTTCCTGAGAAGTTGAGGACTGAGAGCTTTCCAGGCAGAGGAGCAACACGTGCACAGAGCTCTGGCAGAGGGCACATGGCATTACAGAAGATCTTGAAGAAAGCAGGGTACAGAGCAACAGAGACCGTGGTGTGATGTGAGGCTGAAGGTAAACACTAGACCACACAGGGCCTCATGGGCCCTATGGACTGAATCCTAAAGCTTGGGGAAGCCCTTGAAGTGTTTGAAGCCTGGAGAGTAACATGATCTGATTTTTTGTGAAAGACCTCCTCTGGCTGCAGCATGGAGGGCAGATCAGAGCGGGCCAACAGTGGATTCTACGGGAAGGAGAGAAGGCAATTGGGAGCCCATTAGAGTTTTCAGTTTTCTATTGGGTGGTACTTAGTAAAGAGATTCAGATAGTAAAAGGTGAAAAGAATTGAGGGCCTGGAACCAAAGTCCAACTTTAAATGAGAACTAAGGAAGGTTATCTGCAAAGGAGCCACAGCGAGATTGGAGACACTCAGTTGGAGACACTAGTGTTTCAGGGGCCCAGAAGTGGGTGGTCTGCACAGTGCTGCTGAGAACTCAGGTAATTAGCCATCACAACAGCACTTGTAGCCACCAGCTAGTGCAGGATTGTTATGTCCCAGGTACTTTATACATTGTGTCTCGTTTGATTCTGCTGTAACTCTGTTAAAGGAGAAACTTTTATTTCTTTTTTTAAACTCATAAGGAAACCGAACATAACCTGCCCAAGGTCTCAGAGATCATAAGCAAGTATTTGAAACTGGGCATTCTGAGATCCAAGCACTTTACTGCCTGAAAAGTTACAAAGACTAATATAAAAACAATCAATTAGATTTAGAGAAATGGAGGTGATTAGCTCTCTAGGGGGAACAGTGTACAGGATGACAAAGAGTTAGAGCGGCCTAAGGAGCGATGGGGAGGTGAGGCGACAGAGACAGAAAGCATGGACAACTCTTCTGGAAATTGGACTTTAACATGGCTATTCAAACAGTATTTGAGGTGTTTTATTTAAAGAGCCTCTTGTGTGGTTTATATCTTTTCTGGACTTCCCTGGCTGGCAAACCAACCTCCTTCTGATACATACTTTATTTATTTTTTTATATATATTTTTTATATATATATTTATTTTATATATATATTTCTCCAGTTAAAGTCTACTGTTGCTATTTTGCTGTCTACTTAAGGCATCCTTTCCATTAATGCTAAAAAATACTGTTACATAAAGTGGTCAAGTTTTTAGCTTCTAGAATAAGTTAGCTTTTTGTTGACACTAGTATGTTTTATATTTGGGGCTCTTAGTGGTTTCTTTTGAAATTTAATTTTTCATAAATTCATGTGCCTCTAGCAAATGACATTTTTAGAGATCAGTATCTCATGTGTATTAAATAAAATTTGAAGGTAATGGATTATAATGAACATCATGGTTATCTTTCAAAATATAGTTGCATTAAATTATTTAATTTCCTTGTTGATATCTGGAGACTTCTTAGAATTGAACTTTTTGGTTTGTAGGCTGACATTGCACCATTAATGGCTTGTCTCATTGGAGTTCCCTTTCCTCTTAATTCAGTGGTAAGGAATAAAATTTTCTTATCGATTCTCAGAAAAAAAAATTATTGTTCAGTAAAATTTACTTTTTATGTGTCTCTAAATAATCTTTGATTACATTGAAGACTGTATTTTCCTTTATGTTTCTTTCTGAACGTGTAACACCTCATAATTGTGTATGTATTATAATGTACAATCTGGAACACAAGCCTAATAAGTTTTCTTTAAAGTCTTTTATTTTCTTAAATGTATATAGATTTTTATCTTTGGATGTTAGTTTTAAGTGATAAAAAGGAGTAAGTAATTTTTTTATTTTAAGCAGCAGAAACTGAATCCATTTAAAGGAAATTTATTCAAAAGATATTGGTGGTTTGCTAAATCAAAGGGATGCTGAAAACCCAGGCTGGGAAATGAACAGGAGCCAAGGGTGCTATGGAAACTCAGGAGGAAGAATCTCACCATTGTCCCATGGCAGGGCCGGTCTGCTCAGGGCACCGACAGGAGGGGGCGGCAGCATTACACCTGTTGGACTCTCTGCACCCTGACTCTCAGGAGTCAGATTCCAGTGCTTGTTACCGTTGGAGTGGTCCAGCCTGGGCTACTTGTCTGCCCTTCAGTAAGGGAAGTCAGGGCCCCGTTAGAGACCCACTGTGCTACACTAATGGGGAGATTTCTCAGCATAGGATAGAAATGCTGTTAAGAATGGGAACTGGATGCTGAACAGCTAGAGAACAAAAAATATCCATTGCCACCAGCCTTTCTTACTAGCTCTTCAAATCAAACTTAAAAAAAAAAAAACTACTGTCCTGACTATACTTCAATTTTAAAAAAAGGAAATAAATAGGAAAAAAATAATGTCATCAACCTCAGAACTCTGAGTAATATGACCCCTGTAGTCTTAAGTATGTATGTATGTGTGTATAACTGAAACAAAAGTTTCACAAAACAGTGCTTACTCTTACTAGGCATTTGTACTCCCATTTTGCTTATTATATCCTTTTTTTTTTTTCTTCTAATTTTAAACATGCTGGCTGTGGCCCACCTTAGTACCTTTTTGTGTGTGCAACAGCTTTTAGTTCATTGCCTACCATACAGTAATCTTTCAACAAATGTCAGGTTTTGTTGAATTTAATTCATCTCTTTTGCTTTATTTACTTTATTATATCTGCTTCATGAGGAAAATAATAGAACATCTATTTCAGTTATGGTTTTTAAAAAGATTTTTTGTTTAATTATTCTCGGAATTTATTCGTCCATTATGTCTTTTCTCTATTGCTTCCTTTGTAAGTCTGTTTTGTTGTATAAGGATAGCCCGAGCTTTGTTGGTACTAATATTAACCCGGTGTTTATTATTTACAGGGAATCCTTCCTGTGGATATATTAAACAGCACTGATCTCTTCAAGGCAGAGAGCATGTTTACCAATGCAGTACAGATTCTTGAACAGTTTAAGGTAAAACGAAACCGCACACAAAAATGGACACTGCTAGTTTTTAAATTGACTATATTAAGTGAAAATATTTGATTTTGTGTTTTAAAAAGTGATTTTCTATAATTTATTATCTTTAAATTTTGTGTATTTGAATAGTGTAAAAAAGTTTCACATGTCTGAGGTACAGGTTCCATGAATCAGTCTGAGGGGGGAGAATTACCTTTGAGGAGAGTCCCTAGTTGTTAGCCTACCACATATGCTTATAAAACCTCAAACAAGTCTTTATCAGTGGAGTTTGCCCCGTAGAAGTAGTATCAGAGGTTGCAATATTTCTTGTCATTCTATATACATTATGATATGTGTTAAGAACTTAAAGAAGTGACCGTGTAACTGAAACTTTCTGTTATTCTTGATAGTGTTAATGCAGCTTGACTTATTTTGTTTCTTAAGAGTTAAAAAAGTATAGTTTAATTACATTCGAGTATGTCATTTTGCAGGCTTGGTGTGCTTAATAATCAACTTATTATGATGGTACGATAATGTTAAATTTTTCTTTAAATATTTATGAAATAATATAGTAGTAACACAATATCCCGTTTATTTTCAAAGTAGTTAACTATCTCAGAAGAACCATTTTCATGGATGTTTATATTTCAAAATGAAATTAGTTAATTTTTTTCTCATTTATAATATAAAATATTTTCATACTTGGTTCCCAGGTGAAAATGACTCAGAAAAAAGAAGCCACTTTACCATTTTTATTTACACCATTTAAGTAAGTTTCTTATTTTTTTAAATTAATTTGTAGGAGTTTGTATTTAATTAATTTGAATACTTGACCCGATAGATTAGTTACTTAGGAACTTTTTCTTTATTGTATACTTTAGAGCAATCTCCCAAATGAAAGCCTCTTCTATTATTTTATAAATAATGAACCAGATGCTGCATACCTTTGAATGGCTGGTCGAGGAAATACAGGGAAGCAGAGATACAGGAAACATTTAGGATAGGAAATGTTTAGGACTTGACAGGAAAGGTGTAGGGATTCTTGGCTCGGTTGATTGGGAAGATGTTCATGCCACTGTGGCTTATAGAAGAATGAAGGGCTGCTATACGAGGCAAGGATGAATGTTACTGAGTTCAACTTACATTTGAAGATACCAGTTAACTAGTTAGGAAGAGAGACTTGGATCTCAAGATGGAGATGAGAGTTGGTTATGAAGATTTTAGAGCCATCGGCATAAAGATGGTAGTAGAAACTGTTACACATTTAGGAGGCTCCAGGGAAAATGTGGAAAGTGGCAGGAAATGGCTAGTGATACAGTTCTGGGAAACACTGGCAACTCCTTGGGCAAAGAAGAGAGCAGATTTTGGTGGGCAGCAGATTTTGTCGTTCCAAATCCTGGAAAGATGTATTTTCCTTGAACTGGAATGTGTAAATTTGAGTCACAAACCTAGCTCTGCACCACTGACTTAGGTGGCTTTACTCAATCTCCTTGGACTTCATTTGCAATTAGCATGGATTCACATTTAATTAGGGAGGATTTTGCTCTTGACCAAAATAAGTAGAAGTTGTTTGAAATCTGGTTGGTAGGGATGTGAGTGAATGACTTCACTGGAATTATTTTTGCCAATTTATGTAGCAGTTGTGTGGTATTCATAAACTGGAAACTGTTGCCCTCTGAGTCATGTGATTGTATGCTTGTCTGTGTTTGTGTTTGTGTGTGTGTGTGTGTGTGTGTGTGTATAGGAGAGCAAAAACAAAGCAAAATTAGGATTTTGTAAGTTATGATCATATGAAATTAATTATATATGTCAAAGGTAGAATTTATCTTTGAGGAGTGTCCCTAATATATATATAAAGACTAGAAGGCAAGTCTTTATCAATTGGAATTTGCACCATATTATATCATTTAGATATCATATGCATCTGTTTGTTTATAATGTAGTGGTATAATCAAACTGCAACAAAATAAATAAATAAATGAACAAGAAATATATTATCAGTTCTTCGTTTGAAGGAAATACACAGGACATTGAAAGTAACTGAGGGTTACTTTAGTTCAGCTACTTTAGAAAGAATGATCATGGAAACACTCTTCTGCAGGGGGTTTGTGTGCATACTGCCCACCTTTGTCCACTTGGCCTAGGGGTGACCATGAACTTCTGCTTTCATGTTCAACATCTGCCCGCAGAACCACTGCTAGCTCTGTGTCACCTGGGGGCCCAACAGAATGATTGATTCCCACCCACTGGCTCACCCACCGTACCTCAGACTGGCTGAAAATCACCATTTGCCGAAAGCCTGCAGTATGACCAAAAAAGCCTAAGATAAAACCAAGATTGACTGATGAGGAAATAGATCATTGAAGGAACAGAAAAGAGCTTAAAAATACTAAAATCCTCAGAAATGTCTGAGAATATTGTACCCATAAAACAAAAAGCAGCACAAACTTTACAAAATGAGAAAGTACAGGATGCATTTTTTTAAAATGGGAAATGCAACTAAAAATTTACAGAATGATAAATTGTACAGAAATGATCCAAATGGGAGGTAAATCCCCCACATTAGGATAGGAAGTCAACCTCAAATGAAATGAAGAGAATTTTAAGTAATATATGGATTTAGCAAGAAGCTGGAGGTAACACTGGAAGGCATACATTTCTTCATCCCCCGTGTATCGGACACTTCAGGGAAAAGGAGACATTTCAAACTGTACAAGAAGGCATACTTCAAATATGAAGCAACCTAAGATGTGACATGATTTTGAACAATTGTTGGGCATATAAGAAAGGAAATTCACTTGAATATTAGCATGTAGATCAAGGCTTCAATGAAATAGATGAGAAAATTTAATTGTTGCTTAAAACGTTGCTACTCAATGAACAGTATTTAAGTATAATCATAATAATGTAAACATTGGTTTTCAGCTTTTAGAGTCAAACGTTAGACAAAGCAAGGAGGACTTAATAATGATTATAGAATAGAATGCAAATGTTACCAACCTTGACAATGTATAAGGCTACAGGTTGGGAGGCAGAGGGGGAAAGAAATATAAATGGAATATTAGTGGTGCTGTTGTCCTCATAAAATAGGATGTGGAGATTCCAGCTACAGTGGAGAGAGTGAAATAGAGGTTTAGGTGTTAGATTAATAGTGACCAACATAGCCAACAGAGGAGGTGAAAATAGTAATAAACCATGCTGAGGTAGGAGACAGCAGGAGCAGGCTCAGCGGGGAGCCAACAGCAGGTGCCTCAGGTCATCAAGTCAAGAAATAGTAATAAAAGCATATTATTAAGAAAAATGAAGGCAACTACCAGAATAACAAAAATCAGACACATGTAAAAGTTTTTATCTCTGGGTCGGGGAACTGGGCTGAGAAGGGTAGGGCGGAGATGTATTGGTTGTCATTATGCCCTCTGTACTGTTTTGGTTTTTAAAAAAATTATATGTATAAATTGCTTTGATAAAACATATGTTAAAAAAGAAATGAAAAATAGGTATCTTAATCGTTGGCATGGATCATAAAATCATAAAAGTTATGGGCACAGATAAAAAAAATGTATCCTTCGCTATAAATTTTAGAGTTATCCCGTTGAGTTATATAAAAAAATTCTTTGGTTATTACACTATATTTAGGAAGCAATTTGGGGAGAATTGAGATTTTTACAGTACTGAACATCATTATCCAACATTTATTTATATCTTCTGTTACGTCCCTAAGCAAAATTTTATCATTTCCCCCCACAATATGTGTTTCTCATTATTTTATTCCTGGATATTTTATGTCTATTATGAGTAGTATCCTGCTTTTCCTATGACGTATGTTCAGTGTACCAGGAAGCACAGTTGTCATTTATCATCCGAGTACAATGGACTCTTTTTTTTTTTCTAATCCAGTGAGTGAGTTCCATTTCTGCATCATCTCTTTCCTTCCAGTTACCTTTATATATACACTTAATATCAGCATTGTCCACTTAGAAACTGTATCAAGTAATTATTGGCACATAAACATCATAAAAGATGGAAGAATACTGTCGTCACACATCCTTTTTGCAAAACAGCTCAGATTCTTGTTACAAGGAATTGTTCAATGAAGTCCTTCTCTCTTGAATAAATACTATTTCCTTTTTCTTCTTAGAAATATATTCACTAATCAATTAAGTCTCAGAAAATTTATCTAAGATATTGACAGCTGAAAATTCAGTCTTGAGATTTTACTTGTATACATGATCAATTTCACCAGCATCACTAGATTTTAGTTTAATGGTATCTCTTAACCATTCTTCCATTGTCTTAGTCTTTTCTAGCATGAATAATTGATGAATAATATAATAGTTCCTAAGGTGATGAAATAGCAAATGTATCAAGACAAAGGAAAAACAAGATTACTAAGATCTTATCTTAGACTAGTAAAAGGGTCCAGTAGATTCATATGGTAACTGAATTTCCTATTTTATCCTATTCTTTAAAAAAAGTAAATTTTATCTTTGATATTTTAGAGCCCTCTAAGAAAGAATATAAATCATGAAATATTCATTATGACGAATAGAATTGCTCAAAAAACCCTCAAAGCTAAAATTCAGTTTGCTGGACCTTGATGCTATGCTAAGGAATGACCAGCAGGTGGCGCTACACGACTGGAAGAGGCATAAAAGCTTGGCTACGTGTGAAAGTACCTTATAGGAGGAAAAACACTTTGAATTTGAAAACTATGTACTATAGAGGCCACAGTAAGATAAGAAAAACATTCAAAGAAAAAATTTACATTAAATGAAAAAAGAATAAGTCTCTTAAGAGATACTTTGCAAACAAATGAATAGGAAGGAGCTATTATACCTTGCCAATAGAAGCCAAAACATCTGTTATATTTTATTTAAAAATCACTATATAAATTAAGGGAACTTAAATAAACTTTAACAAAATGTTTTAATGTATTTTCTACTAAAGTGATAAAAGATACTTTGGTTCTCTTTAATATATTTATTTCTTTTAGTCTGATATGGAGTAAAGTTCCTTCCTTAGCCCAAATTTCAATATTGGTTTTAATGTGAATCTTTCTACCACTTCACCTATCTGATTTATTGTTTACTAAAAATGCAATCTTCTGCTTCAAACCTGAAATTCTTCTTTTAAAAAAAAGAACTTTCATACATCACACACCTACATAGGAAAATGTTCATTTACTCTATTATGACATGAAAGATGATATATGATTCTACATCATTGGTCAGTCTAAAGAAATACAAATTATTCTAGAAATAATTTTTATCTTGCTTTTTTTGTCTTTGTCTTAATATATTTTTTTCTTTAAATAGACATTATGAAAAGGCATGGAGTAGCTACCATTAGGTATCTCTAAAATGTCATGTGTAAATATAAGTGAAATAACTTTGTAATAAAAATCTGAGTGAAGAAGATACAATACTTCAAATGGCAGCATTTTAAGGCGATTTCACCCTCCAAACACTAGCTCACCCTGAATAATTGATTATGAAATTCTTGATAATCCTAAAACATGATTTAGGTTAGTCTACAATGTTCAAATAACTGGAAAACAGACGGCACAATAGCAATCACTACAAAGAAGTGTACACAATTAGTATTTATTTCTCTTTGCTTTTTAGTTAAGATAACAGATTCTTTTAAAATTTGATATTTTCAATATGAAAGATTGAGTCAATGAAGGAAAGTTTCTCATACAAATTACTCTGTAGAAAGGTTGTGTTGCCACTATCATCAAATATTCTGCCAAATTCTGTCTCTCCTCCCTCTCTGAGATGCCAATTACATATATACATACTCCTGTTCACAATGACATGTTTGGTTGGCTTTTTTAATGTCTTTTCTGGCTGCTTTTCAAGGTTCAAGGAAAATATTTTCCACTGACCTATCTTCTGGCACATCAGATCTCTCTTCTGCTTTGTGTAGTTTACTTCTTTTGAGTTCTTAATCTCAGATATTGCCCTTTTTTTTTTTCTCAATTCTAGGATTTCCATTTCCGTTTACTTAAAAAGTAGATCCCAGTTATTTGCCGAAATTTGTCCTATTCTTTGTTATTGAATATATTAACCTCAAGTACTTTAAAGTCTATACCTGATACCATCAATAACCATATTGCTTGTGAGTTTATTTCTGTTGTCCTTTTCAGTTGGTCCCGTTGCTGAGTCTGGTAGTTTTGAAATGACTGCATATCATTACAGATGCCCAGATTCTCAGCCTTCTCCCTTGTGTAGGGATGCCCGAAGGGTTACAGTTTGTAGAATCCTGGATTACTTCTCTGTGGTTTCCTTCTCTCTAGGGTCTGAGCCCTTCAATTCTTGAATTCTAAGCAGCTCTCTAGTACCTTAAAGTTTATTTTTAATTTTGTTTTATCAAGCTTTCTGATTGTTCCTGGTGGGAGCATTGCTGTGCTCAAGCTTCTCCATCATAGCCAGAAACTATGGTTAAATTTTAATGTTTTAATTATTTTACTAAAATTAAGAAAAACCTAGTTAGTAAAATGTGATTGGAAAAATAATACATAGTCACAATACAAATCTCACAAATGATAATAAAAAGTTCCCGTGCCTGTGTTCCAGTCTTAGCAGTCTTCCTGGAGGCAAAGTTGCAGCTTCTTATGCATCTGTCTATATATATCAAGTGTACAGATGTATGTGTATGTATATATCCCTTTTGCTAATATATTTTAAATTTTAATTACAGAATTCTTCAAGCATGCTGAAAAGAATAGAGAATATAACAAAAATCCTTGTACCTATAGTCCAGGTTTAAGAAATGTTAACATTTTACAATATTTCTTTGGATCCTCTTTTTTTCTTAAGAAATAAAATGGTGTCATATACTTGAAGCCCTATTTTTAAAATTTACCAAGTTTAAAAAATAATTCTCTTTTTTTCCATTCTGTCTGATTTTCAAGATTTATGATCCGTGTTGACACATGCAGATCCCCTTTACTCATTTTAGTGTATATGTGGTATTCCTATGATTATTCCTTTGCCAACCCCCCTTGTTTTGTTGTTGTTATTTATTTTGTCTTTCTTACATAGAGCTTAAAATACTGCACCTTGTATTCTTGACTTTTCATTTCTCATAATACTTCTTTGTTTTAAATATGTGATACTAAGACTTATTTTGCACCCCTTCACAACTTATGGAAAACTAACAAAAAATGCATAGGGAACAAGTTTATGAGTCTTTAATGTCATAATGCTATAGTGAGATTTGTACGGAACATTTTGATGAATTCCAGACATATTTTGAAACTTTGGTATGTCCCAAGGTTTAAAACAGTTCACTTAGAAAAATATGAATTACACTGATCTGGTTTCCTTGCCTAAGTCCTCTCTATATAACATAATATTTCATATATAACTTGTAATTAATGTAATTAACAAATATTTCTCTTTAAAAATGTTTCTTCTCTCATTTTTTTTTAAGTCTTCACTTGAGAACACAAATTAGCTTAAGTAATTTAGTCTGGACAAACCTTTTTTTCATCTTTTTATTTAGTATAGCAAATTGTAAGGTACTTTAAGAATGACAATGTATATTCTTTTATTTTTCTTCCTTTTTTGGTTTTGTAATATTTTGATAGCATTTTAATCAGTTAAGATTTATCAATTCATTTTATGTGCTTTATACCTCGCTAAGTATTATTGATATTAATGGAAATAATTAATGGCCCACATGGAGGTTAAAACTTAATTGAAGAGAAATGAATTGATCATTAGACCACACTAAAGTGCTGATGGTGTGATGTGAGATTTGGAGTGGACCGTAAAGGATGATGAAGATTTGATTTTGGATAGCAGAGAGGGGAGGATCTTTATGAACAATAACTCAGATGAGAATGCAAGACCAGTGAAGAATGAAGAGTTTAACTGTTTTATAGCTGAGGGGATATATTTGGGATAAGTGGGAAATTAAGTAGAATAGGAGGAGAGAGCTGTCAGTAGTCCGGGTAGTTTAGAATTAATGAAGTAGACAATAAGATACCCATATCAATTTAAAGTACATTAGAAGATGAAATCAGTATTTTAGGAATCAAAGTGGATCAGAGCAAGGAGAGGGAGCTCAACAAGAAGGGTTGTATGAAACTGGAAAATTTATCTTCAAAGAATGCCTGTGCTCTCTGGCCCAGTGATTCCATTTTTAAGACTTCTAGGACGATATTCTAAAATGTGTGGTGTCTGATGGACAGAGAACTGGATCATGGCAAATGTTTTGAAATAACTTGTTTTTCTGTCATGTGTTCTTGGTTCCTGGTACCTTTTCCTCCAAACCCCAGTGAGTCCAGGGGTGGGGACTTTTTACTACAGTTTGACTGAGTGTTTGGCTTCCCATGAGTTGAAAAATCTGAGATCCCTTGGGGTAGGCTCAGATACTTAACCAGGGGCTCTGTACCACTCTAGAGGGTTTGTAGATGAGCTTCTGGGGTTCATGAATTTTCTGAAATTATATGTAAGATTTGGATTATGTTTATTTTCTAGAGAGAGTTTCAGATTCTGAAAGATGTCTGTGACCCCACCCAAATTAATAACATTGCTTAAAAGGTGTACTTCCTGCGAGTCTCCATCTTTTCTCTTTAGAAGGTGCTGAAACCAAGTAGAGAAAAGATAAGTGATTATCTGTTGAACCATATGAAATTGCCAAAATTTAATTCAGTAGTTTTTGGCATACAAAAACATCAGTTTCATATGATCCAACCTAATATGTCCTTAAATAACTTTTTCACACTTTTAAAATGTAAAGGTATTCACTTTAGGAATGTAGGTTCTAGTCAAGCAGTGTATGTTCAATTTTGTGTTTAAATGTACTTACTTAAAAATTACTTATGCAGTATTAGGAGTGTTTCTCCTGTATATTTAAGGTTTCTACTGTGGTAAAACAAGACAAGGAAATGGTGAAAAGAGAAATGAAAAATAGGGGAACCAAAAAATGTGCATATATTTTATATTTGTATATAAATACAAAAAAAGCAGATAGGTTCAAATTGTTCACTGACTTTAATTGTTGGTTAAGCTCTGCCTGGATCTCTTCGATAATGAAAATTCTCAGGCCCTGTCTGGCTCAGAGGTTTAAAGTTCCAAAACAAATCTAGTCTGTTGTGTCTAGCATGAAAGAGGGCTAAGCATTGTAACCCAGACCACTCGTTTCCTGTTCCATTAATTACATTGATTTAATCAGAATACCTTTGTTAGCCAGAATATTACATTTCTTCCAGTGGTGCCAGTGATGTATTATACGACTGTCCTGAGTGGAGTTTGGCAGTTGAAACTTTGAGTCAGAAAAACCAAATTTAACTATAAGCCATTTATTGGAAGAATTCAGATAACCAGCAGTGATACAGTTTAGCTTGGAGTTTGTTCATTTGTCTCTTTCTTTCTTTTCTCAATTTTCACCATCCTTTTATTTTCAATCAAGCAAAAAAAAGAAAGAAAAGAAAACAGAAAAAGAAAGAAAGAAAGAAAAGAAAGAAAGAAAGGAAAGGAAGGAAGGAAGGAAGGAAGGAAGGAAGGAAGGAAGGAAGGAAGGAAGGAAGAAAGAAAGAAAGAAAGAAAGAAAGAAAGAAAGAAAGAAAGAAAGAAAGAAAGAAAGAAAGAAAGAAAGAAAGAGAGAGGGAGGGAGGGAGGGAGGGAGGGAGGGAGGGAGGAAGGAAGGAAGGAAGGAAGGAAGGAAGGAAGGAAGGAAGGAAGGAAGAAATGTAATTGAAATGAGGAAACATTTTAAACCTAAACCCTTTTTTTTTCTTTTGTAGGTTGCTTTCTGATTCTAAACAGATGAACATTTTAAGAAAAGCAAGGTCTTATATAAAACAGAAAAAGTATGATGAAGCAGTAAGTATGCAGACCTTGTGTATGTAAATAGCTGATCCTTCAGGTATGGGGAGAGGCAGGGATGGTGATGGAGAGCAAAGTGGGCAGGCTGGGGAGCTTTCCTGAACACTCAAGGAAGGGTTGAATTTCCTAAGTAGCTGATATAGCCATGGACATCCATCTCTTATTTCAGATCATGTTATAGGTAAATGTTTTTAGGTTAAAACTGGAGATGAACAATTGCCATTTTCTGTAATGAGAAAGTATATTCCAAGCTTCTGTCACCCTACTTATGCAGAATTTTTAGAATGTTGACGTATTTGTACATTGGGAATTAGCTTCATGCTATTAGAAGTCTAATGATTCGTATTGAAGCTTTGACTTTTCCAAGCTCCTACCCTGCTATGTTTTTCATTAATTTTCTCTTTGTTGAATGGTCATATAATTTTAAAGAAAGAAAGAATTCTATTTCAGTTTCTAAAATTGCCTAAATAATACCATGCATTTCTCATGCTTATTTTTGTTACGATTTTATAATGGCAAACTATCCTTCCTCTCTAAAATATTAAGCTATTTTAATAATGTTTTATAGCTGAATTAGGTAATCTGATATGAGAAAGTCAAATGGTATAAATGTGGACATCTCTGTTACTTGGAAACTATATTAGCCATTTCCTTCTTATGTCATCTGAGAATAATTTCCACAAAATGAATCATTTAAAATCAGTACACATCTCATGGATAGTTTACATTTAAAGTGTCCTTATCAAGATTTAAAAATTAATTTTATTCAGGGATTTTTCTTATGCTTTGCAAGAAAGATCCATGAATAATCAAAATGTTTTTGATCTGTCATTTACAGTTACTCTAATTTTAATAATTCTCTTTCCTTTGAAACTTAAATTTTCTTATTCTTTCTGGGTTGCAAGTTACATTTTTCTTTCTCCATAGGTCTCCCTTTGCAAGGAGCTGATTAATCTTTCATTGAAAGGATTGTCCTATTATCACACTTACGACAGATTCTTCTTGGCCTTCAACGTTGTTCTCGGTTTTGTGGGATGGATATCTTACGCTTCTTTGTTGATCATCAAGTCTCACTGCAACCTTACCAGAAGTGTTGGTAAAGAAGTCAAGGTATGTTCAGAAAATATAATGAAGATTCAGATGATGGTGTAAAATCACTAGGACTGAGGGAAGAAATTGAAGCAAATCAACTGTAATGAGTTCGTATAATGTGCATTTTGTACTAAGCTAACTCTTTTGTGTGCTTTTGTTGTATTAGGTCTTTTTCTCAGTGATCTTTATTTCTTTAGTTTGGAAAAAGGTGTGTCAATAACAACCATCCCGTAACTTAAGAAGGCTACGAAGATAACTATAACTTAAATTCACCTATGTCACTAACTGTTGATTTTCTGTTTATTTTTATAATTATTTAGCATGTTATAAGTATTCCATATCTTTGTACAATAAAGGTGGTCAGAAAACTACTTAAAAGTGATATATTTAACTTTATCTGATATTGAGTTTAGCAGTTGGAAAGAAAGAAAATCACTTACTCCAAATATTCCTTTTTTTTTTAAGTAATACATGTTTTTCTGAAATTATCCTTACCTATTTTATCTTTCTAAAATTCTGAAGTACAGATTTCCAGAACTTTCTACTTATCCTCATTTGAAGAATTAGTCCCTAGTTTACTGTACTTTCAATGCCAAAAAAACTCTCCTCTTGAATAATCCTTTAAACAACTGAGAAAATATGACAGAACATACATGGTTTTACTATATTAAAACACTTTAGTCTTTTCAAATATATTGCTGTCATTTACCAGGGAGAATATGCAGCTTCCGCTTCCTTTACTTCATTCTCTGCAGTGGTTATGACCACATCTAAATTCTCTAAAAAGCAATGTATCTGGGTGGTGTATTATTAATAGTCTGCAGATATTTCCAGTGATTACTTTTTTCCATTTTATATTTTATTTTTCTGTAATGGAAGGAAGAATAGTAGTGTTTATTCCATTTTATAGTGCTTTAATGCATCTTAAATAATTTCCCCCAAGTAATTTTCACTATTTGAATGTATGTGAAATTGGATCGAGTAGAAATAATTTCTTATGTACTAGGGAAAGAGACAAAAACAAATGTGTTTCAGTAAGGGATCTATCTAGGCATTCAGCTGGGTATTTGAAATTTATTTTGCCATTTTAAACTTGTAACAGTGCTGGAAGTAGGCATTATAATTTCTCTGTACAAAAGAGGAAACTGAAGCCTTGCAGAAGGCCATTCAGCTGGAAGGTGAAGGGACTGAGATTTGAGTCCAGAGCAGTATTAGTGCCCAGCACTGCCTTTTTGTGTTTATCTTGATTGGTGTTATTGAGAAAGGATATGATGTCTTTAGATTGATGTGTCAGCAGATTTCATGGCTGATAGTTCTGTATTCATTCATTCGCTAATGCAGCAAATATTTCTCTGAGTGCACAGCACAATGCCAGCTGCTGCATAGGCTGCAGCAAGAGATGTAAAATTCAGACTCTACTCTCAAGGAGCTTGGAATTAAATAAAGTAGGTCAGAAATGTACACACATAACCGCCTTATCAGGTATAGGTCACCAGGCTAGAACACTGTTACAAAAGACAACAACCTAAGTGTTTGACAACCTTAGTATATGTTAAGTGTTTGAATGTGATACAGAGACTATCATTTTAAATAAAGGAAATCTCTCTTTAGCTAGGGTGATGATAACAGGAGAAAGAAAGAAAGTCTTGGTGGAAATCTAATAGTCAGACTATAGGGAGAGGATGAGAATTAGAGCGAATTGAATGGTATAAACAGCAGCAGAGTTGGGGAAATGTATTTTTATGTTGGGTTAGTAAGTAATAATTATTAAACCCCACCATTCCAGGACTATCCTGGGTGTTTCACATGTGTCATTCAGTTAAGCTTAATACCACCCTAGACTTAGTGGCTATAATTCTCATGGGTGGGGGGATTTTGGATTCAGAGAGATAGTTTCCTTCAAGGGCACACCATTGTTAAATGACAGAACTAATATATTCTGATGCTTAAACTCATACTCTTTCTACACCATGATGCCTTCAAAATAAATAGTTCAGTTTGAGTAGAATGTGGGAGGTTTGTTCAAGAGACTAATAAGAAAGAATACTGACAATAAGGATTAGGCTGAAGGAATCAAAGGCCTCAAATGCTTCAGAGTTTAGACTTGATGTAGTGAAGAGTTGGTACGTCAGAGTTAAACCAGAGAAACAGACCGGTAGGATCTCGGTATTAAGAGATTTAGTGTATGGAGCTGTCTTCCGTGACCGTGGGGGCTCGTTAGGTGGGTCCTGAGTTCACAGTCAGGCCATCAGGGAGGGTGGACTGGGACTTGCAGGAGCCGGAGCTCCCTCCACACGGGCAGTTTCTTCTTCAGGGAGGCCTCCGTTCAGCTCTTCAAGCCCTGTAAGTGATTGAATCAGCCCACCCCCGATTGTTGATGATAATCTCTCTTCCTTAAAGTCATCAGATTGTGGACTTCAGTCACATCTACCAGACACTTTTACAGCAACACTTAGATTAGTGTTTTGAATAACTAACTAGGGGCTATAGCCTGGCCAAGCTGACACATTAAAACTTGACCATTGCAGTTGAGGTCATTGAAAGTATTTTGAACCCTTTGGTTCTGTTTGCAAAAATATTCTGATTCTTCTTTAGCAAGAGTTTATAGTTTAGTGAAGTGACACAATTAAGTATTTTCTGGAAGAAGAATAAGTTTCCAGAAGTCTGTAGTATTAATTTAAGGGAGGCATGGAGAGCAAATGGGGGCAAGATGATTTCAGCTGTGCACGTATTAGATTGTGATGCTTGCAGCTCGGGTGGAGGGAGGCTTCACAGAGGAAGCTCCTGCCAAAGTGAAGTCTTAAAGGTGAGTTGGATAGCCCAATAGGAAAAAGGAAAAAAGATGTGCCGAGAAAACAGCAAATGCCAAATGAGGAGTGAGGTAACATGGCTTCTTGGAAGAGCTGCAAGTCACTGACGTGGCGAGACTGTAGAGGGCTGAGAGGTAGTGGGAGATGAGCTCCCAGCAGCTGTTACCCTCCCCTGCCAGGCAAGAAAGCAGAGCTCCAGACAAGATAAATGGTTGAGTCAAATTGACAGCAAATGGAATGGCAACACTGGAATTAAATTTACGTCTGACTCCAAAGTTTGTCACTCCTACTTGACAGTGTCCTCCACGTGATACAGGTCGTTTCTAATTTATCACTATCACAGGCAAGTCTGCAGTGAACATTCTCTTTTTTTAATACACTTTTTTAAAAACATACTTGATTTGTAATGGTGGTACTAGAGATTGAACCCAGGACCTTGTGCATGCTAAGCATGTTCTCTGCCACTGAGCTAAACCCCCCAAACCCCCAACATTCATTTTTCTATGAACGTGATTTGCCACAGCTGCTCTTATTTGAACTCTGCGTTTGACTTCTGTGTACTGCTCTCCTTTGCTTTTGCTAGTTTGGATGTCCTTTGCTTTAGAACTCAATATTCTTATTTTGCCACACACTTTCCTTGTTCTCTCCTTACTTAGTAAAATCTCAAAATGTTAACCCCTTAAACCAAGCCCTGTGATTCTGTCTCCATTTGTATGGTTTAAACTCCTTGGAGGCCAGCACCTGGTACAAAGCATGGCATAGAGGGTGAGACTTAATAACCGTTCATTGGATAAAGGAGTAATCACAATGCACACTCGTGGTTCATTATCAGCAGGTGTTTTTGGAGGGCAGGGGGAGGCAGGGAGTTAATTCATGATGAGGTAGAGAATGTTCCCCACTCCTGTTACTTAAAATCCTTTCAGTTTTTACTTCAGCTGAACTGAATTCTTTTTGACCTGGTTTCCTACAAGCAGGTGTTTTTTGTAATGTCTATTACTTTAGGTATCAGAGGATTAGATAATCATATGATACTGTACTGACTTTAGAAAATCCTTCTAGTGCCTTTTTCGGTACTCTTTTAAACTTCTTTTATTTTACTATTCTTAAAATTATGTGAAACCAGTCTTAGCTCCTATAGTGAGTACCTGCCCCAGGCACCTTCAGCTTTAGGGGCTCTGCCTGTCCTTATCTGTGTGGGATTCACCCCTTCTCCCATCCCCTCGCTGTGGGACCTCCACTGCTGCCTCGTCCATCTCCAATTCCAGTGCTGTTCACTGATAGGTCTCTGCAGTGGCTTCGGGGACTAATGCAAAGAAGTAGAAGAGAAGAGAATAAAAACAAAGGTGATACCAGCAGCCATTATTTACGAGGCAGTAGTAATATTCTGGGCACTTCGTTAAATAAGCTCTTTACATAATCTCATTTAAGCATTACCAACCTTGATAGATAGATATGGAATTTTATTCCCATTTTATAGGTGGGGGTGAAATTAAGTCTCAGAATCTAAGTCTTGTACTTGGTTTATGATCATACAGGGAGCAAGTGACAGAATGAGGATTTGAATTCTGATCTGTGTAGCTCCAAACCCTTAATCACTGTGCTATGTTTCACCTTCCTCTTTACAGCTCTGCCCTAGTTTATCCTTGCTTCTTTACTTCCCTTCCGGTGATGTTTTATGCCAGTAGGGGGGAATTGTAAAGAGGAAAAAACTCTTGCTCCCCCTCCCTAACTTCCCCTGCTCCAGAAGGTAATTCTTAATTCTCACCTTAATTAGCTTGGGTAGCAAAGCAAGGGAAAACAGAGAAAACAAGGCACAGAGGCAAGAGAGCATGTCACATGACCCCTCCAGTTCTGTTTTTCCCTCCTGTGCTGTTGTTAGCATTCCAGTTTTCCGTAAGTGTGTTTCCCAGTTATTGGAAGTTCTGTCCCTGACCCCTGGCATCTTTACTCCTGGCCCAGAGCACCTGTGGGCTTGCCCAGCCCATGGAGGGGCCATCATTGGTGACTTACACTGAGGAACTCCTTTCTTGTTTGGCAGGTGGTTGGAAAGAGAAGATATGACTGAATGAACCTACTGTGGTTGGGCAATGGAGAGAGAAGCGTGGGCCGCATGTCAAGTTGAAATTCGAATAGATAGAAGCATTGTTCCAAATGAAGATTAGGTCCCACAGTTTATTGTGGATTAAATGGGCTTTTGTGAGCTAGTCAGTGAACTTAATCAACATTTATAAAATCGGTGCCGAGGAGAAATATGCTCGGAGTCTGAACAAGTTACTTGCAAACAAGCATTAGAAACTTAGTCACTTTTAAATTGAGAATTGCCTAATTGCAGCAGTTCCAGGCTATCCGGCTTTTTCTTCTATAATGTGCTTCTCCAATGACAGATTTTTTTAAAATGCAGTTCTTACTCATCTAGTTGTAGAGCCATTGAAAGAAAGTAATATATTTCCTTCTCTTCATAAAATCTCTTCTAAAAACCTGTCAGTTAGCATGAGTTTGGAGTGTTTTCAATGTTTTGTTTGATTTTCAGAAACCAAGCCATCTCCTGCCATGTTGTTTTGTAGCTATTGGCATTTTAGTAGCACTTTTCCTGCTGGTTCAAGCCTGTCCCTGGACTTACTACGTATACTGCTTGTTGCCACTGCCCATATGGTGTGCGTTTCTAAGAGAGTAAGTAACACATCTTGCTGTCTCATTTTTCACTTCACCGGCAGTTAAGTCTGTGTTTAAAATGCATTAGTTTCTGTAGCCTAAGTTGTGAAAGATACTTCTAATAACCTCAGGTCTCCGAGCCCTGTCATTTCATCTGTAACAGCATCAATGTTGCATATAAACATCCTTTGTGTTTTCCGTTCTGACTTCATCTTTATTGCCCTGAGGTAGCATTGATCTCATTCCCTTCTTTGTGTATCTTTTATATGAAAATCTGGAGTAAAAATTAAATGATTAATATAGATTGTACTATGCCAATGAGTAACTGGCATTTTGAACTTGTCTCATCCCAGTTTCCAGTGTATCTTCATGCTTCACAAAGTAGTTTATAAGCTTTCATGCTGTGCATTTTTGCCCCTCCCTTCCTAGCTGGCACGTAAACTTAGATGAAGGAAAGTGTGTAATTAAATACAATCTAGTAATATGCACATACAGGGATTAATGGATATTATCACTTATTCTGTGGTTCTGCCTTTAAGTGTTTCCTCACCAATTGGACTTAAAATGAGTTCTTCCCATTATAGAAAACATCAGAGGTAGAGCTCTCATAAGCGTTTCAAGCACTTTAAAACAAAACCACTAAAATACTGGGCTGGTTCAAGTTCATAGGCAGCGAGGGTCACCTTGCAGATCTTGTTCATTTCTGTATTTGCACCAGTAATCTAGAATTTAAACTTAGTCTTGGACATCCAAGCATCCTCTGAGCAAACCAGACCCTGAGAGTAGACCAGGGAATGACAGCGCAGCATAAGGGTATTTTCAGAGTTGGCCAGCATGTTTGCAGTGACATGATGTGTATTTTTATTTTGATTTCTGTTAATTTCAGCGTTGACCACCTCTTCTTAATATCAAAAATTAAAATTAATATTAAAATATTTTAAATATTAACATTTCAAATATAAGGCAAAACAAACCATTGATAAAAGAACATACTATTCTCCATTTGAAAAGATTAGGGTTGCTGGATGTACATATTTAAACTGGATTTTTTTCTAATTTCATTTGCTCTGGTTTAAAATTTTAGAATGAAAGATTTTATCCAAAATTCCCTTCTGAATTATTAAATATTCTATTTATGAAGAACACATGTTTAAATTTTAAGGGACAATGTGATTTTGAAAGTATGTTGTGTTCTATCTTCATCTTTTTGATAGATTATAAAGAAAATAAAAGATAAAAATTCACTTTTCTTCTAGAAAAAATCTAAATGATTTTACAAAAGATCACTGTTGAGAACAAAAGAAACATTCTCATTTTGACTGGTGTTAGCTTTTCTTTCCTGCATGGCACCTTCAAAGTTTTGATAACATTATATAACCATTGTTGTCAATCAGAAAGATGTTATAAACCAAATGATATGACCTTTTATAATTGCCTACTTAATAATGCACTACAAATGCTAAAAATTTTTTTCCAGTGATGAAATGTAAAAAGTACTCAAGTATGTAATACATTTTTAATGGTTATGAATTCACATTTAATTATAATTAGTGTACAATTAGTGACATCTTGAATTGAGTTTCAAAAAGATTATTTAACCCAGTGAAAAAGTGCAGTTAAGGTTTTCTCTATCTGGATGAGGAGAACTTACCTTTATTTTATTAAGACAGTTCAGATTTCAGTATATAATTAACCTTGGTGAATTTTCAAAATGTTCTCAGTTTTTAATCATTTGGGTTGATTGGGTTCATTATATCTGTAATTATATGTACCTATGTTTATACTATGATCAAATAAAACTCATTTATTGTCATTAATGTTTGTCATTAAAAAACCAAGCAAGTTTTTATGATAATTATCAAATTAATTCAGAAATGACTTTTTTCCTAAAATATTTCTAGGTTTCAAAAAAAAATGGTAAGTAAAGCCATTGAAACAAATCTGTTAGAAGTTATCTTAGTTTTTAAAAAAATCTATAAATTAAAAATTCCCTGATTTCTATGCATAAAATTTTTATTTTTTTACTATATGAGACCTATTTTTTTGCATTCACTATAGGTTTTAAATAATCTTCTTATAAATAATCTTGTTAAACAGATTTCCAGTTCTTCAAGGCTTTGTCACATTACTGTTGACCTTCCCTCCAAGTCGTTTTGTTGGATACCTGTTACTCTTTATCCTGGGAGTTGAAGTATTGGTAAGTGATTTACCGCATGACAACATTTTCAGGTCTCTTTCATACACATGTAACTCCTTTGAAATAACCTCATTTTCCCGTTCTTCTTTGTATTGCCTTGCTAGGTTCTCAGTTTTTTCTACCGCTATATGCTTACAGCTGGACTCATCGTGTTTGCAGGGTGGCCATTTATCACCCCACTGTGGACTCGAGCAAAGGTATAAGTATTCATTTTGACATTGGACAGATTCATAGCGACTTCATTTTGATATGTGTTTAATTTAAGGAATCGTTCATTTTTTAAGACAAGAGTAGAATGTGTCCTTATATTAAAGAACCTGCTCCTTTTGACAGGAGGACTGAGGTTGACTTTAAGGTTTCCGTGATTCATGTAGACTTTCCCATCAAAATGAACTGGTCTTGTGGTGATTGAAATACTCGAGACACAGAGCCGATACATCCTTCTCTGAAGCACTTCCTAGACTCCTTTAGTCTCAAATATCTAAATGCCACTGAGGAACTGCCCAGAGCAGTGTGGTGGCAGGGGGGCTATGCTCTGGACTCAAGTCAGTGGAATCATCCCCACTTCTGTTCCTGAGCCACCTCAGTTTTTCTCTGGAAAAGTGTATATTCATGATAGGTTATTCTAAAATATAATTCCTCCTGGCTTACTTCCTTTAACTAGGTAGGTAATTAATTACAATATGCTTCTATAAAGTGTACTGTCATGTTTCCACTTGGATGCTTTTTTTTTTCCTTTTTCTTTTTCTTTTTTTTTCTTTTTTCCCACTGTGATACTTTTTGATGGAGGTAGCCAGAAGATAGAAATAGCTTGTCTCCACCCTGTGAGAGCTTACAAAATGTTCCAATTAATGGGATTATTGATCTTTCTTTTTTTTTTTTTTTTTGGTCTTAATCTAATTACAAAGCATTTTTAACTATTTCCCTCCTGGGTTCAGTCATTTGACTATGATTGCAGGCCAGCATTCTTATAGATGTCATAATATACAGTAGAACATGAGTCGAATGAAGTACTTGCTTTGAAATAGCAGACCCAAGCTTAAATCCTGGCTGTCTGTTTTCATTTACGAGTCAAAGATCTGGTGCCACTTACGCTTTAACACCTCTGAGCTCAGTTTCCTCATCTGAAATACCATGAATAATATAACCTACCTCTTGAGGTTATTGTGAGAATTAAATAAGATAATGCTCATATCATACGTAATACAGTGCCTACTGCATAACAGATCCTTCACAAGTAGTAACTATTACTTTTTAAAGTAAACAGATGTAAGACTTTAGATTTTCCTTTTAGTTTCACAGCCAGGTAGTCTGTGAAACACTGAAGACAGTTTTCTGTACCGTAATTATCTAAAGATAACTTTTTTCTTTATTTTAGAGCACCTCACTGAGTTGGATTTTCTTCTGTTTGGTCCTGGCAGTGTTTCCACTGATGCCTGTTGTAGGACGAAAGCCAGATATCTTTCTAGTGTAGGAACAATATTTTAACTTACTTTCTTTTTAATGCAATTGTTTTTCTCAATCAACACTATGAAATATGAACCTAATCTTGGCCATGAGTTTACAAATCACATGAACAAACTAGAAGTTAAAATACTGATATCAAACCATTAGTCCTAATTTTGGCCCAGGCTCTGAGAGGCATTAAAGCTCCCTGGAGATGCTTCTGGGCCTTCATAAAAGATGAAATTGTGCCAGTGATAACGTAAAATGCAAAAAAAAAAAAAAAGTCTAGAGGCTTTTGTGTGTTTTGTATATTGGGGAATCAGTAAAAGGTTTCACATGAAAAAAATGTCCTGTTGCCAAAATTAGAAGGTCTGGAAGCCATTGATGATTGATGTAATCTCTATATTTGAGCATGTCCACATTTTAAATGTCTTAGAAAAATGAAATTCTCTTCTAATCTGAATATGAAGATCTCCAGGGGAGGAAACTGTGTACCTTGACAACTTTCCCATGTTTAATCACTTTAACCATTAGAAGATTCTGCATACCGTACATGAATTCTCCATGCTGTGTTATATTTATTTCTCCTCAGTATATCCCAAGTAAATCTGTAAAATAATTGGTTACCTTTGCTTTTAACTTTACTTTTAAATTATCACGTAATCTACTGGCTCTGTGTGTGTATGTATGTGTGTGCTTGTCAAGCGAAATGGTCATTTTTTCATTTAACATTTCCTCTCATTTTCTAATCATGTAATTATCTTTGTTACTTTCTTTTGAACTCTGTTAGCAATTTTTTTTAGCATTCTAACCCAGTCTTTAGTAGATGAAGGTGTATCTTTTTTAACTGAAGGAAGATTAAACAATATTTTTAAAGTATGTGTTAATTTTAAAGTATGTGGTATCTATAAATTAACACATTTTATCTCATTTCTGTGAGAATAACAATATAGGAATAGCTCAGAAATTATTCTTGGAAGTCAGTTTATTAGCAGAGCCTAAAAAATTACATTGAATTCTAAAACTACCATCTCAGCCATACTTTATTAGTGTTAGTGAAAATGTTTTGCCGCTGTTATAAACTATAAACAGTATGTGCAAAGATGAATTCAAGCACTATTGACATAGTTGAACAGAACTTATCATATGCTAAAAGGAAAAGAAATTATGTAAATGATCCCCATAGAATTTTGCTACTTACCTATTCTAGTAAAGATTACTTCAGGAAGCAAACTTGTTAAATCATGAGAAATCTAATTTATGTTTTTAAAAATTATGTTATTTCTTTCTATTACTTTTTAATTTAAGTTCCTCAGTGATTCAGATTTCCCAGGAGTTATATTTGCAACTTCTTTATTTTGGCTCCTCCTGGGTTATGGAGAAATTTCTACTCTCCATTTAATCTCTCACATCACCTCCCTTCTTCAGAAAATTACAAAGATAGATACATGAAACATTTAAGGATAAAGAAAGAGCAAAAATGTATATAACATGGCTGTAGTATTCCTGTTTCCCCAGTTCTCTAAAGTAAAAATATATTCGCCAGTGAATTAAAATACCAAATTACCTCTTTAAAGAAAAGAATGTGGGGGAGAAAAAGCAAAAACAAAGAATCTTAATCATACATGGCTGTATTTCATAATTTTTAATGGAAATCCACGTTGGATATATAACTTTTCCCTCATGATTCTCAAAGCTAGTATTAGAAGAATCAAAACTAAACAAAAACAAAGAAGCATTTTCCTGGGAATTCCTGCTTCGCGTTCCCCATAGCCCTGCCTTGCTCTTTCTTATTTCTCTCATGACCACTGTCCTACATGCCCCCCTTGTGACCACTGACTTACCCTTCCTTTAGACGGAAACAGCTGTGGAAGGCCCCCAGATCAATGGCAGAAAGGCACAATTTGTGGAATAAAAGTGTAGATCCTCCTTTTTGTATGAGTGAGTGGTCATAGAAAATGTACGGTGTAGATACTGATATGTTTGTTTAGCTATTTTTTGTATTTTTTAATACTGTTTTCTGTAAATTTATCAAAGTCAGGTTGAGAATTCTGGTAGTTGGTAAGCATAAAAGTCTAAAAAATCAAATTATAGAAATAAGATAAAGATACTTTAAAAACCATGAGAAGTTACAAATAAACCCATCCCCACAGTATCTTTATCCTAAGATTTTTATTCCTATTGCAACTGTACATTCATTTTGCTGCTTTATCTTGATTAAACCAAATGACTAAGAGGCTTACATTAGAGTAAAATGTCTATTATTTTCATATGATATGTATTCTGTGAATATCTTAAGACAATTTGAAATTGTGAATTTTGTTTTAAAACAGAATGGGTGCAGGCTTGCTGGTTCTTCTACTTTCCCTGTTTGTTGTAACATCTGTCATAAAAAGAAAAGATAGTTTTGTAAATGAAGAGCTGGTGTTACACCTATTACAGGTCAGTTACAGATTTTTAATACTACATTCTACTAATGATATGTTAAAATGTATTTTATGGTTTTGTTTGATTTATCTTGTTCTTAAGACACAATCATGTTTTTTATTACTCAGTACCTGCCAGCTGAAAAGGAAGTTTTTTGTTTAAGATACATGCTCTGAAAGGTATGAAATAGCAAAAAGATCAACAGGAAGTCCTCCTCCTCCCCGCCTATCCCACCCGTACCTCCCAAAATGCCTAAAGAGCATGATTTAAGGAGGTGTCAGAGGCATCAGTATTAACAAGAAGTTGAGCTGAAAAAGGCCTCCTCTGAACTGAGAGTCTGTATGGTCCTCATTTGGATTAGGAAAAAAGTAAGCTTCTTTGAAGTGAAAGTAGCCACTGAGTATGTTTATATGAAGAATAGCCCGTGTAAGACTCAGATGACGTCCTAGAAGAAAATGAACTTTACCTTGGTTGGTAGCTTTGGTGTGGTGAAAAGAACTTTGTACTTGACGTTTCCAAATTGAGTCAATTCCCAGTTATGCTGTGTCCTAGACGTGTGATTTTCAGTAACAGAACTTCAGTCTGTTTGTATTTAATCTATAAAGTAGAGATAATATCTAATAGGGTTGTGACAGATTATGTAATGTTTTATTCTGTAACATGATAGCATTTTTGTAGATAAGAGGGGAAAACGCTTCTTTTTCCTTTTAAACAATAAAAAACAAACCACATCTAGAACACTGATTAAAAAGAAAATTCATGAGTCTTCTCAAAAAATTTACTCAGAACAAAGCTGGGATAATAGTATTTCCAAGAATCCTCTAAGATAAAAATATATAATACTTTGAAGGTGTTCATTCATTCTTGGAGAACAACAGAGAATGTTTACAAAGAGAAGAAATATTTTTGTCAAAGACCCTATCAAGATACTGGAACATATCTTTTCATTTTAAATGGTATACTGCCTGACTTTATGCTAAACCCAGAGAGGCTTTGACAAAATTCACCTGTAATGAGTACTTTAACAGGGGCATATATTTCTGAATCTCATTCTATAAGAGCAAAGAATACCATATTAAAATTCTTACGGACTTTGTAAAAATACCCCTAAGTATAAGGTAAATCTGTTACAAAATTCCTTTTTACATTATTAATTTGCATTAATTCCTCTACTGTGTGCCATATATTTTCTTTTGATTCCAAGATTTGTGTCTTTTCACATTTTAACGTATCTGAAATGAGAATGTGTCTTACAATTGAAAGGATCCTAGGTTTGTGTCATAGATTTACTGACAGCATATTTTCCTTCTTAGTTCACTAAAAATATAAGAGTAAATTACATATATCTTTATGATTTGGTGATCAGGTTGCTAATCTGATCTCTAAGTGAAATTAGGTTGTTCACAGCCATACTGTAGCACATTTCTTAGATTGGCTATTAATCCACTAACTCAGGGGTCAGCAAACATTTTTCTAAAGAGCCAGATTAGAAATATTTTAGGCATCAGAATAAATGGGAGGAAAGTCACCTAGAACTAACTAACTAACTAAATTAATGTTTTAGGCTTATGGGCCACATGGAGTCTGTTCAATTCAGCTTTACTATTGTAGGGCAAAGGGAGCTATAGACAACACATAAATGAACAGAAATGACTATGTTTCTAAAAACAGGCATCAGCCCATAAGCCATAGTTTACCAACTCAACATTATATATATTCCCTGAAGAATATTGTACCCCTTGCATTCCCAGTACCAGTGAATATTCAGTCCACAAATATGTGTTGAATGAATAAATAAATATGACCATGAGCAAGGGCCAGAGGTGGGAGACACTCAGCCCTGTATGCTAAGCTGTATACATTTCACCCTCTGCGTTTCCATGATTTAAGAAACCTTCAGGATTAATAACAAATATTTCTAAATAGAAACAGTGTGATAATGAATGCTAAAATACTCCTGAAAGTATAAAATGCCTCATTTCATGCTTGTACAAGAATTCTGAGTCTTGGTCTTGGCCACAAGAAGGTGAGCTGTTCCAATTTCAGTAGCATTTAGGCCAGATTCAAGCACTTTGTTCAAGCACTTTCCTAAGTATTCTTTCTAATATGTAAATTAGTGTCTCACCACCTTGTCTTTTATTTGCGTGTTCTGTTTGTTTTCAGATGGTGAGCATGGTGCTTTCCATGTGCGTTGTGTATGGCACCCATAAGAGTCTCCTCAAGAAACAAGGACTGCCTCTGCTTAATCAGATTGCTAGCTGGATGATATTAGGTAAGAGGTCAATCAAACCAAATGAGATAACTTTACATCAAGTCACATCTGTATTGTTGTTATTGAAAGAAATAATTTTGTTGCAGGAAAATAATAATTACCGGCTATTATTTCTATCTCACTGGAATTTGACAGAAAATTAGAACTTTGGTGAGCATTCATGTGTTAATAAGAATTACTTGATGGAATATTTATGACTTGATAATAAGGCTGTATATTTATTTACGCCTAATAAAAATAAATATGATTCCAATCGAGAAGAAGATTTTGTGAAGAGATTCCTATGCAGAAATTTCATGTCAGTTCATAAATTCTCAGTTCTTAACGCAGCAGTTAAATTTTATCTGTATTTCTCTTGCTGGAAATAACATTGATTAGTTGCCTCCTAATAACATTACACATTTTATAAAGCCAGTTATATGTTTCAAAACATATTCCTCTATAGTACTTGAAGAATGTGCATGTGGAGCAAACAAATGTCATGTGAGGACTTAGCTTTTCCTTCCAGCTAGAAAACAGGAGCAAACTTTAAGTCCAGGTTTTTCATTTTTAAAAAATGTTTGTAATGCCAGTGAATGGTGTGATATGCAATTTAACCTTTACATTTTAAAAGTGATTTTTGTTGTTCATCATTTAAAATGAAGAAGATCTTTCTTTGCCCTAGGTGGAGCTTTACGTTAAAAAAAAGGATTAAGAGATAAGAGTGTTTTTCCTTGGATTGCTCTTAAAATTCAAGCAGAGGCTTAAAATTACAATAGGAAATAGACATGTATCTTCTAAAATTTTAATTTGTTCATTTCCAAACACCCTGGTCAGTGTGTAAGTGGAAGTTATTCTTGAATAATAAATGCTCTTGTTTATATGACTTTTATTTTCACCATGTAAGCTTCATTTCATTACAGGAATTATGTAGGCCTTCCCTTTCAAATTATTTTGATTAATAAAGTTACTATTTACATTCATTCTGCATGACAGTATCAGAGACTGTTGTTTCATTCTAATCAATTGTGTGCAGTTTGTAGCATGTTCTGGCACTGTTCTGTTCCCTGAGAATGATATAGAACAAATCCCCACCCTCCTGGAGTTAATATTCTACAGGGCTGTTTGGTGGGGCTAATTTCTAGTGAGATAACTATATGTAGTGATCTCTCATATGACATGTTAGATTTCAAATCCACAGAAAATCCAAAAATTGTGAATGGAAACAGTAATATTAAAAAAGGAAATCTTTTTGTTTTACTGCATGACTTCATAAATATGCAGTCATATAGAGCACACACCAGCATGTAAACAATATAAGGCAAATGATAAACAGGAGATCAGGTCTCATAAGTAGCAGCCCTGCTCTTGCTCATCTCATAACCTCATTTCTTTACAGTGTAGCCTGGTTCAACGCCTTAGTTTTCTTGCCTACCTTGGGATAAACTGCAGTGAAGAAGAGAAGCAAAGAAAACAGAATTTGTGTACATATCATTGTACCTCAGTCTTAAGCATCTAAAACTTCTAAAAGGGTTTTAAAAAACAGAAATTTACCAGAATTACAAAAAGTCATCCTCCATGTCACGTTCTCTTCCCTCATCTGTGATTATGAGTGTATGTATGAGTAAATTTTTTTAAACACTGTATTCAATATTTTTATCTATTCTACCATCCTTATATTAATTTTTCAGTTGCCCTAATAATGTCCTTTATGGCATTTTCCCTTTCTTTGTCTTTTATGACATTGACATTTTTGAAGAATATAGCCAGTTAACTTTGGGAAACTTACATATTTACCATGAGTAATGTTGAGACATTCTAACCAAAAACAAGGGATGTCTTTCCACTTATTCAAGTCTACCTTTGTGCCTCTAAAAGTAGTCTTTATAGTTTTCTTTATATTGGCTTTGAATACTTCTTGTTAAGTATATTCCTAAGTATTTTATCTTTTTTGTTGAAATTGTAAATGGGCTTTTCTCATTGTACCTTCTAATTTTTACTTGAGTGTAAGTTGCTACTGATTTTTGCATGTTAATTTTTATATCCTACTTCTGTACTGAATTGTTTCATTTCTTGGGTTAGGTTTACCACTGACTCTTCAGTATTTTCCAAGTATCTGACCATGTAATTTACAAATAGAGATATTTATTTGACCCCATTTTTTTTAGATGTCTTGTGGTTAGTGCATAGAAACACAACTGATTACTGTATCTTGAGTTTATATCTTGCAACTTTACTGAATTCATTAATTAGTACCAGCAGTTTTTTTGTTCAGTCTTTAGGATTTTCTGTACATATTATAGTATCATCTGTAAATAGCGTCAGTTTTACTTCTTCCTTTCTTTTGCCTAATTGCTCTAGGTTGGGCTTTCAGTACTATGTTGAGTAAGAGTGATGAGAATGGACACCCTTGTTTTGTTCCTGATCTTAGAGAAAAAGCTTTCAGTTTTTCACTGAGTATGATGTTAACAGTAGATGCTCTAAATGATAATAGATTATTCACTGCTTTAAACTCACATACACTGTGCCCCTCATACTAACACTACCCAAATTTGTTTTACTGCAGCCTCTTCCTTCGTCATGCCTCTGCTGAGTCCTCTGATTCTCTTTGATCGATTGTTCAGCATTCTTCTTTCCTCGATGTCAACCTACCTACTTCTAAGCACAGGGTATGAACTGTTTTTAAATTTTAATCTTTAGTAGCAAGTTTTAAATGATATATTGACACTTCTCTGAGTATTTAACCTCTGGAAATGAAAAATGTGTGAATCTTGAGGAATAAGTCATAAATATTGTTTACTCTGTAAAAACTGTATATGACTTGATCTGTAATCCTCAGTTTTCTTTTTCTTATCATTTTCACATTATTGCCTATTATCTTTGTGTTTCTGTTTATTTCCTGAAGTTGCTAAAATGTTGCTTAACTACAGTGTTAGAAAGTTCTTATAGATTGTGGAGGAATTTTAAGTCTCAAACAATGACTTACAAGAATTTTAGTTTTTGTTGCATTCCTTTCATGCACTTTATGTTTTTAGTTTATTCATTCTTCTCAGTATATTTTCTTTTACTTTTACTCTTACATATATCATAGTTGAAATATTCCCTTTGATTCAGAAACCTTTTAGAATATTTTCTCCAAAGTTCCAGAATCAATTCTTATTGAAGATTGAAATTTTCTTGTAAAACAAAAACAAAAAAAGAATGACTTGATTTGGCTTGGATTCTGTAGCATTCTCTACAACTCATGGAGGACAGCGACATACTCTCCCCATCTACTCTGAAGGAAAGAATTCTTCACTTGCCTTTGAATTTTATTCCATCTTTCCTTAAATCCTTACAGTGGTGAGAAATGTACATATTACAAAAAACACTGAATAGGACAAACAAATAGAATAACCACGACTCAGACAGTTTTGAAATTTGGTCCAAAGATAGGATTTTGACCCCAATTAGACTACACCTAGGGATTTACTTTTGTGCTGTCAACAGATTATTCCCAGCGTAGATGATTTTGTAAAGCCATTTTGGGTCCGAGACTTAGGTTCATTCTTTGGGAAGCTTAGTTTCCTAATTCAGAATTAGAGGGATATTCTCAAAATCTCTTCATACTAGACCCTAACATCCTACATGACCTAGACCCCAGGAGTTCTTATAATCCCCAGATAGGAGATGATCCAGTGGCACACTATACCTCCTTCTCTTACCAAAGCTCCCACACCTGTCTTTTCCTTTCTCCCACATAACCAGATCTGGGGCATGGCTATGAAGAGATACTATAAGCAACATGGAAATTTTCACCAGTTACCTAATCAGATCTTAAGATGAACTTGTCTTGAGACTTAGAACTTTGAACTTCCAAATAAAACTTGAAGTCTATCAGCATATTCTTACTCAAGAATGATAAACATAATGAGACCTTAAAATCCTTCACTCTTTTCTCCTCTATTAGTGAAATTTCAGGATAAATAATTTAGTTGTAATTGGAATCCATCAAAATGTGTATGAATTAGAATATGCACAAGTTTTTAGTCTAGATAAGAAAGCACAAGGTAAAATCATTTCTCTCCTTATCCACCATTTTGGAGCAACACACAAGTTTCATTAAGATCACACTCAGAGGTTGTCTTAAGGAAGTGAGTAAGTGAATATGTGTCAGCTCCTACACAGTCACTTAATGATCACCAAGCCCTTTTGTTTTTTGAACCTTTAAATTCTAAAGCAATCTAAATCTTTTAAAGATTTAAAGAGTGTATAGTAGATTCAAAAATACAAACAAATCTAGAAATAGATCTAGTTTGCTGGGTTAGAAATAAAGGAAAAAAGGATAATTAAAGTTGAAACTTCAGTCAAAAATATTTCATAATGTAGAGTGAGTTAATCATGTAACTTACACTGGGGATAAGTATTACAGGGTTTTAAATCATCAATTTCATAGTCAAAAGGTACTAAAGCAGATTATCATAAACACATTTAAGAAGATCTGAAAAGCAAAAAAAAAAAAAAATCACACCTAAAATCAGAATATTAATGATGAATATGACCTTATTAATGAATGTCTTAAGAAATATATTATCCAACATCGATAGTATATTTACCTTTGCAAAAAAAATTAAACAGAGGTAGCTTAAAGCAGCAGTCTAATAATTTCAGTAAGTACATTTTTTCAGTGTCGAATTAGTTTTGCAAAATACAGTCTACCTGTTACTGTTCCACATCACTGTTTTGGACAACTTGGAGGGTTTTTTGTATAAATAAGTGACTAGTCAGGATTATAGGATATTTAAAAGAAATCAGTTTTATTACTTTATAAAAATATAGTAATAGTAATCCTAAATTCTAACAATGCATCCTTGATTAAATGAATAAAGAAGATTCATTTTAAATCTGCATTTAGTTATTTTTATGCAAATGGAAATTATTGTAATACTTGAAAATAGTTCTCTTAAGTTGGTTAAACATTTTCCTCTGAAATTTTGATTCTATTATACCTTTACTTAACAAAATATACAAACTAAATGTCTTTTTGGCGCTGTTCAATTTACACAGAGACTAAACTAGCAGGTCCTAATTTAGTAAGCCTTTATTATGTTTACTGCAAGCCTGTGATGACATTTTATTGATATTTCAGTTTATTAACTCAGATATGCAGACTTTTTATGAGATATTGGTGTCTAAACAAATGAGATCTGATAAGATTGTTTTTATCAGATTTACTCATCTACATTTTACAAAAATTTTATTTCATAGGTTTCGAAAAGAAGTAAATCTGTAACACTTTGTAGGACTATGGAATTTATGTTTTTATGTATTAGGAAAGAATAATTTCATATATAACTGCAAATATTTAAAAAATCATTGTCCTCTTTTGCTCAGAGAATGTACCTTCTTGATTCAACTAATCAACAATTTTTTTCATAGTTCTAGTGTTCTGAACATTAAAAAGACCTGCAGGTGGAACAATTAGTGTACCCCAGGTGTATAACAGATTTGTAAACTGCTATAAAACAAGGACTCTATTTTACAGCGTTAGGTAATTACAAAATACAACAATTAAGTTATTATAAGTTTAGTTGTGAATTGTGTGATAGGAAGAATGACTAGAGAAAGGGTTTGAGTAGGGGAGCTGAATTGGTACCAACAAGAACTCATATGGCAATTGAGCTGAATTTTAAAGAATGGCCCTAGGATATAGGCTTTCTAAATCTTTCTTTTCCAATTATTTTTTAAAATCATTGTAAACATAGTATAATCACATTTTGGAAAGCAGGGATAAGGAGGAAAATCATCTATTAACCCTACCCCTCCTGTTGATGTTCTGGAATACTTTCTTCCAGTCTTACCTCTGTAGTCATCTTTTTAACACAGTATTAATCATAGTCCACATGCTATTTTGTATGTTTATTTTCTGCTTAACATTATTTTAGAAGCATTTTCCCAAGTGGCTCATAGGCTTCCTGACCATCATTTTAATAGATATTTAATACTCAATGATATGGCTGCACCTTGATTTTTAAAAATTATTTCTTTATTTTTGGTCATCTTTTTTATTTCTACTTTTATTATCATAAATAATATTTTGAGTTATATATTTATGCATAAACTTTTTATATAGTTAGATTATTGCCTTTGCTCACTTCTCAGTGAGCCTATATGTGCGCCATAGGGTCATTCATAGGTGAAGTTTTTTGTTTTTTTTTTTACTTTTGTCTTAAAACAGTGCAAGCTTAGAATATCACCAACAACCTATGAGGGACCTACTTTATCATATATCTTTCACAGTATTTGGTATTTTCATTTTTAAATAAGAATATCAAATGCTATTTTAGTAGGCCAAAAATAGTGCATCTTTGTATAATTTTCTGTACTTGTTTTACTAATGGTATTTTGTCAAGTATGTATTGCCTGTTCATATCCTTGAGTGCTCTAAGTCTCACACACCAAGTGATTTGTGGATGCTGCCTCAAACTAAATGTTTTCTTGTGCCTGATGTTCAGTGTTTTAGTTTTATGATCTGTGATAGAGTTTAAAGCATTTGGTTTCTTTTGCTTTCTCATGTTCAGGGAATAGTGCCATGTGGAATAGAGTTCAGTAGTTGCAAAAGTTGAAAGAAAAATACGGGTTTCCTTGTTTTGATTTGGTTTGTTTGATTTTGTTTTGTAACTTCCAGTTAGGTAAGTAACTCATCAACAAATGCTATGAGCTGGGCCTGTACTGGTGTCAGACTGACACAGTCAAAGATGTTCCAAACTGTCGGGGGATACGTATAAATAAACGTGTGATTAAAAAGGTGTGATAAGTACTATCATAGAGTGTTTGGAGGATTACAAAGGTGAAGCACTTATCTTAAACTAGTACAGAAAAGGATTAAAAAAGGCATCTGTCACTATGTTGTCTCATGAACGTTTCTCCTTTGTTCACTTTATAATGTCCACATTCTACGCCAGCCCAGAAACGTACCATACATTATTTACTCAAACTGCCCTCTGCATATTAGGTTGTTTTCCTGTTTTTCTCTTCTGTGAGCAATATTACAACAAACATCTTCCTATGAGAATCGTAGTGCACATGTCTGATTATTTTCTCAGGGTAAATTCCTAGACGTGACATCATTGGATTATACTATATGAATATTTTTGAGATTCTCGATGCATAGTATTAGGTTGCCTTCCAGGAAGTATTTATTCCTATGAGGAGAATATGAGAGTTCTTTTTTCATTACACTCTTGTCCACATTTTTTTAATATGGGTAAATATTATGAGTATGTTATCTACCTATTTTTGAATTTCTGTATTCATTTTTTTATCAGTAAGCTCAAAATATGTTTTCATATATTTATTAGCTCTTTTTTTTCTTTTTGATAGGTTTATATTCCTGTATTGCACTCATTTAAAAAAAATTGGGGTTATTTGTCTTGTTCTTCTATGCATATTAATAATTTTAACTCAGGAATTGTCTTTTTACCTTTGTCTTAATGTTTTCTCTTTTTTTATGTGTATATGTGTTACCTCATGAATGATTTTTAATTATCTACTATTATAAACGTAATAATCTCAAGACTATTTAAATTTCAAAAAAAAAGATGGTGTTGGAGTTGATATTTAAAAGTTACTTTCCTTTTCTACTTTCTTTTTCTGGAAAGCCTAGAAAATTTAAATTTTGTGATAATGTGATTTAGAATTATTATGAAGATTGTTGTAATTTTGAGAAAGACCTATCAGTATAAATTCACATTTTTTTTTGGTTAATGTTTTTTTCTTTTCATTTCTGCCCTCCCACTCCCACCCCACCACATCCCACCCCTTAGGTATGAAGCTCTGTTTCCATTAGTATTGTCATGTTTGATGTTTGTCTGGATACACATGGAACAAGAAACCCTGCAGCAATCTGGTATTTCCTGTAAACAGAAGGTAGCTTGTCAAAATCATTGTTGCATTTATTTGAAAATATTAAACTATTCTCTGTCCTATAAGGAAGTTGCAATGTTACTTCTTTGAAAATTCTACTTAAAATTTTATACTGTTTAAGGCATTAATAATTAAGTTAAACTATTAGTTTGTAAGGAAATTTTCACTTACACCAGAAAAGCACAATTTTGTTGTTTCCTGGGCATTGTATGGATTGGGCTTTTCTTAGAGATTATTTGAGAATCTCTGCTGTAAAAAAACATTAATATAGTGAAAGAATAGAGAAAAAAGAATATTCTTTGTCTTATTCTCCTTTGTTTTCACAGTTAATTTGTTTCCTTCAATTTATTTCAGTTGGAAGGATATTTGTGTTGTCACAATTCAGTCTGTGAATTTGATCATAAGATGACATTTGTGTCCCCAGTGTTATTTTTCTCTTTCTAGTTATTCTAATCCAAAATGCTTATTGTCACCTTAGTGATTGTGGTTTCAGTCCAAATCTTAGACTGCTTATTCAGCATAATATACTTCGAATTGGCTAAAAGCCAACCAAACATTAAGGACTCCTTTATCATGCTGAGCTAGAGAGTAAATTGATGTCTCTTGCCTTTGTTTTAGAACTGAAGATATTTGGTGATAGAATACTTACAGTTTTACTGAGGTCAGATGAAATGAATATTGCAGAAAAATGCCTTCATAGTTGATCCATTAATTCATCCTTAACTGGCTCTAGTTGAGTTTACAAAGAGTACTTGATAATTTATAATAAATAATTTTAATAAAGAAGAAACTTTTTTGAAGTATGTTGAATAATTACTAGTTTTTAACTTCCAGTACTGGAATAGTAAAACAATACATGAAAAGAAGTTTTAATCAGATTCAAGTAAATGGTCAGACTGTCCTTAATATTAAGTATTCAATATTTTAGGTGGGGGAGGGTGTAGCTCAAGTGGTAGAGCACATGCTTAGCATTCACAAGGTCCCGGGTTCAATCCCTAGTACCTCCTCTGAAGATAAATAAGCCTAATTACCTCCCCTCTGCCAAAATAAAAAAAAACCTACAATAATAAATATTCAATATTTTAATAACCAAATAATCATTAAATTAAAAATGAGATTTATTGTGTTATTTTTTTAATTCTATATTTTAACTGAAAGTAGATATGTCCTTTTCTAGAAAAGGGTACTAAAACATCCTAAGAACTTAGTAGAAAATTACATGGAAAGTGGGAGATGGGGAAAGTCTCCCTTTAAACTTATCCATAAGTTTTTCTTTTGTGGGAAGAGAGGGATTAAGCAAGAGTGCACCCATCTTGTTGGAATTGAGACTTTTTATTTTACCAAAGACAGAAATATTTTGCTTTTTTATACAGAGAAAATAATTTCTCTACAAATGAATTAACAGAAGAACAAAGAAACAGAGAAATGTTTAATTTTATCATGCTTTTTAATATCATTACCATACCTGGGTTTGAGAAGACCAGGACACTGAGAAATCAGGTATTAACAAAGGAAAGAGTTATATAGGGACTTAAAAGTGAAGCATTTATGCAGGATAAGAAAAAGCCCAATTCTTACCTTTATTAGACACATAGCCATACTACAGCTCTGTTCAGTGTAGTGTTAATGTATTTTACCTTTTGGGAGATTTTATTAAGGTGTAGTTAAGCTATAGAAAAAGATTTATTGTTGATTTTTTGTTGTTGTCAGTTGAAGGTATCTTTCTAGCTGTTGTAACTTGGACAGTTTGCCTCTGAGGGCAGAAGTAAGCAAACTGTTACTGTTCATTCCTGTATTTCTTCTTATCCCATAGGTCTCCAGTATCCAGTTTGCTTATAATACCGATATAACCCAGCTTCGAGACCTCTATCTGGATGACCTCCGTAGGGCCTTTTTCCTTGTATCCTTTGTTTGGACTTTAGTTTTAAGGCACTACAACCTCCCATTTAATGGACTAAGGAGAGGTGGGAGTGTTTCTGCCTGTTGCTTGAGAGTGACATTATCTTGGAGGCCATTTAATCGCCCTTTCAACCGTAATTTTTTTCATATAGTTTACGCTTAAAAATTCAGAGCGCTTATAGAGAAGCATGAAGAATGATATAACAGACAAGTGTCTATGTGTGTGTACCTACATCCAAGACACCAACAATATTTTGTCACCTGTCACACGTTTTTAAAAAGTAAAGACATATACTTGGTGATAAATCTTAGTTGGCTAGTTGATTGGTTGAATGCATGGAACCATGAATATATTAAAGGCTCAAGTCACCAACTCAGATGCCACTTTTTCACCGGAATTTGTCATGATTCATGCTTCTTCTTTAGTGTTTCTATACCACTTTTGTATATGTGTCTATAATAATACAATAACTAACATTGATCAAGCCCTTTCTGTGGGCCAGGCACTATTTTAAATGCTTTACTAGCAGTAAGTTCTTAGACACCAATAAAGTTAGTATCTCCTTTTTATTACTGCACTATTACACATGTAAGTTCCAAAATGTCAAAAACATGTGTAACACTTTCTCATTCTCTCTTCAGTTATTCTAAATCATGATCTCTTATTTCTTTCGGAGCCTTCCAAAGAACCTAACACGTTTCACATGTCATGGGCACGCAGCAGGGCTATATGGACTGAAATCATATTTCAGCTGCAAAGATCTATCACTTAAAAAAATTATTAGCATCCAACTACAGATACAATAATCCACCTCCATCATATCATGAGGGGAGGAAAATAGTCATCTTCCCAAGGTTACTAGTGACAAGTGAGGATAACCTCCCAGGCCTCATTGTTCTTAGTACATTTCTTCGTCAGCCTGATTCTTTCAATTCTGCAAAGAGATACGATGGAACATTCATTTAGAACAATTTATAATCATATGTGTATATGAAAAAGCAAATTACCCTCATGGTAGAATAGGCTTATCTTTTCTAAATGAAAAAGAAATTTTATGAATTCTGACTTATTTTGGCATTTCCTTAACTCCATTTAGGTTTTCTTCTTAGTGACAGCCTTTTTTGGAACTGGGAATATAGCTTCTGTTAACAGGTAATGTTAAGTGAAAACAGCATATACATAACCAGAAAATAATACAAGTTGAGATTTTGTTCTGTACCTTGCTTTTTACACTGAAGGGTATATTTTGGAAATTGGTATTATCGGCACATATAAGTCTATCTGATTCATTTTAGTGACTTCATAATATTTCTTGATACAGTGTTTACTTATGTTTTTGTAAGAGTATTTCAGAAATGAGTTGAAACATCCTTTTTAAAAGAGAAGAACATGCTTTTAAAGTTACAGTGTGAATTCTAAAATCCTTTTTTCTTTTTGTTGGTTCCTTAGCTTTGACCTCGCCTCTGTCTATTGCTTTCTGACTGTGTTTAGTCCTTACATGATGGGAGCTCTGATGATGTGGAAGGTTGGTTTTTTTATTTTCTTAAGATACCGCTTAAATAAAATTATGAACTCATCATGGCATTAAGATCATGTAACATGGGACATTAAGATTATAAAGTGACAGAGTTAAATAGCATAGGAAGAAGATACCTTCTCAGACACTGCTGGATGGGAAGTAAGACCTTCTAGCTTTACTCCAAAACATAGCTAATCTTTTTACTTTACTCTTAAGCCCATTTAACTTCAAAAAAGTAGAGATTCTCTATTAGTCCCAGGAAGTCCTACCAAAGATGAAGGAAGCCTGTGGGAAGTGTGAGGTGGATCAGAACTGCATTGCTCCTCAAGATCTAAGGCTCCCTGAACCCATGTTCCGCACCTGTGAGGCTACCAACGTGCTATCATCTGTTCTCATGATCCATGTACCTAGAACTGATTTATTCATTCAACAAATACGTCTTTGAAGGCTTATCGATACCAGCTGGGTGCTGAGGATTCCAAGATATAACAAATTATCAGCTTTCCAGGGATTCAGACTCTCCAGTGGAATGTAATTCACGTTCTTTCCCTTTTTCTCTATGATCATTAAACTTGTCTTTTTCCCTCTGCAATAGTGCCTGGCACATTTTACACAGTTAGTATATATTTGTTTAAATAATGGAACTAACATCTGCCTAAAATATGATGGCCTTCTATTCAGATCACATAAGTAATAATTGTTAAAAGTATGTGTCTCTTAATAGGATTAATATCCTTTTTTTTATTGCCCTAATACAAATGTAATTTTAAGAAGTATTACTGAGATTAAAAAAAAAAGAAAAAGAAAGGTTACTGAGATGTTCATTTTCTCACGTCCCGTTCACTGTTGATTTTTTTAAAAAATATGTATTGTTTCCTTACTCTTCATTTACATTTTTTAAAATGGTAGTTTGTCTTTTCCCAGTTTGTTAAAGGTCATGGGTCTTTAATTAAAAAGAAGTTTAAATTAAATGCTAGATCTTTAATCTCTAGTTTAATTCAGTAAGCTTTACTGATGTAATGTACTTGGTGGCCTTCTTGACTGATGTGGCTGGAAGTGAAAGTCCTCCTGGAACTCTGTTTTAGTCATGCATCCTCCACTCGAAAAAGAATCTTAGGGAGGAGGGTATAGCTTAGGGGTAGAGCACATGCTTAGCATGCACGAGGTCCTGGGTTCAATCCCCGGTACCTCCATTCAAGTCAATCAATCAATCAATCAAATTAACCCCCTACAAAAAAAAAAAAAAAAAAGAAAGAAAAAGAATCTTATGCAGTCTTGAACATCATTTCTTTTACATGTCTTCTCCCTCCCCTCTTTGTTGAAATGTAAAATATATATATATGTATTTTTTTAATTAGTCATTGGAAAGCAGTATGTCAAAATATTAACAATGTTAGCTCCGAATTTTTCAACCAGGATTAATTTACTATATCTTTCTCCATTTTTTTTACACAGTATGAATTTTATGCTCAGAAATAAGTTACTATTAAAATGACAAAAGCAACGATAAAGCAGCTAAATCACATGTAGACTTGTTTATAGAGTTGTAGTATCAAATAGCCAGATATGTTCAGAGACCTGTGAATCAAATCATCAGGCTCCATAATTTATTTGATTTGGGCATTCTGGGCCTTTCACACCCTCTTGGAAAACTTTGAACATGGTCATTAATTATTATAATAAGTTAAATAGAACAAATTTGGAATAGGCTTTATTTGGAATATTTGTTATCTTTTATACTATATATATGGTTGATGTGGGTTTTTAAATCCATTTCATCACTGTTGTATATGTCATTATTATGGTTTTATTTCAGCATTTGCTTTTCCCTAATATAGATAAAATTTGAGAAATTGAAATATTTCTGTAAGCAGAAATAGTATTTATTTAAAAAAATTTTCAAATGCTATAGCTATCCATGGCATCATTTGTTTTTCTTTTAAACAGATTTTAATCCCCTTTGTTCTTGTGATGTGTGCTTTTGAAGCTGTTCAGTTAACTACTCAGTTATCATCAAAAAGGTAAGGTGAATATTTACAAAGCATTGAATTTGTCCATTTTTAGGAAATGGGAGTAAATATTTGAGGGTATTTTGTGTGATTGTTATTAAGACACTGTAACATAGATTGTTTATTATAAAAATGAGAAAAAAATATTTCACCGTTTTAGTCAGAGCTCAGTTGTCATTAGAAGAAATTAGTTGATTAGAGCCTCTGGCAGAAAAATGTGCTTTCTCAACAATAAAATATTATTAGAATATTATTCAAGCTAGTGAGGAGCCCCCCTCAAAAACTGTAACACATAAATGTTAACATCTTTTAGTTAATAACATGTTTACTATAGATACAACCGTGCCTACAAAAAACAAGGGATAGCATTCTGTTTTATTTTGGATTGTTTCCTTTTTTTTTTTAATTGAGGTATAGTTGATTTACAATGTTGTGTTAGTTTCTGGTGTATAGCATAGTGATTCAATTATGTGTGTATATATATGTTCTTTTTCATAATGTTATTACAAGCTATTGAATACAGTTCCATGTGCTATACAATAGTACCTTGTTGTTTATCTATTATGTATATAGTAGTTTGTATCTGCTAATCCCAAACTACAGTTTATCCCTCCCCTGCCCTTTCCCCTTCAGCAACCACAAGTTTGCTTTCTACGTCTGTGAGTCTCTATTTTGTAAATAAGTTCATTTGTGTCCTTTTTTTAGATTCTGCATATAAGTAATAATCATATGATACTTGTCTTTCTCTAACTTACTTCACTTAGTATAATAATTTCTAGGTCCATCCATGTTGCTGCAAATGGCATTTCATTTCTTTTTTATGGCTGGGTAGTATTCCACTGTGTGTGTGAGTGTGTGTGTGTGTGTATGGTTTATATAAATTACCACAACTTCTTTATCCAGTCATCTGTTGATGGACATCTGTTGCTTCCACATCTTGGCTATTGTAAATAGTGCTGCTATGAACATTGCTGTGCATGTATCTTATTGAATTGGAGTTTTCTCCAGATATATGCCCAGGAGTAGGATTGCGGGATCATGTATTTTAAGTTTTTTGAGGAATCTCCATACTGTTTTCCATAGTGGCTACACCAAATTACATTCTCATTTTGGATCATTTCTTAAATATGTATTAGGCAAATGTGTTAACATCGTAGCATTTTACATGGTTTGACATTAACTTCTGGATGTCAATAATTTACATAGTTTCTCAGTCTTGACTTCTGCATTTTTGACAAATGGAATGGGAAGTATTCTTTCTGAGTTTCTAGGAATTTCTAGAGCAGTCAGTCTTAAGCAATCAAGACTCTGGAAGAGAAGCTGTCAACTTAACTATTTGCTTTTTTGAAACGATAAAATTGCCTCATCAGCATGGGACTGATCAGCTTTTCTGAAAGACACTTGAGATAAATATGCAGCTTCTTAGCAAATTTGTTATTTTTGAATCAAACTGGAATATTCAATGCTGAAAGAAATAACTAATATTAGCATAAATTTGCATGTTCTTCTTGATGAGTTTAAGCTAGAACTGGGTGTAGCATTATTATGTGTATTTATAATAAAAAGAAAGGTTTTCTCCCACTGTTTAAAAATAGTAGAAATCTCATGTTTGGTTTAATTTAGCATATTCTTCAAAAGGATATTCACATGAATTTAACATTAAAAGCACTTTTGCTCTTACCTTGTCAGTACCATATAGAAGATAGTTACTTAGATGCAGTAAAAAGCTAGTAAATTACATGTACTTTCTCACATCTCCTGCTAGAGGATGCAAGGTAAAATGAGGTCATATGGGTGAGCCCTAGCCCAATATGACTAGCGTCCTTATACGAAGAGGAGATTAGGACACAGGCACACACAGAGGAGAGACAGTGTGAACACAGAGGGAGAAGATGGCCATCTACAAATCAAGGGAAAAGGCCTCAGAATGAAATCAGCGCCACTGGCAGCTTGTTCTCAGACTTAGCCACCAGAACCATGAGGAAGTTAATTTATATTGTTTAAGCCAGTCTTAAAGTGCCACCCAGTCTGTGGTACTTTGTTACAGTAGCCCTAGCTGACTAATACACATCCTGTGAACTCTGTGAGGGCAGAGATTGTATCTTTCATTGTATATTTAATTTCATCTAAAACCTTTGTTACAAGGAGTGAGAAAGAAACCAGTATTTTTAGGCACCCACTGTATACAGGCACTGCATTAGGTGCTTTGCATATATTACCAGATTGGATTTTTTTTACCAACCATACAGTGAAGGTATTATTACCTGAGGTGTATCTTATTCAGAAGATTTCCAGAACATCATCTCTGTCATACAATAAAATAATTTGCTTTAGGAAAACAACATTTAAAAACAGCAAACAAAACTTTAAAAGAGATATTTTAAGGTCTGTTGCATTTAAATTGTATTTATTTTCTTTCTCTTGCTCCAGAAGAGCTGGATTTATAGGGTGGAATTTTTGTTTCACTGATTATGATTCAAAGAAGGAAAAAAACTGTAGTAATTGGAGCTGTCTAAAATGAAGTAGATTCTGTTTCTGAAACCACTGAAGCTACTGCTTGACAAAGTATTCATTGGGATGTTACTATGGGAATTCATGCTTTGGATAGAATGTTGTCCTGGGTGACAATTGCATTCTCTACAGATTCTTAATCAGATTACCCTACTTTATTATATGTCTGTTATATCATATTTGTTTTGAATGCTAATCCTTCCGTAAGATCTGATCAGTCTGACTTACATTTCTATATTTCAAAACTATAGTTAGAAAAAGTTATTTCTTAAAAAGAAGCCATAAACCTTGACCAAAACCTCACATCTTATATAGAAATTGACTCAAAGTGGACCACAGATTTAAACTTTTAGAAAGAAATATAAAATCCTTGGAATTTGGGCTAGGAAAAGAATTAGACTTGATACCAAAAACTATGATCCATACAAGGAAAAACTGATTAGTTAGACTTCATCAAAATTGAAAGCTGTTAAAAGAGTGAAAAGGCAAGCTATATATTGGGAGAAGATATTTACAAACCACATATCTGACAAAGAACTACTGTCTAGAATATATAAAGAACTCTTAAAATTCAACACTGAAAAACAAACAGTTCAATTGGAAAATGAGCAAGAGACCTGCAGATGGTATACAGATGGCAAAAAAAGGATGAAAAGATGTTCAGCATCATTAGCCATTAAGGAAATGCATATTAAAACCACAGAGACATATTATATGACTATCAAAATAGCTAAAATAAAAAATAGAGGCATCACCAAATGCTGGTGAGGATGCAAAGGAATTGCTCTCATACATTGCTGATGAGACTGTAAAGTAGTACCACTACTCTGAAAAGAGTTTTACAGTTTCTTTTGAAACTGAACATGCAACATGACCCAGCAATTGCACGTGGACATTTTTCCTAGAGAAATGCACAGAAAACTGTGTGCAGATGTTTATAGCAGCTTTATTTGTAACAACCACAAATTGGAAACCACCCTGATGTCCTTCAGTGTTTGAATGGTTAAGCAAACTGTGGTATATCCATACAATGGAGTACTACTCAGCAATAAAAAGGAACAAATGGTTGATACATACAGAACCTTAGATGAATCTCAAGGTAATTGTGCTGAGTGAAAAAAGGCAATCCCAAAAGGTTACAGAGTGTTATATAAATGATTCTACTTATACAATGGTCTTGAAATGACAAAATTATAGAAAAAGAGAACAGATTTGTGGTTTCTAGGGGTTAGGGGGTGAGAGGAGGGTAAATGTGGCTATAAAAGAGTGTCGTGAAGAATCCTTGTGATGGTGGAAACATTCTGTATCTTGACTGTATCAAGGCCAGTATCTTGGCTATGATAATGTATTATAGTTTTGTAAGGTATTACCAGGGATAGGGGGGAACTGGGCAGAGGGTACATGGAACCCCTCTATATCATTTCTTGAAATTGCATGTGAGTCTAGAATTATCTAAAATAAAATGTTTAATTAAAAAAATTATAATTCATGTTCCTTTTATACCATTGAAATAAATATTCAAAGTGTTAAATAACATTTCTGAAGTCCAGTCCATCACTGTGGGACAGTAGCCCATGATAATGTGAAAGTGTTTTTGTCAAATGTAGTATTTATTTTCAGAAGCAAAAATACTAATAACAAAATATTAGGTTATTTGATTACTCTCATTTTGATTTTAATGTGCTTTTAAAATATGCCTATTGTATTACATGTATTTTTTTTCTTTATTTTTTTCCAGTCTTTTTCTCATGGTTGTCATCACATCAGACATTATGGCTTTGGTAAGATATTATTGGATATTCAATATAAATAAGATTGAGAAGCTAAGTACTGAGTTAACCAAGTGAAATATGAATGCATTTCTCTATATGAAATATTTAGATACTGAGTTATAAGTGCTGGCATAATTTACACATTAATTACTTTCTTTTTATATGACTTACGATGCAGTAAGAGTGCTCTTCTTAAGGTGTCAAAAGCCTTTTTACTTGATTTATCCGAATCTGTCATTTTCTAGTCTTCCATGGTGCATTTTGTCTGAAATGTAACTTGCACAGGAAGTTAACAGAAAAAGCTAACTTTAGGTTTAGGTAATACATCATTTTCTTACTTGAAATGTTGGTTTTTGAGCTGCTTCTCAGATTGAAAAAGAAAGGAAAAAAGGGGGGGGAGGGAGGGAAGGAAAGAAAGAGGAAATAGAGTTTCTGAAATGGGAAGATATTACCAAGATGATAGCTCTAATGATGAGTTCTAGTGTATTAACAAATAGAAGAACCTATTTTATACCTGCAGGTTCGAGGGGGTTCCCAAAACTACCCCCAGGTTTGATAATTCACTGGATGGACTCACAGAACTTACTGAAGACTGTTACCTTCACAAGTGTGGATTGTTACAGGGAAAGGATACAGACTAAAATCAGCCAATGAAGAGATGCAGAGGGCAGAGCCCAGGACGGGTGCAGATGTGGAGCTCTGGCTGTTCACTCCCTGCGGAGTCAGGACAGCAGCACTCTGCCGGCACTGATGTGTGACAGTGTGCATGGAGTGCTGCCAGCCAGGCTCACTAGAGCCTTGATGGACTTTTTACTGGGGCTCAATCACATACTGTTCCCATGACTGATCTTTAATCTCCAGTCCTTCTAGAGGTAGAACTGATAACACACGGCCCGAAGCCCTGAACATAAATCACATTATTAGGCTGTCCAGTGGCTAAGGTCCCCCAGGCAGAATGCCTCCATCAGGCAGGTTATTCCAAGGACATGGTAATCACCTCCTAGCAGCTGAAGGCAAAGGCCAGACCTCTCTTTAGGTAAGGTTAATTCTTCATGACACAGCATCTTATGCTAGAAGTGACAAGAGACAGCTATTAGGGTAGCTTCCCAAATCAGATTCCTAGTCACTTGACTCGGATGAGAGCATTTTTATGCTGGATTGAACTGCATGTATTTCTGAAATTGACTACACATAACATTAGAACAAATCAGCTTTCAGTTTTGCTCACAAAGTGGCAAATAGGCAAAGACATGTTAGTAGAAGAGAGTTTAAATTCTCTGATTAATTTTATATGAAGAGTCAGACTGCTGAATTGAACTTAGAGAGCCATGTGTGGTCCGACTTCTGCTTCCTTGACTGGCATCCTGTCTCACCGCTCCCTCCTTGTTCTCTCTTCCCCAGCCTCACCTTGGACCTGCCAAGCTCTACGGACTCTTGATGTATATACAGATCATTCCCTCTGTCGGAAACATACTTCTCCTTAGATCTCCCCAACCTCCCCTTTCATCTGACTCTGGCTTGTCACTTAGATTTTTAGACTTTTTATTGGGGCAGCCTTCCCTTGTACCCAAGTTGGGGAACATTCCCTTCCTCGGTGCTCCTATTCTTGCCTGTATTTCCGATGATAAGACTTGTCTCACACACACACACACACACACACACACACACACACACACACACACACACACACACACGTGATAATATGACAATCATAAATGTTCTTAAAGAGTTTATCTCCAGGATCTAACACAGGATCAGTAAATATTTGTTGTTGAATAGATGGCATGGCCTCCTTTCACTGAGGCCTTTGGTGTTATTTAGTGTCTTTTATTAAAGTTGGCTGGGTTTTCTTTCTAGTTATTCACAAATGTCACTTTTGTGTTTATAGAATTGAATGGTAATGCTATTTTTGCCTTTTGGACTATTGCTTGTCTTAGTCCAAGCAAAAATTTCAGTAAAGGGCATATTCTTTTTGATTCCAGTCAGATGATGGTCCTGAGGAATCAGAAATCTGAAAGACATAATCCTAAAACTACATTGTTTTTAGACCAAATATGTATAGGCTTTGCTTTTAATGGAGCTGTATTTTGTCTTATTTTTACAGCATTTTTTCTTCTTGGTCAAAGATTATGGCAGCTGGCTTGATATTGGAACAAGGTAAATTAATATATTCACATAGAATTCTGTAAGAGTGCCATGAAAAAAAGTAACTTGGTATCTTAGCATAGAAGGTGCCGATTTGATTTTTGAAGTAAACACAGTTATTAGTAGCAATTATTTTAAGCCTCTGGAGGTGAGACCCCTCTCTCCAGTTGTTGACATTAACACATTTGCAAGTGTTTTCTTGGGATGATGCGGGGACAGATGTTAAGCCTGAGAACACCGCAGGACAACAGGAAGGTGCATGAGAAACTGCTTGAATCGGGGTTTCAGAGAAGATCACCCCAGAATCTGTGTTCTCATAATCTCTCCATCTCTCTTTAGGACAATGAAACTATTCAAGTTGCAGTGTGAATTTTAGGTGGTGGTTTATATTTCATGTAGTCATTATATACCTCCTAGACTCTTCATTATGGCAACAATTTAACATGTAATGCCTGTAACATTGTTATTTAAAGTATAATCGGAACAAAGCATCACTTTCCTCTTTATTTTGATTTGAATGTCAATGATTGCCATAATCTGTTAAATGTCTTCTGTTTAAGGGGAAGAAAGCAAAGTTGATCCTTTTGCCTTTTTGTTTTCAATTGCATTCAGAGACAGAATACATTTTTAGAGACTAATTTTATTTCACTTAGTCAATATTTATTCAGCACTTTGTGTTGCCAGGAATTGTGTAGGTTTGGGTGAGATATTGGGAGACATCCTCCCCTCTGTTCCCACCCGTTAGGCAGCTCAGGCTTGCACTGCCTTACTAGTTATATAAACGTCCGCCTCCCTCAACAGACGTCTGATTGACTCTCTGTCATTCCATGTGTGCTGGGCACATAAAAGGTACCCCATAGATCATTAGTTTTATTTTCATTAGTCTCTCAAGTTTGAAGTTTAGGGAAAGTTTAAATGTGTCCTTTTCACCAGCCCTCTGGTCCCAAAATGTCCAGGCAGATCGTAGGTCACAGCATGGTCTTTGGACCAGAGCTCCTGGGACTGATCTGTTCCTGCCATTCTTTTGCTGTGAGACCATCGGCAAATGACTTAATGTTTCTAATCTCTCCCTTGTGTCTTGTAGTCGTTGTTGAGTGAATTAAGCCATGTATAGCATTTAGCACGGTGCCTGGCATCAAACAGGTGCCAATAAATGGAGGTGGTTATTATTGATATTATCCTGCAGTTCTATTTTTTATCCTTCGTAGTGTTTCTTGTATTTGACATACCTCTCCTCACTCTCTCCGCAATTTGATTAATTTATTTTCATTTTAAACCTAGGTTGGAATTTTGTTTGGAAACTATTCTGACAAAATATAGCATTTTTGTGTGTGAGACTTTTTATTTTATTTTATTTTTAACTGTGGCAATATATACATAATATAAAACTTACCATCTTAACTGTTTTTAAGTGTACAATTCAGTGGCATTAAGGACATTCACATTGTTGTGCAACTGTTACCATCAGTTCCTTAATGCTTTCCATCTTACAAAAAACTCCCATTCCCCCAGCGACGCTGGCAACCACCATTTTACTTTCTGTTTCCATGTATTTAACTACTCTAAGATACTTCACATAGATGAAATTATACTTTTCTGACTGACTTATTTCACTTAGCACAATGTATTCAAGGTTTATCCGTGTTATAGCATATGTCAGAATTTCCCTATTTTTTAGGGCTGAATAATATTCTATTGTGTGTATAGAGCACACTTTGTTTATCCATTTATCCATCAGTGGGCACTTGGGTTGCTTCCACCTTTTGGCTATAGTGACTAATGCTGCCAGGAACTTGGGTGTGAGACTTTTTTGATGGGAGAAATCTATATTGGTTTTGGCTCTAAAGAAGTGCCAAGGGATGAAGAGGATATAATTTTCACATAAAGATGTGCATCATTAATGTCTGCACAGCAGAATTAATTTATATTACACAGAGTAAGGATTTGATTTTCTCTGATTAGCTTGAGTTTTATCTTTACTTGGCAATTCTTTTCTTCAAAGTACAAATTTCATTGTTATTAGCAGTAATAACATGCATCAAACACAAAACATTTTGAAGTATCCATGATCTGAATTCAAATGGGCAAATACTGATGGCCAGCTGTATGCCAAGTAAGTTACTGGGGATGAAAAGCTTCAAGCTTAATTGGAAAGGCGAGGAGAAATACGGGCGGTGAGCACACAAGAGTACCCTCGTACCCCTCTCCAAGATTTTATTATCCTCTCATTTCACTCATGCGCTGTGTGAGGAGTGACATTACAGTTGGAAGGCATGACTGTCCTAGTTCTGTTCACCCTCTGTCAAAACTGGGGTCTGGGGCCAGCGCTGGGCCCACATGGAGTAAGGCCATTCCCAGAGTAGGGAGTGACCCGTACCCACAAGATCGGAGCAAGGCTGGGTGTTGCAACACAGAGTCCACGTACCCAGCAGTGGGTTGTTTGAGATTTGGGCCCTGAAAGACATGCTCCTGGCAGTTCAGAGACCAGGGAATCCATTTACATTCCGTAAAAGGCAAAGCAAGACAAACTCAAACTTGAGTCGGAGGCTCAGTATGTCAGTCAAAGGCTTGCCTCCAGTCACAGCTCTACCACCAGTAACCAGCATTTGTATCGTGCTGCCGTGTTTACAGGCTCTTCCAACACGTTGTTTACTGGGATCTTTATCACAGCACTGTGAAGTAGATATTATTTTCCACAACAGATAGATTTGCTGCCTCATTAGGACAGTGTGGCCCTAAGGAGATTGCGGCTTGCTCATGTCACAGAGCCTGTGACCGGCTGAGCAGGTCAGGGAGGTGGAACTTTGATACCACAGTTGTACCACTGTGTTCCCACTGCCCCTCACTGCCTCTCCTTAAAGAGAATTCCCCAGAGTCTTTGTTTTTGTAATTCTAATAGCCTCTTTTTAAAGAGTGGCTTTATGACTAATCCAATCTTTGTGATTGTTGCAAAGAACGATTCACTGCAAAGTTTTGGATAATATAAATTGAGGATTCACAGGAGAAAGAAATATTGATTAGGAGGAAATGAGTCAAGAGTAAGGGCATTTTAGGTCAGAGGGATTTGTTAGATGTACAAAGCAGAGTCAGGTCCTCAAAGAGAAAACGCCGAGAGGTAGGAGGCAACTTTCTGCTAGGGCCGGGCTGTCGCGGGGCACGCAGCTGCTAGCAGACAGGCACCACACAGCCTGGCGCACGCGGCCAAGCCGCACGGCTGGCCAAGCGGCTGCTTGTTTATGTCAGAGAGTGAGTCTCACATTGGTGGTTGAGAGAAAAACCTTGTGACATAGAGAAGCCTGTTGCTGGGAGAGTTAGAAGATATGGTTAGAGATAGGCTGTAGTATTGTGATGCTGCTAAAATTCTGAGGCTGTGTTTATGCATGTGCCCTAGAAGGACTTTTGCTAGAGCTGTTGAGAGTCAAGGGCAGATTCAAGGACATGATGATGCAGCAAGAAACCCATAAGCAAGGCCCTGAACAGACATTGTCCTTAGCTGCATCACTTTGCTGACCTTGATTACCTTATACTCAGGACTCCAGTCGAGAAGATTTCTTTTCCCCAGTGGATCCCTGAATCCAGGGTCTTTTCCCCCACTTACCGACTTACTTAGTCTTTTATGCTTTCATTCAACAAGTGCATGCTGAGCGACAACTCTAAGCCTGTCTTTCTAATTACAGACCTTCTGCCCTCTCATTCATCCGTCTAAATGGAGTCATTCATCTCTTGTCAGTTCATCATGGAGCCCATTCCACTCAACACTGTTTTTCCCGTCTCCTTTCTGTCACCTTCAGTCTTTCATCAAAAACTTAATTGGCAGAATGCTCCCCTCAACCCCAGCCCCTCAACTTACCTTTTCTTTTTTTTTCCCTGTCTAATAATACACTGTTTCATCACAAAGAAGAAAAAGAAAAAAGAGAGAAGGAAAAGAAAGGGAAGAAAAAACGGAGGCAGGGAAAGAGAGAGAGAAAAAGAAAACCCCTTTCAGCCTTTTATTTTCCACCTTCTGGCCTCAGCCCTGGATCTACTCCGGAAGTCCTGCCTCCTTCTTTGTCCAAAAATTATTTTCTCTCCTTCACAACCTTTCATGTTGCTTGTTTGAGGATAGTCACCATTTTTCTCTGGAAAATTCTGGAATGTCTTTCTTTAGAAATGTTAAGTTGAACTGTTTTAAGTAATTTAATGCAAACATGTTTATCCTGCTCCCTTCTGGGATCACTAGAAGTTTCCAGGAACTATTTGGAGGACTGGATTGTTTTGCCACAGAAAAACTTATACCCAAATCTGGGAGAAGGGCAGATTAAATTAAGCAGCAAATGAGGAAAGTAAAGGATTACTGAGACAGGTATTAAGTTGATATAATAATTAGTATTAAAATGCCATTTATTGCATTTCAGTTTATTAAGAGTTGCACATATGTTACTTCATTAAGTTTCACAACAATGATGTGAAGAAAACATAATTATTTCTACTTTACAGAGGAAGAAACTGGCTCTGAAAGACTTTCACAATAACATAGCATACCTTAGTTTCATTTTTTTGCATTGTATATACTTTCACTATATAGATCACTTCTTCAGAAAAAAAAATATGGTGAGCACTCACTATGCATAAAGCATTCCCAGGCATTGTCAAAGACCCAGAGATGAACCGGATTGCCTGCCTCAAGACTCAGTGATGCCCTTCTTCTAGGGGCAGATAACTACCGCATCAGAATGTTGGGTAGGGAATTCGAGCACTGGGTGGAAGGTTCTAATGTAAAACTTATAAGGCATATTCCAGCCCTGGAAGGCTATGACTGTGGCTCATGGCCCCTGCATGCAGGGTGATAAGACAGCGGCTGTAACGCAGGGCAGCATGTGGTGAAGGGCCGTGTGAACATAGCACGGAGGCCGCTTCGCTTCCAGCCTCAATGACTGAGAAAGCATTGTGCGAGGTCAGCATTTGAGCTGAGCCTTGAATGAAGAGTATACAGTTTCATTTAGGGGACTGAGAGGTTTGGGAAGAGTGTTTCCAACAGGCAGAATGGTTATGTGCAAAGCTTAGAGGTGGAAAAGCCCAATGCGTCTGTATCTGGAGTGTGATAAATAATTTCAGAAACCATAGGTTTTGGATAAAGAAATTTCTAGAAAATAGCCTTTGGGAACCTTAATTTGGGAAACCTAGAATACAAAGCTACAATGTACATTCTGCTGGCTTATAAGTGAGGAGCCATGTTCTTTGGTTCTACTGAAGCTTTAATATTTTAGGTGTTACCTTCACAAGTGAATCATTGCCTAGGAGTTAGGAATCTTGGCTGCCTTTCTTATACAAGTTCATTCCGTGGAGTGAAAGGTGGAGTAGAATATGTGTCTGGAAATGGAAGCTCTAATTATACCAGCACCATCAGGTGGTTCCAGCATTGTCCTTGGGTGTTCCTGGTGTCATAACGTTAACAGCCTGGCTTCAATTCTCTTTTGATCCCCTGAAGTTATTCTGTACTTCCAAGCATAATTTTTCCCTTCTCTCTTCAAAGTCAGTCCTCCCAGACTGCAGTGATGTTGCAGGACCCCTTACTATGTCACAGTTCTTTGCACCAAGTCCAGATAGCCAACCGTTACTTTTTCCTTGATAATTTTTTCCTTTCCTTTTTAAAAAATTATAGTAATGCATACATAACATAAACATACCATCTTAACCATCTTTAAGTGTACTGTTCAGTTTTATTAAGTATATTCACATTGTTGCATAGCCAACCTCCAGAGCTTCTTCATCTTGCATAACTGAAACTCTACGCCCATTTAAAAAACAACTCCCAATTTTCCCTTCTCTCTGCCCCTGGCAACCACTATGCTACTTTCAGTCTATGAATTTAGCTACTCTAGGTACCACATATAAATGGAATCACTCAGTATTTGTTCTTTTGTAACTGGCTAATTTCACCTAGCATAATGTCCTCAAGCTTCATCCACATTGTAGCATGTATCAGAATTCCTTTCCTTTTGAAGGCTGAATAATATTCCATTGTATGTATATATCACATTTTGTGTATCCATTTATCCATCAATGGGCACTTAGGTTGCTCTCACCTTTTGGCTATTGTGAATCATCCTGCTATAACATGGTTATTTATTACCTGTTTGAGTCCCTGCTTTCAGTTCTTTGAGATATGTACCGAGAAGTCAGATTGCTGGATCATATGGTAGCTCTATTATTTGATCTTTGAGGAATCACCATAATGTTTTTCATAGCAGTTGTACCATTTTACATATCTACCAATACTGCAAAAGGCTTCCAATTTCTCCACATCCTCACTAGCTCTCGTTTTCCAGTTTTTCTGATAGGAGCCACCCTGATGGGTGTGAAGTGCATCTCTTTGTAGTTTTGATTTGCATCTCCCTAATGATTAATGATGTTGAGTATTTTTCATGTGCTTGTTGGCCATTTGTATGTCTTCTTTGGGGAAATGTCTAGGCAAGTCCTTTGCCCATTTTTAAATTGGGTTATTTGTTTTTTTATTGTTGAACTGCAGGAATTCTTTGTATATTTTAGACATTAACCCCTTATCAGATATATGATTTGCAAATATTTTCTCCCTTTCTGTAAGTTGCTTTTTCTCTCTGTTGATTGTGTCTTTTGCACAGAATTTTTTAATTTTGATGTAGTTCAGTTTATCTGTTTTTATTTTTTTTACCTGTGCTTTCTTGATCATTTTAAAAAGAGGCTTTGATCCATTGCAAAACTTGAATTTAATATCCAGCATGACATTCTTCTTGGCACATGTGTGGTAGCTCCAGGCCTATTCCTTGCATTCCTTTATGCAGCCGTCATGGGAATAAGGTGTTCATCAGAGCACAAAATAATAGCAAAAAATGAGACTTTTATGAAGCATAAAACAGACAGTGAGCATCATTCAAACCAAGGGAAATAGAATGGTGCATTAGCACTCGTAGGCTGAAAGTGCATTAATGACCCCTACTCTGTAGCACTAGCAATGAGAAAAGGATGTTAACTCCATGTTTCAGTCGTATAGTTCATTTATGATACATATTAAAATATTATATACTTAATTAATTAATTAAGTGCTGTAGAAATATTTTGTGGTAACAGCATTTTTTTTAAAGGGAGCTGCCCTACACATTTGGTGATCATATATCCAGGTTTACCTGGAGCAGTCCTGGTTTATGCTTGTTGTCCTGATGTAATTGTCACATCCTCATCTATACAGCATTAAAAATCTAAAGTGGATGGCAAGAGGATAAAGGCATATCTCGTTAATAAGTTATGTTAAACTTCAGTTTATGTCAGTCCCAGTGCTTCATCATCACGCATCTAACTCCCATAGGTTGAGCGGGATGCTTACTGTGAGAGATTTCTCGAAGGCAGATATCATAGGGAATTTAAGAGCTCAGTTCTAGTCATCAGGCGAGAGCATTAAACTATCCCTACATTCCCCGCATCCTCTCCTGGTCATTCCTGCTGAAATATCTCCTTGCTCTGCTCTGTCTTCTTTGCCTCGTATTGTATCTTTCAAAAGATGCCCACTGAAGAAAGGAAGATGATAGGGGAGGGGGCAGGGAGGTGGAAGGGTTTGGGATGGAGAAACAAAATTAAATCTGAGTTAGTGGAATTAGGCTTCCTAAATGGAATTGCCCCAGTTGATGCTGCAAGATGATGTTTTTATTGCTGCTGCCGCTCTTGTTGATGAGCTAGAATTCTCAGATCTTTCCTCTGCATCCCATACAGCAGTAATAGTGTACACTGCTGCAGTGAACCACGTGGAACAGGTCTAATGGGGAGACAGTGGTTCATGCATCTTCAGAAGCATCCAATTGATTGCCAGGAAAAGGCTTGGATAGTGGGGAAAAATACACTTCAAGATTCAAAACTAAAGCACCATATAATAGGGTTCACATATCAAAACATCATTATTCTTTTTCCTGAATTTTTTTTTTTATGAGAAAGTTGCCTTTAAGTTTTGGTTTTCTAGTTATTCCTATGTGAATATATATTTGAAAAGCCAAGATGTTCTCTGTCATGTTGCAGATATTATTACACTTACTGGCAGAGTTCCTTCAGTGGGAACCAGGGTTATCTGAATTGTGCTCCTGCAGTGGTTTCTCTTTGCAACAAATTTTATTTCTAAAACCCTTTGTGTTAGTAATACAGTTAATAACTTCAGCCGTTTCATACCTGTTATTCACAGGAATGGAATGTTGTCCTTTTGTCCTCACTATTTTATTGCTTTATAAGTACAGAAACGGTGAGCTCTGTTCCAGAATTTGAGAGAAGATTAGAAGCTAATCACCCTCTGAATATATCTGTGATGTTTATAGTGTGGTCATGACTGCAGTGAGTTTTCAAGATGGGTTGGAGAGATTCCTCACCTATTAGTTTCAGGTTAATAAATAATGGTTTCTTTGAAAATAAAGATTGCATTGCTAGGGCATGTGTCAGTGTATCTGTTTATAAGTAGAGTCCGATATGTTGACAGTGCATCTTGGGAGCAAATTTTACCAGAATTAAAATGAGACTCTTAAAGGAATACACTCCGGTCAGTATAATCAACTGAAACTGTGGGTATAAGTTTGTGAGTCTCTGGAGAACCTTGGGCATCGGGTGTGTTTTTCACAGCCATGTGAGAAATATCATCCCCAGGCCATGAGGCTGAGTGGGGCCGACAGAGCTATAATTTAGTATTTTCTTCTTTTGATCTTTTACACTGTTTCTTCATTTATAGCAGGCCGTAAACTTTACAGAATATTGCTTTTTATATGGCATACTAAGAGAAGTGCATTTTTTAAACTAGAGAAAAAAATTCCTTTGAGGTAATTTTCATAAGTATAAAAACATATTTAAATTTATGTTCTAAATGTATTTGATAAGAGGTGAATAGTCAGCATCGTCAGTTTGAACTGTAGTTTGATTTGATAGTGGTGTTCTTTTGAACAGTAATTGTTTCCTACATGCACTATTGTTATTCCTTATTAACATACAAATGACAACTGAAGTATCACTTCTCTTTAGGTACAGTGCAAACTTATCATTAAGTTCAGTAATATTTTAATATCCTCCTAAATGTAATTAATAAGTGCCATGAAGTATCTGTTGACAGTGAATCCTAAGCTTTATTAAAATCGATTGCCCATTATCCTAATTGAGAAGTGTAATCAGCCTTTTATCACACATGGTACAGGCTGAACAGGCCTGCCTGGTGATTCTGTATGCCCCTCCACACACAGACCCTGTTCCTCTAGCATCTTGTATCTACACCTTGAGAATTGCTGATTTAAATGATGTCAGAATAGTCAGGGGGAGAGAGTGAGAACAGCTGAACTCATTTCAAGTTGAAATTTGATACTCCTTTAACTCTGCTATGCTGAGATGACGCTAAGACTTGATTGATGGAAAATATCACGAACTGGAATGCCTTAGACTCAATTGCATGAGGATGATGAGCTCAGAACTGTTCCCTGCCAGTGATGTCAGCTTAAATGAGCCAAGAGTCCATGATTTCAGGCTACTGTAAGGAGCTGGGTGATGTGTGGAATACCTTTTATAAATAGACTGTCACTAAATTTGAGGATGGGTCACGTACTTTCTGATTTTACAAAACCTGGTTTGTTAGAGATCGTCATATTTAACGTTTTAAAGTTTTTAAAAAGATTAAAAGTGACAAAAGGCCTAAAAGTGATAGCAAAATTCAGCAGAAAATAAATCTGCTAGAATATAATCTTTATTTTTTAACAGCTTTATTGAGGTATAATTTACATACCATGAAATTCACCCATTTTAAGGTTTTAAATGATTGAAATCAGTTCAGTGATTTTCAGCAGATTTATAGAGTTGTACAACCATCACCACAGTCTAGTTTTTTAATATTTTCATTGCCTTGAAAACTCCCCAGTGCCTAATTCCAATCTATCTCATTCCCATACCCAGCCGCAGGGAGCCACTAATCGGCTTTCTGTCTACAGATTTGCCAGTTCTGGACGTTTCAGTAAATGGAATCATATAATATGTAGTCTTTTACATCTGGTTTCTTCCAGTTGGTGTGCTGTCTGTGGCATTCTTTCATATTATAGCAGGTACCAGTACTTTGTTCCTTTTCATTGCTGAGTAGTTCTCCACTATAAGGCTATGCCACATTCTTTGTATCCTTTGTGTTGTGTAATCTTTTACAGCTGTCATGGCTTTCCTTCATCTCCCTGCCTCCTGACCACCTTGCCTGGTCTCCCATGGAAGCGAGGTCAGATTGGGCTGTTCTAGGTTTGATCCTCAAAGTTCTAAATTGGGCAGCTTGAATCTCCTCACTTATCTCACCTCTGACTCCAAACTCCAGTCCCCCTGGTTGGGGAATAAACAATCTTATAGCACAAAGAAGTTGTGGCCATTATATCCAGCTTATTGGACTGAGGCTTTTGATCCCAAGGACCATTGCAAATTTTGAAGTGTCCTGAGAGAAATGGAAATGGAATATAGTTGAAGATTTCTGTGGTAATTATGGGCTTAGCCTAAGAGTTCTATGGCTAAACCTACCATAATTTGTACACATAAATAGAAATGTATTGCAAGCTTATTATAGAAAATACTGAAAACACGTAGAAAAAATAAGAAGTCACCCATAATTCAGCATCTCAGAGTTGACCTCTGTCCAACAGGTTGATGTATATCCTTTTAGACTTAATTTATATGCAAACATATACAGGGTTGGATTTTTTTTTTTAAGTTGACTTTCTTTAACAACCATTTCTCAGTATCATTAAATACTTTTGAAAACATGAAGGTTATTTTGAGGAGAATGGTGTGAGGGGAAATATGGTAGAGAAAGAGTTCAGAAAGACAGCTGACATCACCTATGGCTTTGAAGGTCATTGTAAGGAATTAGGAATTTATTCCAAGTGTAAGGCAAAGCATTAGACTCTTCAGCAGGGAATTATTTGATGTGCTTTACATTTTGAAACCACACTCTGGCCACCGTTTGGAGAACATATTGAGGGATCAAGAGAGGGAAGAGGAAGATTGGTTAAGAGACTCTTGCAGTGTCCTAAACTAGAGAAGATGGCAGCTTGGACTGGGGCAGGATTCAGAATGGTGTCAAGAGGTGAGACTTAGGAAGCATTTTGAAAGAGAGGTAAGTAGAATTTGTTAATGGAGTTGATGTGCAGGGAGAAGAAAAGGTAAGAATCAAGGCTGATTCCCAGGTTTTTCTATCTTGAGTAACTAAGTGAATGGTAAAGCCATTTCCAGAGATGGAGAAGGCTCTGGGAAGAGTGAGTTTGAGGAAGGTAGATTTGGGAAATTAAGAGCTGGATTTTACATATCAGATTTAAAATGCTGTAAATTAGGATGGTGTTAGAGGAAGCCCTGGGATCTTGAAGGGTTTTTCATTTGTTTTTAGGATGAGAGAAATCACACCTGTGTGGTGAAAGTTATGCTCACTGTAGAGAAGGGAAAATTGGTGATATGAGAGGAAGGGGGGATAGTTGCAAAAGTAAAGTCCTTTTATAGGAAAGTTGGAACAGGATCCAAAATGGAAGTGGAAGGGCTTGTTTCCAACAGGATCCGATGCAGGAAGAAAAATGGACATAGATATGTCTGTGTTAGCAGGTTTGGGGCAAGAAGAGAAGTCCTGTCTTGGCTCTCAGTAAAATTTCCTCCATGAGCAACATCGTCTACTGAGAGGGGAGGAAGGTGATAGAACTTTGAGAAGAAGAAAGGACATGAAATGGTTTAACTTGGAGACTGAGAAAAATAATTAAAGTGTGCAGTCAGAATTGAGGCATTCATGAGATTTATCTCATTTGTGTCCATAAAATTAAAGTGAGCCCAGCCACAACAGTCATGAGTTTTATCTTTAGTGTATACAGGCTTTCTGTTCCCTCCCAGGGTTCTGATGATTGATTCTGATATCAGAATTATACTTACTTTATGTTTCAGTCTTACCTTAATGTTAATATTTGTCTAGCAATTAAGGATCTAATGTTAACTGTTTTCTTTTTAGACCAGGAGTCTACCCTAGCCCAGAACCGGATTTCTAACATAACTAGTTCTAATTCTTATTTTCTAATTAGCCAACTCTTCTTTTCTATTTCAGATTTACTTTTTTTAGATGAACCAATGAACCTAGAGAAAAATTCTAAATAAGAATGTCCTAATCAGTATCTTTCCAAAGAAAATCTTATCAAACTGTAAAGCTTTACAAGTGGAGGTTTACAATTGAAGTGCATGCTTAGCATGCATGAGGTCCCGGGTTCAATCCCCAGTACCTCCACTTAAAAAAAAAAAAAAAATTAAATAAATAAACCTAATTACTACCCTCTCCCCCCACATAAAAAAGGCTTGTAACTATACCAAAAATAAATAAATAAAATCTGTGTAGAATAGAAGGCCTTTCTTTCCTGGCCTTGAGGTGCCTTGCCTGTGGGCAGTTACCTGATAGCACACTGAGGCTTTGCTTAGGTTGGCCTACACCCAGCAATTTGGGGAGCTGCCCACCTTTTGGATTGGAGTTATTGAGAAGGTGAGAGGAAGACCTGCAGGCCTCTTTTCCCCCTAGATGATCGCCCTGTTTTGCACGCAGGCACCCAACAGTCATCTTCCCAGATGTCCTAAAACAAGTTCCCTGGGGCTTGTCCTGGGGACCATTCTTGGGTAGGGGGAGTTAAAGTTGCACCAGGACTCCTGTTTGCTAGGGGTAGAGGAGAGGAAAGAGGAGAAAATAAGACCTCCCTTCATCAAGCCAGCTTGGTTATAGGCCTGCTAAAACATTCCCCTTCCCTTTATAGAAGGTATAAAACATCTGAATCTGTTATGACATTAGATAGTTAAATGTAACTCTGATAGGCTTTGTAAATAAGTAACTTGCTGATCTGCACTGTAGCTTAGCTTGGGCAAAACTGTTAGTATCACCGTGGAAGCCTCTCCTTTGTTGTACATTTGTCAGATCTATATCGTAAATTTCTTTCCAAATTTCTAAATTTATCAAGCCTTGTTCTGTGTAGACAGTACAATTACAGTGTCTCAGAAGAAAACCTAAACATTTACTATTGCTGATAGATGGGAACTGGGATAAGTAATTTTAATAGTATTCGTTTATCTTTTTCCCAAAGGCTAGGAGATAGTAGCTTTGACTCTGAGATTAATAGAGAGAGGTGTCCTTTTTCTTTTGTTTAGATTCTTTGACTAAAACTTTCACTTCACTGAATTTGAGTTTAGGTAATAACATTTTTCTTTCTTTGTGGCTGGTGGTTTTGTCAGAGTATTTTTGACTTACGTCGAAATGTGGATGACGTGCTCTAAAATACTTAACTTAGGGACGTCCTGGGGAGTCTGTGGGTATTATTCAGAGGGTATAAGAATCTGAGAGGGGAAATTATCTTTATTTTCCTAAAAGCTAGATTTTGAAATCCAGTTTCCACTGGTGACAAAGACACAGGCACTGCTAATACCAATCAGACAGTTTTCTATCACATTATAATTGTTGGAGGGATCTCAAAATGTGATTTATGTTCATCACTACTTATGCAATAAATTTGCTTTTTTAAAATATTTTGATACCTATTTCAAAATCATTGATATTCTTTGTAATTCTGTGTATTTTATATATATGGTTGACCCTTGAACAGGGGTTTGAACTGCTCAGGTCCACTTGTATGTGGATGTTTTTCAACGGTAAATGCTGCAGTACTTCAAGATCTGTGCTTGGTTGAATCCGTCAATGCCAAACCACACATACTTAGGAACCTTGGATGCAGAGGGTCGACATAAAGGTATAAGCGGCTTCTTGACTGCTCAGAGGGTTGGCGCTGCAGTTCCTGAGTTGTTCAAGGGTCACCTCTGTATTTAGAAGCATTATTTAGAGGAATCTTACACTTTCCCTCACGTGTTCTCTCTGCCTGTAACATGTTTCTTCTTCTCCTTCTGTAGCATCAGCCACTTTGTGATCGTCATCTCCATGACCATCTTTCTGGTGTTTCTCAATGGCCTGGCACAGCTGCTCACGACAAAGAAACTCAGACTCTGTGGCAGACCCAAAAGCCACCTCATATGATGTTGACAAAGCCACCATTCAGCATCCAGATCCTGTTTCTCATTCCCCTTTTAAACTAAAATCTTACCAGGGATTCACTAAGAAGATGGATATTGATGTATAACATATTCTGCTCACATAAAGGAAAGTATGGGGAATTCTGAATTTACAGGTTATCTGGAATAAAGGAGCTTCCACTTTCTTCAGGTTTTGCATGTGTGAAATAGTGGTTATGGCTGTGGAAAAGCGTAGTAAAGCATTCAGCATTTTAATTTTTCCCCTTTAGTTGGCAGCTCCTCTCCCTGATGTTTCAGAGCACCTGTAACAGTCTGGTCCCCAGCTGTACAGCTTCCTGTATTATATGCAAAGGAGAATGTGCTCCTGGGTGGGCAGTACTGATCGCATCCAGAATCAGTGCGCTGGCAGGACTTAAAGGAAATCACCAGGTGGCAACATAAATATTTATCAGCTCTCAGCACTGGTTTTACAAGTAGTTCTATCTACTAAACAACACTAGAAAGACAATCAGAATGTGTTATTTCATTTTTCCTAGAGCTCCAGTAGAAAAATGTTTGCAGGTGCTTTTCATTTTTCTTCAGTATGCTGCAATACTATTTTATTCTTTTTAGTGATGCTTTAGGATTTTTCAGAGTCAGCAGGTTTGACCTTCACTTTTTTTTTTTTTTTTTTAAATTTCTGGATTCTTATGGAATTTCTGGATATAGAAAAGTAGAAAGAAATATTTGGTATTTGTGTCTTGTCCATAGGGAAAATTTTTTAAATGACTAGTTTTTAATTGTAGACTCAATGTCTGTTACCTCCATATATTTTGTCATGTATTGTTCCAATGGAATTCTTTAAATCAGTGGTCTAATTTTCTGACGATAAGAATCAGTGTTAAAATTGCTTTTCTTTCTGGTTATGAGATTCTAGCCCAAAGGCCCCTCATTAAGTTTAAGCTTCCATTCATAGAGTAATTTTTATTTGCATCTTTCATAATGTGACCTTTACATATCACTGTGGAGTTGGCCTTTTGCCCATGGTTTACCCATAGAGTCTGGCTGGTGCTCAGCTTTCTTGGTCTGAGTCCCATTTTTAAAAAATAATTGCTTTTGAATTAAGTTATAGCATCACTAATTCACATTAATGATGAGGAAGCACTCTACAAATTAGTAGATTTTTGACATTAGCAGGTGGGTGAACAAATATAATTTAGGAGATACAAAAATCAGTTTGGCAAAATGTACTTTCTTAATTTCTATTTATGATGAAGTATAGTTACGATTGATTTGTGATAGTACTTCATGGTATACCAGCAAAAGCATTGTAGTACAAAAAAAAAAAAAAGGAAAGATGTATTGATGCCAGTATATGACCTGATCAGTCTGTAATATAAAATCTAGGTGGGCAGCTAAGACGTGCTATAGCAGACGCAGTATTGGCAGATGGAGAACCCACGAACTTTCACATCGCCTCAAAGGATTTTTGCTCAGTCTTCACAAACCAGAGAAAACTGACTTTATAAACATTTATTATTTTTCCTTTTATATCTAGTTTTGCCTTTCATCTTTTCGCAGATTTTCACAGAGGAATTAATTTATTTTATTACAACGTGGTAAAAGGTGCTCTGTGCTTTATCTTTATTTTGCTCTTTGAAGCATGTCTTTTTCTTAATTGTTTCAAGTCAATGTGAGTTTACAAAACAGGAAAAGCTCCTGCAGCCGCAGGCTGGCCTTGCTGTACTGTAACTGGCCCCTCAGACTCACCTGGAAACAGAGTTTGCTAAATGGGCCTTTCCTATTGTGCAACTTATCAGAATATCTTGAAGTGTTTTGAAATGCATATTTTTATATTGAGCAGGAGAGAAAAACAAAGATTTAAGTAAAATATTTCTGTTTAAGGCATTTACTGTTTCATTCCAACTATAAATACCAGATTTTCAAATCAAGACTTAAGACATTTGCTGATTAACATCTGTTTAAATTAGGAATTGCTGTAAGAATTAAACTGGGCGTATCATGTTGAGAAAATATTGAACAACAAAAAAGCCATGCTATGTCACATGGACCATGAATAAATCTTGGAGGAAAACTCTGAGGATTTAGAGTCTGCAGCCTGTCTAATTTACCAATGTTTTAATTCTCTGTATTGTATTTAATGTGCACTATTTAGAACACAAAATGCTTTTTATTTTTTAAGGAAATAATGTTATAAGAGGTAGTATATTTTCACAATAATCCCTTCAAAATGATTTAACAATGATAAAGCTGAACTACATACCTAAAAAAATCTACTCATCACTTACGGAATTATTTCTCATGAAAAACTCATTCCAAATTCCAGCCAACTCAGGTATTAAGAACATGTATGTCTTCCAGCCCAACCCCTACCCCAACTCCATCCCCTACCTTTACACACTTGTACTGGACCAGGGACCTCTTTTTTCCTCCACCTTTTGATACATAACTATGCCATCAAATACGTAATTTCTGATGGAGCAGTCCCAGGAGGGTTGGGGGTGGGAGGGTTGCATGGGGATTGCCTCTAGAGACAGGCAGTAGCCACGGCTTCCTGCTTTCCTGGGGAGACCCAGATGAGCTTCCAGACATACACTCGACGCCTTCTGGTAGGAAGTGGTGGCAGTTGAAGAGAATGAGCTAAACTAACTCAGTCATTTGGAGAGAATCCCCTTCAAGCCGTTCTGAGGACGGCTTTAAGAGAGCTGAGATAACTTTGTAATTTCTCACCTCTTCAGAGCCCTTCTTTTTATTTTGACATTCTCTTCATTTATAAAATGCTTGACAATGGGATTGTTAGGGTATGTGCTCTCTCCTAAATGGTATATAAAGTAAAGGAGGAAGAGTTTATTAGCGTTAAAGGAAAGTAAATATTGGCTGTCAGTTTTCAAGCACTTGAAGTTTTAAGACCTGAAAGTCCAGAGGACACTCAGTGTGATGTGTTGAATTGTGGATCCCCCCCCAAGAGATATGTCCACATCCTAACCCCTGGAACTTGTGAATGTGACCTTAAAAAGGGTTGTTGTGGATGTAATTAAGTTAAAGATCCTGAGACAAGGATCTTTAACTGAACTGTCGAGGTGGGCCATAAATCCAACTGCAAGAGTTCTTATAAGCAACAGAAAAGAAAACAGCAAAAGGAGATGGCCCTATGAAGATGCAAGCAGAGATTGGAGTGGCACTGCCATTAACCAAGGAATGTGTGGAACCACCACAAGCCGAAAGAGGCAAGAAAAGCTTCTCTCTTAGGGCCTTCAGAGGGAGTGTGGCCCTGCCAGCACCTTGATTTGCGACTAATGGCCTCCAGAACTAAATACTGATCCAAAAGACAAGCACTTGAATTGCCTTTTGGGGATCGGGATAGTGTTGCTGTCAATGAAGACTTTTCCCTCTCTTCCTCTGATAGTAACTTACTTGAGATGCATCCTTGGCCTCGTTAGCTCCATATTCTAAGGAACTAAGAAAACAGTTTTATCTCTTACCTGGAAAATTCTAGCAACTTTATTCTACATGAAAATGTAGATCATTTTCAAAGTGGCATTTTGTTCAAAATTGTTATCCTTCATGGCACAATGCTCTTCAGTCTGAATAATTAGAATCAATATGGAAAACCAATATGGAAAAGGAACAGTAGGAACTTGCTTCTAAAAATTTTAAGCAGAAAATGCCAGAAGCTTTCCCAAGAAGACTCTTCCTGCTACAGCTACCTAAATTATGGCAGGACCCTTCATTGTGCCTGAAATACTCTTTCTGGAAATGGAAGACAAAACAACAGAGAAACACAAGGAAACAAAATAACTATCTCTCAGTAAGGAAATAATAAATGTACTGATTTACTCCACAGAGTGGAATTCAATTCAGTAGTTAAAACTAATGGATTAGATCTACATTTATCAACATGAATAGATCATAAAAACCTAATATTGACTGAAAACAGCCAAGTTCAACTAGATATGTACAGTATGATACCATTTTTATGTATCATGTACCATACCTACGTAGTAAATACATATGGAAGTAAAAGAACTGAAAACTTTTTGATGTTGAGCCTTCTCATCCATGTATCTCTCCATTTATTCAGGCCATTTTTATGCCCTTCAATAGATAATATTTTTGCATAGAAGTCTTATACAATTTTATTAGCATCCATTCGCAATCTTTCTTCTCATCCATCCTAGACTCAGATCAATGTTTCTTCCTCCGGGAAGACTTCTCTCACTTGTACCCACAAGAGTGGGTGAGGTTTCCCTTACCATCTTTAAGAATGGGGGTTGTGTCTTATTCACTGTGACATGTCCAATACTTATCCAGGGTCTGGCACAGCATCAGGTCCTAGGCTGCACTGGATGATAAGTTTCTGGGTGAGAGTTGAAGCCAGGGTGCATACAAAGATAGCAAGGAGCAAAGGCGAGCCCTGCCAAGTACCAAAATTTGTGGGGCCAAGGCTGGCGTTGTAGAGTGAAAGAAACCAGTGAAAGGGGCCGAGATGGACTAGAGAGAGAGGAAGAGGTTGAGAAAAAGAAGAAATGGCACCCCCAAAGTCAGGAGGGAGAGAATTTCTAGATAGTAGTAAATGGTATCAGCTATCCCATAGAGGCCAAGAAAGATCTGAGCTGGAGTTTCCACTGCTTGAGGGAATCACTAGACCACTCAGTAAGAGCAGTGAAGGGGCTGGGAGAGAAACTTGCCTGGAAACAGTAAGACAGTCCAGGTCTCTTCTCTTCTTCAGAAACCCAGAGTTTTCTCGTTTGCTAACCTTATTCTTTCCATCACCTTCATGAGTACTTCTATGGTGGACGTAAGTGCTTTTTTAGGTTTAATTTACTTGTATGCAGGATTTTAAAGATCCAACATATATCTGTGGGTGAAAAATGTTGCCTGCCATATCAGTAAACGCAGGATGTTGCAGGCCGTCAAGCCAGCAGTCACTGCAGCCGCCCCCAACTGTGCACCCGGGGGGGGGGGGGGGGTGGAGGGAGAAAAGCCGCCTATGGCCCTAGACAGTTATGGTTCTATCAAAGGAATGATTCCTCTTGCGTCTTCCCATACGTAGAAAAGTGCGCTAAATTCGTTAACTTGAGATGTCTGGTTTTCTTTAATTAACAGTCATCTTCTGACATTCTGACTACCTGGTTTTTACGGCAAAACTGCTGTATATCCTGGCTCCTCCCTTACTTCTTCAGAGCCGTCCCTCAGAGTTATCTGTGAGACTGTCTTCCAGGCTCAAGTCCACCAAATAAAACATAATTCTCAACTTGTAGGTTGTGCATTTTTTCCGTCCTCATATCTAAAAGCAACTAATTAACATGCATATGCCTATTCAGGCGGTGCTGGTTACCTACATGCTGAACGCTTTGTACTCTGATTCCTTAGAAAAAAGCAAACCCTACTTTTATCCGACACCTGTATTCCGTAAGAATACATCCTGGAGAGGATTCTCCTGCTTCCTTTGAAGAAATAAGCTGTCTTGTTGTGATACCACGCGGCTAGGGGCCGAGGGCAGCCTGCAGGACAGAATGCATCCCCTGGCTGACAGCCAGCAAGAAAACAGGGACATAGTTCTACTGTTACCCGAGAGTCGGTTCTTTTCCTGTCTCAGAAAGAATTCAGAGAGGAAACTCGCAGGTCGCGAAAGCCAAGCGAGGATTTATTAGAGGATTTAGTATTAGGTGATAGTTCGCTCCGAAGGAGAGAGCGGGCAGACAGGTGAGTAGCGGCCCTGACTTTCTGTGGCAAACTGGTTTTATGGGGTGTAAAGGTGAATGGGTGGACTATGCATCGGGGAGGGAGGGGCTTGGGGCCATATTTCCTGCTTTCCACCCCAGCCCCACCCTCCCGAGGGGAGGAGGGAGCTTTGTCCGCGTTTGGCCCTGGCCGGAAGTGTCATGGCGCCGGCGCCTGAGGGAGCTTCTTATCTGCGAGGCCAATTTTATTGAAATGAGGGCATAATGAGCAAAAAGTGACACTCGAGCGGCAGAGTTTCCCGCATTTTCCCACCTTTCTTTGTCTGCCTCTAGAATCCTGTCATCCCCAAATGTGTGGTTTCCTGTCAGTCCGGAGGCTCCTACTTTCCCTTGTCCGCCCAAGGACCGCGGGGGTTTACAGGATACGCGGTTCCCGCCGTTTCCCGCCTTTGGCCGGAGCGCCCGGTTCTCCGCTCGTGTCTCGCTCTCCGCCTGCGCTAAGACCATAACCGCAGGAGCCGGGGCCCCCCGGTGCCCGGAGGCCTGCGGACGGAGACCCCGCGCCCCGGGGAGAGCGCAGCCCGGCTGACACCTTGGCATCAGGCTTGTGAGACGCGGAGCAGGAACCGCTCTCCGCCTCGCCCAGAAGTCCGACCCACAGAAACTGCAAGATAACAGAAGGGTGCGGCTTTAAGCTGCTAAATGTGTGGTAATTCGTTATGCAGCAGTAGAAAACTTACACATTTAATGACAGTTGCCACTGGAAGTTGACTTAGTTGTCTTCACAGAAATCCTGGTGCAGGTACCTCTCTCCAGAGGGGGTGGGGGCAGGTTGGCCAGTAGCGCCCGTAGAGAAGTCAGGGCTTCCAGATCTCAATGTTTCCTCGCCTATAACAGACCCACTGTGTGTGCAGGCAGCACCTGGCTCCCTTCCTGTCACCCAGTGGGACTGCAGCTCAGAGAAAGGACGCAATGGTGTTACTCTGGGTACCGCTGTTACTGTGAGTAATGACCTGTTTTTTGTCTCTGACCCAAAAGTCCTATGTCTTCTGCCTGTATTGATGAAACTGTGACAAGATACCTTGTGAGCCTACAGGCAGAGTGACACCTCAAACCCTTTCACAGTTCCTACCTTGACATATGCTACACTTCGTTAATTTATTCATCTTATAATGGGCTTTGGGGTTGTTTCCTGTTTGGGGTTATTATAAGTAAAGCTGTTATAAACATCTATGTATAAGTTTTTGCATGAACATGTATTTCCCTTTCTCTTGGATAAAAGCTTATGAGTGGAATGGCTGGATAATATAGTAGGTGAATGTTTATTTTTTAGAAAGAAATTTCCAAACTGTATTCCAAAGTGTTTGTGCCATTTTTAAATTTACACTACAAGAGTATGAGAGTCCCATTTCCTCCATGTCCTTGACAACACTTGGCATGGTTAATCTTTTAAAATTTTAAACATCCTAATAGGTGTGTAGTGGTATCTCATTGTTATTTTAATGTGTATTTACCTCATGACTTATGTGCTAATTTGATAATGTCATATATCTTCTTTGGTGAAGTGTTTGTTCAAATCTTTTGCCCATTTAAAAAAACCACTGTTTTAAAGTTCTTACCATCTGATTCCATCGTCTCTGTCGTTTCTAGATCTTTCAATTGACTGTTTTTCTCCTGGTTGTGGCTAATATCTTGCTGCTTCTTTACATGTCTGGAAATTATTTATTGTATGCTACAGATTACGGATGCTACATAGTTGAGTGTCTAAATGTTGTTGTCTTTAATAGTACTGACTTTTGTTCTGGCTGCAGATCAGCTTCATATTTTCAAAGGCTGGTTTAAATCTTTGTTGGGGCAAGCCCAGAGTAACCTTCTGGGGTCTCTATTGAGTGCCTAAGATCAAGGGCATTGCTCTGCCAGGTCAGCTTTGAGCATCTCCCAGACCTGCTGGAGGCTCCGGTATTGCTCAGCTGTCAGTTATCCAGCGTTCTTTGATCAGCCTCACAGAGTCTCGCCCTATGAATGAGTAGCCTGATATTTAGCCAAAGCCTCCAGGGGTCCCCCAGGCAGCTATCTGGAACTCCCCCTCTGCACAGCTCCCTCCTCTATGTACTTTGCCCTGCACGATCCAACTGTCTCAGCCCATACTTCCAATTCCCATCTCCCCAGTTCAGCAAGCCCCCTGCGCTCTGTTTGGCTTCCTCCCTGTGCCACAATCTGGTGAGTGCCTGCAGTCAGAAAGGGGATGACAAGACTCAGCGTCTTGTGCTGTCTTTTGCCCACCTTCTGAAAACTGTAATTTCATATGTTTTATCTGATGTTACAGTTGCTGTAGGAGGGCTAGTCCAGGACCAGTTAATCTGCCATGGCTGGGAGCAGAATCCCAAATGTGTTGCAAGGGGGAATTTCATTTAGAAAAGTAGGTCAGGGAAGGCTTCCCTAAGGAACAGAGGAAGACTGGGTGACAAGGGGTGGAACAGTGTGTCACCTGGCCACTTGAAGGGGCCACCATTTGCCTCCTGACTGGTTCCTCTGTGATGAAGGAAAAAAAGTTTATTTGGATGGATTTCAAGACGTTTTTCCCTTTTTTTTTTTTTTTGGTTTTCAGAAAACTCACAAAACTAAAATGTATCTAGACCAGAATCCTGCTAAGTTCCCTCAACTCTTTATATTTCGGATGTGATTTTTCTTTTTCTTTCTTTTTTAAAAAAAGCTATTTCTTTTGTTAGTCTATAAAGTAAAAGTAGTAATGTGATTAATGGAATGTCTTCAAGGAACATTAAAGTTTGAAAATGATGTTCATCTCTGGCAAAAACTGAAATGTAACCTCTAAATCATGAAAGGCATCAGTTACGTAGACAGTTTGTGTCAAAGAAGAGAGCTGACTATGCCTTTTATAACTGTCAGTCTGGGGCAGGTCCCCGACACCTCCAGGCCCTACAGTTTCTTCTGCAAATGAGGAGGTCAGACTAGCTCCTTCCTGGCTCCGAGACAACAGGCAGAGGGCTTTTGTTACATGCACAGGCCTTCGGAATCAGTCCAGCAGCCCTGGGTTTGAACCTCGGCCCTGCTACCCACAATTTGGGAGGCCTTGGAGAAAGTCCCCTCTGGAGCCTCAGGTCTCTCATCTTTAAAACTGCAATCATGTTAAGGTCATTAAAAGGATAAATAATCCAACAAGTAGTATGCTCAGCCCAGGGCCTGACTGCAGGGAGAAAGAAGTCTGTGATAAACCATGAAAAAACTCCTTGAGTGATGGGTGGTAAGGAAGCACTATGCCCTTGTGTACCGAGTGTGGTGCTTCCCCAAGTTCAGGCCGACAGCCCATGTGTAGCCCAAGTGAATGTAAATCTTAAATGGGAAAAGAATCATTCCAACCACTTAAGAAGTGAAGGAGGCAATGATTTCTACAAGGGCCTGGATCAAATAAAACTGTTCCACCGCATGTGCACAAACCAACCCCGGCAGGCCAGCAAATGTAGCCAACAGCTGTTTCTATTTCCGTCTTCAACTTGATCTCTCCCACTCCCAGCCTCCCAGCTCTACCAGACCAGCTGGAGGTCCTCCCGGGGCCTTTATCCAGCGTCTTTTCCCAGGGGAAGCCAGTGTCGGCCTGCTATTCTGTTTGTTCTCAGTGATTCCTCCCTTCTTGACTTCATCTTCTAAGTGCATTATTTCCCAGATGGGTCAGAGTCGGTCCCTTGAGCTTTGAGCTATTCCGGGAGCCTCTGACTGCTCCTCTTTCCAGGTGGGAAGGAATAAAAGTGGAATGTAGGCTCAGTGCTTGTGGCAGACCCTGATGCCTACCAACAACATCAATTATCCTTGTCTTTTTTCACTAGTTGAACCTCAGTTTTGCTCAGGGTGGCCCCCTAAAACCTTGACTTCAACCTTTGCTAGGTGTGGCCAGGTGACATAGTCTGGGCAATGAGATATAAGAGCACGTTGCCTGGTGAGGCTTTTGGGAACCCCTTTGTACAGAGGGGCTGACTCAGCAGGTTGAGTTTTCATGCTTTCCTCCCACCTTTCCTGGAGTGCAGAGGCAGGGCCTGGAGGTAGGACACTTCTTAGCAACACGGGGCTGAAGGCCAGGCCCGCTCAGAGAAGGAAGGAGCAGACAGCTAGGACAGGGTGGGTCATTGATGGCACCAGAGCTACTGACCATTCCCACCCCACCTACCTCTGGACTCATTATATGAAAAGAATAAAACTCTTGCTTTATTTAAGCCACTGTTTAATTGTTTTTTCCTGTGTGAAGTTGAGATAAATATTTGTTTCTGTTCATCGGAGATGTGATAAACTTTCCAGCATAGGTGCTATTTAAGCAAAGGTCATTACTCAGGGATGTCTAAGGGGGTTTCTGCAGGAGGTGAGGAGTTGAATTTGGCAGAAAAACAGAAATGTTAATTTATAAAGAAAATCATTTGAGATAAAGGTGGCTTCTGGCACCACAAAGTGAAATTCTAATTATCACGAAATAAAATTTCTTTATTATTTTAGCACTTAAGGAAGCTGCAATTCTATATGTATGACATACATACATATGGAGTAATATGATACAGAGATGGTAGAGATAATTATGATAAGTAACCTTTATTTGATACTGCACACCAGACACTGGTCTAAGCAATTTCCCCTTTTATTGTCACATTAACTCTTTTAAAGTAGACACTATTAATTATTCCCATTTTAAATGAGAGGAAACTGAGGCGCAGAAGATTTAAGAAACTTGTTCAGGTCATAGAGCTGTTAAGTGGTACAAAGTAGATCAGTACTTTACTCTGTTGACCTCAAAATCTGCCAAAACCTTTCAATAGGAGTAGTCAGGTATCAGTTAATTCATTTTAAAAAATGAAGAATTTAAATAGTGAAACGTAACACTTTTCCTCAGGGATGCAGAACATATTCATAAAAATAATTTAAATTTTCATGAATAAGCAATTCATATTATATGAATATAAATTAACTTCAATAATGTATTGCCTACGTGTAGAAAAACATAGGCAGACAATGCCCTAAAATAATAGCTGTTACTTCCATTTACTGAGATTAGAGCTGGTTTTATTTTCTTTTGTAATGTTTTCATATTTTTTCAATTTTTCTATAATTTAATTTCTAATTTGATTTTCTAATTTAACTACAATATTGTTAGTTATAAGGAAAAATATTTATTAGAGACAAATTATATATTGCTACAGTTTCCAAATGCTTTCGGAAAGCTGTAAAAATGACAGCCGTCTTCAGTCCTGCTGAGTTGTTGTGACCCATTCAGTGCCTCATCTGTCCTGCAAAGCCAAATTTAGGGGGGAAAATTCTGTTTCTGGCTGTCAGGATCATCCCCACATTTAACCTCATATCAGGACAGACATCGTGGATAGGATACTCCGTCTTCTGGGATGTGAAACAGTAAAACCACTTCTCTGTGTTGCCCTTTTGGGGGCGCCAAAGGCCAATGCGGGGAAGGTCACACAAGGGTAGGGGAAGAACTTTCCTCGGGCAGCAGAGAAACTGTCAGAAAGACACGCACTAGGAAATCAACGGCATCATTCAGTCCGTGGGCGAAAGACGACCTGTATGAATTTGGGATTAATGACTGATGGCAGGAGACTTGTGGGGAGTTGGGGTGGGCCTTCAGTTCTTGTCAAGGAGTTAAGCTTTGGAGAAATGTCCTGAGAGGGAGGTGTCAGGTTGGGGAGCTAGGTTTCTTGAGGGAAGAGGGAGGAGTCTGGACAGGAGACTCAAGGGCAGCAAGGTCACCCAGGGTGCTCTGTGGACAGGGAAGTGTTTGGTAAGGCTCCCGATCCTATATCAAAGAAACCCACACTAAGGCAGAGTCTGGCAGGAAAGTAGTAATGAGATTCTTGGCGGCAGCATTTCAAATGAACTCAGCTACAACTGGTTTGGAGTTGAGGGTACCAGAAGGAAGAAAGCTGCAATGGGTCACGATGTGAACTGTGGTTATAGATGGAGCAGGGGTTCTTGAGTCTCAGGCTTCCCCTTCCCCTGCCAGTGTGATGTTGGCAATGAGATAATCCTGGTCAAACCAACCAACCAACCAGCCAGGTCATATTCGTTCATCCACAAGCTTAATTCTTCCATTCTTAGCACCTGCTGCTACCACAGTCCTAGGCAAGACTCACGCTGGCTTCCTTTCCTCTCCCTAGCCTCCCTCTCTAGGCTCTCTCTGATTGTTCTGAGACTTTGCTTGTTCTTCTCCAAGTCAGTTTGGATATTTATTTTGATCACATTTTCCATTTCCTTGGAACAACTCTGACTTTGAAAAAGGACAGTGAGAGGGGTAGAGCAGGGTTGGGAAATGCGAAGGGAAAACTGTCAGCATTTGGCAAAAGCCAGGACTTGATGAGAGACAGGTGAGTTAAAATGATCTGGAGGACTTCCTATTAGAAGATGAGTAGCTGGGGCCCTTGGTAGCTCCGTATTTTGTCATCAGTGGTTTTGCTTCCTGTTGTCTTTTGACCTTGGTTAGAAGCGCACAGGGTTCATTCATAGTTATCTTGTCTATGGGCACAAATGCTGGTAGAGAACAAAGAATTTGGCCTTCTGTACAGAAAAGTTCTCTACAGAACTTTTCATACAGATGGACAAATTTCTGACATACACACATAAAGTGAAATTTCTCAACATGACAGGTGGCAATATTTTAGGAGATAAATGACAAAACTAATATTTAGATGGCTTGATTTGAAGCATTAGGGCATTTTCCCCCTTTCAGAGTCAGGCATTCATTTCTAAAATAGGTAATGTGAAGAAGAAAGGTTGACTGGTGATGGACCTCCGGCATCCTGCCCTATTGTGCTATTTCAGTTGATAAACTTGTTCGCAGGGCATCCTAGAAGGTCTGCTTTGAAACAATGGCCCTTATGATGGTTGTACAGGTGGGTGGGAGAAGGACACTATAGGACTGACCTTCCTCACTAAAGGGCCACAGGATACAGATAACTTTATGACTGCAAGAGCCACAGAGATGATCCTCCCAATACTGATCGTGGCCTTTCATTTCTTCTTGTCTCCAGTGATCCTCCTGCAGGCATGCACTTGGTCTTGCCCAGTCGCTGAAAGGGAGAGGTGCAGGGGAACTCAGATCCCTTGCTTTGTGTCAGTGCAATTCTGAAGTGCCTACACTGCCAAGTTTTTCTACGGGATCAGGAACAACTGCCCTCTGTGGGATTTTGCCTGAGATCACACTGTTGTTTGGCTTCTTCCCCTTCCTGGCCTGCTTCCTGCACAACCTTGTCTCCCGAAATACTAAATGCAGTGCCTTCCCAAGGTGCTATGCTGGTTTCCCAGGGTACTTTCACAATAGTCCCTGTCTTCCGGCTTGTTTTGGGAACTCCATCCTAAGGCAACATTGATCATCAACAGCTGCGAACATCAAAAAACGAGGAACAACCGGGTGGTAAGTGCCTCCAACACTACCATTGAAATTTTCTTGCCAAAAATGTCAAACCAGAATCTTACCCAGCTTCTAGATGCAACTATCAATTAAGAGGAAATACAGAGGACAGGAAAACACGATAAGCACATGACAGCAGAGGGATGTGATTGGAAAAATACCGACTGAAAGAAATGCTATGAGGACAAATAACCTGATTCCCTAAATAAATTATTTACAAGAAAAAAACAGATAGGAAATCTACATGTTAATATAAAAAACTTGAAGAAATATACCAATTAACTACCGCTTTATTTTAAAATAAATATACAGCATCTCATGAGATAGAAATTTGAATGCAATATCTGATACAAAGGAATTATTAATTTTTTCTGAAGTGTGATAACGGCATTGTTATTTTTTTAAAAGAATCCTTATATTTTAGAGATATGTTTTGAAACATTTATAGATGAAGTGATGTGATATCTAGAATTTTTTTCAAATCAATATAGGAAGGAGGAAAGTAGGTGAAATACTGCTAAAATATAAGATTGGCCAGGAGTCAATAATTATTGAAACTGGATGACAAGTGCATGGGAATTTATGATACTATCCTGTCTACTTTTGCATATGTTTGAATGTTTCCATATGAGAAAGTTTAAAATTTCCCCTTGTGTCAGATGGTATTGGAATGTTGGAATGGCTACAAGTATTTTGGTGACTATAAGTATTTTAGAGGTGGAGCTAAGAAGAAGTTGAATTGGAGACACCTTTAGTTTGGGTTAGTGGGATAGATGTATGTGTCTTGTTGTAGTTTATTTTGTGTATATTTGAGTTATTTCTATTCCTCTGGAGTAGGAATGGCTTCAAGAATTACTTCTACTGCCTAGTGTGCTGACATAACTGGCATCAAGACAAAAGATGCTAGTTAGCAATTGAATCATCATATCAGTGAATTCATGGTCTGGCCTACAGCACCAGAATTACATGAGAGTGAAAGAGAAACAATGTTTGAAGAGCAGTCAGTGGAAAATTCTTCTTATCGTCAGATGTGTAAAATAATACGCTCTTTCGGTAAAATTCAGTTCTTTGATAACTTATCAGAATGGACGTTCTTTTATCAGGAATACAAGAGAATGCAATTATACATATACAGTATATTTTAATTAATTTTTAAAATAGGGATTGTTTGAAATCAAATTTAGCAGATTCTTCTGTGTGTGTGGAACTCAAACTTCTACCAGGACTGTAAACGGCAAGGAAGTCTGTGTGTAAAGGAACCAATTTTATGCACTTTATGCATGTAAATGAAAAAGAATTTTAAAACTGTGATCAATCATGCTAGATGGAACACTGATTATTTCTGCCCTTTCTCTGTGGAAAACAATAATACAAAATAATTGTAATATGAAGAGTTGATCAAAAAGTATGTAGCCAAAAAATATAGGGATAAAAGTATTATAGGGGTGTGAATCAGGCAGTTAAATAATTTAGAATACTGTATTATTGATTATATTTGCCATCTTTCAAAAATTATAACGAGGTGATCTCTTTTCACATTCTAAATGTACGTTCATTTTTATATTTATTTATAATTTTGTATTATTTTAATTTAAATTCTGTTCCCCCCTCCCCCATTGTATCAGCTACAGTGGCACTCTGATTTCCAAACTTTGGAGTGCTCCAGGGCTCAGTACTTAAGACTCTTCCCCATCTGGATTTACTCCCTGGGTACAGGTAGCCAAAGTTTAACCAGGGAAGCAGGACCACGATGAGTATTACAGAATGAGATTCATTGTTGGGATAAGACCTTATATGACTGTGGAAGAAGTTGGGGAAGGAAGTTTCTGAAAAAGGGATTGAAGACATCAGAGCAGAGTTCCCATCCAGCCCTCCTGAAGCTCTGGTGTGGGCACAGAGTTGGAGCTTCCAAAGGCACATCCAGCTGCTTCAGTGGGACCACGGCAGAGAGGTGGAGAATCTATGGAAGCTGTTGCTGCTGAGTCCGGCGGTGGACCTCAGGCTGCTGTTGCCAACAGGGCCAGCAGCTGGGAGGAGGAGCTGGATGCAGAGTGGGAAGAGGGGGTCAATCTGGAGCCCACCAGCACATCAATGTCTGTCTCTCTCAACATCTAGTCAAACACTCCTCAGAGAGTAATGATGACTGCTTCACTTCCACCATCCAGTTTCATGCACAGTTCCTTTTTGGGCCATGCTCATTTGGAACCATACAAGGAAGGAGATTCTGGGATGCACAATCTCAGTTTAGCCAAGTGAACATAGGTCAATACCACCTGCTAGGTAATCTCATTTTGTCTCATGGCTTTGACTTCCATCCATTGTCTGATGATTCACAAATTTATAATCCCTTTCTGGCCTTCTCTGAAATCAGATTTATGTCTAACTTGCTACTTAAACCACCACTTGGCTACTTAATAGGCTTTTCAAACTTATAGCCCAAAACTGAGCTCCATCTCTTCTCCCCTGAACCTGTTCTTTCCAGGACCTTGCTCTGAGAAAGAGTCCAGGTTCTCCTGCCAAAAATCTTGGGATTACCCTTTAGCCTTCTCTTTCCCACCCAACAATTAATCTGTCAGGAAATCCAGTGGCCATTCCTTCAAAAAAAAAAAAAAAACCATGATATACCATTTTTGTGGTAGACTGAAAAATTGTCCCTCCAAAGAGATTCATTTCTGAATCCCTAGAATCTATCAATATTACCTGATATGACTGAAAAAGGGAAGGAAGTCCTTGCAGATGTGATTAAGGTAAGGATCTGGAGATGGGAAGATTATGTGGATTTCCAGGTGAGACCTAAATACACTAAATAAATCTCCAGGTGAGACCTCATGAGGGGAGGCAGAGAGAGATTTGGGATTTCCCAGAAGAGAAGGGAGTGTGAAGATGGAGCAGAGAAAGATTGGAAGATGCTGGCCTTAAAGATTGGAATGATGTGGCCACCAGTCAAGGAATGTGACAGCCACTAGAAGCTGTGAGAGGCCAGTGTGGAGGGTGCACAGCCTTGCTGACACCTAGATTTTGACCCAGTGGTACTGGTTTTGGACTGCTGGCCTCCAGAACTGAGAGGCCATAAATTTCTGTTGACTTAATCACCAAGTTTGTGGTAATTTGTTATAGCAGCCACTGGAAACCAATAAAACTTTTGACCATTTTCTCTACAACAGCCCTGTTTCAGAGCACCACCATCTCTTGCCTGGGTTATTGCAGTAGCTTCCTGTCTAACTGATCTCTGTGCCTCTGTCTTTGCCCCACTCTCTGGTGTCTAGTCTCAGCACAGCAGCCAGATCGAGCCCTTGAAAATATGTCAGGTCCTGTCACTCTTTTTTCAAAACTCTTCAATTGCTTCCCATCTCACACAGAGTAAAATTCCACAATTCTTATACTAGGCAACAGAGCTCTATTCAGTTTGGTTCCTTTTTGCCTGTCTGACTTTACCTCCTGCACTCCACTTTAGTAGCATTAGCTTCGGGGATGTTCCTCAAACCCACTACCTATGACACTGCCTCAGGACATTCGCACTTGCTCTTCCATTTTCTTGGATTGCTCTCCCCAGCCCCACCTCCACTGTAGCCACATGGCTGACTTCTTTACCTGATAGATGAGACCTCTCTGAACACTCTTTTCAAAATACCAGCCCTCCAACCTCACTCACATGCATGTCATAATCCTCTTCCCGTTTTATTTTCTCCATAGTACACAGTAAATTCTGACTTATTTATTTTGCTTAGTTGTTTGTCTACCCTCCATCATTATAATTTAAGCTGTATGAAGGCAGGGATATCTTTTTTTTTTCTTTCTTTCTTTCACTGTTGTATCCTCAATGCCTAGCAAAGACTATGAGACATAAATGATGCTGAATAATATTTGTTCAAGGAATAAATTGCCTAAGAATGCCAAGTTAGTTTTATATTACAAACTACTCCATTAAAAGGTCATGCATTGAGTTGTAAGAAGCAACCACCCCACTGCTTGCTTGGTTTCATTAATATTCTCTGGAGAGAGTGTGCTTCCACTTTTCCAAATGTCACTCTGGTCAGCGACTGAACCACCTCTTGGGTTCAGTTGTAATGTAAATAATGGGACTACCGTGCATTCCAGAAATGGGGGCCTTCTCTCCATTTCTGGGTTTTGGCCATTCTCCCACTTGAAACTGGAAGGAAGGAATCAAGCGGGAATTTGGTACCCTCTGCAGGGCTTTCCAATCCAGCAGTCTTTGATCTGGTCTGTGTGTCAAGTAAGCAGCATGCCTCTCCCTCATCCCCCCAGCTCTGTATCCCTCTCTCCTAATTCCTCCCCTCCCCCTCTCCCCAGTCACATCCTGTCACAGCAACCAGTTCAAAATTAAACCCAATTCTAAAACAAATGAAGCAAAGGCAGGAAGGGGGAAATGAATCACAAGCATATGGGAATGGTTTTGTTTGAAAGCACGATCAGCATTCTCTGCAAACAAGCTGTGGCCGTATGTGGCAGGGTGGGCGTCGAAGGAGTTTTTAACACACAAGTGATTAACTGTGATAAAGGCTGAGTTTATAAAGAGAAAGCTCAGTAATAATTGGTTAAATAGTAAGAAAGGATACCTTGAATGAAGACTCTCTGTAAGGGGACAAGATATTTCTGTCTTTAAAAAAAAAATCAGAAGATTGCTAAGGGGGTTATCTTTGATGAGTTAAAATTCTTGGCATGGATGAGCAGAAAAACTATGGATGGTATGGTTGGAACTTGTTTCTTGCTTAAAACCTAGGTCACTTGGATTCAAATTTATTGGTATATCAACAGAACCTATTTTTAGAACCAGATCTGTTGCCTCTAGGAGCTTATCCCAAAGGAAGAGAGGAAAGTGATGGAAGTGTGTGTGTGTGTGTGTGTGTGTGTGTGTGTGTGTGTGTGTGTGTATGTCTGTGTGTTCCTTTTATTGATGGATTCATTTACTATTTATTGAGTTCGACCAAAAGCTAGGCACAATGCTAATCCCTGGGTATTAGATGGTGAGCAAAAATCATCACAGTCCCTGCCTTCATGGAGCTTACAGTCCAGGGGGAACATAGCCAGTAATCAGATGGCCACACAAACAAATGAAAAAAAACAATTGTGGTGTGTGCTATCAAGGAGAGCAACAGCATGAATCCTGTGTGTTGGGTGATGGGACGCCTAACCCAGTCTGGGGAGTCAGGAAAGGCTTCTCTGAGGTGATGCAGCGGGGAGATGAGTCCTTTAAAAGAGAGGACAAGGTAGTACACAGACGGTGTTGAAGGCAGAAGGGGTGGCACGTGCAGCGAGCTGGGAGCAGGCATGGTTGCGGTGTATTCAAGGAGCTGAAAGAGCAATGAAGAAGCAAAGCATCTGGAGCTTGATGGAGAGAAGTCAAGAGACAGGAAAAAGAGATGGGCAGGGGCGTGACCATTCAGTGCCATCCATTTGTTTGTTTGTTTGTTTGTTTATTCATTATTTTTATTGACACCCAGTGCCTCTTAGATTACATGAAGGACTTTGGTCTTACTCTTAAGGAGAAGCCATGAAAAGGGGCAGTTAATCGAGAGTACATCCCCAGTGCCCGCTCCTGTACCCTTCCATTCTGGGTGACAGAGAACGTGCTGTAGGAGGTAGAAGTGAGAAACATTGGTTATGCTGAATCAATCTTCCATTTGATAAATGTTATGAGTGACACTATGTGGCAGGCACTGTTCTAGGTCCTAGAATACAAAAGATGAACCAGAAATTTACTGATCTCCCCTCAAGGGGATGCAGCACGCATTACGAAGATGCATGAAGAAATAATAAATTGCAGTTGCCATAACACAACAAAAGAACAGTATAGGATGCTCCGAGATCAAATAGCAGGGGTCCTAGCCTTAGGTGGAAGTGGTAGGGGAACCTCAGGGAAAGATTCCTCGGGAGGTTAGGTTGACTAAGTACAGTGGTCCATCCCTTGGTATCCTCAGGGGGATTGGTTCCAGGAACCCCACAGATACCAAAATCCATGAGGATGCTTACAAGGTCCCTTGCCTAAAATGGAGTAGGGTTTTCATATAACCTGTGTACATCCTCCCGTATACTTTAAATCATCTCTAGATTACTTGTAATACCTAATACAATGTAAATGTTATGTAAATAGTTGCTGGTGTGTGCCAGATTCAAGTTTGCCTTTTGAAACTTCCTGGAATTTTTTTCCCAAGTAATTTTGATCTATGGTTGATTGAATCCGAGAATGTGGAACCAACCGATATGGAGGGTCAACTGTATTTATGGGCAGGGTGATTGGAAAGTTACTGGGGATTTCGTAATAGCCTTTTATTACCTACCTCTAATCCCGCTTTCGTTAGGTAACCTTGACTTTCCTGCTTTCTCCCTGTGAGTATAAACGGCAGTGACTGGGTAGGAATCAAGGCTCCAGTGTTTCTGGCAGAAGTGCAAAAGCCCGCTTATTCTGAGCGCCATGTCTGTGAGACATGCGCGGTAGTAAATGAAACAATGAACTATCAGATCATGGGGCAAGTGATACCTGGTTTTGTTCTGTCTCTACATAATCCACCAGGAGGGTCATAGTATTGGTATTTCTAAATTAACACCCTTTTTCTTACTAAACCAATTACTTCCAACGTGTTACAGTTCCTCACTCCAAACTATTTTTTTTTCCCAAACAGTTGAAGACAGAAAATCCATAAGCAGTTTATCAGTGTGTGATGCTGTTTGCATTTCAGTGCTGTCACCAATTTGGATTTTCATCATTCTTTGTACTTGTAGCCCATTCTCTTCACAAATTAATGTGTTTATGTGAAAACAAGCAGCAATTCTTGTTTCCGTAGGTAGCCTAGAAACCAGCCAGAGCATACTTCCCAGAAACTCTGGGTGTGGTTGGTTGTTCCTGAAGATAAAACCCAATATTGTTCTTCTGAAATGACCTAGCCCTTTATTGAAAACACACAAGCCCCGTGCCTACCATGGAACTGCACGTGGTAATCCACAAAGAACTTTTGTAGTAGGGATCTGAGCTCTATCTGAGTCTCTTAACCCTTTTTATCTGTTTAATGTACTTGATGGTTCTGATTGAATTCCATCCCAATCACTTAGTATATTATCTGGGACAAGTTACTCAAGTTCTCCAAGTTTCCCTTTTTGCTTCAGTACAGTAGGAATAATTATATCTGCTCTGCTATTTTGGTCTAGTTGTGAAATTAAATGAGAAAATATTGGTAAGTATACTTTGTAAGATATTTATGTGTAGGATGCCATTATTATTATACATGAATTGCATCATTGACCCCAATTCTTCACCTTTTCCTGTAACTATGCCCCTGACCGTGTGACTTAGCAAGTCTTCTTCTGAAGAGGAGGGTATATTTCTTTGCCTCTTGACATTAGTTTGGCTGTATTTTTAGGTTTGGCCAATAAAAATGAGGCAAGAGTGACAGCATGCGGTTCTGAGCTTAGGTCTGAAAAAGTTGGTATGTTTCTGCTTGTTCTTGGGTGCTCTGCTGATTGCGTGAGATGAACATGTCTCTGGTCTGAGGAAGAAGATGAGAGGCATGTGGGATAGAACCACTAGCTTCCCCAGCTGAGCCCAGCCTAGACCAGCTGACTCCCAGCTGACTTGCAGACACGTGGGTAAGTCCAGCCCAGGTCAGTAGAGCACCCAGCCAAACCATGGGAACTAAATAAATGTGTATTGTTAGAGGTCATGGAGATTTTGCTGTAGTTTGTTACACAGAATTATTGTCGTAAGAGTTGGCTGATACATCATTCATCAACCATACACCTATCCAGCTAAACATCCATTGGTTCACTAAGACTGTGGAATCTTCCAGGTACAAAGATAAGAGATTTCATTTCTGAATAGACTTTTCCTTCTTTCCCTGTGCTCCTTTATGCTCTTCCTTCCTTGGCCTAGTTTTCATAAGCAAATTGTCCAGGAGTTGTAAATATGAAATTCTCTGTACAGCACCCACCTCTGAATAAAAGTCTCAATAGAAATATAACAAATAATGTTTCAGTGAAAATGTGTAGCTCTAACTGACGAGAAGGTGAAGAGTCTGTTAAGATCACATGCTTTCATCTGTATTGTCTAATTTATAGACTAGAGTGATCTATCGTATACACAAAGGCAGAAAGAGTCTGTGAAATTTCATTGAGAGCATTGGTATCACCCAGTTTTGGGAGTCTTTTAGACAAGTCTAAGCTAAGAATTCAGTATAGCACACACATATTGAATATATACCCAGGCAAGGCCTAGTCCTGAGGAAATAGAAATGAACAAGACATAGTAGCTCCTTCTTAATGATCTGTAATGGAAATGAAATGCAAACTGCTCACAATACTGTATCTCATCAGTTCTGTAACACAGCATTTTTTGTACTTTTCCGCACGTTGAGGTCAAGGTGGTCTGCCATGGTTTGGTGGCTAGTGTTTTTCTTTCTTTGTGGTGTACAGGATAATGATGCCGATTGTAATCCATAGCATCCTAGAGCCAAGAAAATACAGAAGTAAGAGCAGCAGATATACCATGTCATTGGATCAAAAAGCAAGGGGATTACTTCTCTCTGTTACTGTAAGGGAAGATTTCGTGGAGGAAGAAATCTTCCATTTATATAAGATGCCAAAATGAGGGGGATTTTAATAAGACAGAATGTGCTGGAAGTAAGTCCACTGTAGATCAATCAGTTCCTCAGCTTTCCATCACCAAGACCCACTTTATCACCTATCCTCTCCTCCAGCCCATGTTGTTTTCAAAAAGATTTTGTCATTGTAAATAAATTTGCATTTATCAAGAGGTACTTTACTTCTGAATTTGATAGCAAAAGCCATGCATTATTGGTAATCAGAGTTTCTAATCAGACAAAATAATCAGTATTCCCATACTGAGTTAGCATTTTGGGGCCAAAAGCCAAAACACTTACTATTTTAGTTAGCTATTTCAGGGAAATCTATAATTTCCAATTAGGATTTCTGAAATATTGGCAGGAATTAACCCTAGATGGGAACATCATCTGCATGAAAAGTGCATCATGAGAAAATATGTGGACATGGGCCCCACAGGTTGTGATCCTTAATATGGTTTGCTTGGTGCTTTGGGTAAATGAGGAAAGATGAGGGAAGATGAGACAGGCATTAAGAGAGAACCAGTTTATGGAGAGTCCTGAATGTCATACTTAGGAATTTAGACTTTCATTGAACCATCACTGAAGAAGTCATTAGATTTAATACAGAGGGACTAGTAGTATGATTTGGTTACCCCCCCCAAAAAAGGGAAAAAAGAACTCATATATATCACAGCCCAAAGAAGCAAAACCTGGGTGATTACATTTCCACCAAAAGAACACAGACATGCCATAGCTTGTATGCTCATCTCTAGTGGAGTAGCTGCCAACAAGCCAAGTTTGGAAGGAGTGCGTAAGCTTCATCATCCATCCTGTATTTCTTGCATGAGGGTTCCAAGCAAGGTGTTATGTAAGAGCAAGTGCCTGAATTCCTGAGTGAGACCACCTAGGTTCACGTTCTGACTCTTCGTTTTAGTTCCGTGGTCTTATGCAAGTCACTGAAGATCTTTGACCTTCGATTGTCTTACCTATCAGAGGGGAAAGTAATATTATCAATATTTGAAGATATTTTTAAGGATTTTTTGTTGGTTGTCTGGTGCATAGTTGACAGGATTTAATACTTAATTAGTTTCTTTTAGATTGGCTTGATAATCTGAATGTCAAGAGACTTTATGGTGATATAGAACAATAAATTCAGTCTTCTCTCTTCTCACTATCTCATAAGATGCCAAACTGGCTGGTAATCAAGACCCCAAGGAGAAAACATATGCTCCAGACACTAGCTTTGTCTTGGCAATGGTCTGCCTTTGACTTGACAGTAAATAGGAAGTGACAGCTGAATCTGGCGTGGAGATTCCAGGAGGACGGTTTTCCTGGAGGACTTTAACTGGAAGCTCGGGTATTGCAAATAATTATCATGGTTGTAAATATATGAGAGTAGATGTTAGAGGAAGCATCTTGCAGAAGAAAGTCCTGGAATTCCTGGATGGGACTGAAAATGGGAAGTCAGAAGTCCAGGAGTTCAGCATTCTGTCGACGAGATGGTGGCTGCTGTCACCACCACTGTCCCACAGGTTTCTTTAGTGATTCCTTTTAATCAGCCATGTGTGAAATCAGCACTGCAGAAAATATTTTCTCCTGTGAATGTGCTTAAATATATGTTGAATAATAATAATTAAGCTTATTTTGGTCATGCAGTTGTGGAGTGTTCAAAGTGCTTTCACATTTATAATTTAATGTTTTTCACAACGACCTTTTGAGGAAAGTAGGGCATGATTATTGCCCTTTTCCAAATTAGGAATCTGAAATGCCAAATGGCACAGGGAACTTTCCTAATGTTCATGCTTAGTAAGTGGAAAGGACCCCTACCTTTTGGCTTCAATTTGAGTCTACTATGTCCTTGTCCCTCAGTGAAGATTTGTGATTATTTTCCCAGTAGACAATGATAGTCACTATCCATTCCATTTTTGAAGACTTCACCTCTCTCCCCCATATTATATTTTCTTACTCAACAGCTTAACATCAGGCTTTGCTGCTTCTAGGGTCATGAGAGACTAACATTTCTCATCTTGCACAGATTTTGGAGGTTGTCATGGAGAATTGGCAGCCTACCATTTCCTTTTTCTGGTTTGACCACAGTGTTCAGAAAATGGAGACCTGAGCATCTCATCCACCTGAGCGAGATGAGGGTTGAATTACTGAACACCTGGTTGGGGTGAGATCTCATTTTTCCCCACACCTTAAGTGTGTTCACCTTCTAATCTTTACAGACTAGGACCTCAGCTGTAACACAATCAACTCCCTTCCTTTTTCTTTCCGGGGGCTATCAAATGTAATAAAAGCTACTGTCCTTCACAAGAAACAAACCTCTCTTCTCTGGTTCAGAGCATATCGCATTCCTTCCACGTTACTCAGCACTTTACAGTCATTTTGAGACCTAGATCCCCCACCCTCACCCCGTCCCATTTTTTTCCTTCTCATTTTAAACAGGAAATCACTTCTCAGAAACCCTTGGTTGAAGAAAAACAATTTAATTAAATCACATGTAAGACAACCCATGAAAGTTACAATAATGTTTTGCAAAAATCTCACTGTTCTCATCCTTTTACTGGTAACTTTATTTATATATTAACACATGTTATTAGTGATTCAAGTCGATGATTGGTCAAATCACCTTCCCAATGTTTCAAAAGGACTGTTTTGGTTATCTCTACTGTGTAACAGACCATCCCAAAATGTAGTGGCTTAAAACAACAACCGTTTATTTCCTCATGATTTTGCAATTTGGGCAGCCAAAGAAAAGTAATTTGGGAAGTTCTACTCATTTCTTCGGGAGTCTGTCATGCAGCTGTGGTGGACTGGAGGCTTGACTGGGACAGGAATGTTCAAGACTGTTTCTTACTAGGTTGGATAGTATCTTCCCAAAATTTACACTTACCCAGAACCTCAGAATGTGACTTTTTTGGGAAAAAGGATCTTCTCAAATGTAATTAATTAAGATGAGGTCATGCTGGATTAGGGTGGACCCAAAACCAATATGACTGATGTCCTTATAAGAAGAGAAGAGGACATAAAGACACAGGGAGAATGCCACGTGCCAGTGGAGACCAAAATTGGAGTGGCGTAGCTGTAAGAGAGGACCACTGAGGACTGCTGGCAACTAGCAGAAGCTGGAAGAGGCGAGGAATAGATTCCGCCTCAGAACCTCCCGAAGGAGCCAACCCTAATTATGCACGCTGATTTTGGACTTGTAGCCTCTAGGACTGTGGGAATAGATTTTCTATTGCTTTAAGCCCTCCAGTTTGTGTTCCTCTGTTACCTACAGCAGTTGTAGGAAGCTGGGCCAGATTTACCCTCAGGTCTAGTGCCCTGGCTAGGATGGCTGGGTTAGCAGGAGCCTGACCAGGCCCCCCTCTGTCTGTCTCTGTCTTCCCCTCTCCATGTGGTCTTTTCACCAGAGGAGCTGGGCCTCTTTATGTGGAAGCTCAAGTTTCTAAGTGAAAGCTGCCAGATGCCTTATGGGTTAAGCCCTTATCGCTAGCTTACTTCTGCCATGTTCTATTGATTAAGGCAAATTACAGGGCCAGCTCAGATTCAGAGGGAGGAAACAGACCCCACCTGTTGACGGAGGTGTGCTCAGCACATGCCGGGGTGGGAGGAATTGTTGGTGTTCATCTTTGGAGTCAGTCTGCAGCAGGGACTGTGGCTACCTGAGCTTGAATAGGGTATTTTATTATATCATAGAACTCTTAGTGCAAGTCATTATAATACAGGCTTAACAAGACTTCTTTTGTTCATGACTATTTTACAAACTGCATCCTTGAACGTCAGCCAGCCTCAGCCTCCATATTGGCCTCTCCCAGCTGGGCGAGCAGAAGTCTGGGGGCAGCCCACCCTGAGGTCGCAAGATCTCGGATTCAGCATGGGAGTAGGTGCGGTTGCCCATGGGAAAGATGTTGTGGCATTTTCCGTGGCAGAAATGATTGTTTCTGTGAGGTCAGTTCTGACCATAGGACATACCGCCTTCCCAACTAGAGTTTATAGGGTGATGGTGTCTTTCTGTGAACGACTGTAACTGTTGACACAACCAGGGCAATGCCACCAAGTGAGATGGGGGAAGAAGTAGCTGTAATTAAAATCTACAGCTGAAACTTGACCTGAGAGTTTTAGAGGCCGCAGGTATTGAACTTGAGTTGGCTCGATTCTAACTCCCTCTTCTTCCACTATCACTGGCACAGTATTTCCCAAAGCACTGAAATGTTTGTGGAAGAACTTGAAAAATGCAAAAAAGGAAGCTATAACTTAATGTTTTCTTCTCCTTCTCCATCTAGAAAATCTCTGTTTGATCTTCTTTAACCACAATTCTGAATTTTGTATTGATCATCCCCTTGCTTATTAGGTAACTAGATACTCAGATTTGAATTAAAGGGGGAAATCTAGCTGGGCTCCTAGTTAACTCCAAATCAGTATTCTGCTTAATTGTTAGCATGTGGATTCCCTGCTTTCTGTATATTCTATGAAAGAGTGACGGTGACACTGGGACGATGAGCAGGCTCTGGAAGCAATAGTTGGGTCATGAGAGCTGCTGGGTTTGTGATAAGGCTTCATGAGTGAGCAGATGTGGTTGTTTCCTTCTTTTGGTCTTACATAGGCACTGTGAACCCAGGGAAGTTTTAAAACCCGTGCTTCTCATTCTTCTGCTCTTAAGTTGCGCCTTTTTATCTGCTTTTCCTTGGGTGTCTGGGTCAGCTGCACTCAAACTTGAATCTGGGGCTTCTAGAAGGCTGGAGAGTCTAAGTGTTTCAGGCCAGAAAATATGGCAATTCCAGAGCTGTACCAGCAAAGGCACGCAAAGTGATTTGCATAATGTTTTCCAAGAAAATAGCAGAAGCATGGAAAGGCTTTTTCAGGGATACACAAAATCTCAAAAGTAAAGCACCTCCTTGGGACACAGTTGCTTGGAATTACTTCTGGGGCATATAAATCATGCAAATTCTATTATGATCATTTTCATTGCAGACTAATACATTTCTTTCCTCTTGGAGAGCTTTTAATTTCATTTCCCTTTTATCAAAGTAAAATTACACACGCATGGGTTTTTTTGTTGTCGTGCAGAAGGTTTAATAAAAAAGTGCATCATTACCTCCTCTCCTGCCACCAGTACAATTTCCTACAATCAACCACTTTGAACAGTTCTCATTTCTAGTTCTTCTGGTGGCTATTTGGACATCTTTTTAAAACATGCTACTTCTTGACTTCTCAGAATTGTTTATTCATTTATCCCTATTGAATTTCTATATTATTTTTTTCTGTTGGCTACAAGGGCACACTCTCTGACATCATCTCTTATGACTTTCCCCCAGCTAGGGACATGCCTTCTTGCCAAACGTACCAGGTGTGCTCCTGCCTCAATTTCCTTGCTTTGTGGATCCCACTGCCTGGAATGCAGTTCCTCCAGACACACATGTGTCCTCTTCCCTTTACTTAATCGTCATATCAGCAAGACAGCTGAAGTCTTAATCCAGACAATCTAGCTCCAGAACTCCTAAACTTAATGTAGTACACAACCTCAAGTCCAGATTAACATTACATTTTTTTTTCCTGTAATTGTATTGAAGTAGTCCATGAGTGGATTCTTAAAGTTTGAAAGCCAATCTTCTGGGTTTTTTTTTTTTTTTTGCACTGTGTGCTAGGGTTATCATGACTTTCTGCAGGTCCAAAGCCATGACTCCTTTGCCAGTCAGAGGAGACTGTTCCTCACCAACTCTTTTCTTTATGCCCAATTTCCTTTATTTCCCTTTCTGATCCTGGAGCTGGTGATGTTGTGGTCAGTTGGAGCTGGCCTTTTCTCCACCAGAGTGCCCAGTGGTTGTCCCTCTCCCATTCTCTCTGCTGTTATGGACTTATTCCTTGACTACCATTTGACTGGGATCTCAGCTATCGTAGGAGGCATGGCAGAAGCAGGCGGAGTGTAGGAGGAAAGCAAATACCAGTGCTCAGTGGGCCGCCTTGCATTGAAAACCTCAACAAATATATGTGTGTATATATAAACACACACACACACACACATATATATATACACATATACATACATACATATATATATAAACACACACACACATTCATACACACATTGAATTGCATGAAGGCAGTCAAAAGGTACTAACTACCAGTAAAATAAATAATTACTAGGGATGTAAAGTACAATATGAGAAATAAAATCTACACTGCCATATGTTATATACGAAAGTTGTATATGAAAGAGTAAATCCTAAGAGTTCTCATCACAAGGAAAAAACTTAAAAATTTCTTTAATTTTGTATCTATATGAGATGATGGATGGGCACTAAACTGACTGCGATCATCATTTCATGATGCATGTAAGTCAGATCATCACTGTGCACCTTAAGTGTATACAGTGCTGTGCGTTAATTATATCTATTAGACCGGAAGAAAAAATAAAATCAGAATCTGGAATAAAAAAAAGAGAAAGGAAAGAAACTAGCTTTTATGAGTGGCTTATCATGTGCCACACACTACAGTAAGTAGTTGTCACGTTATCAGCTGATTGAATTCTCTGTCCCCATCGTATGTGGATACATTGATCTCTATTTCATAGAGGAAGAAACTGAAGCTTCTTAGGTTAAGAAACAAGCCCAAGATCTCAGGTTAAAGGGCTGATGATCTAATAATGATGGAACAGGAGGGGGATTTTAGATGCTTGAAACACCACCCATGTTGTGTAGGGGACCTTTCACTGCTTTCTCCCAGGGGTGACTCAGGACAGGCGACTCAGGATAAATGTAGTTTGAGGACATTTGGGCACGTGGACTCCTTAAGGAGAGGCCTCGGCTTCTGCTTACAGCCTCCAGGTTTATCCATCGGCTGGCGGACAAGCAGTAGTTTTGCATCTCGCTGGGTTGCAACCCCAACCAGAAGATATTTGTCCTTGGGTTTACCATCTTGAAGGGATACTTAACTTTTATTTTTGAGGGGCATAAAAAGTAAATGATGGTGGAGTACATTTTAAAAGTGATGAAAATTGGTAGAATACACCCATGTACTTCCAAACACTGTTTTCTGAAATAATTTCATAAAATGATGAATTTATAGTTCTCTAAAAGAAACCTGAGGATAGCTACTGATACACACACAGTTTAGAGTTCATTGGATTAGACTGTTCAAATTGACACAAGATAAGGTAATAATAATAATAATAATAATAATAATAATAATAATAATAATAATAAGGCCAAGCTCCGTCATTTCTAATGATATTCTGAAAGTTCCTAAGCACAACTTTGATGAAGTCTGGATGTATGGGGAAATATTTCCCAAACTGCCTGACTCTTTTTTTTCCATTAAAACCAGTTAAGATGGGAAAAATCTTACCTAAGACACAGCTGGAACTGTAGGAACAAAAACTGGTAAAGAAAACCCTCAGGCGACTGTAGAATTACATTCTGTAGCAAACACATTAAAGTAACTTCCAATCCACATGTTACAGCACAAATGAATCGCCTCTGTGCTGTCTTTGGAAATTCAAATTAAGTTCTTTTTCAAAGGGAAAAGAAGCTGCATAAAGCTAAGGTTGACTACTTCCTGATAAGCTCTATTCCCAAGCAGGCAAGTGTGTTGGAATTACTTTAGGAAGGTTGTCAGCTTCTTGTTTTAGTCTAAATGAACTCCTAATATAAAAACGTTCCTGATTTAGACCTTGGCAGTCCCCAATTTACAGATGGATTGGGTTCCCCAAATTGGATTCTAATCCAGTTGTTAGGAAATAAGAATACAGTTTTGCAGTGAAACAATATAATAAACGATGGTTAGAGTCTCAGACCAACACACAAAACTATTTAACTCCCAATGTTCTAAAAAGAACATTATAGACCACTGTTTTTCAAATGGAAAGCCAAAACTAATTGGTGGGTCATAAAAGCAATTTAGAGAGTGGTGACGGCCTTTTTAAAAATAATGAAATAGGACAAAATGTATGAGAAAAATATCCAAATGAATTGCACGAGGTAAGGGGAGGTACTGTTTCATGGAACTTCTGTCTCAGATGTGCGTGTAGGTGTGTATGTATGTACTGGGTAAAGATGCCAATGTATTTTCTTTTGTGTGAGAAATACTGCAGCAAGCCAAGACTGTTACCACCAAGTAAATGTCTCGTTGTAGGACATGTTCAGAATCACAACGCTGGATGTCAGGATTCCATTTCTGCAAACACCTCTGGTTTCAAGTGATTTGAGCTAATTCCTGTTAAGCAGGACATGGTTTGTCACAATGTGGAAGCACATGTGTGCACATGTGATCTGTGTGTGTGTGTGTGTGTGTGTGTGTGTGAGTGTGTGTGTGTGTAGCTCCTGTATAAGAAGCTGGGGTGACTTGGGAAGGAGATGAGGAGGAGAACAGTGTGTGCTGGGGGTGTGGGAAGTTCTGTCTGGGATTTTAGGGTGGGAGCTGGCACACTTTTTGTGTAACTTCTGAGTTAAAAATGATTTTCACGTTTTTGAAAAGCTAAGAAAAAGAAGAAGCAAATGAGATAGAAACCACACGTGGCCTGCAAAGCCTAAAATATTAACTATCTAGCCCTTTACAGAAAGAGCCCTTTACAGAAAAACTTAGCGGAACCCTTTTTTCTAGCAGAACAAGGGGCGAGTAATTATTAGGACTCAGTGAAGATAAGGACAACTCAAAGTGCACGCTAAGCACAAAGCCAGACGGATCATGATGCCCTTGGTGAAACTGCCAAGGATCAAGGAAAAGATGAATATTAAAAGTTCTCAGTGAGGAAAGATGAGGACCCAGGAGAAATGACTGACAGCTGACTTCTCATTGACTAAGAGGGACCCCAGAAGCAAAGTGTTAGAACAAATACTTCCATCTGGAATTTTATAACAGCTAAATTATCTTCCAAGATGAAGTGTCAAAGAAAGACATTTTCTAACATAATTCTTCAATAAAATAACTGTTTAAAAAAAGTATTCCACAAGAACAAAAGAGAAAGCCCTGGGAAATCAGGGTGTGAAAGAAATAACAGGAAATCCAGAAATTGTTAAGCTGTATCTGGGACTTTAACTATTGTTTAAAAGTAACTTTAAAAAATGTTTTAAAAATAGGTAAAACTGAGACTAGAAAGCAATTATATGGTGAAAGAGGATATTCGATGTTACTTGAAGTATATTAAGTTTCTTGTGGTTCTGGGGAGGATGATGGAAATATTGAAAAATTTTTGGCTATGTTAGAACATTGTGTGGTTAACTTTGGATGTTATCAAAAATTCAGAAGTTGAAGGATAATTTTTAACTTCCAGTTTACTGGAGACAAAGAGAAGAAATAGACTCTACAAACTGACAATACAAAAAAAAAAAGGAAAGCAGAACGGTTGATAAACATGAGAAGATGCTTTCCCCAACCTGCCACTAGGAAATGAAAATGAATGTAACGTTGTGACATCATTCCACTCACATCAGAAAGGCATAAATTAAAAAGTCTGACAGTGCCACATGGAGTGAGTGTGAAGCAGTGGGGACGCTCGTGTATTACTGGTAGGGGTGTACATTGTTACAACTACTTCGACAGGAATTTGGGAATAACCAGTAAATTTGAAGATGATTCACTTCTAGGGAACTCTCAGACTTGGGCCCAGGGACACAGAGAATAGAATGTTCACAGCAACATTGCTTGTAGAGGTATGAGCCTGGAGATCTATGAATGCGGATGCTATATGAGGGAACCCTGCAGAGGCACACTTTTATCAATATTATAGCCAAAAAAGAGCAACTGCCCGCTAGAGAAGGGAGAGGTTCTGTCAACACACAATACAAAGAGACAGTGACCCAAGATAAATACACTCAGAACCACAATGAGGTTCAAGACAGCTGTCTACCCTGGTGGTTAGAGATTACCGTCAACTCAGTGTGAAGAGATATTTTGTAATCAAACAAGAATTCATGGATGTAAAGCATGTTGAAATTATAGATGATATTTGCATATGTAATTGGGTAAATCTGTATGTTGCCTATAATATATTTTTGGTCTTTCCCAGTAAATTCCTTTAATTCCAAAGTTTCAAGGTAAGAATTAGAATCCCATTTAAGTGTGATTTGTGTGGGAACTCTTGCACTGAACTGGACCATCTGGTTAAGACTTTGCTGCCTTGGCAGGACTGCCTTACAAACTAAACACGGTCTGGATTAAGATGCTGGTCACAGATAAATGATAATATTGATGCACTTCTCCAAGGTACAGGTCTCTATTCCAGTTATTTATTCCCATTCACTTACCCATTCAACCCACTATTAACGAATATTTACAATATGATAAAGAATACAAAGAAGACTCGAACAAGGTTTCTAATTTGGGGGCGCTAATCATGTGAGTGGAAAGAAAAGGGCACATGAATCGTTGCAGTGCAAGACACTGACCACTGGAAGTTCAGTGAGAGCCAGATGCTCTGGGAGCTGCATAACTTTCCCCAGAGTTTGTAGTGGGTTCTTGAAGAATGAGCAAAAGGGGGTCAGATTTTCTTTTTTACCATGTTTGCATATGAAAAACCACTCTCAATACTTTAACTTAGGTTTTCTCAACCTTGACACTGTTGCTGTTGGGGGTCCAATACTTCTTTGTTGAGGAGGCTGTTCTGTACATCACACAGTGTTAGTGGCATCCCTGGCTGCTGCCCTCCACATGCCAGCAGCACCCTCCTCTTGAGTTGTGACAACCAAAAATGTCTCCAGACGTTGCCAAAATTTTCTCCCCATCCCTGCTGAGAATCGTTGCGTTAACTAATGCTCTTGCTTCTGCTGTTCTTTTTCATTTGTTTTTGCCCTAGCATCTCTGTGCATTGTCCGGTTGGAGAAATGATTTTTTTTAAATTTCACTTTGTACTGTACCTCAGTTTCCCTTTATTTCACTTTCCATGGGGCTGGGGTAAACTGAGGTTCTCTTTTGTCCTGGTCTTAAGACTGTCCCTTCAATCTGTCTCTCTGTTCTCTAAGGGTAAGTCCCTTATGGTTCCCTAACGGGTTTGACCTTGGCCCCTTGACCACAAATTCTGAAGCTTTATCACAGTTCCTCTCTGTTTTGTTTTGTTTTTTTCCTGCTCACCTTTAGGAACATATGTCTCAATTTTTTTCTAATTTTACTAATTTTTTTTGTGTCTACTGTTCTGCTTACCATAGCTGGGAGGGACTATTTATTCTGCCTATATTGTTTTAGAAAGCAATTGCTCATAGCCAAAGTACTGCCATATTATTTACAATAATAGCCAAGACATGGAAATAACTTAAGTGCCTATCAACAAATGAAGAGATAAAGAAATGTGGCATATATATACAACGGAAAATTATTCAGCTACAAGAAAGAATGAAGGGCTGCCATTTGCAATAACACGGATGAAACTTGAGGACATTATGCTAAGTGAAATACGTCAGACAAAGAAAGACAGATAAATACTGCATGATCTCACTTATATGTAGGATCTAAAACAAACCAAACTCACAGAAACACAGAGTAGATTGGTGGTTGCCAGGGGCGGAGGGTGGGAGAAATGGATGAAGGTGATCAAAGGGTACAAACTTTCAGTTATAAGATGAATAAGTTCTGGGCTTCTAATGTATGTTGTGGTGACTATAGGTAACAATATTGTATTGTATAGTTGAAAGAGTACTAAAAGAGTGTATCTTCAGAGTCCTCAACACACACACACACACACACACACACACACACTTTCCATTGCAGCTATGTGATGAATACATTAACTAACTTTATTGTGGTAATAATTTTGTAAAAATACATGTACCAAATGATCATGTATGCCTTAAACCTACACAATGTCAAAATCTCTTAATCAATTTGGGAAAAGTGTGTTCTAATTTTTAAAAAATACTTAGGAAAAAGACTAAAGAAACTCATAAAAAATTGAGCAGTTGTATCTGGGTGGTGAGAGTATGCAAAATTGTTATTTGCTTTGCTTTGTTTTAAAGATTCTCCTAAATTCTCCAAAATATTACTTATAAAAATGTATTTAAGAATCAATACATTAAAAGAAAAAAACAAACATACAAATAACAAAACCAAGTACTGCTATTAAAAACTTCTCCATTACTTCTCCAAAGCAAGCCCCTTTCCCTAGCCCTGAATATATTTCCCCTCTGAGATTTCTCTTCCCACAGCTGCTAGGTCAGAGACGAAATGGCCATATTTAATAGACAAATGTGCAGGTCACCCCTCAATGGCAACTGTCCCAGCAGAAAAGCCCTTTCTAGCCCCATTAAATTGTTTGGCTCCTTTCCTTCTCACAATGTGTAGATTACTTTTGTGCTTCCAAAAATCCTTATGGAAACACTCTTAGTCCTGGATAACTAAAAAAATCAACACAATTGATCTCTTTGGCAGGTCCCACTTCTGATGTTCAAGTATTCCTGATGAAAAGAACATCCTTCAGTTGAATAAATACACAAATTATTACTTTAAGAACCCAGGCATCCAATCAGGAGCAATCTATTCATTGTTACGTCAGTAGTTCTCCAAATTTAGCAGGCACCAACATCACCTGGAGGGCTTGCTAAAACAGTTTCCACTGGGCCCCACCCTCAGAGTTTCTGATTCAGCCTGTTGGGGTGGTGGGCAGAGCATCTGCAGTTGTAACAAGTTCCCAGGTGATGCTGCTGGTGTGGCTGACTTGTGATTATGACCATGGTTTGAAAATCACTGTTTCAGATCTTGCTGGTTGTCAACCACTTTAACTGTGGTTTAGATGTCTCTCTCTCTCTTTTTTAAATGACCTCTTTTATTTCTTCTCATTGGAATTTAAATGCTAGTTTTAAGCTTATGAACTGATAGATCTTGCTATTTGCTACCCATGCTCTGTCCCATAAAAGACATAATACTGTCCACTTGGAATCTTTCTATCACTTGCCTCCTTCTCCCTGGACCTTGAGAGAAGACCTCATAGAAGTTTGATGTCAGGTGTTGAGATACAGAGTTACCAATAAAAGGGTCAAAGATTGCCACTGTAACTTTTTTTAGCATCAAAGATTGCTATGGTCTCTTTTTAGCAAAGATTGCTACTGTACCTTTTTTTAGTGCCAAATATTGCTACTGGATCTGTTTTCTGATCTACAGTAGAGAATTTGGGCTTCTCATTTGGACATGTGCCAAAGATACTTTTTAAATTAAATGTAGAAATTACATACAGACACACACTCTAAAAGGAAAAAAACAAAAAACAAACAAAAAAAAAACTCTTTACAGGGCTGGAATAGGGTTCCAGGGCGTTAAATTGTAATTAATAACTGATTCTCTTGTCTGGCTTCATTTCTGACGTATTTTGGACTTTGCTCCATCCAATGGATGTTCTTATTTAAACTCTGCCATTTCTGGTGCCCTCCTATACTTCATGACTAGCTTCACCTACTGCTTGCTTTTAAAGCACTCATGACCCTAAAAGTGATAAAAAGGAGTAGGTTTGACAAGAGAGGAATTACAGGCTTTAGGAAGTGTTGTTACTTAAAACTTCTTTTCCAGACAGGCTGACAGACTTAGATGCTTCATCAAGTCAGTCCTCCAGACCTATACCACCAAAACAGTATTTTCACAAATATTTAAAACAATTTGGAGAAATAGGACTGGTTTCAGTAATACACATGTTAGTAAAAGGGAAGAGAAACAGGTACCCTCTCCCTTCTCTTTTTTTATATCTTATCTTTTTCAATATTAATTAAGAAAACATGCAGGTCACATTCACAGTTGCAATTCACTTTTCTCTATGAGCTGATTCTTAGTCTGGTTTAATGTCAGTTTTCTGCTTTAACTCTTTATAAAACGTGAATGAGAGTCATCATGTCAGTGGCAGGAGTAGCTGGTCATTAGTTTAACACTAACTGAACAATTCTGTCAATGGGGAGATACCAAAGAAAAGATACCGGTATTTTCTTCAATTAGTTATTATTGAAATCTTTTTCTGATGTTCAGTTCTCCTTCTGAAAGACCGTCTTAGGATTCCAATGGATTTAAACTGATAATTCTTTTATGGAAATATCTAGACTAACAATACTTAGAGAAACCAGAAGGAAAAACAAATTCTGTTATCTGCTTAAAACACTAGAATTCTGGATAACGTTCTCCTAAGGGCAGTAGAAGTGAAAGCATAAATGAGCTTTCAACCAGCCTGCTAAATCTCTTTGAGGAAACTTCTACAGAGACCTCTGGGCAGAGATGGACCACTTAGCAAAACTCCCTCTTCTCCAGCTGTTTCCTGTGCTTCTGGCTCCACCAGGGTGTGCCTGCTAAGTGTTCTTCTATCCATCCCTTCTATCTTTGTTCTTTGTTCTCAAACTCTTCTTCCTTGTTTCTGTACCCACAACCCTCTCTTCTGTCCTCAGCCCTCCAGAAAGCCTCTGGAGATAAGCTAACATTAATGTATTTTCCCAAAGGAAAGATACAATAAAGGAAGGAAAGGGGAGATTTTGGGGGTGGGTGGGGAATGGGGAATAGAACTTAAGAAGGGAGGAGCATGATAGCCCAAAGGTGGAAATAACCCAATGTCCATCAGCTGGTGAATGGAAAAGCAAATGGTGGAATACATAAACACACCATGGAATATTACTCAGCCATAAAAAAGAATCAAGTACTGATACATGCCACCACATGGATGAACTCAAAAACCTATGTTAAGTGAAAGAAGCCAGGCACAAGAGGTCACACATATTTTGTGATGCCACCTACATGGAGTCTCCAGAATAGATAAATCCATAGGGACAGAACAAAGATTGGCAGTTGCCAGGGACTGGAAGGAGAGGAGACTGGAGAGTGACTTGTTTCCTTGGTGTGAGGTTTTAATCTGGAGGGTTGGACAGATTTGGAACTAGGTAGAGTTGATGGCTCTACAGTGTTGTAATGTTCTAAATATCACTGAATTGTTCACTTTTAAATGGTAAATTTTGTTATATGAAGTTCACCTCAAATTTTTTTTTAAAAAATTATTCATCAAAATTTCAAACTCTTAGATTTTATAACCTTCACATCTGCCTTGCTCCTTAATTGTATCCCAAAGAAAGTTCTACATTTAATTTAGATACTAAAGCAAGGAGAGGTCCTGGATTGACCTCCAAATCTAAGTATTGTGTCAATCTTCAATAAAATAGCCCTAATAACAATGGGAATAACAAAGTCACCCTATGAGTCAGTCATAGAACTGGGAATGGATCCCAAGGAACATTACCTTTTAGTCTTTTCTAAATTCTGTTGCTATCTGTCCATGTCCCTGAAACTCTTGACATAATTGAAGATGACTTATCAATGATGTCATCCCCTCAACCAGGAGAGACAACGCGGGGGAGCCTTGAATGTAGGTTACACGCTGCCATGTCCTCTGGATGCTGCTGTGTTCAGATTCAGCTTTGCCCTTGGCAGAATTGTGAAGCAACATAAAATTTGTCTGGGTTGCTCTTAACTCACTCCTTTCTGTATTTTATGACCCTCTCTGAGGCCCTCATTTTTATCCTTTAGATACCTAGAGAGAACTTTCCACACATTCAACCCCCTGTTTCTTATTCTTCCATCCATATTGGTATTTAGAAAAGGTGTTGGCATCATTTCTTCCCTGGGAGTGAATTTTACGTAGGCATCTCCAACTAATATTGTTGGAGGTATCTCTACTTTAATGCTGGACATTTTTTCAGGGTTGCTAAGTGTCCCCAGAATCTTTGGTCAGCTGTTGGGTCCACCTGCACGGTATGCTCCAGGAAGAGGAACACCCAGGTAATTCACTATTGCAGATCACTGTCAAGTTCGTTTGAAGTCTAGGTACCACAGAGGAGAAGTAGTGAAGTACAGTCAGGGAAGCCTTGCAAGAAAACTTTCAACAGATTGTAGACAATTGTAAGTATATAAAAGTGATTAGGATTCTAGCTTTAGCTTAGCCCAGAGGCAAGTTTCTTGGTTCCTACACCTAAAAAAAAAAAAAAAAAAAAATCAAAGAGAACGGTTGACTCAATGGTCCATTTTGGACTAGATCCATTTTAACTCAAAAACAGTTTACCCTCAGAGAGTTTATGAGTCATTTCTATATTCTCCTCTCCGCACCACATGGTATCCACCTGTAATAACATGAACCCATATTATCCTTGTATATCCAGGTCACAAAGATGAGGCACCAGGTGATGGGCAGCTAAACTATAACAAAAACAATACATCTGTGCTTGCAAATAATCCAGTGTTATCACAACCTCTTTTCTGTAACTTCAAAAGCATTAATTACTATCTAGTTTGAAGGAAGCATACCCCATTTTGGATTGTTCATTATCACCATGGAGCTAAGATGATGGTGATGGAGCCCCTACTTTCTAGGAACATGAGGTGTTATTCGTGTTAGATGATCCAGTTAGTGAGTGTTGTGGACTGCTGGTCAACCAGGATGTCCTTAGAGATTTGTCAGCTGTTGAGTGTCTCTTGGGCGGGGACTTCAGCTTGCTTTGTGCACTGCCTGTTGCTATCTGTCAGGTCACAACCAGGCACCAAAGAATCAGAAGTTTGAGCAAAAATATTTAGACATCTATATCTCACTCCTAATTTTCATGTGTTTTAAATGCAGGCTAAAAACATCGACAAGAATCATGGGCAAACTAGTGTAAAGAAGCCTCTTTAGAATCTTTATTCTTTTAGCAAGACTTATAAACCTCTTCTATATCTTTCCCTAACATTTTAGTCTTCCGGGTTTTCATAGAATATTTGGCATTAATTTTTATATATCCTCTTTGGGAGTGGGGAACTACATTTTCTCCCCTTCTTGTATTCAATATTTATTTTTCCATTGAAGTTCAACCTTTTGGGTGAAGTTCCTTGATCTCTGTTTGGGAAAATTACTTTTGGGTCTGATGCCAAAACTCTGGGTGACTTTGAAACCCAGACAACACCAAACTAAACACGGTCATAGCACTTTTGCTGCGGTTTGCACAAGTGTCAGTAATGTAACTGTGCCTCTGGGCAGGCCCAGGGAATCTTTGCAAATTAGATTGATCCCAATAAGTAAGTTAACTCAATATTGTACAGATAAACATACTTTTGATTACACTGGGATGGGCATTTGTAAATGCTCTTTCAAATGTTCAAAATAGCATGGTGAACCTAAAGAGGTGAAGTAACTCATCACTTTCAAATCTTTTATCAACACCATTTCAGGAGACGTTAGGGGGTCACACACAGGGATAACATTTTGGGGTGGATAATTTTTGTGGAATATTTTGTAAGGCTGATTACCTGGTATAACCGAGGGGTACGGTGGGGATGAGGCTCAAAATGACTTACTTTGGGGCACTTCAGCTCCTCTTCCAAGTTCCTAAGATGCTACCGAGAACCGGTTGAGAAAATTTACCTATGACACTGATAATCGGAAAAAAGATGGAACGTGCCACCCTTTCCTCATCTGCTAAACCTCAGACCCTCTATTTACTTCATATTTGTTCCTACTCACCTTCACTCTGTAATGTTGATTGGTTCTGGGGTTTTTTCCCCCTCAAACCCTCAAATCTTTAGCACAGTTAAGTCCTGAGCAGGTAAAATAACCCCCAGATTTGGTGGGAGGAAATGACAACAGTCAGTATGGTGACCTCCAGGTTTTCGGGGCAAGTCGGTGTGTGTAAAGGTTGCGCCAGATTTCTGAGCTGTGGTCACCAGTGATGTTATCTGTTTAGTCGTATGCCTGGTATATTAGTTATCTCTTGCTGCATAATGAATGGTTCCCCATTTGTTAATTTAGCAGCTTAAAATAGTAGCAAACATTATCTCACACACTTTTTGTGGATCAGAAGCAGCTTAGCTGGTGGATCTGGCTCAGGATTTCTGACAAGGTTGTTGTCCAGATGTTGGCCAGGACTGTGGTTACTTGAAGGCCTGACCGGGGCTGAGGAATCAGAACGCGGCAGAATAGGAAAAGCCTAACCCAGTTCCTCCTTTTATAATAAGAAACTGTTGTTCTTCACAAGACCAGCCTAAGGTAGCTTTTAGGCAAGTTAGCTGTGCCTGTTGATCAAAGTGAGGGCCTCTGGAAATTTCCTTTAGTGACTTAGTTACTAAGATCCGGAAGGCCAAGAGAAAGACCTCTGCGTCTCTCTTTATTTTAAGGCTTTGCTATCTGCAGTGTTGCACAGCCCCTGTACGCCGAGGCCCTTGTGGTTGTATGAATGAATGAATGAATGAATGAATGAATGAATGAACAAGGAGTCAGTTTTGAGTAAGGAGATGGGGAAATTGCTTATGGCCTTTGACGTGCAGAGACGGTGAAGGACTAGAGGGAGCATGAGAGCTCTTTATTTCTCAGTTCAGCCCAGTCTAGGCTCCTTCCTAAGTTGGCGAGGATGTGGGTCATGTCAGGTATTGGAGGGGTAAGTGGACCAAACCTCTCCTACTCAAATGCACCCTTCCTCAGGCTCTCGCTGCCAAATTTCCAAGCCAGCTGTCTTCTCTCAGAAGGGGTCTGGGGATGGTGCCCTGTTCCTTACTCCCATGGTTGACCCTGTGTGCACAACTTCCAGAAAGGTCAACAAAACGGAAACAGAAGTCACTTCTGCAGGCTTGAATCAGTAGTGAGGGGAAAACTAAAAGATAAACAATTCTATTTCTTGAGAGGATGGGACAACAGCGAAGAATCAGAACTCAAAGTTCCTTTGAGGCTTTCTTTTTTAGAACGATACTTATTTTGACTGGCCCTTTCCCCTCAGGCTACATTCTGTAATTATACGCACTGACACTGCATCAAATGCCAGCAGAGCTCACCTCCTAGAAATATCATGGCTCTTTTCATCACGGTTCTAATCTCCTGACTAATGAAGCTCTGTATGTTTGTTCAGGTCTGTCCCAGAGAAGTTTAAGGCAGGGTTGTTCCAGGGCAAGAGCAATGAAATTGCTCACACGGATGATTTATACCTGAATTTCATTAACCTGGTCTCTCCTTCAATATCTAAGCTCTACAAATATTTTCCACCATATTTTGCCAGAGTTTTCCCATTCATTTGGACATGGGCCAGAGGTGACTCCTCTCATAAAGAACATTGAACATCCGACTTGTAATAATGCATACTTGCATCGTTTTTAGCTGTTTGGCAAAGTGTCTTGAACAATGTGAGCACTTGAAGATTTCAAACTGTTGGCAATAATAGGATCTTCTGTTTCCAGGAACACTGTCAGGCTTCCTATCTGGTTCTGTTTAAATTATACTTGATACTAGCACTATATCTAAGAGTGTTTCCTGTAAGTTCTGAGATTTGGTGGTGTGTGCGTCTGAGCGAGAGAAAGAGAGAGACACAGACAGAGAGAGACAGAGAGACAGCAAGAGAGACAGAGTGAGGGTTGATTGCAGTCCCTGAGGGAAATCTTAGACGCAATTGGCATCACTGTCAGAGCACCAAAGACGGAAGTGGCAGAATTAGGTGGGAGTTGGCTGAAAAGTCAGAAAATCTCTTAGGAACAAAAGGCAGCTGCAAACAGAGTTAAGTTAAGGAATGTTGTCTAACAGTACAGGGAAGGAAACATTCTTACTGTAAACAATAAGGGTCCCAGACAATCTGCTTGGTGGTCAAGAGTTCCTGATAGAAAGAGATTGGAGAATGTCACTTCCCAGAAGAGAGCCATTGGCTTATGTGGAAGGTGGCCCAGCAGGTGCTTCCAAAGCCTGTGGCCCTGTGCTAAGACCCCCAACCCCAAACCTGGCCGCAGTCAACTTCAAGAGAACATCCGAGGAGTCCTTTATAGCAACAGATGCAGACACCTCATAGCTTTCCTCTCATCCAGCCAGACCAAACCTAGACAAGCTGACAGACCTAGATAAGATGATTAAGTGGGGTCATATTCCTGGTAGGAATTCACACTAGGGGATGAAAACACAAAAGCCAAACGAAGTGAAAAGACCCAGGGATATGTTTCAGAACCAAGATAGAGGGAGGGGATCAATGTAAGTTGATGCTCACCATCAAAACACTAATAAAAGATGAAGATGATAGTACTTACTGCATCCAGGGAAAAACAAAAGCTCGGTACGAGATGATACTACCTTTTGTATTAATATATATGTACTTTGTGAATATCATTTTTATCTTTCCATAGAGTTTTAAGGACTTTATAAAAGTAAATATGTCACAAAAAGCTGTATTTACACATATCTGATTTATAAACAATCTTGCACCAGAGGCCCTGATCCCTGTGACTTCTCTCACCACGGACAGTGACACTGGAAGAACCTGAACGGTTCTCTCTGTGCTACTCACACAGATTGGCATTGCTGGGGTAGAGAGTGACCACATCATGGGAAAACTTAGAAATTTTATAGAGCCTATGATTTCAAGAGTAGATGAAGTGAAGTTTTATGAAGAGGAGAAATCATTTAAAGATTATATAATGGCTCCTTTGCCCTAAAATCTCTTCCTCTGATGTGCCCCGAAGGTGTTGGTTTGCTAAAGATCACAACACTGAGGGATTGTTTGGGATAAAAATGTGTCTTCTGTGGGGAGGATGTTGCAAGCTGTTAGTCATTCACATGTTAGTGTGAATTACTTTATGATGATAGCTTCTCTTCTATTATAGCCGGTATTTGTTATACTGAAACAATGGACTTGTGATGTGAAAGCAACTGAAAAGCAATTGGGTGACTCCCAATTGGAGCCTGGAGTATTTGGAGGGGATAAGAGAGCCCTGGGTTGGATCCTGAAGTAGGAGCAGCTTGAGAACCCTGGAGACTAAGATCAACGCAGAATGCCTAAAAGAGATCAGGACCAAGAAACTTCTCCAGGACATCATATAGCTGGAATACAGAAATAATAGTATAGGTTGAGTCTCCTAAGGATGCATCTTAGCAGCTGTTAGGATGAGTCTCCTAAGGTTGCATCTTAGCAGCTGTTAGGATGAGAAAGTTCACCTGAGGTAAAATAGATTTAGAAATTTCTTTGCTGCAGGACTTCCCTGAGCCTTTTATATGCAAATGAGCATTGTGAATATCCAAAAGGGGACTATAGTATTTAACAACTAATTTTACCAAATGTTTGAAGAATGTCTCATAGAACTAGTATTCAATAGGACACATTTGGAAGCAATAAATTTACCGTTTATTCAAAGCAACAACATCAAAAATCTTGGGTGGTATTTTCACCCCAGAACCTCAGCTGAAAATAAAGGTGTCAGGTTGGACCATCTGTTTCTTTCTAATTCTGGAATCTATAGCCCATGAGAAATGAGAGCAGGTACCGTCTGAATGAAGATTGGGTAGTGGAAGGATGTAGAACAGCAGCAAAGGCACAATTCAGTCCTTATGAGATCTCTTCAAAACCAATCTTACTCTAAAAACAGGAAAGGACTCCATTTCTGCCTATCCTCTTCCTCTATCCTGGCCTCTCTCCCAGGACCCAGAGCCCAGAGTGTCCTATGCTCTGGGTGCTAATGTTCTCTCTCCACCCAAAATGCTCAGACCTGCCTGGTGTGCTAGTTTTATCTCCTACGTAGCTCTCATATCTGACCCTTCCCTCCAACACCACCATATTGTCCTATTTGCACACCTGCCCCCTGCCACAGTCCTCAAAGTGGTCCTCCCATGTCTCCTCCAGTCTCATTCCAGTTCATTCTTCACATGGCAGGCACAGTTTGAAACACTAATCTAATGATGTCACCAGCACCCCCACTCCACTCTCCCCAATATAATGTCTTCTCAGTTTTCTTACAGCAGGGTCAAATCTCATTACTGAGGGTTGGAAGTCTCTTCTGGTCTGCTCCTTATCCACCTCTCCTGCCTCATCTCATCCACGCTGTCCTTACTCTCTACATTCCAGCCACACTGGCTTCCTTCAGTCCCTCACACTCCCTGCTGCCACAGGGCCTTGACACATGCTGCCTTCTGATTTTGCCATCCTTCAACTCTCAGCTCAAGTCTCATGTTCTCAGGGGATTCTTCTCTGATCTCCCTGGCTAGGTCAAATCCTTCCACAACAAATCCTCACAATACCATGTACTTCCCTTTTTACTTACTCCAGTTACATTATATATCTACGTATGTGACTGTGTGATTAATTTCCATCTTCCACATTAGACAGACCTGTCATATGCTCTAGGAAGGCATACAGTCTTTGTCCCTTGTTGCATCCCAAGTGCTTAGCACTAATGTGCATATCTTAATAAATATGAGGAAGCCAGTCTGAGAATATTGTTTCATTCCATGGCATGAGTGATCGATAGGACCTAATCCCCTTAAAACAGAGTTTTTGCCTGAGGTCCATGCAGTGTATCCATCTCCAGAAAAATGCATGCAAATGTTTGTGCAAACGCATTTTTCTGGGGGAAATTGCCCGTATCTTGTACCATACTCTCAGAGGGGGCTAAGAACTACTCCCCTTCCTCCCCCAAAAGTTAATAGTGGGGTCCTGGGGTTATTTAGATTTTCAAGGAATTTCCTCTTACCCAAATGAATCTGAAATAACTAATACATGTCAAGCATGCACAAGACCAGAGAAGGCCAAGGTCAGGGCCTGGCTGATTCGACTGGTGAAGATATAATGGGACACTCTTAGATGTAGACAGTTTATTAGTTACACAGAGAGTGAAGGGAAGATTAACCGAAGTGCCGGTTCTTCATGGTCCGAATGCCACACACCAAAGAGGATGATGCCAAAACAAAAGGCCAACCCAAGCGTGGGTCGTGAGATGCCCTGCAGCTGAGGAGCCAATCCTGGACAACAGCTAAGCAGGTATATAGTCTGCAGCTCCATCCTGAGGGGCAAGGAAGGAAGCCTCAGGCCTCCTCAGAAGCTGGGAGGCGGAGAGAAAATGTCTCGTCACTGCCTCTTAGGGGAGGTGAGGAGGGGAAGAGGGGAGCCTCTGAGCAACCCTCACAGGCCTCTGGGGAGATCACAAGGCCTTAAACCAAGACTCAGGTGAGCTGCAGGTGAAGTCTCACCTGCGTGCCCATGTGGGTATGTGCAAGGTGCCCTTTCTTTACAATATGTCAGCAATAGAGGGTGACTATTTCTAGGCAGTGTGAGTAAAGATACAGTCATCTTTCAGCATCCTGGGACCCCCATAGACACCAAAATCCAAGGATGTTCAAGTCCCTTATATAAAGTGACATAATATTTGCACATAAACTGCACACATCCTCCCACATACTTTAAATCACCCTAGATTACTTATGACACCTAGCACAGTGCAAATCCATGTGAATAGCTGCCAGATGTGACAGATTCAAATGTATGCTTTTTGCAATTTTCTGGATTTTTTTTTTAAATGTATTTTTGCTCTGCAGTTGGTTGAATCTGCAGATTCGGAACCAGTGGATTCAGAGGCCAACTGGAATTTCAGCCAGTCAAGCCACTCAACGTGTAGGCAGGTTATTTCTAATGAAAACCTCTCCCCTGGTGTCAGCTGCCTCCAGTTCTGCCTGCTTTTCATTCCTCTAAACACTGAGAGTCTCTAAAAGCTCAAACATTTATTTATCTTTCTGTCCTGTAATGGTTCTCATGATGCTAGCAATAGGCCAGAGCTGTCTAGTTGCAAGAATAGCAATTTTTTGGATTCAGGGCTGGTGTTGTTTTGAGAGAGGACAGTGGGGATGCATTCTGCATTTCTAGCAATTGCTTCAAAATTAAGTTTTCAAAAGTGGAGAATTGTTTGTATTTAAGAGACAGCCTCAGGGCAGTGGAAGGAGCCTGGGTTTTGCTGAGACTGGCGAGAAGGTGCAACGGGGATGATTCATGGGGCCAGGGATGCAAGTCCTGCCTGCCTCCCGTATCTGGTGAGCTCACCATGACGAGGCTTCTGGCTCAGGAGTGGGACTTCTCAAGCTCCTAGGAAAAGTTGAGGGAAAATCCCAGAGGCTGGGAGAAGAAGCAAATTGAGTTCTCTTACAGTAAAGTGACTTAGCCCCAGGTTAAAAGCAGCCCACACTTAGATTTTAATAAGCTTGAGGGTTGGTACTTCTTAGTAATGATCAGACTTTAAAGGAAATGAAACCAACTCATGAGTTTTAGTTCATTTGTTGTATAGCAGAAAGCTCCCCGATTAGTAATGGGAACAGCAGTAGGTAATGTCTTGGAACCAACTGACAAGTTAAAAAAAGGATTTGGGAGTCAGACTGGTTCTCCAGCCTACATTCTAGCTGATAGCATTTCAGTCTTTCTCTTCACAGAACAATGTGTGGCTTCTTCTCTGATCAGGAAAGAGGGTGACTGGCTATTGAAGGCAGTGAGGCCTCCAAGCAGTGTTGACTATGTTCCTCCTTTATGAGAGGGGCTATTTTATATTTAAAGCCATTGACAATATTATCAAAACACACCTGGAAGCATTTTTGGCCTTTGCCATGACAGAACATTTTGGGGGAACTTAGGGGGCTTCTTTAGTTGAAATAGTCATGTGTGTCTAAGCAAATGCCCCATGTCCGCCATATTGAACCATACATAGCAGAAACAGTAAATGTTATGAGTCTCACATTTCCTTGGGTAACAGGCAAACGTGAAAATAATTGGCTTGTGGCATTGAAGGAGAACCCAAAGCATAGAACCTCGAGAGCTTTGGTAAATGCAATGTGACCAAGGTCTATGGACTGCCAGTGACAGTGATATAGGAAAAATGAATGTAGGTGAGAGGAAGGTGTGTTCCAGGTCCCAACTGAGTCCCTGGGACTCATCCTGCCAAGTGTGGATCCTTGGCTTCTCACAGGAAAAAATTCAAGAGTGAGCAGTTGAATAAAGGTAGATTTATTCAGAGAGATACATACTCCATAAACATAGTGCAGGCTGTTTCAGAAGGCAAGAGAAAGGCCACAAGGTGTGGGGGTTGGGTGCTCAGTTTAAAGTAAAAGTAGATACACACTCCATAGACAGAGTGCGGGCCGTCTCATTCAGAAGGGAGAGTGGCCACAAGGTGTGGGAGTTGTTAGTTTTTATGGGCTCGGTAGCTCCATATGCTAACAAGTGGGATGGTTGTTCGAACTACTCTGGAGGAAAGGGCCGGGATTCCCAGTAATTGGGCTACCACCCACTTTTTGACCTTTCATCGTCAGCCTCAGAACTCTCATGGCGCCTGTGGGAGTGTGATTTAGCATGCTAATATATTACAGTGAGCGTACATGAAGCTCAAGGTCTACTGGAAGTCTAATCTCCCACCATCTTGGGCCTTAAGGCCTACTGGGAGTTGAATCTTCCATCATTTTGGTGTTAATTGCTGTGTCATTCCTTGAATGGCCATGCCCTGCCCCCTTCCTTCCCGTCTCAACAGGACCAACCATCATAGACCCATCTAGAATGGTATCTAGAATAGCTGAGCTATTCCAGGGTGTTTATTTTCAGGCACTTCGAGGCCCACACTGAGGAACCCTGGGCTTCTGGTAGGGTTACCGCCCCTTCAGGCATCCATGGTGACATTCCCAGCAATGCTTTAGGGTGGCTAATGGGGAAATGAGTATAAAACATAGTATTTGGTAAAACTTAAAAAATAATGACATGAATTGGAAAATCAAGTCCTGAAAATGCTTTCTCGGACATGTATTTGCTAAGTGACCTTGACTTTTGCTTTTTTTTTTTCACGTGTGAAATGGGCATATAATTCTTCTCTGACTTTCAAAGCTGCCATATGGGCTGACCAACTAAAATAATGTAAATCATGTTTGTCAATCTAAAACTCTGATATAAAATAAGAAATAATATGCTTGACCCTGCATGGCCTGTGAACAGAATTAATGAGGATGCAGAAAGTTATTTTATTTAAGTGGCTAAAATTGAGTAGTGTTTTCTTTGTGTTTGTGTTTTGATTTAAACCTGGGGCTTTAGGAGAGCAAAGCCCTGACTGAGCATAGACAAGGACAATTATTTGGAGAGAAAAATATGATTTTGAAACTCACGCCCAGTGCCAGAGCTTTGAAGGCACACATCAGGTTTCAGAGAACATTGCCTGGTTTCCAAAGAGTGAAAGTGCAGAGATTTCCTTTGCTACTGGTCTATGGTATGAGTCAAAAATAAAACAGGTGATTATTTCTCTCAGATCTCAAAGATGTTGCAAGGGATCTTGCCAATAGAAGGAAACAGGTGGAAAAAAATTCCTCTGCTCCCATTTAAAAATGTCACCCCACTAAAGTAAAAAATCTTTAACGGTGCTTATTCTTCAGTGTAGCTTTGCTTCCAAGCTTGGCAAAGGACATCTTCAAATTTACCTCTTTTCTGCTTAAGTATCCTGATCCTAAAGCCCAGTGGACTGATAGCATCCCTGTACTGTTAGGTTTACATAGACTGAACTTCAATAACTGAAGATGCAAATCACATTGTAGATCTTGAGGCACTGCCCTGGCTGGGCAGGATTGATGGGGAGAAGCAGTTATCTACCAGCATGTCAGGGCCAAGCTGGGTGAGCTGAAATCTGATTCTGGTCATGATTTGGCTGAAGGGTTTTGCATTCCTGTTCCTCTTCAGGTCCCAACAAGCTCACTGACTCAAGAAGAGGAGGGGGCACCAATTAGCACATGCGTGTTATGATTAACAATGGAAAATGAATTGAATAAAACAGACAAGAAAGTGGCTGGGGCAGTTTCAGGGGATGCTGCAGAGGCAGAGATGTGAGCAGTCTGCAGGTTAGATTGTACCAGTCTGGGCCATTTATTTCTAAAAAAGGATGGTGAGAGGGACGGAGGCTGCGGGGAGATGCCAGACCACGTCCGTCATCTTGATGGCAACCACACTGCAGTGTTTTGGTCACAAGGAGGAGGAAATACTGTCTGACTGGGTGAGCATGCAGAGAACTGCGCAGCCGGGTGCATCCCAGCATTTCTGTACACGGGAAATACAGGCCAAACGAACAGTGGGACAACCACCCTCCTGTGAGGGGCAACTGGGCCATACTGGGCCAATTCAGTGAGAGGAGTGGCAGGGGATGGGGTCCGCCACGTGCCCTTAGTGGTAGAGAGTAGTCTTTTGAGCCCCAGCTTTGGAGCTCAAGCGTGTAGGTAGTGGGTTTTTAAAAACTTTAAAAAATTGAAGCACAAGTTTTATACAGTATCTTAGTCCATTGAGGCTGCCGTCACAAAATACCACAGATTGGGTGGCTTATAAACAACAGAGATTTTTGGCTTGGTAGCTCTGGAGGCTGGGAAGTCCAAGATTAAGGTGCTAACATGGTCATGTTCTGGCAAAGACTCTCTTCCTGGTCCAGAGCTAGCACCTTCTCCGTGTGTCCTTAAAGGGTGAAAGGGGGGAGGGAGCTCTGTGAGGTCTCTTTTATAAGGGCACCAATCCCATTCCTCAGGACCAATTACCTCCCAAATGCCCCACCTCCTCATACCATCACTTTCGGGGGTTAAGATTTCAACGTAAGAATTTGAGGAGGACACAGACATTCAGACCGTCACAAACAGTGAAGTTACATGCAGTAAAAGTTGATGATTTTTGCATATGCACATCCGCATGCAAACAGTCACCGTTTCTTTTACCCCGGGACCCCTGGGCAATAAGGCCACTCCGAGGGAGGCAATTCCAGATTAATTTTGCTTATTTTTGAGCTTCATCTGAATGGAATCTTACTGATATAGGACTCATTGTGTCTGCCTTTTTCACTCAACATTAGTTATTTGAGATTCTTCTTTACTGGAGGCATTGGTAGGTAGCAATGTGCTTTTCCCTTCCTTCGGTACATATTCACTTTTTACTGAGGTTGCTGTTTAATGACGAGAGGCAATCATGTGTACATTCTTTAAACTAAAAAAGAAGTTTGTATAAAATTACCTGCAGCGCAATATGAGGGACACAGCAATCGCGTGTCGCGACACAGCAACGAAGCAAACACTCTTGATGTTGCCTGGTTTTTGCTGCGTGTGCTTCTCTGCTTCCCGCGGCGGAATAAGTGTGTCCTCCAGCCTTGGGAAGGTGGCCTTTTGTTCCCAGAGAGTCACAGGCCTGCTATTGGCTAAATCACAGGGTGGTTAAGGCTGTGATTGAAATTTAGGAGACAGCGTTCAATGTCACCTTTGATGATCTAAAATTGCACACAGGTAGACGGGAGCGCCTCCGTAATAGACAGCACACAGAGGCTCATTTTGGGATTATGGGCTCACAGGGTCTTGCCGCAACTGACTGATGTTATTAAACTTCAAGGACCCCTCCGAGAAGGATGTTTTGCTCCGAATAGCAGTGTTCTCGGGGAGATTGTGACCTGGTGACCTCACACAATTGAATTTCTTTCATTTTATAGAGAATCTGAAGCTCCTCAGTATTAAACTGACCAAGAATAGCAGTGCGGTTTTTCCTTTTCTGCTATAGCACATTCCAGGGGGTCGGCGGCTGTGCTTTCTGAGCATAACTGGGGCAAGAGCTTGTGGAAGTGTGATGAGACGAGGGATGCACAGAGTGACATTCACAGGTGCACAATGAGAAATGCTCTGTCCCTTAGCAAGTTGCACAAAGGGCCCCTGACATTTGGTAACAGTGAAATAAACAGATCTCCTTTTGCACTGTCCCTCCCCTGCAGACCAGCAGCCCCAGAGAGCTAATTAGCCCTCAGCGGAGGTAAGCCATGTGCTCCCTCTGTAGCCACCCCTCAAGCCTGTGGCTTTGGTGCCTCTGGGAAGGGAGAAGGAGGTAGCAGTTCCGGCAGCCCCTTCTCCTGATGCACATGAAAACATGCTCCCAAAGAGAGAGAAACCCTCATCTATGGGAGTGCCTGGCTATTAAAATACGGGAATTTTCCCCTCAAGCTTTGATAAACCAACAGACATTTTAAAAGGAGAAATGAGGGGAAAAAATGAAGTTGCAAAGAGGGGAAGGGAATCAGACTTCAAAAGGACCAACTCTCCACGTAAAGAGCCAATAAAGGGAGAAAACCACAGGATTATAAGTTGGCCAAATTTATACTCCTTTGTTCATGGTAGAAAGCAGTAACTTTCTTGCAGGATTGTCATACCCACCTATACTGATATTGTGAAAGTCAGGCATTAAGCTTTATTTTGTTTGGGGAGTTCGTGTTGGTGGGAATTGCCTGAGTTTTTATTACCTTGTGGACCAGACATAGACAGAGTGCCACTATCATTTCTGGTTTATCTCAAGGTGCAAATTCTCTCTCTTTTTCTTTTTTATTTCCCTGTTTCCTGACTGTAGTATGTCATCACCCTTGATCACAATGGAGGCAGAGCAAAATACCAGTTTTGCTTCCTGAGTCCATCCTTTGTTCAAGTTCCTGCCCCGAAGGTGTGGATTTGACCACATAAGATGCTTAGTGATTTTCTGATTCAGTACCATTAATATGATGTTTTATTTTATTTGATGAGTTTTATTTTGATAGGAGTAGCAAATGTTTAATACACAAAGACCCTCCTGTTGTACATTCAAAAGAACTAGAGGAACATAATATTTAGACTTAAAAGTTACTTCTGTCTGGAGGCCTCGTAAAGCTGCTGGAGCACAAATTGTATATCTCCGAAGTATTATACTTTCGTTGTCAGTTTGTCCAGTGAGATCAGAAAACAAGAAGCCTCCAATTCACTTCTATCAGGCTTTGCCCTCAATACCTTTAATTTTTGGATGTAAGGACTAGTCAGGGCACAGAGAAACAGAACAAATAGGAGATTGATAGATAGTAGAGAATTGATGATAGATAAGATGATTGACAGATGATGGATGGGTAGGTAGGTAGATAGATAAATAGTTAGATTTATTATAGGGATTTGACTCATGTGGTAACTGGGAAGTTTCACAGTCTCTATCTTTAATCTGACGAGCCAGGAAAGCTGATAGGTTCTGAGTCCAGAGGTCTGGGAACCAGGAGCACTGGTGGTGTAAGTCATGGTCTGAGAGCAGGAGAAGACTGCTGATGTCCCAGCTTAAACAGGCAGAGACGGAACTTTCCTTTCCTCCACATTTGTGCTCCGTTCAGGCCCTCAATGGACCAGATGAGGCCCACCCGCACTGGGGAGAGCTGACTGTTTTACTCAGTCTAATCTCATCTGGAAACATACCCAGAAATGCCATTTTTCAACATTTGGGCATCCTGTGATCCAGATACACTGACAAATAAAAGTAGCCACCATGGTGCCTCTGGGTCTCATCTTTCCCCGACACCCCCTGGTCTGTCGAGGTTCCTGGCCTGCCTTTGGGGCAGGGGGCTCCATAAGCCATGGGGCAGCTTGCAGACCCGGTTCGTGGCAGGACGTGGATGGCCTTGTTCTGAATGTGAAGGTGCAGTCCTTGGGCTCATCCTGCTCTGTTAGTAGAGAATTCTGGCATGATCATAGTAGAGATTTTTCCCCCAGAAGACACTTATTCAGTCTTGGACAAATATATTTAGAACATTGGCAGCTCAAGTTGGCATGATTGACACAAGCAGGTAATACCCAAAACAAAGCCCGGGCAGGCTAGGGAAAGCCGTTACCATAAGCAGTCTTCTATTCATCTTTTTTTTCCCCTCTATGAACCGGGTAAGAGAATGCTCCAAGATCTCATACACAGTTATTTATATGCAGTATCTTTTCAGATCATAATACGGATTTGATTTGATTTGACTTATCCAATTTTACCCTGGGTTGGAAAACAAACACATTCTTATTGAATCTAAGCAAATAATAACCATAGTTACAGGGAGTGAAGGGACTTGGTAAAGGTACTTTGAAAAATATTTAACCATTGTTGCCATTGTTTTATTGTTTTACTTTTTTTTTTTTAACAGAATGATTATTCCTGTTTCCCCTCATGATTTATTAATTTATAATCTGCATTAAGATCTTTTATGGAATTTCCCTTACCCCAATCCTGAAGGTCCAGTTGGAGCAACATAGCATTTCAAGAGGGCTTCATACCAGTTTGAACAAGTGTAACCTGTTAAATTGAGGGTTGGTGCTGGATTAAGAAGAAAGAAAAGAGTTTTCTCCACCTGAGCATTTAAAATAGAACGCTGGCCACAATTAAATCAGTTCATCCCATTCATTTACTTCTAGGGAGTTAATTTGTGTTTTGTTGATCTCAGACTAAACAGTTTATCTCCATGAAGTCACTTTTGGAGGGGAAAGTTCTGGGCATCCTGATTCAGTCTCCTTTAATTTTTTTTTTGGTGGGGGTAGGTAATTAGGTTTATTTGTTTATTTATTTTTAATGGAGGGACTGGGGATTGAACCCAAGACCTTCTGCATGCTAAGCACGTACTCTACCAGTGGGCTATACCCCACTGCTCCCCGGCCCAGTTCATTCTTTTGACAGTCTCATTGAGTGTAGTGGAGATGTTGTCTTATAATGGGGCCCTTGAGTCTAGTCCTTGTAATTTCAACTGTCCCAAGTATCTAGTTCAGTCCTTTCCTGAAGTTCTATATATATATGTATATATTCCCCCCCCCCTTAAAAGACTCAATTTCTGATCTGTGCTTGTAGCAGGGAACTTTAGGTGAGTGTAAGGGAAAAGTAGAAAATATTTGTGGATAATAAGACTCAAAAGTTCTGGTTAATTTATTATAATAACCAACACTGTCAGAGTGCAGAAAGTAGAATCCTCTATTGAGGTGCAATATGCAATGGATTTATAAGGATTTAGTTAATGCTTATCATGAGAGTAGGAACACATTATAAACAGTGAGGGTGTTGTCAAATCTCCAGAGTCTTTCATTTGTCTCATAAAGTGTATTCTGATGGTCATCAGTTGACAACAGTATTTGTATAGAAAAGGGGGGGGTCTTTAAAAAAATTAATCTATTTATTGACAGTCATAGTGCCCATCTTTGTAACATGAATATAACATAACATCCTTATGAACATAAAATTTCATAGTTACCAAAACATTTATATCATTAACATTTTATTTATATGTAATGAACACAGAGAAGTTCAGCTTTTTGACTTGCTATGTTTCATATTGTGGACATAATAGTGTGATTACATTAAAACCAGAGAATGCCAGATTATTTCCATTATCTCCTATGTTAAAAGGTGAGAGAGCAAATCTTTGTGATACCCAGTGGACATCTGGGAAACTCCAAAGATGATGTAGGTATAAGAGATAGCTTTACAGTGTTGGAATTCTGATTGTGAGTCCTAAATTTAGGAAAGGCAATACTAAAAAGAGTTAGAGGAGCCTCAGTCATAGATGTGTGAAGACAAGAAATGGTTGCAGGTAATATATAAAGGAAACACCACAATACACAAAAATGATTATTTGGAACTCTATTTTGAAACTAAAGGCACCTTGTTAAATTTGATACAAAAGTGTGACAAAAACGAGTTACACAGCATTTTACTAAGAAAAAGAACCACTGATGTCTGGATACAGAACACCTTTTAGCTCTTCTCTTTTGTCTTTGTTTTTGTTAGCAGCATTCTATATACACAAGGATCACTTTATCATTTTAACAGAAGGAGACCCAAGTTCTTATTTTACTCTTTTTGATTACCATCCACGTAGCCATTTGTAGTAAATGATGCACAAGCTTCTTTCCATCGTATGAATAAATCAATCATCATTGAGTCAACTTTGCAAACATTTTAAACATATTTCTTTGCTTATTTCAAATTCATTATATGTAGGTATTATAAGCCCAGGCTCTTAAACTTACTTTTTCCTTGTCTCCATATCTGTGGTATATCCTGAAATTGTCTTCTGTTATCTTCTTTCATATTCTTGGACGACCAGACAATTTTATTTAGAACAAAACAAAATACACCCATCCTCTTACGTCCTCTTGCATATCCCTCTGCAATGAAATACATCTTTAAAAAAGTTCTAAACGTAGTAAGTTTTTACATCCATTTTAACCTGCTAACTTATGGGAAGAGTATATAAAACTAGAGGTTTCAGGTGTACAAGACATGTACTAATCGCTTGATTTACTATTAGTTCAGAGTCTTAAAGTTAATTGGTAAGGATATAAAATGGTGCAGCCATTGTGGAAAACAATTTGATTGTTCCTGGAAAAGTTAAACATAGAATTACCATATGACCCAGCAATTCCATTCCTGGGTAATATACTCAAAAGAACTGAAAACAAGTATTAAATAAATACTTGTGCATGAATGTTTGTAGCAGCACCATTCACAATAGCCAAAGGTGGAAACAAGCCAAATGTCCATCACAATTGAATGAATATACAAAATGTGGGGTGGGTGTGTGGGGGTGTGTGTGTGTGTATAACGAAATATTATTCCAGCTGTTGAAATGAAAGAAGTACTGATATATGCTACAATATGAGTGAACCATGAAAACATTATGCTAAGCGAAAGAAGCCAGATGCAAAAGGTCCATTTATATGAAATATCCAGACCAAGTAAATCCACAGATACAGAAAGCAGCCTGGTAGTTGCCAGGGGCTGGGGATGGGGAGGAGTAGGGAGTAACTGCTTAACGGTTTGAGGTTTTCTTTTGGGGTGATGAAAACCCCATCTAGTTTTGGAATTAGGTAGAGGCGATGGTTGTACAACATTGTGAATATACTAAACGCTATTGTCTTAGACACTTCAGAATGGTTAGTTTTATGTTACACGAATTTCACTTCAATGTAAACAATAGGGATTTCATGTGTGTATATGATTTCATACATATATATTACAGAATTATCATATTTAACCAGAGTAAACCCTTTTAAAGGACATTAATTATTATAATTTATTTAGTTGGATGAATATTTTCACATTTTTATAATAATGAAAACTCTCTTAACTCATGGGACTTTAAAACATTTAGATTAATTAGGCTTTCCATAATAAACCCAACTTTTGTATAAACTAGAATATATTTTCTGGTATTGTGATAAAATCAGGAAGAAATATAATTAATTGCTTTGAATTAAAATTTTCACCTTGAGCAAGTCTCTTAAACTTTTCAAAAGATTTATACCTTATGAACATCTATCTATATTTATAAACCAAATATTGAAAAGTCTTTAAATTGTGTTTGAAGTCCCTTAGCATTCTTGTGCTTTTTATCTTGTAACGTATAACCAAGGCCATTAATTTATCTGAGAATGAAACTTTTTATTCCTCTGAGGTATAGATGTAGCAAGCTTTTGAAGTTTTTTTTTTTTTTAAGAACCAACACATTGAAAACATTAAAATCTGACTTTTCCGTCTTTCCGGAATTACTTTTAAATTTATTTTAAATCTTTAAAATTATTATTTTAAATTCATATGAGTGCTTCTATATGCCAATGAAGAAAAGTGCTCCCATAAATACAAGTAACTTTGTAATGTAATTTGTTAATTTTCCCCTCCTTTATCTGACCAATTTGTATCCATCAAGGGCACACAACATGAAAGGTCTTTATAACCAATTAATCTCCAAAGGTTTTTTTAGGGGGTTGGGGGAGAAGAAAAGAAGATGAGAGGTAGGAGAAGAGAGGGAGTGGGTAGCTGCACATACAGAATGTGATAAGCAAACTATTTCATTACCTTTCTTTTGCAAGAAGAGAAAAGAAAAAAAATTTTTTTTCTCACACAAAAAGAACTAGCAGCTTCAGTTTTATAACCTCAGCTAGAGAGAAATAATAAGTGGGACACAAAACTCACTCCAGGGTCCAGCCACTGTAGGCCTCAAAGATTGTTTGCCTCTCCTGTAGGCCCAGAAAATTTTCTTGAGTGATGTGCTCTTATTGATGGGGAGATATGCTTGGCTGATGACTCGCCATAAACCCAGTCCCTCAGAGAATCTGGGATGGTGAGGTGGGGAGGTGTTGGTTCTCTTCGGGCCTCAGCTAATCTTCACTTGGGGCCCAGGAAAGCTGGCTCATTGCAGGTCAGTTAGGTACATCCTCTCCTGGGGCCTGATGGCACTGCTTTCTACATCTAATCTTATCCTCAGCCTAGAGTATTTCTAAAACACACCTCTCCTCATTGTATAGGACGTTTGTATTAACATTTTAATAGTCAAAGGTATCAGAACCTCCAGGTCCAACAAATAAACAAAAATCCAGATAAACCAGAGTCCCTGCCACGGGCCACCAGAAACCTAGAATCTCTACTTTTCAGTCATTAATGGGGAATAAATTATTGCCCGTGTTCAAACCATACTCGGAGTCAGACTTGATTCAAATAGAAATGGCCAGAAAAGCACAGAGTTAGGAAGGAAAAAACAGTGACAGTAAAGCTCTCTGGCTGCATAAGACTCATTCGGCAAACGAAAAAAAGGCACGTCTTCGCACAGCACGCGAGGTGAGTGCATTCTGAGGTGAAGCTGTTCCGTCAGCTCTGGCAAGTGAAATCTTCATCACTGAAATCTCTTCGCTGGAGACTCCAGCACTGCAAAAAGACTCAGACACAAAAGCGCTTGGAAAAGAAAAATGTATATTTTTTCCTTCACTCTCAAAGTACAAGGGTGTCAGACTTCAAAAGGATTGATGTGCCCATTAACAACCACAACAGGTGTTTAGTGGAAAAATACCACAAAGCTTACCAAGATGATCAAATTTAGACGACTGGTTTATGGTGATATGACATTTGTCCTTATTATATTTATTTTAGTTGTTATTAGTCTGTACATGAAGGGAAAAGAGAAATTTTTCACATGATTATCATATTCACAAAGTTTGTGTTATACCTGAAAATACCACTGTCAAAGAAGTTAAACACCACCCACCCTGGCCTTTTTTTTTTTTTTTTTTTTTTAAGAAAATTAAGGTTTATGGGACGTGTTCAAATTTTTATTCTCTTGGGAGCCATACTAGGCAGGGTGACTTTGTTATTTTTTATTTACTTCAAGGGGCAAAGCTGTTCTTTTTCCCTGTGTTGTGTCATGGGCTTAACTGTGATGGAAGCAGGAAAAGTGTCAGTTTTGTGGTTACGACAATATAGTGTTTCCTGGAGACTCTGGGGTCTCCTATTACACTTGTTACATAAAGCCTGAGTTGTGTCTCCCCCAAATTCGTATGTTGGAACTCTGACCCCTGGCACCTCAGAATGTGGCTGTATTTAGAGGCAGGACTTTTAAAAAAAGTGATTCACTTAAAATGAGGGGTTAGATTGTGCCCTTCTCCAATCTGACTGATGGAAATTTGGAAACACAGAGATGCCAGGGAGGCATACACAGAGAAAGGACCATGTCTGCAAGCCAAGGAGAGAGGCCTCAGGAGAAGCCAACCCTGACAACACCTTGATCTCGGACTTCCAGCCCCCAGAACCGTGAGAAAATACACTTCTGCTGTCTAAGCCACCTAGCTTGTTGCACTTCGTTACAGCGGCTCAAGCAAATTAATATAACTCTGCAAGTCCTCCCCAAATTACCAAGCCCTGAAAATAGGGCAGGCTGGCAGCTGGCTGCTGTGACTTACAGATGGACCTTTTGGGTTTGAGTGCCTCTCAGTCCTAACTGTACATTAGAAATACCTGGGAGTTTTTAAAAAGAACAATTCTCAGGCCTCACCTCCAGAGAATCTGATTTAATTCATCTGGGGCGAGTCTGGATCCTGGCGTGGGGTTTGTTTAAGCTCCCCAGGTGATTCTAATGTACAGCTGCAGCTCAGAACCCGTGTCCGCAGCTCCTGGTTTTGCAGAGGCTGCTCTGATCTACCTAAAGCTAGGCTGCCTAAGCTCCTGAGTTACAGTGTTTGTTTTTTAAGCTGCATCAACATATTTTCCAGTTCTGCTGGAGAAACAGGAAACCAAGCTTGTATTCCAATTCGTAAGCCTAAAGTAGGGCACCCTAAGGGCGGCTGAGAGTCCAGTCCTGGGAGCTGGAAGAAGTTTGTCTACACATATTTAAACTAGGAAGAAAGCATTTGGAAAAAATCCATCATCCAGCATTTCTTGATCTTTGAAATGGATTTATACCCTCCTTTAGGACCTTAATATTTGATCATTGAGATCAACATATTTTTATGATTGACTTTGTACTGTGTTTACATTATGGAGAGAGTGGGCCTCGGGAAAGCTTGAGAACGGTTTCTTAAGAGTGTGTCCAATAAGAAAAAGGTCCCTTGGAAAAACAAATCTGCATTTAGCTAACTCTGGGAACTATTGCATACTGTGTCCTCTTCTAGTGATTCATAATGCACACTAACATTTTAAGGGATCTGAAAAAAAAAAATCCTACATTAGTTAAATCAGCGGTTTCCAGGCTTCAGGGACCAGGAATTCCCCCACCCCACCCCACTGCGTAACAGTTGTTATCATCCTGCAGAACTAGTGGTCCTTGGAATACACTTCGGGCAATGTTATATTACCTGATTTTTATCTCCAATCTTTTTGGGGGGGTGAGGAATAAGTCCCAGATTTATTTGGGAAATCAATGCTTCATGGGAAAGCATTTTTGAAGCTTCTAAGCTTGAGCTGGAAGGTTTGGCCTGGGCTCAGGAAGGAGGTGCCTCCCTGGCACCTGTCATGGTGTGTATTTCGTGACACTGTGAGATGTGTATGCCCACCTCTGCCACCAGATGAGACAGTAAGAGTGTGATGTGTGCCTGGCCGTGTGGGAGGTAATATTTGTTGAATGAATGAATACATAAGTCATGCTTCTGCTGTGATGGGGCCCTTGTAGCTGTGCCACAACCCTCTCTCCCATCTGGAATTTTGATGTCCTGAAAATTAATATATCTCACTTTTTCTAACAGATTATTACATAGCAAGAGGTCTAGTTGAGGAGGAGAGAATCATTGCTGGTAACTAGCTCTAAGCCCAGTCCCCCCAGAGAATATGAGAGGGAGCGGTAGGTGGGTCTTTGTCCTCTTCAGTCCCAGTTAATCTTTAATGGGGCCCCAAGAAAACTGGTTCACTGCGAGTTAGGTACATCCTTGCCCAGGGCCTGACAGCACTGCTTTCTGTGTCCTTGTCACCAGCCTAGAGTATTTCTAAAACATGCCTCTCCTCATTTTATTCGATGTTTGTACAAACATTTCGACAGCAGAACATTTTCAGTGTATTACTGAAATTACTTTTATCTTCCACATTGTTTCAGTGACAAATGGCTTGCAAGATTATAAATCTCATGAAACAGTAATGTCAAGAACGACCACACTCTTATGCAAAATTCATAAGCATTTTCTGGAAGAAGTTAGCCAGTAGAGACAAGGACTTAAATCGATGTGTTGTCATTACTGCAGGTGATTATTATTAAACCATCATCTCAATACATTTGACACTTGCCCAAATAATTAATGGCTGTGAATTAACGAGTCACTCAGCATTTATTCAGAGCCAGGCCCTGCACTAGAGGATAAAATAATAGATAAAATAATTCCTGCCCTTGGAGAGTTTCCAATCTAGTTAATTATGACTAGCTATGAGTAGAAGTAATAAATGTATGCGGAAGTAACTTGCTACTAAATGAGGCTAAATAATCTATTTGTGCTTAAGGTCTGTAGTGTTTGTGTGTGTGTGTGTGTGTGTGTGTGTGTGTGTTGGTGGGGGAGTTAATCAGGAAAGATGGAGCAGATGGCTTTTAAAGGATGAATGGAGGAAATGTGGTGTTTATCAGGTAAGAGAAATAAGTCTCTAAGAGGAATAGGGACCAAACTCATAAAGGAATAATAGATTTCTGAAGTAAATTATTTAGAATAGCACTTGTACATCCAATAAGGAAAATATGTTACTTTTCAAATACTTTTTAAAGATTTGCTCATGCATTTAATTTTCAAGTGGGAGTGAAAGTAATAGGTGATGAGGGTCTTATGAGGGTGACATCTCGTGCTGTCATATTTGATGTCTGATGAGGAATGACAACTGTCTCAATGGAAGAATTAAACTCATTTAAGCTCATGGTTTCTGTTCTATTGGCTAACAGGAATGGGAAAAGCACTGACTCCTTAACAGTGATGTGCAGCACAAACCTACATTTCTTTCTAAAACTTGCATCAAAGGCAAAATTTTTTTCCATGCCCCAGGATCTAATGCACCAGAACTAGGAAACAGTTTAAAGCCTGTAACAAGAAAATTGAATTTGAAAACTCCCTAACTCTTTCAAGAAGTTGATAACTTTTTTTCTTCCTTTTTTATTATTATTTTTTAATATTTTTAAAATTGAGTTATAGTCAGTTTACAATGTTGTGTCAAATTCCAGTGTAGAGCACAATTTTTCAGTTTTACATGAACAAAAGTATATTCATTGTCACATTCCTTTTCGCTGTGAGCTACCAAGAAGTTGATAACTTTCTAAATTTAGTCTGCATAAAGTGAAATTCTTGTAGGAGAAAGTGGGGCTCACTCTGCCCCATGGCGGTTTGAGACATTTACAGTTGATATGTTCAGGTGATTATTTGATGTTTGAATGAAGAAAAATAGTGGCAAACACCATGAGGTGGACCTGGCATGGGGAAGGGCAAAAAGAATGGGGAGAGAGGAATAAAAACTTTTCCTAGTTGCATTTTTATATCCTTGCAATTCTGTTCTATGCAGAAACCCAAAAGGCAAGTTCATATATTGACTTTCTCAAATAGTTTTATATATTGTGAGATGCTAAAACAAATTCTATGCAATCCCGAGTAAAGAACATTGGATTCAGAAAAAGAAAAGAATGATCACATGCTGTTTGATAATCATTTTGGGGAGGAGGTTGGAGAGAGCAGATTACTGATACTCAGAGGGTCTTTTTCTTTGAGAATGATCTCGAGTCAGATGAAAGACAAATTGGTATTTAAAGACTCATATTGGTGTCTAGGCTGCTAAATCCTTTGTCGAGGTCAAGGTTAATTCAAACCTTGAGACCACCCTAATCCCTTTCCCAGAGCTCTCTCTTTAAACATCCTAGGTGCTGGCAGATCCTCATCCTTTGAAGGACTATTCTGAGGATTAAAAAGGATACTATTCCTAAAGCACTTACTCCAGTTTCTAGCCCTGAATAAGAGAGAGACATGGCGATTTGTATTTTGACAATTATTCATATCAGATTTGAGTTTTGCAAACAGTCAAAAGTAATTTAGAAGGGGAGTCTGAGGTATAAGGAAGGGGGTCAAGCCAAGACCTGGCATTAGGAGTCCAAAATGCAGGCAAAAAAATGGTGAGGTTAATTCATGTGGTTCATAAACTGAAGGTGAAAGGTTATATTTCACCAACAATTACTGGAAAAGTGAAAGCTTAGAAAGTATCCTGAGCGTGAATCTGTGCACACTCAAGGTGACAGTGTCTGTGCACACTCTGGGGCACTCTGCAGGGCACCATGGGGTGTTGAAAGGAGAATTTAAAGAACAGTCAGGGAGGCCTGTGTGGCCAGGGAAAGTTGAAGGTCGGGGTGGGGTACAATCCAGAGAAACCAAGTGATAGGATCCCAGCAGGGGCCCTCATATTGAGGCTGCTGTTTCCACAGGCACAACTGTCCCCCTTGCTGCTGGCTGGTGCCCTGGGGACTAAGGAACAACCCAACTCCTTCATTTATAGATGAGCTGTGGGAACAACTTCCGGAGGTAGCCTCTCTTTTGACTTTGGAGGGCAAAGAGGTTGAATTTGGATTCTGGCTTCACCACTGGCAATTGGGCAAGTTATTTAGTCATTCTGAATTCACTTATCTTTTCTAAAAAATTGGTGCATTTGACATGTTCTTCAAAGGAATTTCTTTGAAGGATTTTAATTTTTTATTATGAAAGTCTTCAATGATTTCACAATTAAACAGAGTAGATACATAATAAGTCCCCAGGTATTCATAACCCTGATTCAACATCTATTCCTTTAAGCCATTCTTACTTTTTTCTGCTTTTACCCAACACCCATAACTCCAGATTGTTATAAATCACAGACATTCTGTCATTTAATCCATAAATATTTCAGTATGAATCGTGAAAAAATAAAGTCTCTTTTTAAAACTATAACAACCATTCTATAATGACACCTAAAAAATATGATCATCAATTTCATCATATCAAATATCGGCTAACCAGTCAGTTTTCAAATTTCTCCATTAGTCTCATAATGTTTTTAAGAGTTGGTTCACATTCAGAGTAAAATATATTTTATACTTTGTGATTGGTTAATATGTTTATTACAACTCTTTTAGCAAAAGATTCTCTCTCTCTTTTATTTTATCCCCTTGCTGTCTCTCTTTTTTAAAAAACGGAGGTAAATTCCATTGTAATTTGTTCGTCATTTGTCTTGTAGAGTTTTTACAATGTCAAGGTGATTTAAAATGTAGGTTTTATTATTGTTCAGGTGTGGTGAGGCCAACAGATCAGGAGATGACTGCCACTGAAAAGAAAATGTGTTACTCACAGCTCCCAAGAGAAGGGGCAGGCCAGGCCATGCAGGGCCACACGGGGAAGCATCAGGGTCAGTTAGGAGGCAGAAGGGACAGGAGGAAAATGTGGGCAAGTGCCTTTATTGTGGTGTCTGTGGAAAGGCAAAGCAAGGCAGGCAAGCAAGTTTAAAACTGGCTAGTTTGAATTTCAGTGAGCTGAGTCATAAGGGCTGTTCAGTTGTCTGGTACCTGGCCCTAGGGTGATTAGGGCAGGGGAATATTGGTCTGGGGTTTAAGAGCCTGAGTTTGGGGGATGTTGACTCTGAATTGGTTAGTTTGTATATGAAAGGTGTGCTCAAAGGTGAGTTCTTTACTATTTCTAGGAATTAGTTAGCCCTGGGAGGGCAGTCTCCCACAGTCAGTAAGGCCCCAGTTATCAAAACATCTGAATAAAAAGATATGCATGATACATAAGATTTGCCTATTGCATCCCCATAATGTCATTTTTTTATCTTTCTCTGTCCCCTGTATTTGTTATAAATTGGTAATGAAATCTGGAGGCTTGATTGGACTCAAGTTTTATTTTTTTTAATGACGTCTCTCACAAAGAACATAATGTCCAATTTTCTCTCTTCTGGTTATGCCAGCAGCCATTGATGAGCAATGACTAGATTAATTATTTAATTAAAAATTACAAAAGAGGGATATTCTGATTCTACCATTCCTTCTTTATTTACTAGTGTGATAATTTTTTCTGTAAAGAGAAATGTCTCCTCATCAACTATTTGGTCACCCAGAGATAGACTGTACAGGAAAGCTAGATAAAGTGCTTGTTTCTTTTCCTTTATTGACCTGTTTTCAAAAATAATATGATGGTGTCCACATCCTGTGAATGTGACCAGTGAGTTTGTTTCATAGATTTAGACATATTTGATCAAGTTCAATCGATTGTATACCTATTGATTCTGAAATTGTTCCATTTTGGGCCACTCAGAGCTTCTTTGAGTTGGCCCCCTCACTCATTTTGATAGAACACCAGTGGTTTACTTGTCTTTTGGGATGAGAAGAATTTCAGGCTTATGTTATTCATTTCCTGCCCCAGACCTGGAATCAACCATGTCTCCTTTTAATAGGAGGCCATATTTAGAAACCATAGTCTCATTGCTTTTTGGTGCCTATAAGGTCATTATTTCTAGGTCTTATCAATGGATAGAGCAAGGAAATACATGTATAAATAATTGATTGACATGTTTATCAAGTCTCCTTGAAGTATTGGTTTCACCTCTCGTTTTATTTCTTCCTTACTTCGTTGTACTCTTTTTTTCAATTTGCTTGTTGGGTTCATACTGATACTTCCAACTCAAATTCAAGTGCTCAAGTTTTTTGTTTTTTGTTTTTTTCCTTTCAACAATACATCTGCATCATCTTTTTTGATGTTGGAATCCCAGTTCCCAACTCAAACCAGCATATCATTTACTCATTTGCTTTATCTCAAAATATACAGACAACAGTCTCAGATTAACGACTGCCAACACTACCACCAACAATGTGATAACTGAAAGCAATTAAATTTTTCAATAGTTCTTTTAGTCCTTAGCTTATATTTCACTAAAGGATGTTCATTTAAATTCTGTGTTTTAGAGTCATTGAAATCATCCCTCTTGGTGTGGTCGTGCTGCCAGCTCGATTCTGCACTAGCCCATTTATTTGCTTCATTTTGTTTTAGACTTTTAAGGATTACGTATTGTTTAATTCAATTTTTTTTTATAGTCAAGGTATATTCAGAGGAACCTATGTTCTCTGTTCTCCTTGCTTCTATTATTTTAGTTTTTGGTGTACATTTTCTCCTTTTTTTTCAGTATAAGCAAATTTTAAAAATATAAGCAAATATTTATATCCCTTGAAAATAAAGATAGCATACTATTCATGCTTTGCTCCACCTTGCTTTTTTCACTTAGTATATGCTACAGATTAGTAAATAGGAATATACTAAATATTAAATAAAATACAAATCCACAGACCTTTATCCACAATTTCCAAATTCTCTAAACTCTGAAAACCCAGAATTTTATTATAAGCTTGCAGCAAACTTATTTGGAAAAAATCAGATCAGAGCACACATAAAGTTCTTTATTGTCTTTATTGTTTATACTTATGTACATTTATATTTATACATTTTTGGTGCTGGAATGTTTAATATCGTGGGTTCAGCTTCATATAGCTTGATGAAGGTATTAAATAATATCTAATATATGCAATGTATTACTTTCCTGAAACCTGAAAATTATAAATTCTAGAACATATCTGGCTCCAAGGATTTCAGATAAGGCATTCCAAACCAGTAGTATATAACTCACTTGGTAGGTTTCAGTCTTTTTCCTTCTTCCAACGCCTGTTTTTGGATTTTTAAAAAAAAGGATTGTGACTATAGGCCTCAGTCTCCTATTTCAGTATAACCAGGTAAATAATATGATTCTCTCAGTGTGAATTGAATGAGAACCAGAAACCCATGGATTTTCCTTGCACAGGCCAAGCCTGGGTGAGGTTCTAAGACTGCCTCTTAGATATAGAAACTTCAGGGGCAAAGATTTCTAGTGAGCGGCTTAGAAGACTTGGATTAGTATTTTGAAATTTTGAGTATAATTCTGAAGCAGATATATTTTAAAGAAAATCCTGGCTTGAGTGTTTTCACAGAATTCCCATACTTTGTTGACCCCTTCTGTGTTATTGTATCATAGAATTTGGGGTTTGAAAAAATATAATAGTCCTCCTTTATCCACAGGAGATAAATTCCGGGGGCCCTAGAGGATGCATAAAGCCATGAATAGTACCAAACCCTTTGCTTTGGCCAGCAGATTGTGAGTGGAAATGATGTGGACCACTTCTGGGATGAAGCCTTAAGAGCCAGCATATAATTTTCCATGTGCTCTTTTTCCTCTGTCACAAAGCCATGATCACCCGGTGATGGACAGGTGGTATGAGTGGGAAATAAACCTGAGTTGTTACAAGCCATTGAGGTTTTGGGATTGTTTGTTCCCACAGCATAACATAACTTATACTGACTGATACCCTTGCCTACAGTCATGCAGTTAATGATTAAGTGTGATAGGGGACCCCAGCATCTGGATGAAATCCTCAAGTTTTTACTAGAGACAGTAGTTATCCTTTTGATTTTTGAAACTCACTTTCCTTACCTATTCTAATTTCTGACATAGCTTGAGATACCTAAGTAATAGTCATGAAATTCTTGGTGCTCTTATGTATATGGCAAATATTAAGTACTAAAGCACTAGCATCTTTAGGTATAGCAAATATTAAGTATTATAAATATGCTCACCATTAGACAGGGAGTGAAAACAAGGTGACTGAGAAATTAGTAATCTAGAAAGTAGAAGAAAGATGAAAAGGAGACAAGAGGCGTATCATGATGGATGAATTTGTTTGGTGTTTTAATTTTCCTTGCTCTGAACTGACAGAGAGGACTTTTGAAAGAAAAGTGCTTTCATCAATCTTTCTCATTTTTTTCCTCCAGAATAAGGAGATAGGAAGGTTTCATTTTATGGGGAAAAAAAAAAAGACCTCTCCTAGGATGGAATTTTTCAAGTTTAACTTTGACATTGTATCTTTTTGGTCTTATATGCTCATATAAATATGCTGAGTTTGAGGGTCAAAAGACACCCTGCCTTATTCTTCCCCCCTCCCCTTTTCTCTCCCTCCTTATCTTTTCCTTTCACTTTATTAACAGAAAAACCCTAGGGCCAATCTATCATACTAGTACCCAAGTCTGCAAAAAGCAGTGTATTATAAAGGCCCCTGTAGCTCAGGTAGTGACAAGTTTTGGATAGATTACTGAATTCTATATCCTCATGGACTAAACAAGTGTGAGGCTCCAGCATATTTATGCTAATATCTGTGGATCTTTGAGAAAACCAGTTAAGAATGGGAGATGACATGATAATAAGGAAGCTGAGAGAGCTCGCCTCTTCCGGGAATTCTGTTTAGTGCTCCCTGTTATCAAAGAGAACTTGAGTCAGTGTGTCACACACCAGGAACATCTTGCTTCTCCTGTCTACGGAAAGTAGAAAGTGTCTCAGTAAAAAAAAAAAAAAAAAAAAAAAAAACTTGCCATGTGTATATACTAGGATTCCATAAACATTTATTGAGTGCCTACTGTGTGCCAGATTTTCTAATACTCATTTCTCGAAATAAGCAATTTGGAATAACCTCAGGACTGGCACACAGTTCTGAATTGCTTGGACCCAACTCATAATTACAAAAAAATGGAAGAGACTGAAAAAAACCCTTGAAATGTACCAATTTGGCTTGGCTTATAAAGTCTCAATTTAAAGTGTGAATTAGGAAGGCAAGAAAGACCCACAGATAAGCATCCAAATGGAAGAGATTCAAACTGGGCACTGGGATGGTGGCCTCTGGACTTTTGAGCAGCTGAGTGGCCAGGATCAGAAGTGAAAATCCATCAGCTGAGATGCTCATGAACTTACTGACTCACTCTGAAAATTTTTATTACCAGGTAAAACATGCATTTCTTTTGAAGGATGATTATAGTGCAGTGACTGTGATGAGCCACATTCTAATTGACTTGGAAATTCCAAATAATGCAAACAACTTTGTTAAGAACATGGAGCACTTATATGTATACCCACAGCCAGTATTCTCTTTCACTCTCTAGTTCCGACATAACTGTAGGAGAAAATATCCCTGATTCTATCCTGGTGTCAGTATGAATTCTATTCTTTAGTTACCTATAATTTGAGGACAGCAAAATATTCTTTCCCTTTCATCAGCTTTTTCTTGCTCATGGATATTTGAACAGGTATGAGACAAATAAGTTCTGGCAAGCAATAACTTGCAACTGCAGCTGTTTGGGGAAAAAAGAAAGCAAAGTAAGTTCAGTCCACCCAAAGAGAAGCCTGTTGGCTGTTGTCAGAGAAGCAGGATCAAGGATGAAAGTCTAGATCTTCACCCAACCCTAATCTATAGTTTTATTACTTCCCCAGAGCAGTCTGGAAGGCACAGGGAACCCTTGCCTTACGTAGAAATACTTCTCTGCTGAAACACTAATTGGCCAGAGTTCTCACTTGGTGGCTTCTGTCACATTCTCTTTGTTAGAACCAAAGTACATGCCACACTCAAGGGGAATGAAATTAAGATCCACCTTCTGAAGATAGGAGTAGCAAAGAATTGTGAACATATTTTGAAACTGCTGCAGTAATGAATCGTAGGAAAGAATTCTGTCACTTTGTGGCAAAAAGCTTACTATTTCTGATTATCTAACGTAAACAATTTTCATACATTCTCCATAATTTAATCTTAGGCTGGTCTCCCTTGGCGTACATAACCGAGCACTAAAGAGCATTCTTTCCAGTGATAGGTGACTGGGAAAGAATGAATCTGTCTGGAATTTTTAAAGAAAGCAGAATTTCCCAGTTGACCTTCCTGGGGATGGTTCTAGCAAAGCCACAGTGGACATGCTGCCTCAGCACCACATCAAGCCTGCTCCACTGTCGAATTTACTTGAATGCTCTTAGCTGCTTTCATGACTAAACCTGATTATGTTTTTTTCTACCTTTCTGGGACCAGAAATTTGGGGAATGTGATGGCAGGATCATACATGAAGTGTCACGTTCAGTTCTAAGAAAAATAAAAAGGCAAAGCCAAGACTATCTGATGGAACAGGATGGAGGAGCAGGATGGAGGAGACCTCTAGCTGTGCTGGGTGTGAAACCCTTGAAGCCCTAAGGGCAGTCTGACTGGAGAAAGTGCTGTCATGTCCCCTTGGGCCTTACCATGGGCCTGTAGACTGGCTGAGTTCCAGCAGCCAGCCTGGACATCTCTTTGTTTGAAGGCTTTCTTTGGAAGCTGGAGCCCGGTCTCTTTCAAGAGCAGCCTGCAAGTAATAACTGATGGGGTTTGGTGTATAAACCCCCAGTTCTCTCACCGTTTAGGTGGGATAACTCTGAAGCCCACGTTCTGCACTGACTTCCAGAGTTTCCCAGAGGGAATGAGGTCAGGCTGCCCACAGTGGTAACTGGCTTAATTGCAGACACTCTATTGGCTGTCTTCCCTTCCCTTTCAATTCCCTGCTCCCTTACTGATGTTTCCTAGAACCAGCTCCCAAATGAACTATTTGCATTTGAACAAGTCCTTTTGACAGAGTCTGCCTCTTAGGGAACTCAAATTAAGACAGTGGATGACATGAACACTGTTGTCAGATATTTGGATGACCATCAGGTGGAAGAGTGTAGATTTGTTATTCAAAGTGAAGACTTAGGACATTTGCTAATGGGTATTAGGAGATAGGTTTTAGTTTAGCACAAGGAAGATTTCCATGATAACTCAAGCTGCCTGTGATGGTAATTTTATGTGTCAACTTGTCTGGGTCACAGGGTGCTTAGATATTTGTTTCAACATTATTTCTGGGTGTGTCTGTGAGGGTGTCTCCAGCAGGGATTAGCATTTGAATTAGTAGACTGAGTACAAGAGGTGCCCAAACCAAGGCAGGTGGGTATTACCCAATCCACTGAGAATCTGAAAAGAACAGAAAGGCAGAGGAAGAGTGAATTCACTCTCTGCTTGAGCTGGGACATCCATCTTCTGCTCCTTTGGACAGTCACACCACAGGATTTCCTAGTTCTCCAGCTTGCAGACGGCAGACCGTAGGACTTCTCAGCCTTCACAACTGTGTGAGCCAATTCCTGTGATAAATCTCTCATATGTATTGCTTCTGTTCTCTGGAGAACCCTGACTAATACAATTCCTAAAAATGGAATGGGTTTCCTTGGGAGGTAATAAATTCAATGTCACAGGGAGTGTTTGTGCAGAGGCCAGTCTACCACCAGGGATGCATGATTGATATGAGACCTAAGCTAAGTGACTTGGAAGGTCAGGCGTGAGCTTACCATTAAACAGAGGAAGCTGAAAGTTTTGAGTCCTCCTGTCGCACAGGCCCCTTTCAAGGCCAAGCACTGTTCTTGTGTGACCAAACCTTTCTATAGACGTGCAGATCTTTGTGTCACAATTAAGACCACTGACTGTTTCTACTGCAACTTAATTTTTTTCTGAGAATTTCTAGAAACAGAATTTATTAGAATTCCAGGGTTTATAGGTAACACAATGTGTAGCAGTGCTAGACACACATACAATTCTGTGTGAAGTTGTATCTTGTTAATGTATCCCAACATATCCGATTGAATTTTGAAGTATCTGACACACCTTGTCCTGACAAAGTATGGTGGTTCCAGGTGAAATAACATGCAAAATCACCATCAATGCAGCAGACTAGCCTGAAAAAACAAGTGACAATGGCAAAAAAGAAGTTCCTATGGCAAAACCCTTACACTGAGAGTAATTCGATAGCACATGTCAACTGTATTCAATGCAACAGCAGTTATGTAAGTATTTGAATTTCTTTTATGCATTCTTTAATTTTTGATTGAAGTACTTTTTCATAATTATTAACCAGCCAAAATTTAAAATATGACAGAAAAGAAGTACGTTAGTGGAAACCCAAAAAATAATCTGAAATAAAATGGGTATAGTATTTCTTAGCTTCTAAGAATTTATGCCTGTTGAAATTTATTTTCTCCCTTGAAATAAAATTCACTTTTGTACCTAATTTTGCATCCATAATGTTCCCCACCCACTTTCTTTTACTTAATGGGGCCTACATATAATTGGGACCTACTAATGCCTGAGATACTTTTTTAAATTGAAGAATAGTTGGTTAATAATATTGTGTTAGTTTCAGGTGTACAGCCTAGCGATTCAGTATTTTTACAGATTATACTCCATTACAGGTAACGTAATAACATGGCAATGGGTGAAATACTTTTTGATTCAGAGATTCTGAGTCATGAATTCTCTTGCTTCTATAAGGTGAATGGTAGCCATATTCTTTGCTTATCTGATTAGGAATATCCTTTTAGAGTGAAATAGTGGGATGTGTGGATCTCTAGATCAAAAGTGCAAAGAAAATTCCCAGTCATGCTTTTAATAAAATCTTAAAATCCAAAGCCAAAGCTGGCGAGATCTTCTCCCGACTCTCTCTGTGGACTTGTCCCCTTGCAGGGCCATGATTTTGTATGCTCGTCCACACTTTCTACAAAGAATCTTATAAGCTAAAGTGACTCTGTAAGTGTGTGATCAATAAAAGTGAAAGTAGGATGCTTTCAAATCTCTGTAATGAGGACCCAGGGATAAAGAAAGTTGATGATTATACTAATATGTTTAAAAATGCTAATCTGAATGGTCAGCATCAGGAGAAAACTGAACAGCAAGACAATTAAAATTGACCAGTTACAAAAATGGGTTGAACATTTCTTGACTGTAAAGGGAGAAAGTTATGTTGGTCTAGAGCAGAAGTTAGCAAACTATGGCCTGTGGGCCATATCTGCTCCTGATTCATTTTGTAAATAAAGTTTTATTGAAACACAGCTGCACTCATTATTTACATATTGTTTATGGCTGGTTAATGCTACAACCTTAGAGCTGGTATGACAGACACGATTAGGCCTGTAAAGCTTAAAATTTTTGCTATCTGGCCCTTTATAGAAACTATCTGCCAACCTCTAGTCTAGAAGTAATCTTTGAGCTGGACAAAGTTAGTCTCTGCGGAAGTTTGTAACATGGATATGAATTGGGGGCGGATTCTTTTTCTTTTAAAAAATTCACAGTAAAAAGGATCTTAATTTTGTAATAGAAGAATTTTTTAAATTAAAAAAAAATACATACTTTTCGGCAGTGAGAGTTGTGAAGCTTCTCTATATTTGGGTCAGGCTATTAGTGATGACTAGTTTGAGTTCAGTCACCAATGGCCAGTGATTTAATCAGCCATGCTTGCATACAGAGACCTCCATAAAAATCCCCAAATGAGGGAGTTCCGGAATCTTCCAAGATAGTGAACACATCCATTTGCCAGGAGAGTGGTGCACTCCAAATCCACAGAGGCAGAGGCTCCTGTGCTCAAGACTCTTTCAGACCTTGTCCTGTGTACATCCTTATCTGGCTGTTCATTTGTGCCCTTTGTGATAAACTGTAACAGTGAGTGGAGCATTTTTCTAAGTTCTGTGAGTCATTTCAGCAAATTAATCAAAAATGAAAGTGGGGGCATGGGAACCCAGAATTTGTAGCCAAGTCAGAGGAAGCCCACTTGCATTTCACCTGCAACTGGCTTTTGAAGTGAGGGCTTGTGGGACTGAACCCTCACACCTGTGGGTCTGATGCTAACTCTGGGTAGTTGTTGTCTGAATGAAATTGAGTTGTTGGACACCCAGTTGGTGCTGGAGAATCAGAGAAGCTGAGAGTCATAAGGACTCTTTCTGATAAGTTTTGCAACCCAACCCGCCCATGTCTCTTGTTTCTAGAACAAGAACAGTTTCTCACACTTAGAGGCTGGTGGAAGGGATAGGTGTGTATGCAGTGACACTGATAAGGAGGGCCATCTCTCTCCTTTGGACTGCTGTTTTCAGATGGGCATCTCAGTGTGAGAAATCAGCGGCCTAAATGAGCAACCATGGGGCTAAGAGTCAAGAAAATAAGGAAGTTATTTATCATGGCCAAGGTCATCTTTGAACTTTGAAAGGGGAAGCTGCATGCAAGATCCCTCGTAGGTACCATACTTAGTATGACAGCCTTGCAGGTATGTTCAAAACACACTGCCCCATCCAGACTGAACATAACCCACTACACCCCAGGATTTTCCCATTCACTGCACATCCCTTCTGGAGGTGGGCAGGGTACCGCAAACATAAATAAGCACATACATAAATATATCTCATCTTCTTTATTTTGTAATATCACTAGGTTGAATCTTATTCCAAGGAGCTTCTGTGCCCTCTGGAATCATGTGTCTGCTCCTGTGGTTCACATTTTCAAGTTTGAAATGCTTCCCCACAAACCATTTTCTTCCAGGTTCTGGGCCTATGAAGCAAAATTAATTCACTTGCCTCTTTTCTGTGGCATCAGCTCAGCCCTGTTAAGCTGGATGCTAGAGGACATGTGTTAAAATGCTCCATGAGAACTAAAAAATGTTTTCCAGCTTGTAAATTGCTTTTTGTTTATTTAATTTTGTCTTTCACGGACTATATATTCAGCATATGCCTCTGGGGTCTTTTATACATTAACAATTCAAAAACCACTGACCTATAATCATATTAAAACTCTCATTTTATCTCCAGTTTACCCATAATAGAATCCTCTTACATGAGTTAGGCAGAAGCCTTGTGAATAGATAATCTCACCTCTAAAATGCTAGGGCTTTGAGGAGTCAGTAGGGATTGTAAATTCAAATTGTGAGCCATTTTATTATTGTACATTCTGTCATTATTATACAATTACAAAGCATTTTAAATTTTATTAGTTAATCTATTTAGCCATCTCCTGATCAGTTTAGGTGTGTTTTGGGGGGTGGGGGGGGTGCGGTGGGTCAGGATTACTGACCCCACCAACAGGTGGAAATGAAAGCAGTTCCTAGTGAAAGAAACTCCTTCCAGGTTCCTTGTAGGTATTGAATGAGACCTGGGCATCTCACATCTCAATGATTCAAAATTGAAGCCATTTCCACATCACCTGGGGGGTGGAGGGGTTGGTATATGTCACTTCAGCATCTTGTCCTTGCAAAAAAGTACTTTAAGCTTCGGATGTTGGAAGGCTTGGCTGAAATTTGTTTCTCCAGCTAAGCTTTGTCCTTATTAATCATGGAGGTTAGTCCCTTGGCCTGTTTCCGAGTGGAAAACCAAAAGTGTTTTAAAACAACAATTATGCTGAATGTCTGCCAGGTTTTGATTATCCAGATAAATCGTAATGTCATGTTAATGACAGCTTGATCTAAATTTCATTATTCAGTTTTATGGAGAGCTATATGAGGAGAAGAAAGAGAGACAAGTGGAAAGCTGCAGCTATTCATGGCCGTTCAGTCAAACTTCTGTGTGGCTGTTTATTTGATTTGATTTTTGCACAATTATTTAGAATACTCTGTAGTTAAGCCAACTGGGTCATTACAACAGGAGCGGAATCGACCATGTAACAGCTTATTTATTTTGGCCACATTAGGACAAATGAGGTGTTGTGTTAAGGCAACGTAACCAGTTTACTGAATGGGATGATCTTAATAGATGCAAACACGACATGGCGTTATTTATTTTTCCCTTCATGGCTTTGTCAAATCACCGTTCCCTTACCCATCACAGCACCGTGGGCAAGTCTCATGGCTTTTGAGTGGCTTTCAGCTGTAAGAATAATCTCACTTGGGTAGCTGTGACTCAGTTTTCAAGAGTTAAAATGTCTCCTTTAGTCTAAATCAGAACTTCAGTCTCCCATTCAATGCAAAGCTTCTTCATTCCCCACCTCTGGCCTCACCCTCTGGTCAGAGACATAGCCAGGAAGGGCCGGTTCCTTCCCTCTTCTTCCCCCTTTCCTTGCCCTCCCACCATCTTCTTGAAGACCCACTCTGCCCACAGCCTCTGTGAGGGGGTCTCACTTCTGGCCTGGATAAGGAGGAATCTCTCCTTCTGTACTTGATAACTTTCTCCAATTGCTCTTTCCTATTTCTAGTCTTTCCCACCTAAGCTGCAGATGGACTACAGGGGTTTTTCTCTGATTGTTCTCAACATTGAGCAGTACTCACAATCATGACAACAAGAAAACTCCCATTAGACATTGTTTGCAGATACATATTTCACAGCACAGGTATATTCCAGTGCAGAAACTTCACTGCATGTGGTCAGAGAGTTTTTTCAGAGACCAGCATAATTCTTGGAAATTCTTTTGTTTACTAGGAAGAAAGAAATCGCTATAGAAAGTGAGATGGGAGAAGAATAGCCAATATTAAGCTTTGATGCTGTTACTTTGCACTGATGGCCTGTGGGACCTGAGGTCCTAGGTGATCTTCCTTGTGCACAGAAGGTGACGTTGGTGCCCACATTGGCACAGGCGGTTCCCATTTCTCGGAGACAGAATCAGGGCCATCTGTCTCTTCTTGGTTCCACTTCTTGGGGAGTAGGTGGTCTGAATACTGTGGAGAGGATACCTGAGCTTTGTGCTGTCTCTGCTTTATTGTTTCTGTTTTCATTTGACTACTCTGTTGGGAACATTAAATCAATGCAGATGATTTTTGAAGAATGTAGTCTAAAAAATTCAATTATTTAGTGCCTGGAAGGGTTTCAAAGATTAAAACTGCGTAAAAATGTGTAAGCATTTATTATTAAAATTAAATAAACGTTTGCTCCATACAATTAAATTGCATTGCCAAAATGGTTTGTATAACTCCTCAAAACACATTTTGTTATTTTTGTTTTGACTTTCCTTAATTCCCCCAGGCAGAATTAGAAACTGCTTTCCTCTGTTGCTCGCATAACTTTTTCCTTATGGTTCTATTTTTGCTAGATTCAATTCAATTTAATTTGATTTAGTTTCATATAACATTTATTAAGTGTGAACTATGTGCTAGTTGCTGTGCTAGGACCTGGGAACAAAAAGTTGAGCTGTACCTTCCAACAAATACCTAGAGTCTGTGCAAGTGTGTATGTGTATGTGTATGTGTGTGAGTGTGTGTGTGTGAACTGGAATGCAATTAGTTCCCAGGTAAGAACAATATTCAAAAGGCTGAGGGAAAGGAATACCCATCTGTGTTCCAGGTGCTGAAGAGTTCAAAGATGAATGCTTTTGGTTACATTGAATTAACTATGAAAGCTTTCAGCAAATCTGTGGCCCTTTCCTTTTGGAAGGATTCAAATCTTTATGGATGGATGGAGAAAATACTCCTCCTACAGCCCCCTTGAGAAAAGCACAACAGAGAACTATGGTAGCCAAATTTTCCTTTCATTGGTTTTGCCCTTGAACTTGGTCAACTCAGTTTTGCAAACTGGAAATATTTCTGAGGTTTCCAGGTTGTTCAGTTTTCCAGCAAGTGTGCCAAGCATGATGGCAACCTTCTTCCTGAAGTCAAACAGTTTTCTTCACTTGCTCATAACTTGACTTGTTTATTGAGAATTTACTTGTTTATTGAGAATTTATCTAGAATACTAAGCAGTTGGTATTCCAAAAAAAAAAAACAAAACATATATATATATATATATATATTGGTGAGAAATACCATCCATGATTTTAAAGTCACTGCAACTAGAAGAATTAGAAAGTCAAGATTTTGGTCTTAGACCTTTGAGTATCAGCAGAGATTTTAAAAAGGGAAGATGTTAAATAAACCTACTAAACAAAGCCAAAAAAATTATGTAGTAAAAAGACAGGATAATATTCACAAAATCATTTGCCTTTCTTACAAAGCAGGATACATGTTATCCACATTATAGATATTTATTATTGAAAGTTTGGATTCTGAAAATGATGAGAAAAACATCTTGTTTACTTCTTATCTATAAACATGTTTCACAGCTTATTAAAATCTCTTCAGAAGCAAAAACACTTTTTAAACCATTTTTGTGAGGCAGCAAGTTTGATAGAATATGAGGTTAACTGAGTGTAAAAGACCAATAAAATAAATAAATGGTGAGAGATAGGGGTAAAAGAAAGTGAAGGGAAGGATTACAAAACAAATGGGAGTAATTTCCATTTTTTACATGCTCTGGAACAAATCACAGAGGATGTGAATTTTCATTCCTTGAGAATTTGAAAGAATTTATTAGTAAAATGATCAGGTTGGGGAACCTTCTTTGAGAAGTAGTTCTTTTAATAGTTTTTTTCAGTTTATTTTATTGTTATTGTTCTAGTACATTACATTATTTTTGGTTTCAATTTTGGAAATTTACATTTTTTTCCAGAAAATTGCCAGATTTTGAAATTTATCAGCATAGAGTTGAACACGGTACAAAATTACATATGCATGTCTATACTAATCTATTTATATTTCTTTCCATGTTAGTTGTTGTATTTTATCATTTCTAAATTTGTGCTATTTCTATTTTTGTCTTCATTTAATTTGTCAGACATAACCTATTTTGCTTATTTTTTCCCCAAATGTAAATAAAGCTCTTGATTTTGTTGACCAGTCCCTAATCTTATTATTTTGGGATTTTTGCCTCTATTATTTTCTTTCTTTTCTTTATTGTAGGTATCACATGATCCTTTCCTAGCTTCCAGATTCAAATGATTATATTTTCTTTTTTCAAATTTTCTTGAATAACAGTGAGGTTGTTTGTTCGTTTGTTTGTGTTTTAAATGGAGGTACTGGGGATTGACCCCAGGACCTCATGCATGTTAAGCACGTGCTCTACCACTGAGCTATGTCCCTACCCCAACAGTAATAAGAGGCTTTAAAATTTTCAAATTTGTTTCTGGGTACAATTTTGGTTAAACACCTTAAGTTTTAATATGTATGGTTCTAATTTCTGTTTCTTCTAAACAGTTTGTATTTTTATGGTAACGTAATAGGGAGGCTAAAAACCTTGTCATCCCATTGGTGTCTTTCTGCAATTAGTTGTCAAGTCTCATCCATTTTGCCTCCCTATGGTCTCTTGTTTTCAGCCAGAACTCCCACCCTAAGTGGTCCTGATCTTGCCGAGAGGTTCTCAACCTGGCTACAAATTAGAATCCCTGGAAAGCTTTTAAAAACTCCCTTGCTTGGGCCTCACTCAAGACCAATTATATCAGACTGTCTGGGGTGGAGCCGAAAAAACACCTTATTATTATAAAGTTCATCCCGAGATTCTAATATGTAGTCAGGTGGTGCTCCACTGGGGGATGAGAAAAAGCATTGCCTTGGGAGCTGATGCTGACCTGTGCTTTAATTACGCTGATCTGGGGAAATCACTCACACCTTCTGAGAATCAGTTTGCAATTCTATGAAATGTGATAAAAACATTCCTAGCAGAATGACTGAAGGAGCAAACGAAACAGTGATGTGAAAAGGTGCGGTGACTGTGAAGAAGTAGGTACCGTTCCTATGATTGTCACACTTCCGCGGCTCCCAGTCTAATTCAGCTCCTAAGCACCTTTGTGGGCTTTGGGTAATGGCTGTTTAGCTGAGCCTCTTGCCTCCAGTATCTCTGCCCTCCAATTCATCCTCTACGCTGGGGCCAGATCAGCTTTACTAAGTCACAATCTTCCTCCAAAATTGTCCTGCTTTTCATTTCCTACCAGACTAAGTCTACCACTCTATAGACATCCTCAGGTTGAAACCCAAAGTACTTTCCTAACCTTTTCTTCTATTTCCTAAATTCATACCTTCTGCATCCAACGCCATCCATCTAAGCCAGCCAGCAAACGTTGGAGTTCCTATTGTAGGACAGTATGGATCTGCAGGGAAATGCAAGATGAACCAGAGATATGTGAACCAAGAAGCTGACCATCTAGAAGCTCGTAGAAATGATTACTTTTAGTTATATATAATCTCCAAAGACATCTTTAATTTTCCCATCTCTCTGCCTCTAATTTATTTTCCCATGCAAAATGTACACAATGCAAATTGGGCCTTAACTGGTTCTTGAACAAATTTTGATAAGTGAACATGATATCATTACTAAGTGGGAGGTTTATTATAAATGGTGTCTATTTCCCATGCTTTTGAGGATTACAAGAGTTGGCAGGGCTGGCTTCATGGTTGTGTGACCTTCATGGACATGTGATCTGTGCAGTCACACAGGGCCCTTACACTCTGAAGACTTCAATACTTGGCTTAACACTCTGCTGTTGCCATCTTGAGACTCTTAATAACTTTGGGCCAAGAAGTGCACATTTTCATTTTGTGTTGTGCCCTACAAATTATATAGGAGGTTCTGAAAGCGAGCAAAAATGTTTGATTATTTATTTATGTTACTTTTGCTATACTGTTTTAAAAAGAATTTAAGGCAGCATAAAAGATGACTCAAATGGAAGAAGATAGGTAGTTTTTTAATGAGGCAAAGGAAAAAAACAAAGTTAGGAAGTTAAGATGGAGAGGGACGGAGTTTGTTACATTAGAATGCATGCCAGGATGTCCAATTTACCTACTAGAAGTTGCTCACAAATGTGGCTTTAAGATGTTCCAGCAGCCACTGTGAGGAGGGAGGAATGACCAGTTTTAAGATGCATGGGATCCACGATCGGAGCTAAGGGAGAAGTATGGGTAGTCCTGATAGGACACCACAGGGAAGTCTGTTTCTTGGGTCTTCCTAACTGGGACATGGTACAAGGTTCTTTAGGGAACAACACTGCTGGTGACATCTACACCGTGAACCCAGCAACATGTCCCAGGGCCAGTTCTTTTAATGTACCTCACACAGTGTCAATGCACAATGCAAGGCTTGTTACATGAGAGGGGCTCAGTATATATGTGCTGAATGGGTGAATGAGCGAATAATGGGGAATAACTTGAATCAAATAGATATCTAGCTCTGCTCTGCTCTTCTCATCTCAGTTAATTCAGGGATAGATTTTGGAGAACAGATGGGCTCTCCATATTATTTAGAGATTCCTCCAAAATAAATGCTATTTCTCTTTTGTGTATCAAAGGACACTATCCACAGAGTGAAAATTCTCCCCACAGAATGGGAGAAAATATTTGCACATCACATTTTTGATAAGGGATTAAAATTCAGAATATATAAAAATGCCTAAAACTCAATGAAAACAAAAAAACAAGTGATTACACACACTGTTGTATTGATCATGATCTCATTATGGACATGTACAATAAGTGCTCATGAATGGTAGCTGTCATTACTCATATGTGTAGGGTAATTGTCTTCCCTTGTACGTGTGAATGCACAATTGCTGGGCTATCTTTGTTAGCTTACCTAATACAGGTATGTACTCAGGAAATAAACGGCACTTAGATATTGTTGTGGGCACAACGGGGACCGGTGGTGACATGGTGACTCACGGGTGGTGAAAGAATTCACCAGAGGTAAAGTATGGGAATAGAAAGGAGTTTTTTAGGGTGCACTATCATAGGCAACAGCAGCCACACAGGCGAGGGGTGCCTGCATGAGCCCCAAGGGCCGTTGTTGGGGTCTTTTATCAGGTCGGGTCACAAGGTGCCTGATCGGCTCATGCACAAGTCTCTGATTGCTTGTAGGTGAGGTAAGAGATTTAGGGTCCGTGAAGGGCGGTGGGGTCTGTGACTCTGCAAAGGCAGGCATTACCTGGGCTATTGATGCAGGAAAACAGATGTGAGGCATGAGGAGGGCTGTGTCCTAGGCTTCGGTTGAGCCCCTGGGAAGTGTCCCACCAAGTGTGGGTCCTTGGCTTCGCGCAGGAAAGAATTCAAGAGTGAGCCACAGTTGAGTAAAGGTAGATTTATTCAGAGAGATACATTGAAAGGCAAGAGAAAGGCCACGAGGTGTGGGGGTTGGGTGCTCAGATTTAAAATAGGTACACACTCCATAGACTTTGAAGAGAGGTAGCTGCGAGGCACCATGTTGCTAGTTTTTATGGGCTTGGTGGCTTCATATGCTAATAAGTGGAAGGACCAGTCTAAGTAGCCTGGGGAAGGGGCCAGGATTCCCAGGAAGTTGGCCATTTCCCACTCTTTGACCTTTTGAGGCCAGCCTTGGGACTGCCATAGTGCTTGTGGGCGTGTTATTCACCATGTTAGCATATTACAGTGAGCTATAATGAAGCTCAAGATCCACCAGAAGTTAAATCTCTCATCATTCTGAGCCTCAAGGCCTCCTGGGGGTTGAATCTTTCACCATTTTGATGTTAATTGCTGTAGCATTCCTTGAAAGGCTGTGCCCTGCCCCCTTCCTGTCTCACTGTTGGTTTGATTGGGGAAACACACCTAGTAAAGAATGTCAGGCATCTGTGAGCCTAGGAATGAGGGTCTTTGGACTTTGAAGGACATCAGTTGGCTCAACACTTAATTCTCCAATATATGAATTTTGAGGGAACACGTTTCAACCCATACCATTGTTAAGAATAGCTGTTGGGAAATCTGTATTCTTGTAAAGCCCAGAGTGAGAATCCTCAGGTTGTGTCTTAACTGTTTACCCTACCCACATCCATCCCCCTCCCAAAGTCTTTATTTTAATGGATTTGGAAATAACCCTAAATCCTCTCTCGCTGAGCTGGAGTAACTGGGTTGTAACAGATTTGTGAAGAAATAACGCAGAGAATATCCCCTGACAAGGTTGCAGGGAGCATCACTCTGTAAAGGACAAAAGAAACTCCCATTGAAGTCATTTCAAATGAACATTTATTAAGCACTGACTGTGTGCAGGGCATGGGCACTCTATTCTGCATGATGCTGTGGGGTGTGCATGTACTGGGTGGATAAGGTGAATAAAGAACATTTCCAGTCTTTAGGGACCTATGTTGCTGAAAAATCAGCCTCTGCACCCCGAAAAGCAAATTCAAACTCGGAGGCAGAGTTTTGAGAGCAAAGAAAAGAGCAGCTTTATTGCTTCTCCCGGCAAAGGGGAGTCATAGCAGGCTCATGCCTTAAAGACTGTGAGCCCATCTCGGGGCTAGGGGCTTGAGGTTTTATAGAAAAACAGAAAAGGTGATAACAGTCACAGCGTTTTACAGGGTGCTACATGCCTCTTAACCTCAGCGCATCTTCAGGAGGAACTCCAGAGGGTCTGTCCATCCTTCTGAGAGTATCAGCCTGTTATCCCCTTCCCGGAGCACAGCCTCTGGATTAAAGTCATTCACAGTAAAGAATGAATCAGTGAACAGTTTTGCATCAGGGAAGTCAGTTTGTTAGTTTTATACGCCTTCACCTACTGATGTTGTATATATGTGAAAAGCAATGATGTAAGGCAGAACGCAGGAAGTGCTAAATGAAAGACCAAACAATGGGTCATAAGGACACAAGTTGTCAGAGTGAGGCCAAGCAAACCCTAACGGTGGAATTTGTTTGCTTGTTTATTTATTTATTTATTTATATGGAGGTACTCGGATCCCAAACTCCTGGATGGGTAGCGGGGCGCGGGTATGGCAGGTAAGTTATTATAGGTAAAGTTTAGAGTGAGGGCTGCAGGGCATGTGACTTTCTTCTGATTGGTTGGAGGTGAGGTAACAGGGCAGTGTTCCAGGAATCTTGTGCTCAGCCTAAATTTGCCATCCTTCACCTGGGTGGGGGCCTTAGTTCCTGTAAAAGAACTCAGAGATATATTATTATATATATTTCTTGAGGAGGACCCAGGACCTGCCCCAAGGCTGCACTATTGTTTCTTGATTGTTCCTCCTTTGTTTCTGCATTCCCTCCCTTTCCTGATTAGCAACTGAATCTTCCCTTTGGGACTCAGGGAAGGTCTAGGAGGCTGAATGAAACCCATTTCCTACAAACAGGAAATGGGGAGGGGGAGACTCGGAAAGGATTTGCACCCAGGAGGGCCCCACAGGGTCCTGCTTGGTTTCATTCACGGAAGATAAAACTGAATCTGGTTGGGGAAATTACTGAGTGAGCTCTGAAGAGACAGAGGGTCAGGGTGAGAAGCAGAGATGAAAACTCCCTTGGAAACTTTGAAAGCACTGAATCTTTGGGGACTGACAATTATAAATGTGGGTCATGTAGCTACACAGAGAAACAGTGAGGGTGCGGATAAGAGAGAGCAGATCTGCTTGAAATCTTGGGGGCGGGGAGGTGTTGAGGCCCTGCAGGACTGAGAGCCACAGTGTCAGGCTTAGAAGCCTCTTGCTGACCCTGAGCTATAGTAGGAGAGGCTTGGAAGAGAATGAGATGCCTTTAAGCCAAGTCAAATGGAATTGCCAGCATCCCGTGGTTGATGGGTGGAATCTCGGTGCAGAGATTCTGGGGCAGTACTTTGGGTTTGGCTGACCTGTGTCAAGTTAATATTCACCATTTACTGGTCATGTCAGTTTGGGCGAGGTGCTTAAATTGTCTAGGCATCAGTGTCCTCATCTGCTGCTAAGGTTCCTTTGAGGATGAACAGAAATACCACAGGTAACGGTCAGTGACACCATCTCTGCACAGGCTCAATAACTGTTCACTAACCAAAAAAGGATTATTGTTATTTACTGATTTTGGACTTGATTGATACCCTGTAGTTCCCTTGCCCTGTGGCAGAATAGTCCGTGTTCTTTAAAACAGCTGAATATGTGAACATATCAAACTGCTGTGGACGCCGTGAAGGGAAGAATAGGAAGAGAAGGTGGTTTAGGATCTGGTGGGGGGGTTTACTCCAGCCACCTTCCCAGCACTCTCCACTCACTGGAAAGTAACAGCATAGGAAAGACATTAAAGCAGGAAGAGGTAGAAAGTATGTGAAGAACGTCCTATTCAGCTTTGTCCTTCACTGACCTCTAAAAGGTGTGACCTCTGGGTGATGTCAATGGTGCCATTGCTCCTCCTCACCACTAGAGGGTGCTCTGACTTGATCCTCTGGATCCAGAAGCACAGAAACCGATGTTTGGTTCCCTTGAGTTTGAATGATTAGGGCAGAAAGTGGCTAAGAATGGAGACAGTGGGGAGAAGGGGATGGGTGAGGTGAAGTCCAGACCTGAAGCAGGTACAGGGGTGCCCCGTCAACTTGAGTAAGACGAAGGCTGGGGTCGGACTATAAAGAATGGATCCTGGAGGGTCTGGAGCCAGTTTGGGGGACCCATAGGGCAAGCATTGGATCCAGACTTGGGTCTTAAAAAATGGTGGTGGAACTTCCTCATTCTTTTTTCCTTTTATCTCAAAGCTGTGCTTTTGCACTAACTGAGAGCTGGAGCAGCAGGAAAGATAACAGGATAGATGATGGAGGTGAGGGACCATGGGGTAAGACAGGAGCTCCACATCCCAGTCCTTCCCTGGCTGATCAGTTGTGATCACTCCAACCCATTAGGCAGTGAAAACAGTGTCTCACGTTGATTGTACAAGGACTGGAGTTCAGTTTATAATGAGTTCCCTCTACTATACTTACAGCAAAGGCTTACTGGTAGGAGTGAGGTGCTTACTCAACCCCAAACTATACAAATGTGATGAGAAAGCAGCGGATACCTGCTGTTGAGGAGGGTGTCCAGAGGACCATGGCATCATAGTGCAAGCTGACATTTAGCCAGGACACACTGAAATGGCCATATTGTGTACGTCCTCATCCAGATCGATTGGTGGGTGCCTGCTCCTACAGCTGTTGACTGTCACCCCTGCTTATGGGCACATAATTCTAACCAGCAGTTAGCATGTTCTGAATGTGTGTTGTACACATCAAAGATGAGGCTAAAAAAGAAGAGAGATGGCTTTGTTCAACCCATCGTCTCTTTTAGAACAGCAGTCTGGATATGCTTCCTATGAAATCCTTTGGGATTTCCAGAATACTTCAGTATTTTGTTTTAGATGAGGCTTCATTGTCTTTATTAATTAGTTAGTTAATTTTTTAGTGGCAGTACTGGGGATTGAACCCAGCTATACCCACTCCCCCGTTGTCTTTAGATAATACCTGGTTCTAAATAGGTAAGAGATTCGACACTGTGTTAAATATAGTAGCTCTCTCTCATGTAGAACACCTTATCAGAATAATTGGTCTGTTGAGATTGGTTTATGTAGGGCCCCTCAAATAAAAACCAGTCTGGAAATGTGCACTATCTTTAGCAATCATTACCGTAACCTATCTTAGATTATATATACTTGAAGATCTTTTTAAAATACTTTTCAAAAGACTATATATACTATAAGGTGGCAAAAATCACATAAAGGAAAAGTAAATTTGCAAATTGAGAAAGAAAAACATACTCTTCCTCTCGCATGTTTTTCCTTTCCTTTCACACAGAAACTTCACTTCTGACACTTTCGATCACCAAATGTGCGTAAGTTTTCCCACGACAAGTAATTCTCTGTGACACCAACTGGGTGTCCTGTGATTTAACTCAGTTCAGACACTATCGCCCTGGAGTTAACATCAGATCCCACCGGCTAAGGATTCAGTCTTAAAAGACTGCCCCTTCCCCAACTTCGACATCAGTCACTAGTCCAGATTGTCACCTGTGCTTCTGACCATTCAGCTGTAAATCAGAGATTCTCTCCTTGAGTTTGGTTAACTTGCTAGAGCGGCTTCCAGAACTCAGGAACACCATTTACTTACTGTTTTCTAGTTTATTATAAAAAGGATACGGTAAAGGACACAGCTGAACATCCAGATGGAAGAGATGCACAAGGCAAGGTGTGTTGGAAGGGGCGCGGAGCTTCCATGCCCTCTTCAGGCCACCACTGTCCAGCACCTCCACATGGTCACCAACCTGGCAGCTCTCTGAACCCTGTACTTTTGGGAATTTTATGAAGAACTCATCACTTAGGCATGATCCACCAGTAACTCCATGTCTAGCCCTTCTCCCATCTTTGGAGAATGGAGGCGGGGGGGCGCTGAAAACTCCAAGCTTCTAATCATGGCTTGGTCTTTTCTGGTGACCAGTCCTCATCCAGGAGCCATCCAGGATCACCTCATTTAGAACAAAAGACACTTCTATCACCCAAGAAGTACAATGGGATTTAGGATCTTGATGTCAGGAACCAGGGTCAAAGACCAAATATTGAAACAAAAGATGCTTCTAGTGTTCTCATCACTTAGAAAATTACAAGGGTTTTAGGAGCTCTGTGCCAGGACCAGGACAGAGACATACACACACACACACACACACACACACACATGTATTTCCTATTATTTCATACTAATCAACTTGGTTTAAGTATCTATTAGGAAGGATGATATGCATTAGATAAACAAGATTTTACGGTATAGCACAGGGAAATACATACAAGATCTTGTGGTAACTCAGTGAAAAAAAATGTGACAATGAATATATGTATGTTCATGTATAACTGAAAAATTGTGCTCTACACTGGAACTTGATACAGAATTGTAAAATGACTATAACTCAATTAAAAAATGTTTAAAAATTTAAAATGCCTTTGACTTATTGACAGCACGTGAAAGCTGTCTAAATGTGGCTTCTACTTCCGTGTTTTTTAAAAGTTTTTTAAAATTAAATTTAAAAAAATTGAAGTAGAGTCAATTATAATGTGTTAATTTCTGGTGTACAGCACAATGTCACTATTTAAAAAATTTTTTTTAATAGACTTTATTTTTTTAGGGCAGTTTCAGGTTTACAGCAGAGTTGAGCAGAAAATACAGAGTTCCCACATAGCCCTCCCCACCCACACATTCATACTTCCCTACCCTCAACCTACCTCATCAGTGTGGCATATCTGGCACAGTTGATGAACCAACATGGACACATTATTGTCAACCAAATTCCATAGTTTACATTAGGGTTCACTCCTGATCTCGTACATTCTATGGGTTTTGACAAATGCATAATGACATGTAGCCACCACTATAGTGTCATACAGAATAATTTCATTGCCCTAAAAATTCCTTGTGCTCCATCTGTTCATCCCTCCCTCCCTCCCTCCCTCTCTTCTGTGTTTTAAAACAACTTCATTTAGGTATCATTTATGTACCACAAGTCCACTTGTTTTAAGTGTGCAACTATTACCATAGTTCGGTTTCAAGATGCAGTTTTAACATGTAAAACTCAAACTTGTTAAACTTACCCTCATTATTGGGCTGGATTAAGATCTTTCGGTGTTTTAAGCACGGGGCAGGGTCTGCTTGTTTCCCTGTCCTAATTCTCCTCCGTCTCTGCCTCCCTCCTTCTGGATTTCCTCCTTCTCTCCCTCCCTCTTAGTGCGCTCAGGGCACGGGTTGAAAGATAATCCCTGCCCTCAAAGATCAGGAAGACAGTCATGAAAAGTGATGAAAAAGATAATGACGTTCTTTTGCGGAAGTGTCATCCAGACAGAATAGCTATCCCAGGAATCACGGGGCCACACTTATCTCAGCCCCACCCCTGTTCTCAGAGATTTAAACGTTCAGCTCAATAAACATTTATTGGATACCTGTCCTCTACGCCGTGGGTACAAAGATGAATAAGAACTCATCCCTGCCAGGATTTAAGCAGCTTTAATTCAACCTCAGGTGACTACGTTTCAGTCAGTGTTACTGGCCTGATGGACCCTGTGACCCAGTCCCAGCGTCACGACCCCTGCCCTGAGGAAGTGCAGCACCACTCTTGCGCCCTGTCTGGTAACGGGAAGTCTTTCCCTGTTCATTTCTCTTCTCAAAAGGCACCTGCTCAGTGGGCCCCTCGCTGGCTGCTGAACTGAAATTTCATTCTTTTTCTGATAACTTCATAACCCCCTTCCCTGCTTGATTTCTCCCCTTCCCTTTTTCACTCTCCAACACACAATCTCTTTTACTTACTTATTATGTTGTGTATTCTCAGCTTCTTCCATTAGAATGTAAGTTCAACAAGGGTAGGGATTTGGGTCTGTTTCCTTCTCTGTCCTAACCCCAGGGCTGGGTTCTGGGTCCATAGTCCATACTCAAGGAATATTTGTTGAATAAACTCACGAACATCTGATCCTTAAGATAAGTGCTTATCTTGGGGAGCGAGGGCCCCATCATGATGACCCTACGTCTTCAAGACCTGGAAGGCTCACTGCCTTGATCCCATCTCACTGGCACAGTGCCTGAGTGTGACGCCTTCGTGAAGCTTTGACCACGCTGCCCCCCAGCTTGCAGCTGCCTGGGCCTAGCTGCCTTGCTCCTGGAACTGTCTCACTGAAGAATCCATTCCAACATGTTGTTGCCTGTGCCTCCCATGACTCCAACTGTTGCTGCCTGCCCCGGCGCTGGCCCCCAACTAATCTTAAGAACTGCCTATCCCAGTCTGCCCCAGTTAATTAACCTTCTCTGTGTGACAGCTTTACAAGACTGGACAGAAGGCAGAACACCCATGATGCTATGTGAATTAAAATACCAGCCGGTGGGAATGAATGACTAAGGGTGGAAGAGCCTACCCCATACCATGCTGGATGCTTGAATCGTCCCAAAGCATTGTTTTGAAAGCAGCTGAAGAAAAATTTTTTAAACATTTTGGAATAATGACCTGATCTTTGAAAGTAGCTTCTCAAAAGCAGTGTTTAACGTCACTCTTGTATAATGATAATATTTCTAGGCTAACCTTTTCTAGTAAAATCTCAGTTACAACTCATCATCCTATTCCAAACTCCTTGTCAACATCAGAGTTTTCAAGACTATCAGCAGCTTCTCATCAAAACACAATGACAACAACAAAAATCAAATGTTTCTTTTCTTCCCTAAAACTGAGCCTGAAAAGAAAGACTCCTTAAGTCTTCTACTTCAAGAATATACGTCTGCTTTTTAAAAAATTTTATTTATTTATTTATTTAATCAATCATTTATTTATTTAATCATTTATTTATTTAATCATTTATTTTTTTGAAGGGGTAATTAGGTTGTTTATTTATTTAAGGGAGGTACTTGGGATTGGTACATGCTAAGCATGCACTCTGCCACTGACCTATACCCTCCCCCTACATCTGCTTTTAAAACAGATAGATAACTTCAACTCCTGCCAGGTGTACAATGAGAATGTAACTTCAGGGAACAAAAGGTCATGCATCAGACTTTCATTGGGGTCCTGGAGAGGACTGCCATCCATCAAGCTATATATATGTTTCTTGGTGACCGATTTCTGGAGGTGCTGAGTAACAACACATTTGGAAGCACTATTAACAGGTTTTATTTGCTGGACAAGACAAATAGGGTCAGTTAAGTACATTGTGAATTTTCGTAGGTCACATTGAACCCCCGTTGGTTCATAGGGCCTCATTATCTCTGCAGAATCGCTTCAGTGAGCTATCGGGAGAGGTTAGAATGGGAGATCTTTCCTTGAACATTAGGACGTAAAGACAGCTCTGTTCCAGCAGCCAGGAAAGTCTGCACGCCCTACTGGATAACTAGGGACCATTCAGTTGAACCCTGGTGCTAGAGATCTCCTGGCTTGTTAGGTTGTCAGGCTTAACATTACCAGATTAATAGAGTTAATTTCGGGTTTTCATTCTGCATAGAAATCTTTTAAAAAGGCAACAGAGTACAGAAACCATCCTCTACCAGCGACCTCTCTCCTTCATTCTCCTCTTCTGCAGTTAACACGAGAGGCAGGTCTAGATCTTCTTGGAGGAACTGGACATCCTGAAAATGTCTGGAAGGTAGGAATTAGGTTTCGAGGAAGAGAACAAAGTGGGCCCCGAGGTCCCGGTGGTTCTCACTGCTATAGGACCCTTAGGGCTGACACCCTCCCCACCAGGCGTCCCTACTCCCTGCACCCCATCCTAGGGAGCCAGGTATCCATTCAGGTTTCTTTGGATACGTCCTCCCCTCCACCAAAGCAGGACTCCGCCCTGCCTGGACCACGTGAACTCTTAGGGGCAGCCAGAAAGTACCAGCGGTGACGCGGATACAGGGCAGTTTCTGGAAACGTGACGATCTCAACTCCCTCCTCGCTCGGTCCCCAAGTCCCAGCGGCAGACTGGTCCCCGCCAGCCTCTGTTCGCGTCTCAGCCCCGCCCTCCAGCCCGCTGAGCTCTGTCTCTTTTCACACCTAATTCCAGCTCAGGTCCCGCTCTCACGCCGTGGACAACGTCGAGGTCCTGACCGAGGGTGGGCACATGGGGACAAGGCCGAGGCAGCGCGCGAGGGAGGGTGGGCAGCTCCTCAGCCCGGGGGTGGTCTGCGATTCCGGACGGACAGACTGACGTCCCCGACAAGCGTGGGTGAAAAGGGGGGCGGGTTGTGGTGGAGGAGGTGGAGCCGCCGAGGAGGGGCGGTGCCGCGGGGAGCGGAGCCCGGCCTCCCGCCCCCACCCCTCTCGGTGCCTGAGTCTGGGCGGTGACACAAAAAGCTCCCTCTCGGAGCCGAGCGCCTGGCGGCGGTGTCCGACCGGGAGCGCGGAGGGCGGCGGGGCAGGTGGGGCGCCTCCCGAGAGGCCGAGCCGGGAGCTGGGGCTGCAGGCACAGCCGCGGCGCGCGTCTGGCTGAGCGGGTGGCAGGCGCGTCGGGACCACCCAGCGATGCTGCCGCCGCCGCTGCGGTCACCGCCTCTGTAGCGTGCGCCCGCGCCCGCTGCGGAGAGAGGTCGGTGAGTTTCGGTTTGTTTCTCTGCTCTGTCCCTCCTGGGTCAAGGGTGGCGAGAGGGGCGCGAAGGGATGTCTGCGCTTCCAGGGCGGCAGCACCCGGAGCCAGGGAAGCGAAAAAGGGGAGGTACCGCCTGGTGTAGTGGGGGTTACCTTTTGGACCGTGGAGGATAGTGGCGGGGCTCAGGGATCCCGAAGAGGGGAGCGCGGGACGCGGCGGGGCGGCCCTGGGGCGCGGGGGAGGTGGTCCCTGGAGTTAGTTTCTCCCGAGCGCTGGCGGAGTTGGGCTGGCGGCTGGGGCGGGGAGAGGCGCTGTCGGCAGCTCAGCCGAGTCCTCGGATGCCCCCTGGAGCTGTGGCCCGAGGGAGCTGGTCTCGTGCCCGCGCCGCGCGCGCCCCAGCTGCACCCCTACCCCACACCCCCCGGACAGGCCCCTCGCACGGCCAGGGTCGAGCTCCTTCCCTATCCCCAGAAGTTGTCTCTGCGACCCCGGGGCCCCTTGGGGGAGGAGAGGGCAAAGTGGCCGTCCAGATGTTGGGGAGATTTTGTGAGGACCCACGCGCCTGGGGCGCCTGCTCCTGGAAGGGCAGCGGCAGGACAAAGCAGTCTGGACTCGTGGGACGCTGCTCGAGAGGCGGCGGTCCCCAGTCCCGCCTAAGGTGGGGGCGGGGAGCACCGCACGGCTTTGGAAAGAGTAGAGAAATAGGCAAAACATAGTGACAGTGACTTGATGAGGTGGCGGACAGAGCGAAGGAAAGGATGCTCGCCAACGCAGCGCTGGCGTGTCTGTCTGGGCGGGTGACTGGGCCCCCGCATTCCCACATAACCGGGTTTACCTAGTATATTTTACTTGTGCCCCTCGATGTCATTCACTGCCTTCTCGTCTTTCTTTCTTTCTGAGGAATTACCGTTGCTAGTAGAGGTATAGCACCAGAGGGTAACTTGGGGGCGGAGGAGACTGCAGGGGAGTCGGGGGGAGGTAGGTGGTTATTTATCCTATGGAGACAATTAGGAAGCGTTACGCCCCCTCCGCGGCCCGCCAGCCCGCCACACCTCGGCGGTCCTCCACCTCCCCTAGTGCACCGTCGCTCCTCTGCCCGGGGAGGATGCTTGGATTTCTTTGCTGCGCGTATCTAACCCTTACTGCATGTTATTTCACTGCAGGCTGAACAAAGCTCAGGCTCAATTGTGCTTCCTGCTTGTCAGCCTCTTGCCTCCCAAACCCGTACCATTTCCACCTGATGTCATCACGCAGAAGGGGGTGAAAGGGACTCGGTGACAGATTCAGGTAACCCCCAATAATCTGGGTAGCCGCCTGGGAGTCTCTGGGTCATTTGGGCCAGCAGTGTTTGCACGGGGGCTGTTTGGGTGGTTTCTGCATGACACTGTCCATTCCTATCTACATGAAGGAAGAGTGGGGACTGCTGAAACTCCTGGTCCGGAGAAAGAAATTGCAAATGACTTTAAACCTTCCTTTTGAAGAAGTCATTGAGGGCAGGCTGCATTTGGAGTTGTATACATTCCACCCAGCTCCCTTTGATGAGAATTTTGATTCAATCAACATATGGGCAGTTGTATCTGAATGTGGGGTTTAGATATGTCTGCTTTCTTATCTGTAGTCATATATTTCGGCTTCAGTCTGTAAGTGGGATATCCTTTGTTGTAAAGGTATCATTGTAAGGATGATTAGAAATGTGACCAGTGCTAAATTAGGGTATTGGTCAAATGTGGTAACCTTCTTATGAAATAATGTCTCTCCCCCATCTCTTCACTGTAATAGCGTTTGCAATATTAAGAGGGACAGGCCAGCAGTAAGTTACTGGGAGGTGGAAGGGAGGGCTATTGGGGGAGCAGAAAGAGAGCAGAAAGAGATCACAAAATGGAGCTTTAGTTAAGTTTCCATTTATATAGCCATGAACCATTAGGCTCTCAGTCTGCATTTTATCTTTAGGTTGTTGGTTCTTTTCCACAACCTCTGGCCTGTTCTTTTCTTTCCAAGGATAGTTCTGTTTTCATGTCAGCCTACCCAGATTTGGGGTTATCTTGATAAATTTCAGTGGAAACATAACCTTCAGACACATCACCTTGGTGTTGGTGCTGTCTCCTAGAGGGCAGCGTCCTGGCATCCTCCACGAGCATCAGGGACTAAGACTGTGTATGAAAGGGACTCCAGGTTTATTTTGTAGGAAAAAGGGATTGCTGAGGACCAGAGGCTGCTGGTGCTGTTTCTTGCTCTGCAGCAACAGCGCCGTATCCATGGCAGAGCCTCTCGCCACCGTTCCCCATCCCCCACCCCCAAATCCCTTAAAAAATAAAATGTAAAAACTTGAAGGATTGATCATTTCCGTCTAGGATAGTTTTGTTTGGAAAGGTGACTTTAAAAAACATCAGCAAGGCTGGCACTTACTCTTTTTCTCAAAGCATTCAAGTATCACCAGGAAAAGTAGATGAGTTATCAACTAGTCCCAGCTGAAACAAAGACCAGCGCTTTGGAAAGTGCAGATTTGTAGTGGGGCTAGGGTAGAGGTCTTCTGACAAGTGATTTTTATGTCAGCAGTAATGAGGGGTGTGTGTTGTGTTCCTGCAAGAGGAGAAACCATGTGATGGGATAATAGGGAGTATAATAATGCAATAGAAACAGAGGGTGTGGTTTTGTTTTTTTTTTTTAAATAGAAAAAAATAAATACCTCACACACAATTCCACATGGGAAAACAGCTGCCTGCACATGTAAATGCATGTCCAAGAACAAAGATAGCCATAGTGCAGGGCCAGCTTTCATCGTGGTTTGACACTGAGTCTAGTGATCAGTCATGATAAAGGGTTATATTGATGTTTAATTTGTTTTTTTTTTAGGTGGAGGCTCCCCACTGCCAGATGTCGGCAGTAGTGCATTTTAGTTTTAGGTTGGAGGAGCCCTAGAGGTTATGAGACCAACTTTTACCTCCAGAGCTGAGTCTTTTCTACAGTGTTCGTTTAATTCCTTTGGCAGATGTTTATCGAGCACCTGATGGAGAATGGGCTCTGTGACAGCTGCCAAGTGGTGGGCTGGGGTGGGTGCGGAGATACAAAAATGAGCTGCATTCAGGGAGCTTTCGGGGTGACAGAGAAGGGAAGACCTTATTCTAATTAAGTTCAGTGGAAGCTGGAGAGAGAGGAACAAAGAAGGGTGTTGGACTTCTGAGGTGGGAGCTAACGATCATTCAGCCTCTACTTGAATGCCTCTTTCATTGGGGCGCTCACTACTTCACAAATGGCTGGACCTGTTGTCAGAAGGTGACCTTTTCTTCATAGTCTTTAAACTCCTCAGCTGAATTCCACACGAGTGGTTAGATTTCACCATTGTTGAGAGGTCATTCTGTTTTCATTCCTTACTGTCTCAGAGTTGTCTGGACCTGTCTGTCCTGTCAGCACCTTCTGCATTTCAAGGTCTTATTCAGGCCCTGCTGCATTTGAATTTTGAAATAAATTCTGCTTTTTTGTATTATCTGCTTTAGAAAACAGATGGGAGGGGGACGTTGATAGGTTTCTCTCTTCTTCAAGCAGTGATGTGTCAGCAAGATAGGTGAGGTTATACTGCGGTAACACATAACCTTCAGATCTCAGTGGCCAAAAACAGTTTCTTTCTTTCCCATGCTGTGTGTCCAACACCGTCAGCAGGTGGGCCCTGCTTATCGTAGTCACTCAAGGACCCAAATGAGTAGAAGGCGTGATCCTGACGTGTGCTCGTGAGGTCACTGCAGCACGGGAAGGGAAGCGGTAGAGGCTCTTGCTCTAACAATGACACAGTCTGACCCAGAAGTGACTTACGTTGTTTCGGCCAGACTAGTCCTGTGACCCCATTTAGCCACAATCCAGTATTTCTTGTGCTGAAAAGGGGAAACCTGGATATAGATGAGCAGCACTAATGACTTCCACAAGTGATGGGGCCAAGATGAGTTTATAAAGTGTGTTCCTACTTAGTGCTTCATAGGCACTGAGTGTTATCCGAGTGTGGACTGAATGAAGAAATGATATGTATCTTCAAGAATCTGGTCCTACCCCAACCTGTTCTTTACTAATATGTTGGTGTAATATTTGCTAATTTGAGTGTAAACCGATCATCAAATAAAAAATTGTGGTTTTTCTCTCTTTTAGCCTGTTTTGAGTAGTTGTTTATTGTGAAGTGATAGGCCAGGGGATATTTCTAAGGCTGGTTCCAGGAGGTTCTGTGCTTGGTGTTATGTAATGAGAGGTGCCACTTACAGACTTCCTCTCCCTCGCCATCTGCCTCTTGACAGGCTTCCTGAGTTTGTTTGGTGCGGCCCAGGGTAGAAAAAGATTAGCAGTGGGCCTAGCGTCACCCAGGAAGGAGGTGGCCTCCTGCAGCAAAGACTGTGCAGTGGCTCAGGCCTAGAGGAGGCAGGGGAGTCTGGGGTAGCCTTGGGTCTCCCTCTTATTGCTTTGATATTTAGAAAAAGCAATTTGAAGGAGAGGCATTCTCTTGTTCCAGGGAAAATTGAACACCTGAAGGTTCTGGAACATTTGAACTTCCATCAGCAGCCACATTGACCATGAGGGTGGTAAGTTTTGAAGCCTTCCTTGCCACACTCTCCCTGGAAAAGATTGAGTGCTGTGAAGTGGGAACAGCGAGGGGCTGTGGATTCAGCAGCTGGCGGCTGGTTGAGAGACTTTGCTGCGGAAAGTGCTGGTCGCGCAGATATCTTTGTTGTGATAAATCCATACATGGATTAGAGTGTTTAGCATTGATAAGCACCTTGAGCATGAGCATGGAATTTAACAAAATAGTATTGCTCTGGCTCAATAGTCACCTCTTGGAAGTCATTTTTACAAAGACGGCTCTCCATAGACAAGGGACATGGTAACTGACGGACAGCTCCTGAGTCACAGCCACTGGAGGACATCCGTGTTGGCCGAAGGGTGCAGGGGCTGCCCTCTAGTCCAGCTTCCCTTGAGTCACAAAGTGTTGCACCCATAAGGGGTTCTGCAGTGGAGGTGAGCAGCTGAGAAACCGGCAGGGAGACCCAGATATAGCCCATCCAAGACCTCCAGAAGCCAACTCAGGGTGCCTGGGGTCAGGCTGAGGGCCAGGCGCAGACTGAACAAGGGGGAAAATTCAACCCTAACGGGCTGGTCTTGGAAGATCTTTGGGAAGCTCCAAAATACATGCCCATATTTTGTTTGGCCTCTGAGTCCCTAATGCTTTATTTTCATCGTGAAGTCGGCCGTCCAGGTAGAGAGAAGACACATGTGGAGGGTTGCTTGGTTCCTGGCGAACGTCTGTCTCCATATGGTGGAAGCCAGCAGGGAGGAAGACAGTGGTTTTCATGCTCCTTCCCGCACGGCTCTGGGAGCTACACTGTGTGGTCCAGAACAAAATAAGTACTTGTTTTATGTTAAAGGATTTTCTATCTCTAGGTGACGTGTATTGTCATGGTGAGATTTAAGGAGGGAGGCCTCAAGCTGTGCGTTTGCAGCTTGTATTTCCTTTGGGTAGTTCTTGAGGCCTGGGATTTCCTGGCCGAGACCCGAGGTGGCTGCTGAGGCCTGGGGCACATTCTCTGTGGAGTTGTGGGGGGGCCACCTATGACCTGCTGGGAGTGGAAGGGATGAGTAGGAAAGGATGCCTTGTTTACCACTTGATTTATGACTTCCTGCCTGGAAAAAACTCATTGCAAATGTCCAGCATGGCAAAGGTTATTCTAACATTTTACACAGGCTTCCTGGGGGATCAGCCTTCGTGCGAGGAAGGGATTGATCAAATGCAGATGTGCTGCTGGTGGGGATGAAGTCAGGATGAAATGGAATCTACCGACACTGTGCTCTGTGCTTGTGTTTTCTCTTTCTCCTTCCCCCACCCCATCTTATTCATGCCTATCAAGGAAATGTAACATGTCTACCTCACTTTCCATTTATAAATCCAGATAGTCACCCTTAATGCACTACTTACTGAAGTGCTACAAGAATGGATGAGATTTTGGTAAAAGCTTTGGCAGATACTCTGGAAATAGGGAGCATTATTAATTTTGGTTTTCTGCTTTTTAACAGATTGACCATCCTTAGTCACAGTGACACATCCTTAGTGACAGTTCCCACACCTTCCTTAATTTCCATCCCCACTGCCACATCCTAGCTGAGAACCTTGTTTTTTTCACTCCTGGCTTTCCTATTTCCAACTTCCTGTCCAACTTCGACTTTTGCTCTGCCTGGCTTTATAATGCCACATTAGCTGGGGTGGTTTGCCCACTCGTCCCTCAAAATGCTTTGCATAACCTCTTTCTTAATTCTGGAATCTTCTGTGGTCTACAGTGTCCTCTCCTTCATGATACCCCATCATTAAAGGTGTGACTCAGCTCTTAACTCTCCTAAAAAATTTAACTCTATCGCGTTAACTTGTCGTAATCCTTGACTCCGTCAAAGATCTCTGGCAAAATCACCTTTGTCTCTCATTTTACTCAACATTTATTCATTTGTTCTACAAAGGGCACTTATTATAGATTGGCCTGTATTATCACCTAAGATTGAAGTGTCTTTTTCTTTCTGTTTACAGGCAAAGGAAAGAAACTCACTCAAGCCAGTTCATGTTAAAGGGAAGTGTATTCAAAGATGTCCTGGGATGTCTTTTGTCATCAAGCTACATATCACAAGAGTCCCAGTAAATGGCACTCTTCTAGTAACGGCTGATTTGGGGGAGAGAGTGGGGGATACAGTTCTTTCCAAGGGGGCTTGCCGGCAGCAGATGTAGAGACTGAAACCAGCAGGATCTCCGTTCTTTTGCAGGTTCCTTAAAGATGAAGACTGGTGAAGTTTGACTCTATTTTGTATTCCCCACCATATTTGTACAAAGTAAGGGCTAAATAAATACTCAATCATTGCTAACACAGAAATGATTTTGACCTAGTGTGATAAAGAAATTATAGAGGGCTTTTGGCCTGTAGACTTAAAGGAAGTTAAGAAGAAAGAAACATATTTTTTAAGAGCTTCCCCTACGTGCATTTATAATGAGTAAATGTTGAATCAGATTAGAGTTGCCAGGCTGCAGTGTGCATACCAATGGTTGGGAGGTAAATATTCTCATAGAGGGTCATCATTCTAACAAAATGAATTGTCATTGGTGGTCTGTTCAGCTTGAATTGGCCTGCTTCTTCCAAAACAACAACAAAGCAAACCAAAAAAACCCTCTTCTTGGCGACATACAGCAAGCAGCATTAGAACTCTACACCCCACGAGGCCAGCCTACCATCTCAAGGAGCAGACTGTGCTGTTTGGATTTGACACGAGTGGGTCACAGTTACCCACACCGGCTGCCACATCTCCCTTCCTAATTAACTTGTGGCCTTAAATGCCTTTGGGAGAGACATCTGCTTTACCTTACCTCTTTTGATTTTGGAATACTCATTCACATGATAGAAAGTCTTCAATACTCGGAATGCTTGATCTTTACGGATAGTGTTGTTATGAAAGAAGAAATGTGTTCAGCTGCTTGGAGAAAATGGCCAGGAGTACATTAACATTAAAATAATGTTCTCAGTTTGACGGATAATGAATGGAACTGAGATAAATGTCTCAAAAACAAAGTATTTGGTGTGATAGTCTTTTGCAGTTGTGTTGCTCTGGGGTAGGTTTGCAAATTGCTTCCTTGCAGGTTAAATGAGCTTAAGAGTGGTTGGAGAGCACATGGATAGATCTCTGTACTTTATTTAGTGAATTTGCCCCATTGTTGCATAAGGCATATGGATTACTGTCATTTTAAGTGAGTAAGAGCTGGTTCACCCCTGCTGGTAGAGAACCATCCTTAACTGGAGTAAGTACCTGTCCATCGACTCCTGCTCCATCACACTAACTCTTCAGAAACTTAAGGTAGGAATCCATCTATTCACCTATGGTGGTGGGTAAAATAGCATTTGAAACACTGAGCTTCAATAACTTGAACCTCATATTAGGTATACAATTGTGTTTATTAAGTTTATTCAAATATTGAGTGCCTACTGTTTGCCAGGCACAGTCCTGCCCAGTTCTAACTAAAATCCCTGCCTTGCTTTAGCTTAATGTATGAACTTAACTCATAATTTGGTTTTCTGCCCCCCTCTTTTTTGGCAATGACACAGCTAAAAGTGGAGAGAATAAAAAAAATGTATCTGAGCCTCTTCTCAGTTCTTGATTCCTTTCTGTATATGCCTACCTTACTTGATCCTAATTCAGCTGAGTGGGTAAAAACATGGAAATTTTGAAGCAAGATGGATTGGGTTCAAGTGTGAGCTCTACTATAATGACCTTGAGTAAATATGGTCTGACTGAGCTTTGGTTTCTTCATCTGGAAAATGGAGGTCAGTCAGCCTCACTGAGTTATTGTGAGAGGAAGTGAGATCGTTTATATGAAGGGCCTGGCGTGTTCTCCTATGACTGCATGATGGCAGTTCTTACTAACGTCCATTTTGTTCAGTGCTTACCATCCACCAGAATTGGTGCTGGATTCTGGAAATCTTGGGATGAATAGTTATGGTCTAAACAGAAGAAGCTGTTAAACTAGCCAAGGAAATAACCACATCCAAATAACTACAGCTGTAGGCATTTACATGAGGATTTCTTCTGTAAGTCATGTCATTGGAGTCTTGTCATTGGAAAGTCTTTGTAAAGCTTTGCTTAAATGGTGTGAACTTGAAAAGGATAGGCCTTCTCAAGAGGAAAGATGCTGTGAGGTTCTGAGACAGCCCCCAGGCAGCCCAGGCCTTCCTTACAGCGCACCAGCTGCTTTTCTCCTGTGGCCTCACTCCTCTCAGGCAAGTGAAGGCCCTCTTGTAAAGGCTCCTCCTTTCCTAGAGTCGGTTTCTTGAGGGCAGGGTGACTCACTGACTTACCTTGTCCAGGATGAAGAGGATCCTTGGGTTGAAGGACTTTCCAGTTTAAAACCAGAACAGTCCCAGGAAACCAGGGACCAGTTGGTCACCCTACTTAGGGGTCCTGTCCTTGTACTGTGATTGTTATTTGCATCCTGAAGCAGACCCTGGACATTTCACAGGGTTAGAGATACAGCTACCGTAAGAGAAGAAGCAGGAGAGAACAGGGCAGGATAAGACTGCAGAAGGCAGCATGGCTTCATCAGTCACTTTATTTATGAATGTTCTTGGATCTTTATTAGTATTATTTAAAGAAGAGAGCTCTTTATAAAGGCATGAAAACTAGATGACAATGTAAAATATAAAGTCAATGGAATCTGTACAAAGTTCCTCTTAGATAGTGGTATTTGCTGTGCCTGGCAGGGCTGTCACACAGAGCTTGGCACACAATAGACACTCAATAAATACTTGTTGAAGGAATGCTGGAATCCATTTACTCTTCAGGAGTAACTTAGAGAGCTGGGTTTCAGTTCAGACTGGGTTGCTGATGGTTGTAAGATTTCACTCTGGGCTGTTTGATGGCTAATTTGAAAATGTGTAAACCCAGATCTGCTTTGGGTTCCTTGTGCTGATGTCTGAGTGTATTTAGGTATGAGCTTAGGCTTTGCTTGACTTTTTTTTCTTCGTGGAACCACAGGACACCGGCAGACGAGGTGCCTTGTCTTTTGTTTGCAGCTGGGATGCTTCTGGACCATGCCCAAGTCGTACACTTGACGGTAGTGTGGGCTGGGCTGCAGGCGCTTGTGTACACAGTGCCTGGGGCTTTCCTCCCAGAGATGTGGGAGGGATTTCCTGATGAAGCTGTTAATTCCAAGTCAGGGCTGGGGAGGGACCAGGTCTGGTTCCACACTACTGAGTGAAGCTAACTGGAGCCAGGCTGCCATTGGCCAGTGTCTTCTCTTCCCGAATCTTCATCACTAACATGGAGGATTGATGGCAACTGATCTGGCCTTAGATAAGCCACAGATTTTTTTTTTTTTTTTAAGTCTTTAGCTGAGGCCTCAGATGATAATCCTGTTCTGTTTCTTCTTGAGAAGTGTTAACTGTTTATCTGGGGATGTTAGGACCTGTAGCAAATTGCCAGAAACAGTAATTAGCTTGATGGTTGCCAGTTCTATAAATCTCATGCACAGAGCACCTGAGGGCAATTGCCAGACATTTATATCACCCTTCCCATCAGATTCCCATGTCATCATGATGTACACTGAGAAATCATATTCATTTATGTTCCTGGTAAGCCAGATTTCTTCCCAATCTCTTACTTCACCTAAGGAAAAGGTAAACAGCCTGTCCATGGAAGGGGAATCTTTGAGGCAAACAGAATTCACTTACTAAATTGCCTTTATTTCTATATACAAAGTGCTCAATATTAGTTCAAAGAGTTAGTGTTTCTTGGCAAAGTCAGTAGTTTACTTTTTTTCCCAACAGGGGAGTCAGAGCTATCAAAAATTATTTGTAAACCTTGAGTTTATATCAAAATAATAGGTGAGCTATTTGAGAATTGCATCTCATGGCAGTCGTGCTGTGTCTGAAGTTCATTGATTTACAAGGAAAAATGTCTTTACTAAGATGTTAAAAAGAATGTCAGATTTCACTCCAAACTTATGATACCTTATTTGTGAAATCTGTCCCTGCAGATGCCAAACTCTTCAATGTGCTCCTTAAAATAACATGCTCTTGGGGTCAAGTCCAGTCTGCAATGGAAATTGAAGAAGACACTGTCCAGACAATTTAGAATTCCTTGTAAATTAGGAGGGCAATGATAATCAATTTTGAAATCTCAGCGTGATTCAGCCTCATTCTTCTGATTGCCTCAGCTTTTGTTTTATTTCTTGTTCTTGACTTACTATGAAGGACATCGCCATTAGTTCTGTTAAAGGTGGGTGGGACTTGACTTAGCCTAAGACCCTAGACGTGGGCTGTTTGCTTGCAATCTGGAATTCTCCCCTCATCAAGGTAGGATGCAGTTCAGAACAGGCTGACTCTCTGCTGGGTTCTGGAGTCCGCGTCCCTCGTTTGAACTTCTCCTTCGAGATTCTGACTTATAAGGAAACAAATTTTTTCCTTTTATGAGACTCTTAAGTGCTAGGTGACTGGTGTCGTTTGATTTAATCTATAGTACTTAACAGCTAGATGCACTTTGTTTTGCCCCAGCTGATCACAGTGAAAATAAGAGAAGAAGTTAGAGAGACCCAACAGTTTGAGGGGGGGAGAGTGAGTAAAGAGAATGAGGGGGTAAATAATTGTGTCAGAGTATGGTATTTTTAAAAATTTAATTTTAGCTTCAAAATTAAGAACCACCGTTGTTTACATGGTGATATTTGTTTGTAATTAATAGCATCTTGCCCAAGCAAATTGAAGTTGTTATTAATGATGTTCTGCAAAATGGCGTGGAAGTTCATCCGATATTTTCCTCCCCAAACTGCTGGATCCCACAAGGTATTTCATGACAACTGAAAGACAATTTGGGGTAGTGGGGGAAGATGACTATAGTACAAAGATGGAGACAGTGTTTATTAGATACTTCAGGTGCAGTGCTTAGAGCTTTAAGCACATTATCTGCGAGGCCATAGATCCTGGAAAGTTAGGTAACTGCTTCAAGGTCACACTGAGTTTATGCTGGAGCCAGGATATGAACCCAGGCAGTCTGTTCTCTTAACCACAGCCTGGGAGCCACATTAACAAGAGATTAAAGATTGGAAGAAGTGAAAACTTCTTTTTTTTTTCTTAGCCCAGAAGGTTCAGGGTAACATAATTTAGGAAGAGATATGACTTTTGCACTCTCCTGTCTTTGGGAACAAAGATGGACGATTTTGATCAACTATATGCCTGAATCAGCTTGACGATGACTTCAGGGCAGCATGATTTGAAAGACTCTGTGACAGGTACTGTTGGGAAATTTGCAGTGAGATTTCTGGCTATTACTTGAGCTTTGCCCTGTGCTAACAAGTTACTGTGAAGTCTGGTGGTGTGAATTGTTTCTCAAAGGACTCGTTGACTGAAAGCCAGTATGGGGCTGGGAGCTTAAGACTTTCAGGAATCCACTGCTGAAAAATGTTCAAAGAAAAAAACATTTTTTACTACCCCTCTTCCCCGAGTTCCTATTTTCCCCCTAAACAAAAAGGGAATAAGTCATATCCTTTCGTATTGCCATTCCTTTGTTTGTGTAGTTCCCTTTTCCTGGAACCACCTTTCCTTCCCCTCCCCCACTCCAAAAAACCCCACGACAATTCGATGGAAAAGCTGTGAGTATACATTTCCTTCAAGACATCCTTCCGATTCCACATGCCCTATGGGTTCTCCTCTAATTCTCAGGCAGAATTAATTTTCCTTCCGTTTTTTCTTTTGAATCCCACTTATCCACTGTGTCTGATAATTCTTCATACATTTGCCTCCCCTGCTTCACTGTGACTTCTTTGACTGTAGGACCCTGTCTTGTTTAGGAGTTTGGATGAATGAATGGAGAAACAAACAAGCAAATGAATGAACAAACTATCACTATGTAGACTTGTTGGGATTGATTAGAGTGTATGTTAGAGGAAAATGATGGTAGATCTGAGTATTGATGTGTGTGTGATTGTGGCGACTGGCTAGATGCTTACCAAAGTTCCAGCATGATTGACATTTGGGGCTAGTTCTTTGTTGTGGGGAGACTATGCTGTGCATTGGGGGACATGTAGCAGCATCCCTGGACTCTACCCACTCGATGCCATTTGCTAAGTTGTGACGATCAAAGATGTCTCCAGACATTGCCAAATGTCCCGTGAGAGTTAAAACTGTCCCCAGTTGAGAACCACTGTACTGGTCTACTTCCTGCATCTAGGTGGGGCCATGAGACTGCTTCTCACCAACAGGAAGTATGTGGAAATGAGAGACAGTTAAGAGTGGGGGTCCTTTTCCACATCCATCCTCTTTCTGGTCTGCTGGCCAGCTGCAGGGGGGTGCTGGAGAGAGCTGTGTGGCTCTGGCGTATGACGGAATCACAAGATGGCAGGAGCCAGGGTCCTGAGTGACCATGTGGAGCAGAACCTCCCTTACCAAGCTGCATTAGGATGCAGTGTAAAGAAATTCAACCAACATGGCATTAGGCCAGTGAGATTTGGGGGTACATATTTTAGTAGTCAGTCTACCTTCCCAAACCTTCCCTGACACTTGGGATGAAGAGACTTTGCTGAAGCAGCCATGCCAGTGTTCCCGGTAGTGAGTAAAAGCAGGCATTCTAACCATGGGAAAAGAGAGATTTGTTTTGTTTATTTGTTCTCATGTAGCATTAGTCTTGTTGCTATAATTTTAAAAATTCCTATGTGTTATCAGAAAATAAGATGATGATAAATGTTAATGTGTTCTTCTACCACGCCAATAATTCTGACCTGTGAATAAGCAAGCAGCTCTGAGCTATAAATATTTTTAGTAAAAAGTCATAAAACATCAAATGTCCTAGCAGTTCTCATTTCACTGTGTATGAATGTGCGTCTGCAATGCAAGTTCAAGTTGAGCTTTTTGTAGCAATTTAAGTTTAATGCGTCTTAATATTTTGGGGGGGAAATGACAGATGTTGATACCCTACGGACACAGCTGTTTTCCACACCATTAATCAATACATCACTGTATGATGTGATGGGCTTGGAAGTGGACTCGTATATTCTTAGTCCAGCTGTATGCTGTGGATTAGTGTCCTTTAAAAAGCTGAACCCAAAAGCTTGCTTATCAGACCAAATTCAGTGCCTAGTTCTAGATTTCCTTTGCAGCAATTAATTGTATTTGTGGTTGTGTCTACGCAGCCACTGTCCAAAATGCGTAAGTCAAAGGGTTTCATTTGGCACCCATCTGGATGACAACAGCAGGGTTGTTTGTGGAAGACAATGGCTGATTGTGGGTGAGCTCTTCGGAGGCTGAAGGCTTTGTGTTTGAGTCAGTGGTCTTGGTGCCGCCTCCATCAGCACAGCATTCAGTCCATTGTACAAAGAGCCACCCCCAGTGAATTTCAGCCTACCTGTCAGTCACTCAAAGGACCCCTGTCAGCAAATAGAGCAAATTGGGCTTGACGATGGTAAAGTCTCTTTCTAGTAAAAATCCTGCTAGGCGTCTTAACTACCAAATATCTGATTCTTCTGGGGTTTTTTTTCCCCCCATATAAAACATTTTTATAATAATAAGAATAAGAGTAGCTAATACAGATGGCACTAATTATGTGCCAGTCTGTAAGTGTTTTGCATATAGTATGTGCATAATTCTCATAATAGTCTTAAGGGAAGGTACTGTTAATATCTCTATTTCAATTTGTCCATTTATAAGAAATTGAGGCACAGAGAGGCTAAATGACTCACCGAAGGTCACACAAAGAGTAAATGCCAGAACTAGGATTAGAACCCAGGAATGACCCTAGAGTATGCTATAAGCCACTGTGAGTTGCTCAGATGTTCCCTTCTGTAAAGGAGATTCACTTTCTCTGAGATGTCCTTTATTTTTATGACTTCATCTAACAGCTGTATATGATGATTAAAAAGAGTTGTTGATATTATTGCTTTATTTTTGCATGAGTTGAGCATAATTTCCCAACTAAGCTGTCAGCGGATGGTCTTGTGTCTTCCATAACTCTTGGCACAGTGCTTCGTGGTAAGAAAGTACTAAATTAGCACGTTGTTTTGATTATTTTCGTATAGAGATGCTCCTTTAGGAGATTACTTCTGTAGGAATAAGCATACATACACTCGAGGAACCCAAATGCCAGGTGGTCTTGGATGAAGTGGCCTTGGACGTCAGAGGGGGAAAGATGACTTCCTGCTGGAGGATTTAGAATGGCTTCATGGAAGACAGTAGCATTTGATGATGCCCTCGAAGGGTAGGTAGTAATCTGGGCATGTGGTCAGGTGGAGTGGACTTCCAGCAGCTTGCAAGGTGGTAAGGGAGGGTGGATCTTGTCTTCTGGACAGCAAAAGTGCTTTATGGCTGAAGCATGGAGTAGGTGAGGAGGACTTGTAGGAAGAAGATTAGAATGATTGGTGGGAAGAGGGGATTTGGGGATTTATTTGGAAGGAAGCCATTGATGGTGTTGGGGCTGAGAATGAATTCTTTTTTGTATTTCCCGCACAATTTTGGATACAGTATCTTCACGGGACTGGTTGATTAAGGGCTATATCATCAGAAAGTTTCCTTTCCTCTCTGGGGGTACTGCATCTTGTACCTGAAATCAAAAGCATAATACTTTAGTTACCTCTTTTGGCTTGGTTTATATTTGTCTGCTATTCGAAAGATGTATTGACTATTTTGATTGATTTTTCTCTTAATGTGCTGTTAAGCTGTGGCCGCAAGGAGACAGTACTGGGGCCAATTGCCATGTAGTTTTGCCTTTGGTTTCGTGGGTAGGTTTTTAGGAACCAAAATACACTTAGAGCCTAAATGGGTCAAACAGTAGTAGAAGCCTGAAATTAGTTTTTACATTTCTAAAATTAACTTAATCAGACAAAATTCATTTAGTACGGTATGAAAAATGGTTGTGAATAAACAATGAAACTATGCTTATTAAGACAGATTAAGAAAATACTTCGGGGAGTACAGCAGCTTTAATTTTCCTTTCTTGAGATTTGTTTACTAATATAATCTCAGCTCTATCCGCCTCAAAAAAAATCCTAGTAATTAGTACTAGTTAGTTCAAATCTGCTGTCCTGCACTCTGGCCTGTTCCATTTTCTCAGAAAACAAGTCCACTTTCCGTGGGTTATGGAGAAAGAACTTGTACTTTTTCAGAGAATGCGCTAGGTAGGCTGACATTCATAACTAACTTCTGAGTTACGAGAGTTTACTACTTTGGCAAGTGATGGCAGTGGGTCTGCCACTGAAGGGGGCAGGGCCTGCCAGTCTTCAAGTATGGAGATTGCAGAATTTTGAGTAAAATTTTAAATATTAAATATCTTTGAATTGGACTTGCACTTTTATAAATGGAAAAAAAAATTGCTAATATGTGCTTGGCAGTCACTAAATCCAAAGCATCCTGTGAAACTCTAGGTAAGTTATCCAATATAGTTCTGATGATAATTTAGAAGTAGGTTTTCATCCCATTTTTTGGATGACCAAACTGAGGCACAGAGAAGTTCAGCAAGTGGCAGAACCAGGATGGAAACCCTGAACCTGATTTATAGTAGTCTTGGTATGTCAGTCCAGTATAACACGGTGGCCTTTCAGAACTTTGCAGTTGTAGTTGACAAGTACCAGTAAAAATAGCTGCTGTCAGAAATAAAATGTACGGACAGCAAGCATCTTCAATGAACATAATATTAAAAATGAAATACTAAACATTTTAGCGTTTTAATTTCAGTCACTCTGTGCTCTGGTCACAGTAGAGTTGAAATTTAATAACCTTATTGTGGCTATTTTGTTTCTTCACCAGAAATCCATCCGGAGATTCTACTGCAAAAAGTAGCAGCTGAAATTATAATCATGGTAATTCTATCCATGACATGATTGTGGAAGTGGAGAAGAATGAGGTTATTTTGGGGGAAGTCCTGTTTAGTAGAATAGCCAGTGCTTTTCAAATGTTGGACAAGCCAGAGAGGAAGGAGGCCTAATTACGGATTTGTAATATATGGTGGAAATGGGTGAGCTTTCAGGAAATTTTGGAGATTAAAAATTAGACTGCCCTGAGTTAATTCAGAGTTTGTAGCCAGACAGTATCAAGGCCATTAGGACTATTTTTGGCTCTGGTATTAAGTTTTTTAAACAAACACTGTTCATCTCTAGCCTGTTCTATGAACTGTCCAGTCCGAGTGAGGGCTGGGAGTAACCGACGTCATCAGGTTTGCAGCACCCCTTCCTGGAGCCTCCCTCGTAGGGTGTTTTCCCTTTTGCTGTGAACACTTCCCGGTGTCAGGACCTTACCACCTCCTGAGTAAATTGTTCCCACTTTATAGTCAGGAAAACATGAGACTAAACAAGGGAAACTGATAGGCCAAGGTGTCTGCAGTTCAGAGGTGGGCCTTGAATTAGCCCTGAAGGAAACTGCCATCCTGTTCAGCCCTAGTCATGCTCCAGGAATCACTCGATGTCAGCCCAGCCGTCCAGCCTTTCTCTCTGATTGTGCACCATCAGTGTACCTCAGGACCCCTTCAATGCACTCACCCTGCAGGCCTGAAGGACCCTTGGCTTTACCATTAGAGATTCATTCCTTGTGTGGTAGAGAAGACAACATGAATCGTGGTCACTTGGTCAGCTGAGGGCTGTACCCCTCCTCTGCTACTTACTTATCAGCCTTGTGATCCTGAGCAAATTGCTCCGTGTCCTCATTTAAGATGAGGCCAGCAGTACTTATTTTGAAGTGTCACAGTGAAGGTTAATACTGATAACTAAAGTGCAGGGAGCCCCTGCAAGGTGCCGGGTGCTGTTTTAGGTGTTACATATACGTTAGCTCACTAATTCTCAGAACAATAGTCTGAGGGAAGGACTGGATGCAGCCCTAGAGAAACTGAATGATGTGTCTGAGAGTCGAAACTGGTACATAGACAATTCAGTATAAATTAGTTCTTTTCTCTCTTCCTTTGGGTCCTTTGTTAAATGAGTACCCTTGGGAAGGATAACATACTCACCTCCATAAGGATGGAGTAGCTAACCCTGTGAAATCAGGTTTCTACCAGCCCCTCTGAGAAGCAGGTGCAGATGAGGGTAGAGGGACGGGTCTGATGGAGGGAAGGTGAAAAAGACGACCGCGAGCTGAAGCATTATAATCTGGGCAGGTCAGCTCTGCTAAGACTTGGGGATGGAGGGGTGGGAGGAGTAAGGCGAGCATCGAAAGCCAGCCAGGAGGCATGGATACAGAAAAATGGTCGGGCACTCAATTTAAACAGGACCGTTTTGCCTCAGATGGAGCTGGTCCCTTACTTTTGCTTCACTTTTCTTTTTCTGGGATCTGAAGAAGTGAGGTCCATAAACATGCTGGTAGGAAGATAGGACTTTGATACTTTTCCTTGGCTGGTTAACGTTAAAAGAACTCTTTTTTCCATATCCTTAAGAGAAGGGGGAGAAAGGAGAGTGATGTCCTGAAGCAGAACCTTGAGGGAGTGGGCTTTGGGGTCGTGCTTGGCCAAGACACAAACACGGGCCTGAACTTTGGACTGATGGAGCCAGCAGAGATGTGAAGTATTTTCCTGGGGGGGCAGGGTTGGAGGTAAGCCAGCCGTGAAGAACCAGGGGTGAGGGGACAGATGGGGGGAGTACCTGAAAGGAAGGCATGGTCTCCACTCTTTCTTCCTTGGGTAGAGGAAACCAGAGCAGATGAGATCACTTTGTAGAAGAAAGCTCTGTGGGAGACAGGGAGATGTATGACATAAAGATTTTTTTAAAAAAATACTGTGCTTGTGTTTATTTGCAACAATAAATCCCACCCTCGGGCACTGTGATCAGTAAAGCCAGTTTGGAGCATACAGGCCACGTCGTGGCAGCAGTGAAATTTGGCCACTGACAGCTCCCTGCTGTGCTTCCTACCCCAGCCTCTTTATAATTCTAAAAGCAGAGGATTAGTGTTAGAAATAGACTCAGTAAAATAATATTCCCGTATTTTCAATTATTTCTTTCCAAGAGAGCATGAGGTTTGGGAGAAACAGAAAGGATGTGATAGGACGAGGTATATGGCGATGCCTGACTTGAGTTGGCAGAGTTGTCTTTTCCCTCATGGATTGAATTGAGAATGAACAAGCTCAGTGTGCAAGTCTATATCAGAAAATACAAATTCTTATTGTGAATCCCATTACACGCTTCCTGTTGTGGCTTCCTGTCCAAAGCACATCTGCTTAAACTCCTGCTCATTTTGTCTTTATATCATTATTCCTTATATTGTTAGCAGTTGAAATTTTGAGGATAGAAATTTCCCTCCCATTTCTATGGATTTCAGCAATTAGAATTTTGTGGTCCTTGAAATGTTTAAGACGGGAGTTACTTAGCTAGTCCCAGTTACAAAGAAATGGAGAACTTGGGATATTCCTAGAACAAACAAGATGACCAAGACATTAGGATGCTCTAAAAATCTTTTCTAAGAACCTCAAATGCTTATGAAAGATCTGTATTCTCACAAACTGTGAATGCTATTTTGTTCTTCTATTTAATCATTAAAGTGGGAAGCCTGAGACACTCAAGAATAGGCAGTTCTTTATCAATCTGCTTTTAAGTCACTTGGGAAAAATCCTGTATGTCCTTGACCTTCTCGTGCAGCTGCCTTTGTAACGCCTGGTCCTGACTGTCCTGCACACTTTTCTGCTCTGCATCTTTCCCCCACGTAACTTACAAGGCAAAATACTGATGTATGCTTCTCATTCATTAAGAGGATGACTTTGAAGTTGCTGCTAAAGCCCGTACTTATCCTTGTGAACTGAGGTGACCTTTCTGAATGCCCAGTGAGTGCCCTACAGGGTCGGCTAAGGGTGACTAGGCTGGACTTACCTCCATCCTCTGGTCTCCGAGCTGACACTGAGCAGGTGTGGCTGCTCCCCAGACATTGAATAAACTGGGAAGAAAAGAGAAATGTTGGCAAATATTTTAAAAGTCCTCTTCCCTGGGAGGAACACCCCTGTCTGTAGCACAGATGTGTGTTGTAAGCCGACAGCAACACTGGAAGGCCAGCCTCTGCAGTCAGCAGCTTATGCAGAAGGCCTGTGCCGGCTGCAAGGAAAACGGGGCGGTGGGGTGGGGAAGCTCCCCCAGCAGCTCCGCGTGTTACCGTGAATCTCATTGGAAGGTTTTGTATAAGAGGCACCAGGGCATCCAGATTGCCCCCTGGGGATTAATTAAGTTCTAAGAAGGTGAGCAAAATTGGTTTAATACATTGTTTGTTTTAGCTAGCATGTTAGTTGAAGGTTAAATTTACGTAACGGTAGAGTTGTATTTTTATGTGCGTTTTGTGTGCTTTTACAGTACCGTGGGGTTCCTCGGAGACTTTGCCTGCGCTGACATTTGTAACTGGTCTATGGGATTTAGGAACATTATTTTACATTTGAAATGATTACCACGAGTTCCAGTTGTTATCTTTGCATTTGGAGCTGCACTGTCACTGGTATCTGGGTTTATTTGATGCCGAGTTCATGGTCAGGAATAGATGCCTGAGTGGTAAGATGGGTTCCATGCGGAGTCCAGCCCTGTTAACATCAATTTGCCCCATGGTAAAGGTGGCAGAAGAGCTGTAGGGAGTAGGTACACTCCCTCCTTAAAATTAAAACAACAAAAACACTTTTCCCAAATCTCTCTTTGCTCTCCCTCCAGGAAACAACAGTAAAAAACAATCTGAGTTCTGGATTCAGGTTGTCATCTCTTTACTCTTGAAACACATGAGAACTCTTGAGTTCTCCCTCTGAAGATGATGTCTTGCTGATTTAAAATCGAAGCAGTCTTGCTTCATGAGCCCATTAGCTGGCCAGCGGGTGTCTAGGGGTTCTCTCCGTCACGTGGGCACAGTGTTGAGTGCTTGGTGGAGAAAAATGCCCTGACAGGCAGAGCTTTTAAAAAGTGCACATAAACCCTTTCGATCTCCTCACCCCCACTCTGAAGGGTCCTGAGTCAGTTTGGGACAAGCCCCTAAGTCCGTTGTTTGCTTTTACTTTTGTTTGTAACACATTTGTCATGAGACATTCATTAGTTCTAAGGGTTTACAGGCCATCTCACTGTGGCCTTGCTGTGGGGTCACAGAGGCAGATTGTGGAAGAGCCAGAGCTGTCACCTTGGAGAAGGTCATGGACTCGAGGGGAGACACATGTGCACCCCCAGTGTCAATAGAAGTAGTGAGTGGTTGACGGAGGGGATGAATGTGGCATTGCAGGAACATAAAGGGGGAAAAGAGACACCCGAGGAGGGGGTCACAGCAGCCCTGCTGGAAGGAGAGGCAGAGGAATCAGCACGTGCGTAGAGTCTGGAAAAGCCAGAGTGGGAGTAGGTGGAGAAGAGGGTTGGTTTGGATGAGGCTGGAAATGTAACCAGATCACCAAAGGACCCGGGTGGGTATGTGGGCCCCACTCCCCTGGTCATAAGGAGTGAGTAGAATATTCAAAGCCCGGGGCAGCGTGATCAGATCATTCAAAGCCCGGGAAATTGGGCAGAAAGTGTAGGTGTGAATCCTGGCTCGGCCAGGTTCTTGCTCTGTAATGTGGACAAGTGTTTTCATGGTCTTTGCTGCTGAATATTTCTCTGAAGTACGGGGACCATGAGGGTGCCATCCCTGAATTGTCCCAAGGGTAAAGGCATCACCATATCACAGCCCCAGTATGGAGTAGCGCTCCCAAGGGCGCGCAGGGATCTGACTCAGCATTTAGGGTAGTACACAGGATGGTGGGAGTGAGGGAGAGACTGGAGATGGGAGACCTGCTTTGCAAGGCTTTCATGGTGGTCTGGAAAGAGGTTCCCAGTGAGGTATGCCCTGGGTCCTTGGTCCTCTGAGCTCCTTGGGAGATGGGGTGGGGAGGGCACGTGGTCAGCAATGTCTCTGCTTCTCCACCCTAGTCTAGGGCATGAACACTGAGAGAAATTTTAGGAGGCAGCATAAACTGGATTTGATGAAACTTTGGAAACATTATATTATCTTGTCTTTTGGACCCCAAGGTTTACTCTAGTTCCCGGTTGTTCTAACAGGAGGGTATGTAATTGAATCTCAGCTGGATAGCCTTCCTTGCAAACTAGAAGGAAATTGCCATTTTTAGAGTTTCACACAGGTTTCTTTCAGGGAGATGTGGACAGATGTCATGGGGATATCTGCCTTCAATTTAAAATGAGTTGCCTCAGAAATCTATTGGACCGTATGTCTAAACTCTGACGTTGAGGGAAGTCGTTTCTGAGGCACGAAAGTATTAGTCTATTCTGAACCTCTCTGAGGCAATAGAGACGCTAAGTACTAAATTCCACAACGGAATGGAGGCTGCTAGTGGGGGATTATCTGGGACTTGGGTTTAGACAGTTTGCAAAACAATTCAGCAAAGTCTATAAAGGCAATGGGGGAAAATAGTATTGCTTTTTTGTGCTGCCAACCAGGTTTGTCCCATGGATTAGTAATTTAGATAGGAACGGCCGTGAATCACTGCTCAGAGCTTGCTTCGCATTTAATTTTATCCCGGAAGCAATTTCCTTTCAAATTCTCAAGCTGTAGTTATCGTTAATGAATTAAACATTACGAAACCCGGAGAACTACTAATTCATTTTGAAATAAGAAGACATTTAAATCTGAAAAAGAAACCTTAAATTTCTTTCAGTGGTGTTTAATATTTTCAAGCTGACAAAGTGTGGAAAGGCATTTTGCGGGTGTGATTTCCCAGAGTGGTGAGCGGTAGGTCCTGTGGAGTATGTGCCCGACATCTTGGCTGCAGGTTTGGGGTCATGAAAGTCCAGTTTTCTTGGTGACCAGTGCCTGGGCGTTTTCCAGAGGGGAAAGATTAGAACATATGGAAATGTCTACTGATTGGAGTCAGTGCTCTCCACCCACATTTCTCATCCCCAGTGCTTCCGGGCTTAACCCTTTCAGTCCTGCCCTTTCCTGGGACACCTGCCACCCTACTCTGTCCTGCCTTCTTTCCCTTTATCATATGTTGTTTTGGGAAAGGCTTATTCGGTTAGCCAAGGTTGTTGGACACCAGTCTGTGGTGCTCCAGCCTCTCAGACACTCCCTATAGCTTCAGGAAATCACACCCTTGTGTGGGGTGATGGTTAGGGAAAGGTCCTGTGGTCACACCCACGTGCCTGAAGATTTGGAAGCCTGAAATGAGATGGGGTCAGGGGTCCTTAAGTTTCAAGCCTGGAAAATGTGTTCTGGATTTTCTCCTCAAAGACACTTAAAAAGCTGGTCAAAGAATCAGCGGATCGTGTCCATGGCAATGTTATCTGAACGACTGAAAAAGGTAAGGGGGCTCCTTTCAAGGCCAACAGATTTGATTTGTTTTGGACGTGGAAGGCTTCTAGAATGTTTGTTGAACTGGTCTATTTTTAAGACAAAATTTAGGGCTGTTTTTTCCGTCCCATCCCTACTCCTGCGCAACCTTTTCTGGAAAGCCTTCTGCCTTGTCAACAGAAGTTCTTTGCAGGATGGTCTTCTCATCTGTGACTTCATGACCTGCTGTTTCCTCGGGTGTAAAATGAGAAGGAGAGTACTTGCCCTCCTTCCCTGCCACAAAAATGGTTGTGACGATTAAATGAGACCATGTCTATGAAAACACCTAGTGGTACCTTTGTGTAAGCGTGTGAGGCGGACAGGGGCTAAGAGGGTCAGGATGCGGGAGGCAGGACTTTATATGTAAATGGGGTGGGGGGAAGCTTCATTTTCTACTGTTCCCGCCCCCACCCTTTTCTTCGCCTACTTAGGACTTGAATTAGATAGTCTAGTTTCTTAGGGGAAGGAAGTTTTCTTCCGGGGACCCCTGGCTGTGTCTTTCTTTCTCTAGTTCAACTAGGTAGGTGACCAGCCTATGAAAGATGTTCCTGAGCACAAGCATATACACATCTCCCTTGGCTTACAATGGGGTTACGTTCCAATCAACCCAGGGTAAGTTGAAAATATCATTAAGCCAAAAATCCATTTCCTACACCTAACCTACCAACACCATAGCTTAGCCTCACCCACCTTAAACATGTTCAGAACACTTCCCTCAGCCTACAGTTGGGCAAAACCATTTAACACAAAGCCTATTTGGTAATGAAGTGTTGCTTTTCTCATGAAATTTATTGATTACTGTACTGAAAGTGAAAAACAGTATGGTTGTCTGGGTAGAAAATGGTTGTAAGTGTTATCTGTCACTGACCCTGGTGATGGCGGGGCCCACTGGGAGCTACACTCAGTGTCGCTGCCCAGCATCACTCGAGAGGGTCACCCTGCACATTGCTCACCTGGGAAAAGATCACAATTCACAATTCAAAGTACTACTGAATGCATATCACTTTCACACCATTATAGAGTCGAAAAATCCAAAATTGAGCCATCCTAAGTTGAGGACCTTCTGTATTTTCTCTTTCCTCTTTGATGCTGCTTCTAAATCAAGAGGTTTTTGTGATTCCTCAGCTGTTCATTTCCTGCTTGCATTAATTTCCTAGGGCTCGACAAACTGGGTGGCTTGAAACAATGGGATCTTATCCTCTCACATTTCTGGAGGCTGGAAGGCCACACTGAAGGTGTCCCAGGGTCACGCTCGATCCAAAGCCCTTAAGGAAGGAGCTTTCCTTGCGTCTAGCAGCTTCTGGTGTTCCCTGCAATCCTTGGCTCGTGGATGCTTCGTTAATCTCTGAGTGTCATCATGTGGCCTTCTCTCCATGTGTCTCTTCTCTTCTTAAACACATCAGTCGTGCTGGATTAAGGGTCTCCCCATCCAGTGTGACCTCCTCTTAACTGCTGACATGTGCAGCAGCCTTGTTCCCAACAAGGCCGCGTTCTAAGCACCAGGGGTTAGGACTTGAATGTACCTTGTTTTGGAGACACAATTCACCCCGTAACATCCCCCTTCTGCCCCTCAGTGATGATTTGATGCTCATTCACGTCACAGCTTCAAGCCCATTTTCAGAGGGTAGCATATGCCGCCCTGGACAGGGATGCAGCTCCCCACCTCTTTCCAGAGCCAGAGGTAGCTGTGACATTCTGTCTCTAATGACTGTGCCGTGGAGCCCCTGGGAACGTGGTCTGTGAGAGTTATGCAGCACTTCAGAAGCAACTTCGAGTTTGAATTAGCACTGAAACAGCCCTCTCATGCTCTGTTGTCGATTTCACTTAAGTCAACTAAGCCTGAAACCAAGACGCTTAGATGGTGCCAGTGGGAAGTACAAAAGTCCTTCCAGTTTTATTTGAAACAATTGGTTTTATCTGAAGTACTGAAGTGGGAATTTGAACAAATGTGTACTCTGTCCCATTCTGCGAGGGGGAATGAGTTCTCAGTGGCTTCTGAATGGTGCATGCAGGTAACTGGGACGCCAGGGAGCCCCAGCCCTCATCCGTGATGCGGGGTCGTGACCTAGAGGCATCGGATCAGCCCTCGGGGATTAGAAGGTGCCTCCTCGGCCCTCTTGCCCTCGGTAATCGACATAACCTAGTGCGTGAGAAACACAGAGTTCCCCCAAATAGAATTCATATGGTGAGAATGAAGCCAGGTCACCCTGCATCTAGCCCTGCTTTTGCCCCAGTCTTGCTAGTTGAATTTAAGCACATTTCTTGTTAAAATGGGATCCCAGGTTTCTCATCTCTGTGTGAAAATAGTAAAATTTGCTGCATCATGATGTCTGCAAGGCAATTAACAGGTTGCTGTATGCGAGCGACTGGCAGATCTCAAGTAATTAGGGGTGATACTGAGGACAGCCATTCACTAGCTCTGACTCCACGAATAAGTAGATTTTAGGCCCTGACAGAGGCGTTTAAGTAAGAACAAGGTCTGAAATGCAGAGGGTCGGTTGACTTGCTGCTGGTCTTGTTCTTGGGGCCAGCCAGTCCCAGAAGGAGTGCTGTGGACTGGCCTGGTGGGGGCCCTGGGCAAAATCTCCCTTCCAGATAAAATGCAGGAGCTGCAGGAAGGTTGGGGATGTGGGGTGGCCCCTTAGGGTGATTGGTTACAATGGGAAGTTGAGGGAGAGAAAATTGGAGACTGTTTCCAGATACGGCAGTATCTTGGGGACAGTCTCCTGATCCTGGGGTCCAGGGATGTAGGGACAGCAGGTCCAGGTGGATGGAGGGATGGAGGGGCAGCCGGGAGCCCAGCGAGCTTCAGACCCAGAGGGCTAAGGATTCAAGAAAGGGCTCACGTGTAGGTAGGGGAGCCCTGGGTAGGAAGTCACAGCCGGGCCGGCCGTCAGAGGGACATGAGGGGGTCCCAGGGGGCTGCGCCAAAACTACCCAGATATCTCCACTAAGATTAGGGCTGATCCTAGAAACCGGGGTGGAGGGGATTCCGGTTGTGAGAAAAGAGGGCCGAGGCAGCCCAGCTCCAGGTTGGGACAGACCGTGTCAGAACCTTCGCCCTACCCAGCCCCTCTCCAGATCTTAGCTCTACTTCATTTATTTCAATAGATTAAGTAGCAGAGAAGATCCCAGTCATACGGCTAGACCCATACCCACCGTCCTCAGCACTGACTGGAGCTGTTTTTGCTGCTGCTGCTGTAGTTTTAGTTATCTGATTATTTATAATCACAGGGCTAATGCATCGTTTTGGCAAACACTGCTGAATGTAGATGTTTAATGCACTGCCGTGACAAATTTACTTTAAATGACTATTGATTAACAGGGCCTAGGCTGAGAGGTGTTTTGTGATATGGTATCGTCCAAAAATAGAATGAACAAAGACCCACAGTCAGACTTCTGATTGCTGGCCAGGGCCTGGAAGATGTGGAAGTGGAGTGTGGAATTATTTGCTCCTTTTGTGCCCTGTGTGAGCAGAACATGGCCATGATCCATAAGTCTTGGTCATTTATTTTTTACTTTATTTTTTTCAGGCTTGGTCATTTAAAAGGAGAAACAGTAGGTTGGGAGGTCGGCTGCAGTAATAGCGGCAGACTGTGAGGGTTATTCTCTTACTTGCAGCTACTTGTGGAGAAAACCCCGTGTACGTGGCTGTTGGAAATTTGCTTCATTTTGTCAAGATTTAAACCAGAATATTCTGAGGCCCTGAAAGTTCAAAAGCAAGACCTAGGCAAAATATAGGACAGCGTTTGATATAAAAATTATTTTGGTTTCACCAAGAAAATAAAATCACCTGGACACAGTGTGCAGCGTCCTGGAGGAGGCATTGAAATAAGCAATTTGGTGATCTGGGTTTTTATTGTGACTTGACTTTGGGTGTACCGTTTAATATCCTTAAGCCTCAGTTTTCTCATCAGTAAACTAGAAGGATTTCTACACTTTTTCCCTCTTACAGTGTTGGGGGTAATTCAACAAAAAATGTATACAACAGTGTTTGAAAGCTGACTTAATTATTCATCTTATCAGTGGGAATTATCAGCACAAAGGCAAAAAGTCAGATTCTCTCTCTTTTGTACCTATTTCCCTCCATTTATTTTAATCCTATTCACTCCAGCATTTTGATGGGAAAATGCTGAATTTTCCTTGTTTTACTACTTAATTAATTTTAAATGCTATCCTGAGTAATAGCACTCTGTCTCGATGAGAGCTGTTTAAAGATGGGGAATTGTGCAGAAGGATGTTTGTAAATAATGCTCAGGTGACACCATTGTGATAATTATGGCTTTTTGGAGATGAGTTTTACAGCAAGTCCTCAATTTTCCTGTCACTTTTTTTCCCCCTGAACTCTCCCACTTAAGCAAGCATATTTGTTCTGTGGCGTTAGCTGTTCAGGGAACTAAATCCCCGAGAGAGCTCAATAGCCTTTGAATCCACTTTTCATTTTCTGTGGCTAATTTTGCAAGCCCCCAAGAGGGCAAAAGTTGCCCCCCTTCCCCACTCCGAGGAAGGACAGGAGGAGGAAGGTGTAGCAAATCCCCAAACACTCCATCTCCAGCTCCAATGCATAGCCATCCCTGGATCAGTGACCTTGAAAGCTAAGCTCAGTGGCCAGAAGGGCCCTAGTGATGATGTTTCATGTGGGAGCTGCATGCCAGGGAAAGCTCCCCCTCAACCCCATCTCACCCATCCCTTCTGAGACGATACCTGGGAGGCTCAGAGTGCTGGAGGCATGAACAAAGAGAAGCCTCCTGCAAGTAAGTAGAGCACCCTTGCGGGGCTTTGAAATAAACTCTTAGGACTCCCAGGCTTTGTATCTTTCCCAGGAAAGGGACCCAATGTATATTTCACCATGTTGCTCACCAGCTTATGTGTATTCTCCAGCTTTTAGTTGTTAAGGGTCTCAAACATCAGCTTCCTTGTAGTCTTTTTACTCACCAGCTCAGTTGGAATATAATTTCAAAGAGAAGTCAGCCAGTAAATTTTGTTAATGGATCCGTGGAAGCTTTTGGAGTTGGAATTGGAGGAGCCCTTGGAGGTCATCTTGTCCAGCTCTCTCGCCTGACGAATGAGGACCCTGAGACCCAGAGAAACTGAGTGACTGGTCCAGGTTGTACAGCAAGTTAGTGGCAGAGCTGAGACAAGGACCCAAGGCTCTTTAACTACCTGGAAACATTGTGTGGTCATAAAAAGAATGGGGTAAGGAATCCTCAGTGGGTGTACCCTCTTTTAACTTAGCCAGGTTATTTTTGAGGCTATGATATTGACAAAAATAATGCATCACATGGGCCAGAACATTCTAATTGTATTATGTTTATGGTTAATTCCTGGTAAACCAGAATTCCCTTAAGATGCTACCCTTGTTGAAAATCTTTGCATAGTACATTGGTTCACTTTTCTGAAATAGTGACCCAAACTGACTCTTAAATGTCAGGGAATCTTACTGTTCCCTTAGAATCATTCTAAATGTTGGTTGTAATTGTATGAGATTATAGCTTTAAAGCATGGATTTGGCATGAACACAAGCCACAAAATGTAATCCAGCACACCTTCTCCCCACCACATTAGCTTATTTAAAATATAATATTTTGGTTGTTTGAATTCTTCCACGTGACCTTTACAAACCCTGTTGGCTGTTATTTGATACTTTTGGGGACAGAGACAATGAGTTATCTTGGTCAGGAAAATCATGTAACTTGCTGGTATTATACCAGTTGCATTTTGCTTTTTGTTTTTTTTTTTTTTTTTCTCTTCACCACCATTCTCACATGAGATTGAGCACAGACACAGGCAAGGTGTAAGTTTGGCAGTGAGGTTTGCTTGGCTTGTTTGTTTTTCCCTATTGTTAAAGTGACTGGGATCCAGCCCCTGGTTCTTTTCTCCATGATGTGCAAGTGAGGTGGCGGGGGGAGAGGGGATGGCGAGGGGATGGGAAATCTCCAGGGAACCAAGGGAAGTGTGAGCATCATGTTAGAAAATCCTTCTTGTAGGAAGACTTGCCCACTGCTTTCTGATTACCCCAGCTGAAATCACACCACATTCCAGAGGGCCACTAACTGAGGCACTAAATCCCACCCCCTCAGTCCTCACTAGTTCCCTCACTTGAGAGCAAGCGTGAAAAGAACCATGGAAAATCACCAAGAGAACAGTTTCTGTATATTCAAAATAGATTATTTCAAACATGGAGGAGATGGACGTCACCAATTGTGCATTCTTCTTGAGACAGTTATTGGTATGTGTAGGTCTTAGCAAGTTCAGATTGCTTTGCTCTCTCGAAACTGAGAGCTGGCTTTTCCCCCTCCATATACTTTCTTGTGTGTCTAATCTCTCAGATAAGATATCGTACAACATCGTATAATGGATTGCTGCCTCAATGCCCTTGCTGGTTCTGCCAGACCATAGGGAAGGGGTCTGACTTGAGGCAAGTGTACCAGAGGGAGTGTGTAGAAGTGGAAGTTTCCACGTGGTATCTACTGACTGAGGAGCAGAGATAATGATCAGGGCAGAGTTCAAACACTTCTTGTGAACAGTATGGTGAGAGGCCGGAAAAGAAAATAATATTGCAAACATTGCCTTATCTGGGGAGGCAACAGGAGTGGCCGAAAGGAGTGGGGCTTGGAATTATGAGATCAGACTTAAATTCAGCTCCATCCCAGATGTGGAGCCTGGTTAAGTCATGCATCCTTGAGCCTCAGTTTCAGTTGAAAAGTGAAGGCGGTGGGCAGAGGGAATGGGCATATTGGTCATAGTGGTGATGTTTGCCTTACTATGTGTTAGGCTGGATATTGGCCCCCAAAGATGCCCTTGTCCTAAGCCCTGGAACCCTTGAATGTTACCTTACATGGCAGAAGGGACTCTGCAGAGGTGATTGAGGATCTGGAAATGGAAAGATTATCCTGGATTATCTGGGTGGGTAATCGCAGCGGTCCTTCCTTGTAAGACAGAGGCAGTAGAGGCTGTGAGGAAGAAGCCGTGAGCCAAGGACTGCAGGTGGCCTCTGAAAAGCTGAAAAAGTCAGATTCTCCCCGTCTGACCTCGAGAATTATAAAAATAACTCATGTTGTTTTAAGCCACTAAACTTAAGATAATTTGCCACACACAGGAGCAATAGGAAACTAATGCGTGTGCCAACCTTACAGTTCTTGTCATGGTTAAATGTGACTTTGTATTTATATGTTTGTAAATCTCAAAGTGCTCCATAGTTGCAAGTACTTTTAAAACTAATTTTTGTATTCATCTGGATTTCCAGGTTAAGGTGGTCAAGGTCTGGCAGGAAGACCAGGAGAACAAGAATCAGGACTTTTTAATTATACAGTGAACAGATTGTGTCTGAACATTGAAATCCATGTTGTCAAATAATTCTCAGCTGTGAAGTTGTTCATGGTCATTAACACCTGTGAATCACTTTTTAGGTGAGCAGACAGGTGTGCCCCTTACTTTCTGCACCCGTGGGTCTCAACCTGGGGTGTTCATCAGAGTCATGGGGGAATCTTTTAAAAGTACCAATGTCCGGTCGGCACCCCAGGACGATTAAATCAGAACTTTGGCGGGTAGAACCTGAAAATGGATATTTTTTAAGCCTCCCCAGGTGACTGTAGCCTGCAGCCCAGGCTGAGACCCACTGCAGAGGGGCTGTGTCTGCTAAGATTTTAAATCAATTCTCTTTAAAGCCTGATGAATCTAGATGTTCCTTTGAGTTTAGCGAGAAATGTCCTGCCAAGGACTTGATGTCATCTCTTTCAAAGATATTAGTATATCAGTTTATGAGCTGTAGCGTGTTTCCAGCAGGAAATACGAAAGCATGAGTTAGCCAACACTCCTGAGACACTCGGCAAACAGATTGGTGTGCATGGTGGCAAACAATTTCAACAAGCACTTTTCTCCCCATAGAGCTCAAAGGTTTTTAAAAGCAATAGTTGGAAGGAGAAAAGGAAGACGTTGAGGCTTTCTCCTCAAATGGTTGAGCCCCCTGAGGATTGATTAATACTGTTTTTACTTATGTCGTATGTCCTTACGTCTCTGGTCTGGAGGAGAAAATAATCATTTTGGAATTTCTTCCTTTGGAACCACTGTCATCAGAGGCTGTGAGGGCAGCGTTGGAAGTTGCTGTTGCTGCCTCCCTGTGTTCCTGGGTGCTTTGAGCTGTCACGTGCTGCCAAGGGCATCTCTGGGCCACCTGTCACTGAGGGTGGCCTGGCCTCTGACAGCAGGTGATGTTATCTGCCTTAGGTATGTCACAGGGAGGGTATTACAGATAAACTTTTTATAAATCACAAGGTGCTGTGCAATGGTGGTATTGTATTTTGAGTGGAAGTCTGCACTGAAGTTACACGGATGCCAGAAAGCCTGTAGCCTAAGCTCTGTATCCTCAGGATTGGAATGGTTGGTGTCCTTATTTTTTAGGGTTCTAGGTGACCAAGTGGAGGCACTGGCTCAAGGACCTCTGAAAGTCATGTAATTTCTTACTGGTCATTTACTCGGTTGGGTTTAACTTTCTCATCCAAATGGAAACACGAATGCTGGACTACTTACGGCTGCCCTAGGTGGACTTGGGTGTCTTGACAATGGGGCAGTACTTGAGTGCAGCGCTGGGTTTCATTGTCTCAGTTTAGACCTTGGCTCTGAAACTTACTGTCAGGGGGATACTCAGGAAATGATTTAACCTCTCTGTACCTCAGTTTTGACATCTGTAAAATGGACGAATAAGGTACTTTTACATAGGGCTGTTGTAAGGATTGTGAAAGGCACGTAGAAAACCTGGCACTGATCTGGGTCTGTCACCATGGCCTCTACTCCTTGAATCTGGGGAAGCTCAGGAGTGTGGATATTTTTTTCTTCCTCTTTTCCTTCCTCCTCTCCCTTCAATAAGTATTTATCGGACACCTACTACTTTTAGGAAGTACACCATGGATACAGTGGTTATGCAAAGTAGATAGTCTTGTCAGGAGCTCAAATGGTTTTAAAGGTTGATTTAAAATATTGATACAAAATGGTGATGGAGAAGGACTGGGCGAGTAAAACCTGTTTGTTTCTGATAGATCAGAAATGTAAGACTTCGAATGCTTTATCTGCATCAACCAGAGTAAGATGTTTCATATAATTGCGGGCATCAGTCCATGATCTTAGGGACCAGGGCAGGGGAAGGTCACTGGAACGTTGCTGATGCTCGAAGTGGTCCCCTGGGGAATGGACACGGTTCTCTGATCTGATTGGCCATATAGTCAATCACGTGTCAAAGCAAACATGCTGATTGGGCATTTCCTTTGGCCTGGTGCTGTGCCTGCTGTCAGGGGTCCGTGGTCCCTGCCCGGACGGAGCTCCCTGAGTCCTAGGGGACCTCATAGCTGAGGGGTGGGATTCTTGCAGTGTGGATGCCAGGAAGCTTTCACCAGATCCCTGAGCTCAGAGAAGCATTTTGGGTCTATTATGGTTCTTGAAATTGTTTATTTTTAAACTTGTTTTTGGTACCATTCACAAACAGGTTTACTTTCCTGTCATGAATTTATACCTTTTTCATAGAAAATGGTCCCAAGTGAAACCCTCTTTTCCCAAGGTTTCCCTTGGTACGAATTTCTGGTCCTCTCATCAAGTCTATGTAGCCCTGCTTTTTAGCAACATGAGTTTTATCGGTGATTAGAGCTATTAATCAAGTTTGGTGGTGATCATAATAGCCATTTGTGTTATTTTCAACTCCACTTTTCCAGACTGAAAAAGAGAATTGTTTTAAGGACACAGAAAAATTCTAGAGAATGCTCAGAAATTTTGTGCTTTTACCAATCCCACTTAGAACTGCCTATGAAAAATGATAATGAGGATGATAATGATGGTAATGATTGCATTCTGCTTTCCAGCATTTATTCTGTACCAGACAATATCCTGAGGGCTTTGCACACATATTCTCATTTTATCGCCCAGCAGTTGTATGAGGTTGTGATTTCTTAGCTTTCTGTTTTTACAGAGGAGGGGCACTTAGGCATGACAGGGTTGGATACGTTGTCCAAGTTCAAATGGCTCATCAGTGGAAGGTCTACCGTTTTGATTCCAGAAGGGTCTGACTCAGACGTGCTTTCCATAGTATGAATTATTGCCTTGGGCAAAATCCACAGTTAGGGGGTTGGGAAAGAAGAACCTCTGAAGGAGACAGGAAAGATACATTAGCTAATTCACCCCAGTTTGTCCCTGACAGGTTTGGATGAGGGAGTGTCATATTTATCTTGGCGTTAAGGACACTGAGCTGCTGAGAAACTGAGAATTGCCTAAGGTCACAAAGTAAATCACTGATAGAACTTAATCCAGAAGCTGAGTGCACCTCCACCTCATTTGATGAAGTCTCAGTCTACACAGTTGCAACAAGTACATCAATTTAGTTGCGTGGATGATGGAGAAATCCTTTTTGTTTTGGATAATCTGAAATCAGTGGTTAACGAATTTTTGACTTGGATTCAGTTCTAAAACTTTTTTCCCCCTATTTTGGAAAACTGTACAGGCTTCGGCGTCTGCTCAGAGGTCACTTTGGGCAGGTTACTTCTTCAACTCAGCAACGAATCCTTCCTTTGTGTGGCTGTTGGGAGGAGTGGGTGCTAATGACATCTAGAGCTTTGTGGGTATCTGCTATAACTGCTCAGTGATTGGTTGCTTATTATGCATTACTTTGGAAGGGAGAGCAGGGCTCTCAAAACTGTCATTATGGGTCTAGGGGAATCATCAGGCTCAACCTCAAGGCATCAGGAATGGAAATTTTCTTGAAACTGTCTGGTCATACCACATAGCAGTTGCATCTCAGTTTTTCTGTGTTGGGTAATAAAGATCATCTGCTTTGGACAAGGGACTTAGAACTTCAGTTATGAGCTGTTAACCCCTCATGGGGGGGTGGGCAGGGACTTCCCTCCAAAGATGTGGTTCCTAAGTCCTAGTAGATCAATCAACAGCTCACAGTGAGGGGAAGTAAGGAAAGCTCGTGGCCCCCTCCAGCCTCCCCTTCCATGCTCCTCTCTGGACTGGACCCAGGATCTGCATTGGCTAACAAGGCTATGCTGGACACTCTCCATCCCTCCAGATCATTCTCCCATCTTCCCAGACCTTCTTGGGCTCCATCACCCCAGCTTCCTTGCCCTCTGGCTTCAGGTTGGGTTGGGCCACTGGCGGGAGGTGGAAGGACAAGAGAGGTCAAAATATTTCTCTCAGCCTCACATCGCTGCTCCCTCCTTTACCTGAGCCCCCTACCTCTCTCTTAGCTCCTGCTGGGTAGGCCCTGTTCTGAGTTCCATGACCATAAGCTTAGTTACTCATTCTGGTGACAGCTCCCTTCCTGTGCCCTTCAGTCCTGGTGGTGATGGTGTCTTCCACCGTTGCTAATCCCTGGGGGTCCTGATAGGACCCTCAACCCTGCACAGACCTGCAGACAGTCCCTTCCTTAGCTCCTTTCAGATACTCCTTAGGGAACTGTAGCTGTGTCCAGCTTAGGCCACGCACTACAGGGTTGCTATATTTAAATGGTAAGCGTATGGGTATTCTTGCCTTTTTGTTACTGACTCCCAGTGTTATTTGGGGGAAAATGATGGTAGAGGAATGGTATTAACTTCTTCCTTTGACTATATATGACATATAAGTTTCTCTCTTAGAATATGGAATCATTTGAACATGTGGTATAATTATTAACGGTCAGAGAAAGTGTGAGAACATTGATATCTATTGCAAAATATTGAAAAACCTAGAAACCAACCAGTGTGATGGGACAGAGTCAGTAAGAGCCTGTTCTTCTGCCATCTCCTCGGGCTTTAGTGACCGATGCCCACGGGCAGTGTTTCAGTCGAGTGTCTAGCATGTGCCTGGCACAGTTCTAGATGCTGGGGATACTGCCCCGAGTAAGACACACAGGGAGCTTGTGTTCTGGGGAGCTAGAGGGCGACTCCATGCAGAATAAAACAGGTAGCTCACATAAGGTGTTAGAAGATGATACGGATGCAGAGAACAATAACCAAAGAAGCGGGTGAGGGTTGCTGGGAGGTGTTGCCGTTTGTGAGAAGGCAGTCAAGGGAGACCATCTCAAGAAGGTGACGTCTGAGCACAGGCTTGAAGGAGGTGAGGAAGGACATAACTATATATGAGAAAAGAGATTCTAGGCAGAGGGAATAATGTACCTGGGTTGGAGGGAGCAAGGGTGGGCAAGGGGAGGGGGCCCTAGTGTACAATGGGGCCAGACGGCTCAGAGCCCTGTGGGCCAGGGCAAGAACTTTGGTTTTACTTCTTGTAACATGAGTGACTATTGTGGGGCTTGGGGAAGGTGGTTATTGTAGCTTGCTCTGATTTTTTTTTTTAATTGAAGTATAGTTGATTTACAATGTTGTGTTAATTTCTGGTGTACAGTATAGTGATTCATTTATACATGTATATATTTTCATTTTTATATTCTTTTTCATTATAGGCCATTACAAGGTATTCAGTATAGCTCCCTGTGCTATGCAGTGGGACCTTGTTTATCTGCTTTATATATAGTAGTTAGTATCTGCAAATTCCAAACTCCCAATTTATCCCTCCCCACCTCTGTTCTCTTCTGGGAGAAAGTTTGTCTTCTGCTCTTGTTGTCACACCATCACTCTGGGTGCAGTACCGAGAGCAGACTGTAGGAGCAAAGAAGGGGGCAGGGAGCCAGACCAAGATGTTGCTAATGGTCCTGGTGAGAGGGGTGGTGGCCTGGACCAGGGTGGGGGCAGTGGAGTAGAGGGAAGTGGTAAGATTTAGGACCTTTTAAAAAAAGGCGAAGCTGGTGGGGTAGATGGAATATGAAGTGTGGCCGAGAGAGGAGATCTGAATAGGGCTAAGGGTTTTGCCTTGAGCTGCTGGAAGGATGTAGTTGCCAGGACTGTGGGAAGAGCAAGTTTTGGGGTGGGTTTGGGGGGAGACCAAGAATTCCACTCTGGACATGTTAACTTTGACGAGTCTGTGAGAAACCCCAGTGGTAATCTCAATGTGTGACCGTTGTCAATGTCTGAATGGTAGTTTTTAGTTTCACATTATATCACCCTTGGTGGCTGACTTTCTCGGTGGTGTGTTTTAAGGAAAAGAAATGTTTATACCATGGCCGTAGTGATTTTGAGAGTAAGCCTCCAGGCAGAATATGCAATGCCTATATTTTCCATTGATGCAAAACCATCTTTGCATACTTAACAGATTCGGGACACTTGTGGGAATTTATTCTGAGCCAAAAGACTTTTGGCACTGTTTTCCTAGCCTGACTTGAACTACACCGAACCTTTTTAGAGCAGAGCTGCGTGTTGTGGCATCATGCAATGAGAGTTTCAAGGCAGCCACAAAAGCAGGCCTCATGCAAATGGACAGAGCACATTTAGCAAGGCCCCAATTTGCTTGTGTGTGGAAGCTTTTCTGCCCTTTTAGGTATGTTTTTGCTTTCAAACGTTGTTCTAGCATCTTTGCCTTGTGCTCTTCTCTCCACTTCTCTCTATTTATTTCTGAAAGTTCTGTTCTCTTGTTGACAATGTCACAGTTGATCTCAAAGTGAAGTTAGACTATGAGTCAGAGAAAGATCGCCAGTGTTTCTTGAACAGCTATTATATGCTGGCTACTGGGCTGGAAACCTCCCTTACCCATTTAATCCTTGAAACAATATTTCGAGGTGGGTGTTGTTGTTCCTGGTTAATAGACGAGGAAGCTGAAACCAGGGAGGGTAAATGACTTGCAGAAGCCTGTAGCTAATTAATCATAAGAGTCGAGTTTCCGATGTGGATTAGAGAATTTCCAAGGTCCAGGGGCATCAGCTCTGTCCAAGCAAAGTTCTCTCTTCAGGTAGATTGGTGCTTCTGGATGCCAGTACATTGCTTTGTCTGGCTTCTTACTGAAGCCAGAAGAGGTGAGCAGTGCTAGTATTTCCATGCCTGTTGCCTCTTTCATGAATGTTTCTACAGGTTTACCAGGAAGTATGGTGCATGCCTGTGGGGTGCTCAGTGTTGGTGGGTGGTGCCAAGTCCTCAGGGGGCTTCCACTCAGGCAAACATCACATGAGGAATTACATGGGAGAAGCATGGGAGGCAAAGGAAGGAGAGTGCTCTGAGAGTGCATCGGCGCTTTGGGACCAACTTTCACCCCACCTCAACCTCTAACCCAAAGAGCTGTCCAGCCAAGGAGGTAGAAAAGAAAGCTCCTTGCAGCAGGAACAGCATCAACCAAGACCTCAGGTCAGGCTGAGACTGGATTAGATGAGACTGCACAGATGCCGTGGGTAGAGGGGGAGGAGAAGTGGGTAGACAGAAGTGGTCTGCTCTTCGGTACTGATTCTTGTACCCTTGACTTTTTAATTTCATAATATTGTAGCCACTTTCCAAGATAGTCTTTGGGGATTTTTTTTTTTTAAAGCTTAGGAAAAAGCCAAGAACAAGAGTCAGCATGGTTGGATTGAGAATTATCACATGTGCATTGGCTAAATTTTTGAGCGAGGGGGCTTACGATCAGGTTCACCACGTGCAGGTGGTTATTAGGAGATGGTTTTAACTGGGAGGACCGTCAGCCAGGCTGCTGCTGCTATGGGAAGCTAGTTTCTCGAAGAGTGAGGAGTATGAGTGCTTTAGAGGATAAACACCTAAACTGGGCAATTACTGAAAGTACAAATGAATGTAAGATGAAATGATAGAAGAACTCTCAAAATCTGTCTTAAGAGGAAGGAAAAAAAAAACCCTTCTTGACTATAAACGTCAAACTTCAGCTCGTAATTAGATGAAAGGTTGATGTTTTCTAGCACAAAAGCTCCCAGGTGGCCCGGTCGGTTTGAGTGGCAGCCTGAATGGTACGTGCCATATGCCCAGCTGGCATGGCTGGCGTGTGGGCTTGGCAAGAGATTGCGCTTTCAGAGCCATCCTCATTGTCTCCCTGGGTTTATCTGAGATCCCAAGCATTTCCCTTCTTCTACAGCACAGCCCAAACTGTCATCTCTATAAATGAGTAAGAAAATCATCTTAACCCAGCTGCTCTACTTGCATAAAAATGTCACCAACATGTTTCTGCCCTCAGATCCACTTGTGGCCCCTGGAGGAACAGAGGGAATAAAATGAATGAAATAGGTACTTTGTTACTTGCCCTACATAAATTGTTCATCACTAGGGTGAGTAGGTGAATAAATGCCTTTTTGCAGAGCCACTGAGACTATCTCAAGGTCATCAGAGATGTAAAAAGTAGGATAAAATGCATTTTGCATGTTCCCTTGAGAAATCAAGTTTCCCTGCATTGAACTGCCCTCAATGGAGATACAAGTTTTAAGCACATGTGACCCACAGACCCATGCTGTCCTGAGTCTTATGCTCTCATAAATCCCAGTGTTACTGGGCAGATGCAAGATGAATAATTGGTTGGACCATTTGTGCTAGCGATTTAGAGATAGAAGCTTACCTTCTAGGTAAAACGTGCTGCTGTGAATATACTGCAGACCCGAACATGCTTCTCACACGCGAACAACAAAACAAGCACCCAAAACACACAAACACACCAGAGCTAGTGTGGCTGTTGCTCCGGATCGAGATGGTGACTGCCCTTTACCACATGAAGGATGGCGGAAGGGTCTCGTTTGTATGATTTCCAGTGTTCTGTTACTCATAACTCTTCAGATTAGTTGAGATTTTATAAAGGAAGTTTGCTCATCAATTGGACTTTGGTTTTCACACAAAATGGTAACATCCTTTGTGCTCTGTAGAGTTCTACACTCTGTGCTTTTTAGCCACCTAGAATACTCTATAGGCTTTTAAACAATAGTGGCAATTCTGAAGAAAGTTAGTATCTAATTTGGCGAGGCTTGACTTGAGAAATGGCTAGAAACACACCGTGGACCCAAGTCATTTCTAGCTGGAGCTGGTTTGTCTGTCAGGGAGTGCATGAGTTGAAAAGAAAATAGTTTTCCCAGCCACTCAGGAATGGTTAGCAAGGGACCCCTGGGACAAGCCCACGTGGGCCATTCTAACATCTTTCCCACAGAGCAGGTCGGCAGGTGCCTGGCCAGGTCTGAGCTTTAAAACGCAGGACATTTGGGAGGAAAACCCAACGAAGCCACTTTCATTCTGTGGAGTCAGGTGGTTGTGGTTGATGGGTGTTGCCAGCACCAGTCAGGAAACAGAAAATGACTCGGTGAAGCTCACCCAGGAAGGCACTCAATAGTCAAGCATTTGACCTTTTACCACGAAGGAAGGAATCGGTCAAAGAAGAGCCTCCCGCAGGTCCTAATTTTTGTGAAAACAAGTCTCCGGGGAAACAAAGCCCCTATGACTCTTGGCCTGGGTCTGACAGCTGCCAGGCTTGTTAAAGAAATGACAGTGGCCTCCAGAAAAGAGGCGGGTGGCTTGGTACACAAAAGAATGTGTTCTGCTTTTACATTGTGCATGTGGTCAGCCGTCAATAGAACTATGCTACAAGTCAGAAAACTAGGCCATAGAGGGTCTTTCAGAAAATGTTTAAAATGTGGAATTATTCGGACCCTCATTGTGTCGGCTAGAAAATGGAACAATGGCTTGATCATAACAAATTGTTCAGTAGGAAAAAAATGTAGTAATGGGAATTGCTGGTTAAGTAAATAACAGAGTGAATATGACAAAATTTGTGGTAAAAATAAATGTGAACCCTTAAAAAAGAATCAGAACTGAGTTGAGTTTTGTGGTTTGCTATTACAGTCCTTGTGCCGCCTTTGAAGTGGTGCCTTCCAGTGTATTCCTTGGGCCAAATCCAGTCTGTCCCCTGTTTTTGTAAATAAAGTTTTATTAGAACACAGGCAGGTCCATCCATTTGCGTATGGCTGCTTTCTGCTACAGTGGCAGAGTAGTTGTAACAGATACAGTGTGGACCACAATGCCTGAAGTATTTACTGTCGTCCCTATACAGAAAAAGTGTGTTGACTTCATTCTAGAACTTCGCCACTCAAACGGCATTGGTGATTTACTGGTGATTCATTGGTAATTTATTGGCACATTAAGGCGTGAGAAGCACTGGCCTAGGGCATGCCTCACCTGGGGCTCCTGTGATCAAACTCCGTGAAGATGTAAGCACCGTTCTGTTTGTGTGCATATGTGTGTCTTTCTGCATCTCTTCCCTCTCAGAGGTAGAGGGGTCTGTATCCTTCATCACTTTCTCAGAATGGTTTGTAACCCCCACCCCACCCCCCCACCCCCAAATTAAGAGTCATTAGCTAGAAAAGGGAGGGCTTGACTCAGAATTCATGGGCTCATGTCTGAAATGATGGTCACGAAGATCTCACTACACCAAGAAAAGTCAGACCCAGCTCGTGCACATCTATTTATTTATTCTTAAATAAGCAGTATAAGATTTGCAGCCCAGCTCAGCTGTGGGATATGACATTTTGTAACTATTATTAATGGATAAGGGACCATTTCATGGATATTGGTTCCTTGAGCCTTAATAGCTATTGTCATATCACATTGTGGTTCCAGAGATATTTATTACGTGTCTCTCCCACCTTGGAAAAATGAAAGCTCTAAGGTCCAAAATTATAGGCCTTTGTAGTGACTTTTTATGGGTCCCCACTAGAAATCACTGCTAGTTAGCCTGACAATGTTATTAAACATCCATCACGTATAGAACCCTGCGGGAATTTCTAAAAGGCAGAAGATGGAATCTAAAATGGGCTGAGGCTGACTTCTGATTGCTTTTCCTATGAATGGCTGTTTCATGTACTCTGTGGGTCTTCCTCACCTCATATCAGGCTCCTACAGTAGGTGGGAGGACCAGAGGATTTATATATCACCTCTAGGTTACCTAGATGGACACATGCTTCTGGGGATGGAAGCTGTGCAGATCAGTAGAGGGAGGAATAACAACGATGATTTTAGAAACTGTGGTGTCTGAGGTAGAGAAATGACAAGCTCAGAAGTGCAGGACTAGCTGAGAAGCACTGACCTTGGGACCAAAATATCACTCTCACAAACCCAGAAAGGTACATAGCACTTTGCTTCACCACCTAAACTGTTTTTTTTATTTGTTAGAGATTAATGCAAGGTAAGATGGACTACATTAGCAAGAATTTAAACACTTTTTGATGCTGATTTTCGACTGAAGTGTTCTCCTCCAGGAGAAGCAGGTCCCCAGGGTCCTAGGTTCTGGGATCTGGAATGGAGTTGTGTTCAGGGCAAGACTGGCTCTCAGGCTGCCTGGGACCCAGGAACTCTGAAAGTTCACCCACGAAGCCAAGAAATTAGAAGCAAATGGTATATGGCAAGAGGAGAGATCAGGGATAATTCATCAAACCAGACCGGAGTGTGAGGCTTAGGAAGAGGAGGAGGAGCTGTTGAGAGGCAGGACCCCAGTTTGTAGGCTCAGCTCCTTGGGGTTGTGGGTTATGAAAAAAAGACAGACCAGTTCAAGCTGTAGGATCTTAGGAGACTTTACTGATGTTGAGGCTTGTCTGCTTCATGCGGGCAAGACTTTGGACATTCCAGGGGAGCTCAGAGATTACATATATTTCCTAGCTGTGCCCACTGAAGAGGGTCGGGGAGTAGAGAGACCCAATGGCCTTGAGCACACCTGTTATCCAGATCTTGGTTTCTAAATGCTATTCTGCAGCTAAAAGGAATGAGCTCCTTGGAGAAATGACTGATTCTGAGCCTGTGGAAGGGGAAATATAAGATGAGCCTAAAACATATTTTTGTGCCACAAAGTAAGGAACTACTCAAAGAATGTTGCAGGCATGTCAAAAGGACATAGGAGTCAGCCTGAAGAAGCTCTTAATAGCCAAACCTGAGGCATTTTCAGCATCTAAATAAATATAGCAGTAATGGATTATAACTCATCGAGTAATATAAAATCAGTGAGCCCATACTAATATTAATAAAATAAATAAGGAAAAGAGGACATTGTATCTTCAACAGAAGGTCAACCAAGAAATGTAGAATAAAAAGTAGAATTAAAAATCATCATTTAGCAACCATCATCTAATAGTTAATTCAGGCAAGAAATGATAAAGCAGGCAAATATTAACAGGTAAAACCTTGACAAGGAACAAGATTTACATAGCCTCAGGGTATCTCTCCACAAAATACTTATTAAATACAGAAGAGGGAGGGATTAAAGAGTCACTTTACAGTGGAGAAATCTGGGAGACACAAGTGATAAAGTTACTGTAACACAAGCACCTGCCAGGGGAAGGAGGAAATTATAGCTTTGTGTCTGCAATATCTCCCCTCTCCCCACCAAAAGGTGTATAACCCGAATCTATTCATGAGAAAACGTCAGACAAACTCAAATGGAGGGATAGTCTACAAAATAACTTCTGGTCATCTTCCAACTGTGTCAAGGTTGCAAGTCAGGGAGGACTGAGGAACTGTTCCAGATTGAAGAAGAAAAAAGAAACATGATGAGTAAATACAGCATGTGACTCTGGATTCTATCCCTCTGCATTATGAGGACATTCTGTGAAACCTGAACGGGAGGCTGTGGCAGTGTACCAGTGTTAACTTCCTGATTTTAATGGTTACACTGCAGTTACGTAGGAAGTATTTTGAGTATACAGGAATAATGGGAACTCAGGTCTGCAACTTACCATCAGGTGGTTATGGAAGGGGAAAATTTATTTGTTTTTTTCAACAAGGTGGTGTCCAAAGGGTAATCATTATGGTTATTGAAGTTGCTGAAGACAGGTTCCAATAGGGGCAAGAAGGATGAAGGTCCAAATGGGAAATTCTCAATTTAGGATAAAGGAACATCAATCTATAAAAGGCTATAAAAGGGTGAGGGTTTCGCAGGAGGGAGTAAGTGGGAGGCATGGAGTTGAGTCATGAGAACAGGGTGGGTTAAGACTTTGATAGATTTAGATGTAGAAGTGAACGCCAGGACCCGGAGTGGAGCTTTGAACAACAGGTGTGCATCAATCTGTGTTCTGTCCTTTGCTGGACCCTCCGGTGCTATCCTAGTGAGTGGTGGCTCTCCCATCTCTTCCTCACTGTGAACGTTCCTGCTACCTAGGGACGCTCTGTGGCTATCCATAGACGCTTTGGAGCCAAGTCGAGTGGGAGAGGTGGGGGGGAGCAGTGGTTTGTCAGGGACTTCAGAAGGATTACAGCAGTTTATTCTAGAAAGAGAGGTTGGTTTAAGCTCACACTGAGGTACATTTCATTTAATCTCAGTTCTCTGGGATTCATTTCTGTTAACGCTAATGAAAATCCGGCTGGCTCCAAGGACAGGCTGAAATGTGAGGATTTAAGTATTACTCCTCTGCCTTTGGTTATAGGGCTGATCTTCAGCGTCTGTTTTGTGATTGCTGCTCTGGTCCCTTGGACATGCCAAGTAAGTGAAAAGCTAAAAGAGCCTGAAATTGACTGTACAGGATTGTTTGTATTTCATGTTAACTTAATTCACCGAAGATCTGAATGCCTAGCCTGTGTTTACATGCTGTGGTTTACAAAGATAAAGAACATGTATTAGAACACATAGAGAGGAACCAGAGTCTAGGGGGAGAATTTCTCGTGAGTGAACAAATAGTTATAACGCATAAGGAGCTTAGTCGGGGCTGACAAAGGGCTGAGGAATTGGGGAGGGGGGAGCCTCCTACTTTGTGAGAGTTATGGAGAGAAGTCTTCGTGTCAGGAGGAACAGTGTATGCCTTTCTTCAAAGAAAGCACAGAGGTGAGAGGAGCCATGAGTTAGAGCGTGTCCTGGAGCCTGGGGGAGGGCGCATTGGAGGATGGGGTCTGTGTGATTATGGGGGCCCTATCAAAGGACCTGTGTGCCACCTCCCTGGAGTCTGGAGGGAAGAGTGCATTTGGGCAGTGTGAGCCAGGAGCTGCACTAGACCCTTTGCCTGACGAAGTGGAGAATTAATCAAGGAAAGCACAGAGACAGCGTATGAGTTTGTTCAGGCTGTCATGACAAAGAAGCACTGACTGGGTGGCTTGAACAATAGAAATTTATTTTCTTACAATTCTGGGGGCTTGAAGTCTGAGATCAAGGTGTCCACAGGGTTGGTTTCTTCTGAGGGTTCTCTCCTTGGCTTGTAGTCGGCCATCTTTCCCCTGCGTCTTCACATGGTCTTCACAATGCCTGTTTGTGCCCCGATTCCCCCCACCCCCAACTTTTTTTAAATTAAAATATACTCAGTTTACAATGTTGGGTCAATTTCCCCTTCTTAATGAAGACACAGTCCTAATGGATTAGGGCCACCCTCATGGCCTCGTTTTACCTTAATCACCTCTTTAAAGGCCCTGTCTCCAAGCATAGCCACACTCTAAGGTACTGAGGGTTAGGGCTTCAACGTTTAAATCTTGTGGGGGACACAGTCCAGCCTATGGCAGTCAAGAAGTTTTATTTTTGTAGATCCTCATGGAAGTTTTCAAAGGGCAATTGGCAGCTTTTCTAGAAGTGAGAGAGGCTTGCTTTAGCTGTGCTGAGGCTTCCTCTCACCCGTAGTCTTAGCAATAGAAGGACTAACTGAACAAGTGGAATGGAGGTGAGTTTTAATATTTCACCAGTCACCCCAGCATCATGACGCTTCACCCCAGGATACTTCCAGCAGGTATCTCCTGAGAACAAGGGCATTCTCCTGCAAAATCACAACATCACACATTAATTCAGTAATGTCATCTAAGATACAGTCCATATTCAGAAATGTCCTTAATCACCATCCAGTTTTCCCCCAACCTCAATCCTGGGTTGCATCACGGTTCATGCATCGTATTTATGTACCATGTCTCCTCAGTCCTTAGAATCTAGAACAGCCTCCTTAGTTTTGTTATCCTTTCCATGGCATTGACAGTTTTGAGGCGCCCATACCAGCCCTACATGTCTCGTTCCCTCATGATTAAATTCAAGATGAGCGCTTTGGCACAGTACCTCATTAGCGATATTATACTGCATCACCGCAGAAGGAACATGGCACCAGTCTGCTCCATTATTGGCGCGGAGGGGTCGCTAAATTGGATCTTTGGTTAAGGTGATAGCTGCCAGATCTCCCCGTTGTAAGGATGACTTTCCTCTTTACCATTTAATAAGCATAGTTTGAGGAAAGTAAATATTCTCTCTCTTAGCAAACTTTCACCCAGTGATTTTTAACACCTATTGATGATCTTTGCCTGAATCAGTCACTACATTTGAGATGGAAAAATGGTGGTTTTAAAATTTAATAACTGGCTTTTCATCTATAAGTTAGCATTCATCAATTCAAGAGGAATCCCCTCCCCCACTCCTCTCTTTTTTTTCTCTTTTTCTGTATTGTTTTTCCCTTTGAATATCACTATGGAGTCACAGATCCTTTTTGAATTCAATGTCTTATAAAATATTACCTGTCTTAGTCATCTTGGGCTGCCATAATAACTTATATAGACTGGGTGGCTTAAACAACAAACAAACAATTATTTCTTACAGTTCTAGAGGCAGGGAAGTTCAAGGTCAAGGTCTGGGCAGGTTCAGTTCCTAGTGAGAGCTCTCTTCCTGGTATAGTGATGTCAGCTTTCTCACTGTGTCCTCACTTGGTGAAGAGAGGGCTCTGGTCTCTTCTTATAAGGGACTGATCCCTTCCTGAGGGCTCCACCCTTACGACCTCATCTAAACCTAATTACTCCCAAAGTCCCCACCTCCAAACACCATCACACTGGGGATTTGAGGTTCGATTTTGGGGGGACACACCACATTCAGACGGTCATTCTTTTCCATGTTCAAATGTTGCCAAGTGTGGTCAGTGCAGTCTGAGCACCTTCAAGCTGACTCCCGTGGCCTTTGACATGTCCCGATCACTATTACTTGATGGCACTGTAGGATGAACTAGGCTCACTCTGTATTTTCCCTGCCCTAGACCTTGGATCAGCCATTTCCCAAGGATTTCCGGTACTTTTCAGTGAAAAATAGTACGTAGAAACCAAGATCTAGGAACAAAACATGCTCATTGTTACTGGACTGTCATTGTGTCTAGACTTTTTCAGTGGACAAAACTTAGAAATACACATCTATTATTTTCCATCATGATTGTATTCTGATGTTTCCAGTTTAAATTCAACACAACTGTGTTCCTTCTCAGCTTCCCTCATTTCAGTATTTTTGTGTCTCCCTTTATCCACAGTGAGAAAACCTTGTTTCCTAACAACATCAATATAATTGCTTATTTGCTCTAGCATGTAGTATATACAAAATAGTTTCAGAATTACTACTACATTGGCACCAGGACCACCAACAAACCAACTAAGTGAGTTTCAAGATTGCTTGGCAGTGATCGTTATTACTCTTAAAGAATATATCCCACTAAGAATGTGCAGAGTGTTCTTGTTCAAAAGTTATGTAAATATAATTATGTTGTCCATCTGAGTTCAGTTCACTTGTTTCTGTTTATATTTAATTTCAGGGCTTGATTTTTTTTTCCAGCTTCTTTAAAAAATATATTTTTATTGAAGTACAGTGAGTTTATAATGTTGTGTCGATTTCTAGTATATCCATCTTTTTTGATTTAATTATTTTCTGGGATATGTGAAATGTTTCCATGACTCAAAAGTCACAACTGTATAAAAGACAGAGAGGCTGAACTCCCATGTCCTCTCTCTCTGTCCCCACCCATCCACTTACTGGCGACCATTTGCATTAATTGGTTTATTCTTCTGTGTATATTTTTGTAGAAATAAGCAAATACGTATTCTTACTCTCCTTCTTAATCTTTAACCTTGCTTTTTTTGCACTTAACAATATAAGCTGGCTGTCATTCCAAAGCAGTTCATAGCCATCTTCTCACTCTTTTGTCTGACCACATGCTACTCCATTGGGTAGATAATCATCAGTTAGTTTCTATGAATGGATATTTAGATTATTTTTTCTCCAGCATATTGCTATTGCAAATAATGGTGAAATGAATTAATTACCTTGTGAATGTTATTTTGTATTTATGGAAATGTATTTTGAGAGTGAATACTTAGAAGTGGAATTACTGTGTTGAAGATAAAGTCATATGTAGCTTTATTAGATAATGACGCATTCCTTTCCTACTGTTTTGTTCTCCCAAGAGCAGTGTTTGAGAGTGTTTTGGGGTAGACTGTTAGAGCCCTTTTTAGTTAGAATAAGGAATTATCAGTGGCCTTCAACCCTCAGTTGACATCACAATCACCCAAGGAGCTTTTTGTAGATATTTACATTGGAACCACACCCCCAAGACACAGATTTATTCAGTCTTCAGTGGACATTATGAGGCATAGATTCTAATTATTTTGTTGAAGTACCAGTTTAACATCTGTGCTTAGTTACCAACATAGTAACTCTTTCCTTTAACAAACTTACTGTTCTGGGAAGAGGTAAATGAAAGCATACTGTTAATGCATGAATCTAATCATGCTCATGATTTCTGAATTGCCTACACATACTGGTGACCATGTAGCCTTAATTTTTCAAAAATGGCCTGATTTCAATTAGTTTTCATTTATTCTACAAGCATTTACTAAGCACTTACCGGCCAGCTGAGGGGGTATTCATTCTGGTCGGGGGTCATAGCGGTGCAGGTAAACAGGGGGCCTTTGAATCCCTCAGTTGGCCAAATACAGGGTGTGTGTAGGTTCTTGCCCTTAAGGAACTCACTTTCCAATGGGGGAGACACATGTAAATAGAATACGATTATTATAGAAAGGGGTCCACAGAGAACATAGGAGTGGCATCTAACCCAGCTAGAGGGGTGAGGGAAGGCTTCTTGGAACTGGTGATGGGCATTTGGGCTGAATTTTTCCATGCTAAAAAGGGAAGGACAGCATCTCAAGCTAAAAGAATGATGTGTGTGCAAAGGCTTAGCGGTGAGAGAGGCACGTTGCTTTTAGAGAAGTGCAAGTGCCTCAGAGTGGCTGGAGTGTGGGCTTCACGCCAGGGCATGACAAAGAGAAGATTGGATAAGTAACCACAGGCCACATCATTTGCTCCAGAGCCTGGTGCATAGGGGATGTTAAATAAATCATTGGATGGTTGATCGCACGAATGATGACTTGCTGGTTTGTGGAATGGAGCAGTTTTGCATTAGCGTTTAAACACACTCAAAATAAAAGGAGTTGGTGTCCCCAGTGTATTTGAGATTTTATCCTGTGGCTAAAACTGATTTTTTTTTTCAGTGCAAATGGCAATCAGATTATGAAAGTAGCCATAAATGGGAAGAGTCACCTGGATGATGTATCGCCCCGTTCTGGATTGATGCACAGAAAAAAAAAAATCTCTTCAAATTGTTTTCACAATGTTCCTGTCTCTTTATCTGCTTATTATAATCCAGCTTCAGGGATAGAAGGCATTTTAAAAATGCATAGTCCTTTTGCCCCTGAGAGCCCTCGGAATGTTTCCATCAGCTAAAGAAAAACAATCAGACTAGACTAACAGGCAGCACTCGTGTTCAGTGATGTTAGCTGCAGAATCACTTCCTCAGGAAATCATGTTGTGAGTCTGATTCTGTGGTCTCATTGGTATTCCATTAGACTGGAAGACAGACGAATTGTGGGAATTAAAGCGATCATTTGAAGGACATGGGTTCAGGTGGGGAGCTGAAATTAAATTTGCAGTTGTAGCAATGGGTCACTGTGAATCACCTTAGATTTAAGTTTCTTTAAGGCTTTGCTACCTCTTCTCTCCTTTTAACATAGGTTAAATTCGACCTTGTTTTAAGTTACTCAATATCTTGAGAGCATTAGAGAATTATTTTCTGAAATAGACTGGCTGTCTCAATAAACCAGTGTAATCTGATTCCCATGACCTACATCAGCTAATGGTTGGTGAGACATCTATTTTCTTTTAAATCTGTATTTTTTGGTCTTACTCCTATTATTATTATGTCTCTATGAAAAGTGTCATAATACGCATAAAGGAAGGAAACAGCTATTTTCTCTGTTGGTAAAATTCATTGAGTTTAGTAGAAACAGAAGTGGGAACAGAAGGAAGCTTGCTGCCATTGTAAAAGCTGGCATAGAGATTTGAAATATGCTTTACTATTTCTTCTGCGTTGAAAAAAAATCTTGAATTAAGCAGATACAGATTAACTGTGTTGTCATAGGTACTTCTCAAATAAGAGCAGACTGACAGAAGCTCAGCCATGTCAGGCATAGCAAATTACCTTGATGATTGAAAACACATGCTTGATATCAGGCAGGACCCAATACAGGTGGGCCCCATATAGGAGTGGTTTCCAAAATCCTATCAGTTTCGTTTGATGGCCTGAAAGACTCTATTTTAATTTATTTTCTACTTACGAAGTGAATGATTGTTAAATCAGTTTTAAAATTCAAAGACAGAATTTGGGTAAATGAAAAAAATATTAACTTCCTGTGTTTAGATACATTTTATGACTATTCTAAGAAAGGTAAGTTATTGAGAATTTTTTTCACAAATGAAGTGAAAGCTGAAACTCAGTAAATTATTGGTAGATTAAACAGACTTAAGATGACAGAGTAGTACATGGTCATTTGGGAAATATATTTGCCTTATTCAATTGGATAGCGGTTTTTACCAAGTAAGACTTGTCAATTACTTTATTTAACTGAACTTTTAGCTTAGGAAATGAAATATTCTGTAGTAGAAACATAGATATTTTTATGTTTTAAGTTATTTTAGTTAGGTGGTATATATATGTGTGTGTGTATGTATTTATTTACACACACATGTACTTAGAACAAAAAATTAAATATCCACATATTGTGAATAACAAAACAGACTTTCCTATTTATTCAAAACCAAAATACTTTAGAATGACATTATCCCAACCAAAAAGATATCAAAAGGATATTGAAAACGTATTGGTAGAAATTACTATTAAGTTTTGGTCATTACTGATTAATTCAGATGTTAACTGACTCTCAATTGTTTAAAAATATGACCTAAATATATTACTTTCCCTAAAATTGAATATATATTGTTGTGATGAAGAAAAATCGCAATACTTCGATAACAAAATCAGTGTAAGAATTGTCTGTTTCAAAAAAAAAAACGAATTGGATCTTAGGTGGCCCATATATATAAATATACTAATAGGTCATGACACATGTGTGTCTCCACACATCCATGCTATATTTAGGATATGTATTTATATTCTAAAAAGGTTACATAATTCAAAAAATGTTTTGGAAGCAAAATATGTTTCTTATTTGATGATGAGACCTTTAAGCTTTAACATTTATCAGGAAAACTTTTTTTTTACAGAAGTCATTTACATGTAAATAAAGTCATTTACATTAAAATAAAATGAATCACTGTATTTTATCTGACATAGAGATTGTCTTTTTACAGTGTTTTTTGCTTTGAGGGTACTTGGTGAGAGTAGGGGGTGATCATTAGTCCTAAGTTTTTCCTTTCAGCCAGCTTACTTTGGGCATGGTCTTGGATGTAGAGATTTGGATAATACATAACCTCACATTTCAGTTTGGGGCTCCTTGGAAAGTTGAGTATTTTTGTTGAGAGTAAGTGAGAGTCAGGTGTGCACTTTAACACGGGTGTTATTTAACAAAGGAGTGCCCACCGTGTACCATGTACTGTGCTCAGCGAGCTTCATTAATCTGTAAAGCTGTGTCTGTTTACAGAGGAGGAAGGAACGCGAATGAATAAGTAACAAAGGGAGAGATGGTGAATCTAGCATTTCCCTGTGTTGATTCTATAATCACAGCCTGGTGTTGAGTGAGGAAGGAATTTACAAGGCAAGAAATGGCTGTGGGCCTTGAGACAGTCCTTATTTGACAATGTGGTCACCTAATAATCGTTGTAGCCTGGCCCCACAGAACCCTTTACAAGTATTGTATTGTAGCTTTTCACAGGTGAGAAGAATGTGAACAGTTAAGGCTTAAGCTCTATAAACAAACATTTGTGATTCATAGACTCTTCCCCCGCCTCCATTTCTTCCAGAGGGCCTATTAATGAAAATACCTATTTCTTTGTTGTCTAATAATTGACTTGGTGAACTATAAGTTCATATAAATAAAAGTATATTGTAAAGCTAGCTTCCCAATTGTTGTCTAAGTTTCCCATAGAAGTCAGGACTTCCGTAATTAGAGCATTTCAGGATGCAGCGTGTACTGGCCATCTCTAACCTTCAGACCCCTCGCTGCATTTCATCAGGGCCACGCTCCTCCAAAATGCTACCTCCATCCAGTGATCTGGACCAGTAACTGGGGTCTTTCCTTCCTTCATCCCTCACTCTCCCCCCTCTCTCTTTACTTCCATCTGACCTCCAAGACCTCTTCATTTTCTCTTCTCTTTTCCTCCATCCCCATGGCCTTCATTCCAGTCTTGCCTACCTCTCCCTTTCAGCTGGAGCTGTGCCAATTCATTCCCCCTCTGTTGCCAGGGGAGTTTAAAAAGGTAACGCACGAGAGAATATTACTGAGGCATAAAAAGGGATAAATTCTGACACATGCTTCAACATAGATGGACCTTGGCAATGTGTTTAGTGAAATAGGCCAGACCCAAAAGGACAAGTATTATATGATTCCACTTACATGAGTTACCTAGAATATGCAGTTCATTGAAGAAAAAACGCAGAACAGAGGCTACCAGGGGCTCGGGGGAGGGGAAGGTGGCGGGGGTGGCTTTCATGGCTGTAGAGTTTCTGTTTGGGATGCTGAAAAAGTTCTGGAAATAGCAGTGATGGTTACATGACATTATGAATGTCCTTAGGGGTGAGTATAGCTCAGTGGGAGAGAGCACACTTAGCATTCACGAGGTCCTGGGTTCACTCCCCAGTACCTCCACACACACACACACAAAAGCATCGTGAATGTACTTAATGCCACTGAATTATGCACTTTCAAATGGTTAAAAATAATGGTGATAAGGCAGTTATGACTGGGATACTTCTCTCCTATGAAGTCCTCTCAAGTCCTATCACCTACGGAATGAAATCCAGGCTCTGAGTAATAGGAAGGGCGGGGCCTTGGAATCCCACCTCTTCCTCCAAATGACAACTGCCGCTTCTGCCCACTCTGGGGGCCTCGGCCTGCCTCAGCGCCCCTCGCCGGGGATTGGAAGGAGGAGGGGATGGGCCCTGCTTTGCCTTGCATTCTTCCCCTCCCCATCCTTCCCGGACTTCCTCCTCCTCTCCTTCCCTCTCCATCTCCCACACCTGTTCACCCTCCTCGGGGGGCTGCTTTCTGCTCCTGCTGCCACCTAGTGACCTGGCCTTTCCCAGCCTGCGGGGACAGCTGCTCTGATCATTAGGACGAGGGGAAGGAGGAGGAAGTGCCTTTGGGCTTTGGGGCCCAGCTGTTTCCTCCAGTCTTGCTTTAGAACAGTGTGGCCGCCGAGGTCATGTTTTAACCCCAGCAGTTTCGTCATCTGCTTCTCCACTGAGCTCAGAGGAGGGAAGGACTGTGCTGTGCTTAATTGGTTGATGAGTTCATACTGCTCCAACCCCACCGCCTGGTGTGGCGGGCCAGCCCTTTTTCCTGCCTCGAGGACAGCGAGAGTACCTAAGAGGCAGACGGATCCGGGTGTTCATGTATTTCAGTCTGAGCAGCTGACGAGGTAGGTCCTGTAATGTATTATTGCCTTTTACAGCGATACTTGAGTTGCTTGCTGGAAGCCCCAGGCTCTGGCCCTTGTTGCTTTTTGCATATGCTGTGTCCTCATCCTTGGAGTTAAAATGCCACCTTTTCCAGAAAAATCTTTCCTTGCTGTCTGTCCAGACAGACACAGGTGCTCTTTCTTCCGTTTCTACCTGTTTCCCGCACCTGCCTGCCCCTTAATCCCAGATCGCACTGTACTGCAGTTAAGAGGACGGTTGTCTTTGGCCTCATCTTTTTTTCTCTTCAGATTCCCCCAAACCTAGAATAGTGCCACATACTCAGTACCTCTTTGCATGAATGCCTTTGTAGGAGTATTTGTTACTCTGGAGTTTTCTCTGTGAAACTTTTCCAAAAATCATGATCCTAGGACATCTGAAAGTACCCTCAGAATACTGCCACTCTCCCCTAAATCAGAACCCATAGGTAGGGTTTTTAAATACACAAATTCAAAGGTAGAAAGCAGAGCAGTGGCTGTGGGGGGAAGGAGGGCAGGAGTAGGGGTAGGAAGGATGGATTGGATGAGGTACAAAGGGACCTTTGGGTGATGGAGGTAGCTTGATTGACATAGTGGTTACACAGCTGCACACATTGGTCAAAACTCATTGAACTGTATACTTAAAATCTGTCCATTTTATTATTGATCAATTTTACTTCAAGTTGACTTAAAAGTCAATATGAGAAAGCAAGAGGAAAAGCCTTTTGGATTTACTGTTTGATTAGGAAAGATGAATTAATGATTGATGGCATTTGGTTGCAGCCCTGTTCAGTATCTGACTTGGCTGTGGGCTGGGGGTTGTATTTATTTTTCTTTTCTTCTTACCTTGCCTAAATGGAAAATCAACCCTCATTGAGTTACTACAGCTGGAAGTAAGAAAAAGCAGAAGTAATGAGCAGACTGACAGTGACTCCCCATGGCGCTTAATTTTAGTACCAATGCCTGTAGGAATTCTTTGCAACCTCAGTTTGAGGCTTAACTCATACGATGAATCATCGATATGGAGGGTAGGTAGGGAGATTGAAGCAATAAACACTCTGCCTAGAGAAAATAATCTAATGAATGGATTTTGAATAGACTTATTTAAAGAAATATCCATAAACCACCCCCCTAGGTTTTTAATGTGCCATTCTTTTTTCAAATTAATATAGAATGTTTTCCAGGTAACTTGAAGAACTCTTAAGAAATACATACTGAAAAAATTTTTTTAATGTGTGAAAGCAGATGAGTCTTAACAATTAGGTATTTTTTTTTTAATTGAGGTAAGACTTTACGTTCCTGTATCTCCATCCAGTCTTAAGATGCCTCAGATTAACGGCACTCTCATCATAAATCATACGTGTTCTGTGGCACTTTGAAGGAATGCTCCGTTGTGTTTGGGAAATGTACCCAATGTCCCTTCTTGGGAAATGGGAACCATCAGAAGGTGCTTCTGTATAGGGCTGAGATTAACCTGGCCAAATCTAAATTTGTTCGGCTACTGTGTGATTATGCAGAGGAACCAAGAACTGCATCCAAAGTTCAGACTGCCAGGAGGCACTATCATGATGTCTTTGTGAAGTTCCATCAAGGGCAGCCTTAATCTGGAGCTGTCACAATGATTTCCAGAATCATTGCTTATTTGTTGAAGTGGTGGTTCCATATTTTCAAGCGTGAAGCAAGTTTGGAGTGCTATCTGTGTTTCCACTAATGGTCTTAAGTACTTGCTGTTGGTGGGCAGGCCCATGTTAGCCGTTGTTAATATTCTATGCTCAACTCTCCTCCCGTTGTCTGGGAACAGTTTAAAGAGACATTGCGGCTGTAAAGCTGATAATCTTTTATCATCTTCCCCAAGGAATTATGAAAATATTTTGCATTCTGGGGCTTGACAGAAAACTCAGCTAAGTCACTCATGTTAGAGCACTAAGTTGACTTGAGGGTAGGTATCCCCGGAGTAAATTACTGAATTTAGGGAATTACGGGCAGGGCTGATGAGAAGTGATGTAGATCTGAGGTCAGCAAACGATGTCCTATTGGCCAAATCCAGCTGTGGTCTGTTTCCGTAAAGGCAGTTTTAACAGAACGTACCCTCTTCTGCTCTTTGACGTACAGTCTGACTGCTTTCACACTTTGGTGGCAGAGTTCAGTATTTGCAAAAGGGCCTGCATGACCAGAAAAGCCTAAAAGACTTATCATCTGCTCCTTTCCAGAAAAAGGTTGTGGGTCCCTGAAGTAATAATGGGAAAACATTAAAAAACAAATTGCCTTAAAGTTTCAGTTTGTGCTGGAATTTGTCATTCCGTAAGAAATACGGGACTGCACATGTGTGGATCATATGATGAAAATACAAATATTTACATAGGAAGCGTATCCAGGGCCTCCAGAGGTTCTCTGTCCCGCATATGAGGAGCAGGGGCCACGGGGGCCCTCGGCGGAGAGACGCCTCTGCTTTCCAGGGCGCTTGCCCATTCGGACAGCCTCTCAGTCCTTAACACCTCACAGCTCCTGCCCTCAAACCCTTCCCCCCAGCAGTGACTCAGTGTGCTTCCCTGGCCTTGGGCTGTCTTTAGATTCTGCCTTGTGATACCGCCAGCATCTCTTGAGACTTGTGAGCCCAGAGCCACCTTGCTGTCTCAGATGATACTGGCGTGGGTCAGATGTGATGCTTAATCAAATAAAGGAAAATTCCCTCTGACTCTTCTTGCTCTGCAGTATCTCTGGAGTGGAAATAACAGTGGGCCAGCTTAGGCTCCCTGGGTTCCAATACCCATTCTGGCTCTAACAGCCAATGGTGGAGCTTTGGTTAGTGGTTCCGTCTAAGCCCTATGCATGATCAATTGAATTCATACGATCCCTCTCAGTGCTTTGTCTGCCCTTCGCCTTGCCTGAGGTTCTCTTTCCACAGAGCATGTTGCACAGTCAGGCTCCTTAAGGACAGACTCTTGCTGCCATGGTGACCCCAATGCCTTGAGTAATGCTTGGTACATGGTGGCTTCCCAGTATATACTTGTTTACCTCCCATCATGTATTTTGCCTTGGTAGATGTCCAACCATTGGGAAGACTCAGGATTTTTGTTTGTTTTCCATTCTTTGACTTTACTTATGCGCCTGACTTGTCAGTTCTACTCAGAATTCTAGGAGTTGGGGTAATTGATCTTTTCCCCTTCACTCTGCCTATCTATTTAATGGCATCTTTTATCACTCCCTCCCTCCAGGGAGCCTGAGGATCCCCTGACAGTCCTTTATATCTCTTCTCTACCTTTATGACCATCTGCAACTTTGTTCTTTGCCGTCATTGGGTGATCAGAGCAAGTGAAGGTGAAGTTGTGTGTCTGATTGATGCCAGCATTAACCTTGGCCTCTGTATGAGCCAGACGGCCATTCAGGTTTCTCCTCAAGGGACCATTGGGGCCACCTTCACCTAGTAGCAAGTTCAGATAATAGGGATATCTTGCTTGGGCTGATAAGTTTATTGATTAGACATAAAATAGTTATTCCTTTGATTGCTGCTACAAATCAAAGTTGTGGCTATTTCTTTTAGGGTGTTAGCTCCCTTTAGGCTCATTCATTAAACCCAAGACATAAAGGAAGAAACTTTTAACGTAAGTTGCTACCCATTTATTTTAGATGTCTACTGTCTCACGTAAACGTGCATTTTTATGAGATCATTGACGGTTAATAGGTATAAATAATCTGTCAGGTGTAATAAGCACAGAACAAACAGCCTGACAGCTCTGTCATGTTGTTGGAAACCCAGGCATGTGATTAGCAGTTACTTAGGTCATAGAACTTTTTTACTAGAAGGGACTCTAAGGGATTGTCTAGTCCAGTGTCCGTATTATAGGTGCACTGCAGCTCACGGAGAGCTGGTTTGCTTAAGGTAACCCATCTCCTTAGGGACAGAATTAAAGCTAAAATCTTTATCTCCTGATTCCTAATAGTAATTATTGTCTGATAAATATTAAACAAACCAACAAAAACCAGTGGTTATTATCACTCATGGCAATACTGAAATTTGGCTTTAATTCCTGAAAATGTCTTGACTCCAGTGCACCTTGATTTGAACTATTCATCACCAAGCCATGGATGAGTCAAATTCATTCATCTTTTCTCTACCTCAACTTAAATGAAGTGCTCCTGTGTAAACACATCTTTGGCAACTACGGTTCAGTTTCAGCTACCTGGTTAGTTGCATTTTTGCAGTGAAAGAGTTGGCACTTACAGAGGTACGGCACCTACGCCGTGGCCAGGTCCATTGGGCTCGCAGTTACCCCATTGGTCAGTGCGGGCAGGGCGAGTCCTTTGGGTGTGTGGCAAGTCTGCTGCTGTATGCCCATTTAACCTCTGACCGCTCAGTCCCACCCACTGGTCCCTGCTACCAGGATCAGTCTGCCTCCAGCACCATCACATCCTCTGCCCCATCCCCCTTGGTCACCCAAGACTTTTAAGTAACCGTTTTCACTTTCCAGATTCTTTATATCATCAAATAAAGCAAACCGCAATGCTCAGAGGAGAAAAGAGGGCAACTGTTAAGGTTTGGGCCAATAGAAATCTCATTTGAGATTTGTATGTCTTGGAACACTGCCTTCTCCATGAAAACAGACAGTTGTTTACACCAGTTGGACTTTACACTTATCAGGCGACTGCGTCCTGGAAGGGTTGCTGTCTGCAACCAGAGCACCAGGTCAGCCACACATCTGTCACCACCAAGCCATCCCCCATTCTTGCTGTTAATCGGAGTGTCTGCCAAGATCCAATATAGCAGAGTGATCTTGCCAGCTGAAATGCCAAATTAAATGGAATTGTAATTATTTAATCTCATTTCAAATGTTTACATTTTCTTGAAAAATTCAGTAAATGACCTATATCAGGAAGGCATGCTATTTCAAGAGAGTAAGAAAAGCAGTATCATGACTCGTTTCGTCTCAGACTTCGAGATTTTTCACAACACAGCTGTTGAATTTAAAGGTCTTCGTCTAGACCATCAAATGGAATGAAGCAAGGTCAGGCGGAATGTAGTCGATATCAGTTCATATCACAGTTCTGGGGAGACGCCTCCTTGTTCATGTCATGGTTGCAAATCTGAATCAGAACGTATGAGAAGTCTTAAGAGTATAAACAGAGTAAAACTACCTGGATTACAGTTGGCCCTTCATATTCCCAGGTTTTGCATCTGAAGATCCAGAGGACCAGCTGTACTAGGCCATTTTAAATAGGGGCTTGAGCATGCTTAGATTTTGGTGTTTGAGAGGGGGTCCTGGAACCGGTCCCCTGGGGATACTGAGGGACAACTGTCTATATTTCATCAGGTTTTTTTTCTTTTAATCTTCATATGCCTGGACTTCTAAAAGCAACTGGGAGTATAAAAATTCAGTGTTGGAGACCTTTGCTCTTTTCTTTTTTAACCACCCACTAAATTCGTGGGAGCACTTTACCACACCCAGCCTTTAATAAAGGTGCTTAAAATTACATAGGTTTTTTTAAGAAGAAAAAGAAAGTTTATTTTGTGAAACTATGTGATTGTTGTAAAGCACCAAATTGTCCACTGCCCCCAAACAGTAACAACAATATACACACCCCTCTGGTTCTTGGCATTTCCCCCTCAAACCACACCTCCCTCCATTTTTACAGATCTCAGTTTTTAAAATTATTTTAGAACCAGGGTATTCAGTGCTGTCGAGTTCAATGGTGATTCCAGGCCTTTTATGTGTATGTTTTTCTGTTGACATTATTTATGAAACTACAGTTTTATGAAGATGTGTTTGAACAAAAGTTCTGTTTTGTGAGCCATAGTGTGAGACTGCCCTCCCTTAGCTGCTGTTCCCCTTTGTGTGGTCTAGTTTTTGACCTTTAGTTTCTTTCAAAATAAACCTTAGTGACATTTAAAAATCATTCCAAGATATTTCAGTTTATACCTGTTCTTATGTATGCATTCTACCAAAATACCCTTTCCTTTTTAAATTTACTGAGTGTTTTCTTTGAGCATCACGTCTTGCTCCTGTAAGGAAAGCAACAGGGAACACAGGTTCCTAAAGCAGTTGCCAGTGTGTGTTTGCGGGTCCTACGTTTGAGCAGGGACTCTTTAGCTTACATGGGCCTTGTTTCTTCTGTGGTTGACTCACATCTTTTGAGTTTATGCTGAAAGGGAGAAAGAATGATTCATCATTAGCTTCGGTCCAGAGCCTCATACATTTTCTTCTCTTTACCTAACTAATCATCATCATGACTAATTATGCTACGGAAGTAAACTGGAATTCAGTCCGGGCTGGCTTAATATAGAACCAGGCAGTGTATAAATCAGAGAGGCTGCCATCAAAATGACTTGAGTGGCTGAGCACGGGAGAAGAGGAGCTGTTTCCCTTTCTGCTTTTGTGTGCAGCCCGTGTTGTAAGGCCTCCACTTACTTGGACAGAGTCGGAAACTGAGTTGTATAATCTAATTTTAAGGGAGCTCAACACCAATTAAGTGAACATTACTTGGAACATAAATTTGTGAATAAAATTGCATGTTGGTTTTGTTGAAAAACGACGGTGTGGCAGGTCTTGGGGCCAGGCCAAGGGGAGTACTTGCCTTCCTCCTCCGGCCATCCTTTGAGAGCCAGGAAGTGCCTCTGGGCGGATCACACCCAGCACTGCGTGGAGCCCAAGTCTGGGGGGGAAGGAGAGATTAGCACCAGGGTTCCCTGAGCCCTTTGCTTCCTGGCGCTGCCTGAACTCACCTGACTTCAGCCACAAACTATCACCCCTCATTAGCTGGTGAGCATGCTGGTTCCAGAAGCTGTATGAGTTGTTCCAATGTCCCCCATGGTAGTAACAAAACAAGGATTAGACCCAAGATTGTTTGAGGCCAAAGCCCCTATTCTTCCCACTCTGCCAAGCTGCTTCCCACATTTTTATATGGAAGGAAGGTAAACGATAAGGAAGGAAGGTTAAGAAAGAAGTTAGCGGTCACTGTTTCCTGTATTGGTGTCACAAAACATTTTTTTGTTCCCAGCTCCATTTATAGAGAAGGTGGTTGTCCCAGGGGCCATTGTTAAGGACAGCTTTATCTAAATTCATAAAATGTCAGGAATCTGTGCTTTTTTAGTATGCCCCTCCCCAATTTTGTCATTTCTGCCACTGTAGTCACTATGGACCATTCTTGCCTCCCTTAACATTCACATCTTCCTGTGATTTATAATATTGAGGCCCGATCTCTATTAATGGGCCTTACCAGTGAGGACAGATGAGCGTATGCCAAGATTGACTAGCAAACTCTGAGTTCTGTTTTTGTTTTTTAAAAAACAATAAATTCACTACCTTCGGTATAAAACCAGAAGAATTCTTCCCTAATTGCTGGCATTTTGGGGATTCCTTCATCCGTTCCACATACCTCATCAGCACGGTCCATACACTTTTTCCTTTCTAAGTGCCTCATTCCACCTTCCGCTTGCACCTGTGGCTAGTGGTCACCGTATTGGACCACACATACCAGACCGTCTGGCTTTGGGCACCCTAACTTGCTTGATCTGCCCTTCTTTGCTCAGATTTCTCTACTCTGAAAATAAAAGGAAGTGTTGATTGATGTTCCTCCCTCTAAGTGACCATCCTACTGCCTGACATCACCCCACCTCCCAGGGGACTCATACTCACATTCTAGCATCCCTCCAGTCTCCCGCACAGCAGGTGCTCTGCGAAACCATGCTCAAAAATACTAGTGACCTCCTGTCTTTCAGACCTCAAGGTCTTTTCTCAGTGTCCACTCCTCATAGCCTTATGCTGCCCGGAACTCTTTTGTCTGGGGTACGTGCTGGAATGTGTTAGTGGGTTTCCTCCCATGTCTGCCACTGTGCTTTTCAGCCAGGCTTAACTATAATTGCTCTCTAAGGGTCTCTCTCTGCTCTGTCTTATCTGGCAGATACCTCTTCTCTGGGGATGCCACCTAGATCTCTGGGGTCCAGTCCTGACTTTTCTCTGTAATATCAGCCCCCCATTTTCAGCATCTGTCTGACTCTTTAACCTCTTCCTGAATAACTCCTTTCTTATAATCTTCCCTGGACCTCCAATGGAACATGGCCAAAACAGAACTCATCATCTCTCTCTTCGCCGTCCCTATTTCTCTTAATAATACCACCTCAAGTCAAAGACTTGACCTTTGGCTTCTTCCCTCTCACAGCCTCACTATAATATGCTGCCAGATCCCACTTGACTTCTAGGAGAAGTCCAGACCTTCACTTTCCATCTCTTCATCCTCATCACTACTGTTGACTTCAACTACTGGATACCGCTTGTCTAATGTTATAACAGCTTCCCAGCAGGTCTTTCCAATCTGTCCTGAGTGTAGCTACCTGATGAATCATTCTGGTACTCCTGACCTTTCTGATGTGTTACCATTGCTCACTGAAAAGTCCCCCATCCTTGGCACCCAAGGTGTCCACCGTCTGTGGTCTGTGGTCTGTGGTCTGTGGCCATCATCTCTCCCCTCCCTGTGGGGTCTACTCTCCTGGGCTGGACCAGTGGGAGGGTGCTTGCAGGTTCCGTGAGAATTTTGTTTCTTTAAAAAGGCATCTTGAGGGGACGGTATAGCTCAAGTGGTAGAGCACATGCTTAGTATTGATGAGGTCCTGAGTTCAATCCCCAGTACATCCTCTAAAAATAAGTCAATGAATAAACCTAATTACCTTCCCCCACCAAAAAAGAAAAAAAATCTGTTTCAAAGACCTAAACTTAGGAGCTAAAACTGTAGACATCTTAGAGATGGCATCTGTAAGTTACTCCTGCATTAGAAAAAAAATCCCCTAGCCAGTGTCACAGCTAGGGTATAAAAATAATTCTGTAACTGCTCCCCCTTTTCCTTTGCTCATGCTGATTTCTGAACCTGAAAATAACCTGTTCCTGATTTTTCACATCTAAATCCTCTCTGTAATCCAGATTCTTCACTGAGTCATCCTTGATTCCTCCAGCTCCAGTATAGCAGGGATAACTGTATTTATATTACAACTGCTTACTTGCATAACTGTTGCCCTCCAGGCTGGGAGTTTCTTACGGGCAATGTCAGGGTCTTTGTTACAAGGGACAAAAATAAACACCATAATGCTTGACACATGGTAGCTATTCAATAGAATTTGAATGTAAGTGAATGAAAGAAAAAAGATTCAGTCGTTCATTCTTGCCTAACTTTAAATTGCTTAAGAGTAGGATTAGGGTCTGATTCATCTTAACATGCTACTGTAGCTACTAGCATGGTGCTTTGTGCAGGATCGATACTCAGTAGCTATTTTGGTTTTTTTTTTTCAGCTTTATTGAGGTATGACTGACACGTAAAATTTTAAGACACGTAAAGTGTACATCATTGTGGTGATTTGATAATATACATCATGAAAGGATTCCCCCTGATCTGGTTGGTTAACACATCCATCACCTCACATACTTCTTTTTATGTGTGTGTGAGAACATTTAAGTTCTACTCTCAGCAAGTTTCAATTATGTAATAACTACTTGAGTTAGTGGATAGATGAGTAGTTGATTATGAGTTTTCTGAATGCTATATTACTATATTTAATTTAAGTGCTCTTACTACAGCTGAAATAGTTTAAAACCATGTTGCTCTTCAGAAACTAATACAACATTGTAAATCAACTATACTTCAATTAAATTAAAAATATATTGTTCTTTTGTTGTCACTGTTAATTTTTATCAGTGGTTATTTTTGACTTTAAACTTTTTCAGCAGTCTTAATTTTGATTTTAACAAATTATAATCATTGGGGAAGGGTGTATTAATTTCACAAAAGAAGTTAGAAAGAAAAAGTTTCACCTTTTATTGAAGTATAGTGTATTTACAATGTTGTGTTAGTTTCTGGTGTATAGCATAGTGATTCAGTTATATATATATTCTTTTTCAGTATAGGTTATTACAAGATACTGAATATAGTGCCCTGTGTTATACAGTAGGACCTTGTTCTTTATCTATTTTATATATAGTAGTGTGTATATGTTAATCCCAAACTCCTAATTTAACCCTCCCCCACCTCCCTTTCCCCTTTGGTAACCATAAGTTTGTTTTCTATGTCTGTGAGTCTGCTTCTGTTTTGCAAATGAGTTCCTCTGTATAAGTTTTTAGATTCCACATATAAGTGATATATGGCATTTGTCTTTCTCTTTCACTTAGTATGATAATCTCTAGGTCCATCCATGTTGCTGCAAATGGTATTTAGTTCTTTTTTTTATGGCTGGGTCATATTCCATTGGATATATACCACGTCTTCTTTCTCTAATCCTCTGTTGATGGACATTAGGTTGTTTCCATGTTATGGCTCTTGTAAGTAGTGCTGCTATGAACATTGGGGTGCATGTATTTTTTCAAACTAGAGTTTTCACCAGATATATGCCCAGGAGTGGGATTTCTGGATTATATAGTAACTCTAGTTTTAGTTGTTTAAGGAATCTCCATACTGTTTTCCGTAGTAGCTGTACCAAATTACATTCCCACAGAAAGTTCACTTCTTAAGAAAAATGTGAAGAGCTTTTCTATTATTGGCTCCTGGTTCTGGGTGTGGGTAAGGTTCTAGGACTAACAATTACTTCTACAATAGTAGTTGAATATAGTTCTTTCCAGAGTCGTCATGGCTCTGTCCAGAGACATGTAATTTGAATGCTTTCCATGGGAAACAGAGTTGGGCAGCCTTTATTAAAACACTCCGGGGACGGAGGAAGTCCTTAAACTCCAGTTAAGTTGAACTAAGTTCTTCTGCTCCTATCAATACCAGGAGGCTAACATTCTTCTCCTTCTCCTTCCCCTTCCTCCTTTTCCTCTTCCTCCTCCTCCTCCTCCTGTTTCTTCTTTTGTGAGGGCTGTCTGCCGGTCTTCTGACAACTATCTCTGACAATAATACTCGATTATGATCAATGAGTTAACAGTATTTGCTTTTGGTCATGTTCATTGACGCAATCCCAAATAATAATGAAATTAAAAGAACTGAGAAATACTGGTGATCCTGTGGGTCTTTTGACCCCTACTGCCTGAAGGTCCATTGTTGTTGTTGTTATTTGGGGTTGTTTGTTTGCTTGTTTTATCTTCATCTCTTTTAAAACCAACCGACAAGAATAACCTTGGTTCAAGTGTTTTGGTGGAAAAGATAACAGATGCCTGTGTGTGCTTCTCTGGTGGCGTCATTTTAATTACCTGTGAGAGGAAGAGCCATGGCCCATATCAAACAAGTGAGCTAGCTAGCTGTGGAGTACCTAGATGCTTGCACCTTGCAATGAATACTTACTTACAGGAGGGTAAGCAGAGTCTGGAAAAGCGGGTCAGAGGATCTAAGAAAAGAAATTTGCTTTTAGGAAATGCTACAAACTTGTTGGAGACAAGAGAATTTTTCCAGTGTATTTAGAAGAAAAATCCAGGGTCTGCTGAAATGTACAAAACAGAAACAGCATACTCCCTCTTTACAAAATATGGGGGCATTGGGAATTGTACCCTCCCCCAGAAGGATTCGGTTCTTTAGAAATGAGCAGAGCATTTGCTGTGACAGGCCATCTGAAACAACTCATTCACCATCCACTGGACATTATGGGAATCCTCAGTCTCAAGAGCGGGAAACTTCCACCCTTTTGAGCCAGTGTCAAGACTTTGGAGCAGTCCTACATATCCGTCAGATATGCTGACGCCTCAGCTTATTTGAAGCAATTAACTTGTTTTGCATTTTTGTCTCCTTCAGAAATGTACACGCCTGAGTATGCTAAATGCCTGTGAGCTCCCCGATCCTCCTGCGACTTTGGAAAGACTCAGAGAAGGAAGGAGCGGGAGTGGCGGACTCTGAGAACAAGCTCCTCCTCCTCGGCCTCGGCCTTCCTGCTCACAGCCCACGATGGAGACGCTCTCCCAAGATTCTTTGCTGGAATGTCAGATCTGTTTCAATTACTACAGCCCCCGGCGAAGGCCCAAGTTGCTGGATTGCAAACACACCTGCTGCTCGGTGTGCCTTCAGCAGATGAGGACGAGCCAGAAGGACGTACGGTGCCCCTGGTGCCGGGGCATCACCAAGCTGCCCCCGGGCTTCTCTGTGTCCCAGCTCCCCGACGACCCCGAGGTCCTTGCGGTCATCGCCATCCCGCACGCCTCCGAGCACACCCCAGTCTTCATCAAACTTCCCAGCAATGGGTGCTACATGCTGCCCCTGCCCATCTCCAAGGAGCGCACGCTGCTGCCTGGAGACATGGGCTGCCGCCTGCTGCCCGGGAGCCAGCAGAAGTCCGTCACCGTGGTGACCATCCCGGCCGAGCAGCAGCCTCTGCAGGGCGGGGCTCCGCCCGAGGCGGTGGAGGAGGAGCCAGACAGGCGGGGCGTGGTGAAAAGCTCCACCTGGTCCGGGGTGTGCACTGTGATCTTGGTGGCCTGCGTCCTGGTCTTCCTGCTCGGCATCGTGCTCCACAACATGTCCTGCATTTCTAAGCGCTTCACTGTGATATCCTGTGGCTGAAGAGGGCTGCAGGGAAGTCTCTCGTGGGTGCCAACTAGGGGTTGAGCAGGTGTTGGTGATGGATCGCGTTGAGAAGATGGGGGGCGACGCTGATCATTGGGTGCCGAGGACTGGCTTCTGGGCTGCCACTTGATTAACCGCAGACAGACACGGAAGGCAGAATGTGAGGTCTCAGCAAGACACCAGGCAGGTCGCTCTGATTATTGGCTTTGAAGACGATTGCATGCATCTTCATAATCATGTATTAAATGGACTGTAATTTATGATTTCTAAATCACGTTATGAGATAGACATATTCTACTTAGACATTAAACTGTGGAAGTGCATACAATGTGATCTTCTCTAAATGTGGTAGATTAAAACAAAGATGCTATGTATCCAAGTAGAATTAAACCTGAGAATCCGTGTAAAAATTCAGCCATGACATGCAGTGCTGATTTCTTTCTTTCTTTTTAAAACATGAAACCCCGTCTTCATTCAGTTGCTAAGGCCTTTTATACTTTCTGAATGGCACCCAAATTAAAATAAGTTAAGCGGACAGTTTTTTGAAGAAAATATCTGAACAAATATTTCCAGTGTGTTGTGTTTTGTCATGTATTTAATTTTCCTTCCCTTGTAATTAGAGCTTGATATGTGTTTATTAAACTGAAAGCCCAGCAGGGGAGCGATAAACTGAGTAATAATGAGGAATGTCTAATCCCACAGGAAACCTACATGCCAATTTTTCTCAAGCCATCTCACAAAATAAGAATTTTAAATGTAAATAATGTGTATGTGTGTGTGTGTGTGTGTGTGTGTGTGATTTGATTTACCTCAGGTTTGGAATCTTTTCAGAAGAATCGTGGGAGTGAGACTTTGTAGGGCATGAATGAGTCCGGGGTCTGAAACAGTGACCACCTCAGGGGCACTGGGACCCACCCTGTGAAGTGTCACATACACGTCCCTTCCAAACTTGCTCCTCTTCTATGTGGTCAAGTCCTGTATTCTATAAGGCACAAATGGAGAGTAACAGAAGATTCTGTCTTTTCTCTCAATTTTGATGTATTGTAGAAGCCATGAGTGTTGGTAACCAAGGACCAATCTGGACTGGCATTTTAAGACAGTCCATGCTTACTTTTTTGAAGGAGGTTGTTCCATGAGAGTTAAACCATTGAGAATTCCAGTTTCCTCTTGTTGGTACAAGTGAGACTATCTCTTGTAGTTCAAAACACGTTTTTATTGAGAAAAATGACAAGACAAACTAGCAACTCACATTCCGAATTTAAGTGGACCAGTTCATCATAAATTCTCAAATATTCTTAAATGTGTAATGGCCTAGAGATGCTTACAAAGAAAGATCTGCTGGTTTTAAATGATAAATTTCTGTACCTGAATGTGTGTGTGTTCAGCCATAGCTGTGAGTTTTACACTTGTCTGCTAGCTTTCTTTACGGAATTCATGAAGTAAGTGGTATGTGCCAAGGCCCCCTACTCAAATATATGTTTATGTTTCATTGGATCCGTGAAAATAGGGGAAAGAAAAATAAGCAGAGATGGTTCTAAGAATTAAGGCTAGAAATAGCCCTGTAAGACTGAGATAATTTAATTTACTTATATGCTAACTATTTTACCTTCAAGCAGCACAAAATATGCACATAAAGTGATGCAGTTAATGTGAGATAAAACGACAATATAATGAATAGAATCCCAAGCTAACCCTGATCATTGGCATGAGGATTCGATATAAAAATATGAACTCGGGTTTTTTCAAATCTTTCAAATTCATCATTAGACCTTTAGGAAATGTATTTGAAAGCTCAGACTAGAAATTAGGTTAAAATGCCATTTTATTGTGTAAGCTATTGGGCATTATCCATCAAATAATCTAGGATTTATTTGGTATTAATAATTTAGGTATCATATTAGCTGAATACTATCCTCTATTACGTAACCTAATATACTGTTGGGTTAGTTTCAATTTCTCAAACTCTCCCAGGCTGCCGTGATGCATGTCTGACCTAATTTCTGTTCCTCTTTGAATAAAACACAGAAATGTTACATTAAGAATGCTGCATTTCAAATGGACTCTGCCCTTGCAATATTGTCATGCCATATTCAAATTAGTTTTGTGAATGACATTTACATATGTTTATGTCCAGGATGAAATGACCAGCCCTGGAGTGTAGTGTGTGATAGAATTCTGTGTGTTCTGTAGGTCATATATAGACACTAACATATGTGTGTTTCTTAGTGCAAAGCCGTGGAGTACAAATGTCCACGTACCTTTTACTTAAAAACAATCCCGTGCTAGAGCTGCAATTAGGCAGTGCAAAATTAATCAGCTCTGTGATAGATTCTTGGTGTTACAATTTAAGGTACAATAACAAGCAAAATCAGAATTTTTTTGTGTGAGTCTCACTGATGTAAGAACCGTTGTTCAAGTGGGTTCTGCCTGCAGTTATTCGTTTGTGTACCTGCTTGTCAGGGTGTGCATTCCATGCACACGTGCGTGCATGTGTGTGTGATGTCTCAGCCTGCTGGAAAGAATTTTTATAGACAATGATGTTTAATGTTATTTGGCATCCCATTGTTCTGGCCCCTTTGGCATTTACCCATGACACTAACAACTCATCTACCCCACGTGACACAAGTCCAGTGACACAATCGGCCGGAATTCACAGTTGCACATCAGTGAAAAAATCACAACTGAAAGCACAGAAAGTTAGAGCTGAGAACAACCTCTGGTGGCTTCATTTTGTAGGTGAGTCCACTGGGGCCCACAGAGGTGCGAGGCAGTTTGTCATTCTGTGGCAAAAGGAGGACCATAACTTAGCACTGCGGTTTCCTCTTGCTTCTTCCTAGGCCTGTTGACATCTCTGTCAGGCGATGATCTTTTTCAGGGTGGATGAATACCCTTTACTAACTCAACTATCATTTAAGTTTTTTGTTTTTGTAAATTTATATATTCATCTTAGTTAGCATCTACCTCTCTGGGAAATGAAAGGAGGATTAATTTAGGGATGAATATAGACTGTTAAAGAAAATCATATGATTTGACTTTTTAAAATTGCAAAACATTGGTTTCCCACCCCCCTCCCTTTAGATGTAAAGGACGATGAGTGTTGTGTAAATAGTAAACTACAAGAAGCATGATTTTTCAACTTACTAATGATCTTGACATAAGTAAGAGAATGCTGAATTTGCTAAGTAGAGCCAGCTATGCTATCAAAAGTATTGTCTTTGGAAAATTTTTTCATAATGACCTGGGGCATACATTGTGATGAAAAGGCAAATGGTTCTCAGTTCTAGTCTTTATGATCAGGAAGCTATAAAGTATTTTCTTTAGGAATATAATGAAGTTGACTCTTGCACATGACTTGAGAGGAGTTGGTCCCTTGAAGGTTAAACCATGTGCTGCTGCAGCCCTTGGGATCCTCTAGATTGGCGCTGTTCATTGGAACTTTCTGTGATGGTGGAAATGTTCTGTGACGTATGTTGTCCAATACAGTAGCCATATTGGCTAGTGGGCAATTGAAATGGGATTGGTCTGAGTGAGGAACTGGATTTTGTATTTTATTTAATTTAAAGCTGTTTAAATAAATGTCACACGTGGCTAGTGGCTACTGAACTGGATGGTGTACTTTGCAGGCTTGTGTAATAGGTGTTAATGGAGTTCAGAGTAAGATAAAGAAGACAGTTTGTGGTTTAGTAATATGCAGTTGGCTTAAAAAAATTTTTTTTTTTGTCCTTTCTGTGCTTAAAAAGTATATGATCTCAAGTATGACGGTAAAAATGCATTGATTGCCCTTTGGGGTTATTACTTAGATGCTCTGGGCCAAGGAATGATCAATGAAGCTTAAAGAGTGCTTGATAAAGCCCCTTTCCTGGGATCATTAGCTGCATGTGAATCTATTGTCCAAAAATAGTAGTTAGACAGTAGCTGTAAAATGTTTGACTTGCATGACCTGTACTGTGAAATTGTGTTTAGGGTCTTGTGGCCAAAAAGTAAATGTTACAGAAAAAAAAAGCCTAATGAAATTCCTCTTCACTTCTAGCATCTTACCCAAACTTCATCACTGCGTTAGTAAGGTGTGAAATATAAGAGCAAGCATGTTTTGCAGTGTTCATAGGGAATGTTTCTGTTTGTCCTTGAAGTCTGACAGCTTGTCATTGTATTTGGGGGTAGGCATATGTAGGCATCATTTTTCAGATGCCAGACTAATACATAGGTACTATTTTTAGAGTGAGATTTGACATTGTTTTAGTCTTGCTTGGTTTTTTTATTTTAGTTATCACTGAAAGAATTGAATATTTGAAGCCTTGCACAAAGACACTTTTTTACATTAAAAAAACATTGCCCATGGAATTTAAAGACTTGAAGGTTATTAAAGTTACTAAAATTGCTTTTTTAAGCGAGTAAAGGGAAGCAGAAAATTCAATTCGAGGTGTATTTTCATAGAAAGATCAGACTCTTCTTGATAGTACAGTATTTATTCCAGTCTAGATTTTGATTTGAAAACCTATGCTGTGTCTAAATTGGTTAGTCTGCTTTTCATTGTCTGAAAATAACAAACCAAATGCATTTACTTCAATTTGCAGAATTAGGTTGATTTTTAAAAAAAAACATCTCGTCAATGGGCATGAGTCTTCTTTTTAGCTTGTACTTAAAAATGATATAAAATTTTTTTTTGCCAAATGATAGTTTTTCTTTAGACTTAAGAGGAAATTAAAGGTCCAATGTTTATTGGTAGAGGAGAGATATGCAAATGGTCTGAATTTCTATCTCCTCTTAGAAAAATGCTACCAACTAGTCAGCATTTTGTTTTCACATAAGAACTGTCATCAGTCAGTTGATCTGTCACCCTTGACCTAGAAGGAGAAGCATTCCTTACCATTTCCATCATTCTCAGTAAAATGTTACCCATAAAGAATTTCTTACCAAAACAGAAACTCCAAAGAAGAATGAGACAGTCAAGATAATTCAGTAACTGTTTTGAAAGTGGTAGTCTATTTCAAAATCGATGATGATCAGTTGCTGATTTGTTAAACATGAAACACTTCTTTTAAAAGAGTGGAAATTCAAGCCATTGTTTTTGTTGACACAATTCGCTGTATATAGATATATCTATATCCGTATAGATATAGATATATATGTAGATACACACAATTTAGCTATAATTAGAGTTGAAAAATTAAGTAAAAATGTTAGTCATGTTTTCCAATGTGGGTTATACAACGTTGAATTTAGATGTTAATTTCTTAACAAATGCTACAGGTTGTATCCATTTTGTCAAACCAACCAACTTTGAGAGTGTCTATATAACTTAGCTCTCGAGACTTTTCAAATATGAAGAAGTAGGTTCTACCATATACATTTTGTTGGAAAGCCATTAGTCATTGAAGAACATTAGCAGGTGGGGCATTTAATTTCTGTCTTCCAAATAACTTTTTTTTTGGCTCTGCTCGAGTGGTTGTGGGTAGAGCACCATTATTCTTGAACTCTTCCAATATGGCTCCGATATTTTCTGCACAAGTTTCCTGGCACGATCGGGCCAATGTTTTTCCTTTTTTTTCAGGATTCACTGCCTGGGGAATCCCACTATATATATATATATCTCATTTATGATGTAGTGGTGCTTGAAAACACTCATCTCGTTAGCTGGACTTTATTATTCTGGTCTAAGGTTTTTGATACTATTCATATTATGATCTTTTTAGAGACAATCAGTAATATTTGGGGCAAAGTACTGAGCGGTCTCTTGGAGTCTGCAACAGCATGTATTTTCTTTGTTTTTCTAGGGGGGTGTTCTCTGATAGCTGTCTTGTTATTCTAGACACTGCTCTAAATTCATCACCACCGGATGTAGGGCTAGTAGCCCATGGGAAAATCTGCTGTGATCTCCCTGGGGTGTGTTATTGGATTATTCAAACAAGAGTTTTCCAAAGGGAAGCTCAGATTTTAATTTGACATTTGCTTTTTGAGACTCTAGATGTAGACCATTGGATATGATGGCGGTAGAATAGCACAGGCTATAAGAAGAAGGAAATAGATGAGGCAAATTGCCCTTAAAAGGGAACAAGTTGATGTCTATATCACCTCTATTTAAATAGTAGGAGGACATGATAGCTGGTGTTTTACACTGTGCTTCAGAAAGTTCCTGGTTGGATTTTCCTGGCTGAGAGACAACCCAGCTCTTAGGTAGATCCTGTATGGTAGAGATGGAGACGTGGCCTTGGGTCGATAGCAACAGATAGGCAGATATGCCCAGAGAGTGAGAAAATATTGCATAAAGGGAGGGAAATCCATAATGAGATTATAGCTTCAAAACAAAATATATAGGAGCTGAAGGTCAATCACTACAGAAACCAGCTGAAGACAGAAACATGGGACAACTGGAAATAACTTAGCCAAGCACAATGTGTCTTTCCAATATGGCTCACCAAATTCAGTTCAGGATGTTTAAGCTGAAGACATATAGGGAATGTGCTCAGCTGATGAGAGGGTCCAGGGAGGCCCCACTGGGGTGTCAGCACACTAGAGAATTTCAGAACCTACTCTAGAGTTGGTTGTTGAGTCATTACAGACAAACTCTAAAGATGTCCTCTTAACCATGAAATGCAATGCCTGTGCCTGGGGATGTATCCTGACTTGAGTAGGTTGATACTATTGGGAAGACTTGTTCAAGAATATTTTGGTTCTATCCTGCTTGTGCTCATTTATTATAATTTTTTATTCCACCACTTGTTCCTGTTTGCCTCTTTTGACAGTTGCAGGTGGGGAGGTTGGTTTCAGTTTGCGGCGGTTGCAAACTCCCAACGTAAGCAGCTGCAGCACAGGGTCCCTGCCGTTCTGATGGCTCCACTGGTGGGTTCCCTGGCCCTCTTGATAACTAATACTCCAGTCAAATGGCTAGATTAATGCTGCTCAGAGGCTGTTAACTCAAGTCCTTGACATGTTTCATTTACAATTATGTGGGTTATTTATTTCTGAAGCTTTTCTTTTAAAGGGCCAAATAGCCCTACAGATAAATGAGCTGCCGGGCTGTGTAGTAAATATTGTTCAAACGTTGCCAAATATTGATTTCGTAAGGGGGATATCAAGCTGCTGTTTATAAATCTGAATGTCTTAAAAGCATTCTTGCTTGCTCTCTCTGTTGTAGATGGTGTCTTAGCAAGTCCTGAGTTTTCCAATGAACCCAATTTTAATATATGGTATTTTTGTATGCCAAACTGGTGTCTCGTCCTTTGTATATGTGGTAATGTTGATTTTATGACTACTGTTAAACACATTTGCTATGATTAAAATTCATAAAATGATTTCAAATAGATTCATGCGTTGGCTTTCTTCCCCTCCCTGCCCCCACCAGTGAAGAGAAAAAAACTGGCTGGAATTTTCATCACCAGAGACTCTTAAGAATTTTAATAGACTTGGGTAATAAAGCAACAAGGAACTTCTGAGCCAAGGATTTTTAGTGGAGGTGACCTTCAAGTGGCTCCTCTAAGAAGCCAAAGAACGCATTTGTAATGAGTAAGCCCAAGCATGCTTTTGCAGTTTGGGTTTTTGTGGCTTCTGGTGGTCCTACCGTTATCCTCCCCCATTTAGAAATGATGCTGTGGGTGTCAAGCCCCAGGTGAACTATCTCTACGCACCTTGTGCAGAATGATTTCATGCAGGTCCCTGTGTAAGTGAGAAGTTCCACGACCTGGCCTCTTGGCTCTGTGTCTGGAAAGGTATCCTTCAACACACATTTTCATTAGTGGCACAGAGGGCATTTGGGGAGCCTTTTTTGATAAAAACATCCCATCTTTCAATGACTCTGAATCACATCAACAAATTTCAATTCAGCTGAGCAAGTGGCCTAATCCTAATTAAGGGGTTATCAATGATCAGATACGCATGGATACCAGTGTTAGCGTGCCCTGGCTCTCCCTGGGAAATTAAAAAACAACCCCTGTGGTTGTAAACCTGAGAGGTTACTGTGATTCAGTATGCATTTCTTGTACAGGAAAAGCAAGCTTTTTATTAGGGGGTCCAGATTTTTGGAAGTATGAAATGTATTTAGCATGTTTTAGGATTTCTGGTGTGTATTTCCCTGCTCTCAAAGAGAGAGAGAGAGAGAGAGAGAGAGAGTGTGTGTGTGTGTGTGTGTGTGTGTGTGTGTGTGTGTGTGTGTGTGTGTGTGTGTGTTAGGGAGCCAGGTGGGAATTCTCTTATTAGAGCTGCTTGCTCTTGCTCAAGCTTTTCTATCAGCTAGAGAGAGATTTGACTCAAAGAAGGTGTGTTTGTTTGTGTGTTTGTTTGTTTTTAAATGGTCTCTCCTCCAGGAGGCCAGCCAGGGCAAAGGAGAAGGGATCCTGGGAGAGCCTTCCATGGGCATCTTGCCTGGGGTAACACACATTGGCAACCTCCTCAGATGACACTCTGTTTGGATGGCCAGTTGTCTGCCAGTGAGTGTTGGGCTAGAAGGAGAGGGTGAGCCTGTGTCACAGCTAAGATCTTCGCCATTCCGGCCCCGCCCTGCAAAGGAGGACTGAGTGTGAGCAGTTGAAGGTCCCAGGGCGATAGTGGGGGGTGCGGAGGGAGTAAGTGGAGCCAGGCCTGGTGTCCACTGCGTGCCACCCTCACCCGCAGTCCTTACACACATATGCCCTCCGAGTACGCAGATGAATTTCCTGAAATGAAACCTGTCTATCTGCCAATGCGTTGTTTTTCTTAATGCTTTTGTTTCCAGCGGTCATTCTTGGAAGAGGAACCGGCGTCCAGTGTCCACAACACAGCACTGGGCCTGGGCAGACAGCAGTCGGGGGGAGGAGGAACGGATCCTAGAATTAGCCTGACCCTCTGCTTTTCTTTTTATAGGCTTGAAAACTTTTGCACAATTTTACTTGACCCAGAAAACGATACTGTTGTAATTGGATTCAGTCCCTCTCATTCCCCAAACCTGCTGCTGCCTACATTTCCCCATCTCTCTTCTCATGATTATACTTGATATATGATAGTCTTTACTATTATTATTTGCAAGAGTAAGTAGATATTTAGATGTGTGTGTGTGTGTACACATACATGTGAATATTTCATAGATTCTTAGTATAGATTTTTTTTAAGGTTGAAAGAATGAGAAAGATCAGAGTAAAGTATTCAGATTTGGCTACAAAGATAAAATCATGAAAGAAATTAGGGAGAAGGAGGCTCCCCTTCAACCCCTCATTCCTTCACTCAGAGTTCCTGCTGACTGATCGCCATGCACCAGGGCTGCTGAGACAAACACGATGGAAACAGGCCCTGTCCTTGTAGGGAAGATGGGCATTAATAAATAAACAATGCTCACATCCAGTGCACGTGCTATCTGAATGCATGTAACAGGGACGTGGGTGGGCTGACCTGGAGGTGCGGGGTAGGGGATGTAGTGAGAAAAGGTTTTCTGGAGGAAGTGTTTTCTAGGCTAAGATCTGACAGATATATTGGGGTCAGTGAGGACCATTTGGGGAAACACTTTCAAGAAGGGACAATAAGAGACAAAGGAGGTATGAGGATGGAGACAGAGCTGGCTTTTCTTGTCCGGCCCCCTGCCATCCCACCACGGTTGTTGATATTTCCATGTGACTCCCCAGGCCCCAAGAATGTCCACAAAGGAGCATCTGACAGAAGCACAGCTATGGGTCTGTTTCCCTGGTAGGTGTTTTCATCAGCTGGCACCGTGTGCCGAGCAGGCTCCACGGTCACCTCCTTGTGCTCACATAGCACGCGCTCATGTTCCCCTGCCCATGCCATGAGCAGAGGAAGAGGCCCTGGGATCCTGTGTCTCCAAACATGGGCTATTTGTTTCTGAATCAAATGGATTCAGAGTCTGATGTTGCTGACAACCTCTGTCTAAGGTTAGGGTTGAGAAAAGCATTTCTCCAGCTATATTTTGAGAGATTAATAGGTGGTTATATGAAAAATGTTTTGTGATTGAATAAACTGAGAAAATGCTGAATTAAACAGGTCTTTTTTTTTTTAAATTGTAGAACTTTTCAGAGCATTTAGCCTGTGTGTTAGTTCTCTAGAGAAACAGAATCTGTGTGTGTGTGTATTCTCTTTTTTTCTCTCTTTCTCTTTCTTTCTCTTTCAGTTTATATATACAACTATGCATGTCCCTTTCCCCAACTTATCTGAGTAAAGAATTCATTATTTGCCGAGCATCTATTAACATCTGGTAGAACACCATCTGGGGAATATTGACCTTGAAAATGATTCACAATTTTGACTTACCCCACATTAATCAAAATCTGCCCCCCCCAAATTCATTACGTGTTTATTACTCTGTAATAAGATTAAACCATTAGCTCATATGTTTGCTTTTTAATTTTAAAATTATCATGCAAATGGAAAATGATCCAATACTGTGTTAGACTAACCTTGATGGTATGTTATAAATACTTTGTGTGCTGAAATTCCATGTACTGCGCACATACTACCAATGAAATGTTCTCACATTAGCAAATCATGGGGGGGGGGGGGATATGTGCACATTTGCTTTGGTAATAAGGGTCTGGATGATTCATACTTGAACACAGTGCATAGATACCAGAGATGCTTTGGAAAGTATAGCCTAAAAATTCATAAATATTCATTACTACATACTGTGGGGCTAAATACAACCCACAACAAACTAAATTGATAATCATGAGCAAAACCAACAATAATTTGCTACTAAGAAGCAAGAAGAGCAACAATGAAAAAACATGATCATTCAAGGCAGTGCTGATGGTGAATACATCTCCTCCCCGCAAACTGTAGGTGTGCAATTATTTGCATATGCACACGTGCAGCAGGAGCTACACATGTTAATAAAATACTGAATTGGGGCCATGCATAAACTCACTAAACTCTAAAACACTAATTTTAGCTTAAAAATACCAAACTTGGCAAAACATATGTAGGCAGTCATTAATGAGTAGATCTCATTCAGGCATTTAAGAAAAAGTTTTGGGGTTGGGGGGGCAACCCATTTGGAAGAACTACTGGCACCCCAGTGGGCAGAGGGCCACACTTTGAGAACAACTCTGTAGGGAATTAGGCAAACAAAGGAATTTACAAGCATATGCAAAACACAGAAATTAAAAATAAATTATTTTTCCATTTCATACAACATCATTTTAATAGAAACATAAATTTTATGCAACAAAATCAATAGTTGTAGTATAGTAGTCCCCCTCCTTCTCAGCGGGGGATGCATTCCAAGACCCTCAGTGGATGCCTGAAACCACGGATAGTAACAAAACCTATATACCCTGCGTTCTTTCCTATACATATATACCTGTGATAAAGTTTAATTTATAAATTAGGTGCTGTAAGAGATTAACAACAACTAATAATAAAATAGAATAATAACAATATACTGTAATAAAAGTTACGTGAATGTGGTCTCTCTCTCTTAAACTATCTTATCGTACCAAGTTAATGTCTTTTCCCTCTTGACTAAGCACTTACCCAGCACTGTGGCTGTAACTTTTGTAGTTTGAGGTGTGGTAGCAAAATTAACACAGATTTCTTTTTTCTCCACAATTTCACGGGTAGAAGATTTATTCTTACCACTGATCTTAGCAAGCTGAGGATATGATTTTTTTTCTTTCCTTGAAGTTGAGAACTTTCATCTTTTCAATTAATAGAAGCACTTTACGGCTTCTCTTTGGTATATCTGAATTGTCAGCATCACTGTTCGTGCACTTGGGGGCCATTATTAAGTAAAATAAGGTTTACTTGAACACAAGCACTGTGATACCATGACAGTTGATCTGATAACTGAAACGGCTCCTAAGTGACTAACGGGCGAGATACACTGGACAAGGGGATGATGACTCTCGTTGTGGTACCACTGACAGAGGAGATCCTGATGATACTACCTGGGATCTATCAATCCCAGGTAGGCTGGGATTGCTCCATGATTTGCACTCGCCATTGCATCCAGAGCCTAGTGGAATGATCAAAGCCCCATAAGGACTGGCTGAATGAAAGAGTCTGTGCGTCACCCTGTCTGCCGAGATTACTCAGCCACGTTAGGCTCTGACACTTTTCAAATGCCCGAGGAGGTTGGGCCCTCTCCTTTGCAGATCTCATCACTTTCTGCACTTAGATTCTTGCTATTGCTGTGGGGAATCGTTTGCTTTCCCTTTCCTGCCCATCAAACCCATTTTAATGAGTTGTTCTTGCTCAGCTGTCTTCCTGCAATAAAGTCATTTCATCTTCCTCAAAATGTTCCTGTTCAGGGCTGACTGGCTTGGAAACTTCGCTTGTTAATCAGAATTCACTGATGGCAGGTCCACACCCGCCCTCTCACTTTGACCACCTACTGATGTCGTGCACTCCTCATAGTCCATTTATTTGACTACATGACCATGCTCTACTCTGTTGTATTGAATTGTAGTATGTGGTGTGTGTTAAGGGGGCGGGGGTGGCAGGACCTGGATCAGGGGGAGGCAAGTGAGGTATCTACAGTGGAACATTTAAGGAGATGCTAATTCTCTGAGAACCTCCCGCTCCTCAGCTCTTGGGAGAGGAAGGAAGGATGTGTGTGTGTCTTGACCGTGACTGCACTGAGGGTAAGCTCCACGGGTTTCGCCCGCAGTTGCCGAGGCAGTGTTCTTGCCGCAGTCCGCGCTCACTGCAGATGCAGAAGGAGAAAATAGTCCTCCGAGGGTGCCAAGATGGCGGAGCAGAAGGATGCTGTTAGCGCACCCTCTCCCAGGAATACACCAAGAGAGACATCCATGGACCCACCCATTCACTCAGAACACCTGCTGGACTTTGACAGAACATCGCCTTCTTCAAAAAACAAAATTCCCCACAAAATCTGGTAGGAAAAAAAATGAAAAAGGAAATTAGTGCGGGACCTGTCCCACGGGGAGGAAGCGGCGAAGGAGAAATAGCTCTTATGCTGGGACGCCACCTCTCCAGTGGAGAGCTCCACGGGGTCGCAGCGGGGACCTCCGATGTCGGATCTGTGCACGGCAGCCCTTGGCTGACAGGACTAAGTGAAACGGGCACAAAGGGTCCTTGCGACCCCCAGCCTTAGACGCGAGCCGGTGGGCGCGGGCTGGGACTGGCTGCCCGAGCCGGGAGGGGGACTGAGGCCGACCGTGCAGAGGCAGGCTCAGGGGGCTGGAGTGTGCTGTGCACCGTGGCTGGGAGGGTATTCAGAACAGAATAGTCCGAGTCCTCCATAAAAAAGCAACACTGCTTGTGTGCATTGAGGGAAAAGGTGTAATGCGGCTGGGCCAAAGCCTTTGTCTCCGCAGGCCCGTGGCACCATTGCTGGCGAGCTCTCGCGAGAAGAGAGGCGAGGTTTAGCCACGGCCACCGCATTGACTGGTGCGCGGCTCCCAGGCGGAGGTGGGGTTGAAATCTGAATCTGTACCCAGGGCTCTGCAGATTCATAGACTGGACTGAGATTTGTTTACAGCCCCAGGCAGAGGGGACCAATTTACTCTGCAGTGTCTTTGTGGACCCACGCCTCTAAGACAAGGGCAAGGAGCGGAGTTCTGGCACACAGCGGGGCCAAGGGCTGGTGCCGCTGTTTCCTGTGAGCCCACTTACTATGCACAGACGCGGCGCTGGGGATGGCGCAGACCTGGTAGTGCACCGCGGGTCCAAATGTGTGACTGCATGATCACTACAGTGGACCCAGATGTTGGCAGATCTGCACTGCTAGCTCTGAGGGCTCAGAACCTGGGGGACACCAGAGCTGAGTACTGACATTCCCGCAGCTAAAGTGGGGACAAAGGCAGCATCAACAAAGAGTTTTTGAAGTTCTCTAACCCCACCTACTACCCACTGCAGCTCAGAAGCGGGTCTGGAAGCCTCCATTCCAACAAAAAGGGGAACAGACCCAGCCCCAATCAGGGCTGTGACAGCTGCAGAACAAACAGGAGGCCCCGCTCAACAACCAGGGCAGGCTCTGATCACAACACCAGCCACACCCCCAATCAAAGGGATAACAGCCAACACACACGGAAGAAAGATGTGGCAACCATCCATATAAAAATAGACCTCACTACATCCATAACAGTGGTCCCAGAAGAAAAGGAAAGAGAAAAGGGAATTAAAAACGTATTTGAAGAAATCATGACTGAAAACTTCCCAAATTTACAGAAGGAATCAGATATCCAAATATAGAAAGCACAGAGGGTCGCAAACAAGAAAAACCCAAATAGACCTACACCAAGACATCTTATAATCAAGATGGCCAAAATTAAAAATAAATGATTCTAAAGGCAGCAAGAGAAAAACAGTTAGATACAAGGGAACCCCCCATAAGGCTTCCAGCTGATTTCTCAACAGAGTTATAGTCATTTTACAATGTTGTGTCAATTTCCAGTGTAGTGCACAATTTTTCAGTTATAAATGAACATACATATATTCATTGTCACATTTTTTTTGCTGTGAGCTACCACAAGATCTTGTATATATTTCCCTGTGCTATACAGTATAATCTTGTTTATCTATTCTACAAATTTCGAACTCCCAGTGTGTCCCTTCCCACCCCCACCCCCTTGGCAACCACAAATTTGTATTCTATGTCTGTGAGTCATTTTCTGTTTTGTATTTATGTTCTTTTTTTTTTTTTTTTTTTTTTTTTTTTTAGATTCCACATATGAGCCATCTCATGTGGTATTTTTCTTTCTCTTTCTGGCTTACTTCACTTAGAATGACATTCTCCAGGGACATCCATGTTGCTGCTAATGGTGTTATGTTGTTGGTTTTTATGGCCGAATAGTATTCCATTGTATAAATATACCACATCTTCTTTATCAGGTCATCTGTTCATGGACATTTAGGCTGTTTCCATGTCTTGGCTGTTGTAAATAGTGCTGCTATAAACACTGGGGTGCAGGTGTCTTTTTGAAGTAGGGTTCCTTCTGGATCTATGCCCAGGAGCAGGATTACTGGGTCATATGATAAGTCTATACCTAGTCTTTTGAGGAATCTCATACTGTTTTCCACAGTGGCTGTACCAAACTGCATTCCCACCAGCAGTGTAGGAGGGTTCTCTTTTCTCCACAGCCTCTCCAGCATTTGTCATTTGTGGACTTTTGAATGATGGCCATTCTGACTGGTGTGAGGTGATACCTCATTGTAGTTTTGATTTGCATTTCTCTGATAATTAGTGTTATTGAGCATTTTTTCATTTGCCTATTGATCATTTGTATTTCTTCCTTGGAGAATTGCTTGTTTAGGTCTTCTGCCCATTTTTGGATTGGGTTGTTTGTTTTTTTCTTATTAAGCCACATGAGCTGCTTATATATTCTGGAGATCAAGCCTTTGTCGGTTTCATTGTTTGCAAAAATTTTCTCCCATTCCGTAGGTTGTCGTTTTGCTTATGGTTTCCTTTGCTGTGCAGACGCTTGTAAGTTTAATTAGGTCCCATTTGTTTATTCTTGCCTTTATTTCTATTGCTTGGGTAGACTGTCCTAGGAGAACATTTTTGAGATGTATGTCAGATAATGTTTTGCCTATATTTTCTTCTAGGAGGTTTATTGTTATCTTGTCTTACGTTTAAGTCTTTGATCCACTTTAAGTTTTTTTTGTGTGTATGGTGTAAGGGAGTGTTCTAGCTTTACTGATTTACATGCTGCTGTCCAGTTTTCCCAACACCATTTGCTGAAGAGACTGTTTTTATTCTATTGCATGTTCTTGCCTCCTTTGTCGAAGATTAGTTAACCAAAACAATATCTTGTAATAACTTTTAATGAAAAAGATATAAAAATGAATATATGTATATATATGCATAACTGGGACATTATGCTGTACACCAGAAATTGACCTTTGTAACTGGCTATATGTCAATAAAAAAGAAAGAAAGAAAGAAAATAACCCCAATTATAAGGTGGTACTTTATCTTCCCAGCTGGACAATCTAAAAAAGAAAACTGCAATTTAGGCTGACTTGACTACATAAACTTTTATAGGCATAGATGTCAAATGTTTACTTTAAATATAATTTACCTTAATTGTACAATACATTTTAAATCTTACGTGATTTTTCTCTTTTTGCCTCTTAAAAGATGAGTTCTACCAGGTGACTTCTATAAGAATCTAAGACTAACAGTTTCCTCCTATGATAATGGGGATGATAATAATAGTACATGATTGATAGGGTTGTCATGAGGATTAAAGAAGTTAATGCAAATAATGGACTTAGTGCCTGGTAGGTTCTGGGGGTCTCAACCAACGATGATAACATGTATATGTGTGCATGTGTTCCAGCTCATGTGTCTGACCCAAGTAGAAACTCGTCATTCAAAGTGCATTAGGAAAGACAATAAGGATGTGAAAATTTGGGCTACTTCCTCCTTTAAGAGGGGTAACTTTCTGAGATAAAACAACCTTATCTCCTCTTTGGGCATGTACAGTAATTGTCAAGTAACTGTCACTGTCACTTTTTAAAAGACCTGCATTCAAATCTCAGTGGAGGGGCTCTAGCAATATAAGGTGAATTGAGGTTATGGAAAAAGGCAGTGAGGAGACAAAGCTTCAAAAATAACAATGACTAACTCTGTGCAAATATGACTCCCTTTATTTCTTGAATTTTTTCTTGCTTTTCTAGTGAGTTTTCCCCCTCCTCTTCTTGCTTTTTCTGAAACAAAAAGCCTGTCTCTTATTTCATTACAGTTTCCACTTTACTCTTCAAGACTGGATGACTTTAGGTGCATCTAATTCAACTGGATTTATTTGAGGAGCTCAAGCACTAATTTATTTATTCCATTTATTTTTGCAGCACGCCCATTACCTAGGGATTCTGAGCACATATAAATGATCTGCTTGGGACTGGCAAACAAGAACTGGTGATGGATGGATAGTGAGCAAACAGTCTAAAAGCATTCGTCAAAAAGACTCTTCCCTTCCAGAAATGCTTGGTTAAGCAGGTTAGTCTTGCAGTTTTCTTGGATCCTGACATTTTAGGTTCATGCTGCTTGCCTTTTTATTTTGACATACACAACAAGAGGAGAAGTCTCTGGGTGAGGGTGGAACAATCAGAGAGGAGTCCCATGCAGGGCAAGGGTGGGGACCAAGAGGTGAGGGGTGCCCCATCCATTCTGCAAAGGCTGGGCTCTGTCCCCTGGAGGTCTATTTGCTTTATGATTCAGACATGGAAAGGCTCTGGGGTGGATGAATATGTGTGCCCTTGAGAAGTCTCGAGTAGTTTCAACCTGTGTTCAAGGAGGAAAAAAAGAGAGATGCCAGTCCCTGCTAAGTAGGGATGGGAGCAAACCAGAGAGGAACCCAAATTGAAGATCTACTGAAGGTTCCCACTCAGGAGAAAAGTACTGACATCAAAACGATCAAAGAGGAACCAGAATGCCGTCTTCGTTCCTCCTTTCAAGTCCTTCCCTGACAGAGGAGGCTGTTAGGACAGCACACCGTCCCTGTCACTTGCTGTTGGCCTTTGAGCAGGTCACGTCATCTCTCTGGGCTTGTTTTCTTATCTGAAAAATGGGGAAGTTACAGTATAGGTTTTCAAAGAATGTTCCTTCAGAGCCCTGGGGGCCACCAGGGGAGGACCAGGGGAAGACTGGCCGCGCCAGCCAGTAGGCTTATATTTTATCAGGTGGAAGAAGTTCTGCTAGAAGAAATGAACTTGGAAATCACTCTTCTTGGTGATTTCTAAGGTGTTTTCCAGTCATTTGCTACTTTTTCTCCAGCTAGTCTTTTCTTACTAATTCAACTGACTGTGGTTTGGGTCTGAACTCGAGGTTTTGGCAGTCTTTCCCATGAGGGTTCAGGAAATAGATCACCAACATAACCTTCTTGAAGGCTGTTTCCCTGCCAGATTGTGGCAGGTGTGCCTAGAGGCCATTTGTCATTTTCACGGATTTTGATGGGATAAAGTGGCTGACTTTAGAAAAGCAGCATCAGAACAATGTGGCTTTGAATGGGGCTCTCAACCCAAAGTGCTCTCTAAATGGAAAATATTATTACAGCAGGACTAATCCCTTTTTACAGAAATAAAACACAGACCCAGTCGTATAAATACATGGGCAGAATCAGCCAGATTTGACTCTAAATGGAAAATAGTTTTTGACAAGTAGGTCTGGGAGCCACAAATAAATGAACTAAGCAAGAGGTGGAAGATGTGACTTTGCCTTTTGAAGGGACTTGTGTTTGGGATGCAGGTGAGTGGAGACACCGAACACAATGAGTGTGTATAAGTGGGCTGAGTAACAGCTCACCTCCCAGCTCTGCAGATGGCAGAGGAGCCTGAAAGCAAAATAAGCCTAAATGGGTCACCAAATGCTTTTTGGTTGTCCTTAGTGATCAAGACAGATCTTCTCAGCCCAATCAACCTCTTCATCTAACACAGAGATTTTACAGATTTTTACCCCCACAGCAGGGAGGAGGTAAAGGCGTCCGGTCAGGCACCACGTAAGTCCTTGTTATTAACCGTGCCAGAGCTGTGTGTGTGGATAAGTGGATCCACCGCTTATTTTAAAAACAAACCAGAAACAGCTCTGCATTCCTTCTCATTTGCTGGATCATTTGTGTCTAGGTCAATGACTTAGAGAATTCTACAGACTGCTAAAACTTTTATCTTTCTTTGAAATTTTCCATTCCTCTGATGGAAAGCTCATTGCCAAGCAGACTTTGATTTCCTGGGGACCCATAAATAGGGAATTTGTTTTGAGCTGTGATGTTGGGGGTTGAGGGGGGCTGGAGGATACACCTGGGCCAGAGTAAGGAGATTTGGGTTTAAGCTGAGGCATTGTAGCATGTTATCTGTGTAATCTTGGGGAAGGTGACTCCACTTCTTTGAACCTCAGTTTCTTCACCTGTCAAATGAGGGTGAAAACTTACTTTTACTACCTTACATAGTCACTCTGAGGATCAAACAAAATAATGAAGTTTGTGAAAATAATGCAAAAAGCTTAAAAATATATTATGTTGGATGAAATACTTCAGTTACTAGTGAATGCTTATTAAATACCTGTTAAATTAATGACTATAAAGATGGAAAGGAATAACAAAGCAAGCACCACATTTGTTTATTTTTCTTCTACATCCTTGTCACCAATGCCCTGGTTTAGATGCTCTTCAGGAGATCCTAATCAGCGTTAGCAGAGGCTAACGTCCTTGCCTTCTACTCTACCTCTGCCACTAGCTTTGTGTCCTCTTCACTAAAGCTAGTGTGTTTTCTGAGCACACCCATCTCCTGATTCAGCCCTTCACTGGGTCTGCCCCATCATTAAGACCAGGGTCCCGGTACCTGTGTGAGCATCACACACAGGGCTCCTCATTCCTCCCCCTACCTACCTCTCCTGTCTACTTTTAAGCTCCAGCAGTGTTAAAGGACGTTTAATGCTCCCTGGATGTAATTGTCCATACGCTGCCTCTCCTTCCATGCCATTCTGGTCTGACTGGGAAACTCCCACTCAGTTTTCCAGGGTAGGTGTCACAGATGCTAGGAAGGGTTCCTGACAGGACGGAAGAGGGTTCATCAGTGTCCCCTCTGTGGTACCTGGAATCTTACACACTGCTCTTCTCATGCGCGTCACTCCTGTAGAGCTTGTTGGCTTACGTACGTCGCTCTCCCAGCGGACTGTGATCAGCCTGTAGGGAGGGATTTTACATCTGTCTGTATCAGGGGTCTGGAGGGAGGGTTCTTCTATCTTTTCTCCCACCTGGACTCCTTGTACAGTGCATGGCTGTTGAAACAGTTGATGCTCTCAGGAGCTAATAAACACATGTCAGGATTTCTGCTCATACACTGAAAGGCCCCATTCAAGGGACTGGATTCCTCCTTTTCTCCCCTTCCTCCCTCTGTTCTATTTCTCCCTCCTCTCCTAAATTCCTTCCAAATATTTCTTTCAACTTTCTTACTAGAGTTGTCACTGTGATCCTGTTGTGCAGCGTGTCCTCTGCTCCCAACCTTCAGTGTGAAGGCAGAGGATGGGACCACCCCCCCAGACAGCCACACCCGGGCTCCACGGTAGCCCCTTCTCCTACGGCTAGTAGCCCTGTGTCTCTTATCAGTCCCTGGTTAATAAATAATACTTACTAACAAAGACTTATAAGTTAATTATTTAGATTATTTTTTAATTATTTAGACTATATATATGGCATACATACATAACCAGTCCTAGTTGTTTCAAGAAAATGAAATTACTAAAAGTTTTCTGAATAAATAGGTGCTACTGTGTTCATGTATACTCATATATAAAATACTGGATATTAGCATACATAGGAGTTCTTATTATCCTCGTTTTTCAGATGAGGATTCTAAGGAACAGAAAGTTTAAATAACATTCTTTGGGTCATACAAAGAGTTAAAGGTGGTACCAGGGTTCAGATCCAGGCAGTCTGAAAACGGTAGATTAGTATAAATCAGGATCCTTTCTCTTTAAGAGAATTAAAGCTTTGAATGTTTTATCCTTAGTGGTTTTTATGCTAAAGAATTGTCCTTTTTGGATATATTTACCACTAAAATAGGGGAATGGGTGACGGAAATGTGGGGAAAGGAACAAAATAAAAAGTAGATGGGATATTTGCTACAACACGGACGGACCTTGGAAACATGTTGCTTAGCGATACAGGCTGGACACAGAAGGACAAATATAGTATGATTCCACATACATGAGGGATTCATAGTAAGCAAATTCATAGAGACAGGAAGTGAATGGAGATTACCCTGGAGTAGGGGGAGGGGGGAATGGGGAGCTGTCGTTTAATGAGTACCTGGTTTCCACTTGGAATGATGAAAAAGTCCTGGAAATGGACAGTAGTGATGGCTGCACAACCTTGTGAATGTACTTTAATGCCACTGAACAGTACACCTTGAAACGGTTAAAGTGGTAAATATTACGTGTATTTTACCTCAATAAAAAAATAAAAAGTAAATGGGGAGGACTGTCAACAGTTTTATAATCCTGGGCGAGAGCTTCCTCCCGAGGCAGCCGAAGAGGCATTAAGCGTGATTGAGGGCTCTGCCATTTGCTCTCAGCAAATAGAGTTTAATTAATCACAGCCAACCCTCTTCAACAGCTTGCACCAGCCTGGCGGTGGCTCAGGACAATTACTGTTGACAGAGTGAAATTATGTGGATGCGTGTGGTGGGGGGACATATCTTAAATTTCCTCTTTAAAATTAAGGAATTATGCAAAGTAAATGCACTATATCTAGTATCCACTTAACCAGGGTTAAATATATTCTGCATAAAGTGAAACTGGAGTCATTTGAGATGCAGAGGCTTGAGGGAGAGAAGAAAGGACCTTTCCCAAGCTGTCCACCTCGCTGATGGGGTCGGAGCAGCAGAGCAGCCCTCCAGTTCAGGCAGGAACTTTTTATTTGACCTGTAACCCTGCTTATCTTAGTTATCAATATTTTATTTTATTTTTTAAAATTCTACTTATTATTATTTATTTTTATTTATTTATTTATTTTATTGGCAGTACTGGGGATTAAACCTGGGACCTCATGCATGCTAAGTATGCACTCTACCATTGAGCTATACCCACCCCCAAGTTGTCAACATTTTAAAATCTGGTTATTTCTTACAAAGATCTAGATTGCTAACTTTTCTTGAATAATCTGAAGGTCCAGTAACATGGGTCCCACACACCCACACAGCTGATGGGTAGTAGCTGCCCCATCTAGATGGAGCATGTGGAATTAATATTTCTGTCCTGCCCTAGTGTCACTCAACTCACGTCTTCTTCTTGGCCCTGTGGACGTTTGAGTTCTTATCTCAGGTGCAAGACTCATCTTTCTTTTCTCTCACCTCCTCAATATAAGACTGCTCAGCCTCCCAGTCCCCCCCCCCCTTGATAGCTCTCCATCTCTATGGCATTTACTGTGTCTACACCACTCTTAGCCCTTATCAGGTATTATCTTTTATAATGGAATACCAACATGACAGAAAGTTCCAGATTTTCTGATACAGAAAATATAATTATTTTGCACAATTATCTTTTTATTTTCTGCTTCAGAAGATACAATCACTTGGACCCCAACTAGGTTGTAAGACCCTCAAGTACATAGACTACACCTTAAAACATTTGATTTTTCTAATATCAAGTAAGGATTAGATTGGTGTCAATTATGAATCCATAGATTTGAGAATGTCTTCAAGAATAAGGATGACTCATGAATTCAGCTGGTTGGAGCATCATGCTAATGTACTTCATCCTTTGGAAAGTCAACCCATTTGCTGTATCCTGTGGTCATGGATCATGTCTCATCTTCTGGCCAATATCTGTTCTTGTTCAAAGGGCAGAAAGTCTTATGGGCTATGCAAATCCATCCTTCAGTCCTGGGGAAGAATTCATGGCTCCTGGGTTGGTCTTATTTTTGTACAAGGAGCCCCTCCCTAAGACAGTAAAGTCTTTTTTACCGAAAGAAGATAGCAGCTATTTGTTTTTAAGTTTATATTACAATATTTTGAATGAATTGATAATAAATTAATGACTATAACTAATAACTAATATTACTTATGTGATAAGGAGACTGGTGATTTGGATATGAAGAAAAAAGACCATGACAATCAGCAATGTTAAGATAGAGTGAATAAAATTATTATTGAGAAGTCACAGTAATTTATAGAGAAAATTTTTTTGATCTTTAAAGAAAAAATGAAACCAGAGAAAACTGTTAGGAAATTGAGCTTCAATGTCTTGCCCCTTTATAGTTTTAGTACTTTCTGGTAAAGTCAAATTTGGATAGTCCTTGCTTTGCAGAGTACCATATTAACTAAGACACATGCATGTTAGAATCATAACCTCATTTTGCATGGTTCCCATATGCACAGGTTTTGGTAAACATGGTACCGTGCAAAGTGAGGACTCCAGTGATGTCTAGTAAAGGCTGGGACATTCCTATTATCTGCAAAGAATGAGGGACAATCAAGGAAGATATGAGGACATTTCCATGACCATTGAAGTAAACTGAAGAGTATATGTTGTGAGTTACTTAACATTTCAAGTGAAAGAGCTATTTTACTTTGATGGGTTTGTTCGTAAATGCCAAGACTCTCCTCTTCCTTCTGGGTTTTCATATAATCTACCTAAATACAGTTTGCATTAGTCAGGATGTCTGGGTTATGCTATAGTAACAAACGCAGATCTCGTGGCTGAGCACCTCCAAGCTTATTTCCCACTCTTGCAAAGTTGTTTGTGGGTTTAGACGACCCAGTCTAAGACAGCTTTTCTCCAAACCATCCTGTAGTTGTTGGAACATATCACCTCCTCAGTTGATGGAGCAGAGGAGGAGGGTCTCACACTGACAATTAAATGCTTTGGCCTGAAAGTGATATGTTTCACTTCTGCTCCAGCACATGGGCTTGCCTAACTGGAAAAGTGAAAGAGAAGTGTTATCCTCTCCTATGCCCCAAGGGAGAGGTGGCCAGGAAATGGGTAAGCACTGCATGTTTCCAATCCCTTTCTGAGTTTTTTCAACTGACGATTAGATACCAGAATTGTTTAGGAAATAGTCCAATTGTTCTCTATAAAACTGTCTTTGAGGAGAAGGCAATGAATAGCATTACTTTCTTAAAAAATGCAACTCAGGAAGAAAAAAGAAAAAAAGAGGTCCTCATTCATTTATTTGTTCATTCATTCATCAAATATCTGTTGGGTGCCCACTGTGCATACTAACTAGATGCTGGGATCCAGCAATAATCAAAACACACAAAAGAGGCTCTGTCCTCTTGGAAGTGTATTTTTGTGGAGAAGACAGACAATAAAATAAATTACAAGAACAATAGGCATATATTATAACTTCAGATGACAGTTAGTGTCATGTGGAAAGTAAGGCCCACTGAAGAGATGCAGTGTGATTGAGGTGTAGGGTAGGGTGCTTAGGGAAAGTCACAGTGAGCACAGTTTTGAATAAAAAATTTTTTCCAAGTACTAATACCTGGCAGGCACTGTGGGAAGTGGGATTGGGTGGGATTATGTTACAGATTGTACTCCCTAAAGATTTTACAATTGAGGAAGGAGATGGAAAATATGTGAACTATAATCAAGGTTAAATATGATTTTTTTAAAAATAGGAGTTAATATTTACTGACTATCAGCTATATGCTAGGCTTTGTGCTAAATACTTTCAGTGGTTTAACTTATTCAACCTTCACAGTCACAGACTACCTCAGTTTTCAAAAACACAAATAAACATAAACAGTCATTCAGAGAAGGTAAGAGATTTGTCCAAGGTAACACAGCTAGGAAGCAGAGAGCTGGGGCTCAAACCCAATTCTCTGCCTCCAAAGTTGTGCTCTTAATCATTGTGCTCTGTTGACTTCTTTAAATGTAGTAATATCGCAACAGAGTTGTAACTGAATGGTGAATCTACTACTTAGGAGAAGGGAAATCAAGGAAGGCTTCTTGGAGGAAGTGGCATTTGACCTGGGCCTAGATGAATTACAGTTGTCGTTTGAACAACGTGGGGGTTAATCTGCATATAATATATAGTCCACCCTCCATGTCCAAGGTTCCTCCACATCTGTGGATTCAGACAACTGCAAACTGTGTAGTGTTGTAGCATTTACTCTTGAAAAAAAATCCACATATAGGTGGACCCATGCGGTTCAAACTTGTGTTATAGAAGAGTCAACTGTTCTAGAATTCAAGGAGAGGACATTTGAGGAGGTTCTAGTATAAACGAGTATGGAGTCAAAAAGGCATAGTTCGGGTTTGGGGAGGATGAGAAATTTGTGTTTGACTAGAATTTCTGGAGAGAAAGAACAGAAATAAATTTGGAAAGAAGATTTGAGGTCAGATCACAGAAGGTCTTAAATGCCAGGCAAAGAAGTTTGAACTTGTTGAAAAAAGCAATAGTAGCTACTGAAACTTTCGATCAGAGAAGTAGAAAGAGTAAAGGCTGTGTCTTAAACAAAATTAAACCTGCCAACTGTGTGAAGATTGGATGAGACTGGGAACAGTCTGGCCAGGGAGATGGATTAGGAACCCTGAAAATGGCAGTGTCAGTGGAATGGAAAAGTATGAAGAGAACAATCATTTTAGGAGTAGAATGGATAGCATTTGTAATGAATATGGGAGGGGAGGGGAGGAAATAGGGAGGGAAGAATAAAAGATAACTCAACCCGGTGAAAAGTCTAGATAATTTTTTATTTTCTTACAATTTATACTTTATTTCTGCTTCTAATACTTATCTTTGATCCCCAGACAGGAGTCAAAAAAAGAACGTTATTGCAGACTCTCTTTGTGAAATTCAGTGAATGTCAGTGGAACAAAGCTACTTAAATTATGACCTGTAAAGCTTCAAATCTCTTCTCCCAATGAAAATCTCATTAGCCTGCCATTTGAAAAGTAGTGCATTCAAATCTGACTTTGTTTGGCTTGTACGGTTTGATCCCTTTAAAGTGATAGTTTTTTAGGAATGTGGCAGGAAGCCTGAAATTTCAGTTAGATAAGCCAGAGGTTTACCTGTTGGAGGAGAGAAGGTTTTATCTTCCTGTTGCTAGGTGATAGGTCTCTAAAGCAATAGTTCAGTCTTAAAGGATCAGAGCTCTTTTGAAATTTCTTTTCTTTTGAAAACAAACATCAATTTAAAACAAACCCCAAAGGCCCTGCTCTGGTTCTGTAAGGAATAAAAAGACCTGCCTGCCATAAATCCACAAAACCTTCTGCTCACCCCTTCCCCAGACTAGAAAGCCCTAATTTACATGAACAAGCAGCCTTTACTGTATCGATAGAATATGGGTAAGAATAATGACGACCAAGATTAGTGCCTGGGGTCATTCTCCTTGCTTTGTGTGCATCACAATTCTATTCTGTCTATCCTATTTTTCTTCCTTTTGATGGGTGGGGTGATAATTAATTTTAGTGTCAAGTTGGCTAAACCATTTTGCTGGTTGTTTGGTCAAACACTGTAGATATTGCTCTGAAGGTACTTTTTAGATGTGATTAACATTTAAAGTGGTAGACTTTGAGTAAAGTGGATTATTCTCTATAATTTGAGTGTGCCTCATCCAATCAGTTGAAAGCCTTAAAAGCAAAAACTGAGGTCACCTCCAAAGAAGAAATTATCCTCAAGAGTGCAACATGGAAACCTTGCTTGAGTTCCCAGCTTGCTGCCCTGGGGAGCTCTGACTCAACGCTGCAACGTCAGCTCTTATCAGAATCCCGCCTGCCCGCCTGTCCTGCAGATTTCAGCTGCGTCAGCTCCCACAACTGTGGGAGCCAATTCCTTAAAATTGTGTGCTCTCTCTCTCTAAAATATATGTCCCTATATCTATATCCATATCTGCATTTCTATATCTATACATATTGGCTCTGTTTCTCTGGAGACCCCTAATACAGATGGAGAAACTGAGGCTTATGTGGACTAACTTGTTCAAGGTTACACAGGTGATGAATAGTAAGTGGTACAAGCAGCACTCGAGGGAAGTCTGTTCTCCTAACACCTCCACACTACCTCCTGCCCAAGGATAGAGAGTTACTCCTGAAAATTATATTCAAACTCAATAACAAAGCCCAGAGGAATCAAAATTTTGAATAAATTTTCCAAATAAAGAAATACACATGCTAGAAGAGACTATTCTGACTCTTTCTACCTAGTTGCATCCTCTCTCGTTTCTGAGGGGAGAGCTCCAATCTGAGCCTGCCCAGGAGGTATGTTCTTCTCTTTTTCCTGAACCTTTCTCCCGACCTGGTCCCATGAGTTCCAAGTCTGCAATCCCCTACAAGTGGCTCTCACAATGATTCACTCATACTTTTGGCTTAAGGAAGAGGAAGATAGTTTGGATTTGAGTCCTGGGAGAGAGAGATTCCCAACGGTATCACAAACATCTTTCTCTTAAAGATTCAGGGGCTTGGATAGTAGGGGTGTATATGAAATTGATGAAGCCACTTTAAGATAGGAAAGCAGAGCCCCAAGAGGTGGAACTTAGTACAGTCTAGAGGATGAAGGAACATGCACCTCCAGGTCCCAAAACTACAGGAAGGTGAGTGATGCTGCAGGTTCCATCTTCCCTGGACTATATTCACTGGGAACAATTAGAGCTAAGGGAATCGGGGGCCCAGGACCAAAGGGGGAACTTCTCTTATGAAATAGTAGTTTCTGGGAGATTCTTACCTTGAAACCTGTATCCTAGTAATGGAATGTTGGGGTAGACTGCACAAATGGCCACAATAATTAATCCTTCTCTGCCCTTGAGTAGTTCCCTCTCACACTGACTCTGGGCTTGGCCATGTGAGTTGCTTTGGTCAGAGGGACATAATCACAGACTTGAAAAGTTGTTTTTAACACCTAAAAGTAGTTGACCTCACACCAGTTGACCCCAACACATGAGAATGCCCAACAGAGAGCCTGCTCTGAGATTGGCTTCAGCTGAGCCAATCTAGAAGAAACTCTGGCTGATTCACAAAATTTTGAGCTAAATAAATGGTAGTCGTTTTAAGCTACTTCATTTCAGGGAAGTTTGTTTTGCAGCATAAGTTAACTGGTAAATACTAGTGCCTTTCAGTAAATATATCATTTCTTCCTAACAAGACTCTAAAACATGTCTGTCAGCTTAAATGGATCCAACACTTTCATGAGCTGCTCACCTTGTAAAGGAATCTGAATTCATTTCTTTTTTTATACCTTATATGATTTATGACTTATTCTTCAACAATCTAATTGTTGCAATATGCTGGTATCAAAGCATAGTAATTTCCTCCAGAGCAAAAATTCAGCAATCAAGCATACTTCATAGTGAATTTTAGTGTCCCTTGTATCTTGATGTCAGTGTGATAAAAGGCCATAGTGATGTCAATATTAGTAATGTTTAGAGTTTACATATACATTTCCAGAAATATACAACCGTTGTTAAGTAGACAATTCCAATAGTATTTCTGCAAGTGGAAGAGTATATATTCTAACATGCCACCAGAATATAAACCCTAGAAGAGCAGTTCTATTGTTCGTTTGGTTCATTGTTTACCCACAGCACTTAGAACCTGGGACCCAGTAGGTGCTCAATAAATACTTGTTTAATGAATGATAATGGACCCAAAAAACTTGATTAAGTGTGTAGCCACCTTTTGGATAGTGTCAAACCTTTTTTTCATTATTTTCTATTCTCTGTCATATAGATTGCTGACTTCACTCTACTTAATTATCTTTCCAGCAAGACTATTATATTAAAATATTTAAATAACTCCTTTTTAAAAAGTAGTATGTTAATTTTTCCTTCTGTTCTGCAAATTATCAACCATTTTTCAAAGAGTTCTAGATTGCCACTGTGTTATCTCTATAGTATTATCTCTATTTGTATTTCTTTTAATCAATCAAGGAAGAGAGTCCTCCAAGACCTGTAATAACTGATAAGGCCATTCGTTATGCAACCTGAAGGCACAGACTAGAATGGTGACAGAATCATCTTCATTTGAATGAATGCCAATCACATTCTCAAGCTTGGGCTGTTACTTTAAGGAAATGTATTGAGAAAAATCCAGAAGAGTTTGGGCTGTGGTTTAATTAGAAATTATTTTTTAGAAGGCAGATGAATTACAGCTGTGGAGGTAATGTTAGCACTACAGCTGAATCCTCAGCCCTGCCTGCATGCCTGAATCACTCTGGGCATTGAGAAGTGTTCTGTATGGTATATGGGTATGGTTACATGGGGACTCTGGACTCTGCTCAATTTTTCTGTAAACCTGGAACTGCTTTAAAAAATAAAGTCTATTTTGAAAGAAAGTAACCAGCACGCGCGCGCACACACAGATACACGCATACACACACTGGTGTACTGAAGCCTGGTCCCCAGACCAAAGGAATCAGAACTTCTGAGGCTGGGGTCTGGGCATCTGGATTTTTTAGAGTTTCCTAGAGGCTTCTCAGATGCGAGACCAGATTTGTGAAGAATTGCCTTAAAAGTCCTGCAGCTTTTTTCTGGCTAAGGGAAGTAGCCCCTTGATTGCAAGTGGGTAAAGAAGCTTGATTTTGCTTTAAATTGTCGATTAGATGTTGAGTGGAAATGATGTCTAGAGGTTGTTACAGGTGCAGAATTGAGCTCATGTCTGGAAATAGGGGAGCACTGTTAAGCAGTGCATTCATCACTATTGTGCTTACACGCCAGTCGTCTAAGAAAGCTCTGTTGAAATCAGCGATCCTCTTATTTTATTAGAGCCTTGGCTGCCTGTTGGTGCAAGATAATGGGCTTGAATTTAGCAACTATGAGGACAATGGGTTCAAGGAGACAGTCCGCCTCCCCTGCCATGTGTATAGTGAGATAGTCTGGGGGTTGGCTCAGGGTCCTAATTACCTTAATAACCAAGCATCCTTCACAATAAACTGCAGGCGGGATCTTAATTAATGAGCTCAATTCATCGGAAGCAGAGTCCACCTAGTGCACACAAGGGACGTGTATCTATCAAGCCAAGTGCAACGTGGGGCCTGCAGAATGTGTTCTATTAATGCCACTTAACGTCTTTTATCAGAGGCTTTCACAGCACTTTATAAACATTAACTCTTCACTGCACCCTTGGGAGAGTTACTGATAACACACTGGCTATCCCAGCCAGCGCATGTCAGCCTTGGATCACGCCAGGAGATCTGACTTGTCAGCAGCTGGCTGGGACCTGGATCCTTTGGGCTCTACACACAGTCCAGGTGGAGTGGGGTTGGGGGGAGCCTGGAGAAGGAAGGAGCAGTGGCTGGTGGGGGAAGAGAAAGCATAGAAGGTGGTGCTTCTGGTCCAAGTTCTGCCTCACTTTGGGACCTGAGGCAAAATCTCAGATTCCAGTGTCTCCACTGAGAAATATAGGTGATGTCTCTTCTTCCCAGTTTGAAAGGACTGTTCGAGATGTGTGCTGTTTCTTTCAGGGCTCTGCTTTCTCCTCTGAGCCCTGAACTGTGGTTTGCCCCTAGGCAATACAGTGTAGAGTGAAGAGTCTGCTAGACCTGAGTTCAATTAACAGCTGTGTGGCCTCAGGCTGGTTACTTAACTTCCCTGGACTGGAGTCTCCCCACAACCCAGAATGGAGTTTATAGTACCACACCCCACAGGGGACCCTTGTAAGGATTAGGTTAATGGAGGATTAGGATCCTCATCAGGATTCTGTAGGCACTTTTACATATTATGCAAACTGCTTCAGTGTCAAGAACACAGTTCTCAACAAATGTGACTCTGTTGCTGTTGGGGTTTCCCTGATCCATTGGTGGATGAGTAGAGTTAGGAGACCATTCTGGAGTCCAGCCGAGAAGGCATAAAGGCCTAGTTCAGAGAAGTGGGTGGGCTGGACAGCTATTTAAGACACCATGTGTTGGTTTGGCTGCCATTTAAATCCGTGGTAGAGGTTTCAGAGGCCTCCCTTTCGGCTCCTGTTTTTGTCCCATCCAGGGATTCCCCAGTGTTTTCATTTCCGAAGCCTTCTGTCACAAAGTACCACAAATTGGGGGCTTAAAACAACAGAAAATCATTCTCTCACTGTTCTGGAGGCTGGAAGTCTGAAATCAAGACACTCTAGGAGGATTCAGGGAAGGGTCTGTTCCATGTTTCCCTCCGAGCTTCTGATGGCTGCCGGCAACCCTCGCTATTTGTTCGTTGACCTGTAGCTGCATCACTCCAACCTCTGCCTCTGTCTTCATGTGGCCTTCTTCCTTGTGTCTGTGTCCAAATTTCTCTCTTCTTATTAGGACACCAGTCCTTGGATTAGAACGTAATCCAGTGGCCTCATCTTAACTTGGTAACATCTTCGAAGACCTGTTTCCAAATCAGGTCACATTCACAGGAATGACTCCTGGGAACACATCTTTTTTGGAGGACACAATTCAACCAACAACACCTTTTAAGAGGTTTCAGTCACAGCACAGATAATTCAATAGTCAGCAGTGTTGTTTCATGAATTTTATTGCCACCCCCCAACCACATGCTGTCTTCCCTCCAAGCAGTGTGGGTAGGACGGTCTTAGCAGGTAGGGTCATGCATCTTCCCACAGGAAGTGAGTGAGCCAAGTGTTTCAGCTTTGAAGGGGCTCTGAAAATCTAGATCAGCCTTCGACAGGCTTTGGAGGAGGAGACAAGGTCTCCTTAACCAGCTCTTCCAGGCAAACTGCAGTTGACTGCCTCCTTGCTACTTCACGGGGCTTTGGGGTATTAAAACTGATGCCTTATCATCTAACAGCAGACATCGTTCCTGGGGCTTCTAGAAGTAACTTACCACATTTGCTGATATTAAATACACAGTTTTACAACAAATACAATTCAAATGCTTCAAAAGCAGACTTTAAAGAGCGTATACAACACCAGGATTACTACATCAGTCCGAAACATTTATTACCAACGTTTATTGTCAACTCATTTGAATATTCAAATCCTTTTTTTCCAAATGCACAGATCAGACCACCAGTAAAACACTTCCTTTTGACACACTATTAAACTTATCAGCGACCTCCCAGATGGGCAGAATGTTATAAAGTTACTTCTCAGGGGAACTGGCCTATCTGAGTATTTTCCAATTTCCCCAAATAGGTAAAATGAACCTGATTATGACTGATGAGAAATAGGCATGAAAGAGAGGGAGAAGTAAAAGGTGACATGAATTTCTGGTCTGGATATTTAATGGTAATTCTGCCATTTCAACCAATGTCATATTGGAGGAGGAGTTGGTTATGAGTGTGGTGGGGAGGGGTCAAAATGAGTTCAAATTGAAACATGCTGAGTTTGAAATGTATGTGGTTCATCCAAGTGGAGAGGTCCAGGGGGCCAGGAACTATGGGTGCAAAGTTCCAGAGTGAGATCTCTACTGTAGATGTGGTCTCAGGCATCATGATGGTAAAGACCAAGGAGTGGATACAGTCATTAAGAAGGTGTGTGGCATGAGAATAAAAGAGAACCCAGCACAGAACTGGGGGTTGGGGGCAGGGGTCCAGCACATGTGCACCGGAAGAACAGCCATCAGGAGCCTGAAGAGGAGAGAAGGGAGTGAGACCTTAGGGTAGCAGACAAATGGGGGTCTGGTGTGACAGTAGAGGGGTGGAGACCATTTAAAGGAGGAGGAGGAAGTTGATAGAATAAACTGCTGCTCAGTGGTACAGCCAGGTAAGAATGAAAATGTATGCGTTGCATTTTAGGAGAAGGGATGATTGTTGATTGAGTGGAGAGCTTGCCAGTCTGAAGGTAGTGGTTGGGAAGTGAAAAAATTGATTCTACAAAGTATAGAAAATTATTTGGAGAATATTGGCTGGAAAGAGATGGGAGTTGCTGAGGAGGGAAAGATGGCTTGAAGGTCCATGAAGGAGAAAGAGACAGGATGATGAATGGAGTGAAGCTCCTGAGAAGGCTGAGATGATGGGATTCAGAGTCTTGGACTAATTTTTTCTTTTAAAAAACTGTGGTGAAATACATTTCATATAGCAATTACCATTTTAACCATTTTTATGTTCAGCTCAGTGGCAATAAATAGGCAAATAATAAGCAAAAGGCTGAGGCTGGAAAGAACTACTGAGCCCCATGTCATCCCAGAAAAATGGAGAAACTTGCTTAAGAACATACAATTGTTTGGTGGCAGGGCTGGAATTTGAATGCAGCACTCCTGACTTTTGGACCAATGCTTTTCTCCTTATACCACACGGCTGAATGGCTTGCTGATGATAACAGCAATTTCAGGTTGAATTTGCTTCAACTTGAAGTGGCAATTCACAGCTCTTACTGCTCTTTGTGTCCTGCAGTCTCCAGCCAACTGAGCATCTCTGACACCAGCTTCTTGTCCTGGACCCTTTGCTTCAGGGAATGGGGAGCACAGTCTTGAAAGTGACCCCAGAGATCCTCCAGCTCCTTATTGAACACCTCCATCACTGGGCAGCTCATGAGCTCAAAGAAGCAGATGAACCTACATGGCCACCTTAGTAATGGCGTTACATTAGCTATCAACTAGGTTGAAATGAGAAAGTCATATACGACTTGTTTTTGGAATGTGGGGAACAGTGATAACCAGATTGGGTGATAATTAGATGGTCAGAATGAATTTTAATCATTCATGTTGTAATGATGACCAGTTGCCAATTAAGCTTATCACTATTGGAGGCTAAGTTGCTTCTCAAGAAACATAGCTCACCCGTAACCCCTAGAGATGCTGCATGTTGAGGACCTTGCACTGACGAAGCAAAACAGGTCACTGTGTTTGTTTAATGATTTGTTATTGTTAAATGGCAACAGGTATCTTTGCTAGGATTGTGGACACAACAAAAAGATGTAAAATCAAATACAAACCTCTGAGTATTTAAGGCTAAGTCCACATTTGCCTTAATTCCTTTGAACAAATGATGATTCTCTTTAGTTTCATGTTGCCTCCTTTTCCATGTTAGCTCGTTTACATTTTCCAAGATCTTAAATCTCTAATATATCTTCTCTAAGATCCACACCTGAGCTATTACTATTCTTTTTCTAACATTGCCTTGTAAATCGTGTAATTGAGCAAAATTTTCCAGTTTTCCCATTTAAAAAAAATTAGCAATAATTGTATTCCCTAGGAGACAGGCAGCCTGCTAGAAAAGAACAAATTCAGCATTCTTTATTAGTGAGATGAGACAATTTTGTATCATTCTAGTAAATAATATGTACTGTGACTTTAAATGCTTTATTCCCAACCAGTCCCCTCTCCTCCACCAAATTATCACAAAATACTGGTTTTCCCATGGAAAATTGTCAAGATCCTGCTGCTATTGACACTGCCCCTCAAATGATAGGACAGACCACATGTTATAATCCCATTGCTCATAAACTTGATGCTACAAATTATTTGTAAACCATAATTCATTTCTAGACGTTGTTGTCATAAAATGACTGTCATAAAGCAAGGTATATTTTCCCATGGGAACCATGTTATAATTGGGGGGTTACATTTCTGATCCAGAAAGCAATATCAAATAAATAATGGATATGCAAAATAGGTATCATAAAATCAAATATACAAAACTATTAACCTCTTCAATTAATTAAAGTGGTAATGCCTGTAAATCGGTCATAAATGCATGGTGTGCATTATTCAGCAGGCTCTCTATGGGCTATAAAGTACACAAATAGCACATAAAAATTATGAGTGACCAAATCAGAGATGTGAGCTAAAATGGAAGGTGAAATTCACTCTAAGTCATCAATTAATACTATTTCTATGGTCCTACTAGGTTATGGAAAGAAGTTTCTCTGGGGGATATTTGTATTACAAAGTTTCCATAATGGTTTCAGAGAGAAAGTCTTGGGTTGTATGAATAGTGTTATTTGCGGTGGGGCTGGGTGGAAAGAGAACAGGACTGGGGTTCAGGCCACTTGAATTAAACTCAGTTGCTTCCTACAAGGTAGGTAATGTACAAGGTGCAGATTAAGTCTCTGCTGAGGCTTTGGGACCTCAACTTCCTTAGCTACTGAATGAGATGTTGGGGTAACAACCTCCAACTCTAAACCTCCATGATTCCGTCACCTAAAGGAGCTTTACGAGGATGATTTAGTTAGCCGGGTTTCTTGAAAAGCTGTCTAAAGTTGTTTAGCCTAGTATCTTTTATATTTTCCTGGATGAATTCATCTCTAGCAAAGAAAAGGGATTCAGAGTCCTTCCATCCATTGTTGGGGCATCTGAAAAGACGTTCATAGTCCCTCTGCGTGGGGATGGATGTGGGATGAGGCTGAGGAATGGGAGTGACATCTTAGTTTACTCAAGATGACAAGAAAGCACAATCGAACTCCCTTTTACCTTCTGCATCCTCCTGATTTAGAGCTGCATGTGCGGCTGCTTGAGATCAAACCATACAAAGATCACTGGAAAACAATAAGCCTGCTATGAACAAAATGTTTATGTTCTCCCCAGATCCATATGTTGAAGCCCTTATCCCCAGAGTGATGGTATTAGGAGGGGGGGCCTTAGGAAGACGATTAGGTCATGAGGGTGGAGCCCTCGTGAGTGGGATTAGTGCTTTTATTGGAAGCGACTTGAGAGAGGTGATCTTTCTCTGCTTTCTGCCATGTGAGGGAGGACACAGCAAAGAAATGGCCACCTGAAAACCAGGAAACAGGCCCTCACCAGACACGGGAGCTGCCTTTACCTTGATCTTGGACTTCTTAGCCTCCCAGACTATGAAAAATAATCTTCTGTTGTTTAAGCCACCAATTCTATGGTATTCTGTTACAGCAGGCTGAAGCCACTAGGGCAAAACTCTGTGAATCACTTTACCAGATACACGGTTGAACACTGTAAAAATTAATTCCACTTCATTAGAAACCTGCAAAAATTAAAGGAACATTTCCATTTCTGGCAGTATGCTGGCCTTGATAGCACACTGCTTCTACCTCTGAAACTATTTAAAAATTATCTTCAAATGCATCAGTGAGCTTGCAAGAGGGAGGAATACTCAGACACCAAAAGCTAAGGGGAAATTTTAACCTATAGAAGTAGGTGGAGCACTGAATCAACCTTTCCTTTTGAGTGAACTTGAACTTGGTTTTCAAAGCCTTGTGGGGACGGTAACATTTGACAAAGGCCAGGGTCCACCCAAGGAGCATTTAATTAGAGGTCTCATACATAAAGCTGAGACTCCAAGGCTATGTGCTGAGGACAGTGATGAATCAGAAGTAAACTTACACCTGGGTTGGTGGTGGTGGTGGTGAGGGAGGCGCTATAAGTAAACTGTCTCTTTTGAATCTTGGAGTGAAAAAGGAGAACAAATTTTTCTTGAGAATTCAAAATTTTAAGCCTACCTTCACACATACTTGTTGCCAAGATTTGCAATACTTGGTAATTCCTAAAACCTAAGGCAAGAGTTAAAGTAGTCCACGATTCATCTGGCAAAAAGAGAAATCCTCTCTGGAGAAAACGGTCTTCGATGCAGGCTTCAAAGAATTCCCAAAGATAAAGTTCTAAAGAATGTGAGTACACAGTGAAAATTACAAAATTACAAGGAAACAAAGCACGGCAAATGCAAGCTAGCAGAAATAACAGATAGTAGAATGAGATACACAACCTCAGATGTTAGAAAGAACAGACACGGAAAATAAATTAGCTGAATGTTTAAAGAAATAAAGGAATGGATTGAAAATGTGTGAAAAGAGCGAGAAATTAGAAATTAAAAGTACTAGAAGAATTTAGAAATGAAAGTCCTCATAATTAAAAACACTGTAAGTTCACACCAGAGTAAATACAACTGAAGGGGAAATAATGAACTAGAAGAAAGACTCAGATAATCTAGAACGCAGCACAGAACAAAGAGACTGAAAACGTATTAATCTAGCTCCCACGTTTCTTAACTTCTTTTAACTAAGTTCTAACATAACGACTCATTGAATTCCAAAGAGGAAGGTGAAAAATAAATGGACAGGAAATACATAAAAAGATAATGCTTGACAATTTTCCATGGCAGCTTGCTTTCAAGAGGGAGGGAGAGGGGGCAACCTAAGACGGAAGCCACAGTCTATTTGTAACCTACTTGCAGAGGTGATTGCCTGTCAGTTTTGAGGTATTCTATTCACTAGAAGAAAGTCATTAAGCCCAGTTTACTACTCAAGAGTGTGAATACTGAGGTGGAAAACATTGAGGGCTGTCTTAGAAGCTGCCTTCATTAGTCATCCATGAAATGTGAATTAAAATCAAAATGAGTTATCACTGCACATCTATTAGAATGGCTAAAATTGCAAAAAAAAAAAAAAAAAAAAGATAATACCAAAGTTGACAAAAGTGTAGGACAACTGGAATTGCGGGTAGGAATGTAAAATAGTACAAGTATTTTGGAAAACAGTTTGGTGGTTCTTAAGCAGTTAAATAATTCATCTAGTCATTTCACCCCCAGGTTTGTACCCAACAGAAATGAAAACACATGTTTACACAGAGACTCATACATGAATGTTCATAGCATGTTTATAACAGCCAAAGAAACTAGGTACAATGCAATGTTGCTCAACAATTGAAGAGAGAAACAAATTGTAGCATATTCACTCCATTGAATACCAACTGGTAATAAAGTAGAGTAACTGTTGATAAATGCAGTAGCATAAATCAATCTCACAATAATTACGCCGAGTGAAAGAAGCTGGATCCAAAGGACTACTGTCCTATTCTACTCATATAAAATTCTAGAAAAAGAAAACTCATTTATGGTTATGATAAACAGATCAGTGGTTACCTGGAGACAGGGACGGAAGGAGACAGAGTGCCAAAGGGCGTGGAAAAACCTTTGGGGTGATGAAAATGTTCTGCATCTTGATTATGCATGGTGGTTTCACATCTTTAAACTCACTGAAGTGTACATTTTAAATGTGCAACTTTTTGTACTTAAATAATACCCTAAGAAAGTTGTAAACAGAAAAAAATAGAACAAAGGCCAAAAAATTTCAAGACAAAAAAGCAAAGCTGAGTTTACCACAACAATCCTTGACTAAAGAAAGTTCTAAAAGATTTACTTTGGCTAGAAGGAAAGTGGCCTTTCATGAAACATATGAGGTGCAATAAGGAATAATAAGCAAATGGTTAATAATGGATAGATCAAGCAATCATTAATCGAATGAAGGGAAAAATCATAATGTTCGATTTTGGGAATTGAAAATATAGAAGTAAAATGCTTGTCAATAGCACACAATTCAGGAGGGAGGTAATAGGCGTATGATTGTTTCAAGTTCCTCATATTACTCATTAAAGGATAATGAATAATCTAGTCTTTAGATAAATTTAGGCCCCTAAAAGAATGTAAGTATAGAACTTCCAAACCAACAGAGAGAAAAATGGCATAATTAGAGGAAGAGTAGTAAGTAAAGAAAAGCATGAAAAAGGTGGGCAAAATGAAAAGCAACTAGGAAGATGACGTGTTTGTTTTCTGCAGCTGCTGTGAGATTGCCACAGACTCCGTGGCTTCAAACAGCTCCCGTTTATTCTCTTACTGTTCTGGAGCTCAGAGTCTGAAATGAGCTAATATCAAGCCGTCAGCAGGGCTGTGTTCCTTCTGGAGGCTCTGGGGGAGGATCTGTTTTCTAGCCTTTTGCAGCTACTTGAGGCTTCCCTGCTGCCTCAGGTCGTAGCCCCGTTCCTCCATCTTCAGTAAATTTGTGGCACATGGCAGGGTGAAGGAGGGCACTTGCCACCACACAGGGACACTCCACATCTGCTATTCTTCAGTCTCGTAAATTGCAAGTGTGAGAAAGTGTTGGATGAATGGTAAACAGAGAACCTAGGGACCTGCAGTCTGCATGGGGGTAGGAGTCCAAGAACAACAGCTGTTAGCAGCTGTGACCTTCTGAGAAGCCGGATTCCGGCCACTGGGGAAGGGGGCTCAGGGTCCTCTGGGATGCTGAGGTTGGGTGCAGTATATCCACCAAGGAAGCAGGAGCTCCTTCTCTGGTACGTCCTGGGTGCCTGGGTCCTTCATTAGATGATCCAAGTGCCTCTTGTCGCATTGATGGAGGATAAAAAAGAGGAAAAGCACAAACACAATAAAATACTAGAAACATGAACGGGGACCTAACCCGAGGTGCCCCACAGATTAAAAATGTAAGAAAATACAGTAAAAATTCTACCATATTTGAAAACTTAAACAAAATGGACATATTCCTGGGAAAATACAATTTATACAGAAATAGAAAACAAGTCTGAAGGAAGCTTATCTAACATATATTTTCTCCCTATGGCACACGCTAGCCTTCTTGTTCTTAGAGACACGAGACAGCACTTCAGCTCTATCCTTTGGGGCAGTTTGAAGCAGTGGAATCACAAAAAGCACAAAAATGTGAAAAATGTGACACTAAATAGACCTCGAAAAGGACACGTGTTTCCAGCATGAGAGTTGCAACATGAAGGTAGAGGTTGCCTAGTTCGCCCTCAGCTGGGAACCTGCAGGTGGGGAGACTCAGATTTTTTTCCACTCTGCACCTGTGCACATCTGCAAATGACTGCAGAAGTGCTGTATTGATTTTTGGCCTTATGGTTAAGTTTTAGCAAGCAGGGAAATTTGCAAATATGGAATCCATGAGCAATTAGGTTTGACTGTATTCCCTTTAAGAGCAGAGGGAAGACAATGGTGAAGGTCCTAGTTAGATGGTGAGATTAGGACAAGACACAATTTTCTTTTTATATCTTTCATATCTTTAGATGATATGATAATGTACATAGCACCCCCCCCAATCTATAGTAATTTTTACAGTTAATCAGAATTAGAAACATTGCCTAATACAAAATGAGTATATAAAAATTAATCTATTTGTATACATCAGCCATAAGCATTTAGAAAATGTAATTTAATAAAAGATACCAATATTACAATAACTTTGAAAATATAGAAAGTACCCAGGAAGAAAACTCTTAAAGAAAGGGCCAGGTCTTAATGGCCAAAATTATTAAACTTTATTGAAACACTTCTACAAAGATGCCAGTAAGTGAGGGATATTCTGTGTTAATAGATGGGAAGAAAATTAGCAGAGAAGTCAGTTCTTCCCAAATTTATAGCAGACAATGGAATTCCACATAAAACCAATGGATTTTGGGTTGTTTTATTTTGTTTGAATTTGATGAGCTGATTTGAAAGTTTATATCAAAGAGCAATAGACCAAGAATAGCCAAGAGACTGCTGAGGAACCAGCTGGTGCCTTGCTTTACCAGAAGCATAACAAGAATTATTACCATGATTGGCATACTTTGGGAAGACAAATTGATCAATGGAACAGAATCAAGTGCCCAGAGACAGACCCAGATATATACAGAAACTTTAGGCACTGCTGATTAGTGGGTAAAGGACTGACTATTTTAAACAATGCCAGGGCAGCTGGTGATTCACTCAAAAAATAATGAAGCTGAGCCCTTATCACACACTACATAACAACCCATTGCGGGTGGTTTAAACACTTAACATGTGAGAGGCAAAACCATAAAACTTTTTAGAAGACAAAGTAGGAGAATATTTTTATGACCTTGGTTTGAGGAAGGATTTCTTCAACAAGATAAAGATCAAATTTTGATGAGGGTATATAAAACAACTTGAACACCTATATACTGCTTGTGGGTATGTAAATTCGTGTAACTACACTAGAGGGTAGCTGGCATTATTTAGTAAATTTTAAAATGTGCGTAGCCAATAACCTAGTCATTCCACTCCTAGGCATGTTTCCTAGAGAAACTCTAGCATGGGTGTAGCAGGAACGCATGTTACATTGGTTATAGTAGACCTGTAATAGCAAAAACTAGAGGAAACTGGCATTTCCATTGACAGTAGAACGGTTAAATAAATTGTGCCATATTCATGTAATAGAATACCATAGAGCAGGGAGAGGACATGAATTGCATTACACACAACAATTTGGATGGCATGTAATATTGAATGAAAAAAAGCAAATCTCAGAAGAATACCTGTAGCATGATTACATTTATATAAAATTTTAAGATGCTAATTTAGGTGTATTGCATAGGAATACAAATATGAAGTTAAAACTATAAACCAAAAAAGCAAGAGAGTGGTCTCCAAATTAAAAATAATTCTACCTGGGGGAGGGGCTGAGATGGGCAGGAATTTAAAGTGCTTTCCTGTAATGGTAGCCCTCTTTTTCTTAAACTGGCTTGTGGGTTATTATGTTGCTATTCTTTATACCTTACCCAAAGGCCTATTTTTTGTGTATACATGAGGCATTTAATTAAACAACTAAAAAGAAAAGAAAACAAAAAAACAGACAACAAACAACAAAAATCTTCCAAATAATTGCCTAAACAGGCAATATATTGTTAGGCCTTGACTGATAAGGAAACTGACCTACCATTTATGTATGAAGCTATTGTTGGCCTTTGATATATGTCATTTTATTAAATTCTTTCAGTGGTCCTTTGAGATATGTCTGATCATCCTACTTCATAGAAAAGAAACGTTGAAGGTTAGAGAGGTTTCAATACCTTGATTGAAATAAGTAGTAAATGATGGAGTGGAAATTTACATCCAACTCTCTCATTATAAAATCCACAAAACTTGTGTTCTGAAATCTTGTAAAAAGCTCAATCAGGTGGAGAAAATTGAGACAGGGATTTCCTTTAGGCAGTTCTAGAACCGGGGACCTCTTTTGAATCAGCAGAGAGGCCAGGCATCGACCCTGGCCCTGCAGCCACGGCCAAGGGCAGATGCCCGAGGGAGAGAGAGAGCAGTTGTTTAGGAAAACGGAGGCCATTTTCAGTCCAAAAAAAATGTGTGCAGCCCCCAGAGGGGATAAAGTGTGGCCAAAACGAATAGAACCGAGCTTGATCTGCAAGTGAGGGAGTGGAACCACAAAACAAGGGTCGTGTGGCACTTCCAAGGTGAGTAATGCTGTTAACGTGCTGGGAGGTGGCAGAGCCCGTCCCTGGCAAAACCCAGCAATGCTGCAAACAACAAATCCTGCCTGCTGTCCCAGGAGGCTGCTCCCCACAGATAAGGCTGCTGGTCAGGGCAGGCACCCCGTACCCCCTACTTTCAGACCCGGCCAATTAACATGACTCATGTAGAAGAAAAACCTCTTCTCAGAATTTAATCTTTCAACAGTGACCTGGGATGAAAACAATTTCGCAGAGGTGATTTAGGGCATAAGAATTCAGCAAGCAGCAGAGATTTCTGATGCGGCATGTTTACTAGAAATGTTGCAAATGCTTTTCCCATTGGGTAGGCCTTACTCTGCATGGAATATTGTCAGAAGTCTGCATTTTCCGCTTTCCTTTCCCTCTGTGGCCTGGTTTACTTCCAGTAACCGCCTCTTCTAAACTTGCTTTGCACGGAGGAGGGGAGGTGAGACATTTCCCTGAATCACGGCCTTAACACACTTAGGTTTTGAAATGAGACTTGTGAAATATTCAGCGTCAGTTAAATCTTCCTGCATTATCTGGATGGTGAAACCTCAAGTTCTGTGGTGAGTCGAACTCCTGGACTCTCATTTCTCCTGTCTCCTGAAATTGCCTTCAAAGTAGAAGAGCCACTTCATCCCCCAGATTTGAGGTGGCAGCTCGGTGGTGTTCGTAGTTTTTCAGTCTGGGAGTCTCACTCCCCAAGTTCTGCTGACTTGCCAAAATCCATTTAAAACTTGCTTCCCCCGCCATCATCCCCGCAATAAAAAGCCCAGCTTCACTTTACTTCACACCATATAATTGAACTTTCTGGATGAGAAGTTGCACCTCAGACATTTAGCCATGGTTTTCACAGTCAATAAATGAATAAATTAAAGAGCTCCTGACAGCTGCGGTTTCTGAGTTGAAGAATCATTTTGCCTCAGTCATCTGACTTCATTTCCCACCCTTCCCTTTAAGGCGGAGGTGAATTTGGTGGGTGGATACAGTTTCTGTTTTTTTCCGATTAGAATGTAAAAACTAATATTTATAGTTAATCAGCCACAAATAATTTCCTCATAGTAGCAGTTTCCATACTTAGAGAAAGTCCAGTGGAGCTGTGAGGGTTTCTTGTGCCCAGCTTCTGAATTTTTTTTTTTTTTTTTTGGTGGTAAAATAGACATAACAAAATTTACCATGTCCACCATTTAAAATGAAATTCTGTGGCATTAAGTATATTTACAATATTTTGCAACCATCACCAGTATCTATTTCTAGAACTTTTTCATCATTCCATACAGAAACTTTGTACCCATTAAGCAATAACTTTCCATTCCCCCTTCTTCTCAGTCCGTGGCAACCACCATTCTATTTCTGTCTCTACGAACTTGACTATTCTAGGTACCTCATATAAGTGTAAATTATATTAAATATAACCCTTCTGTGTCTGGCTTATTTCACTTAGCATGTTTTCAGAGTTCGTCCATGTTGCAGTGTGTATCAGAACTCACTCCTTTTTATGGATAAATGTATTCCACTGTGCATATATACCGCATTTTATTTATCTATTCATCTGTTGATGGACACGTTATTTACAAGAGCCAAAAGATCCACTTTTTGGCTCTTGTAAATAATGCTGCTATGAATGTTGGTGCACAGGAATCTGTTTGAGTCCCTGCTTTCAATGCTTTTAGGCACATGCTTAGGATTAGAATTGCTGGATCATATGGTGATCCTATGTTTAACTTTTTGAGGAACCAGCCCCTTATCTTTAAAGGTAAGGAAGCAAAGGATCAAAAAGGACCAATTGTTTTTCAAGGCCATACTTACTAAGAATGTTTGATTATTATACGCTTTTTTTCATATGCTTCTTCCCACCTTCAAGTGTATCTCATGACCTTCTAGAGGGCAGGAAGCTCAGTTCATATTTATATTCCCAGTGATTAGCTGTGCCTGGTACATGATCAACTTTCAGAAAATATAATAGGTGTTTATACAACAACATGTTTTAATGGAACTCTTTCAAAGACTCAGAGCAAAGTAATAGATGGCAAGTGCCCTCAGGTTCCAAAGTACGGTGTAAGACCATGTATGCAAATGAGGTTTCTATAAGCCTATCTTGTGGCCTTCGGCATATAAAAGGACTGCGGTTGAAGATGTCAAGAGAATTTCCTTGGATGTGGTTGGTGATGTGTTATGGCATTTTCCCCTTCACCAGGGTGTCACTACTGGGAGGAGGCTGGGCTTCTGCTGATGGCAAGGTAAAGATACACTGTAGACCAAATGTAGGCCACTTGGAAATGGCATCCTGCCAGCAAGAAGCTGGAAGTGCACTTTTAGATGCAGAAGCTGATGAGAATGTCCTAAGAAGACAGCTGGAGGAAAGCGTTCACCTTTCAGTCAAGAGAGCTGCAAATGGACATTTCTAGTAGGTGCCCCATGAGAGAGTCAGCAGGGGAATTGCCCATATGCACAGAACATGTTAGTAGATCTTGACAGGAGCAGCTAAGTAAGCTCTTTTCAAAGCTTCTTTTTCTCCCCAGTAACTTGTCCCTGAATCCCACCTTCAGGCTACCATCCTGAAGGATGCAGAAATCTAGGCTGCCTGGCTAGGGGAGATTTGGGGAAAGGCAGAGAAACCAGTACGTAGTCAACCCTGCCAACCCTTTATCCTGGAGGCTCCCAGCCAGAGACAAAGCCAATTTGCAGGGGCAGGAATGTTCAATGAAGTTTGTAGTTTCATTTGTTAAGCTGACGAGGAAATTTTAGTTACTCAGTGGAGGCTATCCTTGATTCTAAAAGTGACTGGCAAACTTTCTCTTATCAAAGGTTGCCTGACAAAGACCTGGGATCTCGCCAAGAGTTCATCCAAGAGCGTGTGGGCAGGAGCAGCTCAAACACGCAGTGAGGAGAAAGAATAGAGTTGTTTTCTGCTTCTGTCTCATCAAGTTTCTCTTTCTCAAAGCTCAATTTAAAGTGCATTAGAACAGGTTCTTGTTTTGAGAAAATTATCCATCATATGATAAGCTTAGTCAGGCTAACATAAATGTTAAAATTATTTGCTTCTGATTGTAACTTAATTGACTGGATGTGGCAACACTGCATATTTTATGAAAGAATGCTTTTGACTCTCTAGCAGCCAATATCTAGTTTAGTAATAGTGTTTCAGTTTCCTTGTGGGAAATGATTTCTCCTCCATTTAATAAAGTTCAGTGAGACTGTTACTCAAGATGTTCCGTCTTCCCCTGGCCAAGGGATGGGATAGTGGCCCCAGCCACCTTGGAATTTAAATTTTGAGCAGAATGAGAAAAAAGACACAGTTAAAAGAGGTAGCACTCTGGTGAGATTATAATAGTGATCTAAACTCTCTGACCCACCACCCTCTAGATCCACATTTCTAGACTTGATTATTCCAGTATCTGAACCACCAGATATACTGCCAATACATTGCAATAATTATAGTCTCTATTACTTTTAACCAAAGGAACCTGATTTGTGCTGATTGGAAGTTGGTATACGTTTATTTGTGTCACTGATTAACACAGAAAAACAAAATAAGTTTTTGACAAACTTATGGTTGCTAGGGTGGGAAAGGGGTGGGAAGGGATAAATCAGGAGTTGGAGATTTGCAGGTACTAACTACATGTATAAAATAGATAAACAACGAGTTTTTATTGCATATCACAGGAAACTATATTCAATATCTTGTAGTAACCTATAATGGAAAAGAATATGAAAATGAGTATATGTATGTATATGTGTGGCAAAAACATTTTGCTGTACACCACAAATGACACAACATTATAAACTGAATATATCTCAACATAAAAATAAGCTTTCATTTAACATTTGCAGTTTGGCTTTCAGAATGGAGGATGAATGGGGATGAATGCTATAGAAGGTAAATGGGGTCATGGTGGGCACTGCGTAGAGAAACAATGATTAATAGGACAGGCATGTCCCTGGTCACATGAGGCTCATAGCGTAATGGGGCATGCACAGTCATAAACAGCACGTGTTTCACAACTATGATGGGGAAACAAACAGGTGCTATAAGAACACATTGAAAGGCAGGGATGGATTTCTGGAGCAGAGGGGACTGTAGGGTAAGAAGTAGGAGTCACTGGCAAAGTGAAGAGGGAATGCTGGTAGGAGTTGGGATGGACAGGACATCATTTTACAGGTAGAGAGAAAGAAGTCCAGAGTCTGGTAGAGCACAGAATGCCTGGTACCTTCAAAGACCTGAAGGAAGATCTCTGTTTCTCGGTTTTGGAAACTCATAAACCAAGAGATTGACTGTGGACATTTCCTGAGAGGTTGGTGGAAGGGAAACGCCTTAAACCTCAGAGAATGACTCTCTCTTTTGTGCAGGGAACTTTAGAAGCCTGGGCCAGCTAGTGAGAGTAAGGAAATAGTCCTTTGTGAGTTGGGTTGGAGGGAACACTTCAAAGACCCACAGTCACTGCCTTTTTAACCTACACTTAAAAATGGTTCTGCCAGGCTGAGTACTACCAGAAGCAGAAACTGCAATTCCCCCTAGAGTAGTAGATCCAGCCATTTTGTTTTAATTCAGTAAGTTTGGACCAGAGTAGAATAGTAATTTAGGTTCAGGAGGTGATGAAGCAGGCAGTCAGTTCTACAGATAGAAAATGGCAGATCTGGGACCACGTGACACCGTCTGGTGACTCTGCTCACTGCCCTGCCCAGTGGGGGTGAGGGGTAGGACACCTAACAGGAACGAACAAATGACATCATGGTTCCCAAATTTCTTGTCTCCGCAGATCCCTTTGAAAACCCAGAGTTGAAAAATTCGAGGTGGGAACTGCTGAACAAGGTATGTTTATAAATACTGATTTATTTGGGGGGAATGCCATGTAGAACTAGTCAAATGGATCATCTTAATGTTTTGAGACAAACAGACCAGTTTCCACAAATACTGAGCACTGCCCCATGACCAGCATTGTGTTGCTACTCCAGGGGATCTGAAAAATAAATAAGACATTTATCGTGACCTTCAGAAGCTTATCTCACAGAAGGGCACTTGAGAACATTGCTAGATCTCATTCACTCTTTCGGACAAATTACTGTATAATGGTCTAGGGCTGTCTGTAAGTAAGAACACATTGTCAGCCTGTGTTATAATAAATGGAATAAGTGAATTGTTGACGGTATGGCATAAACCTGATATACCATTATAATAGGAATTCAAGAGGAAAAAAAACCCTAATATTTATGGGCCATGGGCTTGATAAGCCTCATTTCATTTAATTCTCCCTGCAGCCTTGCAAAGTATACATGAATGGCCCCATTTTACAGAAATAGCAACTGAGGCAAAATTAGGGAAATTGCCTCCAGTCACTCAATCAGTAATATCAGGGCTGAGTGAGGAACCGTTGTCTCTGGTCTCCAGTGTCCATGCATTTCCCACAAGACCACGCTGCTCTTACTGCTTCCAGCAAAAGGGTTCTCCCATGATCTCATCAGCTGCTTGCTGTACTTCCCCAGTGTTTCTACAGACCACTGAGATTATTTAAATCAGTGATAAGTGTATTGATGAGAGAGGCTTCTGGTGCATATTCTTCTGTTTGCCTATCCTAGATAAGACTGGATAGATTTTGATCTGAATTATTGCAGGAGAGTTGGGGCTGCTGTGTGCCCATGAGTCTTTTGCTGTGATGAATCACCACTCTGTGACCCTAAAAAGTCAAAGTTGACAATAATCATTTATTGTAACCAAGAAGGAAAAAACCTAATACTGGGTGAATGATAACTATGGCTCTGAATAGGTATTTAGATGATATATACTCTACTGCAGTGACCCCTAGATTTTAACACTTCTGGGCCACCCGTCTTCCCAGTCATCCCAAGTGTGTTACAGAATCTGACAGCTGTCAGCCCTGTAGCAGTAGGAAGTTGCTAGAATATAGCATATATCCAATAGGGTTGTTTTTTTTTTTTTTTTTTTTTTTAAATTGAGTGCCTGAGTGCCCTAAACTATGCTAGTGACTTCCTTTGACCCTTAACCTTTACAGAATCCCCAGGTGGTCGTTATTATCCTAATTTTCAGGTGAGGAAATGAGGTTTAAATAGATGAAGAAACTTCTCCGCATTTTCACAGGTAGCAAATGGCAGATCTGGGATTCCACGTCACTGTCCGGGGATTCACTTGCTGCTCTCCTTAAAAAGAGGGTGAAAAGAAACATTGAGGTCTAGAATGCCCAGGGAACTGGTTATCAACGGGCGAGTCCTGAAAAGATAGTTGTTGTGGACTAAACGTGTCTCCCCCAAATTTATATGTTGAAATCCTATCCCCTCAATGTGATAGTTTGAGGGGCTGGGCCTTTGGGAGGCGATTACATCATGAGGGTGCAATTTTCATGAAGGAGATTAGTTTCCTTATAAAAGAGACCCCGACAGCTCCTTGCTTTCTGTCATGAGAGGACACAGCGAGACGTGGCTGTCTATGAACTGGAAACAGGTCCTCACCAGACACCCAACGTGCTGGCTCTTTGATCTTGGATTTCTCAGCCTCCAGAACTGTGAGAAGGAAATGTTTGTTGTTTAAGCCACCTGGCATGAATGGACTAACACAATGGTGGACTCAGTTGTAAATGTTAGTTAAACATAAATACGTTTTTCTGTCACTTAATGCCCTGTCCTGAGCAGACCTCTGAGCTCCTTTCCTACAGGGGCTGGTCACCTCTGATATAATCATGTGTCCCCACTGCTGCTTCCCTCAGCCCCTTTCAGAGTCCTCGCTTCCCATTTGTCAGATGGCTCTTTGCATCCTCAGAAGGGGTGCTCCCATGGAAACTTCCAGGGTCTTCCTTACTTGGAGCAATTATTTAAATTTTCCTTTCATTCTCCCTGCACCTACTAGATGTTTAGGTCCTCAAGAAACTCAAGGTCAAGTGGAGTGTCGGACGTCTAGACAATTGATTGTAATGTGCCTCACAAAGGTAGATTCAGTCACAGATTTAGTACCTTATTAAGAACCATTGAACATTGATGGAATCTCTAGTGATTATATTATTTATGATTGGTGGAATCGCTAGTGAAAATTAATATTATTTTATTATTTATAGAGGGTCATGTCCTATAACCATAAAAAGCGTTATTTTTAGCATCCTCAATTGCCTCTTGGCTGGTCAGGAAAAAAATCTTTTTCTGAAATTCGTTTATCACAAGTTACTTACTGCTTTCTATTTCCAACGATGAATCATCTTTATATGATATTTCATGTTCTCAAATAGCCTCTGGTGGCAATGGGACTGGCCTGTCCTTTCCTGGTGCTGTGAGGGGCTTGGTGGGGAATCATTTTTGGTGTTTTAGTAAGAAGATTCAGGAGGAATAATGCCACGTATAGATAAGCTTGAGTTTTGTTTATAGCTTTGCCTAAGATTGAAATGTAATCTCCAGTGCTTTAAGCAGTATAACAAGCATCTTTGGATTCCTGGACATTTTCACAGATAGAATTTGGGAAACTCATCTGGCCTGTAGTGGATTTGTGCCAGATAGTGAAACAGAGCACAGGGTTTGGGAGGAAGTCAGCCACAAGCAAATCTTTTCACTTTCCCCTGCAGTGTTCTGAGCTGTGGGGTCTTGCTTCATTAGAAGCACACAGCTTCTAATGAATGGATGTTAATAAGAGAATTTAGCGGTTATTGGTCAAATCATCTCTATGCCCTATTTATCTAAATATTGAGGCTGTTTTGTAGAAAAGCCAGAACCTGCAACTGTATTTGCTGAGCAAATTTCACAGCCAGGCTATGCATACCAGGAGTCAGTGGAGAACACCAGGTTATTTTCTCCTTTCCAGAAGAGGGGAGAAGAAATAAGAATATGGCCTGCCAGCAGAAATGTGGTTAGGTGACGTAGAGGCAACAGATTTTTGCCATTCTTTATTGCTGATTTCTGGAAACAGCCAGTCTCTGAGGAACAGAAGGCGCAGGGCCCAGAGGTACTGATCAGGGAGAGCAGGTTGTGCCTCAGTTTCTCTAGGTGTCAGACAGCTGCTGGAGCTGGCATGCTTTCTTCCTTGCACTCTTTCTTATCAGGATTCATGATTAATGATACAATTCCTGGAAAGTTCTTAAAGCTTCTCAGGAGAAGGATCACATTTAAATGAATTACAACAAATGGTCCAGATCCTTCCAATGTCTGGATCCCTTCTCTTTGACACGAGCTCTTTTAAGAGCTGTATAAACTCTTGCATAGCATGAAGATACTTTCAGGACATTTCAGTAAATCATGGAATGCACTCATTTATTCATTCATTCAGTCGTCAGCGAGCATTGCTTGAATACCCATTGCGTGCCAGACACTATGCTGGCTAACATATAGGGGTTAGTAAGAGCTCTAACGGGGTTCCTGGGATCACAAGCTGTCCTTGTGGTAGAGTGTTTTGGCATGAAACGTTGCGTTTATTCTCACAACAACGTGAGGAAGTGAATATCATTGTTAGCTCTATTTTACTGATAAGGACTCTGAGGTCACGTGCTGTGCCCTAGGACCTCTATGTAAAACCTACCCCCTCCAAATTTCATCCTATTTCCAATATGGCATGTTGTATTTTCACTTTATATGAACTTTGGTTACTAGATTTTAATCAAAATAGACCAACCAAAGTCGATAAAAAAGTTAGACCCTTGGCACTGCAGGATTAACTTTCTTAGCTTTGACTATTTGCTAGACTATTCTTGGACACCCTTAGCAAATGACATGGAAGAACCATGACTTAGGGATTTAAGATGCTGAGACATGATCTGAATCTCTTACCCTAGGAGGCCAGGGTGTGGGGCCAGTCCCTTACATTCAGAGTGTCTTGCCAAGCATCCACATCTCAATGTGACTCTATTTCTTTATGTTTTCATTTATGTGTTTTATAGGGAAAATGCAACAGTGGTCTGCCAATTAGCAATAGTATTTATGAATTTTGGAACTCAAGAAAGAGTCTCAGGAATTGTCCATGGTGAATGTTAATATAAAATTTACAAACGTGTAAACGAACAGCTTCAGTCTGGGGACTTGGAGTTGGAATCTGATCTCCTCATGGGCCACGTCTTCTCAGCCATTTGACTTGCCAGAGCCTCTCCTACTGCTCTCTCTCCTCTCCTTAGGAACAGGGCACAAGGCTCTGGCTTGTGTCACCTTTGATGGGAACTTTCGCAGTCATACCCTGTTGTGCAAAACCTTCAAAGAGGTTCCTCTGGGCCCTGGAGGTGTCCACAGCTCCCAGTATTACCTCTACCTTAGTCAGAATGGTTAGCTGGAGCACTGTCCATTCAGGCTGCCATAACAAAATACCGCAGACTGGATAGCTTATACACAGCGGCAATGTATTTCTCAGAGTTCTGGAAACTGGAAGCCCAAGAGCAAGGTGCCAACATGGTGTGTTCTGGTGACAGCATTCTGGTGACAGCCCTCTTCATGGTTCATAGCCAGCACCTTTTCCCTGTGTCCTCCCAGGGTCCATGGAAGGGACTAGAAACCTCTCTTGTATAAAGGCACTAAGCCCACTCATGAGGCTCCGCCCTCTTTTCATGACCTCCATCATCTTTGGGGGTTAGGTTTCAACATATAAATTTGGAGGACACAAATATTCAGACCATAGCAGGTGGGCACTGCAGGGAATAGGGAGTTTTAGGCAGCCTTGGAGGTTTGCGATAATTTTCTGTACTTACCTGTCTGTGATGAGATTAGTAGGATGATCAGGTCTTTCTCAGATCTGTGGCATTCACATCTCCTTTGTGCTCTTTATTGCTGATAGGAGGCTAACAAGAGTATGATCTCTGACCCTAGAGGCCTCATTAAACATTTCATTTCCATAAAATACCCCATTTGGAAGAATTTTGATGGGAATGAAGTGCTCCAAATAATGGATTTCAAAAAGTCTCTTCATTTGGAATAGACATTAGTAAAATGAAACTCTGTAGCAGTTAAAGTCTATTTTAGAAGAGTAGGAAAAAAAAAAAAAAAGGAAAATGGGATTTACAGCCACCCAGCTCCAGAATCACAAAGCAGAGTGTAACATAGTGTATGTGAAGCAGAGAAGCAATAGCTTAAAGACCAACACAATCACTGTGTCCAAAAACTATTCCAGTGAGTGGAGCTCATGGCCATTGTGATGCAACAGCACCATATGCTGTGCTACAAGGAGTAGTTTTGGGGAAAAAAAAAAATCTCATTTTTACCATTAATCACCTATGATTTCAAGCATCAAATCAAGATGCTGTGAAAATATCCTTTCTGACCACAGGCGAATTTTCTTATAACTATAGAGTTTAATTTAACTAAATGTATACCTGTGACCCTCCTTGGCTGCAAATAAAGGTAGCACTTAGATTTATTTCTCTTAAAACCACCTGCTTTGGCCTTCCTTCTTATTACGTGTAAGAATTTGGAAATGTTTTTCAGAGGTCAAGAGCAAATGTGTGTCATATCCTGGAAACAAATTGAAGGTTGAATAACTTCTGTTCAGCTCCCTCTTTGTCCAAGAGAAGGAAGACCAAAGTTGACCTAGCCGAGATGAAATTAAGGAGAGACAAAACAAACCACATCTTATTTTGTACGGCACCGGCCTCACCGTCAGTACATGATAGAGTTTCAGTGCTGGGCCTGAGCGTTATCAAATATTGTTTAAGAGCAAAGAAAAACGCTGCTCCTGCAAATGTGAATGTCTAAATACTAAATCAAAGCTTTCTGCAATCTTGCGGAAATGCATAATGAGATTTCCCAACTGTCAATCATTGTAATTCTGACAGCCGCATTAAGATTCTGGCTTAATGTGTACTTCTCAATAACTTGGGCCCCCGAGCAGGTGTTGTCCTCTTTAAAAGACAACTTTCAGACTATCAACCAATTTCTTCCCATCTGCATAGGAGGAGGCAACCCTCGGTGGTCAGGCATGAGTGAGACCACATAGGAATGGGGGCAGATACAGTACTGAAATTTTTTCTTCTCTACCTCTACCCATTGTTCAAAAGAATGATGATTTCCTACTGCAATTCGTCTTAAAGAGGGACAATTCAGTGCAAGACTGTCTAATCAGGAAAGGAAAAGTGTTTGAACTTGGGAGTTCTACTGTAATTCCAGTAGAAAGATCTCCAGTTACAGAAATTAGTTAAGTGTCTGTTCTTGGTAACAGAACATATTTACCGCTACCTCTTTTGAGATAATGAAATGCCATGTAAATGATCCTTTCTCCCGGGTGAATCTGAGCAGACAGCAGACTCTCTAAGGTTCCTATCATTTTGCAGAGCCTGAAACTGTATCTGGTAATCACTTCAAGTCTCACTAGGGAAGAACAGCAGGTAGGAAGCTATTTGGGATTTATAGTGCCACTTACTTCTATAGGCAAAACCAGAGTCATAAAAAGCAAGAGGGAGTTCTTGAGCCCTCAGGGGTGAGTAAGGGAATAGACTTTAAAATCCTGATTTTTATTACTCTAGACAAAAGAGGGCAACTTAGCCTGTGGCTAGAAGACTGCGCTTCAGCCTTTCTCTGCCTACTTGCCTCCGCTGAGCTCTGACAGGTCTGCTGCTCTTTCTCTCTGACTCAGTTTCCTCACCTCTGAAGCAGAGCTAGCAATACCTGGCAGGCTGTAGCATTGCGTGCAGGAGGCTTAATAATACAGGCTGCCATCTTGGGGCTCTGAAGCTTTGTAATGATGACCAAGGCTCACTCTGATGGCAGAGGACTCAAACAGAAAAATGTAACATTCTCCCATTCCTTACCCAGATTGGTCCAGGTTCTACACTCTGTCTGTTTCCACACCATTGCTCCCACTCTGTTCTCACGGATCACTTCGTCCGGGGCATCGAAGGTGGGTGGTAAGGGGAGAAAGGGATGAACACTAGTTCAGTGATCTCTGAGCTTTTCTGGGCAAACTTGATCATGACCATAGAGAAACCTCACTGCTTTACACCCAGTAGAGAAGAGTCCAGTCTGAAGCAGTGGAAAGGTCCCAATGTGAGGCTATTTGTAAACCCTTCTAAATGCAGAAAAATCTCAGTCCCTTTGTCTCCCATCCTCTCTCCCTCCCCCGACAACCCACAGAAGGAAAAGCCCTCCTTTTGGTCTTGGAGTCTTTCCTCTTCCTCTTGCCAGTGACCCCCTCCCTCCCTGACAAACACGCATGGCTCCCTCCTAACACAAAAACACAATCACGTGGTGAAACTTGGTACGCCTCCGAGACAACCTTGCTGCAGTCCTTCCGCTCACAGGGCACAGAGGGCAAGGCACGTCGGAAAAGCCTGGGCTGGAGTCAGGTTCGAACCCTTGCTTTCTCTTTCCGTGTGTATCCAAGGAAGTGACTTGCCCTCTCTCCCCTCAGCTAAAACAGTAGCACGGAACAGTGATAATAATGCCTGCAAGAGGCACGGGGCTGAAATGAGATCATTCATGTGCTCAGATGCCCAGCAAAAGACCTGGGGCAGGGAGGCAACTGTGTTCTCCTCCTTCGACGGCTGGATGTGTTGGAAGCGTGGTTGGGACCTGCTGACTCTTCTCCCTTCTACTCAGCCTTGCTGCTCGGGCTCTGGCAGGAGATTTCCATTTTTGTTGACCTTCTGCCCACGTAACAAGAATCAACACTGACTCTGCCTAGAAATCTTGCCTGCACCGGTTTTCATGACACAGCAGTATCTCGTGCAGTTTACAAAGCCGCTCTCAGAGTTCCTCCCCAAATTTAGAGTCAAAACAGATGACCAGTGCCCTGCTTTCAATGCAGGAATCTGTGCTTGCAGCCCCTGCATCCTTGAGTTCTGATCCTAGGATCTCTGAAAATCCTTATTTTGGGGTTGGGGGGGCGGGCAGACCGAGTAGCTTTTACTTCAATGCTTGGAGAGTGCACTGTACTAACAGAAGCAAGCCCTGGACACACCCTCACAGTCCAAGGAGCCACAGATCTGCTGGACTTGTACCGGCTATTTTGGAGTGAGTCGGAAACATGAGGTCAGCACAGGGTCTATCTGATGTCCCCTGCTCACCCTTGTTGGCTCATTTGGAGCCTGTTATTCCTACCGAGTTCCATGCCTTCATTGTCCAGGAGAAACTGAGGCACAGGGATGGAGTGGGGGCGGTCACCTCAGGCCAGCACAGCAGAGCTTGGTACAAACAAGGGCCTCCTGTCTCAGCCTGAGCCACACCTGAGGCCTGTGGACTGTCTGTCTGTAGACAAGATGCCAAACCCTGTGTGTTCTATATAAACAAAGGTGTTTGTGGCAGAAAGGCGGGAAATAGAGTGGTTAGGCCAACTGGCAGCCAAACAATGGGTAGAAAGAGAGACAGGAAACCTGGTGTGTAGGTGAGACAAGAGAATGGGCAAAAAATAAATCAAGGGAGCAGGAAGACAGGCTGTTCGGGGCAGGAGCCCGCAGGAAAGTGTGCGATGTGTGAGCTGGTCGGTGGCCACCAGCGCAGGAGGGAGCTGAGGGGGTTTGGCCGCATGCAGAGACTGCTTCTTCTGCTGTTATACTGGAAACTGAGGGTCGGACCTGGAATGTCGGACAGAAATCTCTGCCAGCTGTAAGACTCTCAGCACATGGATAGGGAAGGAGGGCAGGTGTGTGGATACCAGCATCCCCCTCCTCACCTCCCATTGCAAGTCGGAGGAGGAAGCAAAGGAAATGTCAGAGGAGAGTTTTGGTGATCATTTCATAATATATAAAAATATTGAATCACTATGTTGTACACCTGAAACTAGTATAATATTGTATGTTAATTAGAACTCAATTTAAAAAACAACCCCAGATTCAAAGACCTTTGGGCTCAGAAGAGATGATCTAATTTAACTCCTTCCTTTAGAAGTGAGAAAGCTTCAGCCCAGGAAGGTTAGATGGCCTTGAAGCAGGTCTCTGGGTCCGGGCGTGGGAGGCACTCTGGATCCCTTTCCTAGTTATCTAGGTGTTGATTCATCTGCAAATACCCTATTTCCCAACAAGGTCACATTGGCAGATACCAAAGGACTTGAACATTTCTTTTACACAGATGCAGATGCTTCCCTCCCACACAGGGAAGGGGGCCATTTGAAGATGCAGGCAGAGAGGGAAGTCATGCCTTTACAAGCCAAGGAGTGCCCTGGATCGCCAGCAACCACCAGAAGCTGGTGGAGGGGCATAAAACAGACTCTGCAGAAGGAACCAGCCCCGCTGCCACCTTGATTTCAGACTTCTGGCCTCCAGAGCTGTGAGATGATACATTTGTGTTGCTTTAAGCCCCCCAGTTTGTGACATTTTGTCGGGGCAGTCCTAGGGCACGGCTCCAATGGGCTAAGGAAAGCACGTACCTGTGAAGGGCAGAACTTCCTTAGAGATGTAGCTGAGCACACGGCAACCGTTGATGCTTCCCATAGAGCCCGGACCCACCTTCTACAAGTTTGAAGTTAACGGTAAGGCCTGGAGAGGTGACAGGGGACATGAGGAATGGGGCAGAGACAGCCAGGACTGAGCTGAGTGTTGTAACTGCCCCTCTTCACAGGTTCTGTACCTGCGTTAACGGGCATCTTGACCAGTGCTGCTCCTGATCTGACTCTTGCTCTTGGGGGAGGTGCCACGTGGGGTGCGACACTCCTAATCGGACTACAGGGGCTTCTGCTCCATGACCCTATCTGATCTCCTAGCCTGGAAGTCAATGCCCCATGGATCTTCTCCCCATCTCTGTGGCAGCTCTGTCACTCAAATCCCACCCCCGAGTCTCACCCCATGCACCCATCTGAAGGGGGTCCAGCAGGGACCCTCTTGTAAATGTGACCATGTCTTGCCACTCATGGAACCCACAGTGCACATTCCTCTGAGGCCTCTGTTCTGTCCTGGACACCAACAAAGCCCGTTCGTTAAGGAGGTTAGAATGGAAGGATGTGGGTGACAGTCCTTGATGCCATAATAAGAAAATATGAAACCAAATAACTGGTTTACGAAGAACAGGCCGGGGCTTTAGGAAGAAGCCCCTAAGCCCCCAAGCTCCTCACAGGGGAAGGGGTGGGAATCCCTGAGCCCCAAAACGAGGTGGTTCCTTGTTTCTATCAGGCCTCCCCAGTCTTGGGTCCTATCCCCTTGGCTCCCACCACTGTTAGCAGGTCACTCTATTACTGTTACTCTGGCTACCTGTGGAATTGAGACCGGTGGTTCTCCAAGTGTAGTGGCCTTTTTACTCAGATTTCTGAGACCAGCTCCCGGGGGGCCACTTCTGGAGGTCCAGGGCTTTGCATGTTTGAACTGAGTTCTAGGTATTTTCACTTGGATGGTCCTCAGACCTTAGACATCGTTGTCCTGTGGATGATTTAGAGCCTCACCCCCCGTGTGGGGGATGTTGGGGACAGTGGCAGCCAGTGGAAGGGACCATTTGACAGCTCAGTGGTTCTGTGGCTTCCCTTCAGTGGGGACCTCATTGGACAAAGCTGGGCATTGCTCAAGAGCCTATGGGCCCCTTGAAGACTTCCAGAGACATCCAGGCAGAGACACTGGGGGCTGTGGTTATAAAACTAACTGGGGCAGCAGTGCTGTAACCATGGCCAGATGTGACGTGGCAGGAATTTCTCTGCAGGAGACAGCGGGAAAGAAGGAGGAGGAGGGAGCTGGCAGAAAAGGAGGGGTGTCCGGGGCTCTGTAGGGCTGCACCCTTGCTGGTCCTGTCAGCGATTCCGTTCACAGCTCCCTGGCCACTGTCCTGAGCCACTGCCTTCCCATCTGTGGGAAGGATGCATCTGCTTCCTATGTAGAAAGTTTGCATCTACTCAGAGGAAGGAAAAAGACAGGTGTCAATCCATTCAGGCTACTAGAACAAAAACACCCGAGACAGTGGCTTAAACAGCAAACATTTATTTCTCACAGTTTTGGAGGCTGGAAGTCCAAGATCAAAGCGCAGGCAGACTTGGTTTCCTGGTTCATAGATGGCAGTCAGTCTTCTCACTGTGTCCTCACATGGCGGAAGCGACAGGGGAGCTTTGTGGGGTCTCTTTTATAAGAGCACTGATTCCATTTATGAGGCTCCACCCTATGACCTCATCACCCCCCAAATTCCTAGTACTATCACTCTGGGGATTAGGTTCCAACACATGAATTTAGTGGGGAACACAAACATTCCATCTATAAGCAACAAGGACGGAATGAAAAGCTCCGACTCTTTGGCCTGCCTCCTCCGGGATCTGCCTCTGGTCACTCAAACCCACTTCCCTGCTCTAGAAGGAAAGAGGGGGCATCATTCCATATCACGAGGGCGGTGGAATGAGGATGCACTGGAATTGCCCTAGGCACACGTTAGCCAGTCCCTCTGTGTGTCTGACTGCCTATCGCCTCTCCACATCTCACCCCGACTCCCAGTTAGCATGGAGGCTGGGGAGTGAGACTCCATTTCTGGAACCAATCTCAACAGGATGCCACTGGGGGCTGCTAAGGACCCTCCATGCTTCATGTGGGCATCGGCTCCTTGACCAGGGAGGGTAAGAAAACAACACCAACGTTTATTCAATCATTTGACCTCAGGAGTGTCTCCCCTATTCCTCTAAAAAGGGAAAATCAAAGCCATGTAGAGTGGAAGCCAAGATCAAGTTACTTTTGACAGTTGTTTCGCCTCTGGCCATTTCTTCTAAATTCTGAATCCTTGCCCAGCTGTATCTGGAACTATTAAAAGATAAACAGAGGTATATTCAAAGTTTTAAGAGTTAAAAAAATTTTTTAAGTAAAATCTATTCATATCGGGCCAGCACCAAATATGAAGAGGTTAGGAGCGCTCCACCAATGGGAGCTGGGGAGAGAGGCCGAGAAACAAAGCGAGGAAATTGTTGATTGGCTGCAGCTCAAAGTCTAGTTTTTTGTGATTGGTTGTCCTCAGGTTTCAATTTCTTAACCTTGAGGCGTTTACAGGCTTAGGTTTTGGCTTACTTACACAGACCGCCATAGCCTTATGACCACGTCCGTCCAATGCCTTGTTGTTTAATTGATGTCACAGAGCCCTGCAAAGAGAATTGTATGCTGAGTTGAAAAGATACTCTTGTTTTAATTAGACATATGTCTCGTCTGTCGCCTGGTGCTGACAGCAGTCACTCTAGGTTTTCTTGGCTGTGACAAGAGATGGTGAATAAGGCAGGAGCTGCCTTTTCTCATTCGGTTTGGTCCGTCGAGTTAGCTTGGTATTTCTTCATGGTGGAGTTGCTTATTCAGTTATGCAGACGGGCAAAGCAGCGCCATTGCGAAGGGCATAGACCCTGCAGCCAGCCTGGGTTTGAATCCTGGCTACACTGCTCAGTGGTCTTAGGATTTGACAGCAGACGAACCCTCCCTGTGCCTCAGTTTCCTCCTTTATAACACAGAGCTTACTAATGGTACTTTTCTCATAGGGTTTCTGTGAAGGTTAAATGAGTTAATAATATAAAGCACTGAAAGTAGTGCAGAGCACATCATAAGAGCTTAAGGTGAGTCGGGTTTATTTCAGGTCATGCTTTTCAAGTCGGTGCCATCTCTTCCTGCTTTTCAATCTGCTATCAGCAAGCAGCAGGAGTAGCCATCATTGTCAGAGTAACATATTGTGATCTGGTCCACAGCCCCCACTTTCTCCCTCGCAAAACATCACTTAAGGAAACTCTTCTCGTGAAAGTCTGCAAAATATTGTTCTTCCTTCAAAATACCTCCTGCTCCATTATAACCTTTCTGAGAATGGAGGGACTGATAATTGCTTTTACAGTCAATTCAGTAAAGGTGCATCTTTTTAATTTTTCCACAGAGCAGCTGGAATTCTGTGTGCACAGTCTGTGTTCCTGGATGTCTTCACACTTGTGCCTGGGTTTGGGGGTGGGGGTGCTTGTTCTGAGGACTCAATGACATCATTCTCATCAGGTGCCAGCCCGGCATATTCTGGACGTTCCATAGAAATATGCTCTCATCCTCTGCCCTTCCGACCTGTTTACCAGCCTGAGCTATTACTACAGCCGTGGCAAGACTCCCACCGGGACCCTGCCCCACGGTGATGATGACTACATAAGGACAGTTGTTTCACACGTACAGTCTAATGAGCAAGGAGAAAGGAAATGCATATAATAAGATTTCACAAGTGAAATGAACACCTAGATCACCAAGGAAAAACACATTGAATTGGTAGTCTATGTTCCAGAACCGTGTCTGTGAACAGTATCTTTTCTCTTTGCTAGTTTCCCTTTGAGGAAGTTGCTGCACTGGGTGGAAGGGGTGACACTTCATAACAGTTCCTGATCCCCTGGCTGATGCTTGACTGCTGAGGGCCCTTTTGTACCCCAGGGTCACAGCAGATGGGATCAGCTTATCATTGCTGTTGCCTGTAGCTGCGAGTCTGCTCCAGAAGCAGCCCTGGCTAGGTCTAGAAAGCACACAGACAGAGCTCATCAAAGAAAACAGAAGATGAGTCCACGCTGATTTCTGAGAACTCCAGGGGCTCCTGGAAGGAGATACTTCCTCTCTACACTGCTTGGACCCTTGCTGTCAAAAAATACGGTGGGTCTTCTGGGAACTGTCACCTAAAAACCATACCGCTCATGTGCGCCAAGCAATGCTGTGCTTTGTCCTGGCTAGTTGCTGAGGTACTAAACCAATTATTTGTAGACACCTACCTCTGAGGATCCAGCTTCTCCGAAGCATTTCTTCCAAAGCTGTCCTTTCTGCCCCTTGCTTTCTCGTGGAAATTTATTCTCCTCTTTCCCTCCTGGGAAAACTGTTGCCCTTTTAAACACATAACTTTGGCACAAGCAAAGAACCATCCACCTAAGAAAGCACAGCACTCAGAGAAATCTATATAAACACCATGGTTCCCACAGCAAGACAACACCTTCCACGTATCCTGGCACTGGGGCTGTACAGCTACGCTTGGTTATTCAAGGAAGGGTTTTGAACGCTCACCTGCTTCCTCCCATTACAAACTCCAACTTATTACCTGCCTCCTACGGTTCTCATTCGCTAGGGAATAACTTTGCATCAGGCCTCCCAAAGGATGGTAACAGTGGCCCCAGAAATTCAGGCCAAGGAGTGCAAGGGGAGCCAGATGGCTCTCTCTTTCTCTGGTGCCAAAATTGTGGTGATTCTCTGAATGTAAGACTTTCACACAGAAGCTAGAAAATGATTACCCAGGCAAAGAGATTTGTCTTCTTTTCAGAGAAAAAAAAAAAAAATGACCGGTTATGGTTGGGATCTGTGCCTTTGCACTGGTTGTTAAATGGTCCTAAATAAAGACCAGGAGCTAATCTGCCCAGAAGGTCAAAGAAGCTTTCTGACCAGGTGGAGCCCAGCCTGTTCTTGAGTGAGGACACGTACTGGTGGACACGCTTTGTTGAGTCAGAGCGAGAAGAGCATGATCTCTGCACACTTCCTGCAGCTGTTCTGAGCTTCCTAGAAAGTTCTGCTCTTCTGTTGGGAAATTGTCTTAAGCTCTGCTGTAGATGAAGAGGTAGGAACCGTCTAAAAGGCACCCTAAATATCTGTTAGGAGACACTGACTATTATTCGTGTGTGTGTGCTCCAATTTGTAAGTGAAAATGTTTTATACAGGAAGAGATACAGGTACTTTGAGGCAATCGTTTCTGACTCTGGGCTCTGTGCTAACGGTTTCTGGCTGCAAGACAATGGTTGTGTTCAATTTCGGTTTGCAGGAGAACTTCCTCAGGAAATGGAAAGGTCTGCTTCCCGAACTTGTAGGAAGTTTGGCAGGCACCTTCTTACTGAGGAAGGCATAGTAAGTGTGCTCCAGCCCCTATACAGACATTTCAGCGTCAGTAAGTGTGTCTCATTATGGCTAGAGGACAAACAGCTGCTCTAAAGGGTGGAAGTTAAGTAGAAAAATACGGAGTCATGTGACTGTGTAAAAACCTGGAGAATTAGGTTTCTCTTACCAGGGGAGTCACAGCACAGCAGAGAGCATCTCGCGAGGAAGGGAGGCTCAGGAGGAATCTGGCCAGTGAGAAACCCCTGATATTTGATGGGACGGCCACGAGGCTTGGAGAACGGGGTGGCTCACGCTCAGTTTTATGGCTACAGGCAGTTTGGACGCTGCGCTGCTTCAAGGCAGGTCTCTCCATTGTCTTAAACCTTTAGTGAAGTCGGCTTCAACACAGAGCTGCTGGGTGAATGTATTCGGAAGAAAATCGGAGAGAAGAGCAGTGTCCCAGGTCTTGGGGAGAGCTGTGCGAGAGAACAGAGAGACGGTGGAAACATAGAGCCTAAAGAGCCTTGAGCAGTGGCTGGAACTTGCCTGAGAACTTGCCAGAGTCTTGACTTTCCCATAGAATTTAAGATCGAGGCATTAAGCCAATTTTGTCAATCCCAAATGACAGTGACCTCAGCAACTGCAGGAATCAAAGCAGAAAACGCATGAGAGACACAGAACATGACCCTTAGTAGGTCCTCAGTGACTGGAAACTGAGATTAACATGGTGGTTGCTATTGAACACCATTATTTTTTAAATTGCCAAGCATGTCTGTTTTGATAAGGAATTCTATTTTTTGTAAAATAAAAAATCCCACTCTCTTTTGGTAAATTATGATCCTAGATGTTTGCTTGTTGGATCATGACATGGTCAGATCCCAGTTAGGGCCACTGCCTGGGAGCAGCTTGTTTGAGTGTCAGGACACCTCCTGAGGAGACGTCATCCCGCTTGCGCTGGACTGGAGAAAGGCTGAGGTGATATCTCAAAGGCATTGGCCAAATGCGGGCCAAATCCAGCCCATGGCCTGGATGAGAGTTAAATAATTAAAAATAAAGAACCCCCCGCCAAAACTAGGGAATATGGGACAGAGTTGTATGAGGCCAACAAGGCCCAAAATATTGACTATCTGACTTTTTATGGAAAGTTTGCAGCGCCTGGGGTTAAGGCTGTGGGGGCCTTTAGACCCCACTGGTGGGGAGGAGGGAGAAGGTTCCCGGGGGAAGGTGTCACAAGCACCCTTAGCAGCTCTGGGTCCAGGGAGGCACCTTGTGCTCTAAACCTGCCAGTGAGTCTGGTCCAAGCACAGGGCTTGGGATCAAGTCATCCTCACATGGCTCCACAGAGAAGGTCCAGGGAGGATCTGGAAGCCGGGTCTCAGGGCTGAGGCCAGGAGATGCTGGTAGGGCAGATGCACCACTCCTACGCCCCTAGACACCCTTGTAGGGAGCCTCTGGCAGGGGCAAGGCCCCATGTGGGTGGTCTGCTTCCACTCCGCCTTCTGTCTGAGTGCTTGGTTCGCCATCTCTCCTCACTTTGTCCCACCACCCACCTGGGAAGAGAGAGGACACCCAGCCTCCAGGCTGCCCCAGATCCACTTTTTTTTTTTTTACATTTTTTTATTGAGTTATAGTCCTTTTACAATGTTCTGTCAAATTCCAGTGTAGAGCACAATTTTTCAGTTATACATGAACATATATTCATTGACACGTTTTTCTCTGTAAGCTACCAAAAGATCTTGTGCTATACAGTATAATCTTATTTATCTATTCTACATATGCCTGTCAGTATCTACAAATTTTGAACTCCCAGTGTGTCCCTTCCCACCCCCCCACCCCCTCGGCAACCACAAGTTTGTATTCTATGTCTATGGATCTGTTTGTGTTTTGTATTTATGTCCTTTTTTTTTTTTTCACATTCCACATATTAGTGATCTCATATGGTATTTTTCTTTCTCTTTCTGGCTTACTTCCCTTAGAATGACATTCTCCAGGGACATCTGTGTTGCTGCAAATGGCGTTATGTTGTCATTTTTATGGCTGAATAGTATTCTGTTGCATAAATATATCACATCTTCTTTATCCAGTCATCTGTTGATGGACATTTAGGCTGTTTCCATGTCTTGGCTATTGTGAATAGTGCTGCTATGAACTTTGGGGTGCAGGTCAGACCCACCTTTATTCACCCACAGCCTAGGGGGATGTTCTTAGTCTCCACATTCAGCATTTGGGGTTTGGAGTGAGAAAGACTTCACATCAAAATGCTGTTTTGAATCATTTTCTCCTCCTGGTGTTGTTTTGTTTTTTTGTTTTTTTTTTTGTTTTTTTATTTTTTTTTGGCATTGCAGGCATTCCTGCAGAGCAGAGTTTGAATAAAGGTGCCTTCTTCTCAGGGGAAAAATCCCATTGCCTCGCCCAAGGCTGAGCTCTAGGCCAAAGCACACAGCAGTCCGGGGGCCAGTGCCGGAATCAACAGGTGCCACCTGGCTGGGGCCAGCTTACAGAGTCGGAGGTTGTACTCCAGACAAGCTCTTGGTGGCTAGATGAGTGACTGTCCTGGGCCCCTTGAGGGTGGGGACCTAGCAGTGATTCTGGGGGTCGAGGGACCAGTGGTGGGCAGAGGGGCCTAAGCGCGGGCTCAATGTGCTAGAACTGCAGGGGTAGGACCCACCTCTGGGATGCTCACAGTCAGAGCCACTGTGACTCCTGGTTGGTATCTCCCTGGCATTTTTCAGGAAGCAGAGAAGTCAAATTAGTTGTTGGTTGTTTTAAGCTCTCTAACAGAAGAGACCTTGTCTGCTTTATTCCCTGCTGACTACTTCTGCCTGTAACAGTGCGTGCCACACGGAAGACACACGAATATCTGTTGGTATTGGGCAAGTTGGAAGCTCTGTTTTTAAAGGGAAACCAGCTTATGCTGTAAAGAAGGGGCAGATCACTACCCAGGCAATGTCTGGTGCAGCAGTCTGTTCCAGAAACTCTTTCTCTCTAAACCCAGTCACTGACTTCTTTGAGCCCCTACTGTGTGTTTGACGCTGTGGGAGAGAGAGAGAAGTATAATTGACTCAGGTCCTTGGGCTCTAGGTGAGAAAGAGACTTGTGTTCCAGCTGACTTGACTCGCCCGCTTGATTACACCTTCTGTCTGGAACTTGAGTTTCAAACCCACTTAATTGCTTGCATGCAGTTCCTGATTGGAGGATAAGGTCATGCCTTAGGAGTAAGAATGCCCTGGGTTCCAGTCCCAGCTCTGCCACGTCCTAGCTGTATGACCTTAGATGAGTGATTTAAGTATTCTAAGCTTCGGTTTTTCATCTGTACAATGGAGGTAATAATACTATCCAGCTCTGAGTGTTATGAGGAGTAGATGAACTGATGTAGGTGATGTACCTAGAAGAGTACCAGAAACAGGGTAGGAGTTTAGTGGAATTTTTTGGTCTTCTCTGCCTAGAGTGCACAGCCTAACCCTCCCCTCTTTGTTTACAGATCAGCTATCATGATGCCCCTTCGGAAGGAAGCTCCCTGACATTTTCCCTCGTGAGTGCCTCCTTTGTGTTTCCATTGCAACCTGTGCACATCTCTGTCCTTGAACTCACTGCCTTGTATTATTGTCAGTTCCAATGTCTGCCTCTTGGCTGGACTGAGAGCTCCAGGGCACTGTTTAACTTAACTCTTCCCCTCCTGGCTTGCATGGTTTTTGGTTGTGTTAGGGGTTCAAGTGTTCACTGAATAAATGAACGAAAAGGTAATATGGCATTACATAAGGGATAAAGGATTGTTACGGATAATCAGAACTTACTTGAGGTCAGAGGAAGGAGAGTGAGGCACTAACACTTGTGGGATATGTTCAAAGAAGAAGGAAGGATGATTTGACAAGGAGAAGTGAAAGTCTTTGTATGGCATTGATACGTTATCTACACACATATATATATATGTATATATTTTAAAGGAACTCCATTTAACCAATGTGATGATGACATGTATTTAAGTTTGTTTAATTGCTCTCCTAGGCATAGTTATTTAACACTTGAAGTTTCCTAGTACTCTTAGGTTATTTAGGGGTAGTTCTATTATATTCCAGAGGCCGACACCAAACACTTCAGTTATACTTATTTCCGGTGAACAACAGAAGGTGTATTAACAAGCATACTGGGGGTTAGGTTATTTTTTTGTTGATGGAATGAGTCATGATTGTTGCATTGGTTAGATAAGTTGTCAGGCATCCTTGCCTTCGCATGAGCAGAGTATAAGCAGCTCGTGTCCTTTGGAATGGCCTCCAGGTCTTAGAATTCCACTAGATCCTGTGTCTATCTGCTTAAAGAGAATTCTGTTATCTGACCAATTAACTAAATCTTGCTGCTAGCTTCTTGTCACATCTGCTTCGAATGAAAGGATGGAGAGTTGGGACTTTGATGGGCTTACAAGCCAGGCTGTCAGATGTTCTCTCCTGCTGGCTGATAAGCCTCTCTGTGTGTCAGAATTCAGCCCTAGACTTGCTTTTATTGTGACAGGCCACCTGGTGGAAAGGCAGCGGGAGAGGAGACTTATGGCCCTCATTCCCTCTAACCACGAAGGCCTCCAGAGGCTAAAAAGCTAATACCATAACACCGAACAGCTATTGGTTCAGGTCGACTTGAATGAATAGGTTAGGAAGGCAGTGGTAGCAATGAAAATGGAAAAGCAAGAATGAATGGGAGAGCGAAATTATCAAGACTTGGTCACCCATCAGATATGGTGGCAAGAGAGAGGTTATGTCAAAAAAAAGATCATATGTACATGGAGATATGCAACGTACATTTAATGCCACTCATCTGAGTCCCACAATCATCCAATGGGGTGCATTAGGCAGTTATTAGAAACTGAGGCACAGAGCCCCAGAAAGTGTCATTGACTTTCCCAAAGTCACATGGCCAAGAAGTCATGGTGTTGGGATCCAGACTCAGGTTTTCAGACCCCAAGTCAATTTCTCTTCTCATCATACCTCATCAACTCAAAGGTTTTGAGACTGGAGCACTGGGAGGAATGGGAAATTGGTAGAGAAAGTAACCAGGGCTGTGTAAGAGAAAGAGGAGCCAAGGGGAGGATGCTGACTGTGAAAGATGGAGGGGTAGCAGCCCTTAGATGAGGTGGATTGGCCCCTCACAGGTGTGGCCTTTCACCCCCATGATGGGTGCTGCTACAGTCTGAATGTTTGCATCACCCTTCCTCCAAATTCATGTGCTGAAATCCTAACCCCCAAAAGGGATGGAATTAGGAGGTGGAGCCTGTGAGAGGTGATTAGGTTGTAAGGGTGGAGCCCCCGTGAATGGGAGTAGTGCCCTTATAAAAGGGACCCAAAGAACTCTTTCTCCCCTTCTACCATGTGGGGTATAAGAAATCTGTGATCTAGAAGATGGCCCTCCCCCAACCATGCGGGCACCCTGATCTCAGACTTTCAGCCTCCAGAACTATGAGAAATACATTTCTGTTGTTTTTAATCCGCCTAGTTTGGGATACTTTGTTATCGCAGCACCAACAGACTGAGACAGGTGCTGACGCTGACTCTGCACAGGAGAGAGTCATGGCTTCTCTGACCCACAGTCAGCCTCTCCTCTAAATCTGAGAACAGTTATGTGTGGAATCCCAGGGTGTCCCTATCACCTGCTTTCCAGGTTGCAGACATCCTTGGAGCCTCCCTTCTGTTTTACTCCCCATACCCTCTCCCCTTTCAGAGATAAAAACGGTCTTCTGCCCCCTGACTTAGCTTGGGTAAAAGGGTTTTCCATGCACCAGGCAAAAGTAAAGGAAACCAAATTTGCAGAACATATTTTCATTGGACTTGTCACTGTTGACAGTTGGTGACTCTTTGACTGTGAAACAACATGCCCTTTGTGGTCATTTGGGGCTGCCTTGTTGAACACAGCCTCCTATCTCAGCATCTTCCTGTTGTTTTTAAAAATAAGCCAACAAATAAGATAAATATCACATTCTTTACTGTTGATATGCATAACACCATAGAACAAAATCAAACACAAACCCCCCTATTTTGGCTTTTTATTTGTCATCACTTTAATTTAGACCATCAGCTCTCCTGGGGAGCCTTGTTAAAATACAGATTCCCAGGCCCAGCCACCACTGGTTCTGGTTTTGCAGATATAAAAGAGAGACTGTCTTTCTCTCCAGAGAGTCAGCTGTGTTTATGTTTAAGGAACCTTTGCTCCTTTGTTCTAGGACAGGCTACAGGCTTGAGTGAGGATAGAACTTTCCTTGTGCTGTTTGCCAACGTCCATGTGGTCTTGTTCAGTTGGAGCCACTCATTGGATTAGTAATAAATTGCCTTCAGGTCTAGGCCAGCTCTGTTCTCCACGAGTGCTCCCCCAAGTTTTCTATTTGGCTTCAGCCTTCTGTTTCTAAATTGGCCTTGGCAGAAGTAGAAGATGCCTTGGAGACATTTCTGTGCCCAGTGTACAACTTAACTTGGCGCGGGGCTCTGGCCAAGAGAGCTGATGGGTGAGAGTATGGTCTGGGCTTCTGAGAGGAGTGCAGGAGGAAGAAACTGACCAGGGAAAGAGATAGCAGAAAAGACATTTCTAAGGTTATCGGAGAGGTGCAGGCAGAATCTGACTTCAAGGCATAAAAACACAGCTTGGGGGAAAGAGCTGGAGAGATTCCCATTTCTATATTTTAACTCTTCTTGCTTAAAGCTTAGCTTTCAGGTGAAATGTAAATATTCCTGGGTGGGTTGTATAAATCTCCTTAGACCCTTATACCTCAGGGTGAATGAATGTATTAGAGGTTTCCCTGAAATCAGGAAAGGAAAGAGAATGACGATTAGGTAAGAAAAGTAGAAAAGGCAGGGGTGACTAGGGGTCAAGAAGACAAACTGCCTGGATATGGGGAGGGTGCAGGGCACAGAGGCAGATGCACACGGCAGGCTGAGAACACAGGGCCCTGGGCTGACACGTCTTTGGGAAACTTTTCACATGAACACCTTGAACTTGAATGAATGCATGCATCTCTGACACCCTGAGGTCTTTATTTTTCTGGTGTCCCTCAACAATGTTTTTTTTAAAAACATGGAGAAAACTTAGTAGTAGACCATATGTTTAGGTATATGAATTACACAGGACATTACTTTGCCATCTGACTCTCAATTTTTACTGTGGTAAAATATACAAAACATAAATTCGACCAATTTAACCATTGTTAAGTGTGTAGTTCAGAGGCATTAAACATATTCACATAATTGTGCAACCATCACCACTATCCATCTCCAGAACTTTTTCATCATCCCATACTGAAACTTTGTGCCTGTAAAACACTAACTCCTTATCTCCCCTCCCTCCAGCCCTTGGTAACCACTGTTCTACTTTCTGTTTCTATGAATGACTCTAGAATTTTATAATACGGATCCTCCAAGATACAACTCACTTGCCCATACCCTATAAGGATCTCTCTCTCCTTGGGTAAAATTAATGTGTTCTCTGGTGTGTTTTAGCCATTTATGTCTCCAAGAGTCCTTTGCTACAGGGTCATCTTCTTCACTTTTCCTAGCCAGAAAGCCAAACTGCTTATGTATCTAGAGAAGTCTGTGAATCTCCAAGCATGGAGTGGGAGAAACTGGCTTCTCCCAGAAGTCCCAGAAATCCATGAAATACTGTGTGAGTGCTTGAGAGGTGGCCGTGGTCACTGGGCCAAGTGTAAGCTGTTACTTCTATATTTTCCTTCCCCTCTACCTCTTCCACAGAGAAAAACAGTAACAGATGAGACAGCCTTGGCAATGTCTGTTCCCTAAACCCTCCCCCATACCGGGGCTCCTCCCATCCCTGTGCTTTGAAGAAAGCCCCTCTGGCTTCTGCCTTTGTCCTTTGCCTGACAGTGCCCACCTTCATTTGGTAGGGGCAGAAAAGAAGGTCCTTGGGCCCATCACTCATTTGTAGGAGAGTTAGATCAGGTTTCTCTGATTAGGACCTGAGCATCTTGGCAGAAGACAGGTGGGACTACTCATCTGATTCGTCTTGAGACATCTCTGGGCAGCTCTGGTTGTTTAGCCACACACAGGATGCTCAGGACCCATCTGATTTAAAACCCACGGCAGATAGCAAGGCGAATCACTCCAGCTCGCTTGGAAATTGGCTCTCTCGCCAACCCTCCAGTTCTTAGGGAGGCAGGTTCAAGGTAGCTAATAAGTAACCTGGTTGTAATTTTTATTTAGCTACGTGAACTTCACAGGCAGCTTAATTGTAGTTGCATAAGAGAGCCATGTAATCACAAATTGGGCCTTTTCCATCTGTCAACTGCCACCCAGAGAACTGCTCTGAGTGGGGAATCCTCATTTGGGGTTAATGCTGAATCAAAGGAGTTTTCAGAGCAAGAGAGGAGAGCAAAGCACTATTTTTTGTTTTTTTTTAAGCTCAGAAACCTTGAAGATCCGATCCTGTTTGAACCAACAGCCATTCTCAGGTTCCCTTCTGGATTCTTCTGTTCACTTGTCAATGGATATCTAAATCCCAGCCACCGAGTATCGATCAGCTTCCTGGTTTAATTACCTAGCCAAGCGTATTCTCAGCCAATCAATTTTGCTCCTGAAATGCCAGTGCCCTGCTTCTGGGGACAGAGGGGGATCAATTAATCCTTGTTTGCTTTTTAATTCCTGTTCCGAACATAGTACACTCACACACAGGTTAATTTTTAAATCCACTCTCCTCTTACTTCACTGCTTTCTTTAATTCGCCCTGGAAACCCCAGTGACACTAAAACCCTATCAACCTCTTCTTATTGCTCATGCAGCCTCATTAAATAGCTTAGCAAATACCTGACCTGGTCGTTTCCCAGAATTCTGCTGGTAGCAATCGTCCAAAGTCCCCTTAATTTTTCTGTTCCCTCAGGACAGAGGTTTTCAGGAACTGCTGACACCTCTCCATCCTAACCTGGCATAGAAGGGAGTGGGGGAGCTTCTTTCTGCATGCCATCTGAGGGTCTGCTCCCAGGTCCGCCTTCTTGGCAGATCCAGCAAATCTGTGAGCCCAGATCTAACTGAATTTCAAGAGATTTAAGAGCCGAAAATATGTATCAGGTATCAGGAGCCTATGGACACAGAGATGAGCCCAAGGGTCAGGCCGTTGCATCTCCTTTGGTAACGACCATTCTAGGCATGTGAACAAAATCTCACCCTTTCCATTTAATGCTGATTTTCACTTATACTGGGGTTTGGAATGTTTCAGTAATACCAGGAATAGCAGTATGACAGTCAGCAGAGGGGAGATGAGTCCTGCTACCTTGCCTCCCAACCCTGCGCCTCGGACCTCTCTGGGAGTCCCAGGAATCCATGCGCTGCATAAGGCGCTTTGAGCCCAGGCCCCGTGGTTCATCTCTTGGCCTGTGGAACAGATCTGTCGAAGGTGTGGACTTTGATTCTGGTGAGGCTGCCAGCCTCGTTCAAACACGTGGACTTCCAGTGCAGGTGGCTTGGGCAGAAACTTGAAGTGGAAGATCTGTCAGCAAAGCTTTAAGGAGCTCTACTGGGAATCTTTCATAGCATCTGAGCATCTGCCTGTGTTTGGCTAATGTGTGTTTCCTTTCGCCTGACAGAGTGCACATTGCCTCCAAACTAGGAGAGGGTCCCCTAGGGACGGGCATCCTCCACGCTTTCCCAGGATCTTAATGCCGTGGGATTTGGAGGCGTTCAGCTTCTAAGCAGTTCTAAAACTCCAGCGAGGAAGCAGGCATTCAACATTTGGGGGTTTTGATCTTACATTTTTCTACTGGAATGTTTAATATGATACTTAAAAATAAACAGGCTAGTAGATCTTTTTTCATCAGGCTATTCATAAGTACTGGAAAACTCCTAGGAACAAAAACTTCCAGTCCTTTCTGGGATCACAGAGAGAGGCTAAGCGGAGACTCAAAACAAGGCTCTGGTCTTCCTTCCTGGTCAGGTACACCTGCTCCCCAGTCCCACAAGCCATGACTAATGCAAATCTGACCCATACAAATTATTCCAGAAGGTGCTGATAGCATGTTCGAGACGTGGAGGAGGTTGCACTCTGCTGAAGACACACGTTAAGCGGGAGCTCAGACTAATACACGAAGCAGGGACTCAGGGGAGGCGAGCAGCTCCCAGAAGAAAGGCTTTTTGTTTCCAGGTTTATGGGGCTCCTGTGGGGTTTCATGGTGCCAATTCTTGTGATTTCCAGGGTTTCTATGTCTTTCCCCTCATCTCTTTCCAGTCTTGTCCAAAAGGCCACGAGGAGAGAACAAGAGTGGAGGGTCATTTGTAAACCTAAGACAACTGATTTAGAGTTAAAAACAAAATACTAACCCTTTAGGAATGGACCAGGGTCCTTCTTCCATCACACATGAAAACATTTTGGTGACTTCAACAGTAAAAACTATTTTAAAGTATCTTACATACATACATGTTTTTGTTATAGGTTCTGTACCTTTAAAATCCAGCGTATTCAGTTAACAGTACTTTTGGTTTGTGCAAAATCTGATTGTGCAAACCTGTCTGGAAGGGGACAGTTGCATAAGCTGGGACATTATGGTGCTCATTTACTGGATGGTTGGCTGAGATTGAATGCATCAGTGTACCAGTGATCCTTAGGGTAGGAAAAAAATCCTGTGTACATATAAACACACACATTGGTTTGTTTGTTTGCTTATTTATTTAATATACTTTGTCTTAGTTTGAATTTCCTGAAAGAGGAGCTTAAGAAATACTTGCCTGCCAGTCATTTCCTTGGGAGTGTACCCATCTCAGGGAGCAGGAGTGAGGGACAGAGCAAGGAACAAAGCAGGGAAAGCCAAAACAAGGATGCATTATCCAGCTGGTCACTGCTACAGCATCTGGTGCTCAGTCCTGCTGGAACCTTCCGAGAAGCCCCCTGTGACACTCTCAGAACTGGCTGCCCAAGGGTCCAAAGGGGGATGAGAAACTTTATCCAAGAGTCCTGCTGCCATTGGTCACAGGGGCCCCACTGCTCCCCAGTCCACTCTAGGTGGCTTGTATGAGTGGGAGCAGCCCCTGGTCGGGGTGGGGGGCTCTAGGAAGCAGGAGCTGAGGGGAGGAGACTCAGGGCGAAGCTGAATGTGTGGGAAGTTGGGCAAAGCTGAGTGGACCCAGTCCCCGTAGCAATGGCTGGAGCACGGGGTGAGGCCAAGAGAAATCTGAAGTGCAGCTGCATAAATGTGCCTAATATACTCTTTTAATAGGGGGGCAAGGGAGATGAACAGGTGAGTGGTCCAGGCTTTGGGGATTCGCATGAACAGGAGGCCGTATCCAGACCCCAAACCCAACACATGGCTTGACAGGTACAAATACATTTAAAGAGACAGGAGGTCTATTTGGTTACTGGCCTCTGAACTCCAGGGAAAATATATTGAAAATTGAGACCCTCTTGAAATTTTGAGAATCGATATGACTTCAATTGTTGATTTAATCAAATGAGAAAGAACTGGGGCTGATAAGGGGCAAGTCCTAGAGCAGAAGGACACAGGACATCAGCAGAACTCAGTCAAGCCTGAACCATGGCTCGAGTTCCCTGCAATCACAAATATCTGACCCGGAAAACCTTTGAAATGCCAAATGGAAAGTGATGCCTCAGCGTCGTTTGGAATCTTCCTGCTGGAATGGGTCTGAGGTGTTTTATGTTTTACTTCTCTTTTATTTTTTTAGCTAAGAAAAAAAAAACTTTTTATTGTAGTAAGAACACTGAACATGAGATCTCTCTTCTTAACAAATTTTTAGCGTACATTATTGGTGATTATCGGTGCGGTGTTGTACAGCGGCTCAGCTTATTCATCTGACTTAAGTGAAACTTTCTGCCTGTTGGTTAATAACTCCCCATTTCTCCCCCAGCCCCTGATAGTCACCATTCCACTCTCTGATTTTATGCATTTGACTATTTTAGATTCCTCTTATCAGTGGAACCATGCACTACTTGTCTTTCTGTGTCTGGCTTGTTTCACTTAGCATAATATCCTCAAAGTCCACCTGTGTCACACATTGCAGAATATTCGACAGCATGGGTGGGTGGGCCTCAGCTCCCTTTCTTGAGGAGGAGGGGACCCAGGATCGGGAGACAGAAAGTGATCTGCCCCCAAGCTCCCACTGTTTGTCAGCAAAAGAGGTGGGAACGAGAACCCGGTAGTGTTAGTCAGGGAGTGTCCCACGGCAAGGGAGAGAACTATATCTTGAACAAACTGGGGGCTGTTTTCCCATGTGAGAGGCCAGCTGGCCGGGCAGGGAGGGGTCTGTGACTCTCTGGCCTTGCCCTCAGGGCAGACACAAGACAGTGGCTGCAGGAGGGAAGCCCTGGGGCAGGCGAGGCCTCACAAGCCCCTTCAGCAACTTCTGCTTAAATTGTGTTTGTCGGAATTACGTCATGGGGCCAACCTTGACGTAAAATTATATTTCCCAACCAATCCCCAAGAGGTTGGGAAATATAATTTCTTCAGCTGGGTGCATTACCACCCTAAGTTAAATCCGGCCTCTCTAGCAAGGAAGAATGGGAAATGGTTATTGTGTACATGACAGAGTTCAGAACATGCTACCCCAAAATATGGCTTATTGAAGAACATTTTAAGCTAAAGGAATTTGAGACATGGCAGGTGCAAGAAGGGCTCTCTGACCTCTCTGGTGTCCCCTGGAGAAGCTCATAAGACCCTTGTGTGAGAGGTGCCCTCCCAGGATGCAGAGGAACAGAGCATCCCCATCTCTGAAGACTGAGTAATAGGAAAGAACAGGCCTTGCTAATCACCCCCACCCCCATCCCTGATTACTACCCTCAGCTCATACTCTCTTGTCTTATCATGTTTTTCCACGGCTTTTTTGACTCTTCATCAATCATAATATAAAAACACTGAGGTTAAGCCATTTCTTTGGGTCTCCATTTCCTCATGAAGGCTCCTGTGTCCATAACACTTATATTGAACGACTTCATATGCTTGTCCCTTGTTAATCTGCCTTTTGTCAGCCCAACTTACAGGGCCCCAGCCAGAGAACCAAGGAGGGTAGTAGGAAAAAGAAGTTCTTCCTCCTCTACATAGCTCTCCAACATCCATGTTTTCTCCCTCTCTGGATATCTGAGAAAAGATAGATGGGATGAAAAGCTGGAATAAATGTGATCTCTCTGGGATGTTTAGCTCCACGTATCGCTGACCGATCCCACTAAATGTTGGATCTTGCCTTGTGTTTCCAGCAGAAATGCTTTTCTATGAAATGTCAGTGTTTTTAGTAAAACAATGGATATCACAAGGCTCCCATTCACATGGGAACTTTCTTCTTCTTTTCTTCTCCAGAAGGCTGAAGCAGTCAGAGAAGCTGGTCCCTAGAAGAAATTAGAGGTAGTGACACAACATGCAGAGGTTGAATTGGGAGCAATTAGGAACAGTTTCCCTGTGAGCAGCTTTGTTGCTTTTGAGACAATATTTGGGGCTCACCATGAAATGCAGAAGCTGAGGTGTTCATCTGTAGCAGGAAAGAAACAGACCAATGTTCCAAATACATGTTTCTGCCTAAAATTGCAGAAGCTACAGAAAACAAGTAATGTAGGAAAGAAAATAACTGGAATAAATAAAATGCAAGAAAATCAAGAGATGGCGAGGAAAGCAGAGAGCAGCTTCTTTTGAGGCCAAATCCTGGAACACTGCGTGTTGTTTTTTCCCTCCCCCTTAGGCTGGCTACTGTTGTGTAGACAGTAGACACTGTACTGGTTTGCATTTCCAGGGATTCTGAATTAGAAAATTCTTATTTGTCAAAAAATAAGGGCTTTTTCATGCCATAGACTGACAGTTATTTCATAAAGGACTAGTATTCAGAATATACTTTTAAAACTCCATAATAAACTTGATTAAAAAATGGGCAGAATATCTAAATAGAAACTTCACCATGGAAGATGTACAGATAGCAAATAGATACATTAAAAGATGCTCAATACTATTCATTATTGAGGAAATGCAAACTAAACTACACCGAGGTGATGCTACATACCCATTAGAAAAGGTAAAATTAGCGAGATTGACAATGCCAGGTGTTGGTGAGGTTGTGGAAATACTGGAACTCTCCTGTACTGTTGGTGGGAACGTGAAATGGTGTGGCCACTTTGAAAAAGTTTGAGTTTCTTTCAGAGTTAAACACACTCCCTATATAACCAGCAATCCCACTTATTATTATTTGTAACAGTCCCAAACTGGAAATAATCCAAATGTCTATCAGCTGGTGAATGGATAAATGCACTGTGGTAAATCCATATGATGGACTATCACTCAACAACAACGAGGTGTGAGCTACTAATACATACAACAATGTGGAAGTATCTCGCAAGTATTACGCTTAGTGAAAGAAGCCAGACACAAAAGACCAAATGTTGTGTGATCCTACTTACGTGGGATTCTAGAAAAGACAAACCCAATGGAGAGAGAAAGTGGATCTGTGACTGCCAGGAGCTGCAGATCGGGGGCATGGGGGTGGGGTTGACTGCAAAGGGGCACCAGGGGACTTTGGCAGGGATGGAAACATTCTAGATTTGATTGTGGTGACAGTAGACAACTTTGCAAAGCTATCAAAATTCATCAAACAGCACACTTAAAATGATGAATTTTCCTGTGTATACATTATACTTTACTGAAGCTGATTAAAATGTTATACCTTTCTGAATGTTGCTTGACAGCTTTTGGATAGGACGTCAAAGGAGAGCCATTTGTCAACCATGAGGACCCTCAAATGTGCAAAGGCTGAGCATTCTTTGCTCCCAGGCACAAGAACCACAGCCCGAGGCTTGGCACTTGGGAACTTTCCCACCTTGGAGGTGAGGACAGCACTGGGTCAAGGAGGAAGAGGCAGAACCAGAGTCAGGGCCTCCCTGGTGAACTCTCAGTCATAAAGACACATTCAGCAGGATATAAAAAGGACATATCCTCAAAAGGATATAAACATGAGCTCATTTTAAAGATTTTATTTCACTTGTAATGGGAACACCAGGCAGATTACTGGTTATAACCGGTAAGGAATAAGATGAAGAGTAAAGTAAAGAAATGTTGAAACGAATATGCAAATAGAGGCAAAATTGTTTTTCCCTCAAGGAGGAGAGTCATCCTCCCACCAGATGGGAGTCATTTGTATGTGTATAGACAAGATTATCTTGCATGGCTCAGATCATTCCCGCAGGATCAGCTTCAGATCGCAGGGGAAGGGTATGCTATAGGCAGTGTGTAAGTTTCTACTGAAACACACATTTTTTCCTACCTGGGGACTCTGGGAAGTCTTCCTGGAACCACACTGAAAGGTAGCCGCCTTTTTGCTGTAGATTTTGCAGCTGCCTTTTCTATCCCTCTCTGTAGGGTCTGTCTCTACTCTCAAAGTGAACACTGCAGTCTCATTCCTTTTCCCCTGCAGAACTCATTTGTTAAAGAACACTTGAGTGGAGTAGAGATTTATTTTTCTGAACACCTTGGATAACTTTCCTGCCCCAAGTAGCAAGTGGCCACTTGCGGACCTATCATATTCCCACTGCCGCTTCGGAATGGCATCACCTTTGTGAGGGTGGCGAGGGAGACCTCACTCAACGCACAGCACTTCCTCAAGGTGAGGTTCTTACCTCTCCAAGCCATCCTGTCTTCCCCATTCTCCAGGCTCCAAAGACCAGAAAAGGGTGATATATCACACTAATAGGCATAGTTTCATGGCTTTGGAACAGAAATCCTTGCTTGCAAAACTTCTGTATTTTCTTGGACCAATTTTTATAACAAATCCTATTCCCCATACTAATAGTACTACCTATAAAAAGAGAGTTGAAATAAACTTCCTACATAATTTTAAGAATTTTATGCAAACCCCAAATATCTGAATAGAAGACAGATGATTTTCAAGTTTTAAACTTGTGGTGTGGTTAGAGTGATTAAGAGCAGGAAAAGTAATCAGACCTATTTTGGATTAAATCCTTGCTTTCCCATTTACTGTGACCTTTAGCAAATTACCTCGCCTCCGAGAGACTTGGTTTTCTCTGCACAATGGGAATAACGTCAACTTTACAAGGTTTTATGGGGATTAAATGCAAGTGCTTATAAAGCACTAGGGATGGTGCCTGGAATATAGGGAGAAGGTACTGAAATAATCAGCTGTAAGTTGCATGAACAAGGTGAGCAAGTGGGCGGAGGGGCAGATTATCTGTTTTGTTCACTGTGCTACCACAGTTACTGCCTGGTTTTTATATTAAGGTTTACATGTGTATAGACTGAAAGCCAATGAACGCAGTCATTATCTCAGTCTTACACAGTCTATTTACGTAATAAACTCCATTACCATATCTAGTAGCTTGAACTTCAACCTTTTCTCCAAACACAGCCTACTGTGGAAACTCCTTTTTGTTTTTCTTATAGCCTCTAGAATCGTGGCACTTTGTATCCTCAGCTACTGACACTTCTCCATGTTTGTTTTGTTTATTATGCTCATGTATTCAGTAAAGATTTATTCAGCACCCTTCTAGTAGCGGACAGATTGATGAACAAAATATGATCCCTGCACTCAAGTTACTCATGATCTAGTCGGGGAAGAAAGTCAAGATAAACAGTGATTACAATGTAGGGCAAATGTTCCATAACACGAATGAGGATAGGGTACCTGGTAGCTCACAAGAAAGGCTGCTGCTGGTGAAATAAATCAGACACAGAAAGACAACGACTGCATGATCTCACTTTTATGGGAAATCTGAAAAAGCCAAGTTCATAGAAACAGAGACTAGAACAGTGATTACCAGGGGCTGGGAGGTGGAGGAAAATGGGGAGATGCTGGTCAAAGAGGACACACTTCCAGTTTTAAGAAGAGTAAGTTCTGGGGGTCTGATGTACACGATGGTGATTATAGTTAATAATATTGTATTATATACTTGAAAGTTGTTGCTATGAGAGTAGATCTTAAATGTTCTCACCACAAGAAAAAATGGTAATTAGGTGATGTGAATGAGGTTTAAGACTATGGTGATAAGCATTTTGCAATGGATAAGTGTGTCAAATCAACACATTGTATGCCTTAAATGTACACAATATTATATGTCAAGTATATCTCAATAAGGCTGGAAAAGAAAAAAAAGGCTGCTGCCTTATCCTGGGGGTGAGTCAAAGGGAAGGCTTCTCAGAGAACGTGTTGCTTAAGCTGTCTTGAAAGGTGTCTTGGCCAGGAGGAACTGGTCATGGGGAGTCCAGGTAGAGGGCATGTTGAAAAATACAAAGATGTGGACAGTAGATCTTGTTTGATTAGAATGCAGATAAGCATTTGGGAATGTTGAGATATGAGATCAGAGATATAGTAAGGGTCAAATCACGAAGGTCTTAGTAGTCGTGCTAAGTATTTTGAACAGTATACAGAAGATGGAGGTGAGTGGTTTAAAGCTGGTAGTGATATCAACCAATGTGAATTTTTGAAAATAAAATTCCAGTGGCAATATAGAGTAGAAGAAGCAAGATTGTGTGTAGAGAAAGCCAGTCGGAGGAAATTGCAGTCATTGGTGAGAAATTAGGAAGGCAGTGATGGAGGGATGAGTTCATTGCTTTAAGAAGTAGAATCTGGTGGTCAATTTGGGGTAGATGAGAGGTAGATAGAGTCGATGGATAAGTCAAAAAGGACGTCCAGGATGGTGGTTTGATCAAAGTATCAGCATAAACAAGGAAAGGGGATATTAGAAAAAGAATATTGAGGGAAAGAAAACATTTAGCCCCGAGGACGTTGCTCTTACTAAGTATATACAATATCTAAGTGGAAACAAACTGTAAGCAGATGACTAAATGAGTGTAGAGCCTGGAAAGGAAGATTATAGGTAGAGTTGTGTCCGTCATTTGGCAAAGCTGTTTGTGGAAGAAAAAGCAGAGTCTGGATGAGGTTACCCAGGATATTTGTGGAGGGCATGGAGAGGAAGACCTGGGATGGAACCCAAGGGAACACTAAGATGTGGGAGACAAGTGGGAGAAAAGAATCAGCAGAAGAAACAGAAACGGTAGCCAGAGGTAGAATGAGAAACAGTAGCGTGACTGAAAACTAACTAGAAAGAGATTTTCAAAGCAAGGAGTCATTAATGATCTGAATTATTACACAAAGGTGAAAAAACAGTAAGTCTTGGGAAGAATCCATTGTACTGCTTGCTGATGACTAAGTTGCAGTCATGTTATCACAGATAATTTAAGTGCAGGGATGGGGAATGACGATCCTGCGGTTAGGAGTGAAGTGGAGGTGAGAAGGTGGATTGCAAGTGCTGGCCACCACTTCCAGACGCTTAATTGTGAAGACGAGAAAGTGAGAGGATAAGAACCAGAAGAGGGCGTGGAGGTCAGAGGAGGGTTGTTGTTTCTACTGGGGGCAAAGATCCGAGGATGTGTGCAGCAGAGGGAGGAGAGCCATCCCAAGAGCCTTAATCGGTAGGTGAGGAAAACAATGAGTGCTCTGACCAAGGCAATGTTTCAAGCCTGGACTTGCATTTAGCATCTGACAAAGAACAATATGGAATTCTGTTTACTGCAGGAATCAAGGGAGGTGGTGAACTCCAGAGGCAAACCTGATGGATCTGGAAGAAAGGAGAGTCTTGGGGCGTGTTTTCCTTCTGTCTTTCAGGCTAGTGTTAAGTGACAGAGCACAGGGCTGGGTGATGTAGGACCCTTGTTCTGAAAGGCACAGAGTTGTTGCCTTTTCACTCATACCCTTTAAGAGATCAGAAACTAGTACAACATTTTAAATGAACTCTACTTCAATTTTAAAAAATGGGTGGGGGGTTAAAAGACTAACTCTGGCTCAAAGCAAGTTTTGTCTGGGAGTGTGAGGCCTCCTGGCTCTGACACGGGATGTGAACCTTCTCTGTTTCCAGCATCATCTGCGGCACAATGAGCGCTTTCTCCTCTCCTGGATGGGAGTCCTGAGAACAAGCTGGGGCACCATAAGCAGATGGGTATCGAGAGGGATTATTCAAATTTGACTTTGCCTTTGGTGTAACAAAATCCTGGGGTGTTATGAGCAGTTTTTGGAAACATTTCTAGGTTATTATGAAAATCAGAGCTGGGTTTGAGTTTCAGGGTGAGAACTTATTGATAATTACTGGCATTCTGGTTCTGTTTCCATAGCAACTGGAATCATTTTATATTATCAATTGTTGCCAAGAGTCTGGGCAATGATTCCACATGGTTGACACTCACTGTCTACAACTGCAATTCACCTTTGTTTCTGGGGACATTTAAGGTGTGTTAACCAGTGATGTGAGTGACCTTCACCACACGTTCGTGAGCAGATGTGCTCAGTTTGCTGTCGTTTACTTCGGACTGTATGAAGTCATACGTAAGCTGTACGCTTGGCTTAGGAAGGGCTAAGAAGTCACATTTACTTGGTTTCCCAAGAAATTTTGCTCGTTTGGTAACTTGGAGCTCCCGTTGTGGCTGCCAGACCAAGACTGTTGTGAAAGGCCAATAATCTGATCTAAGGAGGTTCTGCTCCCTCAGCTCGGGTTCACACAGGATGCTCCCCAAGTAGGCTGACCTCACACTCAGGGAATCCAGGAACCTTCCAGGCATGGCATTGCACACTGTGGGCCTAGGGCTTCAGATGTGCACTTATGAGTGCAAAGAGCAGAGCTTCAGTGGGAGTGCATGGCCCCCCAAGAGCCCCACTTTCATTTGATCCTGTTTTCTCCTTTCGCTACTGTCTTGTGTCTCCAGCCTCATTCTTATTGACAGTCTTTACTTTTATGTCTTTTCTCTTTGTCACCTCCTTGACCTGTGGCAACTGATTTCTCTCCACCACTTCAAACCACCCGGCCCCTTGAAGCTTGACAGATGCCCTCTTCACTGTCACCATGTGGCTTTTCCTCCAGGCTTCCTTTTTTCCTTTTTTTTTTTTTTTTTTAAACTCTCCTTTCTCCTTTTTTATTTTGAATTTCCAATTCACAGAGAAGTGAAAAGAATAATACAATGATACCCATATGTCCTTTACCTCACTTCACCAAATTGCCAACATTTCACCACATTTGCTCTTCTACTGTGTGTGTGTGTGTGTGTGTGTGTGTGTGTTTGGCAGAGTAATTTGAGAGAAGGTTGTGTTTATCATGACATTTCACCTAAATGTTTCAGCCTAAATATTTGAGCATGGATCATCTAAAATTTTTTAAAAAGTCATTCACTACAATACATTATTATTTGCAAGGAATTTAATGTAGATTCAATAAGATCATTTAATAAACGATCCATATACAAAACCCTAAATTGTCCCCCAAAATGTCTTCCAAAGTTTTGCTATTGTTACTTTTAAATCCAGGACCCAAATAAATTTCATGCATTGTCTTAGATTGTTTTGTTTCTCCAAGCTCCCTTAATCTAGAATCTAGAATGTTCCATTGTCTTTAGTGAAATTTGATGATAGTTAAAGAGTTCAGGTCACTTGTCTTGCAGAATGTCCTTCATTCTGGGTTTATCTGATTGTTTCCTCGTGTTTAGATCCAGATTAAACATTGTTTCATGTGGTGTTTTGGCAAGAATACCACCTAAATGACATTGTGTACTCCCAGTTGCATTGCGTCAGGAGGTACACGTCAACTTTGTCCCATTATTCGCTTATATACTTGTAACTATGTTGTTGTCTGCCAAATTTCTCCATTGTGAAAGTATCTTTTTAGCATTTGAATTAACAAGTATTATTTTGAGACCATGTGACTGTCCCGTTTCCAACTACTTTTCACCCAGTGGTTTTAGCATGCATGGATTATCTTTGCCTCAACCAATCATTGAATTGATGGCTGCAAAATGGCAATTTTCTAGTTCTTTCTACATTTATTGACTGGTGTTTTAGGTGAAAAAGAGCCTTCCCTGATCCTTTTTTTGTCCAGTACCAGTACAGACTCATGATTTCTTTTCTTTTTTTTCTATTTTATAACCCATAGCCATCATTACTCTTTTTGATGCTCAGATCAACACCAACATGGCCCGTGGGAGCCCCTGTAAGCCAGCTCCTGTGTCCTTTGACATAGGCCCACTTAAGCCTTTCAGCTCTTTCTTGCTTTCTGGCTCAAGACATTCCATGCTGGTCTTATACTTTCCCAGACCTGGGATTAGCCATGTCTCTAAGTGTTCATTTTATCTCTTCTAGTCTTCTAGCTTCCCCTGGAACACTAGGTTCTGTTACCTACAGCCTCCTCCTTGAAGCTTTGGTTTCATAAATGTTGCATTTGTTTCAGTCTCTCTCTACCTTCGTAACTGCTCTTTCTGATTCCTGTGTCAGAGTCATTCATTTTTCAGACAGTGAAATGTTTGTTATATGACAGGCACTGTATGTTCAAGGCACAAAGGCAAAGAGACCACGGGCCCTGCCCACAAGAAGCTCACGTTCTCAAGCTTCTAGCTGGGCAAGCTGGTGATTTATCATCCAAACAGGACACTTTGAAAGTGAAAAAAGGATACTATAAGTAATTATACTGGGACAAAAGACATAAATCTGTACTGTCCAAGGCAAACCAAGAATGATGTCATTGACTCCTAGCTGATGCCCTGCCTCTAGGTTTCCACTGTCTCATTCACTTTCTTAAACATAGCTTCCAGCATGTAATCTCCATGTACCCAAATCCTGTGGCTCTGTATTTTAAGAAGTCAAGTCTCTTATCAGACTTACAAGGTGTTTTAAATCCGATTCCACTTCCCACTCTGCCTGCCATGCTCACGCTAGTCTGGCTTCGAGACTTGTGAGGACAGGAGTGCCCGTGTACTGTGCATCAGTATCTAAGGCGTCCTGCACAGCTCCAACACGTGGCAGGTGCTCAAATATTAGCATGTTTAAGGAGGGCTCTTAGCTTTCCCCTGCAGGTAACATGCTCACCGCCATCCATCTTCCAGCTTCGCTTACCTGGGATGCCTTTCCATCTCTATTAGACCTACTTGATTCCCACCAACTTCCAATCAGATGTCAGAGTGAGTATGTACGCATTCTTCCACCTTCCCTCCAGCTGCTTAAGATGAAATATTGCTTTCAATTTTTAAAAATACACAACCTCACTCCAAAACAGGAGGACATCCTCTATGAACCTGAATGTACAGGAAACTCACGGTGGTGAGAAGGGACATTGAAGTCATAGGGCCTCTGGAACTCATGACCAGACAAGGGTGGTAGGCACGGGACTTCAGGGGCCTCTTGGGAAGGTCTGCAAAGCTTCTCCTCCTCCTGGTGGGACACTGGAATTCTTGCAGGAAGCCAGAAGATTGGGCATGAAATAATGCCACTGGAGAGCCAAGGGGTAGGTGCCCCACTGGACATGAGGAGACCCAAGAGCAAACAGAGGCAGCCTTGCAAAATGGGAGCAAGGCTGTGCCACCCAAACAGAGCACTACCTACCAGGTGGGAGTCTGTGACGGTCAATGTGATGTGTCAACCTGGCTAGGCCCTGGTACCCAGATATCAATTAAACATTATTCTGTATGTTTCTGTAAAGGTATGTTTTAGATGAGGTTAACATTTAAATCAGCATACTTTGAATAAAGCAAATTACCCTCCATAATGCAGCTGGGCCTCAGCAGTTGAAGGTCTTGATAGAAAAAGACTGAGACCCCTGGAAGAGGAGGGAATTCTGCCTGCAGTCTGCCTTTAGACTCGAATGGCAGCTCTTTCCTGGGTCTCCAGCCTGCCAGCCTATCCCACAGGTTTTGGACTTACCATGCCTCCACAGTTGGATGAGCCAAATCCTTAAAATCAATCTCTAGCCATCTGTTAATCTTTCTGTACCCACACATATATAAAATCTGAATCTACATCTATGATCCATATCTATATCTATACCCATATCTATGTCTGTTGGTTCTGATTCTCTGAAGAACCCTGAGTAAACCACTCAATGTAGGAAAAGCCAATGTTTCCAGATGGAGGATATTAAGGTTCAAAGAGCTGAGCAGGATAAATCCAACAATAACCACAACCCTCTACACGTAGGTATAATCATTCATTTATCAGTAGCTGTTTATTGAACCATTAGGCACTGTTCTAGGGGACCCAGTGGAGGAACCCATGTATAATGTACGTGTGTCGTATAACACGCATACATTACATATGTAATGTGAACTCAAGTGCAGATACATGCTCTGGAGGAAAAGTAAGTCAGAGCAAAAGACTTTCAGAGGAGCAATTTTAGGGAAGGGTTGAGGAAGGTCTTTCTGAGGAGGTGGCATTTAAGCAGAGACCTGAACGAAGTGAGGAACAAGCCAAGTAGAGACACAGTGAAACCGCCAAGCAGAGAGAACAAAGGAAAACCTTATGAGCAAGCAGCCAAGAGTCCCCCTCCCCGCCAAAGAACGGCCATCGGGTTGACAGCACTGAGAGTAAATGCTAGAAGGAGTCTTTCCCCAGGTGAAGTGCCATCCAGGGCACACCCGGGCTGAGCGTGTTGTCCCTCGGAGACCCTTGCTGAAAGAACCACTGAACGACACCTACACTCAGAAGGAAGAAAACGAAGGCAGAAGATAGGGGATGGAGAGGCAGTGGTGAACAAGTTGTTAAAATATGTTGGATTGGCTGTCCAAGATAATAAGCTAATTTTTCTTGTGTATTTAAAAAACCCTTGTATGCGATATGTGAAACGAACATTTAAAAGATACGAAGTGAGGGAATGTTTGGAGCGATGTTCAAGTGTTGAAGGCCCTTGTCTTGAGGAGGAGGAGATTAGAGGTTCTGAATGAATTTCAATGGGCTTAGAAAAATACGCAGCTCCCCTTCGTTCTTCATGGCTGAGATTGGCTCGAGCCTTCTTGGTGAGTCTGCTCTAATCACCCAGCACCCTTTCATTTATCTTCTGAGCTCCTCCAGCTCTTACAGTCTGTCCATGTCACTGTCTGCAAACTCCGAACGCCCAGGCGCCCAGATCCCGGCTGATGAATAGGCAAGGGTGGTGTTGGGGAAAGGTGCCTGGCTGAAGCCCTGTTCTGGCTCTGCTGCTCACTGGCTTTGTGAGCCCGGACACGATACTAACTTCTCCAGGCTTCAGTTTTCTCTGTCAAGTGAGATGAGGGTGAGATGCATCCCAGCACTATGAGCTGTGTCTGGTTCTTCCACGTCTTTCCTCTGTGTCCTGGAGAGGAGCTGTCCAGAAAGATCATCGTGTGACTCAATAAGAGGGCAGAACCAATGAGAAAAATACAGGTAGCTCCACTTTTTCCTGTCCCCTCACCTCTTCTCTCATTCCTCTCATTCCTCTCTTGCATGAGACTCTCAGCCAGTCTTTCTAGAATTTGGTTCCCAAATATGGCCTGAAGTGGATACCCTTGACTGGGCTGAGGCCAAGGGGTGCTTTTAGTCACTAGGCCTTTCCTTCTGCTGGTGCTCTGGGCTTATTATTGGTGTTTCCCATCAGTTCGTTCCTTTGTTGCATCTTCTCTTTGTCTTCCTGTCCCCCACTCAGTGCTTTCTCCCTGGATTCTGAACCAATGACTTAGTCCAACCTTTGAAACCCGCCTGACCCACTGAGCCCAGCCCAGATCCCGCAATTCTGCCCTGGTGTCCTGCTTTCAGATGCTTGCCTCTGCCCCAGCTGACACCTCCCGGGGCTTGGGTTACTCCCTCATCCTGGGTTGTCAGCCTTTTCTTAGCTCGTAGATCCCAGATGCTCACTCATCTTACATATTGTAACAAGACAGCCAAAATCATATCGTTCTTAAAAGTAATGGCCTTAGAAACTGAGATATTGCAGATTGTTTCAAAAGTATATAAAAGAAGTCCATCTCTTTACTGGTCTGCTGTCTTCTGGTGGTTTTCTCTACAGACTCAAGGTCAGGTATGAACAAAGTCACAGGGGGTGGTGCTGTGGTCGAGAGCAGTCAACACTCTTCTCACAAACATCACAGCATTGATTTGGTTGTAGGCCTCCACCTAGGCTCTCTTTGCTTCATTCCACACCACCCTCAGGCTTTTAACCAGAAACAATGATAACCTTTTATCATTTAATGACAACTCCTCATGGGCCAGATTTATATTCCAAAGTATGACCTAATCACAGAGGCAGTATATAAGTTATCCATTGCTGTGTAACAAATTACCACAAACTTAGCAACTTTCAGAAACACATATTTATTATCTCATGGTTCTGTGGGTCAGAAGTCCAGGCTGGATTAGCTGGGCCCACTGCTTCAGGAACTCTCACAAGGTGTGTGGGCTAGGGCTTCAGTCTCATCTGAAAATTTGACTGGGGAAGGATCGACTTCCAAGCTTGTGTGGGATTGGTAGGATTCAGTTCCTGAAGGGTTCTTGAACTGTGGGCCTCAGCTCCTCACCGCTCATTGGCTAGAGGCCATTCTCAGTTCCTTATGTGATGCAGTCATGGAAGCAACATCTGGCCACCTTTGCCATACTCTATTGGTTAAAGCAAGTCATAGGTCCAGTTGACAATCAAGGGAAGGGACATGAATACCAGACAGCAAGGATCATGTGGGCCCATCTCAGAATGTCCACCAAAGGCAATAAAATAGAGTGGTGAAGACATGGACTTTGGAGCTGTCTGCCTGCTTTCAAATTTCAGCCGCACCATTTAGTATCTGTGTTTCTCTGTGCCTCAGTTTCTGCATTTGTATAACAAAGATAATAATAGTACCTCCCTGACAGAATCATTGGGAGGATTAAATGAGTTCTATTTAAAGTGTTCAGAGTGCCTGACTTGTAGTAGTGCCAAGTAACTGCTAGCTCTGATTACTCTTTCTCTTTGCTGATGTTATTTCTAGAGAGGCAGGGGCAGCACAAGGGCAGTGTTTGCCTTCTCTCTGAGATGATAATGGTGCTTGTCAGCCATTTCCACACACATAGCACGTGCACATAGTGGTTTTAAGATAATTACAGATAAGCAGCATGTTACACATTTGACAGACTGCTTCCTATTGATTCATGTTGAGTTCCTCAAGGGGGAAGTGGGATGCCACAAAGGGCAAGGAGAGTGGCCAGGGCCAACTGCTGTTCAGACAGAAGGGTCTCTAGGGACAGTTTGATACTGTATAAAGTGGTTTCATCTTTAGGAACAGTTAAGATTGGGCCATCAAATATTTATGGGCCTTTAGCAGGGGCTGCTGTCTTTCAACGGCTTGTGAAGTCCATTATAAGAGTTCTGAATGAAAACTGTTGCCTTTGGAAAAGGTTCTGTGTAGAAGGCGGTCTCTGAAGACATTTTAGCTTTTTTCTTTCTGTTTCACTGTTCTAAATTTTATTTATTTATTTATTTTAAATTGAAGTACCATCAGTTACAATGTGTCAATTTCTGGTGTTCAGTGCAATGTCCCAGTCACACATATACATGCATATATTCATTTTTATTTTTTTAAAATTACATTTAACTTTGTAATTGAAAGAGTAGATGGAATTGGCCCCTCTGGCAGTCTCCAGGTGGAAGTTGTAAGAATTTCATTTATAAAAGTGATGTGGAATATTAGGAAGAAAAGCAAGTTTGGAATAAACCCAGAAAAATCTCAGTAAGTTAGGCAATGGAAAAATAAAGATTTCAGAATTTAAAGCACAAACGTAGTTGGAATAACCATTGCAATTCACTATTTTCAAGAAGTTTGGCAGGAGACAGATTTTTGTCTAATACTACAGCAATAGTGGAGGCCCAGGCAGGAGGTGTCAGCCAAGACAGATGCAACACCTGTTACTAGGATAAATGACAGACGGACAGAGCTGAGCTAGCATACCTTGAATGCTCTGAGTGTATCCATTAGGATTGCATTTAGCTGCAAGTAACAGAACATCTAACTGACAGGATTAAACAAGTAAAGACTTTGTTTACTGCATTTGTCACATGCAACAGGTCTGGGAGTAGATGATCCTGGACAAGTGAAGCAATTCGAAATGTTTACAAGGACCCAGTTCTGTTTATCTTCCTCCTCTCCATCCAGAAAGCAAGTGGCTTTCATTTTCACAGTCTCCAGAGGGCTGCTGCACCCCCAGCTGTCATGCCTGTTCTAGGAAAGAAAAGGAGGGGGGAAGAGGGGATGAAGACAATGGGCTGAGGGGCTGTGCTAGCTGAGTCTGTCCTTTCAAAAAACTTTCCTGAAAGCTCTGTCCAGTGACTTTTTCTTTTATCCATTGGCTAGAACTGTGTTACATAGCCTTTTAGCCACAAGCGCACCTAGGAAAGAAAACATTGAATCTTTCCATCCTGTATAGTAGAGGAAGGCAAGGGAAAAGAGTTGTGAAGGGTTTCGAATTTCCAATCCACAGAGACAGTAATATCTGGAATTCCATGTACTTCCTGTCACTCTTGTTTGCATGTGTCTGACTGAGTTTTCAAACTAGTTCCTTTGTCTACATGCAGGAAGCCAGTTGGAAATGTTTTTATGGGGTATCAGAGAATTGGGTAATTTGATGCTAGTAATCAGCTGAAACATGTGTAACAAAGAAAGACTTAAATCTGGTCACACTCATCTCAATGGCCACAAAAAAGTTTCTACCTCTAAATCTGGGGCCAGTCATTTGAACAGTACAGCTTTTAGTAATTTGTGCCTTACTGCCTAGCATTCAGGAGGAATGAAAATAAAGATTGTCTTGCCCACAAGAGCCTGTCCTCATGGAATGGAAGCCATGACTTGGTTTTATTCTTCTAGAAAACCCCGCAGCATCCAGCTGGCACAGGGCACTGCGCGATCAATACCTGACTGAGCAAGTGCACAGCCTCTGATTTGCTTCCCTCCCAGGGTCCCAGGCCAAGGCTAATAAAGCAATCTCCTTGCGTGTCACATTACGTTTCTGCAAGCTGCGATGCTACTGCTTGGTTTCCATTGGAGGAGTGTGTTGCTTGTCAATAAATGCAGCATAAATACCTCACTTTGAATCCTGGTGAAGCACCTGCTTGGTTGTGGGTATCACTGAATTATCTGTCTTACATGGGGAACACTTGCTAACTCACTTTGACCGTAGCTATTCTCATTTTGCACAATCAAGGCAAATTGCAGGGATCTCTTGTTGATGCTAAGACAGAAGGACAGAGAGAAGAGGCAGGAATGTGATTTTCCTTTGGGAGGGGCATGTGATAAAGGGCATGGGTCACCCAAGCATGGTGGTGATGGAAGGGAGAAGGGTTTGGTTGGGAGGGGAAGCTCAGTCTATAAAGATTAAATAAATGCCCTGGCCTGATTCCCATTTAGGAAGATACCAAATCTTTGAGCAAAATGCCTAGCTTGATCATTAAGCAAGCTTGCAGAGTGTGTGTGATGAGACTGAAACCTAGTGTTCACTCAACATTTGGTCAAATCACGTTGGCCCTTGATTGATAAGAAAAATAAAATGCTTAACTGAACCCATCCTATAAATGGGAGGAGAGATTTTTGAAAAAACTGTTTTATCAAAAGCGCTGTTTTTTCAAAATTGTATTACTTCTCTTGTCCCCTCAGCCTCCGGGAACTGTAATCCTTTGAAGGCTATTGATTTCCTTGTATTTGATGTGGCAAGTCACGCCTTCCCACGACTCAGTTAGAACACATTTTTTCCAGTGGGCAACGATCTTGATCACATTAACATTCATGAGATGAGCCTGTGTCCTACATGTTTTTTAATAAAAGAGACAGAATCCAGGGATATTATTCAGTCGTAGAAGCTCGTCACCCTGGGACAACATTACTATTGCAATTCCATTAAAAGCCCTAGCAGTCGGAAGAGAAGTAGCAATAATGAAAAATTGTTGCTTTTAGGCAAAAACTAGAAAGTGCTTGTTGTGAATATCGTCTCTTGACTGCTTAATCAAGAGTGGAAGCAGAGCTGCTCCAGGCCACTTGAGATGCTCCAGAGATCCACAAGGAACGGCCATGATGACTAGGCCAAAATCTCACTCGTAACGGCGGGAGGTACCATGTTACTCTTCTATATTGTCTTTCACAGCTTCTGTGCCACCCCTAGGAGGGCCCAGCTCCCAGGTCCACACTAGTACACCCCCTCCCCTTCCTTTGGGACATCACATGAGCATTTGCCAAGCATAGTGTCCAGATGTTTTCTACACATTATTTCATTAAATTCTCACCACAAACCTAAGAGGAAGGTACTGTAACCGATTACATAAATTAATGTCACTAAGAATCACACCCAAGGTTATTTTGCTGTAAATGGTGGAAACTAGAGTCCAGATCAGACCCCTGTATTCACAGTGATAGAGAAACACTCTCATGGACAGCGTTGTAGTAGCAGGAGCTAAAAAAAAAAAAAAAAAAAAAAAAAAAAAAAAAAAAAAAAAGCTCAGTTGGTTAGAATCCCCCTGCAAGAGCAGGCTGAGAGCAAAGAGGGCTTGGTGTGAAGGATGGCAGTGTGACTGCTGACTAGCTGGGTGCTCGTGGAGAAGCAAAGGACAACGATACCCCAGAAGTGAATGCAGGCTTGTACTCTGCTTCCTGAAGGCTTATCATCTTCTCTTTGATTTCTACCCTTCTAGAAGTTTTCCCTGAGTCTTTCGCTCTGGAGTAGAATTTAAACATGAGAAGAATAAACCCTATACAGAAGTTTGCTTCTTAGTCAGAATGTATGCACAAGGGAAATAGTGATTCACTGGTCCTGATTCCCCAGGTTTTGTCCTTGGATGCACCCACAAGCCCCCTGTATCATGACCCTGTCTCAGTAATGAGTCATAGTCTCAGTCACCTCAGCTGCCGTAACAAGATGCCACAGACTGGGTGGCTTAAACAGCAGGAGTTTATTTTCTTGCAATTCTGGAGGCTAGAAAGTCCAAGATCAAGGTTCAGTTTCTAGTGAGGGCTCTCCTTCTGACTTGAGGAAGGCTGCCTTCTCACTTTGTCCTCACATGGCAGAGAGAAGGCACAAGCTCTCCGGTCTCCCTTCTTATAAGGACACTAATCCCATCATGGGGGCATTTACCCTCATGACCGCAACTAACCCTAATGACCTCCCAAAGGCCCCGTCTCCAAGTACCATCACATTGAGGGCTAGGACGTCAACCTATGGATTTTGGTGGACACAAACATTCAGTCCGTAATAGTCATTGACAATGACAATGGTTTTCTCAGGCCTAATGCTAAGGGTGCAACAGAATCACTTATTCAGTGTAAAGACACAATGCAGCTATCAGGAGGCGAGCCCAGGTCTGCAAGACTGGGCCACAGCCAGCTTCAGGGAGGAGGACTCCAACATAGGCGTTCGCAAAGGCTGCATGCTTCATCCACATCCTCAGGCCCAGTTGGCTTAGTCTGTTCGGCTGCTCTAACAGAAATACCGTAAACTGACTGGCTACAACAACATGCGTTTCCTGCAGTCCTGGAGGCTGGAAAATCCAAGATCAAGGTGTCAGCACATGCAGTATCTGGCAGGACCCATTTCCTGGTTCACAGCTTCTCACTGTGTCCTCACGTGGTGGAAGGAGCTCTCTGGGTCTCTTTTATAAGGGCACTAGTCTCATTCACGAGGATGTCACCCTTATGACCTAATCACTCCCCAAAAGTCCCACTTCCTAATACCACCACATTGGCAGAAAGGATTTCAACATGTGAATTTTGGAGGAGCCACAAGCACTCAATTCATAACAGTGCTGCATCCTATTTTATGTCCTTCTCTGGGCATCTGATTCCTCCTGGTTCTTCACTGAGCTCCAAGGATGGTCAGAAGCAGCAATTCTTGTTTCTCCGTGTCCTGTTTGCATCCTGAGCTGGACTGAGCCCATCCCTGGCAGGCAGCAGAAGGGCTAAATGATAACCAACTGGGTTCCAATCCACAGAAACCAGTTCATCTGGTTGAGCCCCTTCACCACCCCCAGTTGCTGACTCTGCAGCATTGTTCCCTTTGGGCTGCTTAACTCTTGTTCCTATTCCTTCCTCTTGAGTCCTTGGGTTTATTTTATTATTCCTTGTCTTTCTCCCAGCCTCCTGACTGACGTTTCAACCATCAAAATGTACATATATATATATATATATATATATATATATATATATATATATATATAATTCACATAAAGAGACTTTATGTTGAGTAGACATCCCAAAAGGACATAGAAAATACAGAGGTTATCATCCATCTTGTGAATGGGTTTTTATTGAAAAGAAGGCATTTTTCCCCCCTTAACCAAAGAACACTTGGTTACAGCATAATGAATAATTAAAAAGCCTCTTCTTGTGATCAGAGTCAGGAGTTTTTCTATGTTCAAGTTAATCCAGCTCCTCAGGCAAAGGAAAATCCTTAATACCAGTATAACATTTCTGGTTAATATGAAATCTCAATTTCTTGTATTGAGTGGTTCAGAAATGACTGTGTAGAGGGAGTCATAGTAATGACCTCGGGGTATTCTTGAGGCGAAGAGTCTTCCCAGTGGTCACAATGGCCATTTTGGGGTAATCTGACACAGTACCTCAGTACTGAGGGAAGAGGACATGAAAAAGGACAAAAGGGAACTGGAAACTTAGCCTGGAATGTAGTGCTTTTGTTTAATGAAAATTACTGCTTTCTTACTTCTTTGAGAGTTCAAAGACCTAGGGTGATTTCCCTAAATGGTTTCAGCTAACCTGGTACAGAAGGGAAGATGAGAATTAATGGCACCCTCGCTGGAAAGTTTAAAGTCCAATTCGCTCTCAGTCTGGCTGAGTTTTGTTAATTCACCAATAGGATTCTGGGAAGGCAGGCAGGCCAAGTCGGCAGTACGGACTAAGTCAGAATGAAGAGCACAGCGAAAAGCAACCAACCAAGGTGATTTGTTCCACATTCTGACCCACGTGGCACAAAAGCCATTACCGATTTGTTACCTTGTTAACAGGCTCCATAAGAAACTCAGAATAGTGGCCCACTTACACTACTGATTAATTTTCTGTAACTTAGGATACTGTAAGTAAATGGATTAAAGAACCATTTGATCTTCAAAAAGAGGTTTATGGTTGCTTTGATGATTAAGTACCCAGGGGACACAATGGATTATCATGGATAATGGATTAGGAGAAGTGGGATATTAAAACTGAACACTCCTCCCTGGCCATGTTTGGATGGTGCTGAGAGGTTAAATGGGGACTAGGTTAACCCTGTCATCTACTTAAATGAGCAGTAGAGATAAGCAGAGTGAACTCAGTCCACCCAAGGGAACCTACTTTCCTCACTTGTTGGAGAAAAATTGAGCCTCTTGTTGGTGGAGCTTTGAAGTGTAACCTCCATTATTTCAGGCTATATTCTGGGGAAAGTGCCTTCACAAGTACAAGTTCAGAGCTGAAGATGCACTCTGAGAAAAACAGCCTTTGTTTGTTTACCAGAGGTTTACCTCTGCCCACTGAGTCTCTCTCACAAAATATCAGCCCACGGAGAAGAGTCTTGTACAGAAGACTCTTTGGGCTGGTTCCTCCATCTCCACTCTAGTCCTGTGTTTCTTCTGAGACCACATTTACTCTGATTTCCCTGCTGGGAGAAACAGTGATGAAGAAGTGTCATGGAACAAGAAGTTTTTGGGGCGAGAGGGAATAAATATATACGCAGTAGCCTAGTAAATCCTTAAGACTGTGGATGATTAACATGCATTCTCTGCCCTATGAGTGACCTAGGAAAGTGTAATTAATAAACCAAAAATGTTGTTAATGCCAATATGAATCACCACACAATTTAAGGCAGAAGTGGAAACCCAGTAGCTTCCCAGGGTCAGTGCAGGAACAGATGAGGAAATGAAGCCAGGCATGTGTGCACAGACATTCACTGGGTGTGGTGGAGGTGGTGTTAACTAACTAGCAAAGATGCTTCTTGTAAGGATAACGCTATTCAGCTTCAGCTAATTGCCGTTGAGTAGGAATGTGAGACCCAGTGTTACCAGATTTCCCCATTTCTCCAGAGAAGATAGAAATGTGGATTTTTTAAAATGGGAAATCTCTCCCCATTAAAAATATCCACAGGCTGAATTTACCCTGAGGGAATCCAGTCTATATGATTTTTGCTTAAGGGGTAGCTAAGTAAACCACAACTAAAGTAATGATGATAAAATTATACTAACAATAATTTATTATTAAAAAGCAAGAATAAATGAAATATTTAGGTGTAGATCTAACAAAATGTGCAGAGGACTTGTATGCTGAAAACTACAAAACACCAATGAAAGAGACATAGCTATGTTTTGGTCTCAATTGAAAAATTCAATGTAACTAAAGATGTCAGTTCTTCCCAAATTTACATACAGTTTTAACATTTTTCTTGTCAAAAACCCAGCAAGATTTTTTGTAGGTATATATAGACAAGATTACTTTAAAATATAAAAGGAAAGGCAAAGGAACTAGAATATCTAAACAATTTTGAAAACAAAGAATAAAGTTGGAGGAATCACTACCCGATTTCAGGTGTCTTTAACATAGCTACAGTAATCAAGACTGCATGGTACTGGTGAGGGAATAAAAGGATAGATGAATGGAACAGAATAGATAACCTAGAAATAGACAGATATATATGATCAACTGATTTTTGACAAAGATGCAAAAAAAAAGTCAATGGGGGAAGGATAGCTTTTTAACAAATGTTGCTGGAGAATTGAATATCCATGACAAAAAAAAAATCACACCTTATACAAAAATTAACTCAAAATGGGTTATAGATTTAAATATAAAGCGTAAAATTAGAAAAATTTCAAAATATAGATTTAAATATAAAGCATAAAATTAGAAAAATTTCAAAAGAAAACATGGAGAAAATCTTCAGGACCTAGAACTTTATGAAAAGCTCCCAGACGTAACTCCAGATTTTTTGACGAGTTGGACTTCATTAAAATTAAAAACTTTGCTCTGGGAGAGATATTGTTAAGAGGATGAAAAGACTGGTTACAGACCAGGGGAAAATATTTGCAAGCCACTTATCTGACAAAGGATTCATGTCTAAAATACATAAAGAATTTTCAAAATTCAGTAGTAAAAAAATTGTCCAACTAGAAAATAGGCAAAAGACATGAAAAGGAGGTTCATCTAAGAAGATACACATATGGCAAGTAAGCATATGAAAAGATGTTCCATCTCCCTAGCCATTAGGGAAATGCAAATTTAGTCATATCACTACATACCTATTAGAAGAGTTAAAATTAAAAACAGTGAAAATACCAAATGCTGGCAAAGATGCAGAGCAACTGGATCTATTATACATTGTTAGTGGGAATGTAAAACAGTACAGCCACTCTGGGAAATAGTTTCCATTCTGTAATAAGTTTGTATCGCTTTAAACCACAGAAGTTTGTGGCGATTTGTGACAGTACAATAGGAAACAAATGTTCAGTAACTTGAATGGATCTTCAGTGCATTATGCTGAGTTTAAAAATTCCACCTCGAAAAGTCACATACTGTATGATTCCATTTATACAACATTCTTAAATGACAAAATTGTAGAGACTGAGAACAAATTAGAGGCTATTAAGGGTAAGGGGTGATGGAGGAGGGAGTAGATGTGGTTCTAAAGGAAGAACGTGAGGGAGATCTTTATACTGATGGATTGTTCTGGATATTGACCATGGTAGTTGTTACAAAAATCTACACATGTGATAAAGTGTCCTAGAACTGGGCACACACATTGTGACAATGTGAATTTCCTGGTTTTGCTACTGTGCTAGAATTATATAAGCTGTAACCAACTAAGTGTTTTCTGAAAATATGTCTTGGATTCTATGTATCTGTGTAAACATACACATCCTGAAAGTTTTGCTGTCTGGAGCCTGTTGTTATTACTGCATAGGTCTAGTGAACTCAAAAGTGGTCATTTTAATTCATGAATACCAAATCTCAGTAATTCTTTACTCAGCAGTTTACTAGTGAGTAGCTCTTAACTGCTCATAAAATATCTGACAAAAAAAGTCTTTGTATTTTTGGTTCAGCTCTGGTCCACCAAGAGGATCCTGGGCTACTCATTAAGAATCCCTGTGTTGAGGGATTTAAGCAAGTAAAATAATGTCTAAAAAGCACTGGCTTAAATTCAGAAGGACCCTGTAAACTGGGTGGCTTAAACAACTAAATTTATTTTCACACCCTTCTGGAGATAGGAAGTCGTAGATTAGGCTGCTGGCATGGTCCAGGGGGACTCTCTTCCTGGCTTGCAGATGGCCACCTTCTCACTGTGTCCCCACATGGCAGAATGAGAGAGCACCTTTTTCTATAAGGGCACTAAAACCATCATGAGGGCCCCACCTTCAAGACTTCATCTAAATTATCTCCCAAAGGTCCTGTCTCCCAATATCATCACATTGGTGGTCAGTGCTTTGACTTATGAATTTGGGGAGGACACAGTGCAGTCCATGGTAGACCCTGAAAGTGGGTATTCCAAGTCTGAAGGGACAAGGAGAAAATTAAAATTTAAATTCCTAAGGAGGTATTTTAGTGCTCATAGCTCTAGGCAGTTCTTGGGAGCTTGATAGAAAAATCATCTACAAAGGGAAAATATCTTGTGAGTATAAAATATTTTCAGTACACAGATATATATTCCCAAGGATTTTATATTTAGAAATATTCAAATGTCAAGTGTGGTACTGGTGTTTTATTTTGTTTTTTGTTTTTGTTTTTGTTTTTTTAATCTTTTCTGCTGAAAAGTCTTTGAAATTGGATCTGGGCTTAAATCCCTGTTCTGTGTATCTTTAGGTGTGTTAGCCTAGCAGGTTGGAAGAGGGAATAATAATATTGCATATTTGATTGTTATTAAGTGTTAATTGAGATGCTATATGAAGTGCCTAGGGCATTGTTGAATGCACAGTTAAGTGTGATAAATATTAGTTCCTTTCCTCTTCTCTCTATGTTATTATCTAAAAAGGTAAATCCCCTTATTGAAAAATAGGATGTATTTCATAAGTGGGAAAATGGATGAAAGATTCAAAGAGATGGAAGAATTGCAGCTGGAAGAGAATCGGTACTGAGAATCTGCAAGGGCAACATCTCGAGGCAAGAAAGACTCCTGAAAATTGGAGGTGACATACCAGATATAACACCTCCAACTTGAAATGACCCCCAAACTGACAAGGTCAAAGATTTTTAAAATTACCTCTCCATGGATGATAAACCAGGATACTACTCCCGGTAAATTAATCCACCCAAGTTAAATAAGCCACCAGGGCTGGAAATGGAAGCACTATTTCAAGTCTGAGCACATTTTTTTTTTTTCCAATTTGAAGCAGAAAAGAAAAGTCATTTCCTTCTACATCCGTTTAGCATTGCTTTTCTTTCTTCCCTTTGTTTCTCCCAATAGGACATCGTTGCTATTTTCACACCTTTTAGTGTAAGCTTCACCGGGCAAACTAAAACCGTGTGCAGAACAAAGCAAAGTGGGGGAGACAATGGGCCACTTGAGATGGACATCCGCTAGGCTGGTATTACTTTTTACTTTTAAAAAGTTAATCCAGAGTTGTGACTAAATAAAAGAGTAGACTCAATTTAGAGCAGACCATGTCTTTTTCCAACTTTATTGCCTTTGTTAAGCTTGGTGGTCTTCGGCACAGATGTAAATAAGACACATCTCCAGAGTGTTATGGGCAAAAACTCCATCCAGGAATGGGAATGGGAAAAACTGCTTTTTAATCCATATTTATAAAATACCTCCTGATATTTTAATCACTTCATTATCTTAGAGTGGGTTTTTGAAAATTCTTCCAGATACCAGTTGATCTGTTATAGAGCATCATATGCTCATCTGAGTAGTGGTCATTTACCCTTCTACCCCACAGTGGTGAGTATGTCCCTCTGGTTTTCCTCACCACAGAGATGATGCTCTGATTCACTTTCTTCAGAGAATAAATCTATACTCACTGGTGGCAAGGGGATGGGGTGGAGGTTTCCACTGACCCCTGGGTCTTTAGCCCCAAGCCACTCCTCAGCTTTCTCTGATGCCCTGTACAGCCAAGCCCTGATCTTTCCTGAGTTTTGCAGAGCAAACTGTCTTGTTTCTCATCATTGCCTCTGTGAGGGCAGGTGGATTTATGCTTTCTCTGTTAGCCTAAATGAGTTTCATCCCTCTGTTCATTTTTAATCCTCCCAAACTCGGTGACATCTATTGTCGGCTTTCATCCCTGCTCCTTTTTTGTCCTTCTGACTTTATATCTTTTTTTTTTATACCTTTACTTATATATTGATGGTGTTTCAGGAGGAGACAGAGACACATTTTTTCAGTCTACCATATTTAAATAGAATGCTTAATTAGCCTTTAGAAGCCTTTCTAACACTCTAATTCTGTGTCAAAATTGATGCTGGCAATGAAGTGGTATGGAGAGTATCCAAAAGTGGGAAAAACAATAAAGTGAGAAACGGAATGCTGTTGTTTGACCAGGGATGTTCTTAGATATATAAATAGATTTTGAATGCCAAGGACAGATGGGGAACTTTTTTTCCCCTTTGGAAGGTTATTCAGCTTTCTAGTTTTTGGAAGATATAAGTAATCAAGTGTCAATGTTGGGGGGGTGGTGCTAATTCACTTGAATGAGAGAGAAAAGAGGAGACAATGTGGAGAAAGAAACACATACTCAGAACTGGGGCACCTGGTTTGGTTTAGACACAGCTTTCTACTCTGAAATTCTGTGTAAAATTATTTTAAAAATTATTCATAGAGAGGGGGAAAAACCTCTTCAGTGAAAACTGAACAAAACTTGGTAGAGAAAAAGAAGACTTAAAAATGAGGATGTGGACTTATGTCTGCAGTTTACTTTGAAATATATAAAAATGTAAGAAGAGTGTAGAGAGGAATGGTTAGATGGACAGATATGGGATAAAGCAAATAGAATAAAATATTAATAGTACAATCTAGTACAATAGTACGTATTCACAGAATTCTTTCAGTTTTACTATGGATTTGAAATTCTTCATGGTATAATGTTGGGGGGAAAAATGAGGATTGTGGTGACAAAGACAGCGATAAAGAAAACAATCCTTCTAGACATAAATTGAGTAGTAAAGCAAGCCCAGAGAAGACATGGTTACTCAGATTTTCTTGGAGAAACATATTTGTATGGACTTCTAGCATTTTTAGTCTAAAGTCTCTGAAATTGATGCTACATTTTTATAGCCACACGTGGTGTTGCTTCTTCCTGGCACTTGCCCCTCAAACCTAAAATTAAGACAAGGGCTAGATTCAGCTCAAAAGTAGGTGCTCCCAAACGTAGCCTGGGCATTCAACAAGGAGGAAGTGATATTGATTCTAGTGCTGTAGAAGAAGGTCAATTTCCTGATGTGCTGATCAAGGAAGACATGTTTTAAGTTATCCACTCTATCACTGTATAATGCCTAACTTTGGAGTCTCAGTTAGCAAGTTCTGATGACTAGAGCATGGTGCTAATGAAATCCAAGGAGTACTGGCGAAACGGCCTTTAGCCTAAAGTGGTATAATTCTGACTTGATATCAGAATTGTGGGTCCAGTCATCACATAGATCAGTTACCTCATATGAAGCCGTTATCCCATGGCAACAAATGCAACCTGATTCTAGAGTTATCTTTTGCAGCGGTGAACCTTTGTGAGAAAGGGTATAGCTGAAATCAAGTCTATTTAAGCAAGTCTGTTACTTTTGGAAAAAACTGTTCACTTCTGGCCATAAGGAGATGTTTGTTAGGATTGACTTCCCAGGTGTATATGAGTTCATCTGGGTGGTAAACAATTTTCCTTTCAGAAGGAGACTATTTTAATAAAATATTTTATTAAACATTGACAGTATTTTTGAAAGAATTCAGAAAGATTGCCAGCGGAGAGACTCTATGCAGACAGAAATAGTGAATGTATGTGCTCATGTGTTGTGTATGTTCATCTGTTCTCATGTTCCAAGATGCTGCTGCTGTTACTTGGGATATCGTGTGTAGTGTGACTTGGCACGTAGCAGTCTTGTGTGCTGTGATCACAGAGCTGCAAGAGATGCTGTAAGTGCTGGACTGACGTTTTTGCTGACATGGAACTTATTCATTAGAGAATAACTTCACAAGGATTGTCTGAACATGTCGATATCTGCCATCCACGCAGATAACTCTTTCATCTTTCTTGAATTTGATGTTTTTCAGACTTTAGGAGCCCCAGTGAATTTAAAAAAATGGTTTATCTTTCAAATATAGCATATTTTGAAGGATCTTTGTGGCTATTCTAACCACTGATCAGAAGGAACTACTTACATGTTGGAACTCGAAGAAAACTTGATTACGTTAGTGCAAACTCCTCATTTTATAAAGGAAGAGATGGAGGTCCCAGGATGTATGTGGCTTGTTTAGGATCGAGGACGTAGAAAGTACCAGCACTGTCACTTTATACCAGCTCTCTGGTCACGGATGGGCAGTTTTTCACCAATACTATTCAAGACAGAATTTCTGTTCCTGGTTTGGAAAAATTAAAAATAGCTTTGTTCATACTTGTTAGAAAAAAAAAGCTTTCAAAAAGTAATGTTTACAATATTAAAGATAAACAACATGATTAAAAATAGGCAAAAGATTTAGACAGACATTTCACAAAATGTATGAATAGTTAACGAGCTCATGAAAAGATCCTCATCATCATTAGTCATCAGGGAAATGCAAATAAAAATCACAATGAGCTATCACTACATGCCCACTCAAATGGTTTAAATTAAGAAAGACTGACATTACAAACACCAAGTTTTGGTGAGGATGTGGAACAAGTAGAATTCTCACACCCTGCTGATGGGAAGATAAATTAGTACAATCATTCTGGGGAACTTCTTGACAATTTTGTATAACGTTAGATACATATTTGGGAAAAGCACATTTACCCAAAAAGGAATGGAAACATACATGCAGATAAAGGCTTATACGCAAATGATAATAGCAGTTTTATTTGAAATAGTCAGAAACTGAAAGAATCCAAATGGCCATCTCCAGGTGAGTAGATAGATTGTGGTATATCTAGGCAAAGCTATGCCCAAGTCCTAGCCCCTGGGACCTGCGAATGTGACTGAGATAATAGAAAATATATATTGGTCTCTGCCCTGGTTCCTAGCATAAAGTTCCTAAAAACTTTGTAAATTTATAACTGATAAGAGCATTGTGGAGGAAGAGGGAGAGGAAGGGATAAATTAGGAGTTTGGGATTAACAGGTATACACTACTATATATAGAACAGATAAAACAACAAGGACCTACTGTATAGCACAGGGAACTATATTTAGTATCTTGTAATAATCTATAATGGAAAAGAAGCTGAAAAAGAATATATATATGTATATATAACTGAATCACTTAACTGTAAACACACAAAAAAAGAGAGAGAGAAAAAAATTTTTTAAAGAGCCCTAGGAACATCTTTGTTCTAATATTTGATCTTTGTTCATGACACAGAGTTCTGAAATTCCTTGAAATTTCCTGGGTGATAGAAATGTCTTTTGTTCTAAGGAGGTGACCCTGGATGGCTTCTGGATGGGGGATGGTCACCAGAAAGACCAAACCATGATCAAAGCTTGGAATTTTTAGCTCCACCTGTCATTCTCCAGAGAGGAGAGAGGGGTTGGAAATGGAGTGAATGATCAATCATACCTACATGATGAAGCCTCCATAAAAATCCCCAAAGTATTGGGTTTGGAGGTCTTCCAGGTTGGTGAACACATGGAGGTGCTGGAGAGTGAGGGGCCTGGAGAGGGCATGGAAGCTCCGCACTCCTTCCCACACACCTTGCCCCGTGCATCTCTTCCATCTGGATGCCCGCCTGTATTCTTTACCATATCCTTTTATGGTAAACTGGTAAGGAGTAGTGAGTAGACCATTTTCCTGAGTTCTGTGAACCACTCTAGCAACTTAAACCAGCGAGGGTCTTAGGGACCTTTGATTTATAGCCCGTTGCTCAGAAGTGTGGGCAGTAGTCTGGACCTGTGATTGGCAGCTGAAGTGGGCAGGGAGGGCAGTCTTGTAGGACTGACACTTGTGGGATCTGGGTAGATAATGTCAGAATTGAGTTAAATTACAGGACTCCTGGCTGGTGTTGCAGAGAATTGCTTCTTTTTGAGAAAAATCCTCTACACACCTGTTGTGAGAAGTGTTGAGAGTGCGGGAGTAGTGTCAGGAAGGAGAAACAGGAGGAGGACTGGGTTTTTCTCTCTTTGGTGATCTGATTTGGATATAAGGTCTCGCAGATGTAATTAAGGATCTCAGGATGACATCATCCTGGATTTACTGTGTCCTTATAAGAGAAAAGACACAGAGACACAGATGCACAGGAGAGAAGGCCACGTGAAGGTGCAGGCAGAGATTGGAGTGATGCTGCCCCGGCCACAGGACTCTAGGAGCCACCAGAAGCTGGACAGGCAAGGAAAGGTTCTCCCCTAGAAACATCAGAGGGAACGAGGTCTCACTGACACCTTAATTTGGACTTCTGGCCTCTAGAACTGTGAGAGAATAAATTTCTGCTGTTTGAAGCAATCCAGTTTGTAGGAATTTGTTACTGCAGATGTAGGGAACCAACAGACTTACGATTTCATTTATATAAAGAAAATGCAAACGAATCTATAGTGACAGCAGATCAGTGACTGCCTGAGCCTAAGGGTGGAGGAAGGGATGGACTGCAAAGGGGCCAAGGAAACTTTGGGGGGATGATGGAATGTTCTGTATTTACATTGTGATAATGGTTTCACAGGTGAATACACTCATCAAATTGTACTTTTGAAATGAGTGCATTTTCTTGTACATAAATTATATGTAATTTTTTTTAAAGCAGTGGTTATTTCCTAAACCCAGATGATCTTTGGAAGTGGAGAAGATGGCTGTGAGAATACCATGGGTACAAGTTTTCCTCAGTCAAACCTCTTCCTAGAGAAACGTAATGGTGTCATCGCCAGCTTGAGAGTCGGACTTGCGTCATAGCTGCCTGAGCTCTGTATTCTGTAAGGATGTTAAGGAAGTGACAACAAGGAAATTGGTCTCATTAGATTATTCAGTTTTATGTTTTTCTTTTACTTTGCAAAGTTCAAAGTCAAGGTTGGAACTTTTTTTAAAACAAATTAAAAAGAGCTATAAAGCTATTCATTTCAGTTCCCTCTAGTTTCCCCAAACAGAACAACACTACTTAGTGCAATTGCCTTTGTTTGTGTGTGTGTACGTATGTGTACAAATGTCTGAGAATTTGCAACACTTCACTGAGGAAGAGCATTTAGACTCTGCTGGGTAAGGTGACCCTTCCTATCACCTGATGCTTATAAATTTCCCAAGAGATCCCCCTCCTGCTACTTTAATACCCTCCACCCTGGGCTCCTCACAATGAACTGTTTGCATCTCCTCAAACCTACCAGAGGATGTGATTCAGAAGTCTGGAGTCTGAATTTTTAAGAAGTTTCCTGATTCTGAGGTAGCAAGTTCATGGACGGTACCTTGAAAAACAGTGACCTTGAGAGACCTCTATGAGCACTCCCTAACTTCGTTCTTGGGCTTTAGGAATTTCACCAGGAGCTGTGTCATGTTTCCATTATCTGGAAGTCAGTGAACCCTTTCAGTCTGCTGACTCAAGTCTTTTTTTTCAGACAGGAAGTTTTTTCTCTACTACTTATTTAATTATTAACTCCCTTCTCTCTGTTCCATCTTCTTCTTTTTTTTTTTTTTTAATGGGGGGGAGGTAATTAGATTTATGTATTTATTTATTTAATGGGGTTACTAGGTATTGAACCCAGGACTTCATGCGTGCTAGGCATGCACTCTACCACTGAGCTATACCCTCCCCCTCTCTGTTCCTTCTCTCCGGTCTAGACCCCTACTCTTCTTCACATGGAAGGTCTTCTGGATCTGCCTTCAGGTTTCTTCATTTTGTCCTAAGATTTCTATCTTTTTGTATTTTATCTGGGTGGCAACGTATTTCTTCTGAATTTATTCTCGATTGTGATCATTCACTTTTACAAGTTGTCTATTAAATGACTAAGTATAAAATCAGACAAAAATTAAATGAAAAATTTTAGGTTTTAAATAAAAATTAATATTATATATTTTGGGTTTCAAAAAGTCTTTTTTATTTGCCTAATTTGATCTCTTTGAGGACTCTCATTCCTGTTATGCTGAAGTTCTCACCAGGCTCTTCCATCAGGTCTCTTCTGATCAAAACTGCCGGTTACAGCTGGTCACTTTCGTCTTCCTCCTCTGGTTCCTGAATACGCTTTTCTTCCTTCCCCTACTCAGGGCTCCTCTAGTGTCAGAAATCAGGCCAGGCTCTTCAGGTCGCTCAAGCAGTGTGAAGCCCACCACCCGTCCACTCCCCTGAGGTTGAGATTCTCTGCTGAGAAACTCTGATGTGGACTCAGGACACAAGAGACCATGATGTTGAGCTGTGAAGCAGCAAAGGAAAGGCTCAGAAGCTCTTGCTTCGCTCTGGAAAGTCATTTTTGGGTATGACATTCCATCTCTTTGAAATATCTATATATATCTTTGGAATATATACATACATAGTATATCTTTCTTCTTTTTCTTAATTCTATGTCCCTTCTATGTATACAGCTCAACATAATGTGGCATATCATTATCTAAACTTCTGTCACTCCTATCTTTCTGTCTCTATATCTCTATCCCCTTCTTTTTCTTAATTCTGTGCTGAGCCTGGGACTCCCTCTGCTTGGGAGAAGACCTCTGCCCTAAAAATCCCCATGGAGTTGTCCAGGCAAAGGATGCATGTAGGATGAATGGTGCTCAAGCCTTCATCTGATCTAAGCAGAAGGGACCTTCTTGCTCATTTGCGGTCCCAACCAGCTCATCAGGTTGGGAACCGCCTACAGATTTATGGCCAAAACGTTGGCCAATAATAGCATGTGGACTGTTTACGTGTCTTCTCTGCACACGCCCATCAGGAACCTGGACTACAGCTGGGCAGAAGTCAAAGACCCTGATGGAGCTTCTCTTTGTGCTCAGCTGAGCATCACTAGCCGATCCAAGCATGGATTCCTCGTCCTCCCCCCCCCCCACCAAAACCCTCATCTCGACATTTCTTTTAGTCTCTCACTAACCAAGCAATTCAAAGAAGCTTTTTGGGGAAGGGAGCTTACCAGTACCCAGCTCCTAATTCTACAGCTAAGGTTCTCACTACAGAGGACAGCAGTAGAATAAATAAACAGAAGGAAAATACTCAGAGCTGTGAATCAGCCCCCTGAAAGAGGGTAGAGTGAATCTGGTAGTCCAGGTAGGAATCAGGTTTTACTCACTCTCATTACACAGCTGAATGCAGGCTTGGTGAAGCCCTAAATGAACGGCTGCAGTTGCTAATTGTTGACCTGATTTTTGCATGAACCACAGTTCTGTTTCTGAGCCGCTGGATCAATGCATAACCTAGAGGCTGAATCAGCGATTACACAAGGAAAACAGCAGGGTCCTCTTTTGAGATATATTAAGGTTTTCAGGTCAGGGTAACATTTTTACCTTTTTAATGAGAAAGAATGTTTGTCTGCTTCTCAGTTCAACACCAGCTCAGAGAGAGGACTTCTGCCCCAGGGCTGAGTGTTAACATCCTAAGGAGATGCCCTTTCTGCGGCTGCTTTTTCTTGGTCCAGCCGCTGCTTGGTTTCCCTAGATCCCTGAACCGGTGGGAGCTGGCAGGTCTAGGAGACAGGAGTAATAACTGCTGACTACAGGGGCCAGCTGGATCCACAGACTCGCCAGTGAGAGGAAGGGAAGGCATAATGGTTTGAAACCCATGTGAACCAAGCTCTTCCTGTTCTGGGTTTAGTTGCCTTACTTTCCTAGGAACAGTCTGAGGGCAACCAAGTGTTGGCCATGTCTGGATTCTCAAAATGCAGGCTGGGCTTAGACAGAAGGCATATAACCCTCTGAAAACCCTTTGTAGACCGTTGATGCTTGTGGCTCTGGAGAGTCCCCCTTTTCTAGATGTTAGCACCCCTGGTGTCAACTTCCATGGTTCACCTTCTCCAGGTAGATGCTGGCTATTTTTCAGAATTTTGTCCTTGGCTCAACTCTAGCAATGGTTTTTATATAGACAGAAAAAGTGGACAGAAACTCAGATTTCTCTACTGACCTTTTCTAAGTTGAAAGGTGAATTTCACAAAATGTTGTCTGTGCCTCTGAATCTCTTTGGTCCCTTCAGTGGACAAATGACTATCAAGCAGAAACCTTTTGCTGTTGACACACAACTCCAGGTCTGCCAGATAGCCTGATTTGTATCTGTCACTGAAAGGCAAAGAAGCTGAGTGTGAACTCCTATGGATGGAGATCATGTTTTAAGCCTTTGAATCTGTCTGGTTAGAGGCTGCCTGCCCTGCCTGGGCTGCTCAGTGTATGCAGTGGGTTTCATTCAATGGAGAGGCGGGAAGAGGATTCCTGCCAGAGGACAAAGCACTCAGGGAGCCACGTGAACCCGGTGCTGGCACTTCACTGAGTCCACTTTCAAAGCAGAAAGAAATTTCATAGATGTAATTTAGAGGTCTGGGTGAAGGGAGGGGGCGGAGCAACTTCAGCCGGCAGCTGTGGACCATTTCAGGTGGTGTGCTGAGCTTTTGTCATATCTGTACATAACACTCCAGTCCTATACACAGGGCAGACTTTGTTAACCTGACTTGTCAGAAGTTGGGATTTAAGTAGTGTAGCATGCTTACAGTTACTCGGGGGTAACTCTGCAGGGGTGGTCTTCCATTTTCTCTACCCCTAGCCCAAGCCTTATAAGGGTGATGAGTGACAACTCATGGCTTTAAGGCACATGGTCTGTGCATGGACAGTTCAAGGCTCACCTCCATCACTATCTTGGGCAAGTCATTTGAATTTCTTGGTTCTCTATTTACTTTCCTGTAAAACAGAAATGTCCCTTGGAGCTCTAATAGTCTCCATTTCTGCTAGTCCCCAAAGGATGAAATGTGCTACCAGCTTACTCCAAGATATGACCTATAGCTTTGCATTTCAACAGGCCATTTCTTGAGTGGGTTGTGTTAAAATTGTCAACCTTGTAGGACCAAAAACAGTTCTGCAAAAAAAAAAAAATTCTTTTATGATTTTCTTCCTTGACTTATAGTTGAAAAATGCCAGGGATGACATGGCACTAAAAAAAAAAAAAAAAAAAAAGTGCTCAGGAAAATTCACTGAACTTTTCCCCTTGGCCCTGTGCTTATTTTCATGTCTCAGTGTGTTTCAATGTACAACTGAGTTGTTAATGTTTTCTGTTTAATAAACAGAACATCTGTAACCTCTGCTCCTGATGTTCTCGGTCAGTGTGGCTCTCAGTTAACAGGGAACTGGTTTGAACCGCAGACCTCAAGGTCACTTTCAGTGTTCTTTCATTTGCATTCTGCATATGATTCACTGTGTTAATGCTCTCTCTGAAAACACCCGGCTTTAAATATATCATTGCTTCCTCTCTTGGGCCCAGGACAAATAATGGAGCCCACGCCACATGGAGTCCTACGCTGGGTTAGCACAATGCTTCATATTTGGGGAGCTGTGTTCCTGGGGCTCAAAGAGTGACATTCATTTAACCTTCAAAAGTAATCCTCTGAGAACTGATAAATTAGCCTCCAGGGTCTGCCAGCTGCCGAATGGACTACTTTGGCATCTAGACTTGAGAACCACAGGAGTCCTAGGGTAACCCAGGCTTTCTTCCGAGCTTCAGTAGGGCCTAGGCTGCACAGGGGATGGGCTGGTTCTGAACTCTGCCTGAAAGGGACATCTCGAGAGGCAAGAGAGAGCTGGTTGGGGGCCCTGCCTATCAGTGAAGCTCTTGCTTTTCCCAGAGCAGATATTTGGCACAGTTGTCTCGGTGGAGTTAATAACATTGGAAGAAGGATGCACAGGGGATCCTGACTTCCACAGCAGTCACCCCTCCCTTTCTATAGTTCGCATTTTCTGTCCCCAAACTTCCCACCTCCCCGTCCCCATTGTCACTCGGAAGGACTTGTCACATTTTTGCTCACTATATACTTTTCTTCTCAAGTGGTTTTATTAGATAATCTATTTTTACATTTTTCTTTTACATTCACGTTTTCAGTTTTGTCTGGTGTGTTTAAAAACTTCAAGGAGTTCACAGTAACAGTCGAATCCCTTTTCTAGAGAGCTTCTTCCTTCAGGTGATTTTCCAGAGTCTTCGGGTTTCCACGCTGATTCACTCAGCGCAATTTATCAGCATCGACACTCTCACTTCCTTTCCTGCTGTGTAAGCAGGCACATTATTGGTTATTTTCCTTAAACAGAAAATTATGGTAGAAAAATTTTAAAAGATCTACAAGAAAGTAATATGCTGGTGACTTCAACTGATACTTTAGGTAGAACGTGTAAATGGACACAAAATAGTTAAGCAATAAAAGAATATACACAAAACAAAAACCGCAGCTCACCGGTTGCTGTGCACAGAAGGATTTGGGGGAAAGGGGAAAGTAATGCTGTGGCAATGTGAGAAGTAAACACAGGCTAAAGGTCTTGGACTAAGCAGGAGAGAAACTTTAATGTGGCCCAGAACCTGAATTAGCTCTTCCTAACCTTGGTGTCTTCCCTGTTACCAAGGAGTTTATGCAAAATTGCAAACAGCCTGTGAGAGTTTTTGGAGACTTTGATCCTTGATATGCAATCTAAAGATCGAAAGATTATCTTTGCTCTCTAATTAAATCTCCTCTAACCTTGTATGGAGCACTTGCAAGGTGAGTAGGCAAGATCTAACCTGTTGGGTGAGGTAGATTCTCAGGAAGACTGGGAGAGGTCACGTCCTGCAGAGGGGAGACGTCTATGTTTGTGTTTTCATCAAGAGTTAACTGAAACAGACGGAGAGTGAAACACATGGAGTGTATTTTTTTCCTGAGATACTGATGCTGACGGGAGTAGCCCTGAAAACAATTTCAATCTACCAGGTTAACAGGAGCGTCTGTTTCCATAGACAATTAAAAGGACAATCCGTTGTCAGGACCATATATTATATCAGCACCGCAAAGCAAGCGGCTAAAGGCACAAAATCATACCATGACTAAAGCCCAAGGTAATGTGTCAGTCCAAGCATTTGTATGAGCTGTCTTTCCCTGAGGAGGATGTACGTGAGGTTCCAAGGGTTCTTCGCGATCTCCTTTTTCCTTCCCTTTGGTGTATTTGCTAAATAGTTCTATGATGTTAGGGACCTTGCAGATATTTTGTGCAACCAGTTCACTTTGAGGAAGTGGAAGCCTCAAAGGGTTAAGTCATGCCTTCGAGGCCGTGCAGCTAATTAGTAGCGCAGAAATACTCCCCCGCTCTGATGCCTGGAACCGCGTTTTACACCCCGATGAGTAATCCTCGTTGACTTTGCTCTGCTTTCCTTGTGCCTTTGCTGCAGTTCACATGCTGCAAAGTGGAGATGAAGAAGTCTTCTTTCACATGAAATATTTCTTCCTTCTGGGGAAAGATGGAGAGAGCCTGGAGCAGTAGATGAAGCCGTCTCTCCCAAGGTGGGGTGATAGGAGGAGACCCCAAATTACCATCTGTGTCAGTTTCCTAGGGCTGCCATAACAATTGACCACAAACTTGGTGGCTTAAAACAGCAGAGGTTTATTCTGTCACAACTCAGGAGGCTGGAAATCTGAAATCAAAGTGTCTGAAGAGGAGGGGAAGAATGCTCTCTTGCCTCTTCTAGCTCCTGGGAGTTGCCAACATCCTTGGAGTTTCTAGGTTTGTAGCCGAATCACTTCACTCTCTGCTTCCACGTCATGTGGTTTTCTCCCTGAGTGCCTCTGTGTATACCTTTCTGTCTCTTATAAGGACCCTGTCATTGGACTTAGGGACCTCCCGAATCCAGTGTGATCTCATTTCAGTCCCTACCTTGATTCCATTTGCAAGGACCTTCTTTCCAAATGAGGTCATATTCTGAGGTTTTGGTGGACACGAGTTTTGGAGGGACACTGTTCAACCCACTACATCATTTATTCTGAAATAACAGCTAATAGCTAGAGCCCAAACCTAAAGCATTATATAAAAATGAGGAAATAATTTTTTTTCTGTTTATGGAACCTTGTGATGGTCCACTGCAAACCAGAAATTCCGAAGTTAAAACTCCCTTGCAAAAGGCTAGAAGGTAACATTAAGCACTCAATAAAGGTTTAAGAGAATAATATATTTCTAGAGTGTTCTCCTGTGCCAGGCATCAATGATTTACTTGGCCTATTTCATTGAATCCTTTCAAAATCCCCGGGAGGCTGGCACCGTCATGGTCTCTACAAGTTAGGGAACCGAGGTTCAGCACGTCTGAGCACGCTGGCCAGCCTTACACGGCCGAGCTCTTAGTCTCTCTGCTGGCTGCCGGGCCCCACACCTCTGTGTGTCTCCCTGTAACCTGTGGAGAAGTGGAAATGTGACCACCAGATGTTGAAAATGATCGGTAGTCGGGGTTCCGGATCTGACGGGGCTGATGGCTTAGGATGGGGATATTGAGGCAAGAGCTGATCTTGGAAGGCAGGCTGCTTGAGGTCACTTTCTATCTTAAGTGACAGCAACCACTTGAGTGATACCAATCCACCACTTAATAGCCATGTGCATTAGTTTCTTCTTGCTACTGTAACAAATTACCACAAGCGTAGTGGCTTTAAACAACACAAATTTATTATCTTACCATTCTGGAGTTCTAAAATTGAGGTGTCAGCGGGGCTGCATTCATTCTGGAGGTTCTAGGAGAGAATTTGTTCCTTGCCTTTTCCAGCTTCTAGTGTCCACCTGCATTCTCCAACATGGGGCCCCTTCCTCTCCTCACTCCAACCTCCACTTTTATTGTCACACTGATCCTCCTGCCTCCCTCTTTAAACAGCCTTTTACTTGGACCCATCTGAAGAATCCAGGATAAGCTCCCCATCTCAAGATGCTCATCTTAATCACACTGGCAAAGTCTCTTCGCCAAGAGGGTGACACAAAGGTTCTGGGGATTAAAACATGGGCATCTTTGGGGGACCATTATTCTGTTGACTACACTATGTCATCAGGGGTAAATTACTTAACCTCCCTAAGGCTCACTTTTCTGTTCTAAAAAAATGGGCAAATAATGGTGACTTAATATATTGAGCCATGGTGAGGATTACATGAGATTATTATGAACGTATGGCATGGACAAGTTAAGATAGCTGCTGTTAATAACATCACTAATGGTTAAGTCATGAACCAGGAGCTATTGTTATGAACTAAGGTGACAGAGTGTCCTTGGAGTCTGTAGGGTGATAAATATGGGGATGGTGGTCTCCACCCAGGACTGAAATACATGACAGGTGCCCTCATTTTGCATGTAGGCAAAGCAAAGCTGAGTGAGGTCCAGCCTCCTGGAACTGGCAAATTGGGACCTGGGAAAACAAAGGGTTTTCCAACTCTACTGAGAGTATTTCCTCTTGTGCCTAAGAGAATTCTGAAGATTTTAAGAAAAATTGAGTGAAGTATCTAAGCCGAGAGACTCCTTTGTGGAGGTCCCCCAAAGACTGGGAACAATTGAATTCAGGCCAAATCAAAGGACACTGTGAGGCTGCAAAGTAATGCCCCAGACTGAAGTTTTACCTTTGAGAACTTTGGAAACAGTCTCTGACTTTTCTAGCATTGAGCCAAACGGCCTACAGTAGCACAGCACCCCCTGGCTAATTTATTTAGATACAGAAACTGACTCAGAACTAAGAGGATCTGCCCAACCCCAAGTCCCCTCCCACCATCGCCTTCATCCCCGTGAGCGCTCTTTACCTGTAAGTGACGTGCGTGGTGTGATTTATGCAGGAGAAACTCAGTCCCCAGTGCTCCCCTGCCCCTCCATCTCCTCACTATGAGCTCCTGTGGGTTAAGTCTTCCAGTCTCCAGGGGAGCCTTGCTAAAATGCAAATACTCTTGACAGAGTAACACTCTTGGGCTCCACGGGAAACTTTAAGGATCCTTTCGTTCAATATCATTTTATCAAGGAGGAAACTGAAGAACTATGAGGATTTAGGGCCAACTACAAGCTTAGAAGAGGCAGTCACCCACCACACAAGACCACCCTGCACTTCTGATCCAACTGCAGATTCAGGGGGTTCCCAAACCACGCTCAGATCAGATAATTTGCTAGAGAGACTCACAAAACTCACTGAAAGCTGCTATATTCGTGGTTATGGTTTATTGCAGGGAAAGGCTGCAGATAAGATAGTCAAAGGAAGAGACACTCAGGGCAGCACCCAAGACGGTTCCCAGTGCTAAGCTTCTGTTGTTCTCTTCCCATGCAGTCAGGACACACCAGTCTCCCGGCACTGATGGGTGATGATATGCGGGGAGTACTGCCAGCCAGGGCAACTCACGCAAGCCTTGGGGTTCAGAGTTTTTGTTGGGGTTCCATTATATAAGCATGATTGATTGATAGGCCATGTGGTGGATCTCAGTTTCCAGTCTCGAGCCACCTCTGGGCATGACCCAGAGCCGTCACCTAAATCACATCATTGGTCTTTCTGGGATGGCCTGTCCTCACTTTAAACCCAAACACTTCTATATGGATTACCCCCTAGAAGTCAAGGGCAAATCCAGACCTTTTTGGGGCAAGGTTATATTCTATACTCCATTATCCTGAGTTGATATGAATGACTCAATCAAAGTCACATGGCTTAGCCAAAATATTTAAATTATTAAAACTCAGTAATCCTTCAGTGTCTTCAATGATCAGTACAGAAGCAATATAGCATAGTGGTTAATGGTTTGGATTCTGAAATCAGACTGCAGGGTCAGGCTGCAGCTCTATTTACTACTGTGTGACCCTGGACAAGTTCCCACCTGCTTTGTGCCTCAGTTTTCTCACCTATAAAGTGGGGATAATAATAAAACCTAACGTAGAATCAAGACATGCAAAACACTTAAAGCAGTGTGTGGCACATATTCAGTCCTTGGTTACTTTAGTTTTTAGTGTTATTAAGCAGAAGAAATGTACAAATAAATCATAAAATAAAATGTATCCATAATTCTCTCGTCTTCCCACATAACTGACAGAAGGGTATCTGTGTTTCCAAACCTTTTCTATTCATAAAAAACAACAAACATCATATTACACATAGTTCACAATTTTACTTTTAACCTAAGATTTTAATCAACCATTTATTACTTCCACATTTATAAGAACTGTTGAAATTGTATAATTATTGAATGAATGTGGAAAAGCTGAGCAACAAAATAACTACAATTTTTGGTTGCACAAGCATTTACTACGTGAGCAGTTGAAAGCCACCTGGGCTAGAGAGATGGAAAAGTCCTTTTGTGTAAAGTCACAGTAACAAATGTGTGTCCCCCAGACAGTCCTGCTCCAGCTCTGTGATTCTTTCAGCACATAGGAGAATAGTATTTGTCAGGAAGTGTTGCTTTCTGAACGTCGAGGAAGGAAAATAACCTTGTGGAAATTTCTGCTCACCTCCATGGCAAATTTCCAGTTTTCCAACTGTGCAGCAGCAAAATATTGTTTTTAGCTGTTACGACTAGAACTGAAAAGAGTTGTGTAAAAAAAAAAAGAGAGAGAGAGAGAATTATGTTCAATCAAGGGGAAATTTGATCAAGTTCCTAGGATGTCCTGGGCACTGGGCTGGTCACCTGGAGGAAAACAAAGTTAAGGAAGACCTCGTGTGGGGGGGCCTGGGTCCCCCAGCCTACTAGGACATGAATGCCCAGGGCAGCACAAATGACATGCTAAATAGATGTTCAGCCCCAGAATGTGGTGCGGTGTTAGAAGAAGCATTTAATTCTGTCTGGGCTCTATTACAGTGAAGATACTGGGCTCTGCCTTTGAAGATTTCTGGGGGCACCCTGGTCAGAGAGGGCACCTATTCTATTAAGATGAAAGCATGACACCACAGGAGTATCCAAGATTGGTTACTGCAAGAAAGAATTGCTGAATCAAAGGCAGGGAGACATATGGTCACCATCCAAGGGAAGTGACCCAGTCATAGGCGTTTCCTCCTCACTCACGTGAGAGAAATTAATGTGTATCTTTTGCGGGGAGGCAGGTGGAAGTGCCTTGAAACATTATGCTCTGACAAAAGCAACTCTTTCCCTCCATTTCAGATAGAGAGCTAATTGCTTAAACTAAGAACAACAGGCATTTACAGAAGCACTTCTTACCTTTCAAGGGAGCTTGTAGGGTTATCAGCATGATTTGTGCTAAGAGCAACCTTGTGGGAAGGGTAGGATGGGTGACATGAAACCAATGAGGACAGGGAGGCCCCAGGTCGTGGCTGATCTTGTAGCATGCTTAGAATTCTTTGTATTTCATCTCATAAGACTCAGCTCTCTGGATTTCTTTTTTCTTCCTTCCTTTCTTTCTTTCTTTTTTTTTTTTAATGGGCAAGAGTCCAAACTGCGAGGCACACTGGCACCATTTACATTTTAAGAGGCTTAAATTTTCAATTTTCTTTTCCATTTCATTGGAACATTTTAGAAAGTCGCACCACTTTTTATTACACTGAATTCTGAACATATCTTACCACTTTGATCCCAACCCCTGCGGAGCCTGGGCAGGGCTGGACTTTGAGGGAGTCGGTGAGGATAATGAGAAGCACAGCAGGCAGAGAATGTTCCGTCAAGCGGAAGCAGCGAGCCCGACACTCCCAGCTGGGGGGACCCCGCTGTGCGAGGGAGACAGCAGGCGAAGGATCTGGATACTGGGTTCCCGCAGCCCGAGTGCTCACAGCCTACCTAGCATGCCCTCTGCGGCTTAGGACACTTCCCAACTTTACCTTGTCCCCCAGAGCGCTGTCAGAGGGCAGCCTCCTCTCAGCTGAGGCTGATGAACGGCATAAGGCTGTGTGTCATTGGCTTCCGTGACTGACACTGATGGCATCTCCGGGCTGGATTTCCATCTGCATCTGGCCCTCATTAGAGTTCAGGAGGAAGAGTTAGTGGCTCCATTAAAATTTCCTAACTTATTTTGGTTTCCCCCTTAAGCGACTGCTTAATTGGCTTGTTTCCCTTGAGACCAAACATTTTCCTGTGGGGGGAGCAGAGAAAATTAATAACTTCTGGAATATAGAACCATTGGGCCAGGATTTTGGAAAGCAATCTCCTCTTTCTGAGGTTCTTCTTGGGAGGGAATCTTGGTTATCACCTTAGTGGGCCTAAGTCCTGCATCCTAAACGTTGCCAGAAGTGACCTCTGATGACTTCCATGTCTATCAGTTGAACAGGTGGAAAACGAACAAGCAACGAAGCCAACAGTGAAAAAAAGAGAGACCTGTGGTGGTAGGTGAGCGCTCCCAAGTTCAGGCAAAAATAGCCTATTGTTCCTGAGAAAGCTCAGAAAACGCACACACAAATCAACACCATGTAGCTATTTCTCAGCAGTGATTTCTTTGTCCCTGCCATCAAGTCATCTGCTCTTTTGAGTTGACAAACATGAAGAATGTGCACAAAAGGGGTCTTCACCCAGCATTGTGAGCTCACCCCTCCATTCGAGTGTTCTTTTGAGTCTATTGTGAGTGGTTTACCAAACAGTGCAAGACAGTCTGCAGAATTTCTATTTTAAGTAAAAATGCTTGGTTTTGAGTTTTCCTGCCTCTGTTAACAACTTGTTCAATATTGTCTCCTCTCCCAGGAAAATCATTATCTTGGTGGTTGATGCTAGGACCTGTTCACCCCTGCCTCTTCTTTTCTCCTTTCCAAGTCAACCATGCACATTGCTTTATTCAAATGTTCGCCCTGTATTTACTGACCCGCTCTGTGTCCTGTGAGAACCTGAGAGAAGTCCAGGGTGACTGAGGACTGAGCAGGAAGCACAGGGCTCTGCAGGGACTTGGGAGTTCTGCTCATTGAAGAGTTCAAGCAGTGCAGTGAGAAGAGGTTAGGTTGAAAAGGATCACTCTAGCTGTTGGATGGAGAATCGATTTGAAGAAAAGGTGTTTGCCACAAAAATGGAGTAACGGGGAGTGGGGTGGGGATTCAAGTTATGTCTTGACGGGAGAATTGACAGGACCTGCTGATAGACTGGATGGGAATCGTGGAGAGGGAAGTATAAAAATGACTCTTTCCCCTCTGATTTATGTCCTGACTGCTTAGTTAATTTCGCTTTAGGTGACCTTTCTCCTATGACTGGGTAACGTGTCTCACTCCCGGGCAGAAATGAGCTGAACTGGTTCTTCTACTCTGCTCCAGGACCTTGACTGGGAGAGGCAGGTCGATGCCACGGGAGATTTCTCTGGCAGAATAAATACCTGGAGGTTTTTTTAAATTCCAGATCTTATAAAAACTGTGAAATTATTTGGAGGTGACTGAATTCACATGCTGTAACCATGATTATTTATAGGTTTTACATTATATGTGGTGAACAATTAGAGACATAATGATTTCGGTCATAAATATCAGTTCCTCTTCATGAAAGAGTTGGCTTAAACTCTGTATTAGTGTCAGCTAGGAAAGGGTTCTGTCCTGAAATTTGTTTCTCCTCCAGGTCTGGAGATAATTTTGTCTGTTTGGTTGGTTGCCCTGTATTGGCTTGCTCCAGGATGTCTGGGGAGTATTCACGTCTTGATTTTTGGCCTCTCAGGAGTGACTCTTTTCTTTTTGCTTCGGCAAAGAATGTCAAATGCACTTTGAATAGTGAATGTTTGTCAGTTGACTTTCACAGAAGATTTTGCTTCTCTTCAAGATGCTTTTAAGATTTCATTGTGTATTTTATTAGTAAATAATCAATTAATAAGAAATGTAATAGGTACTATGCATCAAATGGCAAGAAACTCTGCTTACAGGGGTGTCATCGTCCTTCTTCCAAGGTCATGCGGTCAATGAGGGGTAGGGACAGAATCTGAACCCAGGGGTGCCGGTTTCAAAGCCCTAGCCCTTGGCCGTTGCCTCCAGCGGCTGAGGGAGGTTCCCGGTAACCTGAGACCCCTGGGCTGAGGTTTCCTGTGGTGGCCATTCTCTGGGGTGATCTGTGATCACCATGTGCTTTGGCAAGTGGAGGGGCATTCTAAACCACCTAAGGAGGAAACAGCGGCTTCCTCCTTGGCAGCCCAACTGAATTAATCTCTTCCAGGTCTAACATCCTGCGGGTTACTCCACATCCTCTTCGATTTTATTTTTCTTTTTTAGTCTTCCTCAGTTACATTAAAAAAGAAATCCTTTTCCCCCACTTTGTCTTAATCATTCCTTCTCCAAGCCAAAAAGGACAATTGAGTCATCATGGCTGATAAAAGGAAGAGTCAGGGATGCAGTTTTATAAAAAAAAAGAAAAAGAAAAAGAAAAAAATCCATTCTAGACTTAGTTCTGCCATATGCTTACTGTTTCTTAGATTCTAATTATGGATATTATCTTAGATAAACCATTAACTGCTTCTTCACGTCAAAGCACAGTGGCTGGTACAAAACAGGTACATAATCTATGGCTTTGAATCTAATTAGGGGGGTGTGAAGCCTTCATTCATGGGACAAACATGTACTGAGGGCCCTCTCTGTTCCTAACACCATGCCGGGGGCTGGGGTGCAAAGATGAGGCTGAGATTTAGAACATCCAGGGTCATCTGACTTGGATTCCGGTCTTGCTCTGCCCCTTTCTAATTGTGAAATTTGGAAAATTACTTTATCTCTCTAAGCTTCCGATTTCTCATGCAACAATTGGGGCTAATCCTAGGACTGTTAGGAGCATTCAATGAAGATGTATATAAACCCCTTAGCACAGTGCCTGGCGCATTGCAAGCTCTCAGTCCCGATGATATTACACAAGCGAAGATCAAGGGGAAATGAAATACACCATGGATGTACTTCATTTCAGCAAGCGAATATTCACATGCACACACACATCCGTACATGGGGGATAGTGATTTTTAATGTTGGATAAAAGAATATATATTCACTGTAAGATTATATTTATGAAACAAAACAATCCATCTTCTATGGAGTACAAAATGTGGGAAGTCAAACTCAGCAATGTTTTTGCGGCTGCAGATTCGCAGAAGAGAGCAGGGATGTCCAGAGTGGAAGCAGGAGAGGGGACAGCATAAGACAATATCTGGAGGTTAAAATTTCAGCTTGTCAGAAGAGAATAAGAGACCTTGAACCAAAGGCTCTCAGTGTCTCTTGGTGTTTCCATAGTATATGAATCTACTTTTAAAAAGGGCAGATTTCAGTTTTGATATAAATTTAGACAGTGCTGCAAACCACAATTAACTGGATTTTCAGAGTGAAGACAGACATGACCCAGTGATGTGTGAACAGAGAAGTGGCTGGACAGGGCCAGGCATGGGATCCGGCCACTGCGACAGCTTTGCTGCTTGGTGGCCACCCAGTGGCTGGCGTTGGGCTGAGGTTTGTGTAGAGTCCAGGGCAGAGCATCTGAAGGATACAAAGAGTGTGGGCCAGAGTCCTGAGCACTCAACATGGGGTGACCCAGAGATCAGGACGTTCCTACAGGCAGGCTGAGCATGACAGCAGAGCATCCGGTGGAGGTGGTACTCAAAGTCCAGCAAGATTGGCAACAACAGGGAAGAGGGTCCGTTTGGGCTCGGAGAAGGGGACTCAAACATGGTGAGTCTTGTTTATAGACTTTGAAGTCTAGTCCCTACAAAACTCAGGTCTTTGTGGCCACAGGACAGGACTTGTTAAGGCCACCTAGAAGGACCCAAACACCTTTATTTAAGAGCTTCTTAGACTGGAGATGGGACTGGACCTGTACGTAAGGGTCAGATGTCACTTGCTGGGAGAAATAGAGAGCTTCAGAGGCTGGGAAACACAGAATTCCTTCTAGAATCTGCACAAACAGTTGCTACTCTTGTCTCTCCTTCCCATTTTCTACTTATTTTACTAATGCTCATAGTGCTTTACTTAGTAAAAAACAAAACGTAAATCTAACACATGCTGTTAAAACTACTTCCTGCATCTACTAACATATAATCGGAAATATCCCAGGCAGCCCCAAGCTTCAATTGAATTTATTGTTTTCAAAACACAGAAGCCATAAAACCAACTTCATTTTTTAAAAATAATTTTTATATGTTGTTTCCTGCAAATTGACAAATTGAGGACAATCCTTTGCACATTTTCCAGTTTGGGGTTTGGAAAGCAGTGCCTGTTTTTAGGAGTCTTAACAAAGAACATTGTTGCTGGGTTGAGGAAGTGGTCACATGGGTAACATTTTTCTAATGAAAAATGCATTCCAAATTTGAAACAGCCACACTGGAAGTTCCTTCCATGCAAGATCTCTTTGGAACACACCATAGTGCGAGACACAGAGCCTTCTGCAAAATGGCGCTCAGTCTGTGTCAAATGCGGTTTCAGCAGGGAAGGCGCTTCAAGCCGTGCCTCCTCCCAAACTGGAACCACTGAGCCCGAGGGACTTTATCCTTGAAATCAAAACAGGGCCAACCCTGCCCAAGGCAGCACGCTGGCCTTAGACCTTCGGCCTTTCATGCCTATCTAGTTTAAGCCCGCCTCTTCCTTTGAACAGCATGCCCTGTTTTGAGAGGGGAGGTTCCCCTAAATATCTTCAAGTATTTGTCCAGCCACATCTCCCGCAGGTGGAAGTGCCCGCTACTGAAATGAGACCAAGCAACGTACCATCGTCTCTCCCTCAGCCCCTCGGACCCTCCTCTCTGCCCACATTTCCTGTGCGGTCAGTGTCATGCCTATCTCCCTAGGTGTCCAAGTCAGCATCACAGAGCCATCTTGCCCTCAAGGACAAATCTGTGCTTCTGTGCAAAACTATGCATCGTCTAGAGGACGCCCCTCTGAGTATTCTGAGTCCACGGGGCCCATTGCACCACTCTGTAAATCGTGCGTGACCGCCAGAATGCAGAATGACTCTTAGCTCTGGGTGTGCCAAGTCTGTCCTGTCTCGTGGAGGTCCCGACTCCCCTCCCCCGCTGTGGGAGAAGCTAGTTCTGCCTCCATCTGCACATTCATTTCAATATTCCTCCTCTATAAATGTGTCTGTTTTTCAATTTCTCCCTGAACCAGTTATAACATCTGCCTGCTTCCTTCTTTATGAGTGAAATAAAATCTTTAACTTGTGTTCATTTTATATCTTTATGAGTCATGATTTTTACTTTTTTTTTTTTTTCAAAAATTACCTTTCAGCACTGTCTTTTTCTGACTCGCCTCCTTCTTACCCTTCATTTTGTTCACTCTGTCCTCTCTGTCTTAATGTCTCTCCAGTGTATCTCTTTCCCTGCGACCCCCACTGCTGCTACCCCAGTTCAGGTCACAGTCATTTTTCCCAGTGACAACTGTAACAGCCTCCTAGTTGACACCTTGTTTCCAACCTTGTCCCCTCCTCCCCCACCTCCCCACATTCTATTCTACACACTGCAGCTCCTTTTTAAACTAAAATCTGAACCTATCCATCTCCTGCTTAAAACTCCTCAAGGGCTTTGCATCACCCTAGCCCACTGGCCATGTGAAGAAGTTGGGCCTTTAGGCTTCAGTGTGTGCTGACCCCACTCACATCTCTACCTCCCACACCCTTTCCTCTCCAGCCTGCAGGACAATCACTATTTCTGTTAACACCTTTTAATTCCTCGCTGACTTCCGGGCCTTCTCTTGTGCTCTTTCTTCCGTCTGCCTCTCTTCCCCAGCCACTTCCACGGGGCTGGCTCCTAGGTACCCATCACATCTCAGCTTAGATGTGTCGGGGAGGAGAATTTTTTTCCCCTGCACCCTCCTAGGCTCAATGTCTAGGGCCTGGGAATCAAACTGAAATAAGACAGCTTAACAAGAGAAAAATCATTTTCATTATGCACCTTGCATGGAGATTTATGGAGAAAATGGGGCTCAAGGAGGTGGCAGATAATTGGGGCTTACATACCATGTTAAGCTAAACAAAGGAAAAGGGGTTTGGGGCTCCTGAATAGGGGCAGAGAAGGGGAGGAAATGCGAGATAAATGAGGATCATCTTGTTATACACGTGAGTTGTCTCCTGAGTAGCTCCCTTCCTGGTACAGAGACATCTTTACAAACGGAATTTTACATTATAAGTGTGAATTTCCTTTTCAAAAGAAGGCATTTCTACTTTATTTTTAGGCAGGTGGGGAAGGTAAAGAGCTTTTCCTACATCTGCAGGTTCTCAGTTGCCTTTAGCTCGAAATCATCCATGTGCCAAAGGGGCATATTTTGGGGTGATGTATTCCGGTACCCCTCAGATGTCACTTTCTATGAGAAGCTTGTCTGTTTCCGTCCTGTTCTTTCTCTACAGTATATGACACACTGGGGGCTACACTCTTCCCCGTACCCCAGGGCTGATCTCTGTAGTGACATGAATTGTCTTAACTCTTGTAGCCACCAGTGCCTAGTTCAATACCCCAGTAAGTATTTTCTGGATGCACTGACGTGGGGCCTGGGCACAGAGTGCAGCACAGGAATGTGGTGGTGATTTTGTCCTATGATGATTTTGTACTGGTTTTAAACAGCATCCAGAACTCATCCTCCCCAGTCTCTTCTTTTAAACAGAGAGGTTAATCTACGTCCTTGGAGCTCACAGCTGGCATTGCCGCTTGGCCCTGTAAGTGTAACTCAGATCAGCTGTAGAGTCCGGCTTCTCCAAGTGTGGCCTGTGGGGGGAGCCTCTCTGGCATCCCCAGGGAGCTTATGAGAAATGCAGAACTTCAGGCCCCACCCTGGACCTCCTGAGTCAGAATCTGCATTTTAATAAGATGCCCAGATGATTCAGATACACATGAAAATTTAAGAAGCGCTGGCTGAGACCCCATATTTACTAACTGGATGATCTTGGGCAAATTACTTAACCACACAGACACTTCAACTGTAACGCCTGGCTTCTTACTTCCTATGTACCTCCCAGGGCTGCTGTGAAAAGAGCCAATACACACGAAATGCTTAGAATAATGGCATTTAGTAAGACCTTGACAAGTATTAGCTTTTGATAATATGACAGCAGACCAAAGAGTAAGACAAATCGTTGGGATGTCAGACACCCTTGTGAAGGGCCAGCCTGCAAATTGGTGCGTTCTTGTGAGCCCAAGCTTGAAAATCCAGTTTGGAGATATATTTCAAGGAGTTTATTTTATTAGTGTTTGACTCTCTCACTTAGGAAAGATTCATTTATTTTGTCGTCGTCTTCAAAAAAGACTTTATGACTACAGCAGGAGCGGTTAAAAGACAAGGCCAGGTCATCTGGCCTTTTTGAGAATTGTTCTATGTGAAAATATAGAATACTGTGCATTTTTTCTTGCTCACTGTCAATTCCTCATGGTGTCACGTGACTCCCTTGGCCTCTGTTTCCTCTCTCTTACTTCCCTGTCTCCTCTATTGCCCCTATTTGGCCCTCACTCACCTTACCAGATAGTCATTTATCCCACTGGGTTTCTCCCCCTGTGAACTGAGCTGTTCCCTGTGACCTGGACTAAGAGCCTTCAGACTGGGGCAGGCTGGTGGCCACTGGCTGCAGCAGTGGTGGAGAAGCTGGACCAGACTTGGGTGGCAGTTCCTGTGTCTTTACACTTTTGCTTTCACCAAGCTATTCTGCGGTTGGCTCAGAGCGTAGACTCAAGCTGACCTTGAATCATGATAAAGCCACGGTAACCTCTGTGGCTGTGTGGAGTGGGGAAGGGTGAGGCTCTAGACAGCTGTTGAGCTGCCTGTGATGTCTGCCTCTGAGCTAGATCTGGGGCATATAGAGATGAATGTCCCAGGGGATGACTTCGAGAGCTTGCTCCATGATCTGTGATGTTATCAAGATCAAGAGGACTAGAACAGGTTATTTTGTGGAAAGTTCTATACCATGAAGTAGGATGGGAAAACTGATCATCTCACCACTAAATATGTTGGTATGTATCATTCTTTTTCACTAAACTCATGCTTGATTGCTCTCTTACCTGTCTATCTGCCAATCTTCATAATTTTTGTTACATAAATGGAATTGTTACATATGTATATCTTATTCTACAACTTGATTCTCTCACTTAACAATACATCACAGGCATTTTTCAGGTTAGTATTTAGAGCAACACTCCATCCTTCTTAAAGGGTACACGGTGTTGTTGAATGGATGTACCATAATTTATTTGATACTTCTCCTTGTATATGTCATGATGTACATATGCAAGAATTGTCATAGAATAAGTTTCTAGATTGGATTTATTAGGTTACTAGGTATGCATGTGTTAAAGTTGAAGAGGCAATGCAGAAATGCCTTCCAAAAAAATTCTGTACCAATTTATATGCCTACTAACAGTATGTAAAAGTTCCAGTCTCCCCTCCAACCCCTACTTAAGCTTTTGTTTATCAGTATGAGGAGAGATGTCATATTTAAGATTTTTATTTCTTTAGTAGATTGGATATCTTATCACATATTCTTTTTTTTAAAAATCATATATTCTTCTGCCATTTGTATTTTCTCTGGGAATATACAAATGTGGGCTTTGGGGGGGGGTTGGGTCCTTTTCTTAAGTTTGTATAAGTTCTTTGAAGAGTATGACCACTGACCTAATGTCTTATACATGATGCAATATCTTTTCCCCATCTATCTTTTATTTTTAATTTGATTTTTTTGGCCTCATTTTTAAAGGCTTCTGCCTTTTAAAAAATATATTATATATTCACATCTGCACATTTTCCTTGATAGCTTCTCAATCTCACATCTTGTTTGTGAAGGTCCCCACCCCCACCTCAAGACGATAAAACTTAATACAGAACCTTAAGTTCCATACATATATATAGGAATGATTCAGTTTGGTTCAGGAGTACTATTTTATTAAAAAAAAAAAAGCTACTGAAGGCCTTGAATTCACAGGCAATACATGTTTGTTAAACAGTTAAATGACATTCTTTAAAAGGAGGTTTGTTTACCAAAACATTGATGCTAGACTGAGTTCTCCAGACTAGCAATAGTTTTGTGAGTCTTCTCAGTCATGTCATTTGATCTTTTTCAAGAAAGAGAACTTTTGAAAAAAATTCTCGGTAAAGCTGAATGTACTAAGGGTATATAGATGGCGTCTTTTTGCTTTTTTTGGTGTCAGTAACTGTCGAGCTTCTTGGTGCAGGATTCAGGGTCTGGTCATCTCCCCACATCACATCCAGGGGGCAGAGTTTTTCTAGCGAGGGTTCTCAGACACGTTGCTGGAATTCCAGGTGCTGCAGTCTGGGGACTTGTGGGGGCCTGTAAGAGGCCTCTCAGGGAAGGTACCATGAGACAGTAAGAGATGGCACAGTTTAGGGAAGTAAAAATGAATGATGGATGAAACTGGCTCATTTTAGACACTACATCCTGGACAGAATCATACCCACATGTGCTGGAGATGCCTTCTTCCAGCCGGCCGTAGCCTCTCCTCTCCACATTTCCAGCTTTGGCAACAAAAGTGCCCTTCTAAAGCAAAGACCTTTTAAATATTTCATGGCCTTCCTCCTTGGATATACTGAAGGGCTCAAGGGAACCAAACCAGAGGACAGTTTCAGAAGGCCTAACGTAGCCTGGTGCCTGGTTTCTCCATGGGGTTTTGGTAACCACTAGACCCCACATATGTGGGTGTGAGGCAAACAGCTGGCTTCCTTGAAGATGGGTACCGGCTGGCCTGAAGCACCTTAAACTTAGTCTGAAAATCGCTTGGGGATCTAGCTGACACTTACCTACTGATCTCAGCCATAGGTGGGCATCAGAGGCTTTGGGGATAAAGGGTTCAGGGTAGGTGGAGAACCGCAGAGAATCCTCCATGTCTCCAGGCTGAGCCTCCTCCAACCCAAGACGGCCTTCCCATTTCTGTTTGGGGGCAGCACAAAGCCTCCTCTGCCTAAAAATACCCCTGTTCTCTCTTTCCCTCTCGCCTGCATCTGGTTGGGTTGCTCTTTCCTTCTACGTGAAACTCTGCCCTCAGAGTGGCCCCAGGGGAGCAGGTGGGCATGACAGAGGGAGAAAGGCAAGAAACGAAGGTGAACCAGGGCAGACAAGGAACAGCTGCACATTATAGGAAAAAGCGAGAGCCCCACTGAAAAGTGGGCAAATAATTCACACGGACAAGCAATTCACAGAGCGTATCAGTTTCCTCCAGCTGCCATAACAAAATGGTAACCCCAAACTGGTGGTGGGCAACAACAGAAATTTACTGTCTCAAAGCTCAGGAGGCTAGACGTCTGAAGTCAAGGTGTCACCAGGGCCAAACTCTCTCTAATGACTGTTGCAGAAGGTTTCTTTCTTGCCTCTTCCAGCTTCTGGTAGCCCCAGACATCCCCGGCTTGTGACAGTTCAGCTCCGGTCTTTGTACAGTGTTCCTCTTATATCCCTTCACGTGGTTCCGGTGTGCAAATTTCTTCTTTCATAAAGGACACCAGGCATACTGGATTAGAGCTTATTCTAACGGCCTCATTTTAACTTGATTACATCTGCAAAGACCCTACTTCCACATAAGGTCGCATCCTGAAGCACTGGGGGTTAGGACTTCAGCATGCCTCTTCACGGAGGACACATTTAGCCCATTACACAGAGGAGGAATTTCAAAAAGCTCACAAGGTTGTGAAGAGATGAGCAAAACCATTAGCAATTAGAGAAACGCACCGTAAAACAGCACTTTTCTTGTATTCGACTTGAAAAAGTTGGAAAGCTAGCAATGCCAAGTGCTGTCTGGAATGGCAGGACACAGAAATACTTGTGCTCTGCGGGTGGGAGGGAGTGTAGCCTGGAGCTGCCTTTCTGGAGAGCAACCTGGCAGTACTTGGTTAAATTTAAAATGTCCCAGCAATTTGGCTTCTAGGAATGTATCCCAGAGAAGTTCTCACACAGCGCCATCGTGGGACAGGCACAAAGATGTTTATTGGAATCTTATTTTTGGTGGCAGGGAATTTTTCACATGTCTTTTTGTGTGTGAGATAAAATGTACAGAACTAAAATTTACCATTTTAACTCTTTTTAAGTATACAGTTCAGTGGCATCAAGGACGTTCACATTTTGTACAATTATCACCAGCATCCATCTCCAGAACTTTTTCATCATCTCAGATTGAAACTCTGTACCCATTAAATAAAAACTCTTCATTCCCCGCTCCCTCCAGCACCTGGTAACCACTATTTTACCTTCTGTCTCTATGAGTTTGGCTATCCTAGGCTCCTTATATATTTCAGTCACTCAATATGTATCCTTTTTGGCTTATTTCACTTAGCATAATGCCTTTAAGGTTCATCTATGTTGTAATGTAGATCAAAATTTTATTCCCTTTTGTGGTTTAATAACATTTTACTGTACGCGTATATTGACTTAAAAAAAAAAATCCGTATTCATCTGTTGATGGACATGGGTTGTTTCCACCTTTTGGCTATGGCGAATGATGCTTCTATGAACATTCGTGTACAAGTATCTGAGTCTCTGCTCTCCATTCTTTTGGGTACATACCTAGGAGTGTAGTTGTTTGATCATATGGTAATTCTATGTTTAAGGACTTTTTGTGGAACTGTCACAATGTTTTCTAGTGCAGCTGCACCATTTTATGTCCCTACCAGCAATGCAGGAGGTTTCCAGTTTCTCTACATCCTTACCAACACTGGTTATTTTGGGTTTTGATTGCTTTTTTTTTTTTAACAACAGCCATCCTAATGGTATCCTAATGTGAAGTGGTATCTCATTGTGATTTTGATTTGCATTTCTCTCATGAGTAATGAAGTTGAACATCTTTTCGTGTGCCTCTGTAATTTTTTAAAATGAACGTTGTGTGTGTGTCTGTAATTGTTTCAAAATAAAAACCTTATATCTATCATATAGAGGTCTATCTCTCTACCCATGTATCCATATATCCCACACAATAATACCATTTTGCTAGAACACATACAAATAAAAAGACACTGATTTAACAGATTAGAATGCTTGCCTGTGAGGAGAAATGAATTTGGAGATAAAACTTTGGAGATAAAGATTTGGAGATAAAGCAAATAAACAAAGCAACAGAGGGCCATTTAGGGGACAGCGATGATAATGTGCTATGAACTGAGGAGAATAATTAACTCCCATCTTTGCATATTAAATCCAAAAAAAAGAAAAGAAAAAGGGAAAGCATAGAAAAGTTGTTTTTAAGCCCACAGTCCTTTCTGGTCCTGCCCTGTCTTCACCCTACAGTGCTGGCTGCCATCTAGAAGCTGGTCTGTCTTCCTAAGCCCTCATGCTTCCTTCCCTGCAAAGGGAAGTCCCAGCTGGGGAGCAGTGGAGGTGTGGGTCCTCTGGGTGGTCCAGATTAGAGTCCGCAGGAACCAGCAGTCCCTGGCTTTCTTCCCCTCCCCGCTGCCGGGTGCTCGATGACCTAGGGCCTCAGCCTCCTCTTCAGCGCAGTGCAGGAATGCATCCTCTCTAGGGCCCCCTGTCACATTCTAGGACCCTAAAATTCACTGTGCGCCCTGGACTTTGTTCCTCTCCCCGGGCCAGCAGAACACCTGGGTGGCTCCTGCCACACTTTGTACTGTGAGCTGCCCGAAGGAACTACCCTCATTTGCAGGTGGAAGGAGGGGACAGGTTGTTCTTGAAAAGGTGACTTCAACTGGTCTAAAACTGGGGAGGACACGAAAGGAAGTTAGTTTTTCTTAGGAAGCTGCCACTTAGACAGCTTCAGCGGTGGTCCACTGCCAGTTGAGACTGGCTGGTACAGAAAGAGGGAATTTATGCAAGGGTGTCATCAATTTTTTAAAAGCTCAGAGAAGGTTGCCCCAAAGGTTGGAGGCTGGGGAGAGGAGAAAGGCCTGTTTGTTTGAACACCATTCAAATACATGGCTTCTTCTGAATAAGTACCTCTAATGGCACTTTCCAGAAATCAACTTTAATAGCACGTATGTGTGAGTCTCAGCCCAGAGTGCTGTGCTGGAAAGGCTGCCAGCTCTTCTAAGAGCAGCTTCCCTCACCAGGATGCGTGAGAGAGGACTGATCTCCATTATTTACTTTACAGCAGGGACACTTACCATTCTGTTCCACTTAGGAAATGAGGAGCTGGAAATCTTTTAATTAAACAACTTGGATTGTTTGTGGGGTGAAGACTGCCTGGTGCTGAGCAGAGGGTGTGGCAGGACAGCAGCTCCCCCTCCAGGGGAGCCGCAGGGTGGTGGGCCCAGCCCGGTGGCTTGCAGAGTTTACCTCTTTGAACCTGCAAAACACCTTGGCTCCAAACTCAACTCAGCGAAAGTCAATTTGCGCTGGAGGAAATGAATTTGGAGACTAGAGGCAGGACTTCTGGGAAATTACAGGTGATAAATGCCCTGTAGGAGCCAGAGGTGGCCTTTCTTCTTCCTTAGCATCAGCACTCAGAACCAGAATGACAGACAAGCCACATTAGATGCAGGGGAAAATAAATAAATTCAGGAATTCAAACTCCACTTCCCAATCTACTTCAGAGAGCCTACTTTCAGTATATAAATCAGCACTGGTTGGTTTTATTGCCATTTAAAAAATTGCAAAAACAAAATGTAGGGAAAAAATGAGAAAGGTGCATCATTGGAAAAAAGAACTATAATGTGTATTGCTTTTAACCAATCTCTCAATTCAACAGTCTTTAATGCTACTGGAAAACCTAGCGTGTGCATATGCAATGGTACATTTAAGCAAGAATATAACAAAATTACCATTTTTAACAGTGACTCCCACATATGCTGGCACATGAGGGGATGACCCCAGAATTACACTGGCTGGAATTTGTACCTATTGGACCTCACAATTTTTAGGAAGTACAAGAAATCACACAGGCACAGTGGCCTTTGGAGAGACTTTCAACAGCCCTCCCAAAGCCAGCAGAAATGGTGCTTTCAACCTGGGTTGAGGTGCAAAAAATTGAGTAGGGCAGCCAGCCAGTGTGTGCATACACGCACACACATACACGCACGCACACACATGCACGCACACACACACACACACACACACACACAAACACACACAGTACATTGCTTGGCATGGCTGGGCTGGTGCTAGGTTCACCTCAGTGAAACCCCACCAGCATTCTGTGTGAATTTTCCATGACAGTAACACTGGGTGTCACCAGGAGAAGGTCCAAAGCTGCTTAGTGAAATCAAAGAACCCAGGGTCGTATGCTCTTCAGAGCATGCATGCTGGGGGCTGTGACAGTAACTCCCTGAAGAGAAGGGAGGAAAGTCTGTAGTTGAATAGGTGGGGAGGGGCTGCATCTTTTGTGTCCCTCTAAGAAATGTTCCTCAGCAGTGAAGGAGAGCAGAATATGCCACCCCCAAAATGTGCCATTTGGGCTTGTGGATTATTTTGAGCTGAAGTCCATCAGGACCCAGCAGACTCAAGAAAAGCTATCGCCTCTCCCTTAACTACCTAAAGGAATTTAGATCGGCAGCCTGACTCAGAAGTAACTTTTTATCTGAATGACCTTTCTATATGGCAGGGCAAACATCTGTGATCAAAATCTCTTCTGATCATCCTGTGAGTTACCTTCCTCCCCTTTGAACCCCTAGGTCCCATTTCATAGATCAGGATAGCATATAAACCTCATTTCCCTGGCTGCCTTTGGGTCTTGTAATTTTACGGGGATCCTGTATGTAGACAATTTTTAAAAATTGTTTTTCTCCTGTTAATCTGTCTTATGTCAATTGAATGAATAGACCAGCCAAAGAACCTAGAAGGGGAGAAGGAAAAATTTCCCCCCACAACAGCACATTACCATGGTGGATGTCCTGCAACAAAGAAACCAGATTAACTTTCAGATGGTTTATAAGATAATCTTCCAGGAAATAGCAGTTTGCAAAATGCTGTTGAGGGGTCAGAGATGGGAGGATTTCTTAAATTTGAGAGGGTATTCAATCCCTAAAATATGGCCAGGGAGCACCTAGGTGGAGCCCTCCCTGACTCCTCCTTCCTGTCTAGGTGAGGAAGGAGCAGGCTGTGTGGGTTCCTGGGAGCCAGGAATCACCTACCCAGTGATTCCTTAGTAATGGCCTTGAGAAATGTAAATTGCTCACTTGAGACAAACAGGCACCTGGAGGACCCCTAACTCCCACCTTTGCTCAGCCCTGATGGGGGACTTCCCACAGGTTTGAGTCTGGCAGCTCAGTCTGAAGGAGGGCAGGGGGCACCTCTGAGCTCTCCCAGTTTTAGCCCTGAAGGTCTATGGTCTCAGGAGCCCCCCTCCATCCCGGGCAAACCTGCACATTCAGTCACCTTAGTTCTCTCTTTCTGGAAAAAGCAAAACATTCAATTCAATCTCGTTTTGTAAAGAAAACAACTAGAGGCTGGCTGCAAGGTCTGCCCTTATCTTGGTAATTCCCTCTCTGCTTGTTTGTGTTACCTCTTATCTGTTTCCTGGTAGTAAATGTCTTAGAAAATGGACTGTGGGCTTGCTCTGGGCTGGATAGGGCGCAGCGGCTGGGACACCAGGGCTCACTCTGCTGCTGGCTTAGAAAAGCGGAAATCTCTAAGGCTAGAGCGGCTGATGGGAGCTTCCGAGCAAAAACGGCTACATCGTGGGGTCAGTGAAGAGGAAGAACAGGGTGTTGTAGGAGCTGGTCTGAGTCCTGAGCCGCCTGAGGGTGGAGAGCCTTCCGCAGGGCTCTCAGCGTCGCCCTCTGAGGTGAGCTCCGGCACCGTGGGTCTTTCGCTCCCCCCCGCCTCCCCTCATCAGACCCTCTTTCCCACTGTGCACTCGGGTGGATTAATCCCATGCTTTGTGTGATGTCAAGAAGGGAGCAAGAACCTGGGCCAACACAGTAGTATTTGTCTTGAGCTCTTCTCACACCACACTTCTTTTCCTCCCTCCCTCCCTCCTTCTTGTCTTCCATTGTTTTTATTTTCCTTTCTTTTTTAGGGCTCAAGCCCTCAAAGCCCAAGTGTCGCTGCTGGCCCCATGTGTATCACTGATGGAAGAACTCAATCCCAGGGTTGTCTTGCAGAGAACCAAAGACCTTGGGATACACAAATGGAACCGTGGATAGAGCCGGAAGGCCACTGGTTAAATAGTGTTGGCCAAGGTCACACGTGTCAGTTGGGGATAGCCTGAGTGGCATCTGGGAAGCCACACAACTCTGGCTAACTGAGGATTTCCCTAAAAGAGGTCACCTTGACCTTGTCTAGGTATAGTGAGCTAGTGCAGGTCTTTGTCTTCAGCTCCGATGCCCACGTAAAGGCAGGACTGTGTCTGTCTTAACTTGAATTTTTAATGCTTAGAACAGCACCTGGCCCATATTTTTTGCAATATATAGGGGAGTAAGAGTCACATCACAGTTACCTGCATATCATAATTATATATGCATCATATGACAATATTTATTACATTTTTTACTGTATGCTAGGAACTATTCTATGTGTTATTTTATGTATTTATCATAAACACTTTATGAATTATCACCCCCATTTTACAAACGAGAAAATGAAGGCACAAGATAGGCAACTTGCCCAAGGTCTGTGGCAGAGTCAGGATTTGAATTCAGGCTGTCTGGCTCCAGGGCACTATTATGAACCCTTATGTGTCTCCCATTTATATGCACCTGTATTTCCTTGGAGTATAAGAGCATCTACTGTTAGCACAATGAAATGCACTTTAAATCTAAAAAAGTAATACATTTTGGTATCAGTTTTTGACTACTCAAAACTATTCCAGAGTTCCTTAATAATCTTAACTACTAAAGCCCCCATCAAATAGGGTGTACATGTATGGCAGAGGGCAATGTTTTGAAAAACAGTAATGTCTATTCCTCTTTTGCCTTTTTGAGTACCAGACTGTCACCTCGTTCACCCCAAGCATCCATTTGCCTTGGGCCCAGGGAGGGAGCGCGTGTGGACTGGGAGGTCTGTCATATGACAATGTGAAGGCTGGGAAATAGGAGATAGTGTTCAGCCTCTGACATGCAGAGGAGAATTAAGAAAAGATTTTTCCAATTCATTCCGCTTCCCACTCATTTTTTTTTCCTTTAACAGGGTAAGGCCAACTCTGGCTAACCCAGCCCATATAGTTCTCCTGCTGAAGAGCAGAGATACGAATTGATAGTGAAAACTGAGACGTATTGCCAGATGACGGAAGGGAGGAAAGCCTGATTCTTCCGGCCCCAGGGGATTACAGCCCAGAGGGCCTGTGGAGGGAGGTAGGAGACCGGAGTATGCTGTGTGTACCCAGGTTTTTGCCTCTTTTGGCTCCAGTAAGGAGAGAGAAAAGCCAAGAGCAGAGGAGGGGCTCTGACAAACCAAGATGCTTATCAGGACTCTGAAAATATCTTGGGATCAATTCTGAGACCTGCTCAGCTCACCTGGGAGACAGCTGTGCCCGTTGCTCTAGTATGGGAGGCCCTGGGTTGAACTATCCCTGGCTTTTGGGATCCCATGTTGCAGGAGGCTGAGCTGAGAGCCATGGGACCTTCCCTAGGCCCACAGGGGGAGGGTACAGGGACATGAGAGCTGAGGCTGGAATTGGTGGAGGTCTGTAAGAGCAGAGAACCGCCAGGATAGCCGGCTGGCCAGAGGCTATAGCAGTGAGGGTCGAAAAGTTTGGGGGATGGTGGTGAGCCAGTGTGTACCTCCAGAGCAGTGCCCAAACCAGGGAAGACCAGATCATACCTTACACTAGCTGACGAATTCACCCGAGAATGATGGCAGAGCAAACAGTCACATGTTTCTCCCCTAAACATCCAGGGATCGTCTGCAGGGGAGAATCTGGGGGAATTTGAAGCCATCTGAGAGCTGAACCCTTTTATTCAAGACTTACTGGACATGTTGTAAAGTATTGTTGACATTATTAGATTGGACTTAGTTTTAAGCAGGTTTGGACCTTTAATTAAAATTTCTTAAATTGTAAAAATCATGGGAGGGAGGCCAGATTACTTATGAAAAAAAGAAAAAAAATTACATTTTCCCAATGTGCAGGTTAAAGTTTACAATCCTGATACAATACATACACCGAGGCAGGTGGGGGGGGGGAGAACATTCCTCTACCCTTCAGATGTTCTCTGGGCTGCTCTAATAATCAAATCAATGTGAAACAGCTTTAAAAAAACCAACCAAATTTAATTTTGTATGTACCAGAATCTCACATACATAAGAGGTTCAAAGACAAAGTTAAGAGGAGGTACATATGCTGCCTTCCGAGCTAAGAAATGGGATAGGGGCCTGGAACTTCCAAGAATGGGGGGGGGGGTAATTTATAGGATGAAAAGCAGAGCAGATGTTGGGCAATTAGATGTTTACCCTGCCGTACTGCTGGGCCACTCAGTTAAAATTTATCTCCAGTAATAAATCTCCTTGTGGAAAAGACCCCCAATTTATGTTCCTCCAGCTAGTTAAGGGAGGAGCAGGTTTTTTACTGAAACCACAGGGTCTCAGTTGCCTTCAGCACGAAACTATCCTCATGCAAAAGTGGCACATTTTGAGGAAGCTTATCCTGAACTTCTTTAACATCAAGAACCCTGCCTGTATTGATGCTTCTGTCTTCACTCTGAATTGTATGTGTCTTTATTGTCTCACTTATTTTCTTTGCTAGCAGCCTCCACTCCCCGAAGGCAGTAGTTGTCTCCACTAAAGAGAGATGCTCTGGTAAGGGGGCCATTGGACTGACAGAAGAATGGGCCAATCAGTGACAGGACCGTTTGGCATTAAGATTATTTTGCCTCAAATACAACTGAGAACTAGTAGGAAAAGCTCTTTACTGCCCCCTCTTAACTGGCTAAAACTAAACTCCTTTTCTTCTACTAAGCCTAAGTTGATATATAAGCCCCAATCAGCTGGTTGCCTCCTTGAGTTTTTTGTTTTTTGTTTTTTGGGTTTTTGTGTGTGTGTGTGTGTGTGTGTGTGACTCCTGTGAATAAATACATAAACTTAATTTTTTTTTCTCTTGTTAATCCATCACTATGATTTGTGGACCTTGCCAATGAAAAAGACTTCCTCCCTATACCCTCATTTCCCAGCCCCTGGCAACCACTAATCTGTCTCTGCAGATTTGCCTATTCTAGTTTTTTAATCTAAATGGGATCATACGATGTATGGCCTTTTGTGTCTGGTTTCTTTCATTTAGTGTAATGTTTTCAAGATTCATGTTATAGCAGATATCTGTGCTTCATTCCTTTTTATAGCTGTATAATATTCCATGGCATGGAGGTACCATATTTTGTTTCTCCATCTATCAATCAATGGACATTCATGTTGTTTTCATTTTTTTGGCTATTCTGAATAATGCTGCTGTGAACATTTGTGTACAAGTTTTTGTGTGGGTATGTTTTTAATCCTGATAAGTACATACCTGTAAGTAGACATGCTAGGTCATTTGGTTAGTCTATGTTTAACTTTTTAGGAACCACTAAACTGTTTTCCAAGTGGCTGTTCAATTTTGCTTTTCCACTCGCAGTATACGAGGTTTTCTAGAGTCTCCACATCCTTGTGAATATCTGATATTGCCCCTTATTTTGATGATAGCCATCCTAGCGGATGTGAGCTGTACCTCATTCTGTCAGACATCTTTTTGAAGGTTTCTAATAACTAACTTTTTGGGTAGTTTGCAGACATTTCTGTAAGTTTCTCATGTTCTTCTTAGCATTGCTTCATGATTCTTTTTTCTTTTAGTTTTGTAGTTTACTGCTATTCTACACTTCATGACTCTAGGATAAATACTTCTATTTAGATTTTTTAAGCCAGTGACTAATCATATGACTGTATATATAGAGTAATTTTAATTGCTTTATATATGGAGTTATTGATCCTTGAAAGCCCTAAAATAAAGTTACCACAGGGCCCTAGTGATTCCCTCCCTGGTGGCATGAAGTAATCTTTGTGTCCTGTCACACTCTGTATGACAGATGTGTGACCAAACCTTACTCTGTTAATAACTTTACTTTTTAATTGAAGTTTTACCCGTCACGGACTGAGGGACAGGTTATATAGCTGATTCTGAGTTAATTACAAGTGCCATTATTTTTTATTTGCAATTCCTGAGAAAGCACTAAAACAGCAAGTTAAATGACATTTGCAGTGGGACTGTGACTCGATTAGTGTTTTTGAATAAGAGGCAATAGTAACTAAGGTCACGGCAACCACAGAGACAGCAGCATGTGGCAGCCTGGCTTCAGCAAGGGCTCTTTTGCAACACATTTCCAAGGAGGGGGTTGAAGGGAGACGGGATAAACCAGGTGGAGGTTTGCTACGGCACGTCTTTTGCAAACCAGGAATGGTAATCCTTGAGACTGTCTTAAGCAATTCCAACATCCGTTCACCAATCTCCATTTTGGGAGCTCAAAATTCAACATAAAACATGTTGGTCCTACGAGGTAGTACTTTTAGTCCACTTAACAATGGCTGTGAAGAGCCAGGCTCCTGAGATTGAAAACCACATGCAAATCTTAAAATCTTACCTGGGTAAGAGGGTGTGCTGGGGGGAAACTCATAGCCCTTTCTGATTGACTTTGCAAACCCAAGCCCATAAAGTTCCTTCCAGCCGAAGAGTGAATGTGCCCTTCCTAAGGATAAAAAGATTAATAAGGTTTCAGCATGATCAGGTGACTTAGGTGTGATCCTGCCAAGAGGGGTCCTGGGTGGGGCATCTGGTTCTCACTGTAGATTTCAGTTGCTTGTATCACCATCTTTCTAGAGCTGCAGGTACTTAGACCGCATGGGCCCTCGCCTCTAGCCTGAGATTTTATACTGGTAATAGAAAATTTCTTTAGGGAACAAAGGAAAATTTGATCCAAAGGGTGAGATGTTATGAATATTAGGAACAAAAGGGGTGTAAGAAAGGAGGGCCAGATTAATGTCCTGAGTGCTGTTAAAATGGACATCACACCATCCTTGAAAGTGAGGTTACTGGAGGAGGGAGACTAGGTTTGGAGATGGACTGACCGTGTCTGGGAGTCATCCCCTTTCTTCTGTACCTCTGCCTCCTCACAGTTCTTGGCACCCAGAGGCCCAACCCTTCCCCAAACTCAGGGCAGTGTAGTCATTTGCCTAAGGATGCTTCTCTGAGCCATTTGTGGATACTTTCCCCACAGTTTGCAGTGATTCTATTTGGCATCATGAGGCCAATGAAAAGGCCTTGTGTCTTCTCGAAATTCATACGTTGAAATTCTAACCCTCAAAGATGAGGGGGGCCTTTGGGAAGTGCTTAAGTCATGAGGGTGGAGCCCTTGTGTATGGGAATAAATGAGGCTCCAGAGAGATCCCGCCTCCTTCCACCCTGTGAGGACACAGAAGGAGGCACTGGCTATGAACCAGGAAGAGTGCTATTACCGGAACGCGACCATGCTGGCACTTTGATCATGGACTTTTCCAGCCAACACGCATTTGTTACCATCTCCAACTATCTTGTCTCAACATCCATGCTTCAAACCCCACTTCATCAAGTCTTTCTTGTCCTCCCTCTTAATTCCTATAGCATACATCTGTACTAAGCATTGGGCGGTCTTAGTCCATTTGGGTTTCCATGACAAAACACCATAGACTAGGTGGCTTAAACAGCAGAATCTCATTGTCTCATGGTTTTGAAGGCTAGAAGTCTACGATCAGGGTGCCCTTAAGGTTGGTTTCTGGTGAAGCTTCTCTTCCTGTCTTGCAGATGGCCACCTTCTCACTGTGGGCTCACATGGCCTTTCCTCTGTGTTTGCACGTGGGGTGGGGGCAAGAAGAGAGATCTCTGGTGTCCTTTTTTTTATGGTGTCTCTTCTCATAGGGACACCAGTCCTATAGGATTAGGGCCCCACCTCTACAACGTCATATTACCTTGATTACCTCCCCAAAGTCCCTATCTCCAAGTATAGACACACTGACGATCAGGGCTTTAATGTATGAATTTGGGGGGAAACCACTGTGTCCATAACAACAAATAATTCTAAGGACCAACCAGCTCTGATCATCTCAGAACAAGCCTTTGCTGGTTCTAATTTTTCTAATTCTTTCCAGTCGGTCCTGAGAAGGGCAGAGGTGGGTCTTGCCTTGGTGGTCTTTTGCATTTTCTGGGAAAATAAAATGGTGGGAGAAGTTCTCTACCATTCCTGCTTTCAGGAAACACTGGACTTAGTTAAAGTTCAACATCAATGAAAAGCAAAGGCATCTAAATTACTTTGATTGGTCATCCTTATTATACAATTTTTTTGAGCACACAACCCTGACATTTATTTATTTGTTCATTTATAAGTTCTATACATATACTATAGTCCTGCTATATTATGTTGTGAAATATACATAAAATGGTAAAAAATAAATGAAACAAAAATCAAATAATTTTAAGTTAAAAATAAAGAAAAATAATGAAGCAATTTGAATAATTGCTTCCTACACTCTACTTTAGAGACCACTGTCCTGGTGTCAGTCTGTAATAGGAAAAAAAAGTAACGAATCTAGAACTACTAATTGTAGATCCCGGTTCTTCATTTACCTTTTGTATCATCTCTGAGTTGCTGAGCTTCAGCAAAATAAAAGACCCAGGAACCCCCAGGTAGTTCCAACAGGCTAAGATTCCTGATAGAGCTTCAGTTTGTTTTGGTATCAAATATATTTTGATGAATATACAAAGAATACTGTGTCTTTCAATAGAGAGAGGGCAGGCAGAGGAAAAAGGGCGGGGGAATTATATTCTATAGGAAGCCAGCCAGGGCTTTGATTTTTATCTTAAAAAGTCTTACTTAGCATTCAAAGCCAAACTTTGCCCTTTGGTTATGAAAATTTGCCAGTAGCTCCTTATGGTCACTGACCTTAAGGACTGTTAGAAAAGGAAAGCTAAATTTTATTTACTTGCAAATGAACCCAGGCTCCAGCTTGCGGTCTAGTCACTTAGGTGTGAATTAAAACACCATTCCTGGGTAATAGGGTTTCACCTTGGGGGAGTCCTGGGAAAGAAAGGAAAAGAGCCTGGCCCTTTGGAGTGAAGCCTCTGTTATTGTGCTAATATGCCCTGAGCAGGTGTGGGCATTGATTCTCAGCTACACCTTCCTTTCTACCAAGTTTCAAGTGCCTGTGGTTGGATCACAGGGAAGGACCCACGTAGGTTCTTATTCTAGACTCTTAAGAATAATTTTCAAAAAAGGGTAAAATCACAAAGGGGTGTCGCCCCACTTCTTTTTAAATGTGGAGGCTCCAAGAGGGTCTTTTAGAGCCTAGACTCCAGAACTCATGCAGCATCAGCTCTATCACATTTAGTTGATCAAGAGATAATCACAATTCATTCTGCGTGCTGGATAGGAAGCCAGCAATGCTCTGTTGCAAAGCGGTGTGCATACTGGGCTAGAAGGAATTTGTGGCCATTGACTAATTCACTAGCAGGCAGAGTGATATAGCATATGAACTGGGGGATTTCTGTGTGACGGGATTGTTCCTCAGAGTTGTCATCATTTTGACCATCGTCAATATCATCAGCTCTTACATGTGTTCAGACTTTCCTGTGAGCAGGACATTCTTCCAAGCAAGTCATAATTAACTCATTTGAGCAAAAGAAAATCTGTGATATTGGCAGTTATTCTCATTAGAAACAGGTTGTAGCAATCATGTTAGGAAAATGATTTTATTTTAATTAGTTGATTGTTTAATTAAATGAATTTTTATTGAGGTTTCTACCATGTACTGGAGACATGATTGAGTGTGGTTTAATCTCTCTGAGCTTTGGTATTTTAAACTGAAATGGATGCAACAAAAACTTCAAGGTCACTTCAAGTTCTGAATATTTCTGAATGTGTTCCTATGGATTAAGTATCATGGATCACTTATACAAATATACTTACAGCAACTGATTTTCTTAGTTTCATGGCTCTTCCCTTTATTGTTTTCATTGTTGAGAAATATTCAAACTGATTTATTTCATGAAATATTGCATATGATTGAATTGCACACTGGGAAAAGCTGAGCTGAAAACAGAAAAGGGTTCATGTCTACCATTTTTCATATTAAAAAAGAGATTCCAGGTCAAATAACCTAGAAAATTGGGAGGATGCTAGCCTTTCCAGTAGAACTTTGATCATTTTGAAACTGCTAACTTCTCTGTCTTCTCTACCCAGTTCCCTAAATGTTTTAATGCATTAATCTCAATGTACTGTTTTGGATAACATCTTTTAAAATATTCATATAATGAATGAAGTATTGTTTACTTATTACTTTAATGGACTCAGATCTTTAACTCAACTACAATTTGAAATAAACTTTGTTGGTATTTTCTCAGCTTTATTGAGGTAGAATTGACAAATAAAATTGTAAGACATTTGTCTTACATAGTCTTACATTTGTCTTACATTGTCCACATAAATTAGACAAAGTGATGATTTGATATATGGGAAATCCCTATGGGAGAAAGCTGATCTTTGCACTAATAATGGCCCATTTCAAAGGGGCATCCTTTCAAATGGGAGTCTTCAGTGCTTCTTTAAATTTGGGTTGAGGAGACAGGTGTATGAGGCAGGAAGGAGGCCAAGGATGTTAGGACAAACATGAGCAGAAGGAACGGTACAGGGCTTTCTCAAATGTGTGAGCCTCAGGTACCCCAAGAACTCAATCCGGAAGTTTGTCATTAATCTTCTCCACCTGCGGGGAGCTCTTAGTTTATGTGAGCAGGACCACCCTTTCTTCTAATCTAGACTGAACTCATTCAGGGGTCTCAAAGGGAGCACAGAAAGTACCATCTGAAGAGTAGCAAAGGATGCCACCCCAAAAGATGCATCTTTGGCATAAGAATTATTTTGAGCTGATTGTTTTGAGAAACAGCAAACACGAAAAGTTCTGAAAACACAGAGCTTACTGTTGTGTTTGAGAGCAATGAGGAAGGACGGGAAAGCCTGTCCTGATGGGTGGAGCAGAAGGCTCGCTGCCCAAGCTGGGAGTGAAACGCGGCAGGAATGTGGGTGTTTAACAACCTGTTCTTGTGCATGTACATCAAACACAAGCTGGGATCACTCACTGGAGAGAACAGTACATAGAACAAAGGCCTGGAACTTCAGGGCTGCCTGATTTATGAAGTATCTATGCTGTCAGTCATCCTGCCCAGGTGAAAATAAAATTGGCTGAGATGTTACCACCATTTTGTGGACACCAGGAGGACATCTTAATAAGGTGACTGAGTGGGAGGGTAAGACTGGGCCAGCATCCTTGCACATGTTGGAACCGCAGGCCTTGTATGATGTGACTTATGAAGCACTGTTTCAGTTACTTTCACTTCCCAAATAGAGGTTGGCTGGTAATTAACAACAACAACAACAAACCCTGAAAACACAGTAGAAGTTACCCTCTTGTAAGCGAAATTTACTTTTAGAGAGGAAATCTCCACTTTTAGGGATGTCTGTACCAGGAAAAGAAGGATGGTTCTAAATCTTAAGAGAATCTTATCAATGGAAAAGGCATTGATTTAAATCTGAATGACAAACCTTGCTTCTCCTAGTAGCCTCCCCATAACTGAACTGCCCCTCCTCACACCTTTCTTCTTTTGCCATTAGCTGAAGATGGTATTTAAGCTGGAGTGCTAAGTCATCTCTTTGAGTTACTTATTTTTCTCTAGATTTCTCCTATGCATACATGAGTTATACATGTTATTAAACTTCTGTTTATTTTTCTCTTGTTAATCTGTCTTTTGTTATAGGGACCCCAGCTGGTAACTAAGAAAGATATAAGGGAAATTATTCCTCCCAACACATACATCAAAAACTTTGCTAGGATTTGTGTAATCTCCAGCAAGTCCAGACTCAGGCTAAAGCATTTTCTCAAACGACAATGCACTAGGCTGACTAATTGGCTGGGGTGGGCAAAGACTCCCGGTTATCAGAGAAAAGGTTGCTGCTTGTTTTAACTCCACCTCTCCTGACATGGGTGGCATTTCTTTATCTCAAACTGCTGAAATGAATTCATACACTACATCTCCTTAGGGCTTATTCGGATTGGTTGTCTCTGGGCAGGACCCGTTCAGCACTTTGTCTGTGCTCATAATTTCAGCTTAAGAGAACCTCTCCAAATTGCACAGACATGATGGAGTCCCTTCTATCAACAGCCTTATCTCACTCGTTTTGTGCTTTGCTAAGGAGAAGGAAGCTAGAGTCCCTGCTACATGTAAGAAAGCACAGGATTTTCCCTATGGGTCTTAGCACAGCAGAAGCAAAATTATAATGAGAACAGATACTTGCAGATTCATCGAAGAATTTTTTGAGATAAAACTACTCTGAGGAAAGAAATTTCAATCAACACAAATTGATTTTCTAGGAAAAATTGTTTATATTTTTCTCCTCCTCTATTTTAGCATTGGGTGTTTTGACTATAGATTTAACTTATGCCACAGGGGCAGGGCATGCTTTGATTCTGTCTAACACAAGTCTTATTGGGAACAGAAAAGTTGAGAACTAAAAAAGGTGTCCATACCTGAATGGATGAGAAATGAATAAGTTCTTCTGGTGCAGGTACCATGTCTTATTCATCTTTATGCCCGCTGAGATGACAAGCCCAGTCACTTGTACATGGTAAATGATTGATAAAGGTTTACTGAGCCGAGTTATTGCAGACAGGTGAGTCTTGGGACTTGCTATGTGCTCTTAATCTTTTGAGATGATTGTCAAGGACAACCATGAGTCTTTTGGGGGAATGTGTATTCATTCTCATATTTAACTGTGTTCCTGAAGGTTTGCACATGGTTATTTATTCAACATGGCATAAAATCCAAGGACATAGTTCATTTATCTTCTGCTTTATTTAAATTAGACTTAAGGAAAGCTTACTCAGCTTACTCCGTTAATAAATAACTAGTATTTTCAGAAAAGAGACTTAGATACTGGGACAGAGAAGGGCTTATTCAAACCAGATACACTTCTAACATCTTAGTGGGTATCGAGTACTGCAAACAGTTTACATTAGCAAGTTATGGAGTAAGTTTTAGATGTTGCTCTGTCTTGAAGTAGTGAAATGGCTAGATCAGTGATTGTTTCTGTGACTCCTATCAGAATTAATTTTCCCCCCATTAAAGTTATGGCCAGTAAACAACTGGAAACAGTGTTTGTGATAGTCATGCTTGAGTAAGTATGTAGCAATATAAAGTGGATGATGCAGACTGGAAGATAGTGGTCACTTCTCCACTCAGGATTTATTTTCCTTGTTTTTAGATGAGAAAATAGCTGTGAAGATTTCTCAGATGAATCTGATTTCTTGGAAATACAAAGAATTGCTCCCACTGATGTGCTCTGGAAGTGCAGCGGTAGTTGCTCGATAGATCATGAGCTGACATAACATTTCCAGGATGGAGTGCTGGCCTTTATCAGAGTCTCAGCGGAGAAGGAGGCTGAGATTGAATATAAGACTGCAAAAGAGCTGACTGCTGAGATGCTCACCTTTGCATATAAATTTTAGGCCCTTTAATAACATGAAATGGTCTGTGTACATTAAAATTCCACGTTAGACATTTGCTGGCTGTTAGATACCCAGGCGAGTAAGGGATGAAAAACACAAGTTAATCTATTTCTTTATCGTTTAAAAATTGATTTGAGGGATAGAAGATGCTGCAATTTGCTTTAAAGATCATTCTTTGTGACTATTCCCTGCTTTGATTTTACACATACAAATGCATGTACAGTTTTCAAAAATGAATTGCAAGTTTGTAGCTCTGTCCATTTAGGTTTCTTTTTTCCCAAGACTCCTTCTATTTAGAGGAAAATGGGCAAGGCACAGAGAACCCTACTGTGGGGCCACAGGTGAAAGTTAGGGTTCCTGTGGAGTGGAGTGTATGGAGAGAGGAAAGATCCTAAAAAAATGAGGGCAAGGAGAAGGTGGATGGTGGAGGGTGGACTGCAAAGCGTTGGGAAAGCATGATCAGGTGTGAGGTCAGGTCCAAGATATGAGGCCAGGCTACTTGAGTTTTCATATATCCCAGTGACTCTTGTTCCTGGATGCAGCAAGAGGAAGACATTCTTTATTAAGAATTCCCACTAGAATTTTTGGGCAAATCCAGATCTGCATCATATTTATCTTTGCATCTGGAATCTGTCCTTTGAATCTGCCTGTGGGCAAGGCATGTTGCTTGGATAAATCTGGAATGATCCATGATCAAGGTCATTCCATTTCATAGTAAGTACTTTTGGCAGGGCAACAGATGTACTGGTGGATACGAGAAGAAGGAAATAAAATCTCATTTTAATGCATATGCATATGTAAGAAGTTGTATTCGAGGCAGGAAGCAATTCCTAAGAACTGCAAAGCCTAGTTAGACCTTTGTGCATTTCTTTCTGATTTTCTGAAGACTTTTTTTAAAGAGAATGAGGTAATTTATGTAACTAATTCAGAATGATCAGAGAAAGTAATTCTAATAATCATAATCATAATCATAATATCTAACATTTAATCAGTTGCTAATACGGGCCAGGCACTGATCTAAGATGTTAACTCTTGACTCCTATTTACAAACTTATAAAATCAGAAGGTGTAAATAGAGACCAAAAAGTCAGATAGCTGGGCAGTTCTGTTTTCTTTAATTTTATTTATTTATTTATTTTATTTGGGGGGGGGGGGCTGGAAATTTGGGAGAATTTTTTTCCAAAAATCTAAAAACTCAGTTCTCTTAGAAGAGTTCCTGGCAAGATGTAAATGGCACTCCTCTTTATTAACATTATAAAACACAGCACTTAATATATTAACTGATGTAGTGAACCTGCCAAAATTTCACTGAAGTGCCAGAACATTTACCAGCCACCTTTTAACTACTAATGACATCCCCTCTGGGCTCATGAGCATCCTGAGGGCAACTTGCTCTGCTTTTTCCTGTCCTCGTTCTGCTATCCTCATTGTCTACTAAGTGAGACAGAGACTTTCTTTTCTCTTGCATTTAGAATGGATGAAGGGTGGGTGGGGCGGGACCAGAAAGAGACAAGAAATAGGAGAAGGAGAGGACTCCACCAGAGCAAGAGTAGGAGCACTGGGAATTTTGGTCGTTTAACCAAAATAGGCAGGTCAAGTGGTTATATGTAAGCAGAGCCTGAGCTGCATTTGGGATTATCTGGGGGGCCTCTAAGTATGAGACTGATTTGTGTATTAGTTTCCTACTGCTGCTGTAAAAAATTACCACAATCTTAGAGGTTTAAAACAATACAATCTCATTCTTTTTACAGTTCTGGAGGATAGAGATTTGAATTCAGTCCTATGGGATTGAAATCAAGGTGCTGGCAGGGCTGGTTACTTCTAGAGGCTCCAGGGAAGAATTCATTCCTTTCCTCTTCTTTCTTCTAGATGCTACAGCCATTCCAGTCTCTCCTGCTGTCCTCATCTTACCTTCTTCCTCTTTTATAGTCAAATCTCCCTTTGCCTCCCTCTTATAAGGACACATTACTGTCAGTACTTAAGTAAAACACCCAGGATAGTCTTCCCATCTGAAGACCCTTAACTTAATCACATATGCAAAGATCCTTTTGCATATAAGGTAACATTTACAGGTTCCAGGGATTATTAGCCTACTAGTGGTTGGTCAATCAAAATGGCTGACAAATCATCTTATAGAGCTGCTTTCAGATTGGGAGGGTCTACACTCTTGCCACTCTTATTCAAATAGTTTTAAAGTCCTAGCCAGAGCAATTAGGGAAGAAAAAGAAATGAGGCATCCGAATTGGAAAGGAAATAAAACTGTCACTATTTGCAGATGACATGATTTTTATATATAGACACCCTAAATATTCTACCAAAAACCTTGTGGAAATAATAAATGAACACGGTAAATTTGCAGGATACAAAATCAATATATAAAAATCGGTTGCATTTCTATATGCTAACAATCAGCTAGGAGAAAGAGAAATTAAGAAAACAATCTCACTTACAGTCAGAGCAAAAAGAGTAAAATACTTAGGAATAAATTTAACCAAGGAAGTGAAAGACTTGTAAACTGAAAACTGTAAGATATTGTTGAAAGACACTGAAAACACAAATATATGGAAAGACACTGTATTCATGGATTGGAAGAATTAGCATTGTTAAAATGATCATATTACCTAAAGCAATCTACAGAGTCAGTGTAATCCCTATCAAAGCCTTAAGGACATTTTTCATAGAAATAGGACAAAAAAATCTAAAATTTATGTGGAACCACAAAAGACCCTGAATAGCCAAAGCAATCCTGAAAAAAAAAAAAGAATAAAGTTGGAGATATAACACTCCTTGATTTCAAACTATATTACAAAGCCACAGTAATCAAAATAGTATGATATTGGCAGAAAAACAGATACATAGATCAATGGAACAGAGTTGATAACCCAGAAGTAAACCCATGCATATGCAAACAATTAATTTATGACAAAGGAGCAAAGAAGATACAATGAAGAAAGGATAGTCTCTCCCATAAATGGTGTTCGTAAAACTGGAAGCCACATGAAAAAAACAAAAAAGAAAGAAAAAAAAATAGATCACTATCTTACACCATACACAAACCATGTGATCTAACAATCCCTATTCTGGGTATCTATTCAAAGACTATGAAACACTAATTCAAAAAGATATATACGCCTGTATGTTTATTGCAGCATTATTTATAATAACTAAGATACGGAAACAACCAAAGTGTCCATCAACAGATGAACGGATAAAGAAGATATGAATAGTACTCAGCCATAAAACATAAATGGTAATTTGTCATTTTCAACAATATGGAGGGACCTTGAGGGTATTATGCTAAGTGAGGTAAAGTCAGATGGAGAAAGACAAACACTGTATGATTTCACTCATACATGGATTATTAAAAAACCAACAAAATACATGAGCAAACCAAGCTAAACAATAACAAACAGCAAGACAGAGATCAGAGTAGTGTTTACCAAAGAGGAAGGGGTGGAGGAGAGGGCAAAATGGGTGAAGGGGTCAAGTGTACGGGGACAGATGGAAACTAAATTTTTGATGGTGAACACACTGGAGGGTACACAGAAGTAGAAACATAATGTTGTACATGTGAAACGTATATAATGTTATAAACAAATGTGACCTCAATAAAAAAATCTACTGAAAAAAAATTGGGAGGATCTAGAGGTCTTGGAGAACAGTGGCAGTAATATACCCTTATCCTCTGGAGGAAACATGATCAACCCTGAAGATCAGCTCCCAAGTTTTTCCCTAAATTGATTTAACTCTATGTCTGGAGTTACGTGGGCCAAGAGCAACCCTCCTTTATTATGGTCTGAAATGCAAATGTATTTCCAAAGTACTATTGGGAACAAAAACCCTTTCTCTCTACCTTCTCATGTTTGATGCTTGAGGGCCTGCAAATTAATTTGACAAAAGAGATTGGTAAGAGCAAAAAATAGTTTTAATACATATATACATGCACAGGAGTTCACAGACAAATGTGACTCAAGGAGGCAGTTAGAATTGGGGGCTTCTGTACCATATTGCATAGGGAATGAAGAGGGGCAGGTAGGCTTTTTGGGAGAACAAATAAATTCTCGGGGGGTTGGGGATAGAGGGCACCGTGGAAAACCAGAAGATGAATAGGCCCTGGGGGGAATTTATGGGAGCTATGATAATTTTGTGGCAAAGTCTTTTGAGTGTGGCGCCAACTTCTCTTCAAGAAAGCATTAGAGTTGCTCTGGGGAGGGGATTTATGACAATCAAGTTCTTTGGGGAGGCTCTGCCTTTAGGCAGATAAGGGATTTCAGGAACTCAGATGTCTTCAGCTTAAAATACTTTTTATGCCACAGTGGCTTACTCTGGACCCTTCAGTACCTGTAGGTCTGCAGGGTGTGTTCGAGCCCAGAGGTCCTCACTCTTGAGTCTTATGCATATGCCATGTACGTGTTCCTCGTTAACACACATTTACATTTCATGGAGAGAATAGGCACACGTTTTTCAGCTTTTGTATCAGTAGGGCTGTCTTTTTAGAATAAAAAATGTGTATGAACAATTAGATCATAGAGAAAGAAAAGCAGGGAAGAGGACAGATTGTCCCAGAACTGAGTCAATAATCCATCCTCTAAGGTTAGAGGGAGGCCGTTTGTGGGGAGACTCTGTTGCTGTCTAAATCCTCAGGCTTGAGGGCGTCCGCCAGTGTGTCCTACTTTACTTCTCCCTGGTCTGGGTCCTGGGTCACCTCCTAAACCTTTCTGCTTGGACTTAATACATCTGATCAGGTTTCCTTGTAGGAATTTGGGGGTTAAATTGTTCCACTGTTTAAAAGTGTGTACCCTTAATTACATAGTTCTCATGTATAAGCCTTAATAAGGTGATTAATAATATTAGGAAAATCTTCCCACTTCCTTTGGGAATTCCATAGCAGTGAGTCACTAGAAAGACATCCAGGAGAGGGGAGGAGGTTGGGTCCCTGGGCTCATCATTTACCTGCACGTCTGTTATCTCTGCCCAGCAGATGAGCCAAGGCAGCTGTCAGACAGGAAACAGGATGTTGGGGGATGGGCCCGAGGAGTCAGGAAAATGATAGAGCAGTGTGGAAGGGATCCAGGTAAGGGAGTTTCTGTGATCAGAGCCACCATAGCACCAAGAAGTGAAGACTAGTTTCTTTCTGCTGCCACCCTACCCCACTACTGTCGCCAGTCACATTCTAAATTGCAGGCTATACTCACTGCCTTTTATTTTAAGGGAACCCCAGGAGTGTCACATACATCACACACAGAGGTATTTTGGCAGAGAGTGATTTTTTTTTAATGGAGGTGCTGGGAATTGAACCTGGGACCTCGTGCATGAGCACTTGCCATACCACTGAGCTATACCCCCACCCTGTCTTTTATTTTACTGTTTAGCTCTTGAAAGCTGGCTTCCACCACCATCACTTTACTGAAATGTCTTCTCATCAGCTTTCGCAAAGGACCCTTTCTCCGTCCCAACCTCCTTAAAAGCGTATAATGCCAATCATGCCTTCTCTGAGATTGTTAATTGTTATGGGTTGAATTCTGTCCCCCCACCCCCAAATATGCAAAGTCCTAACCTCCAGTACCTACAACTGTAACCTTATATAGAAATAGGGTCTTTGCCAATGTAATCAAGTTGAGTGGGATTATTAGGTTGGACCCTAATCCAGTATGATTAGTGTCCTTATAAGAAATTAAACAAAGACACAGAGGGAGAAAATAGTTATGTGATGATGGAGGTAAGATAGGAATAATGCAGCTGAAAGCCAAGGAACAGCAAAGATTGATGGCACCAAAAGGACTGAGCAATAAGAGGCAAGGAAGGAGTCTTTCCTACAGATTTCAGAGCGAGCATGGTCCTGCCAACACCATGGTTTTGGACTTCCAGCCCTCAGGACAGTGGAAGAAACAATTTCTGTTGTTTCAAGCCATCCTGTTCATGACATTTTGTTATGGCAGCCCTAGGAAATTAATACACTAATCTTTAAAATATTATAAACCTGCAGAGTCCTGAATGTCCTACCACTGTCTTGAATTTATTACATCTAAAACTAATTTCTGATCAGATCCACCCCAGTCCCAGCCACCTTCTCATTCACCTGTCTTCCTCATCCGCCCACAGCTCAGTGATCCTACTGGTCTAGCCATCCAAATCTGAAATATTGCTATCTTATTTTGAGTCTTTTTTCCCATCTTTAACCAGTTGCCAAGTCCTACTGATTTTACCTCTGGTCTCACATTCTTTCTAATTTGTCACCAGTCTGATCACTCATCTGGGCCACAGACCCAATTTCCCGCCCCGTCTAATCACTCACTACTGTTCGTTGTACATCTCTTGAACTGGGCTTCAGCAAATGCTGCAACCTTGTCTTGTGAGCCCCCCAGGGGACACAGGAATTTTCAGTCTCCTGGTCTGGGATCCACCTGTCTCCAGAGACCTGGGACAGAATAGAGGTGGCAGGCCGCCAAGCATCAAAGAACATGAGGGCTCGGGGGAGAGAATGAAAGCCAAGGATGGGAGGCCACAGCTGGCTCTGGTCACTGATCATTTCCAGTTAGGTCTGTGCCTTTGGATTTGGTCTGATCCGTGGAGTCTGACCCTCATTTCATCCTTTCCTTCCATAATATTCCTACCATCCCCCTCCTGTACCTGCACCTCCCATCCTGAGCACTGGGGAAATAAAAAAGTCCTGCCAACAAAAATAACCCTCTATACCAATACAGAAGATAGAGAACGTGATTTATTCTTTTGTAGACGTATCAGATTACATACAGGCAGGCAATCTACGAGAGACGACTAAGTCTGCACAGAAGTTCGCACAAATTTACACAGTAAAGTAGAAGAAAGAACAAGTAACATTCTCTTGTCCCTTCCAGAGACAAATGAATGGACCTCAGGACCTCCTGAGCTAATTTCAGAGGTATGTGCCTGCAGTTCCAAGGGTCAGAAGGCCTATGACCTTGCATTGTAAAATCAAAAGGTCAGGCCTATTATTGGAGCTATTATATTTTCAAGGAAACATCCTAAAAAGGGGGCTGGGGAGGCAGCCACCTACTTCCCTTTTACTAAACAAAGACAATTTCATCATCTTACCCTCGTAGCAATGAATTCTTGTGCATTCGATACACACTATTCCACAGACTCAGGAGCGGCATTATCTTCTGTCAGGACATCTGCAATCCTGACTCAGCCCACGGGAGGGAGAATGCTTACAGCTCAGGTGAGGGCACCCCGTCCTCCTAAGGGCAATCTAGATGCTACAGGGTTGTCCTACAGCTGGCTCTATAGTGGAAGTTTGAAAAAATTAGAGTGCCTTGGCCTCTCCCCCAGGTATTCAGATTAGTTCATCTTGGGTGGGTTGTCGACATTTTATAAAAGCTCCCTGGAAAATCCTAATGTACAGCCAGGTTGAGACCTCGGATCTGTCAGAAAGACTTCGTGTCAGAATCTGAGAAATGCTTCCCAGTCTCCCTGTTGAATAAATGTCTTTCCTTGGCTTAAATCAAAATTCTTCCTCGAGCTAAGTCCATCAGAAGCCTCTGTTAGAATCTGGACCTGTGGCTGATTCCAGGGTCACCTTGCAGACCTCAAGCTGGTAGTCTCTGGTCAATTCCTAAAGCCTTTTCAGGGCAGGTATCAGGCAGTAACTATCATGAACTAAGGGTTTTTGATGTGCTGAATCCATCTGGGGGGGATTTCCTCCATAAAAACAGTAGTAAACCTGAGCCTGGAGAACCATCACACCTTAGAAATTTTATTTTATTTCCTTTGGATCTATAGGAGAGGGAAATTTTTTTTTTTCCTTCTACTTTTGAAATAAGTTTCTGGGCCCGCGATGGAGATGCTCCTGCCTGGGCTGCCACGTCAACAAACTGAAACTTAGATGTCTTTCATGCCCATCAGTGCTCTGCTGGACCATAAACACAGTATACTCGGTCAGCCAGTCCTCAAATGCCAAGTCTGTTCATGCCATCTTTGGACTTCCTTGTTCCTCTGACTCAGCTACCCTGATCCAGATTGGCTCATCAGTTACCTGGGAAACTAGCAGAGGGGCATGGCCTTGTAGCCCCTCAGGCTAAGTACCTTCCATGGGCAGAGGTCTCTCCTTTGTTAAAATATCAAAAGGAAGCCATTCTGATCTAAAGATTAGAACAATCACTAGCTGGAGAGGGGGGCGGGGGGGGGGCATTGGAGGGGAGGTGGGTGGCAAGTATGTCGGTATTTACTGATTAGGCTCTATGGTTAGGAGGGAAGTTCAGTCCTGTGTGTAGAGTGTAGGTGAAGCAGGGACTGGTCAGTAGGGGATGTACAGAGAGCCAGCAAACTGCCATCTTGGGTGGTCTGATCATATAGCACCAAAAGAGGAAAAGGAGTTTGGGGACTTCTGGGTGGGGGATGTGAGTTACAGAAGGTGACCAGGAAAAGTATGGTGAACAAGATCAGTTTTGTTATACAGGTTTAAGTCAGTGTCTTGATGAGTCTTTTGTGATTAAGGGTTATCCTTCTCTTCCTGATACAAAGAGGGAGACACCCTTATAAATGGAGATTTCCTTTAAAAATGTAAATTTCTATGTTCTTTCTTCAGAGCTTCTCTTGTGTCTACTGATTATTAAATAATCAGTTCAAAATAATCCTTACGATAAAGAGTGGCATATTTTGGAGTAGCATATTCTAGCCTCTTATAGTTCTCTGTGCATCTGAACATATTGATTGGTTCTGTTGCTGAAAGATTGGCCCCCATACCTGATGAGCCACAGTGAAACTCAGAGACAGGGTCTTAGTACATAGAAGAAAAGAGACAGTTTTATTACTTTGCTGGGCAAAGAGGACTCACAGCAGGCTGGTGCCTTCAAAACTGTGAACCCACCTTGGGGATGGGGCAGGGTGATTATACAGCCGTAGCTCAAACAATAAAACATCATAACAATCATCAGAATCATTTTCTTATCATAAAACTCAGAGTGGTGTCATGGTGTCTCCTGGTGACCAATTCTATAGAGGCTAGTGGTTGTCACTTTTTCGATCTCTTTATCTCATAAGCACCCAAGGTGTGGTCTTCTTGGTAATTCAGGCTATTTTGTAAGGCTACAGTTCCAAGGCCTTCTCCCTGGAGAACAACTCAGAAACCAAGTATGATGATTACTTTCAATTACTGGAATAAAACAGAAACAGTAAAATCAATAGCTTTATTTCAACAATGGGCCTGGAGCTGTGAGTAGCAACAGGTCAGTCAGGTTAGTTGACCATTTTAAGGGCGAGCATAAGAATAAACAATCTGTTGGCCTAAATGCAGCCATTTTATTAATTCTCCATCAGTTCCACCAGATACAACCATGTTCTTGAATGTTCAGATTAGAAGGGCATCAACAGACATTTAAACACAAAGGAAAATGACCATTTGAAGTGGTAACATTTGGGGCAAATTTGCCAAAATTTGTGGACATTCCCCCTTTTATGTAGGGTTAGGAATGTTCACTCATAGTATTTGGGAACAACTTGAACTTAATCTACAGCGTACTGAAGGGGAGCAGAATTTGGACCCCAAAATATGCTTCTTTGGCATAAGGATTATTTGGTACTGTTATTAAAAAAAAAAAAAAAAAAAAAAAAACCACAGGAAAAGCTCTGAAAATGGAGTAGAAATTACCCTTTAGTGAGAGACATCTACATTTATAAGGGAAATCGCCATTTGTAAGGGTGTCTCTCTGTACCAGGAAGACAAGGATGAAAATCTCTTCTAAATCTGTAGAAACTCTTATAAATTGAGAAGGCAAAAACTTTCACCTGCATAACAACCAAGACCTTGTTACTTGTTACCATGCTTTTCCTGGTCACCTCGCATTAATAAGCCTTCCTCCACCCATCAAAATCTTTCTTTTGTTATTTGCCTAGGATGGCATTTAAGCCGGTGGCCTGGACCATTTCAGGGACATACTCAGTTTTCCTGGGTATCTCCTATGTATACAGGAGGTATATGAAACTTCGATTTGTTTTTCTCCTGTTAATCCTTCTTTTATTACAGGGGTTTCTCAGCCAAGAACCTAAAATGGTAGAGGAAAAATTATTTTTCCTCCCCTGCAATACTTTCTGACACTTTTTTTTTTTTTTGACTTTTGTAATTGAAGTACATAGTCTTTTTGTGTGTGTGGAATCTAACTGCTTAATCTCCAGTCCTTCAGTCTTTAAAACATCTTTTCTCCCTCAAGAATATTGCACCCCAAATATCCCTCTTTGACACATGGACTATTTTGAGTTCAAGGTTATTAAGAACAAGTAGATGCAGGGAAATCTCTAAAAATAGGCATAAGTTATCATTTTGTAAAGGAAATTTACATTTATAAATATAATTTCCATTTGTAAAGATGTCTCCCCACCCTGTACCAGGGGGAGAAGGACTTTTAATATGTCATCAGTGGAGAAGGTACCTACTTAAGTCTGCATAACAAATCATACTAGACAACTGTTTTTTCGCATACTTTTATTTGTCACCTTCCCTTAGGTGCCTGGGGGGAGGTGCCTTCCCATAACTTGCCTCCCACACCCAGAAGTCCCAACCCCCTTTTTCTTTGTTTAGTTCTAAGACATCTGCCTAGTTCTCAATCATCTGTCTACCTCCTTGAGTTTCATTTCTTTGTGAAATCACTGTGCTTACATATGTATTTAAGAGTTTTTTTTTTTCCTCTTGTTAATCTGTCTTTTATCAGTTTGGCCCCAGCCCATGAACCTAAGATGGGTAGAGGGAAAATAATATTTTTTCCTTCCCTGCCAAACCTCCAGAAGCCAGTGGGTCCTTCAGCCTCTCCATCTCTCCTCTCTGTCTCGCACACCAGACTGCAGCAAGTGAAACAGGATGGGGAGAGCTGCTGTGGTTCCTCAGTTAAAAAGTTGCTCAGCGTGAGAAGGGGTGTGAGGAGGCAGGCATTGCGCCCATCAGGAGGCGCGGGGCCCTCACCCAGACTTCCTGGGAAATGAAGGAGAAATAATAGGCAGCTCACATTTGCAGCCAACCGGCCTGGGTGGTGTCCTTCTTTGAAGTGAAGCACTCAGAAATCCCTCCGGGGCAAGACTGGTTTAACAAACTGGAGATTTGGGTGGCCTGTCCGCACTTTGGGGGCAGCTTTGGAAAGCTAAAGAAATCAAATCAACCCCCTTTGCAGAGTTGCTTCTTCACAACTCTACTAATATGCACTCACTTGCTGATTTAAAAAAATCCGATTATGTAATGTTAAAAATGTCACAATTATCTTCCTTTGATAATGGCCTCAAGTGGGGTGATACATCAGCCTGTGACAGAGTTGATAGAAAGGCTCTTTGTCCCTGTTTTTGAAATAAAAATGGGTATAACCTAAATGTACCACCTACTTGGTTCTTAGGGGAGTCTAATGGACTTTTTTTTAATGTAAACTGGATACGTTCATAATAAGAACCACCCATTTAGGTATGTTCTTTGTTAAAGCAAATAAATGCAATATTGCCATTGCTTTCTTTGGTTTTTGTCAGAATGTTCCAGGTTTAGATTTCTCGCCCTAGAGGTAACAGGGTGTGTGTACAGGGACATTTGGCAAAACTGTTCTGCAAATTCAGCTGGGTGTGCTTCTGAACACAGGAAAGTTTCCCATGTTTCTTTTTGTTATGAATTGGGAAGGCTATGTTTCCAAGCCTGGGCATAACTTCCACATGCCAAACGAAAACACAAACAGGAAAACAGATAAACACAATTTTCTAAAAAGTTAAAAACATAGCAACAGGAAGGCCAGAAGCAATCTAATTTCAGTAATATTTTCAATAAATTAATGGCTTGCATTTGTGGCAGCAGACACTTGGAAAAGATTGAGCTGACAGATGGGCACAAATAAAGCCACAGGAAAACTGGGAAGGATGATAAATATTATCTGCAGGCTATTTTCATCCCCCTTGTTAATTAACCATCCTGCTCTTTTACAACAGCTAAGCTTATTTTTCTTTTAGTCTGAAACTCTTTCATTTCATACTGTTTGCTTTCAAACTTTCTCATATTCCCCTCCTGTGTTTCTTCGTATCGCAAACCTGCTTCGATTTTCAGTCCTGTGTTCTTTCCCACTTTTCTTCCAGTGAGGTTTTGGAGGGGATAAAGCAAGGACGTTTCCTTTACCTCTTGTCAGCTTCCTAACAATTTTCTTGCTATTAATGTCCAACAACTTTCCAGCCCCAGGGAATACAAATTCCTTTCCTTTTCTATAAATTGTTGGGTGCCGTTCTCACCGCCCATCACTAAAAATACAACACGGCGTATTGATCTCACTCTCCCTCTTGCTCTTTCCCTCTTAGAAGAATTTGACAAATGAATTGGTCTGCCTTTTGTCTCTTAATGGTTTATGTCTTCTGATGTCCAGTTTGGCAGCTGGGCAGGGTCATTTAGTTGAAAGAACATGGGCTTTGGAAATAGTCAGCCCTTGGTTCATATTCTGGTTTTGTGTCTTATTAACTGGACGACCTTGGGTAAGTTCTTCAGTCCCTCAGAGCCAGTGTCTTTATTCCAATAATGATTCCTACTATCCGGGTTTGCTTGAGGGGTCCTCAGGGAGATGTGACACATATGTCACTTCTCTGATAGCAGAATTCTAGGGATGATGGCAATCAAGGGGGCGTTAGGTCAATCATGACTTTTCCTTATGCAGCCTTAATACCTTCCTCTTTTCCTGCCACAAAGAAAACACAGTTGCTGAATCAAATGAGACTTTTCCATTTTTTGAAAAGCTTTAACTGGGCCCAATTCCTTAATAGGTCTCTTTTTTGGCCAGAGGAGATTGGATCTGTGGTTGTTTGGTTCAGCAGAAATCTGGTATACCTCCCCTGGCATCCCTGCTCTTCCCTTTTATTTTCAGCTGTCAGGGGGTTGTGGGGAAGGCAAGAGGGAGAACAGAAGGTGACGCTGGGATTCTCTTTTCTGTGCAGCAGCCCAAGAGTGGTGGAAAATCAAAAAGCTGTAATGAAACTCACTGAGGAGTTGTCTGATTTGAATAATTCAGATTTCAGCCAACTAGCACTTCCTCAGAGAAACCTTACCTGACCATATGATCAAAACTAATTCCCCCAGTCGCTCTCCAGTCATTATTCTGCTTTATCATCATCACAACAGTCACCACTATCTGAAATTACTTGCTAATGTATATGTCTACTCGTCTGTGTTTTTTGTTTGTTTCTTCCACTGAAATGTTAACTCTATGACAGCTGGAAACCTACTTATCTTACTTTCTGTTATAGCCTCATTGCTTGAAGCAGTATGTGGCAAACCTAGGTCCTCAATCTGTGTGATACATAAATAGTTAGGCTACAGATCTCACTAACATGTTGGAAATCATCCTGGCATCTATCAAAAGAAGAATGTAGCAAAAGATCTGGTTTAGGCTGGGCTCAGCTAATCTCAACTGGTCTGTTTATGAGTCTGCCGGTAGAGAGGGTGGCAAGGCAGTTTTTATTAGATTCTGACTGCACCCCTAGTTTGGCAGTGATATACTGAACAGTGACATGATTCTTCAGGAAGAACCAGGAAGTAGTTCAACACAGGTTTATTTATTTCATGGAGCAGTGATTGACACACTGATCATGCCTCCCTATTAAAACACATTCTGAGCTCATCTTCTAGAATACTGTTCTCTTTTGACTCTTTCAACCTCACTAGCACCCTGTTTTCTTCATCTCCTCAACCCAGAATCTCTTCTCATCTCTATCAACATTCATCCTCCAGGAGACACGTCACATAACCTCAAATACTTTCCTATTTCGACAACCCGCAGATTTGTATCTTCAGCCCAGACCTTTGAATTCCATACATGTATTTCCAAATGCCCCTCTAATATCTCCATTTGGATTTTGGGATTGATTGCATTAATATCCACACCCTTTGCCATCTGACTTTACATTTTCTCTCACTTTAGAGGCAAGGAAGGGCTGCTCTTCCTGCCACCCCTGCTGAACCTGGCTTAGCTATGTCACTCGCTTTGCCAGTAGGATGAAGTAGAATTCATGGTGTGTAAGTGCCAAGCCTGCCCCTCAGGAGTGTGTGTGCTTTTCCACTTATGTGTCTCTTGTGCTTCCCCACTGCTGTGAGAAGTCCAAGGCCAGATTAGCCCTCAGGTCCCAAGAGGAGGATGTGAGACTTAGAGCAGAGCTTCCCAGCTAAGAGGCCTCAACCAAGCCAGACCAGAGTGGATCCCCAGCTTACCTGGAGACAGGTAACTTGCAGACAGGTAATGAGTGAACGCAGCTGAGATTCGCTGAGTGCAGCCTAAAGCAGCTAACCCTCATTAACCATCAGCACTGTAATAAATAACTATGGCTTTAAGCTTTTGAGGTTTTAATGTTTTTAAATTAGTTTTAGATTTAATTTGTGCAGTATAAATTGCATATATTTAAAGGGTATAATTCATTGCATTTTGACTGTATATACACTGCTGATCGAAAACGTGCATTTCATAAAGGCAAGGATGTTATTTTGTTACTGTTGGAACTTAGGGGCTTGAAAATGAGCGATCCAAGATAGAATATTAACCAGTATACAGCAAACTGCTGAATTTTAGAATTTTAAAATCAATATTGTAATTTTTGATAAACAGAAAAATTCTGAATGTGCTCCATTTGGAGAGTAATATGTTTAAAATATTAATTTTCTGGAACAGCCTAAATGTTCAGCAATAGAAGAGAACATCCAAATGTTGGGTGAGAAAGTAGCCATTACATAACTGCTTTTGGGGATGATATGATATAATAGGTAAAAATGTTCTGGAATAAGTTTTTTTTTTTAAGTAGAATAAACAGTGGTGTATGTGATATTTGTAATGGAAAAAATAAAGGCAAGAGAAAAAAGGAGGCCAAAAAAACACAGCACAATTTTAGAAAGCTTGTTTCTTAGTAGTGGAATAATCAATTATTTATCTTTTCCTCATGCTCTTTGGAATTTTTCACATTTTCTATAAGTTTATTTTAAAATAAGCTAGTATATTTTCTAGTTCTAGTGGCAACTACATCTTTGCTCTTCCATTTATTTAAGAAAGAATAATACGTTTTTTCCAGGCCACGTAAGGCCCCTGATACCTAGATTGGCATGCTCTCCTCTGTTGAGAATGACTGTAACTAGTTCACTTGCTATTTCCTACCACCCAAGGAGAGATGGTCAAGAGAGGTTAGCAGCACCACTTATGGATACTGAAGTGTGGGCTCAGAGGAAGGGGCTTAATTCCCCTCGGTTGGGCAGCAGTAACTGAAACACGGACCAGAGCAGAAATAAGCGGAGACTGTTTCTCCATCGTAAATCCATACCCCTCCTGAGCGGCGTGGGAGGAGAGAGGTGCTAGGGGCGAACCTGCGTTTGGAGTGATCTTTATTCTGTGGAGAGTGTGAGCCCTGCAATTGTTGCCTTGTAGACGTGATACGAGACGATGATGGGTCTCTTCCGTCTTCTGAGTCTGTACGTTGGCCACGATGGACTTCAATGAAACATCCCCTTCCTGGCTCCCTCTACTGCCCCCTGGGATGGCAGCCCTATGGGGTAAGTACACTGAAGAACATCAGTGTAAAAATACCAGTGAAATCTTAAATCAGGTACAAAGATAAAAATATATCAATCATGCCAAATTGAAAAAGAAATTGTCAAGAATCATGTAACTTAAAAGCTGATGAGCAGGAGGAATATTGTAAACTTGTTTACATTTTTACAACATGGCTTGCCACTTTAGCTGGTAAACAGAAATACCAACCTGGCTTTGCAGGAGCCTCTAAACCATGCTGTTGTTTACATGCAATGGAACTCTTGCAAGTGATTTTTTTTTTTTTAACCCTAATGCTATTATTTTAGCATTCACTGTTACTATCATGTAAACTATTTTTACGACCCATAACAATGTCATTCAAGTAGTCATAAAGTAACGATGTAAGTGCTCATGCTGAAAAATGCGCCCCCAAATCAATAGCTTTTGGAGGGATGTTATATATGATAAGATGCCAAGCAGAGTAAACAACCACGATGAAACATGGTGCGGTTAATATGGGAGACAGCATTCTGTGAAATATTAGATATAACGCCGGGAACAGGAAAAGCGGCTTTAAAGCAAAAATATGTTACAACTTGTAAATGTGCTCTGAGAATACATCTGTCTTATTTTATGTTTATTCCCTTGAGAAAATCATTCTTGAATTATGCAAGTTCGAATTATACAAGTTCTTGTGAGATGCATCTTTTGTATGAAATAAGACCTCCCCACATTTTTATGACCAGAAATCATCCAACTTAAAAAAAAAAGTCAGTGTTGCTGGCACTTAAATAAACAAGTTCCAGGTTATCTTTTTAATAGGAAAACTGCAGTTTTAGATTATATAATCCATCAGTTTGAATTGCTTAGAAAGTGCTTAGCTAAGTCCCTTGTGCAAATAGGTGTAAAGGAAATGTTTTTTGGTGATAAGAATCGGGTAGTTAATATTTCCAAAGCATTTTGCTCAGACATGTGAAGAGCTAAGTTAATTTCTTTGAAATGTTTAGGAAAATGCACCGTTATTAATCTAATTCAGCTTCCTATTAATGCAAAACTCACTGGGATGTTACAGTGTAATGGTCAGCTGTCGAGATGATTTATGCCATTTATTATTTTTAAAAGGAGGGATGTTTTGCATTTTTTTTTATTTCCATGTGATAACCTCAGCAGAATGAAATCCCATTTCTAGTTTCCACAGTGCAATAAAAACAGGTTTGGCTTTTCAAGTTCAGCCGTGTGATTTGTGTGTATAGTTTCAATTTGTGATGTGTCAGCCAATGAACAGCTGATTTAATGACAGTTAAGAACCTCTACTCCACAGGAATGACTGAAGAGATGTTCTCTAGATCAATAGTATTGCCTGGTTTTACCAAGGAAATAAATCATTTTGCCACAAGGTTGCCAAAAGATGAGGGTTTTTTTTTTTTTTTTTTGATCAGTGACACAAAACTATGCTGCCTTGGGAGAGACCATGAGATCTTAGACTATCCATCAATTCAACTTTAATTAAGTCTCATTTAATGGACTACTGCCTAGTAAAAAGAACATGGAAAAGAAAGTCGTAGTTGAAGCACATGGAGATTTTCTTTTACTACAAATGGCTAGTTCACTAGGGCGGACGGTGATGGGATATCTTGCTGTAGCTGTCTGAAGGAGAATTTGGACTCATAAAGGGAAGTCATAGAGACACACCCTGGACGGTTGGGAAGAAAACAAGTATCCACATTGTGAACTGTATGTGGGGGCCACGTGGCAAGGAACTGAGGGTGGCCTCCAGGAGCTGACAGCAGTCCTCGGCAAGTAAGTAGCGGTCTCAATCATATAGCCACAAGGAAACCAACCCTGCCATCAACTTGATCGAGCACCCCAAGCCTGGGATGTGAACTGCAGCCCTGCCTAACACTCTGACTTCAGCCTGCTGAGACCCGAAGCAGAGGGTTCAGTCAGGCTGTTCCTGGACTCCTGACCTGTGACAATGATGAGGTGATAAATTTGTGGTGTTTTAGGCTGACAACTTTCTGGTAATTTGTTACACACCCAAGAAAACCCAAGATGATACCTTTTCTCTGGGTGGCTAACGGCCAATGAATGATCTGATCTGATCTATGTGCGAATATACGACCTGGTTATCTTGGCCCTGGTTAGAATAACTCTAACAAAATTAGTTCCAGAGCTCCCCATAGGATTGACTGGGGTTCTGATACAGCTGGTGAAGAGGTTCTGACACCCAATTCCAATGTATGTATGGGGGTTCCCCCATACCATCAAGCAGTGCTCCATCACCAGTTGAGTGTCCTACAACTGAACTCACTTCTGATGCTGTGTACTTGGAGATCACATCAGATTCCATGGATTAAGGGTTCAGTCCTACAAGACTATTCCCCTTTAAAGATTTAAACGCTCTGCCCAGGAATCCCGCTCCTGGGCATATATCCAGAAGAAACCCTACATCAAAATGCACCTGCACCCCAATGTTCATAGCAGCACTATTTACAATAGCCAAGACATGGAAACAGCCTAAATGTCCATCAACAGATGACTGGATAAAGAAGATGTGGTGTATTTATACAATGGAATACTACTCAACCATAAAAACCGACAACATAACGCCATTTGCAGCAACATGGATGCTCCTAGAGAATGTCATTCTAAGTGAAGTAAGCCAGAAAGAGAAAGAAAAATATCATATGAGATCACTCATATGTGGAATCTAAAAAAAAAAAAAAAAAAACCCAACACAAACAAAGCATAAATACAAAACAGAAATGGACTCATAGACATAGAATATGAACTTGTGGTTGCCAAGGGGGTGGAGAGTGGGAAGGGATAGATGGGATTTCAAAATTGTAGAATAGATAAACAAGATTATACTGTATAGCACAGGGAAATATATACAAGATCTTACAGTAGCTCACAGAGAAAAAAATGTGACAATGAGTATATATATGTTCACATATAACTGAAAAATTGTGCTCTACACTGGAATTTGACACAACATTGTAAAATGATTATAAATCAATAAACAATGTTAAAAAAAAAAAAGATTTAAACACTCTGTCTCCAAACACAATCACCTTCTGAGGTGGTTAGGACTTCAACATAGGAATTTGAGGGAACAGAATTCAGCCTATAACACCAGGATGTAGACTTTTAGACTGTTGCAATCATGCAAATGCAAATCAATGAATTTGATATATATTTCAAAATAATTTCTGTTCTCAGGTCACATACATCATCAACTCACGCCAAAGGCATAGCATGGGTTGAAGAGAGCATCAGGCTTGTAGAGACGAGGCAAGCATTAGGGGCAGCACAATGAGTGAGCAATGCTGGGAAACGACCAGCTGCAAAATCCTCCATCAGCTTTGGTGTAAGCTAATGACCCAGGTGAGGAGTGGAGCATCAGGTATGTCCTCCACGTGACTTTTCCTCCTGCACACCTTCATTCAACTTCTTCCCATACTGGCCAGTAGAAGTGGCCATCATAACCCCAAAACACTGCTAGAACATGTCATTTGGAAAATATTCATAGATGTGTGTGATTTTGTAAAGTGGAAAGGGCAAGGAAAACCCAGCCAAAGAGTGTAACCATTTTATTATAATAATAAATCAAATTTTATACAAAAGTACAGCAAATGGCCAGGGCTCAGTTTTTGCTGTGTCCCGGGGAACTATGCTATAAAGCAGGTTACTGTGGAAGGCAGGGTCAAGCTTAAATGATCTGGAGGTTATAGTCTTGTTTCAAAGAAATTATGGACCAGACTAAGAATATATAATACATGAAAAACCACAACATCTATAAACCTTTATAATCATATAAATAGTAAAATTATGTCCAAGGTCATAAAATAGACATAAATGTACCTGCGATAAAAGGGACACTAATATATTAGAGAATATACCTATGTTATATTAAAAATACTTTACTATACTGTAAATTTGACTCATTTTGGTGTTCTAGCTGTACTAAGCATATAATTAACATTAAATTTGTTTGACTTATAATTTTGAGGTGATTTTGAGATGTGCTTTGGGTAGCTTATTTCTCAAAATCTCTCAGTAATACTGTTCATGACAAAAATGGCAAGTGGAACTGTAATTTTTTTGTTTTTTCTGAAGAGGTATCTCCTTGTAGTTAACCAAGGAGGTAATATTCTCGGGGTTACTCTCAAAGTCGGAATGGTTCTTTTCTCTGCAGCATCTTTATATTTAAAGACAGACTTCTGAATTGTGTAGATTTTGAGATGAGCTGTCTGTTGAGTCTTTTCTTCTTGTTCCTCTTGGTTTCGTCTCTGTCTGACTTCCAACATCAGCTGTCATCCAAGTGCCATATTTTGACTGCTCCAAACCTTACCCACTTCCTGTTTCTGGAACCTCCTCCCAGGCTGTGTGTTATGAGGTGGGAGATGGGGGCATGAGGGAAGAGAAGCAGGGTCCTTCTTCTTCCACAGATCCTGAGTTTGGGAGAGCCCCCCTCCCTGCCCCTTGACAGCTTGAGGGAGAAGACTCGGGCTCTGCCAGGCTGACCCTCCAAATCTGGGACTGAATCTCCAGGGAGTGATGCAAAGATGCAGGGCAGTTGAGAAACAATATCCCCTGGTGTTCAGAGCCCACAGCACCTTGGTCTTGAGTGTCCTTGGAGGCAGTGCCAGCAGCTCCGTCCTAGAGCCATTCCTCCCACTGCCCAGCCTTGCTGGGTTCCTGACCATTGTCCAAGCCCAGTTCTTCAGTCATCCTCTGGAGTCTGTATGCTACCCGGCATCCTTCCAGCAACCCTCAGGTTAGCTGGAGCTGGTTTCTGTGGCTTGCAGCTATCTTTGTGCAAGGAGTTTCAGCAGGTGAAGCTAGGTACAGGTAGGGGCAAATGTCTGTGTGAGGAATGCAGGGGGAGAAAGATGCTGAGAGGCTGACATGATTCTCAGGTGTTTTCTTTCACTCCTGGCTGCTGGTCCTGCAGTGGTAACGCTGGACGTTTTTTGTGGGGGCATCTTCATGTTCTGCTTTGCCAGGGGACCCGAGGTCCCATGGTTCTTACTGACGAGCTATTTCAGGATTCTCTCCCTCTCTCTCTCTCTCTTTCTGTGTCCTGCTCACTCAGTGGGCACTAAGTCATGACCCAGCTACAGATCAGCGTGGCTGTCCCTGTCAACCAGACACATTTAGATCCTGCCTTCTGTTATGAACATCTCGGTCTGGGTATTTGGATCCAGTTCTCATATCCATAACTCTCTTCTTCCCATCTTTTGCGGAACTTCTCTTACTGAACCCTTTTCCTCCCTTCTGGTATCTGGCCTCGGCTGGGGAACCCTGAGTGCAAAACAGCAGTTCAAATCTTAATAAGAAGGAGGAGAGGTCTCAGTGTCTTTCCTCCCTGTGTTCCTCATGCGAAGCCCCCACCCTCACCTGAGCAGAAGAGGCAGTGCCAGCTTAACACTGAAGTCATTAAAGGGCCACTCTAGAGATTTATTCAGAACATAGAGGTTGGCTCCAAAGGTCCACAACCCAAAATTTACCAGCAACCCCTAAATGGCAGTCTTCTTGTGAAGATAAAGCAAAGATAGTAGAGGATCTTGAATGTGAGCATTAAATCAGCCTCGGGGCCTTGGTCCCACTCTGCTTAATGGCTAGACATGGGTGGCCTCACCTGGAAAGAGGCAGGTCCTAGTTTTCCTTAGAAGTTTTGCACCCAGCCCAGAGTATCTGCTTACCCGCATCTTTTGTGGAATAAATGGACTCTTCCTCCCACGGTCTACAACCAGGAAATGAATTCCCTTGGTTATCTACTCTGGGAAGGTTTTAGCACCAGTGCAATCTAACCAAGGGGTTCCCAGCGATGCTTTGAATTCCAGTGACGCGTCTATCTATTCATTAAATTGTTTCAGAACTGGGGCTTTGGCTGTATCATACTTGCAAAATTCATCAGAGTTGGAATGATATAAAACAGAATGCATTTATTAATTTACAATGTGTCATTACCTAGTGCAGCTATCTGCAAATGGCATTCTTTTCCTGGGTATTTCCCAGGTAGCTAAATTCAGATCGGAAGGCCACTGGGTGAACATGTAATTAGACTCCAAAGGGAGCTATATGTCCCGAAGGGATATTTCTAACAAGCTATGAAAGCTTAACAGAAATACCTTTTGTCTCTCTAGGGAGAAAGAATATTTCTGTTTGGTGATTGAGAGAAAACGGCACAGCAGCTGAAGCTTGATTTGAGGGCTTCCAGCTTTCATGTTGTATGTGTTTAATTTTTTCAATGCCCTGTCCTCCCCCGAATTCAGAAAGCCTCTGCTGCTCACAGCAGTATTGGATAATGTATTTCTACTTGGGTATGAATTCAAATCTGCCCATTATCTTTCCAAAACATTTTACATTTTGAAGTTCACCTCAAAATACAGATCCTAGTGTGCTGCACCTTAGACAAGGACACCCAAGGATCCGTGAGTGGGGGGAGCGGGGAGCAGTTCTCCATCAGACCGTCCCATGTGATCAGATTCCTACCCTGTCTCTAAATAAGAGTCTGTTTCTGCTTTAAAATCCAGGACTGTCTGTGCGGAGTTACATAACTGTTGGGTGTGTTTTCTGGAAGAAACACTGACACTGTTCCTCAGCTGTGTTTTTCTAAACTCCATGAGGACATTCACTCATCTTGCCTCTTGATTCTTCAACTTCCTAAGTACATTTCCATGCCAGGGCTCCTTCCTCTGCATAGAAAACCCTCCCTGTAGGGCCCCCACAGGGCCCCTCACTTCCTTCAATTCTCTGCTCAAATAGCGTCTCCTCTGGAGACCTCCCCGACCACCCATCCAGAATGCCGGCTCCTCACTCTAGCTCTGGACCCTCCTTTACTTTATTCATGGCATTTGTCACCAACTGCCAGTGCACTGAACATTTAGTTATTTACCATCTCCGTCTCTTGCATGTTAGCTTCTCAAAGTCCGGAGTGCTTGTGTTCATCACTGACTCTTGGATCACTGCCAGGCACACGGTAGGCTCTCAGTAAACATTTGGTAAACAAGTGGATGAATTAATGAATGGATGAATCCCAGGTTCACAGGTCATTTCTCCTGGATTTGTCAACTGGGCCCATTCTTTTCTTTGTCATTCCCTTCCTCCCATCTTTATTCTTCCAAAATAAGCATTTATTGGGGCCTTGAAACCCTGGAGTAGAAAAGGTTCATTCTGGAATGGTTTTCTATGGACTGACAGTGGTATCCATAAATTCTCACCTTCCTCCTTCCCGTCTGGTGGTTTTTTCTGTTTCTAGGTTCTCCACATTTTAGGACCTGCAGCTCTCAGTTTATTGATTATACCATCGTCTTTTCCATCCGTCTGGAACGATGACAATAGTGAAAAGACTGAACTCCTAAAGACAGCAGTTGTCTGGGTCTTATTCTCATTTGAGGCCCCAGTGACTGGCACACCAAAGATATTTAGTAAATGTTCATCAAATGAGTGGATATGAATGAACAGTAGGACACTGGATAAGAAGAAATCTAGGCAAGGCGCTTTAGGGGCAGAATGTGTGGAAAAGCAAATGCCTAGCAAACCAGTTTTTAAAACATTATGGACAAGATTAATTTCCTCTACTTAATTCAAGATCCTTTTCTACTGCCCTTATTTAGACAGAAAGGGAAATGAGAACAAATGTACCGAATCATTGTTTCATATCTGATCATTAGTTATAATTTATCCAAAACACAAGTGCTGTAATTTAGCTTCACAATTACTGTCATAATAGTAAATCAGGAAATGTATAACAATAACTTTACTTTCCCCCCAAGTTCATTAATTTTAAAATAGCTGATATACATTCATATGTTTAAAAACTTTAAAAATAATATCCAGTTAAAAGTTAGCATCTCTTTCGCCCCTGTGTTCTAGTTCCCGTGTTGCAATCCTTGGTATAGCCACAGTTCCCAGGTTCTTATGCTGTCTCCTAGCTTATCCCTACACAAAAGTATATTTAGCTATTTTAAAAAATGGTAGCATATGACACTCATTGTTTTTCATCTTGCTCTTTTTGTTTAAAATACAATTTAGAGATTATTCCATTTTATTGCATACAGAGCTGCCTCATTTCTTTAACAGCTGGGAGTTATTCTACTGCACACATCTAGGATACTTTAATCTTTTCTCTACTGATACATATTTAAGTTGTTTCCAATTATTGCAATTACAAGTAACATCGCTTTATACATGGGCAAGTGTAACTGTAGGATAAAGTTCTAGAAGGGGAATGGTTATGTCAAAGAGCATACGGATTTGTAATTTTGACAGGTAATTCCAAATTGCCTTCCTTGAAAGTTGTACCATTTCCACCCATACCTGTAATTGCTGGTCTTTGGTGATAATTCTCATTATTCATAGAAATGTTACTATTTTCTTATATCTTCTCCAATAGTGTGTTATTAAGGGTTTTATAACTTGCCAATCTTTCAGGTTAAAAAAAAAAAACCCAATCTCACTGTCATTTTAATTTGCATTTTTCTCTTTAGGAAGGAGGTTGAACATCTCTTCATAGGTTTAAAATTCTTTTCTGTTTCTCTTGCTGGGAAAAGTTTGCACTTATCTTTTCCCCATTTTCCTACTTGGCTCTTTTCCTAGTTATTGTTCACTTGTTAGAGTTTTTATATATTAAAAAAATAGTGAAAGTTATTATTGCTGACAGTGGTTGACTAGGGTTAAGGCTGCTGGAAAAAAAATCATCAAACTATACATTAAGAACTTAAAATTTATGTCACTTTGCAGCTTCTAAAATGAATATGTATTTAGAAACCTAGAATAATATTCAGATTCTCTAAACAGTAATTGAGAAAGTTAGTGCTGGTGCCTCACTGTGTAATTCATATATATTGAGAGTTGAAGGAGATCTCAGATTATCTGGTCCTACTCTCCCAGTTTATAGGTAAAAGGGCAAGAAAAAGTGGTCCTTCGGCTGCAACTAACAAGAAGCCTCAAGAAGGGCTCAGACTGGCTTGCACCGTAGAAAGTATATTGGCTCACTTAAAAGGAAGACCAGAGGCAGTGCAGGCATTAGGGCTGATCCAACCAGCTCAACAGCATCATCAGTGACCCAGGTTACGTCCCACCAAATGGCCATTGCCGGTACCAGTCCAGGGCTGCTGCTTCCTGCTCCTCCAACAGCAGAGAAAACGCTGCTTCTGTAAAGCTTCTCACAAGAATGAGAACAAACCTCACTGGAAGTCTACAGCAAACCTCTTCTCATATCTCATTGGCCCTTACAATGAGGTCACATGACCCTCACTGAGCCAATCACTGGCAAGGGGACCTCTCACCCTCAGAACAATCAGGACCACCCCTGAAGCTGGCCAGCTTCCAGTGAGGTGGGTGGGCTCTTAGGTTGGGGCTAGGTGGCCCCCAAATGAGGAGTCCATGCTATGTGTAATGTCATGTAGAATGGCATTACTGAATATCTCTTCATTGTTTTAACTTGATGGCACAAAGAAATAAAAGATTCACTTGAAATCTGTATGAATCAATGTTCTTCAGAGAAACAGAATCAAAACTATATACAAGGGGGAAGGTATATAAGCTCAGTGGTAGAGTGCATGCCTAGCATGCATGAGGTCCTGGGTTCAATCCCCAGTACCTCCATTAAAAAAAAATAAAGAAATGAACCTAATTACTGCCCCCCATCCCACAATTTTTTTTAAAGTATATACAAACACAGCATAGTCACACACACAAATACACACATGAAAAAAGGGAATTATATTAAAAAATTGGCTCCACAGTGAGGCCGGGCAAGATTGAAATCTGTAGGGCAGACCGGCATGCTGGAAACACAGGTAGGAGTATGTCTGTCTTGAGACAGAATTCCTTCACCAATAAATCTCAGTGTTTGTTAAGACCTTCAACTGATTAGATGAGGCCCACCCACCTTATTGAGGGTAATCCCCTTTACTCAAAGTCAACTGATTATAATCCTTAATTACATCTACAAAATACCTTCACAGAAGCAACTCAGCTACTGTTTGACCAAACTCCTAGGCATTGAGCTTGGTAAATTTGACACATAAAATTAACTATCACATAATTGTCATTCTCTAATCCTGTATTTCCTCAACGTTTCTAGCTTCAGATCTCCTTGGGGTGAGTGATGTATGTATGACTTCAGAAACATCAACCTTACAGCAAGGATGTGGCCACTCTAGAAACTCCATGAATCATTGTTTCTCATACTAGCCCCCAGCATCAACAGAGATGTCCCCGAACACAGATGGACTCAGCCCAGTTTTACAGAGGAGACTACTCTTCCACTTAGACTCTGATTCAGATTTATCCTATAGTGTTCTGCTGTGGGGTGGGGACTGGAGAGAGGTTTTCTTTAGTGTCTGCAGTAATACTAATGAAATCCACGACCCAGGAAGTGCACCAAACATCAGGACCCAGGCTCAGCAAAATAAGGGGAAAAAAATTAGGATTAGAAACCTTTAATCAGGTGTTCTGTCCGAGCCAGCCTCTGGCTGATAAACCACTCATCCGATGATGAAGATGGTGTTGGCGGGTCACTCCTTTGACAGCACCTGTGAAAATATACAGTACATTGTGGGTGTGTGGCTGGACAAATATTCTAGAGCAAGTAAGGGGATTTTAGTCCAAACACCTCTCAGATTATTCAAGATCTATTATGGGTGTTACTGGGTTGTTATTAGATAGTTTACAAAATCTTTTTCCTAATCAGAGATTTCTCTTCCTTTTTGAGAAGGGGATAATTTTAGCATGCTGATAATTTTTATTTTTTTCCATGCTGTGATAGTTCTTATTCATCTCAAAGTTTAGGAGTGTTTAGTTTAGGTTGTTCCTACCCCTAAAGCCATTCCAATCCAGTGGGCAGAAATCATGGAATTAGTTAGTTCTCTTTGGAGGCAAAAACAAACCAACCAACCAATCCTCCATTAATTCTGAGTGGGAGTTTTGAGTGAAAGGCTTCTGATTGGCTGTCAGTGTTTCATCCTGCCTTATCTTAGAACTTTCTTTCTAATTCACTGGAGACAAATAATACAGGGTATTGGTGGGTGGGTATGTTTACACGAGGGTGTGGAGGGAACAAAGGGACTTTGGGGAGCAGCCAAGCTAGTGCAATTTAGGAATTCTTGCCTGGTGCAGAGCCAGCCCGAATAGTTTCCTTAGTTCAGGTATTTTAACAATTAACTATCAAAACAAAAATAAATGCAAGGTAACTGTTTTCCCTCCCTGATCATGTCTCAGATCTGGAAGCCCCTTCCTTCTTTTATTGGGTCCCCTTAGCACCACACTGGATGTCCCTCTGGGAAGGGACAAGTGTCCTGCTATGTCATATTGGTTCCCACCCTGTTTTAAGCCTGGGATGGGGGAGACATCGGTGTCAGGGCCAGAGACACTATTTCCACCTCCTGATGAATCTGAGCTTCTTTCTCTCTGATAGACAATCTTCCAAAAATACTCCTTGAGAATTTTCTAGGGATTACTGTCCTCGTAGAATGCACTGTAGATGGGAGACTAATTGTTTTTGAACATCTATCCTGGCTCTTGTTAAAGACATGAAACGTTGGAAGCTGGGCGTGTTGTGACCCGGTCTTCCAGGCCCCCCAGCTGTTGCTGCAGTGCTTCTGGGCTGCAGGTGTCGAGGCACAGCCCGGCTCAGCTGGATGGAGCTGGGAGGCTGGGCGGCGCTGGCCGCAGAGACCAGCGGAGGAGGAGACGCGCCCTCCTGTGGCAGAAAGTAAGACTGCCCGCAGAGACAGGCGCGCCCTGGGCGCACAGAGGAAATGTTTTCTCTGCAAGTATCCTTTCCTGCAGATGTAAACAAAGCAAACCCAAACTTCAACCTCTGCTGCTCTACCACCTTGACTTACTCTTTCTCAGAGGGGAGAATGATGGACACCAGGGAAGGAAAAGAAAAGCTAAGGATTTTCCAGCTTTTGTCCACTGCCCCCTCTCGCCACTCACTTCCTCCCAGCCCACTGGCTGACCCAAACCTCTGAATACCACCTGTCCCGTTTAGCCTTCTTGTCTCTTGTCTTAGTGCTTCATTTGTCTGCCTTCTCCGCCCGACTGTATTTCCTAGAGGACACGGGTCACATCCTAGTTATAACCGCATCCGGCGCTGCATGTTCCTTACAGCCTTTGCTGAAAATAGGCTCACAGCATATCCAATAGCAGAGAGGAATTTCTTGGTCATCTGAAAAGAGTCCCGTATAATTGTCTGATTGCAAGTTAGGATGGTCGTGATGAGCCAAGAGCAAGAGGCTGATTTTATTTTATGTTACTTTATTATTATTTTTTTTTAATCAGGCTGATTTTATTTTGTTTATTTTAATGAATTAATCTATTTATTTTTTAGCAGCCTGATTTTAAATGTTGGTTCTACCAACTGCCTCAATGGACTTAGATTTTACACAATGTCCTAGTTCAAGTGGTTTCATTTGAAACATTCCTTTTGTCTTTGAAACAACTGAGTGAATTAGACAGGGTAGATGTTACTATTCTTATATTTAAGGAAGAGAAATATTCAGAAAGTGCAAATGACTTGCTCAAGGTTGCTGGCCAGCGAATCATAGCTCACACTTGTTCCTCTTGCCTCTTTGCCCACAGCTCTGACGTTCTTCCTTCAGGCCATGTTTCAGGACTCACACTATCTGGGTAAGTAAATGACCGCCATGTTCCTGCTCAGGGTCCTCAGGGGGAGTTGGGGGTAGCTCTCTTCCCCCATCAATTTTGGTCCCTTCCCCAGCTGGTGACTCGGGCATATGACATATGAGTATATGACATCGGGCAGGTCATTGACCTGTACCTACATCTTGGTCCCCTCCTCCTGAAAATAAAGATGACAGTAGATGCCAGCTGCCTCGAATGGTCTTGTGAAGATTAATGAGACGATACAGGGATGTGCCCTGAGCTCCTGGGATGAAAGGCTTAGCAGAAGCACAAAGTCTAATTATAATTTCTTAACAGTTTCAAAGGAGCCTCTGGGAAGGCTAGTTCTTGCTTCTAAATTTGGAGAGGATGCCTGTGTGGGGTGGATGCTTTTCTCTCTCGGGGTCATCCCAGCAGTCTCCTGCTTCTGCTGGTTTTCAGGGCTCTGCTGTGATCCAGCAGCTCTTGACTCTCATCAGCAGTAGGCGTTAGAGCCCTCCAAAGACACTGCCCCCATCGTCCATGCTCATGGAACAGAGCAGGGAAACCTATTTAGGACACGCATCAAGTGGGCTTCTGTTAATTTTAGGGAACTTGGGTGCAGTCCCTAGTCTGAGGGTAGGTGTGTGCTATAGAGCAACAAGAATATAAGAAGTCTGCTGGGACCTTCCGGGAAAGGTTCTTCCTCCCTGGTAAGATGAAGGTCCGGAAGAGAACGTGTCCTAGCCCTGTCCTCTGCATCCTGCCCTGAACGAGTGTAAGATCTGATCCTTGGGGCAATTGTTGCCATCTTGCAAGCTGAGAATTGTAGCAACACTGGCCTGCCACCACTGAGCCACTGAGGCAGTGTGGGAGTTCTTTTTCATGAGAAAAAGAAATCTTTGCCTAGGTCACCATCGGTCCACCTTTCTGTAACTTAAGGACAGAGATTCCTAGCTGCCATATGGCCATGTCCACCGTGATGTAGGCCAGGTCCAGGGGGTAGCTGTGGTTTTCTGACCTGAAACGTTACTGTAGTGGTTTCAGAGCACTGGATTTTACACGGAAAATCTTTGGCTTTGCTCACTTTCTACCCTGCTTTGACTTCCTTCTGGCCATTCTCTCCCCCAGCTTCTCATCAAATGATCCATCCTGAATGCGGGAATAAAACCACCTCAAACGAGTAAGGAGACAAGCTTTGTCTCTGCTCTTTCCCAGCCAGATTTCCGGAGCCCCAAGTCGCCCCAGCTCTCTACCCTGTTCTCACCCCTGTCGGTGATTCCTGAGCCAGGCATCCCCTCCCTCATGCCAGCCTCCCTCTTTCATGTCCTCATTCTTCAGAGCCATAATTGAGGGTGGCTTAAAGTGTTACCTTCACAGGTGGCACTGACATTTTCACGTAGTGGAGACCATTCTGGGCACAGATGTGAAGGAGCCAGGTAGGTTATCACTGCCCTCCAGTGCCCTCTTCTCTTCTGTCCTCTACTCATAAAACTTTTCAAGTATCTAGTGCTTTCTTGCTGTTCAATCAGTAGGGTACCATTCTCCATTCCAAGGGACTCATCTTATTTCTGAAATGGGAATAACAGTGTTGTGCTGATCAGAGATCGAGGATTCTGTCTCTACTCCCTTTGGCATCTATTCTGTGTCTGCTTGGGCACCGTCAGAGCTCTTTTCTTCCTGGCTTTACAAAAGTTTCCATCATTTCTGTGCCCTGATCAATGCTGCAGTGGAAAAAAATGTCTTGATAAAGAGTTTCTCTCCCTCGAGGTATTTACATTTTCAGAAAGGACCTGTAAGGGAAATGCTGAGAAGGTAGAGACCTTGCTGGAACCTGGTGTGGACAGTGAACTCCACTACCTTTGTGACAGTCCGTTCCTGGTACAGGTAGAGGAATGTCCACCGAATGATTTGGATTCGGTCACCTCAAATTAGCTAAGGCCTTCAACATTTAACCATTAGCAGTGGAGGGGAAATAATATGAAATTCTTGCCTCAGAAAAAGCCAGAGATCTTTGAAAGCAAATACAGATTTCTTAGCCACCTCTGGGGAAGGGGTTATCTTCCTGAGACCAGTAGGAAACGAACAGATATCTTCAGATACTTAAAGGAATGATAACACGGCTGAGCTAATTAAAACATCCCTCAAATAGCAGAAATTGGGAAGATTAATAGTGAAAGATTAATTTGTTTGTCTGTCAGGGATATGATTTCAAAGGATGAAGCTGACTGGAGAGCCTCCCAGGCATTAAGTATTTGGGGAGAAGACCTTAAATCGGCCTTTTCTGTGTGTGAGGCAGAAATCTGTGTTTTGGCTGCATTTTAATATAGTGAAACTTTGTCCTCACGAGATTGAAATGTGCTGGTTCTTAGGTAATTAGGACTCCTTTCCAGCCAAAATGAGAAACCTGGCTTTGTGAAATGCTTGGAAAGAAAGCAGAGTATATATGGAAGCCAGCGGATACCTGACCTGGGAGCCAACTCATTAGGACGAATAACAGATGAGTAAGTAGTTCTGTTGAGGGCCGTGGTGTGTGGACACAGTCATTGGTGACATGACTGCACGCACAAGGAGTCTCACTTTTTCAGGTTAACTTTTACTTTTGCCTCTTATGTCTTAGGTTTGTTGTTTTGCCTTCACTGATCTAAGGATGTTCTGTTGCTTCAAAACCCCCAAGTCTGGCTCTGGTGATTGGCTGTTGCTTTGGTTGCCCTGATGTAATTATTGATGTGAATGGCATTAATGGACCGTGGAATAGTTGGCATCCATGTATGGATGAACTGATTTAGACCGGCTACCAAAGTGACCCAGTTTGTTGTTTGGTAATTGGTTATGAAGTGAGCCAACACTTACAGACTTAGCAATTCAGTCGTCGTACATCGTAAGAGACACAGAAAGAAAAGGAGTGCTCTACAGTGTGTGTTCTGTACTTTCTTAAACAAATACTGTGGAGGCCCTGCTGTGGGCCAGGTGCTGTGCTAGGTTCTGAGAAGGCGTCAGAGGCGGGATTAGAAGGTGAACAAGAACAAAAGCAAAAATAAACAAATGGGACCCAATTAAACTTAAAAACTTTTGCACAGTGAAGGAAACCATCAACAAAATGGGCAGAGGACCTACTGAATGGGAGCAGATGGTGCAAACGATGTGTCTGACAAGGGGTAATACCCGAAACACATACACAGCTCATGCAACTTAGTATCGGAAAAACAAACAACCTGATTAAAAAAATGGGCAGAAGACCTGAACAGACAGTTTTCCAAAGAAGACAAACGTGGCCAACAGGCACATGAAGAGATGCTCAACGTCACTAATCATCGGGGAAACGCAAATCCAAGCCACAAGGAGATATCAACTCCTGCCTGTTAGACTGGCTATTGTAAAAAGACAATGAATAATAAATGCTGGGGAGGATGTGGAGAAAAGGGACCCTTGTGCACTGTTAGTGGGAATGGAAATTGGTGCAGCCACTGTGGAAAACAGTAGGGAGGTTCCTCAAAAAGCTAAAAATAGAGCTAACATACGATCCAGCAATTCCACTCCTGGGCATACATCTGAAGAAAACAAAAACTAATTTGAAAAGATACACACACCCCAATGTTCATAGTAGCATTATTTAAAATAGCCAAGACATGGAAACAACATAAGGGTCCATCAACTGGTGAATGGGTAAAGAAGACGTGGAATAGTACTCAGCCAGGAAAAGAATGAAATGTTGCCATTTGAAACAACACAGATGCACCCGGAGGATATTATGCTTACTGAAGTAAGTCAGACAGAGAAAGACAACAACTGTGTTGTTTTCATTTATCTGCGGAAGCTAACAAGTAAAACGAATGAATATAACAAACAACAACAAAGAAAGAGAGGTTGAGCAGGACATTGCTTCTGATCTTGACTGGGGTTCATTTGGCTAAAGAAGGGTTTAGGCCCCATACCCTATTTTACCCAACTCAGGAAGGGGTCTGGAAAGCATTAAAGTTTAAAATGCAGGAATGTGCAGGAATGTTCAGGACCACTGTGTAAAAGCTCAGCATAAAAATGCCAGGCAGGCTGAGGCTTGGGAGAAAGTATAGTTAAAAGTCACTCTGTTTACTTCCTAATGTTGTCCTAACAGTGCCAGAATTGGGCCGCATAAAACATCAAGGAATTGAATCTTTCATAGCTGGAGGCCGGAAGTCCAAAATCCAGGTGTCAGCAGGGTTGGTTCCCTCTCAGGGGTCCAAGGACCGTACCTGCCCGTGCTTCTTCCTAGCTTCTAGGGGTGGCTGCCAGCCTTTGTCGTTCCTTGGCCTGTAGCTGCATGACTCCAGTCTCTGCGTCGGTTGTCACGTGACCACATGCCCTCTGTGCCTTTCCAACTCTGGGCACAGTGCTATTTTACTCTTTTATCTCGAAAGTTTGTGCCATTAATTTTGAGGAGAATTGGAAGAAGGTACATTGATCAATGAAATCCACTCTCATGGAAAAAACAATTGGGCACATGTATTTTTTGTGAGATGCCACTTGTCATCGTTCTATGACATCATTCTTAGAGTACCGGTCATACCAGTTGGTTAGTTTCTCTTCCTAAGGGAAGTAAACAGTTTTTGCCATTGTTGCATTAGTCAGGATAGGCTAAATCATACTGCAGTAATAAGGAACTCCAAAATCTCAGTGGCTGAACATTAAGAAAGTTGCTGTGTCTGTTGTGTGACAGCTCTCATTTCTAGCTCAGGCTGCAGGCCAGCAGGAAGACCCTATTTAATACAGTCACTCAGAAACCTAGGCAGACAGAAGCTCCATTTCAGCCCAGACTTTCAAGATCACTGCAGCAGGGGACAGGGAACTGGCAGACCCCACACTGGCTGTTAAGACTCCTGTTCATGTTTCATTAGCTCAGCGCAGTTGCCAGACCGGATACAACCATAACCCGGTGGAGAAGTTCAGGCCCGCTGTGTACCTGGAGGAAGGGTAATTAGAGTATTTGTGAACAGCCGTAATGCCTACCGAATTCAGATGCCAATTTCTTCAGCTCCAGGGTCGTTACCCATTGACATCACCATTCTTTGCAGTTTGGGAGAGGGAGCATTCTCCCGTGCAGAATGGAACTTTGGCCAATCAACTGAACCCAAGGCTGAGCAAACTCTTAGACCCACGGCCATGTGTAATAATGGAAATAATAAGAGCAAAGGCTTAGAACGGGACAAAGGATATGTGGTCATCTCTTGAATAGTCTTATGATCAGTATTCAATCATTTATAATTATTTAATACAGAAGTTACAAAGATAATCTTTCTACCTAAGTTTGCAATTTATCTAGTTTACTTAGGCCTTATAGAAAACTTAGCCAAGGATGGTCAAGTAATGCAATTAGTGTGAACCTCATTTAGATGGTCACGTTTCTCCTGCGTTGGCATTTTTGAATCTAGTCTATCTTTGGCTAGAGGGACCCTGTAGAGACTTCTGTCTATGCTGTGAGTTCCTCTTTCTGCAACTTCAAGTGTCTTTTTGTTTTTCCTCTTTGAGATAAAATTGGAGAGCCCCATCATTTTCTTTTCCTTCACAGGAAAGTGTTTAGTCAGGAGGGGAAACAAACCAATTAGGATGGTGCTAAAGAGTGATCCCTAATCAAGTTACATTTTAATGGAGCCTCAGGATTTACCGATGAACTCTTTCAACAGTGAGGACAGCACTGGAACGAAAAGAGAAAAAATAAGCACTAGTCTTCCATTTCAAGAAGTCAAAAAACGTTGCCCTTTTTTTTTCTTCTTCAAAATTAAAGGATTGCACTGGAGCAGTTTCCACTGGTGCTGTTATACATCTGCCACAAAAGAACAACTCTGAATAATGAACATCCTACCTTCACAGCAGGAGACCAAGCTGCGGAGAGGCTCTGGATAGTGATGTACTTAATAATTAGAAATATGAGCAGGAATTGACCTTCCAAGTTGGATATATTATTATTCACTTTACCTGCTCACTGTCACAGTGGGTGCTGTCACAGAGACTGTGACTAAAAACCCTGATAAAGATGTCTCCGCCAAGTCCCATAAATAACCTATTTGCCAATTGTGCCTGAGGTGTACATGGCATATGCTTAGATCCCTGTGGGAATCTGGATGTGGCAAGTGGCTTGGAGTTTACAGAGAATTTGTACCCAGTTTGTAGGTAAGGGACACACTGTACCTAAGGCAGTGGGCCAGTGTCCTCCAGAAATAGCCACCTGCTCCTTAGAGAGGAGATTAATGTGGGCTACGTGCTATCCCTGAAAATGAGGGGCCATCCAATGCCATCTATTTTTTAATAGTCTTTACATATGTAGTGAAATATACACGCTTTCAGGAAAGAACATAAGACTGAATTTCAAAAGCATGACTCTCCCTGTTTGAGGCGACTCACGACGGCTGTCCTCACCTGGTTTCACTGCCCACCGGAAAGGCCAGCCTTCAGGCCTCAAGGTGTAGAAGGGATATTAACAATTAGCGGTGAAGGGGGTGTTCAGGGCTTATTACGTGTTATAGTTCCCAGAGGAGCCAACAGCATCACCACCCAATGTGAGTTTTCACACATGGTTCCGTGTCCTTTTCTGGTTTAAGGTCTGTGCTCTGCTCATGATTTCAATGTAATAATTCGTGTGAAAGCACCTGGCACAGTACCTGCAGACAGTAGGTGCTCAATAGTTGGCAGTTTCCCTCTCTGTACCCTTTGCTGCAGCTTAGCAGCAGTGACGTCAGCCTGGAGCGCGCAGATGAGGCCTGAGTTCCCTCTTGGGTGTGATCAGTAGTCATCCTCAGGTAATGCCTTGCATTTGAGAATCTCACCCTCCTCCGGCCATCATGTAGTCCAATAGCCCAAGTCTCAAGAAGGCATTGGCAAATGTAAAAATTTGAGGTTGATGAGGCCAGTCCTGGAGGTACTCACCGGTCCAGACAGTGCCCCGCAGTAGGCCAGTGAAGACCAGCAGTTAGGATGAGTGAATTTCACTGCATATGGGGCTGGCAGGGAAACACGCGATTGCATCAGCTTCCTGGGGCAGCGGGGGAATGTCAAGTACAAGAGGCAGAAGGAACCACGCAGCCTGCTCTTTGAAGGTTAATTCTTTCGCTTTGCAGGGCAGCTCTCCACCTGCAGAGCCCAGCCGAGGGGGAATTCACTGGCGCGGTGCATATGCTCCATATTGCAGCCGAGTGCGGGGCACCTCTCTCAACCCTGGCCTTTTGCTGTGGTGCCTGAGGACCAAAGGGCACTCCCTTAGCGCCGCTGTCAGCAGCTCCCGCCTCCCTCCCTTCTCCGTAACCTCTGCACCGCCCACAGCCCACATCGGTGGGGTCATATGAATGGCAGTGTCTCTTCTCCGCCATCTGGTGATTCATTCTTCCCTCCCCGCTGCCTGGAACCGTGAGAGCTGCTCGCAGGTTGCCAAGTCAGCTGGAGAGGACGGCTGCTGCCTGCGACCCGCCAGACAGCGGGGCATCTTCAGAGCCCTCGCGACACGCTCCAATCACGTGCAACGGCTGAGTCGAAATAAAAAAATATCGCACCAAATGAACACACTAATTAGTTAATTAATTAATAAGCGACTTGGTGTGTGTATGGGTTATAGATCCAAAGAGACAGGGACGTGTGAAGGATTCATACTGTTATTTTTTGTGTTCAGATAGATTTGAAAAAGTACATCATAGGGACAGGGTATAGGTCAGTGGTAGCGTGCATGCCTAGCATGCATGAGGTCCAGGGTTCAATCCCCAGCACCTCCATTAAAGTCAATAAATAAACCTAATTACCTCCCCCCCAAAACGAAACAAAAAAAGTGTTTCACGGAAGGCTTCTATTGGTTTCCTAGGGCAGCCAGAACAAATTTACCACAAACTGGGTGGTTTAAAACAACAAAAATGTATTGTCTCACAGTTCTGGAGGCTGGAAGTCTGAACTCAAGGTGTGGGCAGGGTTGGTTCCTTCTGGAGGGAGAATTTGTCTCATGTCTCTCTCCTGCCTTTCGGTGGTTGCCGACAATCCTTGATACTCCTTGGCTTATAGATGCAGCCCTCCGACCTCTGCCTCGGTCGCCACATGGCGTTCCCCTCTCGGTCTCTGTTTCTGTGTCCAATTTTCTCTCATAAAGATACCAATCATTGGATTAGGACTCACCCTAATCCAGTGTGACCTCATCTCCATTTGATTATATGTATAAACGAAGACCCTATTTCCAAATAAGGTCTAATCACAGGTAGTGGGAGTTAGGACTTGAACATATCTTTGTGGCAGATACAATTCAAGACTCAAAGGCAGTGCAGTTAAAAAAAAAGAGTAGCCTTTTTCAATAAATGAGGCTAGAACGATTGGATATACATATGTCAAAAAAAAAAAAAAAGAGCTTCAATTCATACTTAACAATCTACAAAGGTAAACCCCAAATGAATCATAGACCTAATGTAAAACCTAAAACCACAAAAGTTCTAGAGAAAAATGGAAGAAAATATTTGTGATCTTGGGGAGGCGAAGATTTTTCTTTTTAAATGACATCAAAAAGACAATCTATAAGGGAACAAATTGATGAATTGGATTTTATCAAGACAGAAAACTCCTGCTCTTCAGAAGACATTGTTAAGGGAATGAACAAGCCACAGACTGGGAGAAAATCTTTGCAAAGTACATACGTGAGAAAACACTCATATCCAGGAAATAAAAAGACATTTTAAAACTCAACAGTAAGGGAACAAATAGCTCAATTAAAAGTGGGCAAAGATCTCTGGATACTCCACCAAAGAAGATATTTGTGGGGAGCAAATAACACATGAAAAGATGTTCAACATTACTAGTCATTAAAACCACAAACTAAAACCACAGTGAGATACCACAACATTCCTGTTATAATGACTAAAATGAAAACAACTGACCATACCAAGTGTTGGTGAAGATGGAGAGGAAATGGAACCATATGATATGCTGCTGGTGGGAATGTAAAATGGTAAGAAAGATTTTGGAAAATAGTTCGACAATTTAAAAAATGAGAAGAAAAACACGTACCTACCATAGGACTCTGGCCATTCCACTGCCAAGCATTTGCCAAAGAGAAAAGAAAATATATGTCCACACAAAGACTCACACACAGATGTTCTTAGCAACTTAACTTGTAACAGCCAAAAGCTGCAAACAATCAAAATGACCATTAACATATGAATTGCTATGGACAGAATTGTGCCCCCACCATCAAATTCATATGTGAAGCCCTAACCTCTAATGTGACTGTATTAAGAGTAAGGAAGTAATTAAGGTTAAATGAGGTTATATGGTTGGGACCCTAATCTGCTATGATAGGAAGACACACCAGAGAGCCTGCTTGCTCCCTCCACCATGTAAGGTTTCAATGAGAGGGTGGTCATCTGAAAACCAGGAAGAGAGTCCTCACTGGAATCTGACCATGTTGGCATCCTGAACTTGAACTTAGGGCTTCTAGAACTAAGAGAAAATAAATTTCTATTATCTAAGCCACCCAATTTATGATACTTTATTTTGGCAGCATGAACAGACTATGTGAATGAATACATGGATGAATAAACAAGTTGTGGTATATCTATGTAAAAGAATACTGCTTAGTAACAAAAAGCAACAACTAATGATACACACAGTGGTGTGAATAAATCTCAAAATAATAATGCTGAGTGAAAGAAGCCAGACCCCCTTCCCCCAATACAAAAAAAAAAAGAGTACACATCGTATGACTCCATTTATATAAAACTCTAGAAAATGCAAACTTATCCATAGTGATAGCTCATCAGTGGTTGCTTGCAGTTGGGGAGAGGTGATTGGCAGGGATGGGAGAAACATATTACAGTGGGGTGTGAGAAGAATTTTGAGGATAACATATATTTACTATCTTGATTGGGGTGATAGCTTCATGGGTGTGTACATATGTCAAAACTTATTAAATTGTATACTTACCTGTAGTTCATTGTATATTAATTATTCCTCAATTAAAATATATTGTGTATCTGTTATATATCAGATATTTTGCTATGTATTTTCATGAAATATTAATTTATTTCTGAAAGTATGGCATGGTGGGAATAAAACTGAATTTCAGAGAATAATATACCTCTGGAACAAGAATGTATTCTATAGAGAGGTGGGGGAGGGAAGAGAGAAAAGACATAGTGAATACAATCCAAAGTGATTCCTGGGACAGAGAGGGAGGAGGCAGGGTAGAAAAAAAATGGAAAGGCAACATGGCTGATTGTGTTTTCCAGCAATGGGCACATTATTTTTTCTTACAATGTAGCTCTGATACTCTTTCCATTGAGAGGTGGAGTCTATGTCCCCTCTTTTTCGATATGAAGAGAACTGTGACTTCTTTGGAGGTAATGCTATATGACTTCTGAAATCACGAAAGGTGATTCAGCTTCTGCCTAGTTTTCTTGTGATGTTCACTCCTGGAACCTAGACCCCATGATGTGAGGAAGCCCAAGTAGCTATGAGGAGATCTTGTTGACAGCTCCATCTGGGGTCTTAGCTGATAGCCACATCAACCACCAGACATATTGGTGAGCAAGTGTTTGGATGAGTTCAGTCCTAGCCCTTGAATCACCCCAGCTAAGGTTCTGACATTGTGGAGCAGAGGAGAGGTGTCATTAATGCATCCTTCCTGAATTCCCAACCGACCCACAGGATCTGTGAGCACAATAAAATGATTGTTGTTTTATACCACCATGTTTAGTGTCTTTCCAAGCAGCAATGGTAGTGAAACAGTTGATGAGGAAGAGGAAGAAGTGGAAATACTAAAAGAAGAGCTAGAATTCAGCCCTTCTGAAAAATTAGAAAAGACTCATAGCTAGTTTTATTTGCCTTTTAAAGTGGATACTCTCAGCGAAGTGATCTAAGGTTTTCTAAGATGGGAAGTAGACCTTGTCATCATCATCATCACAAAGGTGGCCCCAGCAGCTAAAATAGTGGAGTGGAAGAAACACCCACATCATCAGTTATCCAGCAATCATTATAAAACCAAGAGTTTGGACAGACACATGGGTCAGGATTTGCCAGCTTCCTGTCCCAGGAAGAAAGACTTAAGAAAAATTGTGGTTTTGATTGATGTTATAGTTAATGACACATACTATAAATTAGTACTCATAATTTTTGCACCACATGAATCAGAAGAGACAGTTATGTCTCATTAGCAGATCGTTTTAAAAAGAAGATTTCTTGATCTAATTTTGTCTACTCCCTAAATCAGAACCTTGACCCTTAGGATCAAGCAGAAGCCTTCCAAATCCAGGTATTTGTACATAAAAATATCTTGAAGGTTATTTACCTCTGTTATGAAGATGACATCTTGTTCAGAATACAGTTCTAAAAAGAGTCATTTGATTTCCACAGATGCTCCTTTAATAGCCTTTAATAAAGGTAAATTAAAGGCTATCTGCTTTAACCTGTTAACAAAGAAATGGCTGAATAATTTTACAGCTCTCTTGCTTAACCTGCTCACACTCAGCATTCTGTCTGGTGGTGAAGATGTTTTATTTGCTGAGGAACCAGCATTTGTGGTAAACTGTGGCAGTGGAAAGGGAATCTTAAAACTCATTTGGAGGGAAGAGTCTCTTTTTGGTCAGAGCGTGAGCTGAAATGGAGCTCCTATTCTGTACTTCTCTCTCACTTCCTGTGTCACACCGTTAAACACCCTCCTAGGGACCAGAAGCTCCGGGAGATTCTGCTTAATCACTTCACACCCTGTATCATGGGGGACCACATTTGCGGGATATGGGGCATGGTAACCCCCTGTGGTTAGGATAACAGCTGTTCTGAGTTTTTAAAACATGCAACATAGAGTGAGAGAGTCAAACAATGATCCCCAGGGCTAGTTACAGAAAGGAATGTTACAGGGTTAATTTGCCCACATTCACATAACTGCTATATTGTAAAGCCTAGTTTGGACGAGAATTCATGCTTTTTCTTTGCTAAGTTTATTTGTACATCATACTTCACCCTCAAAGAGGATGTACTTGAGCTGCCTTTCATGGAGGAAAGGGTTAGTATGCTGAAGGTTGAAGATGAGAATTTGTGCGGCTGTTAGTATACCACATAATAAAGTATGAAGCACATCCTGCTGGCTCCCAGACCCTTGCTAGCCTTCTCACATGTTTCTGCCAAAGTGTCTTTTTGCTGGAAAAGAAATTCAACAACACCATTCTACTGATGGAGTGGACCCCAGGGCAAGCGGGCTGACAATCTAATCTTTGTATGTTTGAGAAAGAGTGACCATATACCAGAGGTTCTCAAAGTGTGGTCTCTGAACCAGCAGCATCAGCATCTCTTGGTAACTTGTCAGAAATGCAAATTGCCCCAGATCAAGTGAGTCAGAAACTCTGGAGGTAAGGCCCAACAAGCTATAGTTTAACAAGTGTTCCAGGTGATTCTGACACACATTAAAATTTACGAATCTCTTGAGCTATTTTTTTTTTTTGACTGGGACATTGTGCTGCTATACACCAGAAACTGACACATTGTAACTGTACTTCAATAAAAAAAAGTTTTTTAAATTTATGAACCTATAGTCAAGACACTCAGAAAACTATTTTTGTTTACAATTGTGAGGATAATTGTGTAAAATATTCTTTAATAATAGGATGTCAAAGAAAGAGATCCTTTCCATCATGTACCCATTAAGCATTAAGCACTTACTAAACACTCACTGTATGCAAAGGGCTCTGTTAGCTACTGTGGGTAAAGGAAAAATGAATAACATATGGTCCTAGTCTCCTGTGACCTCATCCAGTATTGACAAGATGTACAAATCTGATGCATATGTGTACATATTTTTGGTACATACTTGATTTGCCAGCAGAACAGAGATGGAAGTAGCACAGGGGCCTGCTTTATTGGTGGCTATGTGCAATACCCTCTCACAAAATGAAAAAATATGGGCTGACTTCACCATTGTATTGTTGATGTTATCAAGCCAGCCTTTGTTCTTTTCAGAGACGGGGGAGATGAAGAATGTTCATGAAAAGCTTAAGCGCTTCACAGTTTAAACCATACATTCATCTGGTCAGTGACTGAAATAGAACGCACAGCCTCATACATCTTTAGTGTTGCCTTTGCTTTATGAATCAGCCACAGCCCCAAGAACCTGAGGCTAGGTCAGGATCACAGAGCCATCTGTTGGTTACCTGCTCAGCAATTAAACAAATGTGCAATAGACCTTCCCTTCTATTTAACTTTTATTAAAAGAAGTGCTAAGGTACTGAGATGCAGTACATCATATTTATTACCAAAATTATTAACAAATATACAAAACTTATACATGTAATTTTCTTACATCCATTTATTCTCTATAATACTGACTTTTGTTCAAGTAGGTTATCTACAGTATGTAAACATCCCTTGGATTGACCTCACACAGATTAGGAAAGCCCTCTAACCCATGCTTTTATCAGATACTTCTTTTTATTTGGCTTCCATTTGTTGCATCTAATCTTCACATTTGGCACATGGAAGAGATATCTACAGTGCAAAGAGGCAGATTTTCTGGTTTCCTTCTGAACAGTTTAGCAGGGGCACAGTTAAAGGGCCTGGAGAACAAGAGCACTCTAACTCCATGGAAGTGGATTTGTTGTGATGCCAACGACTCTCGGTTCAGCCATTAAACTTGAGCTTAAAATCAATGCCTCTTCCTTCTCCCACCCACCCCCACCCATCCCCCATGCAAGGCCAATTTGGCCTTAACCTTGTCTTAAAAGAGTTAAAAGAAATTCCATCCATCCCAGATCGAGTAGGTTAATTTCACCGAAGAAGACTATTTCAGTGTTCTTTTGTGTGGGTTGGTTTGTGCGGTGTGATGAGCCAGCAAAACTCTTAAACGGAAAATAAAATAAGATTTAAAAAAAAAAACATAGAAGAATAGACTTTTCTGTTTCCCATTGCCACCTATGTATTGAAAAGCACAGCCTCTTTGAGGCAGCAGTGTCAAAGGCCTTGGTGAATGGCAAAGAAAAGCCAAAGTTGCCATACTGAGCCTTGGACTCCACGCCTTTGAATAGAGTGTCACACAAATTAAAAAGAAGAAAAGGTCATTGGAGATTCTGCCCCCCTCTTCCTGTGTTTCCTTTTGACTATTTAACTTAATCTAACCCGGTAAAGCTGATCCAGAGAGAGCTCCGTCCGCCCGCTCAGCCCATCCTCTCTCTCCAGGACGGTATTGCTCTTGTGTCGGCCGCGCCTGGTCCGCGAAGCCTCCGCCCGCCCGGCACGGCTGGGTTTGGCCCCGCGCCGGCCTCCCGGCTTCCGTCACCACAGGGGCGCTGGCCCCTCCGACGCCCCGTAGAGCTCCGCCAGCTTCCGGAAGCGGGGCCCCCAGTCCGTCAGGAAGTCGAAGCTCTGCTCCGAGTCCGACGTGGCCGACTGCAGGGAGCTCAGCGAGCCGGCCACCGAGCCGTCGCCCTCGAACATGTAGGTCTGCAGGGAGTCGAAGGGCGGGGCCCACAGGTCCATGTCGGCCTCGTAGAGCTTGGCCAGCACGTAGCTGTGGACCGTGCTGTTGACGGCGCACGTCTGAGGCACGTAGCGGGAGAGGCTCTCGATCTCGGGCAGCATGTCCTGCCGCGTCTTGGGGGCGCCTCCCGCCTGCGCCTCCCGGGGGTTCCACATGGCCGCGATGTCGAAGGCCTCGGTGTCCTCCTCGCCGCCGCCCTCGTCGTCGTAGCGGACGATGTTCTCATGGATGTTCTCCTCGTCGTCGATGATGTACGGCTGCTTCCGGTGCCTCCGCATGGACAGGATGAGCAGAACCAGCACTGCCAGAGACACAGAGGACAAGGTAGGCAAGGAGGAGACCCGGCTGCGTGGGCCGCGACTAGAGCTCTTCTTGGTTAGCACAGGTAGGGGAAAAGGGTAAGCTCAGAGGCAGCGTTTGGGTGTTTTGCACCACAGGGTCTACCCTGTTCTCACTCGTTCTGCCGTGTCGGCTGGAGGTTTGTAGCAGGTGACCCCCACGTGACTTGATGCCAGGTGGTTCAGTTAGAAGTGGCAATAAAGTCTCTTTGCATCTCCTTACCACTTTGAAATGTGTGTGGGTGTGTACACCCAACCACCCAATGTAAAAATCTCACCAACAAAGCACAAAGCCTTGTGGCCCGCCATGGCGTGTATGCTAAAGATCAGGTATGTCTTCTGGCTGGATAAGGAGAAGCAGACATTTCTTTATTGTGATGTGAAAATCTTACTCTCCAGGCGAAATCCTGCTTTTTCAAGTTAGCATGTGTATAGGAGCCTATTCTAAATAAACAACTAACCCTTGAACCACATGGGTTTGAACTACTGGGGTCCACTTAGGTGCAGATTTTTTTTCAATAAATACATCTTACAGCACTACATGAGCTAAGACTGGTTGTATGAATACAAAATGGTGGATACTGAGGGCGACTATAGATTATCCGCGGATTTTCTAGTGCAGGGCAGGTCCGCACCCCTGACCCCACCCCACTGTTGTTCAGAGGTCATCTGTAGTCATATGTTCATGTATATGCATATAGACACATATGTTAAACATGAGCCAAAGTCTTAGTCTTATATTTCTTCCAAAAACTAAGAGCAAAATGACTACCATTGCCCAATTAACTCAGATTCCTCGGAAAAGCTTTCCATGAGAGAGATGGATGTGACTTTCTGCATCCAGGGATGTCATGGAAGGGAGGGAATGAGCAGTGACGTTTTATATAATTCATCATGTTATCAAAGAAGCACCACACTGTTAGAGGTACCCTTGCAGGCTTGGATAAAATTTTATCCCAACAAATGTAATTTTTTTTTTCCACTAGGGTTTAAAGGAGAGAGAGAGATAATTCCACTGAACTGTTTTTATCTCTGTGAGTGAAAATGTTTTCCAGGAAGTGTGTTGAGGTTTTAGCTGTAGTATTGCTATTGATTTTTTTTTTTTTTCTGGCATGCTTTGTTACTGCTGGTGAACAGGGACAGCTTGAGAACACTGCAAAATAAGACCCCCGTTTATCCAAGGAGGGAAAAATGGCATACAGTCATATGCCTAGTAAGACTATGGACGAGCTTAAACAAAATCACCATAATGGCTTTTAAAATTTGTATGTGGAATGTGTTTTTGTAAATTGCAGTTACTGTCTTGAATAGCTCAAGTGACAAAATACACACGGAAAAAACAATTATGTACTCTTGTATATTATCTCTTTGTGCAAAAATATAACTCATAGACTACAGGACTGTAGGGTTTCAGAGAAATGAACTGTTTGGGCCATAAGGAAGTGGAGGCTTGAACTGGGCATCAGAGGCTGGGGTGTGATTTGTATGACGGCACATTGGAAAAGCGGGATTCTAAGTGAACTTGCTGTGTTTGGGGGATTCAGTAACCAGTTTCTAAACTCAGATATTTTTTAGCCACTATCCGAAGCAGTGAAGGAACAATGTTGACTATGACATGATTTCTGCTTTTATAGTTTTGCAATCTAAGGAGATGATAGACGTTACTAATTAATATGAATCAGGTGGTAGTAAGAACTATCGTAGAGTTACAGTTGTTTAGAAGCGAATACAGAAGCAGAGCCAGTTAATTCCTCTTAGGGGACTGGGAAGACCTTCACACAGCTGACGCTGAAGTGATAGGTGTGGTATTTTAGAAAATGCTGGGAAACAAAATTAGGAAAGTCTTGAGTTTCTACTGAAAGAAATTCTGATGATAGAGAATTACACAGTTTATAGAACTCTTGAAAAGTAAAGATTGCTTGCTACATATCTTATTTTTTAGGTAATCTGATCTAAATAACAATAATTTTATAACCTCCTGAAAATCAAATTTTGGGAAAAAACCTATTCAGCTGAAAGGCTTCCCTGACAGGAGAGAAGCACTTCTGGGAATGTTTATTATGCACAATATAGGCACTGTGCATCGGGCCTATGAGATTTTCCAGGAACTAGATACATATTTGACACATGAAAAAAATCCATAGTCAAAGTTAACATGTTTATTTAATGGTCCACAAAATGTAGTACTTCTTTGGATAAATCAACTGTAATTCAGTCTTGCTCAGTTTTATGAATTATATTTGCTGTGGGATGTACACTCTCAGAAATGAAAGTGCCTAAAGCTGTGACGATTTCATGACAGCTTTGCTCAGTTTCGCTCCTGAAAACTGTCTGTTTATCCTGTACAGTTCAAAAGACAAGACATAATGGGTTGGGGGTTGCACAAAATAAATTGCTCCTTGCACACCACTTCTGACTTGAGAGCCTCTTCGTGCTAGTCTGTTTAAATCAGTCTTTCTGTAATGATGGCTCCTTTTACTGTTTGTGGGCTAGGGTGAACTTACAATGTAGACGTTTCCCAAAGAAGAAGTAAGGACAGCCAGACTGGAAATTTCTCCTAGGAGCAAGTTTCTTCAAAGGCCTCTTGCAGGTTATCCTGTTACGCACTTGAGGATTCCCAATGCCACCTTATGGACGCTCGGGGAATTGCAAGAGGGTTTTATTTGTCAATACAGAAAGGGACCTGAAACTCTTAACAGTTCTCTCTGATCCAGAGATCCAAGGACTTAGAAAGGTTACTTCTTTATGCAGTTTCTCCCCGTAGCACTGAACTAAAACAACAGAATTAAACCACGTGTATTTTTAAATGTTTTGGGGGAAGCGTATTCCACAGACCTACTAGAAATTCAATCCAGCACTGACATTTTGCAGTCAGACCGTCTTTCTTTGGTCTGACTCAGTCTTTTGGTGTGGAAGTAAACCTGAGATAAGGGCTTAAGTTCTAATTTAAATCCCCAGTGCTTTACTCTTTTCCCTTATAGAGTGCTAGGATTTCTTTCATATTGAGTAATGTTACGAAGTCTGCTTTTCTCTAAGCAAAATATTTATACTATGATTTAGTTCAATCAAAAGGGTTGGGAGACATGTATAGATATTTCTTTGGTTTCAGGAGTTGGTTTAGATGTTTTATTGTTTGTTTTTCAGTGTGGATTTTGAAAACAATAGCATGAATGGCCTTATGTACTAGGGAGCTGGGTGGCTGCTTTGCAGATGACTTTAGATGAGGAAGAAAGGATCCTCTACCCCAACAGTGCTCTCCCACTGGCCTGTCATCATACCTTTTTATTTCACCAGCAGAGACACACTGGCGCTGCTTAGAGGCCATGGTACCTGGAGGGGGCACTAATGCCCCCAAACAGCTTATCCTCCCAGGTGCACGTGGTTCGCTCTGTCAGTTCTTTCAGATCTCTGCTCAAAGGTCTAATCAGTGAGGTCTTCCCTGACCACCTATTTAAAATGTCACCCACCTGTGTCTCCTGTTCTCTGAGGACTCCCTGTCCTTTCCCCCTTCTCTTACCATTTACCACCTCCAGAATCTGGGGATGAGTATTTGGAAGAAGGGCTGTGCTGCTCAGATACAGGGGTGCACAGTGCAGGGCCTGCCTGCATTTCAGTCCTGGCTCTGCCTCTGAGATTTGGCCTTGGGCCTGCCACTACCTCTCTGTGACTTGGCTGCTACTTATCTGAAAAGAGGGGGTTAGAAAAGCTCATCATCTATCCTGCCCAAAATTATCATCTTGGTTCTAGAACGTCAAAATGAACTTGTTTTGTTTTGAAGTAAGCTGTGTGAAGACTGGGACATTTCTGTTTTATTAATCTAGAATGGCATTCTGGCCCATAGTAGATGCTTGATAAATAAGTATGCTTTGATCTGGTCAAAGAGGCCATGAGTTCGTTCAAGGAAGGGACTCTCTTCAATTTCGTTACTTCTCTCCAGCGTTACTCTGCCACCTTTTCAGTAAGCACAGTGTGGAAAACCAGCTGTGGACAGCTGTGCGAGGGTAATAGGGAACGGTATCTAGTCAGCACTTGCAGGTCCCTACAGGCTAGAGAGGAGCCACTTACTCACCTAAGAGGACAAAGATGCAGGCCAGGATGGCAATGAGGGCGCCGCGGCTCAAGCTGACTGGGAGCATGTAGGCCTCGGGGCTGCAGGACAGGACGTGGCCGCTGTCATCACAGCTGCACACCTGGATGGTCAGCGTGCCCGTGCTGCTCAGCACTGGCTGCCCACTGTCCGTGATCAGGATGGGCAGGTAAAAGACACTCTGCTCCTGCTGCCGGAAGCCAGACCTCCTAGTTAGAATCCGGGCAGTGTTATCTGCAGAAGACAGGTTCCGGGATTGACAAACAGAAGAAGAAAGAGGAGGGGGAGAGGAAACTGGAAGAACCGACAAGTGAATAAATTGGGGGAATTGGGGAAAGCCGGGGGCAGGAACCTGGTGTGCAGAGGAGAGGGAAGGGGTAGCATCCCGGGAGGCCTTTGACTACAGCCATGGCAGGCTTGTCGGGATCAGCAACTGGAGTCAGAAACCAAGATTTTTCCTTGCTTCTAGGCAAAACCCTGAGGTCTAGGAGAGAAACCCTTTTTGAGAGTCTGTCTTACCCTTTGTGACATAAAGTGCCCAGGGCGAACTGTCAGACTTCAGATCTAACTGAAATGTCCCTGGGAGAGCTTGACAGAAGTGAGCAATCACTGGCGACTTGTGGTGCCCGTTAGTTCTTGCTCAGCAGCTCTCCAGGGCCCGGGTGCTGCTTCGTGCCTCCAGGAAAGGAATGCTGAGGACCCCACGTGGCTGTGGCAGATTGCTTATCTTTGCCACTTTGGTTGGAATTCTCATCTTTTGCTATTTTCTTCCATGCCTTTGAAATGTGTTCACCAGCTCCTGTGCTTTCTGATGAACCTGCTCATTTAGCAGAAGCTTATTTGAAATCCCCTAATCATGTGACACACCCTGTAATTTCCTGCTACTTGGTGGTCTGAGTTTAAGCAATTAATGTGAATTTAGTGAAAATTCAGTACTACTTTTTTTCCCCTTCGTTTTAAAGGGGATTAGCAAAATTGTTTGATGTGTTTCCACAAAGCTGATGTGTGTGTCTATATATTTGCCTAGTGTAATGTTTTGGAATCTTTTATTTTTTCATCTATATGCTCAAGTTTTCTTGAGTGGGTTTGAATTATAAATCAGATATATTTTTTGCAGAGCTTGTATCTTTTTCAGCCAAGGAAAGGTTTGAGAGATGTTTTAGAACATATAAGCAGTGAGTCCCAAAGCTGACATCATCAGTATGGAAGATCTTCTGGATGTGTTCACATTTCACGGGGAAGAGTCTAGAACTTAAAAAATTCTGAGAGCCTAACTAAAGTAAACATTATTCATACCGATATCAATATTTCTGGATATAATAACTGATTATACTTTTCTACCCTCTTTGAGTGTGGGCATGTCTGTATGATTTGCTTTAGATGATGAAAATGAGCAAAAGTGATTCATGTCACTTCTAGGCAGAAGCATGTAGTAGCTGGTATGTGGTTGTCATGCCCTCTCGCCTTGTGCAGCACGTGGAAGAGCAGTTGAGAAGGAGACACACACAACCTGGGAGCCTCTACACGGGCAGCTGTCCTTGGTCGCTCAGACCCACAGTCGGCTTTATGTGAGCAAGAAACTAAGTTTGGTTGCATCAAACCTCTGAGATTTTGGTGGTGTTTGTTCCCACAGTGTAACTTAGCCTGTTCTGACAAAGCCGTTATTCCTTAATTTACTTTTCCACTTCCTCCTCCCCCTGCTTTTCCATGGTAGCGGTCATTATATTGAGTGCTTATGTGCTAGGTACTTGGACTTTTGTCTAAGTTGGCAGTTGGTTGCCAACCTGAAGGTTGTATCCATATTTCTCCCTACTGCACAATCCACCCTCTTTTGTGTTTTCCAGATTTAATAGCTAAGTACTATTAGTTCTGCTTCACTGTTTTAATTTTTTTTTCAGAAATCAAATTTTTCTCAAAACAGAAATCTTTTTTATTTTTATTTTTCATTTTAATTGAGGCCAGTTCATGACACTTTAGAATCCCAGACAAGAACTGAATTTCATGTAAGTATTACATCATGCCTACTACACATCAGATATTTCTTGATCTCAGAATTACTTAAGATTAAAGAAAAAAAATCAGAGCATCACATTGCTGAGATTAATCCTAGAAAAAAGCTGGCATAGTCTAGCCATTTGTAAAGTTTTTGTTGAGTGTAGGAATTAGAGCTTGAATAACCCACTTGGAAGTAGTATCTGTTTCCAAGGTGACAATTTTTTTTTGTAGCTAAAACAGAAGGTCCCGACTTCTAGTCCCAATTTTAATGTTGTTTACTCTCTGATCTTGGGCCATTTGCTTTCTTTCCTTATCTATCAAATGAGACAATAAGAATCAGAGAGGTTAGTAACTTCCTTAACATTTTATAAGATTATTGATAATGTCAAATAAAGCTTTGGGGATTTAAAAAAAGTAAGAAAGACTTTACTTGAGATAGTGCACTATCGTGTTCATAAATCAATACCATGTTTTGGGCACAGGAATTGGGGGGCTTGACAGTAGATCCACCACATCAGATACTGGCCAATTTTTAATGAACCTCCGTAAAGGATGGTCAAGGGTAATTGTCATGAGCAGATTAACAGTTCATTCTTTCTACTGAAGTTGTGCTGACGTCTGTTTTGGAAAACCTTCCAAGAGATAAGTCATTTCTGTTTACAGTCATCGTGTTCCAGTAGCCCATCTTTTTAAGGTATGGGCTTCATGAATTGGTGCCCAAGGTCATCGCTAAGAAATTTGCAGCATTTTGCTGCATATTGTTTCTGTGTTGATTCTGACAAATATCAGAGTGAAGGAATGTAGTGGCAATTAGCTGAAAATTTGAAGAAACAGTATAATGTGTTATTTTTTGCTCCAGGGTTTCCACTCTAAAACCAATCCTGAAGGGGCTGAAATGACTTTTTGCAGGAAGGGTTTCCAGGTGAAGTCTATAAATGAATACTTCAAAATTTGACCCAGTGAAAATATCAAGATATTTAAGTGAGGTACTTCTGTTGTTATAATTTATATTACTCTCCCTTTCAGAATTAGCACAGTGATTTGATGATTTCATGTAGAAGTTTAAAGAGATGATCTGGAAGAATGCTTCCCATTTAGAAGAAACCAGGTTTGATATTCCCTAGTTTTAACAGCAGAATATCATGTGGGGCGGAGTTAATACTTTAAGTTTCAAACAGTTGATGTTTGAGACTAAGACTGGGTATGCCTAAATCATGACTCTTTGTTGCCCTTTGTTTAGATTGTTATAAAGTGATAATATTTTAGAATTGGAATAAAAATGAGGCTACTGCTACTCAGGGAGGTGATCCCCTCCCTCCCAAGGTTAGAAGCTATTTGAGGGCAGAATTAGCAACAGAAGGGTTCATTTGATAGCTTTAAAGTATTTTTTCACTTGCTCTGAGCTTCCTCTGAAAATCCTCTGGCCAGAGAACAAAAGCCCCTCCTTTTTCCATCTGTGCCCAGTGAAAAGTGTGTGAGGTCTGTGAACTCCTTAGCTGATCTGAATGCTTTGGGAGAAGAGGGGTCCAGGATTTCATTTCAGCAGAGCTGTAGTGGGAAGCACTTTCTGGAATAAGGAACCCCACCTGGCTATTTCTGAATTGTTCTGAAGTAATAAAATTGTTTCGGTGCTGGAACTACTTACTCACTGCGTTTGTGGATTTGCCTTTTGCTCTCTGTTACTTAGCCTCTGTCTCCCTTTTGTTCTGGGAGCTTTCCCCACTTTCCTGCTTTGATCCTTGCTTAGGAACATTCCCTCAGGTTTCTCTCTTTATGTAGTCCTCTCTATCACCTTTCTTAGGAGTCTTCCCACAGTTAAGAAACATACAAACATGGCTGCTCTCCGGGGTGAAGGGAGAGCCAGCACTCAAACTCCTATGAACTGACTGAATGAATGAAAGATTCAGAATCAGCAGAGGACGTTCTTTGTCTTTGATGTTCTGAAACAAAACTTTAAAAGGCCATACAAATTAGCATTAATGTCTTCCCTGCTATTAAAGAGCAGGTGACCTCTGACACAGTTTGCATGGTAAATAGTAACCCACAGTGTCCAGCCCAGGCTGTAGAGAACATTGGTGGCCCACTGATTACCTTGGTTGTCCCTTACGGTGAAGTTGGGGTTGTTAGCAGCCTCGGGAGCCAGGCTGTAGTAGAAGTGCTGGCCGCCGTGGGGATCGTCTTGGTCCACTGCACTCACTGTCTGGACCAGCTAGGGGAGGGCATGAAATCAGGGGAATCAGAGTCAACAAGAAGAGTTTCAAGGGCAGATGAGACCCCACACCCTGAAATCCAGTAGCAGATTGTTTTACCTAACTAGAAGGACATCCTGAAGCTTCCCTGGACAGTCAACTGTGCCATCACACAGCTCAGAACTGAATTTTGGTTTATTGTTGGGCCTGAATATGTTAACAGGCACAGGGTAGATGTTACCTAAACACCTTAGATGTTAGGTGTCGACATAACGTACTATTCTCTCCCCAAGGCTAGCCATTTTTAGGCAGTCTAAACAAAGACTTTGAGTAAAAGAACTGCTATGCCACAAGGTCTTGCTTGTTTCTGTTTTTTGTCCTCTCACTTCACCTTCCTTTCCTCACATTTGGGTTAATATTCTACGGTTAAATTGCTATTTTTGAGAGGCTCCTATTTAAAAATGACCAATACCTAGAATGAAGGAAGCAGATACAACATTGACTGTGTCAGGTTAATGGAAAACAAATGGAGAGGATGGGTCCCGGGGAAGTCACTCTTTGTTGGCAGGAAGGGCAGGAAGGGCAGGAAGGGCAGGAAGGGCAGGTAGGCAAAGTGTAGAGCACAAGACTCCCGGGGTGGGATGTACAGAACAGACTAGAGCCAGTAGCAAAGCTTGGGGTCGAGGAGAGTGAGAGGCGGGATGGCTTCCTCTTGAGCTCTTTGGCCAAAATTTTGCCTTTTCCACAACACTTTTCAAAATAGTAAGTTATCATGAAGGCTTTGAAGACCATGATGAAAAAGTTGCTAAAGAAAGCAGTGTGAAATACACAGTTGAAACATTGGCAGACAGACTTGGGGGGCCACAGAGAAGGTGTTGAAGGGATGGTCTCCTTCCTTTCTGTTTGCTCTCCTACCAACCAATAGCGCACACTCCCCCCACCCTTCTTGGGCCTGGCTCTGTAGGCGCGACACTTCTGCTGTTAGAAGCTGGCTGTTAGCAGGGTAGAAAATGGAACGTTGAAGGTCACCTGGAGGGCCGAGGTGGGCTTGCTTAGTCTGACTTTCTTCACCTGTAAAGGGGGGTTGTGCTCCCTCACCGGATGCTGAAGATTATGTAACAGAGGACGAAGCTTCCTGCAAGGGGCCTGCTGGTGAACACGGTGTTGCTCAGATCCCCCCACTGAAACACTTGATGCCTTCAGCTATCAGTCTCTGGAGATTGTCTCAGTTGCTGAGAGCCACCTACCCACAGTCACCTCGTCCTTCCTCATCCTCCCACATCCAGTGGCTGCTGTGATAGCATAAAGGCCTGGCCCTCCCATCTCAACTCAGTGAAACCCTGGTTCTAGAATTCCGTGGAGCCATCCAGGGCTGTTAGTGCGTCTGCACCGCAGCTGGACTTCTTCTTTTGCCCAGTCCTGCAGAAGCTCTTCCCTTCCACCGGTGTTGGCCCCAAGGGCATTCCTTAAAAAACATCTTAGCCCAGAGCTCCATCTCAGGATATGCCTCCTGCTGAACCCAACTGGCAGCTGGCCTCTGTTGAATCTAAAGGTCAGGGGAGTGGACTTGTAATAAAGGAGAGGGATCAGGAGAGCGCTGAAGATAAATTTGCCCCACAGTCCGGCCTGGTGTCAGTGCTGTGCACACGTGAGGGTCACCCCACTGTCCCATCCCTGCTGAGACAAATCCTGTACATTCCATCTTGCCTAGAGCTCCACTCGTGTGAAGACATGTTTCTTGATGTCTGTTATAAACAGGTGATTGTGTATAACTTGGGCAGCAATTGGAAAGTCATTTCAGGTCATCTGACCTTTGAAGTGTATATATGTATATTGGTGAGGTGGGGACCTGGGGTTGGTTACAGGGCTGTAAAGAACCGGTGAGCAAAGAGACTGCCTCTGGGCCCAGGTCAGGAGCACCAGGGCCCGTTCTCCCGCCCTCCACTCTCCCGGCAGGTCCAATTTCATCCTCAGCCCCACTTGCCATGCAAGATTCTGCTCAGCAGTGTCATGTGGCCCTGAGCCAGCACCAGGGATTTGGTCTGATTTCTTTCTGGGCTTCTTTCATGGCTGCTTGCTAAGAGTAAAACACACACGCAGAGCTCAGCAGATGCAAAGCTGACCGTGATGTCCGACAAATCTAACACAAGGAGGCCTGATTCTTCACAAACCAGACGTGTCTACTGAGCTGTGTGCTTTTGCAAATCTTCAAAACATGCCCCAGAGCCAAAATCAGAGGAGAATTTTCAGTATCTTGGGCTAAAGAAGAAATATGACAGACTGTGACAGACTTGTGCCTCATGATCTGAACTTGAATTCACAGATAAACTGTGCTTCAAAGGACTGTATAATAGACCCTTAAAAGACGTGTGCTCCACAAACAAGACAGGTGGTAACGTGCTATAAACCTGTCCTTCTCGTCTGAAGCCCTTTAAGAAAGGAAATGTTTCATTTTTGAAGGGGGAGAGAGTTTAATTTACATGCTACTATTACTCTTTAGAGTCTAGATTAAAAATAAGTCTCTTGTTATAATATAAAGTATTATGTATTTGTCGTAACAGTCTTACATAAAACAAAATGTATATGTAGTATTTCTGTAATATACATAATTTGTTATATTAAAATATAAAAATTATTAAAATAAAGGCCCAAATCCCCTCACTCAAATCTCAGCTCCTGTAGCACAGTAACCATGGCTATTTTTGCATCCTGTCTCCCAATCTTTGTTCACATACAGATATATTTTTACATTACTGCAAGTATGTATGTGTTTTTATACCTCCTTTCTTTGCTCATAATAACATAGATAATTTCTTACACTGAAAAGTCTTCATTGTAACTTTTATTAGCTGCATAATACTTCAGGTCATTCTAGGCTAGAATATCAGTAGATACGGGAGTAAAATTATCTCAGACTTGTTGAAAAAATTTAGGTGTGCTATATAGACCATTGCACTGAGTATCAAGAATCAATGGATGAAATCATTTAGATCAGAATCACTGCAGAACACTTTTTTCCCCTCTGGGGGATGGGAGTCACTTTTTGTTTTGAGTAGAATGGTTAAGATGTGTTGAGTCAATCTTTGGTGAGTTCAGGAAGCGAATATAAGTTTTGGTTGTAGAGACAGAGTCTCTCTGCTGAAGGATGTGGGAGGTGAGGACGAGAAGTGAAAGCAGAAGCTGCATTCTAGTGAGAAACCCAAAACCTGAGTCCTTATCATTTGCACCTGAACCGCCCCCAGCCACAATCCACAGGACCATAAAATATGCTCTGGGGGAAATAAATTAGTAGGACTGTTACGTAATCTGTTGGGTCATAGGTAGAGAGGAAAGAGTCTTTAAAAAGCAGGAGCGGAAGAGGGGAGATGGCCTGTGCTGTGGGGTATGGACGAGTGGTGTGGGGCGGGCAGCAGCTGATGCATACGCTAACACACGGCCATTCCAAGCACACTTAGGATGTTTTTCAGTTTTCAGTTACACTACTTGGGATTTAATCAACCAAATACTCATTTAAGTTTAAAAGCAGACTTTAAAAAATAGGCAAATACATCTGAAGATTATGGAACTAAAGCTATTTCAAGTAAGTAGAAATTTGTTCCTTCAGATGCTTTTCCTCTCAAATCTGACACGAGTGGTAGTAAGAAAATGAGTGTTTGAATTGAGGGAGGATTCAGAGTAGGTAGTTCTAGGTAACAGAGTGTTCTGAGAATAGGGCAAGCAGTTCCTAACAAGATACTTGTTGCCAGAAGTTAAGAAAGGGAGGTGGGAAGATCTAAAAAATAAACTTTCCCGACTGCAAGTATTTCCAAAGATTAGTGCTAAACTGAGGAAAAGAGTCTTCTTTCTTCTGATATTCATGGTCCCTCATTTCCAGGATCCAGGGCACATGTTATTACATTTGGTTCTATACAGTTCAGTTACAAGGTGGGTGACTGCCTTGATTCACAGATGGGTAAGCCACCTTGATTCACAACCTCATTTAGATCATAAAATGTAGTAGAAGCTCCAAGTAGTTTCCTTAACAAATAAACCATTGCAACATGATGTGCAGAAGCTGGGAACTCTGTTTTGTAAGCTTAGTTTCTGGAGTCTGAGGTACTTTGATGGCAAATTTTGTTATCTGTAACAGTCATTTCCACATGTTGGGGGCTAACCAAGGTGCACGCCTCACAGGCAGCCTTACCTGTCCCGCTTTGGCGTTCTCACAGACAAAAGCTTCATAGAATCGGGGGAACTCTGGGGCATTGTCATTCACATCTAAGACTTTGATTGTGACAGAAACACTTCCAACCTGGGAAGGATTGTCTAAAGAGAGCACAAACAAAACAAAACAAAACAAAACAACAACGACAAGGTAAAGAGGGTTCATTATTGCAAGAAAACAGCTCTTTTGTTGAAATAGGTATTTACCTTTTCAGCCTGGTTTTTAAAGGAATGGATGAAGTACATGGAGATAGCAACACAAGGATGGCAGGGCTGCCTGTTAAGAATGTGGTAGGAACACATGCTTGGGCAGAGCAAGGCGTGTGTTGGAGAGTGTGTGTAATATCAGGAGGGTGAGATGAGGGGTGAGGCTTGCGGGGAGCAGTTATCACAAATTGGACCTTAGAAAGAGGTTTTGAATCTCACTTGGCTCATTCTTCAGGTTCTAGAATTAAAGGCAGGTCAGTTCTGTATTCTGGGCTTGAAGCAGCCTGTTTCTAATCAGATGCGTACTGTGTAGCATTGCTTGACTTTATTCCTGTGTAATACAGGTTTCCCCTACTTTTTCAAAGTTCCCTTTACACCATTTGCTTTTAGGAAAGACCCACATTAGTACTTGTTTTTGCTAACCAAAAGAAATCCAAAGAGGATTTTCACTTTTATGGGAAAAGGCGAAAAGCGAAAATAGCATTCAGGGTTTGTGTAGCAGTGAGCCATTACAGAGGCGGCGCACACCCTGAGCTGTGAGTGGCGTCCACAAGCTCCTTCCCTAGGAACTGCGCTTAGCATCAAGCTGCCGTATCTTTGAACTGTGTCTGAGCATCTGTGCTTTTTATTTTGTGCATCCACTGGCAAGATGAGTCCTAAGATAGTTCCTTCTTTGCTTTTCACCATTTTGGCTTACAAAACATTTCATAGGTATGCTCTGCTTTTGGATAGCGGGAACAACCTGTAATCAGTTCTTTGAATTACTGTGTTTTAGAAGGTTTCATGTTATTCATGGGATTGCAGATAACACTGCACATTCATTTCTGCTTATGGACTAGGGAGATATTAGAGGATCAAACATACACCAAATCTATATCTTGGGCTCGGGCAGGAGAAGTTACTCATAGTCACTCACGGGGAAATGTGTTCTTTTGGTCTGTCTTTTGCTTGGTATTACCACACAAAGATAATTTCACAGCCCCAGTAGTGCCCCTCCTGTCTTCTTCTGTTTTGGCCACCGTCCCAAGAAGACAAAATAGAAATTATAAGGCCCAGAAATTAAGCTTAGTAAATAATTTTAAACCTCAGATTGCCTCATTCTTCTGGTTCATTCTTTTTCTTTTTTTCCTCTCTTAAGAATATCTGTACTCTACTGTGTTTTCCCTCCAAATATTTCTATTGCTTGGTTACCGTAAGGGCTGACATATTTAATTTGTTTTCATTATAACTGTGATGGTACTTGTTTATACAAGGGATAATGAGAAATCCAGAAAAACATAAGAAAAAATATCATCCAAAGTCCTACCACCAGAGACATCCATTATATGATAAGTGTAATATTACATGTGTCCAAACTCTCTTAACACACACACACAAACACACACAGCAGTTAAGCTAAATACAAAAGTTGGATTTAGAACTGTAATATTTTGCGGCAAGATTATCCTGTGTCATTGAAATAAGCTTTGAAAGCATGAGTATTAATATCAACATGATATTCCCATTTTACTGTATGGCTGTACCATAATTTATTTGGGAAACTCCTATTATTAGACATTTAGGTAATTCCTCCCTTTTCCCATATTTTAAAATAACAATGTGGCAGACATTTGGGTACATAAATCTTTGTTAATATTTATGATTATTTCCTTAAGATAATTATTAGAAGTAGAATTCTTGAGAAAAAATATAGGGATATGTTGGAGAATCTTAATACAAAAGATTAATTACCACATTTGCCTCCTGAATGGCTGTACATACGTCTGCCAGTACATTAGGGATTGCCTTTTCCTTTAACCTTTGCATCAGTAAGTGTCATGAAAAAAAAAGGAATGTAGTAGTATATAATCTTAATTTGTGTTATGTTTACAATAAATACGTTAATCTAGTTTTTATTAGTTTTAAATTACATTTTTAACTTTGTGTTAATGAATCTGCCTTTTGTTGTAAGATGTATGTATGTGTATCAAATTCTCATATGCATTTTTGTGTATATGTGTGTGTGTAATAAGAATGCTAGGTTTTAATGCTTCTTTTCATCCTGTAATAATATTTTATACTATTTGTACATTCCTAATCTTACTAAAGATTGAAAACCTCTTATATTTCTCATGAATTATCCCTTTTCTGCGTAGAGAAGTCTAGCTCTTTGGCTTAAGGATGCTGTTTTCTGTGCCATTTTTGGATGTTTTGCTTGTTTGTTTTTATCTCTAGCACAGGACTAGATATAGAGAAGATCTTCAATAAGTATTTGAACTAAATACTTTTATTTACTTGTGTAAAACAGAATTTCCATTTCTTCCCGTAAAGAATATAATTCTTGTTCCAACAAGCTGTAGAAACTTCTGCATTCTGTAATGCTTATATTTTGCCACTATGTGGAGACCAGTTTATTGTGTTACTTACTCATTTCCATAGCAAGGACAGTGATGTTATGCCAGGAAAACTCTTCCCTGTCAAGGGGTCTCGCAGTCATTAGGGCACCTGTTGTAATGTCAACATAGAAAAATCTTCCAGGGTCACTGCTTCTGTCAATGGAATATCTGTAAAAATAGAGGTGTAAACACATCATTTTATTTGGATAAGCATACGACAGCATATTACATGAGAGAACTGGGTGTATACCACGTGAAACATGACTAGTTCTGAATTATGGGCACTTGGAAGACTGATACTGTTTTATCATGTCCCCAAACACCGCCTCCGCTGAAAAAACCCAAAACACGCAAAAAAAACCAACAAAATATTACTGCTTTAATTTCTCACTCCTAAAATGAGTTAAAACATGGTGCCAAAGACTTAGGGCTGTTTTAAGCTATTTAAAAATCACTTTCAGCTATTTAAAGTGTAAAACTTCCCTAAGGCTCTTGGGACACTCTGAATGTCAATCCCTGTGTATCTTTGCTCAAAACAAATTTTATTCAAATAAGTTCAGAAATGCTAAATTGGAACTGGAAAAGGTATAGTTACGTGGTTCCAGTCCCTGTAATTTATATCACCTATTGAGGAGGAGAGATTTGATTCAGGTCCTTTGTAAACGTACTAATGACCAACGTGATGGCAAACACACTACTGGCATTCACTAGGTGGAGTGTCCTTATCTATGGAATATTTTTAGCAAGATGGACTAGGTCTATCTAGGTTGCTCAACGTAAATAAGCCTGGAATTTATGAATTTATGGGGCACAGCTTGCTGGAAAATGTCATGTGAGCTGTGTAATTAATGGGATATCAAAAAGCAGGTGTTCCATAACCAGAATGGCTCCCTCTGTTCTGGCAATGCACTTTGTCTGATGCTTACACCTTTCATATTCAGTGTGGACCAACATGCCTCCTTATACAGGAAGAAGGAGGATCTTTACAGGCACCTACACCTGACGGTTTCAGACCTCTCTAACGAAAGAATGCTTAGCTCACATTTTGCTGTTGTCTATATCCTTTGAATCCTTATTTACCTTGATACTGGGTAATATCAATAATTCTTGTTGAATCTGATTTGTCAGTCTGACTCTTTGTGTTATCTCACCTGAGTTATCCTACCTGGTCCGCATCTTGGGAGATTCACTAAGCGGAGGGAGACTTAGGCAACTGTATGTTTAAAAACCTCCATAAGGGGTTTTGGTATGCAGCCATGATTGAGAACCATCCTTGAGAACCTTATGTGGTCCTTGGTAATGGCTGGTAGTTACGATTGTTGCCATTTATTGAATACTTGGCATTTATCTGTAGGACGTAGGTATTAATCAACAGAAGAGGAAACTAAGAGAAGTTAAGTCACTTTCATAGTTATACAGCTAATAATAAAATTTAAAGCACATATGTGTTTATATATAAATATTGCACATATAATTATGTATAAACAATTGTATATAAATGGTTATATGTGTGTGTATATATATAAACTACTGTGATATATTGGGTTCAAAATTCTTTTTAAAGTTGCCAGCAATTGCAGTCTATATCTTAAAAGTTGTTGAAACTGGGAAATATTGCCATTTTGATGAAAATAAGCAGTTTCCTTAGTGCAGTTTTTCAGACTGAAATCAATAATGGTAGATTATGACTAGTGAAGAAAGAAAATGGGATAGAATATATGTATGCCAGACTATTACTTGCACTAAGGGTACATACTGATGGTAAAACTTTGTTGCAGTATATAAAACACACACATATATAGAATATACTTGTATGTGTATTATTTAGTGAAGTGTTTTGTTTCAAGTATGCATTTTTTCCTGCAAAGATTCAGGATGATGGTTCAGAGAATTAGGAATTAAAGAGAAAAGTGACTAAAGGCTAGAGAAGTTGGAATCATTTCAGTTATAACTCTCCAAGAGTTGGGAAATTTAAAGAAGTAAAATAATGCCTCTCTGCTTCTAACCCTATTTAGTGAACACTTATTGTAGTCAGGCACTGCTCCAAACATCTTACATATGTTGATTCATTTAATCCTCACAGTAACCCTGTGAGGTATGTACTGTTATCATCCCCATTTTACAAGTGAGAAAACTGAAGCGTGGAAAGGTTAAGTCACTCGTCAAGGTTGCACGGCTGGGAATCAAACCTAGGCATGTGGAATGTGTGAGGTTGCTTAAGGAAACAAAACCTTATCTCTTTTTGAAGATAGATTATGTCATGATAACAAGCAGTTGACTATTTAATAAAGAATAAACACATGCCTACAAAGCTCATTTAAAATTAACGAGATTTTCTTTTTACTAGGTGTCATTAGTGATTTAGTTTTAAAGTTTACCAGCTATTTTAAGAGTTGAATTTATCTTAGGAAAAAAAAATACTGGTTGGCTCATGGCAGTCTTTTCCTTCAGCTCCTCAAACACTGAGAAAAGCCAGCCATTCAGCCCACAGAGCCATAACCCCGATGGCAGCTCTCCAAGCTGCAGGCATAATGCCGAGGGGAGAGACAGCTATGATGAAGCGGCTTTCTGCATTCAAACCTGCAATGCCACAGCAAATGTCACAGATGGTATGGGAGACGGAGTGATGGAAATAACTAACTGACAGAACCCATGACAGGACTGCCTGGTGACACACTGGGAGGAAGCACTGCGAGCCTGCCTCCCTCATCAAGTGGAATCCCTTTCTGTTTTCCCAGGCTTCCCAGGCGAGGCCTGAATTGAGGCAATAATAGCATTCATTACTCTTGAATGGGACACTGGGCCAATTTTCAGGAGGCAGGAGAACAAATTTAAAGGTGTGGATACAGATGGAAAATGAGGAAATTGGGACACACTAGTGAACTATGGAGGTGTTTTTCCTTTCTCTAACCATAATATTCTCACCTACTATGGGCAGAATAGGGCTAACATGCACATACAAAGCTGCCTTCAGTGAACAGTAGCTGGTGCTCCTTGAGCTCCCTGCTTACTTGGCTGAGGACAATCTCCGAATTTAGGAGTGTTTTGAAAGTACGAAATCATGGACAGGCTCCCTGAATCCACACACAAATTCTAGGAAGGCACAGGAGGGCAGGCTGTTTCCATACCAGTGGAATCCTGTTTCACTTGCCAAATAGTTCAATTTCTTACTTGCTGAAAATACCTTGAGCACTTATTAAGAATTTAGGAGATCCAAACATTGTTTTTTCGTGTATATATAACTAAATATGGAGACCTAGTTTTCAACTTTGCTAGTAAATGATGACCTGAACACACCGTAAACTTTCTAGGTGTGAGATTATAAAAGTCCTGATAATCTTTTTAAAAAGGTAAATGACCTTTTATCCATAGCATTTTAACTTCAGGTGATATGCTAATTTTTGGGTGATTTAATACGTCTTTTTTTTTTTAGGATTATGAACCTCATTTATTTGTAATAAAAATGCAGAAGATAAATTAGATAGCCAAGTCGCGTATAACACATGCAAATTATTCTAAAAGAAAATAACTTTCATAGGAAAAATAAGGATAACATGAGCAATTTGGGAAATGATAACGTAGGAAAATAATTCCCAAATGCGTTTGTTAGTTGATAGCCAGAGACTTGACTTTTAGGTGCTCTTTCCTTTGAGAATCCAGGACCCCCGATGTTCTACTTGGGTTCAGGGACCATTCGTTATTCCTGTGGGACAGTACAAAGAGTAGAGACTCCATATCTAGCAATATGAATTCTGTTCCTTTGCAGCCGAAATGCAGAGGAAGAATTACCTCCTGTTCTGAGGAGTGGAGTCTGCTTTACCCTGTGCCTGAGTGCTGGTCTTGTTACCTCCAGGCCTGTGGCTGTTGCCTTATCCTTGCCAGTTTTTCTCTCAAGACCTATAGTGCTGTCCTCGAATAAGCCCAGGGGATCCTGTTGTGCGTCTCCTGCCTGTTCACTCTTGGCTTCCTCCTGACCAGGATCTGTTGGACTAGACACGCACTCCTTATGGACCTCCCTGGTGCTAACTGCCTGCCACGCCAGCCAACTGGTGGTTTTCGACGGCTCATCATCTGAAGCAACATTTCCTGTTAGCCAGACAGGATGCCCTCATTTTTGTGTGCCTCATTTTGCTCCATGCCAGCAGTGGATCTAGGCCTGCTGGTGTTTCTCTTTCCTTCCTAGTTATATGTTGAGATAACGACTTTAGTCCTGAATAACGCACAGCCACTCTAGGTAGGGGTTTGTGTGTATGATTCTGTGTGTGTGAATTTCCTGACTGCCTTCAGTCTCTTTTGCTTATTACTTAGTAGTGTGACTCCTGACAAAACCATATTTTCAGTGCTTATCTTGTAGGAGTCCAGAGTTAGAATCTGGAAAGATGAGGTGGAAGTATCCACTGGACATTTGATTGACCCTTTTAGAAATGGGATCTGATTTTTTTCAAGCTGTGCTTATTTTATTTCAAACATTTTCCCTCCATAAAGCTTTATTCTCTAAAGTTTTCCCCACAGTATTGTCTCTGATATGACTAGATTAATCAGAAGACCATGTATGTGTGTGTACATATATATATATATATATATATTCTTGGTTCCTGAAAATAGAAACCTAGAATTGATTTCATTTATGTTGCGGTTGTTTTGAGGATAACACGGTTTCACTAACTTCTTCCCATCCTATTATACATTTAAAAAGCTTAAGGTTCAAACATCACTTCTATAAAGTTGGTATAACTCATAAAGATTAGTTGCCTTCTAAAGAACGAACATCAGAATTCAGACAAAATAATTTAAGCCATTTTAATGTCTAAAAATGTAAAATGTTTGGTAATTGGTTAGAGGAAGCAGATCTCCCCCAGCATAATCTCAGGAGAGAATCATCTTTATTAATGTGCAAAAGCACATTTTAATTAAATACAAAATAGCACCAGGTGAGGGAAGTAGCCAGCTGACAGAAAAGGCCTTTGATAAGTCAGGGTGTGTTTAAAATGTGCTATCTGCATTTAGCCCCAGATCCATTTGTGTGGCTTTCAACAATTAATGTGACAGATGGCTTCAAACAGGCTTGGAATCCTGATCTTTTGTGTCAAGCTTCAGAGGCTTGGCAGTTGCTCTGGAAGGCTGAGGTGTCAACCTGTCCACCAGCTGTTTGCACTTTGGTTCCAGAGTCAGTGGGAAATGGCTATGGTTATAAGAGCAGCTGTCCGCCCCCTTATTGAGGGGGAAGCATGTAGCCTAGAATTTTTAAGTTTAAAACACACTTTGCAATAGAAAGCCAGTCTGTATGGGATCAAAACTGTTGACAACAGTAGTGGTTTCTATGTCTGTACAGAAATAATGTGTTTGTATATGTTTTATATGTTTCTTTTTCCATTTTTTAAAAGTAAAAAGCCAAATGCTCTTAAAAATGAAAAGAATGTGCAGTGATAACCTTTATATTTACCACTATGATTCAACAATTTTTAATGTTTTGGCATCTATGTGTCTGTGTATTTGGTAATATCTGGGGATGTTTTATGTTGTTACAACTTAGGGGGTGCTACCAGCATTAAGTGGGGAGAGGCCAGAGATGCTCCTAAATATCATCCAATGCACAGGACAGCCCCACAGAAAAGAATTATCCACCCTCAAATGTCAGTAAGGCCACAATTGAGAACTAAGGGGTATATGTATTGCTGAACCAGTTGACTGAATTGTAGACATAATGATACTTTTAAATAACATGAAAAGGCTATATCATTTAAGCAGAAAGAATTTAAAGAAATAGAAGAATCTTCAGAGATGGAAGAACCAGAGAGAAAAAGTACTAGAAAACTAGATACAAGGGAAGGGAAGATTCTAGGACATAAGGAAAAGGTGGAATGTGTGGGAAAACCTGATTGAGTTGTTGGTCACATCTGGGTCCTTGGCAGAAATGATCTGTATGGTTGTTCCAATCGCCACATCTTCAGGTACCTCCACAAAATAAAAGCCAGGTTCAAACACAGGGGGCTCATCCACGTCTTCCACACTGATGTGCACTGTGGTTGTGTCCTGAAACGGGCCTAGGTTCAGAAAACGCATCTCTAGGTGAGGATTGGCTCCCTCCACTTTTAAGGTGTAGCTTTTCTTGCTTTCAAAACTCAGGGGCTGAAAAGTAATGACAGGAAAATTGATTAGCTAGGAGCATATATGTCAGAATTTTGAAGGATGGTCAATACTGATGGCTGATGGATAGATTCCCAAATGCGTTAAAACTATGGAAAAGGGGCAAGAGGAAAAATAAGGGGAATTTTTCTTTTGTTCCATTGTTCTTGGTCTTAATGTCAGTTCCAACAACTTGGGTGACAAAGATAAGGAGGATGCTAGATGCTTCAGAGATAGTGAAGGAGGCCAGTTTGCTGAGTAAGAAAGCCACTGTACCCTGGGCAAGGCTGACTTTAACTTGTCTACTCTTTAATTGGCGTGGCCACCTTATCTTAAAAATGTTTGTTCATTTGAAAAGATGTCATGATAATTAAGAGAGAGTTTGAGTTCTGTTTCAGAATATCCATACAACTGAGGCCGAGGCTTTTCTGTTTTCATCTTTAAAAATAGAGTACAATACAAAAAAAAAATACTGATTTTTTTTCCCCCAAGAAACTATCAATAAGCACCTCACAGATTCTCAGGGCATTGAGTCAGGTCAGTATTTATGTATTTAGTTTGTCAGAGACAATCTCTTTTAAATATATACATTGGTATATTTGTCAATGAATATATTTAAAAACCCAATCCAATGCCTCATTTCACAGTTAAAGACACTGAGACCAAAAGGGTGGAAGACTAGACTAAGCTGACGTGGCTACGCTGTGTCAGAGTAGAAATGCTGCTCTAGGTTTTTAAATTCCTCATTCAGGGCTCATCCACATAAATTTAACTTTGTCTAATAAAATCCCATGTCATAAAATGTAGCTTTTTTGATAGTTCCTTTTTTGGATCTCTTCTTACCTTCAGAATGTTTTATGTCAAAATAAATACAGCACTTCAGGGCAGGAAGTGTATTTGAATGCTGTTTCTTAAAAATAATCCATTTTTTTAAACTGACAAAAATGTATAAAAGTTTTAAGCAACACTTACC